>NC_141689.1:1130231801-1131649301 GCF_964263255.1 Lissotriton vulgaris | reverse complement strand
AGTTATTCGGATGCTGCATGCGTGGTGCAGAAGCAGCGCCAAGTGAATGCACAGAGGCGCTGGGTGACTAGTGGCTGCAGAGGTGTTAGTGTGCAAGAGAGCTGCAGTTCTGCTGTGGCCGGAGCTGGGCTGCACTGGGATGCCCTGTTGCTCCATGGGGCGGCGCCAGCCTGCAGAAGGCGGCATAGCGCCGAGCCGGAGCTGCAGAGTGCTGGAGCAGCATAGGGTCACATATGGGCACTGTGGGGTGGCCGGTGGCGCACGCTGTAGTTGGGCAGGCCTCGAGGAGAAGGCCTGGGACGGACCCTGTGTGTGCTCGGGGCTGCGCTAGGGGTGTCCTGGAGCTGCACGGGGGGGCCTCGGGTCGGCATGTGAAACAGAGGGCGGGCGTGAACAGGCACAGGAGTGGTTGTCTGTAGGTGTTCCGGGTGGCTGAGGGTGCACCAAGGCAGACAGTGGCTGTGGCAAGGCGCCGGGAGTGCTCAGGGGCTCCGCTGGGTACACAGGGCTGTAGGGCGAGGAGTAGGGGCTGGAGTGGTTGCGGGTGTATGGGGCGGCAGGGGTGTCCTGGGCTCCAGGGAAGACATGGGCTGCGGCACTGGCGGCCCCGGGGGTGGGTTCCACAAGCGCCATCTGTAGGGTGCACAGTGAAGGCGGCAGGGGGTGCACGGGGGGCATACAGCGCTGTAGGGTGAGGAGTAGGGGTAGCACAGGGACAGGAGTGATTGTGGCTGGGGGAGGGGACGAGGGTCACAGCGATGACAGGAGCCGGAGCACTGGCCGCACAGGGGTGCGTGTGCATGGGGTGCTCGGGGGCTGCCCCGGGGGTGGCTGGGCAGCAGAGGGTCACACATGGGCACGGCGTACCCACGCTATTCTCAGGTGCTCGCTGGGGTGGGGTGAGGGGTGGAGCTGGAGTGCAGCGGTGCCCAGTTGTCGCACAGTGGTTTTTAAGTGGCTGCGTGTGCAGTGCACTGAGACCACACGGGGCACCCGGGCTGCACCAGCACGGGGCTGCACAGGGGCTGCAGCTGCACATGGGGCGGGTATGAGCGCGTGCAGTCAACAGGGCTGTGCTCGAGGGTACCACATGTGGCTGCAGCTGCATGTGCAGTGTACTGAGACCACATGGGGCACACGGGCTGTACCAGCACAGGGCTGCACATGGGGCGGGTATGAGCGTGGTGGAGTCCCAGGGCTGTGCTCGTGGGTACCACATGTGGCTGCAGCTGTACAGGCGTCAGAGGGGGTGCACAGCGCTGCACATGGAAGAAGCGAGCACCGCCACAAATCACCCCCGGCGAGGACCCCTGCGGAACGAATCCCGACCCCCGCATAATCTCACGCGCGGGGGGAGGGGCTCACTCACTCACCGGCTCTATCAGAGGGGCTCCTGCTCCCCGCAGATGGCAGCGGTCCTCTGGTGCCCGCAGCCGGTACCGGGCACGGGTGGGGGTCCTGGGGGCGCGCCCTTCCTTCTGCAGCCGTGCTCCCTGTGCACTCCTGCCTTCCCCCGCCGCTCCCGGTCCCTCCTGCTCTCTGGCTCCCTCGCTCCCTCTCGCCGCCTTTCTGAGCCGGGAGCCACGTGACGTCACCGGCAGAGACTCCACCGGAGGGGAGGGGGCGCCAGGGAGCACCAGAGGGAGGCCGGCAGAGCGCGGGTCAAAGGTGACTATCCATAATACAGAAACAAACCCATTAACCATTTATATTTGATAGATAAAGCAGCCAGGGGTGGCTGATGGAGAGGCAGCAGTGGGAGCACAGAAGAGAAAGGGAAGCAGAGGAAGAAGGGAGATGGATGGGAGGGAAGAGAGGAGGGAGGAGGGAAGGAAGAGAAGAAGGGAAGTGAAGTGAAAGGGGAAGGGAATGCAAGTGAAGGGGTGGAAGGGAAGGGGAGAATGGTCAGGAAGTGAATTGGACCGAAGGGGAAGGGAAGTGACGCGAGATGAAGGGGTCGGTAATGTCAGTGAAGGGAAGAGGGGTAATGAAGGGGGAGAGGATGGGTGGGTGGGGCTGGGAAGACGAAGGGCACACTAGAGACATGCTATCACGGATGAGGCTGGGCAGCTCACAGTCGAGGGGTGAAGGGCGCGATGACTCATGGGGTGGGGCAGAATGGGGCAGTATCCTGTGAGGCAGTGAAAGTGACGTACACAAGAAACATCACTTCATCGATAAAGCAGCTGGTGGGGGGTAAACTCGGGTCCCTTCAGTACCCGTGCTTTACAGGCCCGGCCCTGCTGCACATTGTCGCCGTTGACTTGGGGTGGGGAAAGGGACGGGCGCAGGGTCACTGGCACCAGCACACGTGCCCCACACCCGTCGGGTCACGTCCCTGCGCGCCACCGAGGCACGTGTACCCTGTCACTGGACACACGCATCTCCATCATAGCATTACCCCGCCCCAGAGCACGGCTGACCTCCTTCAGAGCTCACTTGCCCCCTGGCACCCCCGTCCTCTCCCCACGCACACGCGCCCCAGAGTATGCCCGCCCCACCTGCCTAGTCACACCTCTATCTCTTCCAAACACACTGGTTACTCACCCTCCCGCGGCACAGAGACTCACAGCACCCCTGTCACCGCGGCGCACACATGCCCACAGCATCCCTGTCAGTACCCTGTCACTGATCACACCTACCCCACAACAGCCCTGTCACTACCCTATCACCGAGCACACACGTACCGCAGCATCCCTGTCACTGCCCTGTCACCAGGCGCGTATACCCCACAGAATCCCTGTCACCGATCACACACATACCACAGCATCACTGTCCGTACCCCGCCACTGAGCATATCTGTGACCGAGCACACGTGCCCCACAGCATCCCTGTCCGTACCCTGTCACTGAGTATAAATGTCCCATAGCATATCTGTGACCTTGGGCACGCCTGTCCTGCCAACGACTGCACATGCCACACAACTTCTATGCCACTACCGCCAACCCACACGTCCCACGACACCCTAGTCCCTGTCACTGAGTACACAAATCTCTGTCACTGAGTCCCCGGGTCTCTGTCACTGGGCCCACGAATCTCTGTCCCTGAGCCCGCGAATCTCTGTCACTGAGCCCACGAATCTCTGTCACTGAGTCCTCGAATCTCTGTCACTGAGCCCATGAATCTCTGTCACTGAGCCTGCGAATCTCTGTCACTGAGTCCCCGAGTCTCTGTCACTGAGCCTGCAAATCTGTCACTGAGCCCGCAAATCTCTGTCACTGAGCCTGCGAATCTGTCACTGAGTCCCCGAATCTCTGTCACTGAGTTCCCGGATCTCTGTCACTGGGCCCACGAATCTCTGCCACTGAGCCTGCGAATCTGTCACTGAGCCTGCAAATCTCTGTCCCTGAGCCTGCGAATCTCTGTCACTGAGCCCACAAATCTCTGTCCCTGAGCCCGCGAATCTCTGTCACTGAGCCCACAAATCTCTGTCACTGAGTCCCCGAATCTCTGTCACTGAGTCCATGAATCTCTGTCACTGAGCCCGCGAATCTCTGTCAGTGAGCCCGCGAATCTCTGTCACTGAGCCTGCAAATCTGTCACTGAGCCCGCAAATCTCTGTCACTGAGCCTGCGAATCTGTCACTGAGTCTCCGAATCTCTGTCACTGAGTCCCCGAGTCTCTGTCACTAAGCCCACGAATATCTGTCAGTGAGTCCCCGAATCTCTGTCACTGAGCCCACGAATCTCTGTCAGTGAGTCCCCGAATCTCTGTCACTGAGTCCCCGAATCTCTGTCACTGAGCCTGCGAATCCCTGTCACTGAGTACACAAATCTCTGTCACTGAGTCCCCGGGTCTCTGTCACTGGGCCCACGAATCTCTGTCCCTTAACCCGCGAATCTCTGTCACTGAGCCCACGAATCTCTGTCACTGAGTCCCCGAATCTCTGTCACTGAGCCCATGAATCTCTGTCACTGAGCCCGTAAATCTCTGTCACTGAGCCCGCAAATCACTGTCACTGAGCCTGCAAATCTCTGTCACTGAGCCTGCGAATCTGTGTCACTAAGACCACGAATCTCTGTCACTGAGATCACAATTCTCTGTCACTGAGCACGCTAATCTCTGTCACTGAGTACGCGAATCTCGCCAATCTCTGTCACTGAGCCTGCGAATCTCTGTCACTAAGAGCATGAATCTCTGTCACTAAGAGCACGAATCTCTGTCACTAAGACCACGAATCTCTGTCACTGAGTACGCTAATCTCTGTCACTGAGTACGCAAATCTCTGTCACTGAGCATATGATTCTCTGTCACTAAAACCGCAAATCTCTGTCACTGAGTACGCTAATCTCTGTCACTGAGTACGCAAATCTCTGTCACTGAGCATGTGATTCTCTGTCACTAAGACCACGAATCTCTGTCACTGAGACCGCGAATCTCTGTCACTGAGTACGTTAATCTCTGTAATGAGTACGCCAATCTCTGTCACTGAGCCCACAAATCTCTGTCACTGAGTACGCTAATCTCTATCACTGAGTACGTCAATCTCTGTCACTGAGACTGTGAATCTCTGTCACTGAGTACGTTAATCTATGTCACTGAGTACGCCAATCTCTATCACTGAGCCCACGAATCTCTGTCACTGAGTATGCCAATCTTTGTCACTGACCAATTCAATCTCTGTCACTGAGACTGTGAATTTCTGTCACTGAGCCCACAAATCTCAGTCACTGAGTACGCTAATCTCTGTCCCTGAGTACGCTAATCTCTGTCACTGATACCGCAAATCTCTGTCACTGAGCCCACGAATCTCTGTCACTGAGTCTGCGAATCTCTGTTTCTGAGTACACGAATGTCTGTCACTGAGCCCACAAATCTTTGTCACTGAGCCCACAAATCTCTGTCACTGAGCCCGCGAATCTCTGTCACTGAGCCTGTGAATCTCTGTCACTAAAACCACGAATCTCTGTCACTGAGCCCGCAAATCTCTGGCACTGAGTACACAAATGTCTGTCACTGAGCCCACGAATCTCTGTCACTGAGCCTGCGAATCTCTGTCACTGAGCCCACGAATCACTGTCACTGAGACCGTGAATCTCTGTCACTAAGACCACGAATATATGTCACTGAGACCACAAATGTCTGTCACTGAGCCCACAAAGCTCTGTCACTGAGCCCACAAATCTCTGTTACTAAGACCACAAATCTATGTCACTGAGACCACGAATCTCTGTCACTGAGCCCATGAATCTCTGTCACTGAGCCCACGAATCTCTGTCACTAAGCCTGCGAATCTCTGTCACTGAGTAGGCAAATCTCTGCCACTGAGCCAACGAATCTCTGTCACTTATACCGTGAATCTCTGTCACTGAGACCGCGAATCTCTGTCACTGAGCCCGGGAATCTCTGTCACTGAGCCCGGGAATCTCTGTCACTGAGCCCGTGAATCTCTGTCACTGAGTCCCCGAACTTCTGTCACTGAGCCAGCGAATCTCTGTCACTGAGTCCGCAAATCTCTGTCACTGAGTCCGCAAATCTTTGTCACTGAGCCCACGCATCTCTGTCACTGAGTGCAGCTGTCCAACAGAATCTGTCTCTGAGCCTATATACACCCCAGATAATCCGTCACTGAATACACTTGTCCCACAAACTCTATTTCACAAAGTACACGCCCATCAAATCCCTCTCACTGAGAACAAAGGTGTCACCGAATATGTCACTGAGCGCACAGCCCCGGAAAATCCCTGTCACCCTCACCCCCCCCCCCTCCCAACCCCCTAGCGCCTGCACCATTTACAAGTCCACACTCCCACAGCCTGCAATGTCATCTCCACCCACACACCAAATACACCTGTTCTTTTCTTCCAAGTATCCACATTCGAACACTTGTTTTAGTGAATGCCTCTTTCAACTTTCTTTGCTCCACTTAACAACTCTTTTCTTTTTTTACAAAGCCCCTCCTACCACGCTTTTATGGTCTCCCGACTATATAAATAACAGGCGGTAGCACTATCCAACCTAATGGTATTCAATTTACCGACCTAGGAAAGAAGATGGAAGGCCGAGCTGTCCTTACCAGGATTGCACTTTGTTTTGCATACGTCAGTGGCGGCGTACAACGCGCGTAGTCCACTCTGCTTCTCGCCTACAGTACGTTCATATTGTTCCGAGCAATGTTGCCTCTGAAAAGCACCGGTAAAGTACACCCTTCGTGACATAGTCAAAATCTAAAACCGGCAAAACAATGAAAAAAAAATTATGGGCGCAATAAAGCAATGTTATCACATGTTACCATGTTATCATGTTACCACATGACATTACTGATTTACATCATACATATTATTGATTAAATAAAAAATGTATGGTCACATATTCAATTGTCAGCTCGCTTCAAAAGCTGACTTCAAGCCGTACTATAACCACGGTTATTATTTATACGCCGGGTGCCACAAAAATTGTTTTTGCACTGAAGTAACATCAATTATTTTTAACAGAGCCATTTTAATTGCATCGATTCATGATGGGCGAAAGGCCCTGTCAGCCACAGTTAGAAATGTGCTCTTCAATCCCGAGTGGGGCATCGAATATTTCGTTTGAAAGCTGCACGCACCTGCCCTGTTTTCTCAAGAACTCCAGCGACGTCTTCTTAGAAACTACAACTTGTGATAGGGCTTTTTTTTTAAGGAGATACATTTAATTTTCACCAGGCACCTTTAACTTTGTTAACGCAGCTGTCTTTTTTAGTTATTTAAAATTCTTTGCACTTTAGGGAAGTGAGTATATGCCAGCATCTGTATGTCATGCAACATGTGGCAAACTGAATCTTTTGAAATATCTGACGCGTCTAAGTTTGAAATTGGTATTTTATTGTCACGTCGCCAATGAAATGCAATAGGAAAAGGTCGCTGTGTCAAACTATCAAGAGGATCTGTGAAAGGCACGTCTGAGCCCTATTAGTGGAAGACGAAACCTAAGACACGCGACAAGCGCTGAGGGGAAAATAATGCAATTTACGGCAATAGACCTGGTATGATTTTAGCCTCCAAGTTCCCATCTCTTTCCCCTCCTCCCCACAAAAAAATCCACAAGCAAAAAAATAAAAAATAAAAATGTCCCAGCTTTATGTTTATGAGTCTTCATCATTCCCTGTATTCACCGCCCTCGCGGCTCCGTTATTTACCCGGAATTCGGACAGTGAGGAAAAAGCCAAAAGGGTCTGGGGGCAGCACAGCTGGAAACTGCCCTGCTCTAGGAGGGAGGGGGAAAACTAACAGAACATGAAAACGTAATTTTTTTTTCAGCACCCAACTCCAGTGCACGCTCACGCGCACACTGGCATCTGCCGCTCTGCCGGGCACTTGGCCGGGCAGGGCCGGTGCAGCTGAAGAGAGCAGCTGGCGACACATTTAAAATGCCTCCTGGAGTAAGAGAGGGGGGAACTACACCCCTCGCGCAGGACATACGCTCCCCCGTCTCCTAATCCGTTTTTTACATTTTTAGTCATACTCCTGTCGAACGAGTAATTAATGTCCGTGTCGCCGGGGAATACTGCAATAGCAGGCCTGCTGCGGGGAGTGGGTGTGCGGAGGGGATTAATACACCCCCATTCCACTGCCAAAACAATGCAGGCAATATTTATACAGAGCGGGGGTGAGGGGGTGGCAGGTGAGTGTTATCTCCCCCCCCCCACACACACACATGGAAATCACCCATCTCGCAGCGTGGCGTGGAGTATGGGCTCTCTTATCACACTGTACCTCTGAGAACAGAGTGCACCTTGTCTGTCTCACCGTAAGTGCTTAAAACAGACTGGCCGCGCTTATTAGGCGCTATACCCAAAAAAGCGGAAACAGTTCTTCCTTTAAAGGGAGGAACACACCACAGAAGCTCCCGGCAGCTAACATCTGACAGGGTACATGTTACCTGTGTGAGGAGGAGACAGCTCTTTTAGGGAGCACCGGAAGTACAGATACAGGTGAACTATTAGTAGCAAAGCACGGATGTCACCGGCCCTGGTGCAAGTAAAGGCAACGACCGCTTTAACTGCTGTTGAGATTGCACAATACAGATCATTTCTGGCACGGGTTTAACTCCAGAGGTTGGTTCAGACGCCATTTTACCTGAAATGATTATGTATACATAAACGCTCTTTTCCCTCAGGGGCAAATGCACCCAGCACAAGAGCTTGACTTCCAGGCAAAAAAAAGTCAAACACAGGTAAGAATTCCCAAGCTGGCTCTGTCCCAGGATCCTTTTCGAGGGCCTGTTGATGACGTATCATAGCGAAAAGCTCGATGGGGCGGAAACATGTGATGGTCCTGAATTTACACTGTAATATTTAAGTGTAATAATAATATTTAGGGCGCCTACAATGTGCCACCAAACACAAGGTTGTACTAATACCAGGCCATACGCCGTTCATTTATGCAACTCTGGCGGGTGAGAGGCCGTACAAACCCATGGGGGCTTGAGCCCACGACCTTATTGTCACCCACAAACTCACGCCATAGACCGGTTTTTTGAGCCACATGACGCATTTCAAAATATAAGTTGTTGGATTTCTTCTATCTTAGTGTTCCGCGTGTATTCAAATGTTTTCCTAAATGTTTCTCACTGAAGTCGGTTACAGCATATATATTTTTGAAAACCCATCTCCCCTTGAATTGGACACAGACAAAGCGAGCAGGCAGAACATATGCGACTTGTTAATTAAAAAATTAAAAACATCGACGAAAACGAACAGACACCAGATAACAGCATCTACCTGCAATTTTTAGAAAGCATCGACTTTATCCACCCGGGCCTCGTTGTTACCAGGAGCTGTACAAAAGGCACCAGTACAAAAGATATATAAGAATCGTAAACATTAGACACCATTTCCGAAATCCCTTATTTTCAACAGTCATTAACTTGCTCGCATTGTTAGTTCCTCGTTATGTGCCTGGTGTGACAGTGATGAGAAAAAAACTGAGTATACATGAGAAAGGCAGTGAATGGGTTCCCGGGGAATCGGATATTACCCCCAATACGCACAAGTACTTGACAAATGAACAGGAGAACCGGGCTTTCCTGTACTGAGACCGTGCTCATTGAGAGAGCACTTCCGGTTAGCGTATAGCGAGTATTTCCGGTTAGTTTCTATTCGCACTTGAGCTCCCAACCCCTGTGAAAACCACGAGAGCAGCAGCCCTTCATTTTCAGAAGCCGTGAGCCCCATCGATCGGCGCCTCTGCTGCTGCGGTCCCCTCCAAGTGCCTGCTTAAGCAGGCCTCTCGCCCCGGCAAGGCGGGCTAATTGCTTAAACAAGCAGAAACAAACAGGTATTGAGCTGGGATCGATGATGGCCGTGTGCCTGAAGGGTCACTGGGTGACTCATTCCCTTGTTCCCCTCTGACCGGAAATGGAAAGTATATGCCCCGTGCCAATCAGAAGGAGGCTCCTCGTGGTGGGTGGGGGTATGAAAAATAGTTTATGATTTGTGACGTCACCGGTGGGCTACAGAGGATGTTGGGTACATCCAAGGCTTTGCACTGTGTTAAAAAATGTCATCTCTGCAGCTTTTTTTGGTACAGGACCGCTTGCATCATTTAACCATTATATTATATGGCGATCCCCTTTTAGGAGAATATGACCTTTAACAGGCATTAATATACACATAGAGACGGCCTGTCAGCCTAGCAGCATACACATTACCTGGTGCATTCACCTTGCGAGGAGGGCGAGATTTTGTGCCTGAGTGTTCAGATAAAGCACCCACTCTGGCTGTGTGGGGTGTAACATGCTTACAGTCAAGATATGCCAGCAGCCTGCAGGCTCGGGGTTCAAATCCGGACAAGGCCAAACACACCTTTCATCATCCCAAGGTCGCTAACACTAGCGCCACGGTCTGCATAGTAATACTTTCATCGTTTCGACAGGCACCGGGAACTTTATTGTGGTTTTAGCAGTGAGCACTTCTTAAGAACTGCCTCCTCTCCAGGCTGGTGCACACTTGCCTCCCGAGGCAGGCATCGCCCTAAGGAGTGGCAGGTGTACACTCTGTTTGAGGGAAGAGTTGACGGTCGTCGAAGTACGGGTTCTACGATCTACTCTCGGCTTCCGCACTCCTGTGTGACCGTGGGCACATCTCTGTACAAATTCGTGCATCGGTTCCATTACCTGACAACGGTGTCGATGTTAGTGCTTAAAAACAATGAAAGCCATTGCCAGTGGTAAGCGCTACAGATCTCAATACCTCCTTGAGAATGTGGGTAACTGTCCCAGTGAGTGTTCCTAAAGGTGTCCGGCAGCGCAGTGGCGCTCTCATTATCCCGCCACGCCCGGACAGAGAGCAGCACCCGCCGGACCCCGGGCCCCTTCCTCACTCCCGGGGCCCGGGCCGGATCTCCTGAAGGCGGCTCGGTGCCAGCGGCTCAGGCCCGGGCTGCCGGAGCCAAATCTCTCGCCTCGGGGGCTCGCCGCGCCTCCCCTTTCATTCCAAGCGCCGATCGATGCGCTGTTGTCATCCTCGGCGACCAGGGGGACACTTGAAAGCATCTCTGATCAGAGGAGCGGGGTGACCTGCCCGGGCTCCTTAATTACCACATCAACGGCGTGGGGGAGTGTGGGGGAGCGCTGGGGCGGCTCTTGACAGCCCGAGTTTGCTCGCTCTTAACTTTCTTTTTGTAATTAGCCAAGAAGCCCCCTCTCCTCTCCGAGGCGCGCGGCGCTTTACTGTTAGATTGGCGGGAACGAGAGGGGCTCGCCTGTCGATACGCCTGTCTTTTGATCGTCTCTTCTTCTGTGCGTAAACGAGCACAGTGCCTCTCACTCTTGCCAAAGCTTGTTCTAGAGAGGGCCCCAGTGGCACCAATATACTCCCCACCGGATAATCAGTCATTTCAGGCCGCGCACATTTTGGTACCACGACCTACAGTCTCCAACAGCATCTCTTTTTAAAAACACAGACGTAAGTACGTGTGGTAAAGAGACTGAGGGGATGTGGGCACATAAGGGTGACCACCTCTCTCCTTGTCATTATGGACGCTTGGAGGATGGCATACTCTGTTAACATGTGACTCATACCCCTTCCTCCATATGACACGTTCCATAGTCTATAATCCATGTGCAATACAGCTGAGACCCTTCCTCCAAGTTTGTGATGAATTAACCCACCTGGCAATCTTTCAATAGGCCTCCCCCTCTCCAGTTCCTAATCTTACAACCACAAATCATTGGCTTCGGATGTGTTGGGTTTATTTGTGAAGTGTGATAAAAACCAGACTACAGCACCCAGAATGCATTAGATTATCACACAAAGTCCATGCGCATTAGTTCCTGGCGATAGGTGCTCCCCCTAAGGTGCATCTTCACATTTTTCCCTCTTCTATGCCTCCACTATTCTTTTCAATCCAAATAACTGACTAACATATCCACCACTCAAATCCCTTTCATAATTCACTATACTAATTCACCACTAATCCTTTATGGGTTCCGGAGTAGCGTGCTACTTGCCGAAAAAGCTCTTCGACATCCCGTCAGGGGTAGTAAGTGCTATATAAATCCAATTACAATGTATTCTAATTACAATATGCAAACTCTTCTGTGTGAGTGGTTGTGCATTTGAGCTGCTTTCTTCCCTCCAATCTATTTCATCTGGGTTGGGTAAGCGCCAAGATACTCCTTGGAGTGATAGGAGCGCTATAAAAGTGTCCATTACATTTACATTTACATTTACAATTACATGAAGTGTCTCTGTCCCTTCGCAGGAGTACTCTTTATCTTGAGAGCACAGTAACACATAGGGCGGACTGAGAGAATTTTAACAAATGGCGTTGTGTGTATCTTGTACCCCGGAACCTCATTACTATTGGACCCAACCTCAGCGTCAAGTACTCGTGTTCAGCATTTGACTCTCAAAATGGTGCAGCTGAGCAGTCCAGGTTTACTCAGAGGAGCGGTGTTGGCTGGAAACTCAGAACTCATAAAACACATAACTCAATAGCACACACAATTCGGCGCATTTACTTCTTTGAAAATTGTTATTATTTTAGTGCACACACAGCTAAATCCTACAATTTGCCCGATTCGCAAAGGTAAATGTACACATGTATATTTACTCACACTTTATGTATACTACACCTAGAAATAACTCTCCACTTTTGGGGTATTCATCATTTCTGAGTGGAGATTTATGCCCAAGTTCACATATCTCAACCCCCTGGAGTGAGTGTGTGTATCCCTCTACAATTGTATTACATGTAACTGCAAGTCATGTTAGAACTGTTTTTTAACTTTTTCCTACTTGTCAGACATGTTCCAACAATATACTATCATTTGTGTGCAATATAGTTTTATCAGTACAACAGTATGTCTCTGCCAATATAGAGACCATTTCAATGGATGAAGTGATATCTGTAAATTACACAATGCTTTAGTTACTTTAAACCACATCATGCCCTTTAAATCTAGGTGGCTTGTAAAAATTTGTCATTCTAAAAAGCGGGTTGCGGTTCTATAAAGTTTGGGAAGCTTTGTTTTAGACAAATACAATAGTATATTTTTTTGGACAAAATACAATATGAATACTGTTTGGTTTGAAGAAACCTGTGACAAATACAAAAAGAAAGGACTTTATATTGTGTAAGTTTGTGAAACACCATAGAAGGGTGTTTTTATTCTTTAACCTTGAGACTAATGCTGTAAGATGGGACTTTGCATTGCCAACATTGTTAAAGACATAGTTACATAGTTCTCAATTTAAGGAGTGTCTACAGAGGTCTGGTCTTAATCAAGTGCATTTGAATTTGATGGATCTGATCCACAAGCTGCATTTCATAGCACATACAGTGGTACTGCAATAACACTGATAGCGTACTACAACGTGCACTTCACAAACCTCCACGTCTTGTAACTTTTCTCTGTGGAGGTCTCTGCCATTTGTGCAACATCTTCGCATGAAGGTCTATGTTTTTGTAGGTAATGTAGGAGGGACAAGGGGAGTTGCTGGAAATGTGAAATACTTACTACTAAATGGGAGGAGGGTAAGAAGATTTAAAGAGTGGGTTGGAGTGAGAAATGCTCATACAACACACACACCCACAACATAGTAACACACTTGCAATTCTAAAAATACACTTCAAAAGTTACTACATCCCTAAGGGTGCTAAAACACGTGTAAATGTACTCAGACTTGGAGTAAGTAAAGCACAACACATTGTCAGTCACTAGTACTGCAATTACTCACAAACAAATCAATGGAGACAGTGAATTAAAATAACAACTCGTAGCAACTAATGTTAAATTAAATTAATTTAATTAGTTCAACATTTAAAATTATATATATAATTTAAAGCAATCAAATATTTTAAACCATTATTGTTATTATATAAATCAATTTAGTAATAACCATAATTTAAAAAACATTAACATTTTAATGTGTTTAAAAAAACAAGTTTTAAAATTAATTAAAATATAATGCCGCACTTTATTCTAACAATCCCCTATATAAATGCAATTACAATACACTACAATACAATCATAACAGCCAACAATTAAAATGTAATTGACATTAAAAAAGCATAACACAATTAATATATTACAAAATAAATAACAACATTTTTAATAAATGAATAAATCATTTTATATTTATTATTACTTAAATAACCCCCCACCCCATGCCTCTACAAACTAAACAACGCACACCTAAAATACAGCTTAACAAATACTTTAATTTCACAATTTACATACTTATCAATTAAATAATTAACAACAAATTAATAATTAATAATGAGAAATTATTTCTTAAATAACTTCCCACCTTGTACCCCTAAAAACCCAACAACACACACCTAAAATATATCTTAACAATTATAATAATTACTCAATTTACATAAATAATTATACATTTAGCAATTACAAATAATTAACTAATAATTAATTATTTTAATTAACTTCCCACCTTTTACCCCTAAAACACAACAACCCACACCTGAAATATAGCTTAAAAATATTTTAGTTACACAATGTACATAATGAATTATCAATTGAATGATTTTAATTAATTATATTTAATTTACTTCCCACCCTGTACCCCTACAAGCCCCACGACTCGCACCTAAAATATAACAAAATATAAATTAATAAAACAATTTGCATAATTAATTGTCAATTAAATAATTAAAAATGTATTATTAATTCATTATAATTAATTTACTTCCCACACCGTGCCCCTACAACCCCACAATCCGCATCTCTGTGGTGTCACAGGCCATATGGGCTGTCACAGGAGTTTATAGATGGGCCACAGTTGTTTCTCAGAGCCCAAACTGAAAAGTGTACAAGCAAAATCTGTTCATAGGCACTGGCCCCACATTAATTTTACAGTGTTGGTGTGATCAAAGATGATTTTTCAACATACTGCAGCTCATTGTTAACTTGGGGAGACACGGGCAAGGGAACAAAGTAGTAACAACGTGGATCTTCGGTGTGGAGTATTCCTGTAACAAAGACAGAGTTTTTCATATGGGTATGGGATTTTCCTTAGGATAGCCTCACCACTTATATGCCTTTCGGCCAGAAGCGAGCACTGAGCTGACATGAAGGTATGTTTGTTATGAACAAGGGAACACAAATAAAGTTAGTCAGGGACCTTGGGTAATCAAATATGTCTAAAGATAGTGGTCCCTAGACAAGGAGTTTACACGAATACCAACGCTATTTTCAGCTTTGCTGCCAAGATGGGCAGGCGCCCAATTGCAGCTATGCTGAAAATTTATCAGGCCAAAGGGGTAGCAACTGCCTGCTATGGCAGCGAGATTTGGGGATACACCACCACAGATGCAATGAAGGTGGTTGAGAACACCTTCTTAAAACGCCTGCTGGGTGTGCCAAAAAGTTTATCCAACCTGGGAGTCCATGAGGAACTGGGGGCTTCTTTCTTATGTGATATATTGGCACTGCGTCCTCTGGTGTTTTGGCTCAAGTGCTGGCTAAACAAGGAACTAGAGCTCATTCGACAGATTATAAGGGACTGTATGAGCCTTGACCATATGCTTCGAATCCCATGGTTGAAATACATTGGTGGTTGTTTTACAGAGTTGAGCCGCCCGGATCTCTTTTTAAAACCTTCTGTTATAGTAAAAAAGGATGCTGAACTGTTTAAGAAAGCTTTCAGCTGTATCAGGAAGCTAGAAAGAGATGTGCTGGAACTAAGAAAATCAAGTGTCCGCAAATTCCTGACCCTTAAACCTGTTCCATCAACTAAGCCATATCTTCTGGGAACACTGACTACTTATGAGCAGTTTTTATTGTCCAGGTTCCGCTTTGATCTTTTTCATCTGTTACTTGCTGTTTCTAAAGGGTGTAGCAGAGGACAGGTGTTAAAAACCTGTAGTTGTGACCAAGTATCTCCACAGTACCTGCTACACTTTATGTTTATCTGCAAATTTTATGATATACCATGAAGACACTTTTTGCTTCCGCTTTTAAAGAGGTTGAATTTTAACCAGATCCACTCAGCTCTCTTGTTTTTGCAGATGCTAAAACCAGATTGTATTTTCTTCATTGTGGGATATCTGAAAGCAGAAGTGAGAAAAAGGGCTTGTCTTGAATCTTAGTCATATTAGAGGGAGAAGGGATAAAATCATGGACTACGTGTTTTGTACTGTACATTAATTAATGATATGAGTTGTGAAACTCTCTTTTTAATTTTATGTATTTATTTGTTTTTATATACCGTTATAAATTGTAAAAATGTTTAAGTACCAGTTCTTATTGAGGTGCGGACATGTTGTAACTTTTATGGTTTTTAGCAAAAGGTACGGACATGTTGTAACTTTTATGGTTTTTATTGAAAAACCAAATAAAGATGTTTGTGTGTTGTGTTTGACTCCATGTGTATTTTCTTAGTTCTGACAATTCAAGGGACCTTTAGATTATCATCATGTTTTACTGTTGAATTTAAGGTTCTCTCAAAGTTAGTTTATTAAGTTTTGCTGACCTGTAGTTCTTTTAGTTGTGGTTAAAAGAGCTTGTATACATTGTTGTCTGCTAGATGCAGCAACAGCGCTGAATGATCAACTTCTTCCTCAGTGGATTTCAGACATTTTTTTTAAATAGCTCGCCATAGTCTAAATTGTAGATCTAGTACTGCATGCTCCCTAGACATTTGTTGAATATGTGATAGTACTGTTGACATAACACTTTCTGTAAAACGGCGGCACTCTGTAAACTACCTATGGTGTCTCTTTTGCACCTGTACATGTGTGCTGTGATTTGTTGCTGACTTATGCTACTGTTTTTCGTAATGCCTATTTCTTATCTGCTATTTTTAAGGCCCAGAACCATTCTTGTGCTATTTTTGCTTCCCTTCTTGTGCAATTTTCATTCATTATACTGTACAGTTTGATTGCAGTACCAGTAGGTGGCCATGAGAGGGGTGTGACATACTCCAATTTCTCGGCGCCACTTCTAGGATGCAAATGCGTCAAAACCTTATGCCTGCCTTGTACCAGGCATAAGGGTGACGCTGTGCTAAATTCATAGCCCCCCTTCCTGCATTGCTGGAGTTGCGTCAAGCTTCCGACACACAACTCCAGCAATGTGTCATTTTTGCGCTGACGGGTAAATCAGTCAAACTGATGTATCTGTCATTCCTTGTGACATGATGCGTCATACAGTAAATATGACACATCCATCATGTCGCATGAAGGGCGCAATGAAAAGTGACGTATCGCTGTTTTCATGCAGTGATGCGTCACTTTTCATAAATGAGGCCCTCTGTGAATAGTGGACATAATATCCATCAAATGTAACTCCAAATATTAAGAAGTTGTTGCAAAGAATACACTCTACAGGAAATGGAAAGGAACAGTGCTAAAAAAACAGGTGCTTTGTATTGAAAAGCTAAACTCAACAGTCCTTAAGGATTGAAAGAAAGACTAGACTTTTTGATTTCTTTTTTGATGAAATCGAAAATAGGATACATTTCAAGATATGATGTACTGCAGTGACATGATTTCTGTTAATGAGCACTATTTGATTAAATGAGGTAATGGACTAGCATTCACTTATATCAGGAAGCGACTGTTAACAGTTTAATATATATTTGTTCATCATTTATGAACAAATACACCTTTTTATTTTTGCTTTTAATATTATTATAGAGAATTTTGCCCTATTTGTATGAACCATAGTTTGTGTTTTTTACCCAGAAAAAGCATCATCATGGCCTAAAATGCACTGAGAATAAATTCCAACATTTGCACTGTGCGGTTTTATAGCTTAAACATGTCTGCATCTCAATTCTATGTATTCTTTCCACCAAAGTTGTGATTAAGACAGAAGTATCTCACCCCCCAATATTCATAAATTACTACATCACATTCTCCTACAGTTCCTACTAATTCAGTAAGGCTGTGCGTTTGGGCAACATAAGCATCAAAGCTATGGATACTGAGTACTCTCATCCCATAAGAATATGTTGACCTAGTTCCTGGCTAGCTCACAGTACATCACCTGGACCCCAAAACCTTACAGCAGAGGTCTTCAATCTGTGGGGCGCGACCCCCAGGGGGGTCGTGGAGTCCTGGGAAGGGGGTCGCCGATTCTGTCAGAGTGCAGTTCCTGGCGTCGGGCTGATTGAGGGTGCTCACGGCGGAGGCCTTATTCACACCAAGGTGTGAAACACATTAAAGCCTCATTAACAAGTAAAGGTCTTTTGAAGACCTGTGAAGTACTCTGGTGTGCCTTTGTATATGTCCCTGAGGCTGTTTCAGCAGGGCTCACATACACGAGCTGGGGGAGGAGGCTGTAGCCCTTTGAGTTCAATTGATTTAGCTGTGGAGTTTATTTTAATTTGTAACGTTTTATATAGCGCTAGTTTAACCTGTAGGTATCTTAGTGTGCCAGTGGAATGGTGGATGCTGGTCTCGCCTGCTTTCTGCCACCTCTCCTGGGTCCCACCCCCCCTCGCACTCCGTTGTCTGTGCATTTTCGCACACCCCTGCCCGCATTCTGCTGTCCTTGGATGGATTTCGCACCACCCTCCCCCTGCCAGCACTCCGCTGTCCGTGATTTTTTGCCCCCCAATGCCCGCATGATAATTGGGATTTCTGTGTGAGAATGACAACACTTGTTTGAAACAAACGGACATGGAGAAAACCTTTCAATCATCCTTTGGATTGTCTGTTGCATGACATTACCTGCAAAAGGGGCGAGTGAAACATGTGTGGTCCTTTTGCAAGCCTCTCCGCATTATAACTGGGGGTGTTCAAAGTCTGCTTAACTTCCTTTGCACAATTATGCGAAATTTCAGCAATTGTGTTCGGAATTCAAAAATGGCATTTGATGATGTTTGTAGCTTTAGACAGGAAGATGCATTTTGTGCATAAAAAAGTGTTAAATAAACACGCACATTAGCTGCCCGCACTCTGTCATTCGGGTTGTTCACATGCATACATGTGTGTGTGTACATGTGTGTGTGTATGTATGTATATATATATATATATATATATATGGATAGATGTGTGAAAAGGTGGGTGGGTGGAGGATGAATTGAGGTTCCGTGAAAATTGTAAGTGGTGTTTTCGACTCGTACGAATATGGTCGAGTCTAGTATCTATGAACCGCAAATGACGAGTTTAGTAGGTGTGCGCAGTTTCGCTGTGCTAACTTAAACCGTTCGTTTGTTATGTGGGTTTCTCATCTGTACCCACGGGTTCCATCTTAGATACGGCATCCATTTTGTCTCTTGCCCTCAAGTAGCCAGCGAACGGATGCTGTCCGCTTCGCGACCCTGGGACTCCCAAGATATTTGCGGAAGACACATGTTCTTTGAAAGTGTCTTTATGACGAGGGGGTTGCTGCTGTAAGGCAGATGGCGCCGCTCGAGGCTCATCTTGCCGCACGGACTTATTGTCTCAGCCGTGCATCTCATTAGGCACATCCCTTTGATGCCTGTATCTCGTGTTTCTCGATACCTCCCCTTTTTACACCCTTTCCGATCTCCCTACTGTCTCCGTCTTCCTCTGCACCTGTCTTCGTTCCTATTTCGATCTACTTTACTGCTGATTGGAATTTGCTAATGGTGGGAAGATGGGTTTTTACAGTTGGGAACCGCCAAATGTTTCCGCACTTATGTTCCGGACCTTGTGTGTTTCAAAATGACCAAAGCGACCCCTCTGAGAGCGACTTGTGGGAACCAGGTTGTAAACTATTGTGTATCATGTTATCCTATGGGTAAAAACTGTATAAAAGGAGCGATCCACAAATACAATTTGAAGCAGTCTCCCCGAACTACACTCGATGTACTTCCTGTGACTTCTGTGTTCCCTGCAGTAAATAAACCTTGACTCTTTGACGCCGAAGGAAGTGTCCCGTGTCTCTGTGACTTGTACGCCGGAGCAGGTTACCCACGAAGGTTTCAGGTGTTGTGCCCTGGCACCGCTGGGTCCAAGAACCCAGTTCCTTCAGTTGGCGCCCAACGTGGGGCTGCATCAGTGGTACCGGTCCAAGCCCGACGATCGTGAGGAACTTCGTGTGAAATCTCCGAGGGAAGGTGCACCCCGCTTCATCGATCCTGTTGTCGAAATAAGTGGCCCGAAGACTTTTCCCGCGAAGATTCCCGCCTCCTAACGGCTGCGACGGACTGCTGCCCTGACTGTAGACCTGTTTTGGCGCCTGGCGTAGACTTTGGTATAGCGAGACGATTGACGGGCCTTCCTGAGGACGCCATTGATCTTTGAGTTAAGTATTTGTGGGTCGCTCCCAGAGTTCTTGGTTGTAGACACTTTAGCGAGTGTCTTTGTTGTAAACACTTTAGCGAGTGTTTTTGTTGTAGACACTTTAGCGGGTGTCTTTGTTGTACACGCTGTGTGAGTGTTTTTGTCGGTGACACTTTGCTAGCGTACTTTGTTGTTGTTGTATTTGTTTGACGACTGCAGCCGCCAAAAACCGAGGGTTTTGTTCTTTGCTGGGACTTGGTAAATCCCGAAATCCCGTAACCCTTGAAGTTTGTGAAACTCGGCTAGTGTGCAAGATGCCTGGTCGTAGTACTTTGTTCAGTTGCTTTAGACCTTGTGGTGCGGATTCCCTGCTGGAGGACTCGTGTCCGATACCTCCGGTTGGAACTCCTACTTATGATTTATATAGCAAACATGGGCTAGGCCCGATTGCTTTTAACGATTATTGGATGAAATATACAAAGAAAGACGGCGATCTTCGTTGGCCACCTCACGGTAGCTTCGAAGCGTCGATCTTAGATAATTTGGAAATAAAGTTGTTCGAACGTAAATCTAGGCCGGCCATGTTTGATGCCTTTCGGTTCTGGCGCAAAGAAGCCCGACAGAAAGAGATCAGACAAAATAAACGTAGTCAGCGAGATACCGTTGCTACTATAGTGAAGAAAGCTGAGCAGTTTCAGCGTGATAAGGAGGATAAGGATAAGGAAGTGTTTGAGAGATTACAGCGTATGTCCATAGACAAATGCTATCCTGCTTTGCCTACGGAGTCGGATAAGAAGGAAGAGGCAGTTGAGGATTCTTTAATGTCTTATCTTATGAAGTCGCCACCTCCGTACGTACAGGGTACCGCGGCTCCTGTGGTCCCTGCCGTACCTGTTCTTCCACCTGCTATTCCTCCACCAGTTCCTCAACCTGCACCCGCTCTTCCGCCTGTTCCTGCCCCTTTGCCTATTTCTATTCCTACTGCTCCTCCGCTTCCACATACTCCTGTTCCCGCTACTGCTCCTGTGTTGTTAACCCCTGTTGCTGTTAATGTCTCTACTCCTTCTCTTGTTAGTCCTGTGTCTTATTCTTCTCCCTCTACTCGTAATCGTGATTCTCCCCTTGCGACAAACTTCTTTCAGTCGCTCGGACCTGTTTTTGGGTCTGCTGGTTCTGATGGTCCTCAGAGACGTAGCCAGCTTCCTGGTAATAGAGAACGTGTTGCGCTATACAATATGGCGATGGGTTGGATGATAAACCCTGTTAGAAATCCACCTCGTGTTGTCCTCGAAACGTTTGATCAATTCAACATACCAACTCAGAGATATGTGTTTGACGAAATGTGCAAGTTCCTTCATGATCAGATAGTGGCCAATGCGCCTGACGAGGTGCTGACCGCCCTGTCTGAACTTCGGCTTCAGTTCGCAACTGGACTGATAGTAGATACTAATGTCCGGCGTGCTGTTGAGCGGTTGCTATCTCTTCGTCCCGCTCCTATTCCTCATGCATTGTTCGTTGAGGACATTGAAAAACAAACCGAGTCTGGCCAATATCCTATGCGCGAAGTTCCGCCAGTTTGGATGCCAGGTAATCCTGGGGCAAACCCCCCGGTTCCGCCATTTTTCCAGAGGGTATGGATACACCTCCCATGGAAAAGATCGGAAGTATTACAGGTGAAGCAATCTTTGCCTGACCCTCGCAAAAATCCTGCAGGGTATTATAAGGAATTATCGCAGCTTGTGGATGCTACGGTAATGAATCTTGCCGATATCGACATGTTGTTCGGTAATGTCGTACCGCAACCGGTATGGGCGAAGATTCGTCAGGAGAATCACGCAAACGAACTAGGTGGTACTTGGGCGGCCATTGTAGCGGCAGATGGGTTGCAAGCTGGTGGCGCTAAGCCTGATCAGCTGATTGCTGCTCTTCCTCAGCGAATCATTGCATTAATGAAAACGCTTATGCCAGCTATGAGGGTAAATTGGGACAAGTTGTCAGCCTGTAAGCAGAAGAAAGATGAGAGTGTTTCCGATTTCTTTACGAGGTTTGAGGAAGCATTCATTGATCATAGTGGACAGGATATGGGTACTGAGGGTGGACAGAGGTTGTTTGTGGATAAGTTTGTGTCAAACTTATTGCCCGACTTGAGCCATAAATTAAGGAATTCTGAAAGTGCGTGGGCCGTTTCTACCTCAGCTCAGATATTGGCTACGGCACAATATTACGAGAATAGAGAAAAAGAGGAAAATGACCGTGCTGATAAAAAGACGAAAGAGCTAAAAACTAAAGTGTTGTTACAACAAGCGTATCCGCCGCGTTCTAATCAGAATGCGCCTCAGCAGAATAGATCACAGTCGCAATCGAATCGATCGCAGTCGCGTAATGATTCTTCTTTCCAGAGATCTTCATTAGGGTACAACCAATGTGCTTATTGTAGACAGGAGGGACACATTAAATTCAATTGTCCTGCTTTAAATGACCGTAGTGGTGGTAATTCGTCTAGAGGAGGCCGTGGTGGTGCACAGCACGCATCACGTGGTAGAGGTCGTGGTGCTCAGAATGATCGCTCTGACCATTCATCAAATTCTAATAACTGTTTCGATCAACGTGGATCATCGCAAGGACGATCTGCGCAGTACAATGTAGACGATTATTACGTCGATCAGGGAACTGACGATAGTAATTACTAGGACAGCCAAAGACAAGGAGAGGGAGTGGTATCAGTTCCGGTTGATCAGAGAGGGCCTTACGTCGCAGTTGCTACATCGGGCGTCGTTGAGCCTTTTCTGTTGGACACTGGTGCAGCGAAAAGTTCTATCATCCATTCGAAAC
This sequence comes from Lissotriton vulgaris, assembly GCF_964263255.1. Classification (NCBI taxonomy): domain Eukaryota; kingdom Metazoa; phylum Chordata; class Amphibia; order Caudata; family Salamandridae; genus Lissotriton; species Lissotriton vulgaris. The sequence continues at coordinate 1,131,626,826 of NC_141689.1, read as the reverse complement.
TCCCTGGCGCACCTTTGTCTGGCTTAACAAATGTTTCCGTTGGATTTTCTGGCGCCCCCGTTAGCAATCCAGTTTCGCGCCCTTTGCCCCTTAAAATTGGGCCTCGTGAGCTCGAAGCTCCATTGATTTTGTCTACTGGTTGTGGCGAAAATCTTTTGGGTCTGGATTTGCTCAAACGTTTGTATGCAACTTTGTATTGTTCTCCTGCGGGTGTAAAGCTTACGTTAGGAGAGAGGGTAGTCTCTCCCATGTACTTGTCTCTCGATAAGCTTCCGCCGGAATTGAGTTCTCTTCCTGCATCTTTGTGGGCGACGGGTCCAAATGACGTGGGCCTACTTGATATCTCCCCTTACGTTGTTCAGTTGAAATCTAATGTGCGATTGCCACGTATTCCCCAATACCGTATCTCCCTTGATGGTGAACGAGCTTTGTTAGCGATCATTTATGATTTGATCGAGAAAGATGTCATTGAAGAGACTCGGGGAAACGTGTGCAATAGTCCTGTACTGCCCATTCTTAAACGTACTGATCCTACCAAACCGCCTGTTTATCGTTTTGTTATCGATTTACGGGAGGTAAATAAAATTGTGGTTCCTCAATTCCCTGTTGTGCCTGACATTACGGCGCTACTGACTCTGATTCCAGCTACTGCTTCATGGTTTTCGGTGATTGATTTGAAAAATGCGTTTTTCAGCATCCCGATTGCCGAAGAGAGCAGGGACCTTTTCGGTTTCTCTCTTGGTGGACGTAGCTTCCGGTTCAAACGCGCTCCTCAGGGCTACTGTGAAAGTCCATCGATTTACAGTCAAGCTTTGAAGGGTCAACTAGATGCGTTTAGGTTGCCGGTTGGTGCGGCTTTAATCCAATACGTCGACGACTTATTGGTGGCTGCTGATACTCAGGACATCTGCAAAATAGCTACAGTGTCGTTGCTGCAACATCTCTGTGACTTACATCACAAGGTGTCACCTTCTAAACTGCAATATTGTTGTCAAGAAGTAACCTACCTAGGTCACTTATTGTCAAAGGAGGGAAGGAGATTGACCCCAGAGAGAATTGCAGCGATTGCACGCATGGCTGTGCCACAAACCCAAAGAGATGTGCGTGCCTTTTTAGGTATCACGTCGTACTGCAGGCAGTGGATTCCTAATTTTTCATTGCTAGCGAAACCATTGGTGGCTCTTACGTGCAAGGATGTTTCGACTCCTTTACCATGGACGGAAGAATGTCAGAAAAGTTTTTCTGAATTACGTGATTCATTGTGTTCGGCTCCTGTGTTAGGTACCCCTGATTACAGTAAACCGTTCACGTTATATGTTCACGAGAGGGAAGGTTGTGCTTTGAGTGTTCTAACACAACCTTTTGGTGGTAAACAACGTCCATGTGCATATTTTTCCTCGACCTTAGACCCAGTAGCTAGAGCATTGCCGAGTTGTTTGAGAGCAACTGCGGCAGCTGCGGTCTCCATCCGACAATCAGCAGGATTGGTCATGGATAATATGCTTACGGTGATGGTTCCGCATGCAGTCGATACTCTTTTGAATCGTACGAAAACTCAGCACTTGACGAGTGCGAGGTTATCTGGGTACGAATTGACGCTTTTGGCAAGCCACATTCAGATAAAACGTTGTAATGTCCTAAATCCGGCAACTTTGTTACCAGTTAGTGCAGAGTCAGATGAAGTAGCAGAACATGACTGTTACTTGCGGACAGAAGAGGAAACAAAAGGTCGTGTGGACCTTAAAAACACCCCATTGGAAGACCCGGATGGCACCCTGTATGTGGATGGGTCATGTTTTAAGTTGCCGAATGGTGATGTGACTACTGCTTATGCTGTGGTGACATTGAATACTGTTGTTGAGACTGCGAGATTGAATCAGAATTCTGCCCAAGCTGCAGAGCTGATTGCTCTCACTAGAGCATGTGTATTAGCAAAAGGTAAACGTGTGAATGTGTACACCGATAGTCAGTATGCTTTCGGTGTAGCGCATAGTTTTGGACGGTTGTGGAGAGAGCGTGGTTTCTTGACGTCGCATGGCACGAAAATACAGCATGGCCAGCTTGTGAACGATCTTTTGGATGCATTGACTTTGCCTGCTCAAATTGCAATTGTTAAGTGTAGTGCGCATCGTAAAGTGACGGATGATGTTGGTCGTGGTAATGCGTTTGCAGATGAGATTGCTAAGGAGACTGCTCGGAACCTTAGCACTCGAATGTATGTGACGAGTTCGGTTAGGTGGCCTACAGAATCAAGTATGTGTGAAAATACTATAGAGAGTGTGAAAGCAATTCAGAATGAGGCCACCGACACTGAAAAGATGAAGTGGAAAGAAAGTACGGGAAGGTTGGATGTGAGTGGTTGCTGGATTGATTTGTCGGATCAGAAAAGATGGATGTTGCCTGATGCGTATGTACTGGCCGTTGTGCAAATGGCACATGGATTAGCACATATTAGCGCGAAAGGTATTTGCAAGTTGCTGGCTGATGTGTGGAAGAATGATGGAATTACTAAGTGTGCAGAACGTTTGGTGAAGAATTGTATGGTGTGTATAATGTACAATCCTGGCAAAGGAACCCCAACTCCTCCTGGCAGTTTTGCTCCTCCCTCGTATCCCTTTGAGGTGATCCAATTGGACTTCATCCATATGGAGCGATGCAATAACCTGAAATACGTTTTGGTTGTGGTTTGCGCATTCTCCCGATGGATTGAGGCCTATCCCCTCAAAGACAATACTGCTTTGTCCACTGCGAAAATCCTACTGAAGGAATACTTTCCTCGGTATGGAATGCCTAGAGTCGTGTGGTCAGATAACGGAAGTGAGTTTGTTGGAAGTGTGATGAAGAGTGTGTGTAAGGGCCTTGGAATCAATCAGAAATTCCATAGCGCCAATCATCCCCAGTCAGCTGGATTGGTTGAAGGGTACAATGGCACCCTTAAACTAAAATTAGCAAAGATTCAAGCTACGACTGGACTTTCGTGGCCTGATGCTTTGCCTCTAGCATTACTGTCAACTAGGGCGACTGTACACTCCCGAATAGGACTTAGTCCCTATGAAATAGTGTTCGGCCGTCCTGCGAATGTGTGGGGGGTTCCTAGGCCAGGAATATTCTCTGATCTTGAGTTTCCGATGATGATTGATTACTTACATGACTTGACTGCTAAACTGAGGTTAATTCATCAACAGGTGTACGACGCCTTGCCGACGCAGACCGAGGGTCCAGGCCACCAGCTCCAGCCCGGGAACTGGGTGGTTACTCGTAACTTCTCACGAAAAAACAATCTGGACCCCCGATTCACCGGACCTTACCAGGTACTCCTGGCCACGAGGACTGCCGTTCGTCTTGAGGGGCGGAAAAATTGGGTACATGCTACCCATTGTAAGCGAGTCCCTATTCCTTCGCCGGCAGACCCGTGGATAAGGAAAGGCATTGCGTCAACAGAAACGGAAACATTGCCGGCGTTTGTACCTTTTAGCGACGCACAGCTTGTTGGAGAACCCTCAGCGCAGCAGAAAGCCACTGTTGAACATTTGTCAGAAAGAGACTCAAGACCAGATCAACGAACTGATCAGCAGGACGCTGTCTCTTCAACAGATCCTTTGTTCGACGAGCAGACACGTCCAGGGAAACATCGATATTCTTTGCGATCTCACACTAAGGACAAATAAAATTTTCTTGCTTTGCTGAAATTGATAACTGCAATATCCTCGTTTCCCATAATCAAATTTTGAACATTCAGACCATTGAAAATTGTTTTGTATATATATACATATATATCAAGCTTCTTCTTTATATTTTTTTTTTCTTCCACAGCTGAGAGATATTGTGCTAAATAAATACATATTGTGTATTGAGGGCCGTAGGGCCGCGCGCGTACTTCCTTCTGGACAGTAGGTCTTGACGCTAGGTTAACGACCGTCGGTTCCTAGGAACTCCTGGGGATTGACTATTGCTGCACAGAACGAAGTGCGTCAAGAAACGTTGCGGACGGTCGTAGGGAAATGGCATTTTCGAAGCTGAATGATTTGGAAGGAGCTCAGGCGTATAGAGTCAAGCTGCAGAAACTTAGTCGTACGAAATGTTTTGTATCCCAATTGTTTGTTTTGTTTTTAACTGCTTCTGCATTTTTGGCGGGTGGGGTGTATTACACTATGTCTTACTTTTTCCTTGTTACTCCTACTCCTTACCCTAACCTTACTTCTACTGCTTCTCCTCATTCCTTTCACATGTTACCAGAACACGAACAGGCTAGACGTGTAGAATTCCGCAATAATTCCTTTATCCAGCTCCTCCATCAGCATCAGTTAGTGGTTAACACTACTAATTGTTGGGTGTGTGGGTTGATGCCACATACTACGGGTAAGGGAATTCCATATCTGGTGTTACCGTATAGTTCCCAAGGGTCAGCTCGAGCATTCCAAACAATGTTTCGAGGCGCACTGGGTTTCCACCCCACGCAAGAACAACGTTCCCCCAACTTTGGTCCTACCTCGTATCAGAGGCTGCTATCGATGGCTATAGAGGATATGGAAGATGAGATCCATGATCCTTTTCTTATCCCTAAAGAAGAGGTACAAGCTTATAGGGTCCTAAGTAGAGGGGAATATAGTATGTTCACTAATGAAAAGCAGCTTAAAAGCTCGTCTCCAATATGGGTCGTACCCCACACTGGTAATCTTTGTCTTGTGGGTCGTGGCTCGCAAGCCTCACTTGGAGCAAGTGCTTGCACTGAAAGTTACGTCCTGCCAATGTCCCCGTCCCCTGTGTTTCTGGCTGCCAAGGGTACATACTTTATCTGTCATGATCGTGCATACACATGGTTGCCCGCAGACTTCATGGGCTCATGTTTCGTTGCAAATCTGTTGCCTCCGACGTTTACTGTAGATGCCGATTATCATAAGACTAGAGTTGTACGAGGCGTACTTAGCGAAGAGGATACTGCCGGTCAAGAGGCAGGAGACTTTTTCAAGGGTTTCCTCCCGTTTTGGGGACCTATGGTTAATAGTAGGAACCTGAGACATTTGACTCGAGTGGTAGAATCGACAGCTAATATTACTGCCAGTGCCCTTGGTAATATCACCACAGAACTTCAGGCGGAGAGACTTATGACATTACAAAACCGTATGGTTTTAGATGTTGTCTTAGCAGATCGCGGTGGGGTATGTAAAGTGATCCATTCGAGCTGTTGCATTTTCATTCCAGATAATGCTCCTACTGTCTATCAAGCCATCTCGAAGTTGCATAAGATCTCCGAATCCATACACGTGGATGTAGGGGATTGGACGCTACTTGGGTGGTTTTGGGGCCTGATGTCGACTTGGGGTTGGAAGATTCTGACGATCATCGGGGTTGTGGTAGTGTTCCTGTTCACGTGTTGCCTTTGTGTGCAGTGTGGTCCTGCCTTATGTGGCCTCTGTGCTACAACGTGTATGAGACAACCATCTGTTACCAAGGGGACTCGATCGGACAGAGCTATGCTACAACGACATCTTGATGGTCTGATGAATATCGAATATGATTCCGACTAGTGCTTGCCTACATGAGGGCAAAAGGAGCGTCTGAGGTTCCGTGAAAATTGTAAGTGGTGTTTTCGACTCGTACGAATATGGTCGAGTCTAGTATCTATGAACCGCAAATGACGAGTTTAGTAGGTGTGCGCAGTTTCGCTGTGCTAACTTAAACCGTTCGTTTGTTATGTGGGTTTCTCATCTGTACCCACGGGTTCCATCTTAGATACGGCATCCATTTTGTCTCTTGCCCTCAAGTAGCCAGCGAACGGATGCTGTCCGCTTCGCGACCCTGGGACTCCCAAGATATTTGCGGAAGACACATGTTCTTTGAAAGTGTCTTTATGACGAGGGGGTTGCTGCTGTAAGGCAGATGGCGCCGCTCGAGGCTCATCTTGCCGCACGGACTTATTGTCTCAGCCGTGCATCTCATTAGGCACATCCCTTTGATGCCTGTATCTCGTGTTTCTCGATACCTCCCCTTTTTACACCCTTTCCGATCTCCCTACTGTCTCCGTCTTCCTCTGCACCTGTCTTCGTTCCTATTTCGATCTACTTTACTGCTGATTGGAATTTGCTAATGGTGGGAAGATGGGTTTTTACAGTTGGGAACCGCCAAATGTTTCCGCACTTATGTTCCGGACCTTGTGTGTTTCAAAATGACCAAAGCGACCCCTCTGAGAGCGACTTGTGGGAACCAGGTTGTAAACTATTGTGTATCATGTTATCCTATGGGTAAAAACTGTATAAAAGGAGCGATCCACAAATACAATTTGAAGCAGTCTCCCCGAACTACACTCGATGTACTTCCTGTGACTTCTGTGTTCCCTGCAGTAAATAAACCTTGACTCTTTGACGCCGAAGGAAGTGTCCCGTGTCTCTGTGACTTGTACGCCGGAGCAGGTTACCCACGAAGGTTTCAGGTGTTGTGCCCTGGCACCGCTGGGTCCAAGAACCCAGTTCCTTCAGTATGGATGGATGAAAGGGTGGATGGATGAAGGATGGATGGATAAAAGGTTGCATGGATGAATGTGTGAAAAGGTGGGGGATGAATGATGAGTGGATGGATGTAAAGATGAAAGGGTGGATGGATGAAAGGGTGGATGGATGAAGGATGGATGGAAGGATGAAAGGGTAGATGGATGTATGGATGGAAGCAAGGAAGGATGAAGGAAGGATGGATGGATGTAAGGATGAAAGGATGGATGTGTGAAAAGGTGGGTGGATGAATGATGAGTGGATGGATGAATGATGAGTGGATGGATGTAAAGATGAGTGGATGGATGTAAAGATGAGTGGATGGATGTAAAGATGAAAGGGTGGATGGATGGATGAAGGATGGATGGATGTGTGAAAAGGTGGATGGAGGATGGATGGATGGATGGATGAAAGGGTGGATGGATGAAGGATGGATGTATGGATGAAAGGGTGGATGGATGTATGGATGGAATAATGAAAGGATGGATGAATGATGTATGGATGGAAGGATGAAAGGGTGGATGGATGAAGGATGGATAAAAGGGTGGATGGATGAAGGATGGATAAAAGGTTGCATGGATGAATGATGGATGGATGTGTGAAAAGGTGGGTGGGTGGATGGATGGACGGGTGGATAGGTAAAGGATGGATGTATGGATGGAAGGATGAAAGGGTGGATGGATGTATGGATGGATAAAAGGTTGCATGGATGAATGATGGATGGATGTGTGAAAAGGCGGGTGGATGAATAATGGGTGGATGGATGGACGGGTGGATAGGTAAAGGATGGATGCATGGATGGAAGGATGAAAGGATGGATGGATGATGGATGTATGGATGGAAGGAAGGATGAAAGGGTGGATGGGTGAAGGATGGATGGATGTGTGGAAGTGTGGGTGGATGAATGATGGATGGATTGATGGATGGATGTGATGAGGTCTAACAGGCGCATTTATGGTTGTAGATAGTTGTTGATGATGAGGAGTACCAGTTTCTAAAATCTTTTGTCGGAAGGGGGTCCTTACGCCTAAAAAGGTTTTACAAGGGGGTCCTGGCATCAAAAAGTTTGACGACCTCTGCCTTACAGGGTACCTGATGGTGCATGCAACCTAATTTCCTAATTCCTCCAAGGAAATTGTGGAAACCGACCTACCCTTTCATTGTCAACTCAGGCATGCCCAAAGAGAGACACAAGAAATACACAAATTGGCATTTCAAACAAATATTGAAGCAATTGGATTATTGTGTAAAATATGGTTGCTGCAATTATCAGTATAAGAAAACAATATAGTAACCAGCATTACCAGTATGGTGAAGAAGATGAATAATTCAACCATTATAATGTTTGCATTGATTATATGGTTACATATAATTGTACTCCCACCTAGCACAGCCTATGCTAGAGAGCATAAGGTGGAAGTGATTCTGCCAGATAACTTAGAGTGGTCTAACTCCCCATTTATCTGTATGTGTGTGTCATCAGGTAGCCAGTCCTGGTGTGGGATAGTGATGGGATTCAGCTGAGCTGGATTTCAGGCACAGGGTACCACCATAATCCAGTGAAATGTCCCTCTATAGAGCAAAGGCTTGGTGCAGTTTATATAATAAAACTCTTCCTTCCATGCCTGAGCTCTCGTGCGGCTGTCATGGTTTATTCTACCCACCCAGAGTTGTTGCCGAACAGACAACAAATAAGGTCAATTTGCGCAGTGTACCCAGTCCTTGGACAAAATGTTCTAAGGTATGATTATTTGCCTCCGAGGCATTTACATTTGTAAGCAACGTTTTTCTGAGTACACTATCTCATATGGGCGTGCAAGCAAATGTATGCTAAAAGACACCATTTAAAAAAAATGCCAATTTCAAAAGTGAACATGTAAAATGGAAGGGTTTGTTCTCTGGGCCTATTAACCTCATGACAACATGCATGAGATAGTTCTTTACAGTTTGCAGTTTATTGTAATGGCACTTTCTTTATTCATATGTTGTACTAACAATAATTCATCTTATATAAATCTTTATCTAGAAACATTTTACACTCATTCAGCATTCATTTATTCAACTTAAAGCCATAACTGTCCACAAATGACATATTTCATATCTGCAACATTCATGCTATTATTTAATAACATATATGGAGTGATTTTTTCTCAACACTTCAGTCTACATCCACTAAGTGTTCCGCACAGTGATGGATATTTTCCGCACTACACCTAACTTTTGCCCCATGTGAAGTTTTACGTCACCTAGTGCTGATTCTTTTCAGCCTAGTGCTCCACCTGTGGAACTGGACCCATTGGCTGCTTAGTGGGTCTCCCCACTACAACATATGACAGCCCTAACCTTATTAGGCAAATACCTTAGTAACTGCTGATTGGCAGATATACATTGTCCATTCACTGCCACGGGAAGTCCTTCCCTTAAGGAACAGGACTTCCAGCAATGGGGATCTTATGGCGTGCAACTATAATGCAGCCATGGCCATGAGTGGCCATGGGAACTTTATTTCAATTTAACTCCGGTCAACAACTTCTCTACAATTTCATTAAACCCACTGAAACTGGGAAGAATGGACAGAGGTTTTTTAAATATGCAACCGGTGAGACCATTGTCTTCAAAACTATGCCCACTGCTGTCTTTATATTGATTGCTCACCTCTTGCTTGCCTCTTGTCAAGGTCGGAGACTGCGAGCACCTTCATTGCTCTTCTCTTTGCTTCTACTCCTCGCGGAACCCGCTTCGCGGGTCCCGCCTCGTCAGCAGAATTTCTGGACTGTGCTGCTTGTCTAATTTGGGACACTGAGACTCTGTGAGGCATTCTATTGTACAGGCAGAATTCACCTTTGGGGCGGTGGTAGCTGCAGGGCTGCGAGCGAGGGCAGGCGCAGGACTCCAAGTCCCAGGAGCGCCTGACCCTCTGCATTTCCATCAGCTGCGACGCTCTCCCTGCTGCTCCTCCCCCGCCTCAGCGCTGCTAAAACCCTCTGCGCCTGTGAATCTGGTCGGATTGCTCACCTCTTGCTTGCCTCTTGTCAAGGTCGGAGACTGCGAGCACCTTCATTGCTCTTCTCTTTGCTTCTACTCCTCGCCTGCATCTTTGAGTCCTGATACAGCAGGCGATTCACCTTTGGTATTCACTGATTCTCAACGGAAATTGAAGCTTCCTCTTATGACCTCGGGATGTAATGTTCAGAAATCTGACAGTACTATCCCACCTCAAGCTTCTCCCATGCTAGCTTCTAAATCCATAGAGAATATTACTATTTCTTCAGTTTTGCCAACTATTTCTGTCATTCCAGAGAGTGATTTTACACTACCAGACATTGATTTAATGGCTCATAAAGATTTGTTGAGACTTTCTCAGGACAATCCCAAGGCTAATCCCAACACTAATGAAGTTATAACAATCTCGAGTTCTTGTCCTCTTAACAGTACTCCCTCAAATAAATTAGATTTTTCACTAGCTCAATTAAATTTTACTTCTTGTTCTGGCCCCAATTTGAACATTTTACCTGAGAGTCCTTTAAGTAGTAACGAGAAGCTAATCTCTAACTCATTATCTTCGTTAGAATCTCTAATATCTTCTATATTAAGTTTACTTGAAAAATTTGTTGGAGGCTCGGAGTGTATCTTTGATACTGTAACTCAAATTTTAAGAGTACTTTTGCAGAATAAGAGCGGATCAGCTTTTGAATGTTCTCCAATGCCCGCTACTCCCTTGGAGATCCCAAATAAGAGATCCCCGAGCGGACAAGTTATACTAGACCCTGTTGAAACGCTATCTAAGCCTGAAGGTCAGAAAATTAATAATCCAGTAGCTATATCTGCTGACCCTAAGGTTTTCAAGGCGGCTTCGGCCGGAGCTAATTGTATAGTTACACTCAATGACGAGATAGACGTGGTATCCTCCTTCCCTGTCATTCAAAATGCTGCAACTCCCTCTCTTTTTCCTATATTTTCATTACCGACAAAAAAAGAGGATGAGGCCATTACAGATTCTACAGGAAACGAAAAAACAGGTCCCCCAAAACAAAAAAAGAATAGAATAAAAAAGAGAAGAACCATTCGAAGATTTTCTAAAAAAAGACAGAGGAAAGTCCTATTTGAAAAAAGTCTGGATCCAATATTAGAAAATTCCGCCCAGACTGAGCAGTCCTTTACTACACAGGAAGATATGATTGTTTCCCCAAAGGTAGTTTCAACAACCATAGGGTCGGGTCCTATAAGCTCTACTAACCCTTTTGTTCCTAATGTTTTATTACCTTCTGGTAACCCTCCCCCTTCCTCTCTTAATCCTTCAGCTAGACCTTTTCAAGATTCGTCCATAAGTGCAGTTATTCGCCTGGTGCCGTCTAAGGAAAAAATAAATGTAGATACTTTTAATCTTGATTTTTCGCCTTTATTTGATTCTGATTTAATTTTAAACAGATCTGCCTTACTTATTTGTTTTCAAGAGATTGAAAGCTTAAATTTAATTCAAACATCTGACCTGGATGTGGTTTTTCTTCTTAACACTCCAGTAGGGAGAACAACAAGGGTGAAATTTTATTCTAAAGTGGTGCTAAATCATATTTTACAGTGGGCTGAGGATCTTCAAATCAGAGGGATAGATGTTATTCCATACGTTGGGGAAAAACGAAGTCAAAGTGCTCTCTCCAATTTGTCATTTGCCTCTAATATTAATTTGATGCCTTCAGATTGGTCCTCTGTTAGATCTGAGGACTTAAAAATATGTGTGTCTAGAAATGAAAGGCAAGTCCTGTATAAAAACCCACCTCCTCTTAAACAACCTTTGAAGGACGATCATTCTAAATGGAGTTGGTTACCAGGAGTTCTGTCCAGTAAGTCTTTTTCCTGCCCTAAACCCCCCTCAAATTTTTAACAGAGACTTGAAGTTTATTTCTTGGAATACTGCTGGTTTTAAAGATCATAAGGAAAAATTATGTCTCTTACGTTCCCTGGAGGCAGATATAATTTGTCTACTGGAAACATGGGTGGAAGGTAGATTAATACTAGAAAAAGAGTATTTTGTCCTAGAAGATAGTGCAATTCCTTCTAGGAGAGGTCATGCAAAGGGTGGAATAGCATGCCTGTTATCAAATAGAATTAATTGGGACTATTCTCACTATCTTGATCCGGGGAAATTGTTCCAGGCAATAACTTTTAAAAATATATTTACGGATTGTCCCAATAGGTCACTAGTATTGATAAATTCTTATATTCCCCCAAACTGCTGTTTCAATGATGGTTTAAAAACACTTTTTTCCTTTGTAACTAAAATTATGGACACTACCCCCTCCCCATATATATTAGTAGTCGGGGACCTAAATTGTAAGATATCTAATTGTGGGCTTGACTTGTTTAGAAACAAACTTCGGGAAGAGTCTCTGAGTATACCTCAGGCCCAGTTCACGCCTAAAGTCAAATCTAATAAAAGAGGTAAACTTGTTCTGGAAGGTCTATATAATGTGGATTGTATAATAGTAAATGGGAGACTTCCCTCTGATACCCCGGCAGCTTTCACGCATAATTCAAATAAGGGAAATTCTATTATCGATTATGTGATTGCTGATTGTGCTTTCTTTCACTTGTTAAAAGACCTTTTGGTTATTGATACTAAGCTCAGTGACCATAATGTGTTGATGCTCACAGTTTCCCTTAGTCCACCAATGGCTGATTCTTGGAGCATCGATACGGACATGGTGAATTTTGACTCCAACTCGGGGAAATGTTTTTGGAACTTTAGTTCTTTTGAGAGCTTGTTGACATTCTTGATCTCTACTGTGGAGAATTTATCCCTTTGGGAGGGGAGAGAATTGATAGGATTTGCTGATTTTTTAGAATTAGTTACTTCAATAGCAAAAAAGAACTCCATCTATAAAAAACCTTCAGCAGCCCCGCCATCACTTCGGGCATTAAACATAGAAATAAATAAAGTAATACGGGGGCAATATTTATTATTTAGTAAGGAAGCAAACCAGAAGTTAGCACTTTTAAAAAGAAGGAGATCCAGGCTTAAGGCTAGTTTAAAACGAGATAAGGAGGATTCAGTATGGATTCAACTTAGGGAAGCTTCATATAACGGCCAAGCGAAAACATTTTGGTCAGTAATTGGCAAAGGCTGTGGAACTAGAGTTAATCCCACGCCTATTACCATTGATGAACAGATCTGGGTTCAATATATTGAAAATTTGTACAGCAATAATAATTTACAATCAAACAATGTCGAAACTCACGTTGACTCGCGTGTATACGATTCCCCATCCGAAAAGGAAATTGAATTTGCTATTAAGAACATGCGCTCCTCTGGTGCGTTGGGACCAGATGAAGTCCCCATCTCTGTATTAAAACAACAGAGTGCGCTTTGGAGCAAAATTCTTTTTCCTCTGTTTAAATCTTGTTTTTCAAGTGGAATAGTCCCTCCTTCCTGGAAAGGGAGTATCCTTGTTCCTTTATATAAAAAAGGGGCAAGAGATCTTCCTCAAAATTATCGCCAAATTGCTTTACTTGATGCCATTGGTAAGGTTTTCGCAAAATGTATTCTCACTTTAATTAATGAATGGGTAACTGAGTTCAAAATTCTGCCTTTGGAACAAACTGGCTTTAGGCAAAACCACGGAACGTTAGACAATTTGACTGCACTTCAGGTTATTTCTGAAAAATATGTGAAAGTACGTGGTGGGCATGTATATGGTGCATTTATTGACTTCTCCACGGCATTTGATAAAGTGGACAGAATATTGCTGTGGAGAAAGCTATTTGATCTAGGGATGCCACCTTTTCTTATTAAATTAATCCGTGCCCTTTATTCAGACACCTGGTGCAGGGTGCTGCTGGGCGGTGAAAGAGGCTTATCTAAAATAATACCCACATCCAACGGGTTAAAGCAGGGTTGCCTTTTGGCTCCCCTGCTTTTTTCACTTTACACAGTGGATTTACCTCTAGCGCTCTCTGCATGCTCTGGTATTGCCCCGACGTGGGGGGGCGTTCCGATTGTATGCCTCATGTATGCAGATGATATTTTGATCCTCGATCTTACTCCAAAGGGCCTAAATAATCGCTTGCAAGCTCTTCATGAATACGCTGGAAAACATTATCTGTTGATAAACATTGCAAAAAGTAAAGTGATGTGCTTGGCGGGAAGGAAGAAACCAAAATTTCCTAACTTTCCATGGGTAGTAGGGGGTAAAAAATTGGAAACCGTGAGTTCTTATACCTTCCTGGGTAAAATTATCATGAGTAATTTAAGCGAGAAAGCTCATATGGCCAATAACTCCCGGAAAGCCATCTCGCAGGGAAAGAGTTTGGTATCCTTGTATAAAGCCACAGGTAGAAGGCATTTTTCTATTTTACTAGATGTATTCAGAGCAAAAGTACCTGCCTCCCTTTTATACGGAATAGAGTTAATTGACCCAAAAAATTGGAGCTTTTTAAATTCCTCGGAAGGAAAGATTTTACGTAGTTTATTAACCGTTAGTACAGCAAACTCTACCGCTACTCTAAGACAGGAACTCGGCTTACAACAGGGTAAACTGGTGTCATCTTATGTGTGTCCATATCTGGGCGTGTTTCAATCACCTCCAGGATTGAAACACGCCCAGATATGGACACACATAAGATGAGATTAAGAGCTGAATATTTCTGGATAAAAAAGATGGGGAGTCTTCAGCCACATGGGCTCAATGATAGATTGGAATTATCATGTTTTCTATAAAAGTATCAGGAGGTTACCTGTTTTTCCTTAATTGACACCAGTTTACCCTGTTGTACCTCGGTTACATCCCAATCCAAAATGGCCGACACGCTATTATCAAAGCAATGTTTATTAGCTAATCTATTACTTATGTCATTACCACTGCATTTAATTTTCAGTTGTTTACAATATGATTTTTAATGTGTTTCATGGTCAGGCTGTTTCTGTTTATGATCCTTTCACTTTTTACATTGTTTGTTTTTTTTTAAAATCGGTCCAAAAAACTTATCAGGGGCAACGTAGAACTCTCACAGAGTGTACGTAAAGTTTTGTATCACCATTGAACAGCTTAGTATATATTTTCTTATGCTTCGGGCAATCGCGACCACGTGATCGTGGGGTTAACCAATGAACATTAAGATAAAAGGTAGGAGCAACTCAGGTCATCTTAGCTTCACCGACATTGGCGGAAACTGGAAGCAGAGTTTTGCAGGAGCATTTCTGTGAGTAACTGACATGAAACGCGAGCCGTTTCAGGTAGAGAATGTTTAAGAGACAGTAGTTTTAACATTATGTTGTTTTGCATTTGATATAGCGATTCCACTTGGACAGGATAGTTATAAAAACAGAACAGTGATATTGGGATTTCTTACAGTTGGATTTAGTGTAAACCAACAAGACTTGTGATCACCGAGGGGCCAAATTAGAAACTGTCTGGCAATCACGTTTGTTTTGAAATTGATAATGTTATACAAATGTTTACGTTTCTTGTTGGGTATATCATGTTGAGCTGCTAATCATGTAATCATTATCTTGAATATCTTTGAACATAGCTTCGGGCTCAAAAAATGTTTTTTTGTTTTTTCCTTAGAGACCCCCGAGGAAGGGTCCGTTTGTACCCGAAATGCATTGGGTTTATTTGAAATGCTTTAAGGAATGAATCTTGCAACTATTTGAAATACATGCTTAATGAAAAGAAAAAAATGGAATAAAACATTGAATTCGAAGATGTTTGAAAACTTTTTTTCATTGATAATTTTTTGAACTATGATGAATCAGTGAACAGGACCATCTCAGGTCCAAGTGTAAATGTGCACACCTCAAACAGAGTGTAGAACGTCTGCGCTCACCCATCCTTGAATGTACACTGACAGTGTTTCTAGACAAAACACTTCAAGAGGGAGTCGCACAACGTAAAAAAGTTCTAAACGGTGTTATGAACTAAGATAACTAGAGTGCAACTGATGGACTTGTGAAAGATTTATTCAGATTATGGAGTATGTCATTGTAGAGAACTTTTGGGAAAAACGGCGTTAGCTAAATGTTTGTTGCTCTGGTCCTGCAAAAGCTTGGCGGGAACCAGCAGGCAAAGCATGGAGATTCCAGCAAAGGATTACCCTTTGAGACCACAAGGACTGATGAAGCATTCAGAGATTTAAACTAAACATGGACACCAGTAATGATGTCCTAGACTTAATCGTTTCTGAGTCCACACTGTTTTCCACAGTGCACAGGCAAACTGGACTCTTTAAAGAGTCACAGAAGATACAATCTGCATCCTACATCCCTCTCTATGAGGCTGAATGGTGAGTCACTGATGTGGCTAGGCATGCAAACGTACTCTGGACACCCCAACAGATACAACACTGAGGGTTGTTTATAATATAAGTGGCTTCCAACTCACTATCGGGGGTCATAAATGGCATTCACATTGCCATAGAAATGGAGCACAGACCATCATTTGGCATCATCAGCAGCAACAGACACACATGTCGCAAGCTCCACTTGATATGTGATGCCAAGCCACACCCAACTGTATACTCTACAATACAACTCTAACATAATGCAACCTTCTTAAACTTCAGTACAACCCCTAAGAATGGATTCTGTTTTAGTTGAGGGAGGCAATGAGACTTCTGATAAACATTTGCAGAAGTATTGGATTTCACTTTTATGGCCCCTGACCCATTCAAAGGATGAGAAAGATATTGTTCACCATCAGGAATGCCATGTGTGTGGGTAATGGGCTTTTCAAGATAATGGTGGACCTTTCCACAGATTTATTCGTTTTGCCAGTCCACTCTTTTCATTGCTGTTCCTTCCAAATCTAGTACATAACTACACTACCGTGTCCTTGGTGTGCTGAGGTGGCATGGTAACAGAAATATGACAGATTGGGATGTGGCCTAAGTCATTATCAATTGCTGAGATTAATGCAAGCATTCCCTCCATTACCTTATTGTTTTTCTCATTGTGAAGCCCTTGGTGCAACGGGTATGCACGACGTGGAACCCGTACTCACTGTATCACTGGAAGCAAGCTGCACCCAACTGAAGAAGACCAATTAGTTCAAACAGGTCTTTGGTTGCTTGTGTTCTGGTTAAAAAATGACCTGGTTTGGCAGTTTAGGCTGGACTGTTCAGACTGGAGCAGGATTTAAACTCCCTATGCTCCCGGCTCAAACTAGACCAGAGGTAGTGCGCAGCATCATTCTCAGTAGGCTTGACTACTGTAACGCACTGCTTCTGGGTGCCCCTGGTTTTCTGATTGGAAAATTGCAGCGCATTCAGAACATTGCTGATAAACTTGCCCTTTCTCGACTGCGTTCGGCTTCCTCATCCCGTGCGCTTAAAGACCTCCATTGGTTACCTGTCCACCAGCGCATCTGTTTTAAAGCGTCGTGTATAGTGTTTAGGGCCCTCCATGACCAGGGGCCTGTCCTGCTACAAGAGCTTTTTTCCTGGTACTCGACCCCCAGACCCTTGCGCTCTTCATCGGCATTTCTGGTTACAGTTCCTAAGATCCGGAGGATACGGATGGGAGGCCGTTCCTTTGGATACACTGCAGCCAAACTTTGGAACTCTTTGCCAGTTACTCTAAGGAGCACGGGGGAACTCCTCTCTTTTAAGAAAGGCTTGAAGTCTCATCTATTCCCCAGGACAGTGTAGTACTGTGCTTTTGCGTTGGTCTGGATAAGTCAAAGCGCCAGGATAGCCTCTGGGTGACAGTTCGCGCTACACAAATACGCAATACAATACATACAATACAATACATCATCCAGAACAGCAAACACACCATGAAACGACAGATCAACCCAGTCTTCTCTGCCTGCTTCTACACGTTCCGCATGCTCCCAAGAATCTTCAGAGGGCTCCACACCGGCACGAGGAAACCATCATTCAAGCTGTAATCACCAGCCAGCTGGACTACGACAACGCACGTAGACTTCAGAGGATACAGAACTCAGCAGCCAGACTCATCTTCAAGCTGCTTCCGTCTAGAAAATATGCTGATTCCTGATACTGACACATGCCTACAAAGCCCTCTATGACCTAGGACCAGCATACATCAACCACAGCCTGAACTTCCACCAACCATCCAGAGACATTTCCTCCCCCACCCTCACACAAACACAGCCCATACACCGAAGCCACAGCGGAGGCCGTTCCTTCTCCTACCTCGCCATTAAGTCCCGGAACGGCCTAACCCTCCACCTCCGAACATCACACTCATAAGGGAATTCAGGAAGTGACTCATTAGCAGATGGCTGGGTCTAATCTGAGGTGGCATGGTTGGTGGAATGAAAAAATATGGACTTGGTGGTGGCCCAAAGAATTAACATTGGCTGAGATTAATTCAAGTATTCCATTGATCACTTTTTTGTATTCCTCAGTGCAACACCCTAAGTGTAACAGTTATGCCGAAACGTGGGTCCGTTTAGGCAGAAATTGGTCTTGGGTTGCTTGTGTTCTGGTTCAGAGATGACCTGGCTTTGCAGTTCGGGCTGAACTGTTCAGATTGGAGCAGGATCAAACCTGATTTGCATATGGCTAAGTCTAATATGAGGTGGCATGCTGGGACGAAAGAATGAGAACTGGGATGTTGCCATGAATAATTACCGGAGGCTGAGATTAATTAACTCACTCCATCTAGCACTTTTTTGATTTCCTCAAAGTGATGACCTAAGTTTAACGGGTGTGCCCAAAAGTGGGTCGAGTGCTCACTGTGACACTAGAACCAAGTTGCATCCACCTTACTAGGCCCAATTAGGCCAAAACCAGTCTTGGGTTGCTTCAGTTCTGGTTCGGAGAAGACCTGCTTGGTAGTTTGCACTGGATAGGTCAGATAGGAGCTGGATCTTGGCTTATTAAAATGTGCCTTGGTCTAATCAGAGGTGACAAAGCAAGCAAACAGATGATGGGCTGGGAAGCAGGGCTGAGTAATTACTAGTGCCTGCGATTAATATAAGCATTTCTTCCATCATTTTTTGTATTCTACAACGGGATAACTCACAATATATCAAGGTCATGCAATTTTAATGTAGGTCCTATAAATGATGTCCTAATATAGGTGTATATTTCCAAGAGCCACATAGTCTACGTGATGGCAACTGAAGGCACAGAGCTGGAATGCAAGGCAAAGGATCATAAGGGGAGGGTTGACTGGGGGGCAGAGTCACAAGGGAAATCAAATATTTCATGAGACTGTGTTGAAAACTAGTGTCGTTGGAGACTGGGAATTGTCAAGGGGCAGGACCAGAGCTAAATATGGGGTTGAGGGAACAGCCACAAGTAATTGTTTCACACACAATAGCTCAGACGATGAAGGCGGGTCCAACAACAATTGACAATTGAAACACCAACATGCCAGCAAATGCAAAATAAACTGGACTCTCCACTGCAGATGTGGTGAAGGGGTTTCATCAACCATGACTGCAGTTTGGTAGGCCATCTGCCCAACACTAAATGAGCTCCGATTCCACAACTGTGACCTTCTAGATAAGTTACCCTCCATGCAGTGTCACTATGCAGGAGTGCCAACTTCGCTTCTAACCCCTAAGCATGATAGCAAGTATACCCTGAAGACATGTCTGATGATGCCTTAAAACATCCTTCTAATTGGAAACAGTAAACATATACGCAGGAGTCAAGTACAGTAAAAGAGGCAAGAAAAGTTATGCATGTTGCCCTCATACCACACAGCATGGCTTTCAATAGATGGCTCCCATACTTGAATGAACAAAGCCACCCTTACCAAAGGTCATGTCTGCAACTGGTAACACATGGGTTGGTGAGGCAATTACAGACATATTGTGTCCTGGAACAGCCTGGGAGCACAGAAGGACACTTTTAACCAGAAATGTCTTCATAGATGCATACTACCTGAGGTATAACCACTGACATTAGTTTTCTTTCATTATCTGACCAATGAGGAATGTACCCCTAAAGATGTATCCGTCACTTTCTTATACCATGTCTGATTTTGAGATATAAGGGTCAGTGAAATTGCTGTACACCTTCAGTTCCAGCAGTAATTACACTAGTTTTGTTTTTGGAGAAACAAGAGTGGATCAATGATGATGAGAAAAACCTTTTCTCTGTATGCCTACTGCATAATTTCTGTCCAAGATTCCACCAGAAAAGGTCCTATACTAATTACATCTGGCATAAGTAAAGTTACAAACTCTTCTTTGTATATTGCCCCATGTTTCAATCCTTCATTCAAAACAGTAGAAGCAAGCATCAGAGATACAAATGATAACCTTAACGTATTATCTGGTACCCCAATTACAACTTGGAGACTATAGATATCAAGAACTTACAGACATTTAAAAATCAAGATTGGAACATTCCAGCATCTTCAGTATTTCTTATTACAGGTTCGGCTAGCTTGATGTGATATGCATCTATTCTGTCACTTATGATCCGTTTACAATGGAAATAACAATTTCTCTTTGTCAAAGATAAAGAATGACCACAAGGGTCTTGTTTGCTCTTGCTCATGCCAAAATATTAATTGACTGGTCTGAGTGAAAGACTGCATGGTCAGAGAAACCCCAAAGATTCACAATATGGATGGAACATCCAGGTAACTCAGAAAATAGTGGGATTTCTAATGGAAAATCTTTTCAATGCAGACCTAAGTTTGAAACACAATGAAAACAAAAGCTTTTCCCTCAAATTTAAATCTGTATTAAAATGACACTGTACATTGTAAGATGCACACACACAAGACCTCAATTAAGGTTGTCCTCCCTTCAAAGAAATGCAGCAGCAAACATAGCTATCTATCTATCTATCGCCCTCATTCACTCTATCTATCTATCTATCTATCTATCTATCTATCTATCTATCTATCTATCTATCTATCTATCTATCTATCTATCTATCTATCTATCTATCTATCTATCTATCTATCTATCTATCTATCTATCTATCTATCTATCTATCTATCTATCTATCTGTCTATCTGTCTATCTATCTGTCTATCTGTCTATCTATCTATCTATCTATCTATCTATCTATCTATCTATCTATCTATCTATCTATCTATCTATCTATCTATCTATCTATCTATCTATCTATCTATCTATCTATCTATCCTACTGGCGGTTGCCAGTAGGTAGTTATAGTTAGGACCTAGTCTTCATAGGAAGAATTTTTTTGTTTTTCAAAAAACGTTGGTGTTGCTTGACGAATCGTCACAAAATTAAAAAACTTTCTCTTTAGTCGGTTCACCTGCTGTGTTGAAAGTTTCAGGGTGATACGTCAAACTGGGGCTGAGAAAAAAGGGGGGGTCCTAAAATGCGTTTCCCCCTTGTATTTCCCCATTGGTATTCTGAACACGAGTACAACCCGAACTGCTGAACGGAATTACACCAAATTTGGCAGAAAGCTAGACGTTGGTCCAGAAAGCATGCTTTTTGTGATTTGGTGTAAATCCATAGTAGTTTTAGAGATATTCAAGGTTGAAAAATTTAGATACCTGGGGACGCAGATCCTTGCAGTGGACTCATGGAGCCACAGTCACTGTGCTGAAATTTGACTGGCTGCTAACACTTCAACCAGGAAGTGTTGGCATCCATCTTGGGACTCAGCTTGAAGGAGAGTCCCATAAAAAATGTAAAAAACAAAGAAAAGGGGGCAGGGTAGGAATACCCTGACACCTCAGAAATGGTAGGGGGTCCCAAAGCCAAAGAGCCAGGGGTTAAAAGTTTTTTTCTTAATTCAATTTTGTTGCAAATCTGTTGATCCATAGACAAATTGAAAAACAACAAAGCGCAGACGCCCGCACTTTGTTACTAATCACCGCTAGGTGATGTAGGTGCAGAGGGTATTTTAATAAAGGATGGGCATGCACAAGCCCCCTCCTGAGGCTTATTGATGTCCCGGGGACCACCACCTGGGGGTTGTTTAATAAAAAATGCAGGAGAGGCCCGTATGGCCTCCCTGCATGACCAGGGACCACCACCTGCCCCAGGCTTATTTATTTATCAATGAGCGGGCCTCTTGGACCCCCCAGCCTCGGGGACTGCTACCTCCCTGGGCCATATTTTTAAAGAATGTTCGGCTCCCCACGGCCTGGGTGTCGCCACCTCCATCGGACCTTTCATTTTAATTAATGCGGGGGGACTGCTTGGACCCCCAGCAGCCCCGGGGACCACCACATCTCCGGGGCAAATTCTAAGAAAGGAGGGGAGCCTCCTCCTATGTCCCGGGGTGCTCACCCCCAGGACATAACTGTTTGCTATGGCTTGGCGAGAGCTTTACAGTTCCCACCAAGCCATAGCAACTGTGCTCCGCTTCTAGGAAGTGAGAGAAGAAAACAATTCTCTCACTTGCTAGAAGAGGAGCCTAATTGCTTCGACTGAGAGGAAGCTGCATGTTCTGTAGCTCCCTCTCTGTCAAAGCAATGCCAGCTCCCGCAGAACGCAGGGAGCCAGCAGGGATCATGGGGGCCTTGAGGCTCCCTCTGCCATCCCCAACACTTCTGAGTAAGTGCACTAGGTGGGACCAGGTCACCCAGATAAGTGCCAGACCGTGGGGATGGGGTACCCAGGGCCAAAATCAGACAGGGAGTGGGCCCCCATCCCCTTACTTCTAAATAATAAAACAAAAAGACTAGGCCCAGGGGAAAGGGGTCCCAAGGCCAAAACTTGCCCAGGGAGGGGGGTAGCTCACACCTCCTCCCCCTTCCACAAAAGGCCTCACCCCTGAGGTTCCTTAATAAATCAAAAAAGATTATAAAGCTGGACACGCGTGTCTTGAGTGAGTGGGAATGCAAGAGGTTGTATGGGGGTGTATGGGTGTATGAGTGGCTCTGTGGATGATATCATCAGTGATGATATTTGACATGTCATCAGTGATGTCACTGACCATGTCATGAATGATGCAATATGCGAGGTCATAAGCAGTGCATTGTGGAGGCGTAAGTTATAGTTAGCTCAGGTAACCATAGCTGCTTTCACCGGTTTTCTACCAGTGAAATCTGATCCTAACTATAAAGTCCCTGTAACCTTTGGTTATTTTCAGTGAATTTCTCAGGTTATTTTTAAATTCTATTTCCTAATTATAATGAACCTGTAACCTTTGGTTAGTAGGTAATTATAGTTAGGACCATGTTTCCATAGGAAAAGCATTTTTTGACTTGCCTATAACTTTGGCGCCTCTTGATGACTCTTCGCGATATTTTCCCAAAAAAGTGTGCCGGTAATTCTAGTAAAATTCTGGGGTGATATGTTAAGCGGGGACAGAGAAAAAGGGGGAGTCAAAAAAGTATGTTTCCCTTGTTAATTTCCATAGAGTCTTTAAACATGTCTGCAGCCTGAACAGCTGGACAGAATTACACTGAATTTTCCAGAAATATAGCTTTTGGTTCGCAGATCATGCTTTTTATTATTTGGTGTAAATTCGTTCAGTAGTTTGTGAGAAATAAAGGATATCCAAATTTGTATATCTAGGGTCGTGAAGCATTCACAAATAATGACGTGCTCTGAGGAGCTCTGATTGGCTGCCAACATTACAACCAGGAAGTATTGGCAGCCATCTTGAGACTTAACTTCAGCCAAGTCCCGAAAAAACTGCAAAAAAAGAAAAGGGTACGATACCCTAAATCCGTAGTCTAGGTCTTGCTGTTCCAGAGAGACATTATGGGGCACAAAAGTTTTTTCTCAAATATTTGTATATATCAACGTAATTTATAAAAAAAGGGCGATCTCCCCGTGCTTGTTTTTAATGTCACCCCCGGGTGGGCTGTGTCCCGGGTGCATGTGTAGTTTATAAAAATAATTGAGGGGGCTTATTTATGCCCTGGGGGCCATCACCTGCCCTTGGTCCATAATTAGAAAAATAGACCGGGGAGGGTGCGCATACCCCCGAGCCCTGGGGACCACCACCTACCTGAGGATTTCTTTTTTTTAGAAGTAGGGGGCCAAGTGTCCCCCCTCATGTTCTGTGTTCGGCCCTGGAACCACCACCTCCCTAAGGCAGACCCTTGAAAATCAAAGGACGGGGGGGCAGTACAGCCATATATGGCTTTTCGGACTGCTAACCCTAAGGGCCGGCTCCTGCTATTTCCCGAGGTGCCCACCCTCAGGAAATAGCTGGCTGCTTTTGCATGGTGGGAGCACTGCCAGTCCCCATCAAGCGATATCAAACACTCTTCTTCCAGCAAGCAGGAGCTGCCAAACCGCTCCCACTTCCTGGAAGCAGAGTTTTCATCTCTTTCCCTGCTGGCAGACATGCAGGCAGGGAAAGGGATAAAAGGATTACTCTTGCACACAGGGAGCTGCACTTCTAGTAGTCCCTGTGTGCAAGAGCTATGCCGGCTCCCACAGGATGTGGGTAGGTTGCTAAGCTCACAGAGGCATTCAGGCTTGCTATTTATAGAGAGGGGGCACACTAGGAGCTGATTATTAGGTCCAGTGACCCTTGCTCCCGAAAAGTAACTAGTACACAAAGGGAGTCACTGTTCCTTGTAGAGGATGAAAGAGGAAGAAACTTTTTTCGTGTGCTACTCTGTCTGTGGGGGACAGTGTATACTCATCATAATGCCCTCACACACCCCGAAGGATGTAATACTTTATCATTTGGGCTTTGCTCCTCGTCGGGCCCGTGCTGAAATGCCCTACGGGTCCCCCGAAGGGTCTCTTTATTGGAGATCTTTTGATGAGAAGCCGTTTGGGTGTGTGGGTGTAAGTGGCAGTGAAGTCCAAAGTGGTGTATTAAAAAATTACTGGAGGGAGAGTGGGTACTATTTGTTAGGGTGATCCCTCTGTCGTTGTTAAAACAAAGTGTGTGGTGCTGCTCTAGGGGATATAATGTCCCTCTGTGAATGAATTAAATGAATGAATGAATGAAATGAAATTTATAAACGCGCAACTAAGCCCGAAGGCATCAAGGCGCCTAACCAAAGAAAATCATAAAAGGCAAATCCAGAACTAAGGGTAGGCTTTGGCAAATAGCCACGTCTTGAGAGCCCTCCTAAAAGCTTGCTTTGAGGGAAGGGATTTAATCTCAACCGGCAGAGTGTTCCACAGCTTTGGAGCCAAAGTTGAAAAAGCTCTGCCACCCCACTTGGCTCTACGAACACGGGGGACTGATAGCAAGGATTTATTGGCGGAGCGCAGAGTTCTGGAAGGGGTATAAGGAGCCAACAGGTCCCTTAGGCCTCCAGATCTGTTTGTAGCCAAAGTACCATAGATCAAACATAGGGACTTAAAAGAAATCCTGGCCTCAATTGGAAGGCAATGCAATGTCTTTCTGGCAGCCGTGGCAGAAGCCCGCTTAGGTAGATCCAGTACAAACTTAGCGGCGGCATTCTGCACCATTTGAAGTTGCATTAACAGACCCTTGTTAATGCCTAAATATAAGGCATTACAATAATCAAGCCTTGAGCCTATTAATGCTATTACAATTTGCTTTCTGGCTCGTGGGGACAGGTAATGTTTGATCTTCCGCAAGATGTTTATTATGCCCCAGCATGTGGAGATAGTCCTATTTACTTGCTGACCCATCCCCAGGGTAGGGTCAATCATGACTCCTAATTTCCTGGCCAGGGCAGTGGGTGTGGGACACACGCCCAACGATGTAGCTGGGTATATGTCCCTAATGGACAAAAACAACGGTCAACATATTTCGCGCTGTATGTGGCCTCAGAAGGAGATCCAAAGCGCTTCTTCAGGACCAAAGGAAGGTCAATTTTAATATCAGTGGTGGCCTGCACTAACCTTGTAGAAGGGAGTAGCGTTTCCGAAAAGAGAGAAAGTGTAGGACAAAAGTATAGTATGGTTAATATCTTGTCATTTATGCTGGCCATTTACCCTTACGGTGTCTTGTAGTAGGCATTATTAACATCTACCATCAGTGCCCATCCTTAATCTGAACCCTTAATCATCGCCAGTGTCCATCTAGAATAACTTAGTGATACTGCATTATGGGGAGATGTATCTGTGTTGAAAAGAAACAGGCCCCACCTGTGTGTAAATCTAATACCAAACCGACCTCCATTGACAGGATGTTGGAAAAGGCTTTAGGAGTTGTGGCTACTGAAATTGAGCGGACAAAGAGACGTCTGTCCCTGACTCCAAACCTAGAAACCCCATTGAACGACCCCAATATCTCACAAATCTCAGGGGTGTCGATAACCGACTCCCCTAGGGATCGAACACCAATAGTTGTTGTAACCAACGCTGACCAAACCAGGCCAGATATACCCACTCAACTAGGTAAAAAATGGAAACCTAAGCCAAAAGTTAAGCTGGCAGCAAGAAGAAAGAAGCCCACAGGAGAGAGATCAGAAAGTGGGAAGTCTGGAGTTGGAGATTTAGTTGACAGCACAGAAGCAATAAGCGAACAGCCTGTGTGGGTCAAAAAGCTAGTGGTGGACTTGCAGATTCAAATGAGGGACATAGTCAAGGATGAACTTAAACCACTTCTAGAAAGGGTTGACATGTTGACTTCACTTTTTAATGACTGCTTAAGCACTAGGGGGGCAACACTCAGTAATGTAGATACTGAAGCTAGAATATGTGACCAGATTACCGCAAATCCTTCAGTGGCTATCCCAGATCCCATAACCCGTGAGTACCTCCCGTTATAAGTACCTAACGAGAGACAGCAACCTGCGGTTTCTACTAGAGATAGTAACGCAAGGCCACCTGTTGCCACACATAATCAAGCCAACTGTCCATCGTTATTTCAACATTCCAAAAGACAATACCAACCTAATAGACAGCAGGTAGTGGCGATGTCTTTACACGTATAGAAGCCACGAAGAATCACCTCCCTCCACCAGTCATCAACCTTCCCCCAGCATCAACCCCATATGTTCTAATCCTTGCAGGTATACCCGAACTTAGAAGGGATCAACATGAAACTCATCAGGAACTCAAGAATAAATGTGTACACTGGCTCGCCAACTACAGGCATTTTAGGTATGATCAGGTGGAAGAGATTTTAACCACACGCAGAGTAGGTTGGATAGGCAGGCGACCTAAGGATTTACATGGAGACTGTATAGTGATCAATTTTAGAAACCCTTTGACGGCCAGAGAAGTTTTAACTAGAGGTGACGGGAGACAATCAGGTACTAGCCAAGTTCTCCCATTGGGTTATAGTTATCCCCCTAATAGGGTCCACCAAGATACAAGGCACTATGGGCGGGACTGGAGAAATGATGGTAATATCTGCGAGCCAGCTCCACCGGTTCAGTTTTGGCCAAGGCAACCCACTTTTAACATTCCCATAGCAAACAGGTACAGTAGTCTGGAAGGCGTAAATTGACTTGGAGTTCAGGCCCCAAATATCAAAGCCCAAACCTGGCCCCCGCCACTGATAATTAGAGCAAGGGCCCTCGCAACAGAACCCTGCATGCCGTGTGAGGAAGAAGAACCTTGCGGGAGCATGAGCGGCTCCTCAGGCTCCAGCCCCGATGGATGTGACATGGTGCAACCAAAAATCTCCATTAACCGAGGGACCGATTTGAAGGAAAACATCGGACCAAACAAGGCCCTACTACAAATAACCCCCACAGTGGCTAAGAATCCCAATTGCCCTAACCGCCCAAAGACAAGGGTCCTATCTTGGAACATAGCGGGTCTGAATAGTAAGATAGATGACCCCAATTGGGCCCTTTTCATTGAACAACATGAGATCTGCATGTTTCAGGAGACGTGGGTCAGAGGGGATGTTTCAAAATTGGGCTTTGCCACTTTCAGCATCCCTGCAACAACAGGGGGAAAAGGTAGACCATCGGGAGGGCTTAGCACATGGGTGGGAGTCCATCTAGGTTGTACGGCCAAACAGATTGACACAACATCTAACGATATCTTGTGTGCCATTCTGTATTTCCCTTCAAAGATCTGTATAGTCCTTCTAAACGTGTACTCTAGACCAGTTAGCCACCATTGCAGATGAACATATGGTGATTTTAGGAGGGAATTTTAATTGTCAGTTTGAGCCACTCAAGGGAATGCTCTATGATAGCCTTCATGATGAGGACAAATACTGGGCTATCCCGCAGACTAGGTGTCCGCCGGTTAAAAAATGGTACCCTCTGGTGATGCAGATGAACTGTGTTGTCCTGAACCACTCCTTAAGAGCTTGTAACGGCAGAACACCGTCTGATACTTCCTGTATTAATACCTTCCATAGAAACGATCGAGGTTCTCTATTGGACTATATTTTAATTGACTCTAAATCCTGGCACAGGCTAATCGATTTTGAAATTATATGACGGTCCAATAGCGACCACAATGCCTTAGTACTTGAACTCAATGAGCTTAACCCTGGGAGTGCCACAAGTACTTATAACCCCATTGGTGATAGGCTGACACTCTCAAACTGCAGGAGAAGAGTGCACTATTCGGATAGCAGTCAGTCACAAGACAAACTTAGCGCCCTCTATGAAGCCATGATTCCGGTGCTTCTGACTGCATCTAACTCAATTTCCCTCAAAGGGGATAGAATCGATCCCCAGATGACGGCCATGAAACATGACAAACTAGGAGAAGTCACATTAGACTTTTTTTCCCCTCAAAAACCAACAGGCCAAACCGGAAGATCCCCCACCCGTGGTATAACAAGCATTGCCACAAATCCCCAAAAGCAGGTCCAGCCACAGACCGGTGAGCCCTGCTATCGAACTATATAAGACTCAAGCAAGGGGAGGGGTGTTATACGGTGCTGAATTATGGGGCCACTGTAGCTCTGAGAGCCTCACCCAGATAGAAAACAACTTCCTTAGACAGTTGTTCAACCTCCCACGAAGCACAACCTCTCACCCCGCTCTGATTAGATCTGGGTGTAAGGGCAATCGCTGAAGAATCTAATCTCAGACCTCTTATACTGGAGGCGCCTGTGGGTCACTTCAGAACTTGCAGCGTACAGGGAGGTACTAAAAGAGGTGATGAATCTACGAGGGCGAGTAAACTCCTGTGACTTGCGTATATACAGCACATGACAGCCAGTTTGGGGCGGGATGACCTCTGGGGAGACCCGGAGCTCACCTGCTCCTCACTCTCAAGGAAATCATTAAAGGACAACTACGGGGAGTTCAAACTAGAACAGCTCCACCGCAACCCCCTACTAGGCAAGTGGACCTCAGCTTTTGTAGAAACTAAAGATAGATATAACTTTGAGCCGGCCTTGGATGATATCAAGCCGGCAGCTGCAAGAAAGCTTTTTCTACAATTTAGATATGGGTCCCTGCCTCTTGTTCTTTTACACATAAATGGGGGGGGGGGGGGTTGCAAGCTTTGAAAGGTCCAGCATGAGACTGCCCTGTGGAGACAGTTCTTCATGTGTTTTTTAGTTGCCCCGGACATCATAAGGCAAGAAAGCGCTGGTTGGTACAGATTTGTAGGAACTTGGAAACTAGGAGCTGCTCTGAGGCTTTCAGAATTCGAAACATGATCTCAGCATGCATCTCGATAGTATACTCAGTACAGGATTTCTTTTTTCCATGTGGTGTACCCGCAGAGCACTTTTAAAATGATCTTAAATAGTACAGACCATGGCTCTTCACAAAGGAGATGGGGGTTCTTCTTAGGACCCCCCATATTACCAGCCATCAGTAAAAAGTATGCATCCATGGACCTATTTTGCACCTAGGTCCTATTGCCTAATGGCTAGCTGTACCTGAGTTATGTATGCAGTCTTTGAAATCACGCCTCCGGAGAAACTGATTTTTAATTAATCACGTCTTTTAACTATTTATTCACCATGCATTATGCACTTTTAAATGCCAATACTGGTTCTTGCCCTGATTAGATTAATTTACTGCCATACTAGATGTGATTATTTCTTGGTGAAACAACCCGTAATGAGGGCACCTCAGAATTGTGGTAGGCAATACTTTTTTACAAACATCTGCCCATATAATGCCCACAACTGTTTTAATCAAATGCTTTACATTTAGTATCTGAGATCATGTTTTAGGATAAATTGATTTTCTTAAATTATCTTTATTTTGCACCATGCACTTTTCAAATGTGAGCATTGTCTCCTGTCCTGACCAATCCACTGCCATATTAGATGCGATCATTTTCTGGTAAAGTAAACTGAGTAGAGGACATCCTAAAACTGTAATAGTTAATCCCTATTGACAAATGTGTGTCTCAAGTTATGCCTACTCCTGTTTAATCAATTGTTTTTTTATTTCAACTTTTGTTTAGCTCTGATAAAATCTGTATGTATTGTCATTTGCAATTTTAAGGTCATATTGACCGAAATAAAGATTTTTATTGATTGATTGATTGATTGAATATCTTGTAATGATAGGTTGTCCGGGTAATCCACTGAAGGGCCTGGTGCGCATTACCCTTAGCTTGAGTATTATCGCTATAGGTTGGCATAAGTGCATGTATAATAAACAGTAATGTCAATAATTAAAATGATTTTTCTCAGCATATTGACAGACATACATAAATAGGTATAAGATCAATGATACGATTTTGCCAGTGTAGTTCTGTATCCATACATTTACTCATACTCATACAGTACCCCTAGGTAAAGTACCCAGGTTAATGTGACTCTATAAAAATAGACAATACCACAAAGTAGACCCCACCATAAGATAAGAACGGTATACACCTGTTACAACGCAACTTTTACAACTACCTACCATTACAACGCAACTTTTACAACGCATACCATTACAACGCATTGCGCTGGGGGGCGCTCTAGGATAGGGAATACGTTTAATTTACTATCCAACACCTTCCCTAGTGTCCACGGGGACTGGAGTTGGAATAGTAAATTATACTTACCACTATCCAGCACCTCTAAGCGCTATGCGTTGTAATGGTATGCGTTGTAATGGTCGCGTTGTAATGGTAGGTAGTTGTAATGGTATGCGTTGTAACGTCATACATTCGATAAGAACGCTGCATGGAATTCCACACCTGGGTTAACGAACGGGATCCTTTCCTAAAATTTACACTGACCTCCTCAAGTGAAAAGATCTTTCTTCAGGACCTATTAATCATCCTACAAGATGGAAAATCTTTCACCTAAAAATACAAAAAACCTACAAACTGAAAGTTTACTAACTTACGACAACCATCACACAAAAGCCTTAAGAAAGAATCTTCCATTTGGACAATTTCTGAGGTTCAGAAGAAACTGCAGCAATACCAAGGATTATGAAACACAAGCTGCAGAACAAGGCAACAACCTGGACCAGAGGAACTACCCGCGGAGAATCATAAAGAAGGCGCAGAAACGTGCACGCAACAATCACCGGGAAGCATTACTATAAACTCTTGAAAAACCAAAGGATGAGACTATTATATGTGTGACAACCTACACACCACAATCAAATCAAGTAAAGAAAATCCTACTAAAAACCTGGAACATCCTGTACGTAGGAGGGATGCAACTGGAGCGCCCAAGATTCGCCTTCAGACATACACAGAATAATAAAGACATGGTCGTGCACATAAGGCCAGAGGGTAAACAACTGGACAATCAAAGGACAATGTGGGACCACCCAAAAGTCAAAGGGCATTACCCATGCAGGACCTGCAATATTTGTCCCCTAACAACACATACTACAACTCTACAGCTAAACAACCAGGAGTGGACACAGAAGAAATATACAAACTGTAATACTAAAAACTGTGTGTACATGGTAAAATGTCCTTGCAACCTCCTCTATGTAGGAATGACAACCAGAGCCGTGAGGACGAGAGTGAACGAACACAGAAGTAATATACGGTGCAAGAAAAACACCACTAAAATTAGCAGACACTACATCGAAACAGGACATACACCAGATCAAATGACCTGGACTGTAATAGAGTTCGATCCTTTATGGTCTAATAGGACACTATTTCAAAAAGAACAAAAATTGGTCTACCATCTACGGACAGATACCCATGGTCTAAACTATGAAATACAGTGGATTGAGGTGGTGTATCCTAATTCCCACCTTACCATTAACCTCTTTTCATCCCAATTCTGAAAACAAAGTTACCATAATGATGTGGAAATTATAGAGAGGCACAAAACACACATATGTTGTTTTTTCAGAATACAGGCCACCTCAGATACTCTGTTTGAGGACAAAACCATGTATGCTGAATATTAGAAATAGGGCTTGACTATTCATTTATAGTAAAAAATAACATATCACAATACCATTCAAAGATTGCGCCCATGGTCAAACAGTCGACCTACCAACTACACCACTCAAAGATGGCGCCTGTGCCCTATAAACCAATCTGATTAGATCTACTAGTAAGGTTTTACTACCTGCACCACCAACCATCACACTTCGAAAAATAAAGAATTCATTATAGAACAGTCGCTGGTAACAATAGCTTGATAACAATAAGTATCAAGAACTATGTCTACTCAAACACCCCAGTAAAAGATGGTGGCCACGCATTATGTAACACACTCTCCCATTAACATGTAATTAACTCACTGATTGACAACACATCTCCGCGATATAAGGGATAGGGGCCAACCTTACCATTACCGGCCCTGCTACTATGGGACAACCGTGAGTAAAATAGAAAGGGAAAACCGTTTCAGTATGTGAGGCAAAATTCCTCTGGCTTTATTAGCACCTAGCCTTTCATCAATTGTTTCTTAAAAACGAAGTCTCATTAATACATGTACTGTCTTTTTTGTGTCAAACCAGCTAAAATGCGAGTAAGGTCTGGTTTTTGTGCATAGTTCACTGACCCACTTAGAACCTTTTTGACCTGATAAGTGGGGCACTATGAAGCCGCATACGTCAATGCAGAGCACTGTGCCGTTCACCAC
Organism: Lissotriton vulgaris; assembly: GCF_964263255.1. Taxonomy (NCBI): domain Eukaryota; kingdom Metazoa; phylum Chordata; class Amphibia; order Caudata; family Salamandridae; genus Lissotriton; species Lissotriton vulgaris. Next base: position 1,131,594,595 of record NC_141689.1, on the reverse strand, counting down.
AGGCCTCCATAATGAAACTTGACAACTCCGTGCACTGTCAACTCCCCCTAACTGTACAGGGAAAATCCCTACAGCATGCGGGGATCGTCCCTGGACTCTGTATAACAGCTATTAAGTTTTCCTTAGTCTTCAAAACAATGCGGTTTTGTTTCTGAACAACAAACTTTATTGACAATAACAGCTGGATACAACGAAAACTTTTAACACTATTTTCTATGCCTTCTCTCATTTCACGGTTCCCGAGTGCCCTCACTGATCTCATAAGGTCCTTACTCTAATATTAAGGGGTGAGAAACATGATATATTTTGTAAAAAATAAGACAACAGTGTCTAGAGGTTTGCCAACAATGGTGGGGCCTACTTTGTGGTATTGTCTATTTTTACAGAGTCACATCAACCTGGGTACTTTACCTAGGGGTACTGTATGAGTATGAGTAAACATATGGATATAGAACTACACTGGCAAAATCGAATCATTGATCTTATACCTATTTATGTAAGTCTACCACTATGTTGAGAAAAATCATTTTAATTATTCACATCACTGTTACTATACATGCGCTTATGTAAACCTATAACGATAATACTCACGCTAAGGGTAATGCGCACCAGGCCCTCCAATGGATGACCCGGACAACCTATCATGACAAGATATTAACCATACTATACTTTTGTCCTGCACTTTCTCTCTTTTCAGAAACGCTACTCCCTTCTACAAACTTGGTGGCACTGGCTAGTTCAGGCCGCCACTAATATTAACATTGACCTTCCTTTGGTCCTGAAGAAGTGCTTTGGATCTCTTTCTGAGGCACATACAGCGCGAAACATATTGACCGTAAATATATGTCCATTAGGGACATATACCCAGCTACAGAGGGACATATTATCCCCTGGAGCAGCACTACACACTTTGTTTTAACAATGACAGAGGGATCACCCTAATCAATAGTACCCACTCTCCCTCCAGTCATTCTGTAACACACCACTTTAGACTTCACTGACACTTACACCCACGCACCCAAACGGCTTTTCATCAAAAGATCTCAGAATAAGAGACCCTTCAGGGGACCCGTAGGGCATTACAGCGCCGGTCCGACGAGGAGCAAAGCCCAAATGATGAAGCATGACATCCTTCAGGGTATGTGAGGGCATTATGATGAGGGCACACTACAGATAGAGTAGCACACGAAAAAAAGTTTCTTCTTCTTTCATCCTCTACAAGGAACAGTGACTCCCTTTGTGTACTAGTTGCATTCAGGTTTGCCCCACGGACCCCAACAGTGGTCACTGGGTGCCCTGGGTGGGCTTCAGGGCACCCATAGAGTCGTGGCCAGTCCCTGGGGGATGGGCTCCACGGGGTATGAAAATGGCCTGGGGAGGGAGTCAATGTGCCCCCCTCCCCCATTGAATTGTGGCTGGGCCCCAGGGAATGGGGTCCCCAGGTCTGTTCTGGCCTTTCACAGAAATTAAACCTTAACAGGAAGCACTTATAAATATAAACATAGCAGGTGCCCCACCTGAAGCTCCACTTATGTGAAGGACAAATGATTCGATCTCCTGGGTTGGTGAAGGCAAAGCAAGTGTCTTTTCCCAGCAATTCCATATTGAAAGGCAATCTGAAATGCTTTGTGTAGGTGAATGCATCATTGAGCTATTGGAGGCAATCTGTCTCAGTGGGACTTCAAAACTACGGCAGGAAACTCTGCGCCCGATTCACAGAACTAACTTAAGACAAAATCCTAAACTTACTACCATTTTGGTATTCACAGAAGGCACTTACTCATTTTGGTATTCACAGAAGGCACTTACTCATTTCGGTATTCATAGAAGTTAGGAGCCCTAACTTTAGGACTCCTAAATGCCTTCTTTGAATACCGAAAGTCTTATAATTAGGATTTTTCTCAGTTTAGTAGTAGTAAAGTTGAGAAAAATCCTAATTTTAAGACTTTCTGTATTCACAGCAGGCATTTAGGAGTTCTAAAGTAAGGAGTCCTAACTTTACTACTACTAAACTGAGAAAAACCCTAATTTTAAGACTTTCGGTATTCACAGAAGGCATTTAGGAGTCCTAAAGTTAGGACTCCTAACTTCTGTGAATACCGAAATGAGTAAGTGCCTTCTGTGAATACCAAAATGAGTAAGTGCCTTCTGTGAATACAAAAATGGTAGTAAGTTTAGGATTTTGTCTTAAGTTAGTTCTGTGAATCCGGCCCTCTGAGTTCAGCCGTGAGATTCACTTTTGATCATCTAGGGTAAGCGTACGCCGTTTTTTTAACATTTGCAGGCTCTAGCGTTTCAGAATAAAACAGTAACAATTGGCTACTGTCATTTTCGTCTTTCAGCTGAAAACGCCCATTGGGGCACACCAGTAGGTGAGGGGGGGGAAGCAGTGACACAGACAACCAAAAGTGTGTGAAAAAGGCCGCTTTATTGGAATCAGGTGCACATATAACACGTCCCCCTTGGCCTGTGCCGAACAAAACTACTGCTCACTAAATAAACAACTGCCTGACAGCCCCCCACCCCCACCCCTAAATGTAACCCCGAACATTGCAACAGTAATACAACAACATCCGCTCAGCAACCTGCCCCTCTACTGAATGCCCCCAATGACCTCCATGACCCCACCCACGCTACCATACAGTCCCAGGCCTCCAGCAACACCACCCTATCTCCTTAGGACAGCGCCCCAACATCGTACCTGTTCCAGCGACAAACACAACTGTAACCCTAACCAGTGCACCATCAACCAACAAAACCCCTCGAAACCATGTCCCAGCCCCCCCCAACACCCCAGAAGAAAAAACTCCGGGACAAAGGAAAAAACTGTCTACAGGGAGGGAGGGAGAGCCACAAAATTGCCTAGGACCTGGCTGCTGTGACACCGCACCACAAACAGTGTGCGGTGACACAAAATGGCCGTTTTTGTATTACCCAGCTCAAAAGAAGCCCAAAAACGCCCAACCAGCCCAACCAGCCCAAAAACGCCAGCTACGGCGAGACCCTTGTGCCAAGCTTCCTCCCCCCCTCCCCTGGTGCCCCAAACTTCCCCGGGGGGCGAGCCACCCGCTGGTCGGCCACCCCCCCAAATCCCCATTGGGGCACACCAGTAGGTGAGGGGGGGGAAGCAGTGACACAGACAACCAAAAGTGTGTGAAAAAGGCCGCTTTATTGGAATCAGGTGCACATATAACACGTCCCCCTTGGCCTGTGCCGAACAAAACTACTGCTCAGTAAATAAACAACTACCTGACAGCCCCCCACCCCCACCCCTAAATGTAACCCCGAACATTGCAACAGTAATACAACAACATCCGCTCAGCAACCTGCCCCTCTACTGAATGCCCCCAATGACCTCCATGACCCCACCCACGCTACCATACAGTCCCAGGCCTCCAGCAACACCACCCTATCTCCTTAGGACAGCGCCACTCGAAAGTCGTTTACGACTTACGACCCCCCCTAGGACTCCTGCCTCCTGGGATACCTGATCACCCCCAGAGCCCCATCCAACGCCTCCTTCAGCTGCACTACATACAGCTCCATGCCATACCTGGACAGGTGAACCCCGTCCTCCCGGAAAAAATAGATTGCACCATAGCGCAACTCCGGGTGCTCCATCCTCCCCACCCCCTCCCTGGCACAGAATTCACGCATCTCGCGATTGATCTTCCTGCGCGCCCTGTCTATGGCCCCTGGGCGCTCAGCTCCCCTCCACACCCGCCTGGGAATAAATTCAGACCAGATGATATGGCAACCCGCCCATTGCTTCTTGATTTCCCTCAGGTCCTGCTTCATTTGTTTGAGTAGCGCCAACCCCTTGCATTGCACCAAATCGTTCTCGCCCAGGTGAATCACTACCACATCTGGGCACACCCCCCTCTCACCAGTGTGTTCAACAAAGGCAATAACTCATGCCAACGCCTACCCCCTTTCCCCCTCCAATGACACCTGTACAACCCCGCATCCAATCCCAAATTGAGTGGCCGATGCCTGTCCCACTCCGCTTGTTCTGCCCTCTTGATGAACGAATGTCCCACATTATATACATTCAGAACAGCCACTTCCGGCCCCGCCACAGCACCTCCAAAGACACACATATGAAAATCGGGAATCACTGCGACAACAACCCATCCGCCTCCCTCAACCGCACATACGTCCTGTAACAGTCCGATTTCCACCGACCCAGCCTCTGTATCTCTTCCTTACCCCAACCCCTCCGTGCCGCCTCTGTCGCCGCCCCGATCCAAAAAGAATGCGTCCCGAATGCCAGGGGATCCTCCCCCATGCACCGCAGGGCACGCCGCAGGACCCACAACGCTTGCGACGCCGTCACTCCATCCCCCCACCCCGACCAAAAACCTCCCCCTCCTTCTCGCCCCTTTCAGCCATCAACCTCCTACCCCACACCGCCGGGCACACCCCCTCCCTGCCGCCCGGCCCCAGCACCACCCAACTACCAACGCCCCGCTGGTCCGTCTTCGAGCGTCGCAAACACACCGCCACCTCCTGAGCTCGCACCTCCACGTCCCCCCACAACACCCCCCGCCTCCCCTTCGCGCCCAGCAACTCCGACACTCGAAACGCCCCAAAGAACAGCCAAGGTAGAGAAACGCACCGCCTCACCAACGTCCCTGCACACCTCAGGGAGCGCACCAATCACTCCTGCCAACAAGTCCACCGTGATGGGACGGCGCAGCCGCACCTTCGCCCCCTTCTCCCTTGCCCACCCCTCCAGCAGCCTGGTTCCCAGCTCCCCTGCCGACGGAGGGTAACCCCACCACATCTTCCCCATGAACGCCACCGCCGACAACTTGCCCGCAATCGACACCTGCGACAAGCCTCTATCCATGAGCGCCAGCATGAATCTTACCACCTGTTCCTCGTGCTGCCACCTGTCCCCGCGCCGCACTGCACCTGACTGCAGGAATTTCTCCCACGCTAGCTCGTACGCCTTCCACGTGGACACTGCCACCGACATCTTCACCAACTGAAAGACCCGGCCTCGCCCACCGACCACAGATCCTCCGGCACCGGCGTCCTGACTTCCTCCGCCGCCGTGGCTAGCCCATGGAACCTCTCCCACTGTGAACGAGACAAGGCATCAGCAATGTCATTGTCCACTCCCGGAACGTGGCGCGACTGAAACAGTATATCATTCTCCAAGCAGCGCAAGACAAACACCCTCATCAATTTCAGCACCTGCGGATCCCAAGCCGACTGCCTGTTCACTACCTGCACGACGGCCATGTTGTCCACTCGAAACAGCACCCGCTTGTGCGCCAACGCCCCTGCCCACACCGTGACCGCCACCACCAAAGGGAACAACTCCAGGAATGCAATGCTCCTCCCGCCCACCTGCCAATGGTTGGGCCACTGCTCCGCACACCATTTTCCCTCCCAGTACAGCCCGAAACCTCCACCGCCTGCCGCATCCGAGTACATGGTGACGTCCCACTCCCAGTCCTCCGCTGGCGCCATCGGCACACCATTGAAACGCTCCAAGAACGCCCGCCACATGCGCAGGTCCTCCTTCATCCCTGCCGAGAGGCGCACATGGTGATGTGGCAACGGCAAACCCGACAACACCAAACCCAGACGCCGGTAAAACGTTCGGCCCGCCCGCACCAAGCGGCACGCAAAATTCAAATGCCCCAACAACACCTGCACGTCCCGCACCGTCACCTTCCTCTGTGCCAACATGCCATCCACCAAAGCCAACATTGCCAACCTTTTTTCCTCCGGTAGGCGTGCTTCCATGGCGACCGAGTCGAGCTCGATACCGAGAAAGGACAACACCGTACTGGGACCGCACGTCTTCTCTGGCGCCAAGGGAACCCCAAATTCCCCCATCAACCCGGCCAAACCATCCAGCAGCCGCTGACAGTCCGCCGCACCGGGACGCCCCACCAGGAAGAAATCATCCAGATAGTGCGTCACTGACTCCGAGCCTGTGCGCCTGGAAAAAACCCACTGAATGAATGAGCTGAACCGCTCAAACAGTGCGCATGAAAAGGAACAACCCATCGGCAGCGCCTTATCCACAAAGATGAGACCCTGAAACTGGATCCCCAGCAACTGGTAATCCGCCGGGTGCACCGGAAGGAGTCGGAAGGCCGACTTGACGTCGCATTTTGCCATCAACGCACCCCGTCCCGCCGCCGCCACCAGTCGTCGCGCCACGTCCACCGACGAGTAGGTCACCGACGCTAACTCCGCCAAAATGTACGCATTGACCGACTCCCCTTCCGGCCACGACAAGTGCTGTATCAGTCGGAACTGCCCTTCCTCCTTCTTAGGCACCACCCCGATGGGGGAAATGATCAAACCCGGCAGCGGCGGCGCCGTGAAAGGGCCCGCCATCCGCCCCTCTCTGACCTCTTTGAACAGTTTTTCTCTTACCATGCCCCTTGTGTGCGTTCACTGATTTTAGATTGTCCGCCCAGCGAGCAATCCGAGGGCCCTCGTACCCCAGCCGAAAACCCTCCCGGAAACCCCGGCGCAGCACTGCAGCATCCTCCGCCCGCGGATACGCCGCTAACCAGGGCTCCATCCGCTCGATCCTAACCGGCGTACAAGCCTTTACCCAGAGCTCTGGCTCCCCCCCTCTGCCCCCTCCCCTCCCCCCGCCTGGTCCCCCTCTGGCAGGACCACCTCCCTGCGCGGGCAGCTGCCCCGGTGGGCCCCCGGGCCCCCCAACACCGCAGTACTGGATGGTTCCTTCCGCGCGACGAGCACTCGTGCCGGAACCGGCATGCCGCCCGCCCGCAGGCTCCCCTATTAAAGTCCCAGCAGGCCCCAACTGCGGCCTGGCTACCAGGGGCTCCCTGTCCCACCCCCCCACGGGTGGGGCATGCCGCAAAGGGGGGAGACGCCAGCGGCAAACCGCTGGCTGTGTAAATGGTGCGGCCAAACTTGGCCCCTCCCATCGTCTGCTGGTATAGGTCCGAATCCAGCTCCCCCCACTGCGCCTCCGGGTCCCCCGCCATGCGCGCCCAGAACTCCTCGTCGTAGTGCGACCACGCGTACCCGCCGTAAGTCACCTGTGCCCTCCGCACCACATCCATGTATTTAAACAGCACGACACACCGGTCCGGGAATTTCTCGCAATGCACGCTCGCGTAAATGAGGAACGCTGCTGACCAATTGTCCAGCGTCAGGGGCACCTTTGGGCGCCTTGCCAACTCCTGCTCCTCCTCCTTTGACCCCTCTTTGGATGTCAATTCCCTATCTAGCAGCTTCAAAATATCTATGTATTCCCCCTTCCAAATCTTTTCCTTCGTCGCCGCCGAAAGGTGGGCCCCTAGCGGCTTGGTCAGCCCCATGTACGGCAGCTTCCGCACCGGAATCACTCAACTCTCCTTACCTCCCCCGCCGCCTCCTTTACGCCCGCCGCCTTGTCACCCACCGCCTCGGCCCCGCCGCCCGCGCTTGGCCCATCTCCGCCCGGCAACGCGCCATCCGTTCTGACTCCCACGTCCTGGACATAGCGTCCCCGCACCAGCCGCCACCCATCCTCCCCATCGCCCCCGACCCCACTGAAACCTGCACACAACGCCTCTTGCCACTCCCCGCACCTTCAATAGTCTTACCTGGCGTCAAGGTCGGCGTCCTTGCTGGATCCCGCCGCCTAACCAGTTGCGCTGAGGGGGCCGTCACTCTGGGCGCTTCCTGCCTTGCTGGCACCTGCAATATACTTCCAACAACGTTACCAGCCCCCCCATCCTCCCGAATCTCCACCTCTTCCTCCGACTCTCCATCCGCCGGCTCCACACCCCCCCGGCCCACCACTTGGGGTTCCAGCCGGCTCAGACCCGCTCTCTCACGACAAACCCGCATCAAATCCATCAAGTCCACACTCTCCCTACCATGCACCACACTCACAGGCAAATCAGAGATATTCGTGTCCATCCTCAATCCCCCACCCCCGGCGGCCGTAGAGACCCATCGGGGAGGGGCCGGCGGAGACGCGTCTCGCCTCCAATCACCAAATCCCTGAGCCAGGTCCCTCGCTGGAGCTCGGCCGTCCGCACCAAACAGAGCCGGCCCATCCACTCGGTGGGTGGGAGCCGCATGCTGCTCCCCCGAGCGCCTTACCAACAGCTCCTGCCAAGGAAAAAAGGTGAAGTCCAGCATGCCAGGGTAAAAACAACCACCCTCGCTCCCCCACGCGCCGCCCCCTCCGCCATACCCCCACCCCATCGCCGCACCCCTCCCCCAACCTGCCGAATGGCCTCCGTGCCGCGACGGTACCCCCCCTCCCCCCAGCTCCCAACCCCCCTCCCCCGCCCATCCCCCCAGGCCGCCCCACCCCCGGGACACCAACTCGGCCCGCCCCTCCCCCCACCTGCCCCTGCCTCCCCCCAGGCCGCGCCACTGCCCCCTGCCCCCTCCCCAAACCTCGCCTCATGCCCGCCCGGCCCCCCCGCCCCCCCTCTACCCCGTGGCTCGCCCCCGCCGCCCCCAATGACCCCCCCGATGCACCCCGCTCGCCCGTCGCACCGCCACCTCCGCGCTCGCCCCCCCAGCGCCACTGGTCAGCCGCGCCCCCAACCCGTCCCGTCCCCACACCCCTCCCCCGCTGTCCAGGTGACGCCCGCACCCTCGCCCCTGCCCCCCCCTCCTCCCCCGAGGACCCACTCCAGTCCAGCTCCACGTCCTCCCCCCCCCCCTCCCCCTCTTCCTCCAAATCTGTCTCCTCGATGAGTAGCGGTGAAACCGCCTCCCCCCACCAGCCCCCTCTGCTCCCCACGTCCACTGTGCCCCTCCCCCCCCCAGTGGCCCTGCCTCACCCCCATCCTCCCGCCCCCCCCTTCCATTGCCCCCACCCTCCCCAGGCAAAACTACCCAGCCCCTCCCCCGTCCCCCACGCCCCCCTGGCCACCCATCCCTGCCTCTACCTCCGCCACTACCTCTTCTCGGCCCACCCCGCCCCCCCACCCACCTCCCCCTCTCCCTCCTCCACAAATACCAGGGGCCTCTTCCTCCCCTATTGCCCGGCCTTCCGAGCCCCTCCCTTCGCCTTGCGCGGAGCTTCCACCGTCCTCCGACCCCCTCCCCTCGCACCTCCGCCCCCCCTCCCGCCCCGCTGAGCCGCCCGCGATCTAGGCGGGTCGCACGCCGCCACAGCTGCCGCGGCGCCGATTGCAGCGCGCCGCGGCGGCCTTACCTTGAGGTCGGGCCGCACTATGTCCATGCGGCCCGCCTCCGTCAAAAGCTGCAGCGCCTCCAATACACGCGGGTCTGTGTACGCCGCCATCGCGAACAGCTACGCCCCCTACTGCTGACACTGCGCACGACCGCGCTCACCGCCTGCCCACTGCACTCCAGGCAACGCTCAACCAAACGGCGCAGAAACACCGCACACCGCCGCCACAAAGCACCGTTAGGCCACAATCCCCGACCACAAAATTGCCTAGGACCTGGCTGCTGTGTCACCGCACCACAAACAGTGTGCGGTGACACAAAATGGCCGTTTTTGTATTACCCAGCCCAAAAGAAGCCCAAAACCGCCCAACCAGCCCAACCAGCCCAAAAACGCCAGCTACGGCGAGACCCTTGTGCCAAGCTTCCTCCCCCCCCTCCCCTGGTGCCCCAAACTTCCCCAGGGGGCGAGCCTCCCGCTGGTCGGCCACCCCCCCAAATCCCCATTCTGACTTCGAGCGGGTAAGATTCAGACATAGAGTAAACCACACACGTGGTACAGTTAAGATGGAACCCCGGAATTTATACATTTTATACCCTCACAGCGGTCACGCCTTCAGGCAGTGGGTATGCTTATTTTACATAAACTCATATCTTTGAACCTATTAATGGCGAGCACAGCCTGCGGTTAGATTCACTTAATTTCGGGCACGTATGTTTGTAGACATAAAAACACGGGGACCTCATCACCAGTACTCACAATAGGGGCTTTTTTGCTTTTTACCTTTGACTATTCACTCATCGCACTTTTCCATTTCTTTTACACATGTGCTAATCCTATTTGAAGTTAACTTTGTAAATTTGACAATACATTAGTCAATGTTTAATGTTTTCATTACACGTTTGCATTGTAGTGTCCTACCACGGAACTTAAAGTCAAGAGAACATTTGGAAGTATAATTGTATTTTTAACCCCTAAAGAAGGGTTCAATAGATGCATTGGGTTGTTTGTGTTACAAAGTTTATTTTTGTCATTATTAACAGTGTGTGTTAAAATCAAAAATCACAGTTTTCTATATGCTTTGATTGTTATGAGTAAAAAATCAACATACTTGTTCAGAAAATATGAACATAATATCTTTGGATTGCGGGTGTTTTTTGAACTGTGATTATGTTAGGCATTAAATTCAACCAAATAGTTTTGGGCATATTTACAATAACTGGCGCATCCCTGCATATCAGCGGGATGCACCAGGTATTGTGCGCCACAGCTCCGACATCATGGATGCGCCGCATTTACAATGCGGCGCACCATGGGGCAAAAACGGCACAGATGTGTGGCGCATCTGTGCCGCAGCTCCAGCAATGCTCTGGGGGGCCCTATCTAGTTAATGCTGCGTCAATCCTTACGCCTGCTTTAGGCAGGTGCAGGGTTTTGATGCAGAAAGGGCCTAAAAGTGACTGAGTGAAATCTTGTAGATTTCACTCAGTCACTTTTAGGAGGCGTTCCTGCGCCGGAACGCCCCCCCCCCCCCCTGCCCAGGAACGCCTCCTTCTGGCGCAGGGCTTTACAACGTGACGCATCTCCCAGATGCGTCACGTTGTAAGTACCCCCGCAACATGGCGCATGATTTGCGCCGCCTCTGCATCACAAAAGTGACGCAACGGCGGCGTAAATGAGGCACAAGGGGCTTGTAAATCTGCCCCTTTGTACTTATTAAATCACAGAAACAGAAACCTTAGGGGCGTTTGGTAGAGCACCCTGCAGACTTGGATGATTCTAGGTCTGGACAGCGCAGGCAACTGTAGTGACCATGACAAGTAGGTCCTTTCTTGTCCTTACCTGGTGAGAGCAGAGTCATTGGTTCTGCCTTTCAAAACTTAAAGTATTAAAATGTACAAATCACTTGGAAGCTTCACTGTTTGGTCCTGCCCACCTTAGAAAGGTCTTTCTGCCTTTTGCAAGGATAATAGGTTGCTTAACAAGATGCCCCTCAGTGAGTTTCCCACCGATTTTGGTGAGGTGCTGAGGCATATGAGGGCATCTCCACCAAACACAGAAGCACTTGCTTTATATAGTTAAGAAGAAAGGCCCTTGTTTGGTGGAGATTTACCTCTATGTAGTCTGGTTATCTTCTCTGTAGGAAAATGTATGTTTACACATATTTCTGTATAAATATGCACCAGGAACAATCACATTGCCAAAATGCACACAAGGTCACTGGTGACATTTCCTCTTGCTCCATTATGCAGCTGAAGTGTAAAATACACACTGGACATTTTCCCAAGGCAGTAGTACCTTGTAATAAACCAGCAGAAAGAACACTACTTGGGTAGATATTTTGAGAAAAACTGTGGATTCTTGTTGGATTAAGTCGCAGGCGTGGTTTCTTTGTGGCCCAGTCACTCACTCAGCTACTGACACACCCACACAGATATTTAGACACCCACTCAGGCACTCACACACCCACTGACAGACCCACTTAGACACTGATACAACCACTCACAAACCCACTCAGACATTCACAGACCCACTCACACACCCACACAAAGACCTACTCACACACTCTCACATGCACTCAAAAACCAACTCAGGCACTCATGCACCCTATCACAGAACCGCTCAGACACTCTCACAGCCACTCACTGACCCATTCAGACAATCATGCACCCACTCACAGACCCACTGAGAGACTCATGCACTCATTCACATACTGACTGAGGCACTCATAAACTCACTTAAATAGTCTGACACCCACTGACAGACCCACTCAGACATTCACACACCCACTCACAGAAGTACTCAGACACTCATGCATATTCACACACCCACAGACAGACCCACTCTCGCTCACTTCTACTCACAGACCCACTGAGACATTGCACAGACTCACACACTCCCTCTCAAAGGTTACAGTTAGGAAATCAAATTAAAATAACCTTAGAAATTCACTGGAGAAAAAAAAGTTAAAGGGAGGTTATAGTTAGGTTCAGATTTCACACATTAGTTCCCTGAGCTTAAGGTGTGGCAGCAACAAGTTTTGTTTTGCAGTTGGTGTTTGTTCTGCTATTTAACCCCTTAAGCGCTGCCATTGGCCAACGGCCGACGGCAACGCTACTTCTCCAGTGCTGCGAACGACCGTTGGCCGACGGGCCAGCGCTCGTTATTCGAACGTTCAGCACTGGGTGCTGAACGTTCGACGCAGGTATGAGGTTAAAAAAATAATATTGGCATCTGCTAGTGAAGATCCTCAGTATCAAATTGGAAGCTTATCATCTTAAGAACCTCCTCCTAAAAAGTAAAGCGTTGCATACAAGTTCTTTGCAATACCAGCGGGTGAGAAGAAGGCAGTGGCACAGAAAGTGAAGTGCACCCTATGTGAAAAAGTGCTTTCATGGGGGGCATGACTAACCAAGATGGCCGAGTGGACCTAATCCACTAGGGCTCCGCTGCGAGCCCACAAGAAAGCCACTAAACAATGCGGAAAGAGGGGATACTTCACCTTGGTAAATGATGTCTCATTATCAGAGGAAGTAGAGGCACTGGAGGGGAGGCAGCGAGGCTAAGAGAAAAGAGTGGATGGCACTGGTTCCGTGAAGTGGCGAGGAGGCCCAGAATGAAGCAGACACCACGGCAAGAGAGGACTGATGCAGCAGGCATGGATTATGCAGCTAAGCATGCAAGGTGACCTTAAACCCAGCTGGTGTAGCTAGGGGAATTGAAGATGAGGCACTCTGGGGCGAACACAGCGAGAAGCCGGGGGTGTGAGAAACCAGGGCAGCGACTGCCGAATGTGCCATTCACCCCTGAAAGCAGGCCGACGTGCGAGGCAGAACCGGAGGGTAGGAGAAGACGCTACCTGAGGAGCATCAAGGCCAATGGGCATGAGAAGGGCCTGACAGAACTCAACGCAACACAGGGAGCGGCCCGCAGGGACTCATGCCTGATCCCCAAATGGCGGCCCGTAAGATGACTAGACACTTGGACGGTTGAGCACAAATGGCTGGTGAGTGTCCCTTGCCGACGGAAAGCAAGACAAGAAAGCAGCGAGGCAAGGAGGCTAATGGCCTAGTACGACACAAGAGCCAGTAGGCTTTTATTCAGCTGCCTTGACTTGAAACCAGGCAGAGGTACCCGCCAACACCACTGAATTAATGCTACCCAAAAAGGCCCAAACGAACAGAGTCTCCAGCTACTGAGACAAGGGGGCTGTCCAGGGAGGAATCTCTGCAGAAGGTATGACGCTCACCAAAGGTGGCCTGCTATCCTTACTGAGAGACTTTAAGAGGGTTGCTGAGATCATAGCAGACCTGGAAGGGTCCCTAGATATTCTCTGTTTGGATTTCCCTGGCAAGCTACCGTCCTTGCAGCAGGATGATGAATCGGTAGGCATGAGCACATTGGATATTGAATCTAAGGTGCAGGAGCTGGATCATAGAATGGCTAGCCTAGAGTTCTCGGCGAAAATGTTCCATGAGCAACTCCAAGCCAACATCCTGAAGTGCGAATATCTCGAGAATAGGTCCTAGAGGGATAACGTTAGACCAAGCAACCTGGAGGAGGACGCAGATGGTTCAGACCTGGAGGTGTTTGTCACAGGCCTCATCGCTGAGGTACATGGTCCACAGGGTGAGACCACTGTCCCGGGAGGAAGTAGGCAAGAGACATTCTAGCCAAGTTTCATTCCTTCAAGATGGGGCAGGCGATTCTCCAAGCGGCAAGGGCAAAAGAGGCAGTCTCCTTCCAGGGGTTTGCGTGCTCAGTGTTTCAGGATGTGCCTCCTGCAATACAGGCACTCAGATAACAGTTCCGACCAGTTACAGAGAAGCTGAGACAAGACAATTTAAAATATTGCTGAGTATACCTTTTTAGGTCGCCTTCTCCTTTCAGAATGAAAACTACCATGTCACCAACTATGCGTAAGTGGCATGTGAGTTGGGCCTGCCGCCCGCAACGTTTCACCCACAGAGTGTGCCTCAAACAGCCCGGGAGACAAGACAGCAGAAGATGGCGGAGGGGATCGGTAGCTGACGAGGATCGTCTGAGGCAACAAAATAAGAAATAAACTGGGGATACAGAGAAGTGGTATCATATATCCTGCTTATTATAGGCAGATGACCTGGTGATTATGGACCAGATGGAGATAGGCCTCTAGAGAAAATTAAATAGATTTAAAGAATACTGCCTAAATAAAAAAATGTGTAGTGAACATGGAGAAGACTAAAATTTTATGTTTCTGGAGGAGCAAAATAAAGTTGTCCTGGTTTCTTGGCACAGAATTGCTCGAGAGGGTAACAGAATATAGATTTCTGGGAATGTGGTTTTCAAGTACCCTGAAATGGTATACCCACCTGGAAGTTTTAAAAATGAGGGCATCAGCTTCTGTGAAGGGCCTAAAAAGATTTAATAGTGTTTACGGAGAAATGTCGGGTAGGCTGGTTAGAAAGGCCTACCTAGCAATGGTCCCTCCACAATTTCTGTATGGGGCAGAGGTACTTTAATTAAGTGGCAAGAACTTCTGGGATAAAGAATAGGGAAATATCCTAAATAGCTTGTTCTTGCTGCCCAGATCATCAATGGTACAGGCAGCAAAACTTGAGTTGAGAATTACCTCCTGGGCTGTAACAGCCTGCATGGCCCTAATACGCTTCTGGCAGAGCCTAGGGTCGCAGGAGTTTCTTAAAATTTCCCAATGGTGTAAAGGTGAATTGCCACTAGTGAACTATCCTGGGCGAAAGAGACAAGAGCTTCAATAAGGGAAGCATATGAAGTGCTTGGTTTAAGGCTATGCCCGCAGCTAGCCCATGTGTTAATGGACAAGAAAGAACTTAGGTCACTGGGATCTGATATGTTTTGTATACATGACCGGGAGTATCTCTCACGAAAAATTTCAGTGGCCCATATGACCTTGGCCTTGAAAAATGATAAACATTTTCCTTATGTAGACCGGCTACCCAGCTATCGTTTAAGGTGTGAAGTGTTAAAAATGCGAATTGGGATATATCCCTGTTATGTAAACAATGGAGTTAAAAACCTTATGATAGATAGTAATCGTAAATGCACTTGCACGTTAGGTACGCCCTGTGATATTTTGCATATTTTATTAGATTGCACGAAGATTTTAGATATACAAATGAAGATTTTATGCCCGATTTTCAAAAGATATAGGCTTAAGAATAGGACGCAAGCTGTTAACCTTTTGGTGGAAATGACAAACTTAGATATAGCCTGTGCTATGGGGAAATTTATGAGTAATGTTAAAGTGTTCCCTAAGTGCACAGAGTAAGCTTCATAAGTGGTTCCCTTAGGATAATATGAGATTGCGCTACTAAGGGATAACAGTACTGCTCCCGATATATTGGAATGATTTGATGTACATGTATGAATTATTTGATTTTAACAATTTTAGGATGATATTTGACTCTTATTTTAAAGGGAATGTGTTATTTGATGTGTTATGAATAGGTGCCACATTTTTATAGATACTGCTGTGTTTATGTTTTTAACGGAATGATAAGATGTAAATTGTATACTTTTATGGTTGTAACAAACCAAATAAAGTTTTGTTTGACTGAGAAGTGGTATGTTATCTGGCCGGCAGGGGAAGAGTTGAACGGCACACATAGGCAGGAGAGAGGGGACCGCATGACAAAATAATTGGTGATGGGGAGGGAGGTGGAGGGGTCTAGACCAGGAAGAGGCACTCCTCTGGCAAAAAGGCATACACCGCCAAGTCTTAGGTAGCTATGGTTATCACCATACTCATATGGAATACAAAGGGGCCTAACTCACCTGCCAAATGAGAGAAATGATGGCTATACCTCTTAGAGCAGAGACAAGATGTGGTAGCCCCAGAGGAAACACATATGGAAAGGTCAGAAGAACACCGGCTGAGACACAGGGCTTACCCCATTGTATATAGATCTTCAGCTCCAACTAAAGATAACAGGGAGGCTATCTTCTTTCATAACTCTTTGAAATTCCAACCAGTGGGCAGCACAGACACTGGGACCCTTCAATGCGTGGAGGGAGGGGGGATGCCTTACGATTTCAGATCTCTTCCACAACTGGGATATCCTCACCTTTACACACTGTTGGAGTGAGACAAATCAAAGACATCCTTGGTTACCCCATATCAGAGTACCTGGGCTGGACACTTTTGGGCCTGATGGTGGACACCCTCAAACATCATACTGTAGGGGCAGCAAAAATGGCAGTGGCAGCGGCCTGGAAACAGAAAGACGCACCATCCATGTCTCAGTGGCACTCCCACCTGTGTCAAGCCCTTATCGTGGAACGGATAGTGGGTGTACCATCTAACTCCTTTAAAATGTTTGTATATATATGGGGTCCTTTAGTGAAATATCTATCACAAGGGCTCCCTCTCTATGCCTGCCCAACACGAACAAGGGCACTCCATCTCTTCCAATTTTACAAATCACGTACTACACAAGGCTAGTGAAGGGAGCCTTCAAATCTATCTGTGGCTGGCCTGGTGGACCCTACTCTCAGTAATATATTAATGAGATTATTGTGTACCTTAGTTGTTCATGGTGGGGTCGGAGTTAGAGGGGACATTGTAATTCTGTTCTGAGGCTGCAGAGTGGTGTCTTTATTTACTTATGATTTTGGTCCAGATCACTTCCTCAGAGAGATGCAACTGTGCTATCCTATAGATCTAACACTTTCAGCTACAGGAAGTTGGCTGTACTGCATTATACTGTGATGCGCTTTGAAAAATTTCAATAAAAGCAAGGTTGACAAAAAAAGTGCTTTTTAAGAGGAGCTTCAAAAAAGTACTCTTGCCGAACAACAAGCATGATGAAGCACTTGAAGACCATCCATCCACAACAACTTCCTTTGCTGAAAGAGAGTGTGATGGAAACAATTCCTCTATATCTTTGGTGGGCAAGGTAGTTCCAGGATATACTACAGCTCCTGGAGGTGCTCAACAGCTACCTGCTACTGTCCCAGAGTGTGTTATGTTGGGACTATTTTGACTGAAATGCAAGAAGGTGCTGAGTTTGGGAACACAGTCCATTCCTGCTCCTGTTTAGATTTGCAACACCTATAAGTGCTAATTATTTTGGTTTAAAATACTTGTTGTACAACTTTTGTGTGTTTTGTTCTCAAAGATAATTTTTCACGAATCTTTTTTTTAAAAACCTTGAAAAATCCCCAAAATTGTTTAGCAAAGTTAAATTATATATTTGTTTGTGGAAGTGTAAATATCTGTGGTTATGTTGTTGATTGCTAACATCGTTGCGCCAGCGCTTGGTTGTGTAGTGCTATTGCCGCAAGCGTTTTAATCCTGCTGATGCTATTTTTTAAAATTGTTTACCTCTTGCCACACTGCACGCTCACTCCCCGGTCCACCGCAGCAACTTGTGCTGTTTGAAGTGGAGGGAGGTAAAGCGTCCTTACTTCCTGGTTTCTCCACGCCGGGCGGCCATTTTGGAGGGTGACGCTCTAGTCTCCCCCTTCTGCCTGACTACATAAGGGCTGAGAATCCTTCGCGCACGATTGTTGATTGCTAACATCGTTGCGCCAGTGCTTGGTTGTGTAGTGTTATTGCCGTAAGCGTTTTAATCCTGCTGATGCTATTTTTTTAAATTGTTTACCTCTTGCCACACTGCACGCTCACTCCCCGGTCCACCGCAGCAACTTGTGCTGTTTGTAGTGGAGGGAGGTAAAGCGTCCTTACTTCCTGGTTGCTCCACGCCAGGCGGCCATCTTTGGAGGGTGACGTTCTAGTCTCCCCCTTCTCCCTGACTACATAAGGGCTGAGAATCCTTCACGCACGATTGTTGATTGCTAACATCGTTGCGCCAGCGCTTGGTTGTGTAGTGTTATTGCCGCAAGCGTTTTAATCCTGCTGATGCTATTTTTTTAAATTGTTTACCTCTTGCCACACTGCACGCTCACTCCCCGGTCCACCGCAGCAACTTGTGCTGTTTGTAGTGGAGGGAGGTAAAGCGTCCTTACTTCCTGGTTGCTCCGCGCCGGGCGGCCATCTTTGGAGGGTGACGCTCTAGTCTCCCCCTTCTCCCTGACTACATAAGGGCTGAGAATCCTTCGCGCACGATTGTTGATTGCTAACATCGTTGCGCCAGCGCTTGGTTGTGTAGTGTTATTGCCGCAAGCGTTTTAATCCTGCTGATGCTATTTTTTAAAATTGTTTACCTCTTGCCACACTGCACGCTCACTCCCCGGTCCACCGCAGCAACTTGTGCTGTTTGTAGTGGAGGTAGGTAAAGCGTCCTTACTTCCTGGTTGCTCCCGCCGGGCAGCCATCTTTGGAGGGTGACGCTCTAGTCTCCACCTTCTCCCAATCTATTTAATCCCTCACTTTCCCGCGCAGCGGTGACGCGCAGCGGGGGCGCCTTAGTAGCGCCGAAGAGGCGCCAAAAAGAAGCCAGTCTGCGCCAGTCCGCGTCCAGACGCTTCCAGCTTTCGGACTGTGCCAACACCATGGTAGGATATCGCCTCACCTACAGTTCCTCTTCCCTCCATGCCTTTCGACCCTTTACCAATCCCCCATGTCTTCATTCCATCCTCCCCATCAATATAAGGTCCCACTGCAAATCGTGTGACTGGAGTATGTCTCCCCAACACATCGGAAAACTGCAATCCTTACACAAATGGAGAATGTTCCTCCTTAATTGTCGGTCTTTACCGAAACATCACATGGAACTGTCCGTGTTGATAGAAGAGCTTAATCCTGAGGCCCTCTTCTTGACAGAAACATGGCTACAGTTAGAAAGTGACCCCACCACTGAGTGGGCTACTCCCCAAGGTTATACTCTCAAACGGCTGGACCGCCAGACTGGCAGAGGTGGTGGACTGGCCATCATTTACAGAGACAGCTATAAATGCTGCATCACCTCATCCACCACACCTGCCTGTGAGAGCCTACACTTTACTTTAGAATTCTCTCCTACAACCACTTTCTCTGGTATCCTAGCCTATCGACCACCTGGCGCTCTTAACAATTTTGTCACTAATATGACAGAGATTGCCGCCAATGCTGTGCTCACCTTGTCAAATTTTACTTTGCTAGGTGACTTTAACCTACATTTGGACGACCCTCATGACACATCAGCCCATAATTTCCGATCTAATCTTCAGGCCATTGATCTATGCCAAAAGGGCTTTCATGCGACACATAGCAGGGGACACCTCCTGGACCATCTCTACAGTAACATAGACAGTCTAATGGTCGAGACTCCCATTCCACTACCCTGGACCGATCATTTTTTAATACCTTTCACATGGTCCATAAGCTCCCCCTCCACTTCTCAAAATCCCAGAAAGCATTGGGGTAGGAAATGGGCCTCGCTTCCGCTCCCCGACTGGGAACTAGCTCTCACCAAAGACCCATCTAAGAGGGCGGCTAATCCCAACACCGCCACGACTAACTTTGATAACTGGATCTCCAGTACCCTCGATCAAGTTCTACCGAGGAACCCCCTGAAATCAATAACAAGACCTAAAGTCGCTCCTTGGTACACACCCGCCCTTAGAACAATGAAGCAAGCCTGCCGCAAACTCGAGAGAGCCTGGAGGCAAGACCGCTCACAACTTAGGAAGACTGAGTATAGAGCCGCAATAAAGCTCTACAAAAATGAAATAAAAGCTGTACAAATCCACTTTTATGACTCGAAAATTAATTTGGCCGCTAATGCTCCCAAGGAAATCTTCAAAATAGTTAAATCCTTAATCTCTCCCTCCTCTGAGCGTCCGTCATCTGACGGCGCAAAAACCCGCTGTAACGACCTTGCCACTTTTTTTTCACAGAAAATTCAGGTTATTTATTCCTCATTCAGCACTGTCAAGGATGACACAGAACCCACCATTCCCACAACTTCCGACTCTCCTGTCCCATGCATGCTGGACAAATTTCCACTCCTCGATCCCACTACATTAGATAGGTTGATTCCTAAGATCACCTCTGGATCACCCAATGGTCAAGCACCCCCTCAGACTCTCATTAAGGTCATTGACGTTATTCGTCCGGTCATCTTGGATGTCCTTAATGCTTCCATCACTTCTAAATCCGTCCCTTCTCCATGGAAGTGTGCGATGGTTAAAGCTCTTCTGAAAAAGCCCACATTGGACCAGAACAACTTGGCTAACTATCGCCCCATTTCTTTACTTCCATGGATGAGTAAACTGCTTGAGAGACATGTTAACAACATCTTAGTGGACTATTTAGAGTCCAACAGTCTGCTCATTTCCTCTCAGACAGGGTTCCGCCCGCAGCACGGAACTGAAACCGCTCTTTTAGCGGTGACGGAAGAAGCCAGAGCTGTGCTAGAGCGGGGAGGTAAAGCCGCCATTATTTTACTTGACCTCAGTTCCGCGTTCGACACGGTCAACCATGCCACATTATTACAACGATTGAGTGGCTTGGGCGTGTCGGGCGCGGCCCTGGAATGGCTGAGCTTCTTCCTGGATAAAAGATTCTTCCAGGTGTTTGAGGGCGAGGCAGTTTCCCCCAAGCACCCACTCAGGTGTGGGGTTCCCCAGGGCTCCTCCCTGAGCCCCACTCTTTTTAATGCCTATATGGAACCCCTAGACAGGATAGTCCATCCCTTTGGTGTGCGTATCGATACCTACGCCGACGACACCCAACTGGTGGTCTCTTTGGACCACTATGAGGGATCGTCTACCACCCTAGGTCCCTGTCTAGAGGCTGTTGCCAGGTGGATGCAATCTTCCTGCCTTAAACTCAACGGGGAGAAGACAGACATCATGCTGTTGGGTAACCCCCCCCCCATCCGTCCTTGCATCCATCTGGCCTCCATGTCTTGGCCTGCCTCCACCCCCCCAAACCTCAGATAAAGAGCCTCGGAATCTGGCTTGACAAAGCGCTTGATTTCTCGGTCCAAGCTACCAAGACTGCCTCTACATGTATCGGGCTGATGAAAATGCTGCGCAAAGTGCTCCCTTTGCTCCCATTCCAGGCGAGGAGGATCATGGTCCAGGCCCTGATACTCTCCCGCCTGGATTATGGAAATGCCCTATACATAGGAGCCCCGGCAGCAGTGACCCATAGGCTTCAAGTTACACAAAACTGTGCCGCCCGACTATTGTACAACATCCCCCGCTGGCAGTCAGCTAAGAAAGCTCTAAAGGAACTTCACTGGCTCCCAGTAGCGGCCAGAGTGCAGTTCAAGGCCATGTGCATTTTGCACAAATCTTTTCACCGCACTGGCCCGGCAATCCTACACCACATAGCCACGCCCTATGCCCCGTCCAGAGCCCTCTGTTCTAGCTCTTTACAGCTAGCAACTACAACCAAAATCAACAAAGCTCGTTGGGGCGGTCGCTCCTTTTCCCACAATGCGGCCAAGCTTTGGAACTCCCTCCCGCTCTCCCTTCAAGAGAACAACAACCGTATGTCCTTCAGAAAGGCCTTGAAAACTCACTTGTTCGCAAAAACCTGTTGATCTACCTTGAGCTCGCCACAAGCATTCAGTCAAAAGCGCTGCGAGGCCTCCGGGTAGTTATGCGCTATACAAGTGTAATTTTTCATTTCTTTTCATTCATGTGTGCATAAATATGTTAGTTTGAATAGGTGTTTTAGTGTTTATATGATTGCTTGTATAATGTGTGAGCGGCTGTGTGTGTGATTGGTTGCAGAGATGAATGAGTGGGTGTGTGAGTGGCTGTGTGGGTGAGTGAGTGGATGTGTCAGTGGCTGTATGGGTTAGTGAGTCGCTATGTAGGTAGCTGTATAAGTCAGTGACTGGGTTTGTGAGTGGCTGTATGAGTGAGTAAGTGGCTATGTGAGTAGCTGTATGACTGAATGCCTGGGTGTGTGAGTGACTTTATGGGTGAGTAGGTGGCTCTGTGAGTGACTGTATAGGTGAATGAGTGGCTGTGCGAGTGTCTGTATGAGTTTATGAGTGACTTTGTGACTAGCTCAATGGGTAAATGAGTGGATGTTTGAGCAGCTGTGTGGATGAGTGAGTGGCTGCATGAGTGGCTCCATAGGAGAGTGAGTTGTTGCTTGAGTGGCTGTACGGGTGAGTGACTGGCTACATGAGTGGCTGTATGGGTGAGTGAGAGGGTGTATGAGTGGCTGTGTAGCTGAGTGAGTGGCTGTATGGGTGAGTGTGTGGCTGTGTGACTGGCTGTATGGGTGAGTCAATGGGTGTGTGAGTGGGGTTATGAGTCTGTGAGTAGGTCTTTGAATATACGTGTTGGACTGTGAGTGGGTATGTGAATATCTGAGTGGGTCTGTGAGTAGGTACATACATTTAAGAGTGGGTCTCTAAGCGGAAGTGAGAGTGCCTGAATGAGTCTGTGAGTTTGTGATTGAGTGTATTAGTACATCTGTGAGTGGATGCAAAAGTGTCTGAGTGGATTTGTGAGTGGGTGAGCGGGTCTTTGAATGGGTGCATGAGTGAGTGTCTGAGTGGGTCTGTGAGTGGGTACATGAGTGTCTGAGTAGGTCTATGAGTGTGAGTGTGAGTACCTGAGTGAGTTGGTGAGTGGGTACATAGGTGTCTGAGTAGGTCTCTGAGTGGGATTGACAGTATTTAAATGGATATCTGAGTGGGTGTGAGAGTGTTTGAGTGTGTCTGCCAGTGAGTGTCAGTGTCAGGGTCAGACTGTGAATGGGTGTGTGAGTGTATGACTGGGTTTCTGAGTGGGTGTGTGACTGTCTTAATGGGCCTGTGAATGGGTGTAATAGTGTCAGAGTGGGTATGTGAGTGGGTGTATCAGTGTCTCAGTGGGTCTGTGAGTGGGTGTGAGAGTGTCTGCATAGGTCTGTGAGTGGCTGCATTAGTGTCTGAGTAGGTCTGTCAATGGGTGTGTGTCTGAGTGGGTCAGTGGGTGGGTGTAAGAGTGTCTCAGTGTGTCTGCCAGTGAGTGTGTGTTAGTGTCTGAGTGGGACTGTGAGTTGCTTGGTAACTGTCTGATTGGGTTTGTGAATGGGTGCATAAGTGCCTGAATGTATCTATGAATGGATGTAAGAGTGTTAGAGTGGGTCTCTTAGTGGGTGCATGAGTGTCCCATTTGATGTGTGAATGGGTGCATGAGTGCCTGAGTGGGTCTGCAAGTGAGTGTGAGAGTGTCTGAACGGTCTGCCAGTGGGTGTGGCGTGTCTTAATCAGTCTGTGAGTGGGTAAGTCAGTGTCTGATTGTATCTAAGTGGGTGCATGAGTGAGTGGGTCTGTAAGTGGGTATAAGACTGTCTGAGTGGGTCTGCCAATGGTTATGTGAGTGTCTTAGTGGGCTTGTCAGTGAGTATGAGAGTATCTGAGTGGGTCTGTGAGTAGGTACATGAATGTCTGAGTAGGTTTGTGAGTGGATATACAAGTGTCTGAGTGGGTCATTGAGTGGGTGCAAGAGGGTCTGAGTGAGTCTGTCAGTGGGTTTGTGAATCTCTGAGTGGGTCTGTCAGTGGGTGTGAGGGTGTCTAAGTGGATGCATAGGTTTCTGAGTGGATGTAATTTTTTTTTAATTCAGCAAAATTTACGAATCCGCTGTGAAGTTACATGGGGGACTTCTGAGCATTGCGATGGATACTCGAATCCTCGCATTTGGAAAAATAAAAATTTCTGGGCACCTTTTGCCCATTAGCGGTCCCTCACATACGCCTTTATTGCACCTATTGAGTAAGGGTATCTCTACTCTGACCCCCTCTATTACTTTTCTGATGAATTTTCACCTCCTGTGAATATTCCTTGATTTCTGAAATTGCATCCATAACTTTCTACTCAGGTTGCAGCCACCCAATGACTGCATTGCTGTTGGCATATTGGTTCGTGAAGTGTTGCGATGGATTCACAAAGGATTTGTGCCTCTAGATATCAATACTTCTTATTCTATTAAATTAACTGAACCGATTTACACCAAATCACAGAAAGCACGCTTTCTGGACCAAGATCTAGCTTTAAACTATATTGCCTAATGGCATTTGCCAGTGGGTAGTTACAGTTAGGACCTAGTTTCCATAGGAAAAGCATTTTTTGTTTTGCCAATAACTTTGGCGCTATTTGACAAATCTTCACAACATTTTCTAAACTAGTACACACCTTAGTTCAGCTGCATATATATATATATATATATATATATATATATATATATATATATATATATATATATATATATATATATAAATACATACCTATAATTATCTCAACTGTCACTGACACTTAAGCACTAGAAATTAGAAACACACTCCCAAGAAATTCTAATCTGCTCTACTCTTCAGTATTCTTCGCGCGGCTACAACGCCCAACGCATTTCGGTCCGATCCTCGGACCTTGATCACGGGTTGAAAATCATTTAACCCCTACCGACATATATTTCCCAAGTAAATTACCTCACTTTCTATTTCATACTGCATTAATGTCAATGTAGTTTCTTATTCTTAAGGAAAATAAAGTGCAATTGTGCAAAATAATTCCATTCAAAATGCCCAAATGCAATGTAGTAATGTGCAAATATGCATATAAATCACAGGGATTGAAAACATTCATTATATTCAAGGCTCATTTTCCAGTTTATATATGCACTTTTTTTTATCATCCTTCAAAGTTTTTTTTTAATTTGAACTTTTTCCTATTGTGCCCCTTGAATCATCACTCATCTTTTGATTAATGCAATTATTTGTAGCCCCCTGGTGGACCCTGTCATTCACAATATTATATTCCTGATAAGTGTATGTTGCTGTTCCTCTCATTGTTTTTTTATTGTTGTTTGAATACAAACCCTCCAGTAGTTTATTTCATTCTCTTTCATTTTCAATAGTTTTCTCCATGTGCGCCATCCTCTGCTTTTGTTATATTTAGATATTTTTGTGCTAATTGTTTCAATGTTGATTTTCACTGTTTGCAGCTTTTCTTTTATTCTCTAGTGGGTTCATATTTGGAGAAATTATTTATGCACCTCTCAATTATGCAGTATCATGGGGTTTGAATGTTTTATTTTGATTTCTCATCAATTATTTCACCCCATGTATTGTCTGTTATTTTGGGTGCTGCATTGATTTTCTTTTTGATCTTTTTCCTTTGTATTTCCCATTGGTATTATGTCATTTTGATGCATCTCTTGTGTTTCAATTATACCTCTGAAAGGGAGACGGTTATAGTTCTTACAAATGCACATAAAGTTCTTCATCTTGATTAGGACCTTTCAGAGTAAGAGTTCTCAGTGATAACATATATCTTGATTTCTTCTGACGAAGGAGATTTTCACGATTGCCTTCTCTTTCCAGTGCTGGCATTTGCTCAATTTCATAATACAGCAGTTATTCCCAATTGCTTTTGTGGTTTTGGTCCATATGTTAAGCAAAGGCATTACTGCAGTACTCATTGATTGGCATTGGCGTAGTCCAACCAAGGTGTTATGAGGATATGGACTACCATATTCTGACATAAAGCCTGGAGCAGCTATAGAAATTTACTCAGGAACTGAAGGAGGCTGAAGCAAGTCCCCACTACACTCTCTACCTATGATTCATCAAACAGGTTATTACCAAACTTCACTCCAAGATTCCGAACCATTGTAGATAGAGTCAGTGAGAAGAAGCAGAGTTAGACCTGTCCCCACCATCCCAAAGCGGGGAGGGAAACCAAAGACCAGCCCTTCAGTTTTACTTGAGTTTCACTGGAGATTATTCAAGCTCATCCACTGGAAAAACACTGATGTGATGTTCCCATCCCAAGTTAAAAGAATCTGCATGTTGTCAGCGTTAGAGATGACCTGCACCTCAAAAGATTCCACCAGGGTTGCCAAGGAGGAAGTATAGACAATAAACAATGTCGGACTCAAGGTAGAGCCCTGGGAAATCCCAAATTTGAGGGATTAGGGTCTGACGCAAAAGGCGAAATACATGCAGACTGATATCTGCTCGTTAAGAAAGAGCCTAGCCAAGCCAGCACAGTTCCACCTATCCCAATGTCACTTAAGTGTTCCATCAAGATAGGATAGGATACCATATCAAATGCCACAGAAAGATCCAATAGCAATAAGGCAGCATTCTTCCCTCTGTTGATGGCCCAATCTGATAGCATCAGAGACCTCTACCAGTGTGGATTTAGTGCTGTATCCAGGATGAAAGATTGATTGTGAGGGATGCAGCAACTGGATAGTTGGACATTGACCAGTTTCTCAAGGATCTTTGAGTATGCGAGCAGCAGGAAAATCAGCCTGTAATTAGCGAAGCCTGGCTTATCAACCGAAGGCTTTTTTAGGCTCATCAGGGTAGCCAGACTTACTGTCTGTGAAGGCTTTCTCAGAGTCCTCCATCAAGATTGCAGTCAACTCTGTCAGAGAGTAGGCTTGTGGGGTAGACAGAGATGAGAGCAGACTCCCAAATCATAAGGACTCACTTCTGTAACTATCTGCAGGAGCACTCTGGCACAAAGACCCATTAAAGTCAGTGTAATTGCTGGTACAAACTTTCTACAGAGTCTCTATACTACCCACAATCTTATTCTTAAAAATAATCCAAGAGTTATGTTATGTTAGTAAAATTTCTAGAGCGTGACTGTTACCCTAAGGTGTCCTGGCGCTAGCCTGAGAGTTGAGGCCAGAGTTTCTACGGGGCTTCCAAGGACTGAGCAAGGAAGGAGGGATTAACAAACTTCTTTGTTATTTTAAAATCCTCTCTGGCTTTGTTGTTAGTCGAGGCAATTTCTTTGGCGAAATGTTTTGCTTGAGCTTTTTTTTATTTCCCTATGCTAGGACTGCAGTTTTTTTGTATAATGCTCTTTATCCTTCATTGAATAAAACATACACAAGGATCTTTTGAGCCTTTTACAACTTTGTAGCATAGATCTAAGCTCCCTAACAAACCAGGGAGCCGAGGGACATATCAGGCCAGCAGATCCTGACTTGATTGGGGCCACTTCATGAGACATATCACCCAGACAGGCATTAACTGTCAGTGCATCAGCATCAATCCTCCCTGACAGCACAGAAGCACTATTTTTAAGGATCCATGTTATTTCCTCTGAATTGGCTTTAGCACATGTGTGATGCGGTAATGAAGGCTTAAACCTTCTACATCTCAGGTTTTGCTCCAGCGCCCTGAGGAACTAGATTGTTAAAAAGTCCAACCAGATGTTACTCAGAACATCAGTGACTTCAATACAGCTGTTAGAAACGATTAGATCAAACAGGTAGCCTGAAGAATGGGTAGGGTTGTCCACAAACTGTCTTAAATTCCAAGCGGACAGAGTATCCAAAAGGGATCGAGTGTGGAGGTTATCAATGTTGTCCAAATGAATGTACAAGTCTCCTACGAGGCAGTATTTTATTAAATGACTAGAAAGACCATCATCTAACGGGACAGGAATTTAGTGGCATAGCCTGAGTGACAATAGATTAAAATTCGAGCCAAGGACATATTTGCTAAAGAAGAAAAGCAGAAACCCAAAGATTCAGCTTCCTGGAGCTCCGCAATCTCAAAGGAAGTTAACTTTAGGGAAATGTTTTGTGACTATAGCCACTCTCCCACTCTATCACGGTGGATAAATGAGTAATTTGCGTGAATTGGTAACACAATATCCAGCACAGAGTTATCTCTCAAACCATGTCTCTGTGTAAAAGAGGATATCCAACTGTCCCTCGCTGAGAAGCTCAAAAATTTGCTATGCATTTTTATGGAGGGACTGCACATTTATTAGCCCTGAATGTGTCATAAAAATATCAGCATGATACTTGCTGACTTCCACCGAAGCCTGGGAGATGTTAACCAGGTGGATGTTGCCAGTCAACATACAGTCCGGCAGCTTAACCCCTTGCCTGCAGGGCTGATTCCCCACTGTGCTGGGGAGAGGAGGGCGCTGACAGTGCCCCCATGCTCATGACGAGCTGAGCTCGTCACGGCCACACCCGTTTCTGTGGAACGTTCAGCACAGCGGGGAAATTAGCCCGCGTGCAAGCGTTATGGACGGTATGACGAGCTCAGCTCGTCATGAGCACACAGCCACCGTGGCTCATGACGAGCTGAGCTCGTCATGAGCATGGGAGTGGTTAAAGGAACACAGAGGGCATGTCAGAGCCAATGATGGAGTATAAAAGTCATTCTGACATGAACAAAAGGGGCCAGGATTTAGTACATACATTTCTGCAGGAATATATCTTCTGCGTAGGCCCAAGCTGAGTGGGAAATTGGGCAGCGTGGCTGGCCCTGAGCACTGGCTGAGCACAGGCCGAGCACAGGCGGGTACAGACAGGCGTGTCTGTGCACCCATTGAGCATTTGCACTCCGGCCCTTCCTATGTCCCCGAAGGACATCGCCTGCGGCAACTAGAAAATAATATTTGATGAAAAGTGCACTTAAGGAATACACATGAGAATGATGAATTGCTTGAGAGACATCCATTTGCCTGTGAGGCAAGCTGTTTGGCCATCTAAATAGGAAGGCGAAAGATGCAACCACCATTTTATAGCTATTTTAAGTGTTGCCTTATGCTTTCTTCTTGTCAAAGAGTGCTAGCGACACAGGGATTATGAATGGCATTCATGAATTACCATAAAATTACCTTCTTCGCCAGTAAACTCTGCTGCGATATGGTGTTAGTGCAGACCTGTTATTGCCCTTATGTAAGGCCTCAAGAGGTACTGGATGAAGCCAAAAGTAGAGTACCACTTAAATCCAGCGAAAACGTATTAATTCCAACACAACAATTTATGACTAGGAGGGAAGTTTTTGTTTTAAAGTTCTCCACTGAAGCATCAAGAAAAAAATGATTCATTTCATGGAGATGGTAAGTGTTAGAGCAAGAGCCTGACTTTAGTACACTATTTATTTCAAAGCCCATGTTCGCTCATTCAAGATCCAAGACCATTAGAGAGATATTGAAATCCACAACTCAGCATGACAAACAGACTTATACTGGGATTAGAAAATGCTGGAATTACTGCCATTGTGGGAATGTCATACCAGGGAATGTATTTTACATCCTCAAACAGGCAAGAAGGTAGCACTCAAACATTCCTCCGAGTGTAATGTGGAGTCAGCGATTTACACTATAAAATGTCCATGCGGGCTTACATACGTGGGGCGCAGTTCACGTAAAATCAAAACAAGGATCACTGAGCACAAAAGCATGATTAGAGAAAAAAATAGGAATTATTGTTTGGCAGCTCATTGGTTAGATGCACAACATTCAATACCACAACTTTGTTTCACAGTTCAAGAGAAGATACACAAAAACAGCTTGCACGCAAGGAAGCGTATTGGATTGAATATTTAGACACCTTGATTCCCAAGGGACTCAATGGTAAATGTGTAATTATATGTTTTCTATGATACATTGAGTAGAAATAATGATGTGGGGTCCATTTTGTGGTATTTACTTATGGTTTTCAAGCATCAAACATCCTATTTCATATGTTACCTTTGCAATTCCATTGCACTGGAACATCGGTTCAACCTTACACTTTTTAATATTCATGCATGTAATTCGCTTTTAAAGCATATTATTTTGCAGTTAGCAACAGCCGCGGTCGGTAGTGGGAGTACTTGCCGGGTGGTGATGTGGGGAGGGGGAGGGGCAGGGTGGGGGGGTAGTAATTTATGGATCATGGAGCTTTACACCTAAGTAAACATATAAATAAATTAAATGAATTTCGTTGCGCGCACTGCTTTGCATTTGGGGATGCAGTGCCCGCAACAAAATTAATTAAATTTATTTATATGTTTACCTACCTGTAAAGCTCTGTAATCCATAGATTACTACCCCCCACCCTGCCCCTCCCCACTACCGACCGCGGCTGATTGTAAGTGTTGTTGTGAGTAATAGGAGATACAGCTCAAATTGCACAGTGGACTTACGAGGGATAACACTACAATTCCTTAGTATTTTAGTCTTCCCTGGATATGTAACAGCAGAGGTTTTGAGTGAAGGTATGCTAGGATTTAGTTCAATTGAGCATGGGTTCTGAACATTACTCAAGGTGCAATCATGTGGCAGTTATTTGACCATCACGATATGTGTATGCAACGGTGGCATGGGTGTGGTGCAATTTTTATACCTATCTATACACTTTTAAAAACCAGGGATACTGTTATTATAACTATGTTTTTTTATGTGTTCAGGCAGATGGTCAACATTTGTTTGATATTCATCACCAATTTGCTCCCCTGAAGAAGTGTGCATTGGGGCCATCCAAATAATATACCTTTCGTACTGTATATTTATGCTTATTAATAATTTACACACGTACAGATATGCAACGCAGGAGAATGATTAATCGTAGTGACACATGTTGCTGTTCATGTATATGTTGATGTACTGAATTGGAAAATACAATGAATACAAAGAAATATTTTTCTCGTGTTGTCTATTAAGAATTTTTGTTTAATACATTTTAAATTGATTAGATTTGTTTTGAACCCTTCGGGGCCACTGTGTAGTGCACTTCATAAAGTGTGCAGGTTTCTGCACACTAAGCTTAGCACATTATATAAGGCCTGCCACCTTTGATAAAATTTGCACTGTTTGAGAGGTGGTAGAGGGACTTTAATGTAGGGGCAGGCTGGATTAGTTTCAAGGGCCTAGATACGTTTGATGTCTTTGTCTTCATGGATGGGTGCCTCAGGGGGTGGAGCCATGGAAAGGGAGCATGGCTTGTTGTTGATCTCTGCCAGAGAGATACGCTCTACCAGTGGTAGCTGCTCTGCTGAGGTAGAGGAGTGTTGCTCCAATGCTTTGCTGCGTTGAAAGAAAGGAAAAATACAATGAGAATACCTTGATGTTATTATCATTTCATTTGTTCCTGCTGTGGCAGCATGGGGGATGGGAGGGGCTGCTCTGCTCACAGAGCAGAGCAGGGGAGTAGTGATGGGCACACTGAAGTGTGCATGATACTTTGGCCAGCCGTCTCGGGCCGGCCAAACAGTCATGAGCATTCAGCATGTTCTCCATCCAGACTGCATTACAGCCTGGGTGGAGAACACGTCCAGGCTCCCAGCCCCTGTCTGAGTGCTGAACTACTGTGCTCAGACCAATCACAATGCTGCACTGCAGCATTGTGATTGGCCCTAGGGGACCTGGCTGCTTCCTGTTCAGCTTATGCAGAGGAGAGATGACGTGGGAGACAGCGGCTGGAGGTAAGAGCCTTTTTCTTTTTGTATACCCCCTTACACTTCTGCCCTTGCTCTGCCACCCCAGATCTGTGCTGGCCACCACTGTGCTCTACCCATTGATGTAAATTGGAGTGGGGTGGACTGGGGTAGATTGGAGTGGGGTAGATTGAAATACAGTGAAGGGTGGTAGAGTGGGGTAGATTGGAGCAGATTAGGATGGGGTCGATTGGGTAGAGTGGAGTGGGGTAGATTGGGGAAGACTGATATAGGGTAGATTGAAGTGGAGTGGGGTAGATTTTGAGTAGAGTGAAAGGGGTAGATTGGGGTAGGGTGAAGTGGGATAGTGTGTGGCAGAGGTCGAGAAGAGTTGGGTAGATTGTACTGGAGTAAGGTATAGTGGAGTGGGGTAGATTAGAGTTGGGTAGAGTGGGGTATATTGGTGTACATTGTAGTTGAAAGAAGAGGGGTAGAGTGGGGTGGGATAGATGGGGTAGAGTGGAGTGGGATAGAGAGGGGAGATTGGTTTGGGGTAGAGTGTCGTAGGTTAGGGTACAATGTAGTGGATTGGAGTGGAGTAGTGTAGCATGAATTGGGTAGATTGGAGTGTGGTAGATTACAGTGTCGATGAGAGTGGTGGAGTGGGGTAGCTTGCTGTAGAGTGGGGTGGGGTAGAGTGGAGAGGGGTAGATTGTAGTAGAGTGGGTTAGAATGGAGTGGGTAGAGTGGAGTAGATTGGAGTGGGGTGTATTGGGGTAGACTGGAGTGGGGTACATTGGGGTACAGTGGAGTGTGATGAGTGTGGTAGATAGGAGTACAGTCTAGTGGGGTAGAGTGGAGTAGATTGGAGAGGGTTAGATTGGGTGGAGTTGAGTGGGCTAGAGTGGGTAGATTTGGGTAGAGTGGGAGGACAAGGTTAGAGTGGGGTAGATTAGAGAGGAGTGGGGTATATTGGAGTGGGGTAGATTGAGGTTCACTGGAGTGGGGTAGAGTGGAGTGGGGTAGATTGGAGGAGAATTGAGTGGGGTAGAGTGGATGATACAGGTAGAGTGGAGTGTGGTAGAGTGGGGTTCGATAACATGGGGTAGATTTGTATGGAGTGGGGTAGATTAGGTTAGAGTGGAGTGGGGTAGATTGGGGTAGAGTGGAGTGGGGTAGAGGTGGGTAGATTAGGGCAGATTGGGGAGGAGTGGGGTAGAGAGGGGTGGAGTAGACTAGAGTGGGATAGATTTTGATAGAGTGGAGTGAGGTAGAAGGAAGTGGAGTAGATTGGGGTAGAAAGGAGTGGGGTCGAGTGGAGTAGAGTGTGGTAGATTGGAGTGTCATTCAGT
The DNA here is from genome assembly GCF_964263255.1 of Lissotriton vulgaris. Taxonomy (NCBI): domain Eukaryota; kingdom Metazoa; phylum Chordata; class Amphibia; order Caudata; family Salamandridae; genus Lissotriton; species Lissotriton vulgaris. The sequence continues at coordinate 1,131,562,062 of NC_141689.1, read as the reverse complement.
CAACAAGAATGTTTATTTAGACCATTGGTCCTTAAACACAAAAAAAATCTGAACTTCCATAAATACATTCCCTTATATAGCCTATGTCAAAATCTTACTTAAAATTCCATGCAATGCAAGACTCAATAAAACTCCACCTTTTTATGCAGGATATATTTAATCATAAATTACCTAAGAAGCTCCATTTCTATGCATTTTTAAGAACTTTTTTAACTTGGGGCATAAATCTCCCGATGGTACATGCTATATCCAGAGTGTACATTTCAGTTATCAGTTCTACAGCTTGTGCACAATTTTCAATACCGTAATTTAAAAAGATCGGGCGTCAATACATTTTGTGTGCAGTGAGGACCGTAAAACAATCTAAAACTATGTGCACAATATTGCATTTATGCTTAAAATACAGGTACACTTCCTCTCCCTGGCATAACAGGGATTAATTCCAATTCTTAGCTTTAGTGGTTCAATTCTAAGCCAACGACTGGGTAGTGCATCTATTAATGGGTAATGTTGTTAATTGTTCCTGGAATTTATCATTAAACCAACAGATTTTTTCCCCTCCAGATACCGTCGGTCCTGATATTGGGATAATTATATCCCTAATTTCCTTAAATCCTATTTGGAAATTTCAATTTGAAGATTCTGCTGGCACAACTTTACTCCCATGTCTCTGCAAACCTTTAGTACGGTTTCCCTAACCCCCTTTGCCCACTTCAATTTACTCTTCAGTATTTCATTTTTGCACCATTGTGATATGTTTTGCTCTTTCCCACAGCCCAAGTGCTGCCAGAATCCTATCAATCAAACAGTAATGGTACATGGTTTCACCCCAGCCCAGTCACGCAGCACAGTTCAATGATATTCCAACTCAAAATGATAATCTATTTCGCTCCGTTTAATTCCTCTTGTATTCCTTTTTAGAAAGAACTATTTCAATTTGAGTCCACATGTAAAGTAACATGCTTTTTCACAGCTTCAAATGCTTTTGATGTGTCCGTCCAGGCCTCTTTCAAGAGCACGACGAAAATGCATAACTAATCCTACATTGTATTTTGCGCTCCAACCCATTGCATTTCGGGCTTATAAAGCCCTTCTTCAGGGTTAACTGCAGATTAAAATGAAATAAACAATCATTACTGTTTTGTTCCACAACAAACACACAACCTACTTTGTGCCCCCATTGTTCCTTGAAAGTGATACTAAAAATTGACCACTTTCTTATCTCTGTTTTTAAATTCTAAACCACCCGCCCTATTTAGTAAACTCTGAATCGCTCCCCTTTATATCAAACTCTTCTATGTGCTCCCCCAATATCTCGTGATTCTTAGTCCATCCCGTGATTCTTAGTCCATCCTGTGACACCCAACACTGGTTACTCCAACGCCTCCCTCCTCCAAACTTCCCATGTTACCCTTTTCAGTCACACTCTATCCACTGCATCTCAATCGCATTCATAACCTACTCTCAATGCTCACATCTCACTATTCCAATTACCGATTTTTCCCCAATCCTCCCTACCTAACTTAGCCATATTCACATCATCCTCCAACTCCCTCATATTCCAATTCATCGCCATACCTGTGAAAACCGGTCTCCCGCTCTCCACTCGACATCCTCATCCTCATTCTCACAACTGTCATCCCCCATGTGTCCACTCCTTCTAAAACACCCAACCACCTACAAAACCACTCCCTTCGCAATTCAAACTAAAATATCACCTGACCTACCTTTCCTACTACCCCAATTAAAACCACAGCAACTGAAACTACCGCTTCCAAAACCCACCAATTTGCCGTAAACACAATGATACCTAGGACTATTAATTTGTTGCGTGCCTTTTAACCAAAAATTCCCGTTTAAAATAAAATTATACATAGCATGTTAACAATTTGATGCACGACAATGTGTAAGATTTCACAACGAGATTACATGATGATATTCGTAATCATGATGGTCATAGCTTGCTTGTAGACTTGATGTTCCACCTTACATGTGGTGATGATTTCAGCTTTTTTCGATAGTCCAAATTTTTCTTCTTTAAGGGTGCAAACGGTCGAGAAAGGGCAAAGATCAGTTCAATGAAAGACGAAAGTGATAGAATACACACTGCAAAGATCAGTTCAATGTACGACAAAAGTGATAGAATGCACACCTATCACTTTCGTTGTTCATTGAACAGAATCTTATTAATGCCATACATGCCATTATATTCCATGATACCATTCCAGTCTCTGTTCGTACCGCCTGAATCATCGAATAAGTGGGGAGGGATGGTAAGTTTTTCAAGCATTTCCCTTCTTCAACGTCCCACCCACTTTTAACACTTGCATATAATAATTGAGTTCCATATTAGAACTGTGGTGGTATCATGGCTGTATAAGCTTTCAAAACCAGTCTGTATGAGATTTCGCCGTAGTCTTTATTAAACTTTTTCAGATCGCTAACTGAAGCAAGGGCCCTTACTCTCAGTGCGTCCAGATGAGTGTTCCATTTTAGGGATTTCTCAAACCACATCCCTAAGTACTTATATTCATTTATCATTTCCAACTTTATGGTACCTAAGAACCAGCTAAAACTTGTTGGCTTTTTACCAAACTTCAAGACCTTCGTTTTTTCCATATTTACTTTACGTTTTTTCCAACTACAATATTTACTAAGCGCGTTTAACTTTCTTTGCAGACCTATTCCTGTTCGATCCAAATTACAAGAGCATCTGCAAAAAGAGGGACGCTATATGTTTCCTATCTAGCTTAGGGCTGGCACCCTGATCCACGCCCAAAGCAGATGGTAAATCAGCTGTGAATAAAGAGAAAAGTAAGGGGGCCAAGACACATCCTTGTCTTAGCCCATTTCCAATCAAAATCTTCTGCGACAAGGGCACCTCTGTATTTAGAATAACCTGTGCCCAGTAATAGCTATGCAGCTCTTTGAATATGGTCAGACGACCTTTAGAAATATCCCATCTGGTCAATGCCGCCCAAAATCGATTTCGGTCCACCAGATCGAATGCTGCTCAGAAGTCAATGAAGCAGCAGAACAAACTGCCCTCTGCCCTACTAACTTCCACAAAATGGACCAAAGGGAGAATGAGTGATCAACTCCCCTGTTCCGGAGTCCATAAGTCTTTCCAGGAAAGCCCTTTTCTCCCACATCCAGTAGATTGATTAAGCTATAGTTTTTCGGTGCCTTCATGCCCCCTTGTTTATGGGTGGGTCAAATATTTGCCCCTCTCCAATGTTCGGGCATCTGCCCATCATCAAGTATACCAGCAAACATTTTAGAGAAGAATTCTGCCCACCAATCAGGTCAGGTTTTAACAATCACCACCGGGAGGCTATTTGGACTAGCTGCTTGTGTCAGCTTTAAGCTTCCTATAATTCGTCTGACAATGCTTACCGTAAAGAGGGACCTAATATCCTCCTTGATACCTGCCAAAGATGTGATTCTCTGTCTCTCTGCGTCTTTCTATTTCCCATATATTTCTCCCAGGTATCTCTCACAAGTGCCTTCTGTCACCGCAAAGTTCATAGTTCCCTGTGTCTTGCCTGAGTGTTTTTAGACTAGCTTCCAAAACCTTTTATGATTCTATTGCTGGCAATAGACTTCCCTAGCATCTCTCTTTATGCATCCCTTTTTGCTTCCTAGTGACAATTTTACGTTTTCCTTGGCTTCTGAAGGCAATTGAACACCTCTAAATCATACTGCTTGGAGCCTCCCTTTTTCACAGTGACGGTGTCAGCGGCAGCAGGGCATGTAAATGTGTCGGCCCCTCACAGGGAGCTGAGTGAGTGGTCGGCGTGCGGCAGAGCATGTTGAGCCTCAGGCTCCTTTGCCCTTTTCTTATACTCGCTTTTAACTTCTGACATTCCTCAATAAACCAGTTTCTATCATTGCTCTGGTTTCTCTTCTTCTTACATTCACCAAAACTGTTCTTTTTTATTTCCACTCTTAAACCTTAGACCAGTATGCTAATTACATTTTCAAACCATTAAAAATTTTTTGTATAAGGGATACTTTCTAGTAATTGACTCTGCTGGAAGACCAGTTTTTCCATATAAATCTCTGTGGTGCGAGTGGTAAGCCGCCTTGGGTAATTCATTTGCTCGGGAATGACTGTATATCTTGTTTTTTTATTTCCAACTTCTATTTTGAGTTTTAGGGGTAAATGATCACTTCCCTCTGCTCTCATTATCTCAAAGCCCCTAACTTCTTCAAAATGTTATGCATGGAAGAAGATATAATCTATTAGGCATTGTTGATGACCTATCTTAAATATGCGATTCGCTGGCTGATCAGCCAACAACCTTCCGTTTGTACAGACTAGGCCCATTGATTGCCAAAATGTCCCTAGGGCCATATCTCATGCTGCGAGATCAACTTGCAGAAACTGGCAAAGCTTATCTTATATGAGGACAACAGCTCTTTACACCATAAATCAACTGCGCAGGGGTCTAATTTGTGGTTAAAGTCTCCCATCAAGATGAATAAATCTTTCTGGTATGAGTCAGTCAGGACCTGTATATCTTCTTTGAACCTTTTCCGCTCTAGGTTATATTCTGCATCTCCGCCCCCGTATGAAGGCATCTTCTATGACTATATCATCATGCCATCGGGTAGGGTCCAGTAAGAATACTCTACCGGCCACTAACCATTTACATTTGACTTCTAGGGAGTCCACTTTCTTGGCTATTTTAGTGGATATCGGGTTATTTGTCCACCAGATGGTCGCCAAAATGTCTCCTTCTAGCTGAACTATTCAGCTGTACAAATCATTCAATGAATGGGGTTTTAATGCACAGCCAAGTTTCCTGTAAAAACACAATCTCATTGAGGTTAATTCGCTTTCAAAGCTTTTCAATATTGAAATTCTGTTATAACTGTTAATGTTCCAGGTGCGTATACCCAGAATGTGCAATGACCCTACCTCCTAATCTATCTTGCTTAACCAGTCATTTTGCACATTTCCTGATGGTGCAAGAGCCTTATATAAATTTTCTGAGATTAATCCTTTCCGAAATCCATCAATTTTGTGGCCTCTAATGGTGATTTCGAACTTTTCCTTATCATATCCCTGGTGGTCAGTCCCCTTAACCACTCTGATTCCTTCTTTATATAACTCATGCTCTGCATTTATAAGTGCTGACTTAGCCAACTATGAGCACAACGGAACTTTTTATATTAAGTCCCCTATTTTATTTTTGATTGATCCCACTTGTCAGAGGTCTTTTGCCCATATGTCTCTCAAGCTTACACACTTATAGAAGAAGAAAAGCAGCTGGGACCGATTTAGTGGTTTAATTTTTCTTTTCTTTTCTTTTCTTTAACCTTTCCCGTGAAGTGTTGGTTCAAAGTATAGCCACAGATCATTCTCTTTTCTACTTTCTCTTTCTTGTGGGCTCCCCCTAACCTCACCCCTTCTTCTAATTCCTGTTGGTTCTATTTCCTTCTCTGTCCCCCTTTTGTACTTCAGGTCTCTTTTTTCCATTTGTCTACCCCCAGATTACTCTTGCCATCCTCACACTCATTCTTTCTCATAGATTGTGCTCTAGGGTCCTTCATTCTATCATTTATCTCTATTGGCTCTTTTTCCTTCCCCATATCATCTTGGACTTTCTACTGCCAGTCCCCAGTACCGGGACGTTCTATTTGTGTTCTTTTGCCCGTACTTTTACTGGACTCTGGTGTCCTCTTTCTATGGCTATGGCCTCTCTTCTTTCCTGGCTCAAATGGAACCCCCTCTTAAAACCTCGTCTTAATCTGCTCATCCGGGGTATATATTGCTTGTACCTCGTTGTTTTTCCCAGTCTCTTTACCAACATTGGGTATCAAGATATGAATACATTTTGATTTTCAGTCCGTAAGGGAGCTCCTTCATCCTCCCCCTCCCATTTCGATAAATCTTCTGTTTGATGTTTTTCTCCACCAACCGGTCTAACTATGGAGAGCATATGGTCCTTGATTTGTTTCAATCCCCCCAATAGATTGTAGCTGGTCTTTTAGAATATTGTTATTCATCACTGATAACTCCAGCAGGCCTTGTAAAGTGTTTTACAAGATCAGCATTACTTCTAACATAGAGGCACTTGGTGTTGCTGTGATCTCCAGATTAGATTAAGATCCGTCCGAAGGGTCATTTGCTTTATCCATTATTTTCTCGATTGCCTCCACTTTATGTATCTCGTTGCTAAGCCACATGATTCCTTGATCACTGTCTACGCCATCTCCCGCCCCACCTTTTACTGGGCCTTGTTCCTCGAAGGGGGAGAATAGCCGGGGTGAGAAAACCAGTTTTAGATCCAAGTGTAGTTCACTTATATTCAATATGTCCTGATGTCTTAGATTTTTTTGTTTGAATTTGTTTATTGATTTTTAACATTGTACATATCTGATTGGCATAGTACAGATATAGTTGAGCGATTCTTATTTGTGATACGGACAAAAGGGGAAACATCTACAGGAAATCAAGTATGCGATAACTGTTCATACAGTGTACGTGTAACATTTTTCAGTGGTACAGACTGGGTGCTACCTGTTTAGTAGGTCCGATTACTTTCATAGACATGTGTAAGAGTCTGGTTGGGCGCGTTTCCCGGGAGTTCGAAGGCATGCCTATCCCCATGATGACATGTGGGTGCTATGTAGTGTGATTGGTAAGGAGTTCATTCCCTATTGATGATCACTGGCCATGGACCTGCCAATGAATAATGTTAACTTCAACCATGGGGGATGAACTGGGAAAGCTGTGAGGGGGGGGACAACGGGATATGTATTGCTGGTGTCCGATATGTGGCTGGACAAGGATGACATCACCGTGCGATCATGTATACATGGGGGATCATCTCGGGCAGTTACGGGTAGTTGTGGTTCAGTGTGTGGGGCCTACTGGGTTGGCTTGGGTAGAGCTCCATCTTAGGTCCTTGGGCTTAGGCTATTGTGTCCTGCTGTCAATCTGACCGGAGATACTTGTGGTGTCTGGGGGGGAGGGGCTCAGGTGTTTCTCTCCTCTTGGTCTAACCCCTTACATCTCAAGTGCGACTCATGATAAGGGTCACACTCTTGACCAAGTGTTCTCCATCATTCCCCTCATTATGTCCCGTCCCACTCCTGTTCTAGGGTCTGACCACTCTTTGATCAGTTTTCAAATCCAGGGTAAAAGTAAAACTTCATGTATTAATTCGGACCAACTTAGGCACCCCAGTAGACCCTTTCATAAAATTACCCCTGAGAGTCTTGCTCAAGTGTATCAGGAACATCCCTGTACCCTATCCGGTCATCTGGAGAGGGACCTTGAAACTTTTCAGAAATGGCTGACTGAAAGGCTTGATTATCTTGCCCCTCTTTCTACGCCTCGTTCATCTATCAAGCGTAGTTCGGCCCCCTGGTTTTCTAAGTAACTTGCTCTTGCTCGGCGTAACTGCAAGCTAGCCGAAAGATTATGGCGGAAACAATATGATCAGGAAGCTAAGTCCGCCTACAAACTATCTATCAAATCTTATCACACAGCTATCCTGGAGGCCAAAAAGAACTATTTCGCCAACAGAATTGAATCTGCGTCAAACTCCTCTAAAGAAATTTTTACCATCGTAAAAGAGTTTGTTTCTCCCAAATCTAGTTCAGTTCAGCATAAATTTTCCGAACCTTGGGTAAAAGAGCTAGCCATCTTCTTTAATACTAAAATCAGACTGATCCAAGAATCCTTTCCTCCAGCTGCCCCTAATGTATCTGTGATAGATTCCAATCTGTTGTCTTTTCCATCTGATCCATGCCCCATTCTATCGGAGTTTCCACCTTTATCGGAATCTATCTCTCTGGATCTCTTACTCAGGATTAAATCAGGTTCTCCGCTTGACCCCTGTCCGGCGAGTTTTCTACCTAGGAATGCTATGATTCTAAATTCCCTAATTTATCCTGTATTGAACTTATCCTTGTCTAGCGGCATTGTTCCGCCAGCCTGGAAGAAGGCAATGGTTGTTCCCCTTCTAAAAAAAACAGGCCTTGATCCAGAGATACATGCTAACTATAGGCCCATATCTCTCCTGCCCAGTTTAGCAAAGATCGTCGAGAAGCACGTCCACTCAGTGCTTTCTTCCTTTCTTGAAGATCAGGGGTTACTCCACTCTACCCAATCTGGCTTCCGCTCCAATTTGAGCACTGAGACCGCTCTATTGGAAGTTAATGAAGCCATTAAGGAAGTTCTCGACGCAGGTGGAAGAGCTATGCTGGTGATGTTGGATCTGTCGGCGGCCTTCGACATCGTCCCGCATGAGGCCCTCTTGATAAGACTTCACGAGATTGGTCTCAGAGGGACGGTGTTGAGCTGGCTGAGATCTTACCTAGCGGGCCGTCGACAAGTGGTCTGGGCCCCGCCGTACTCCGCCGAGGTGCCGCCTATGGATGTCGGAGTCCCACAAGGGTCGGTGCTAAGCCCGACCCTTTTTAACATCTTCATGACTCCATTGGCGGTACTTGCGGAGTCCATGGGTGCCCAGATCATATCATACGCTGACGACACCCAGCTTCTCTTCACCTGCAAGAAGGGCATGGAGTTCGACGGGGAGAGCATCCGTGGTTGCCTTGGGGCTGTCTTCGACTGGTTTCAGCGAAGCAGCCTCAAGTGCAACCCTGATAAATCTGAGGTGCTCTTCTTTGGCTGTCAGGCAGACCCGCCTTGGCAGGAATGGTGGCCGGTGTGCATATCACCCCCTTCCTCTTCCTCCGTGGTTGCTAAAAACCTGGGGATCAAAATCGACAATACCCTTTCGTTGAAAACACAGATCACTGGTCTCACCAGCACCTGCTTTGGTCTGCTAAAAATTCTGCGTAAATTCCTTCCTCTGCTTCCTTTAGTCTATTGGAAGTTGACAGTACAGGCTCTGATCTGTTCCAGGATTGACTATTCAAATGTTCTCTACCTGGGTTTACCGGATTACCTTCTTCATAAACTTCAGGTAGTACAAAACTCCGCGGCAAGGGCCATTTTCGGCCTACCTCGGCAAGCTAGGTCATCTCAGTTGCTTTCCTCCCTTCATTGGCTCCCTGTCAAGAAGCGTATTACTTTCAAAGCTCTCACATTAGCCCATAAGGCACTCCATCTGGTTGGGGCCTCGTACATTCAGAAACGGCTCCTTTTTTATAAACCCACCAGATCTCTCCGATCTGAATGTCTCGGCCTGGCAACGGTCCCTCCCATTAGGAAGGTCAGGATAGGTGGACGTTCCTTTAAACATCTCGCCCCCAAACTATGGAACTCCCTTCCTGTTGATCTTCGCCGTACCTCCAATCTGCTTGCCTTTAGAAAGGCTTTGAAAACTTGGCTTTACAATCAGTAATTTGTTATGTTTCTGTTCTTTCCATCTTTCTTTCTCAGCTACGGGTCAGAAAGCGCCGGGACACTCCTTGGAGTAGCCGTGCGCTATATAAGCTACCCCATTAACATTAACATTTCCGCAGGTGGGGTTTCATATTTAAACTGGTGTAGTATCTGTGCCCATTCCAAATATATGGGGTGTTTGTGTTTTCTCTTCACCTCCTCATCCCGCAACACCTCTTCCTCAGCTGCTCCCCAATTTTTGCACTGCTCCCACCCAGGCTGCTTCCGGGGGCCCCTCTGGGGCCTGCTAATACATAGCCAGCCCCCTTTTTACTAGAAGGATAGCTAGGGATGCAAAGCGACCCTGCAGATTTACAGATTTCCGCCTGCGGAATATCCCATGGGCGCATGCTTCCCATGTAGAGATACCTGCGATGTGTGTTGTCTCTTGGAGTGTCTGGTGAATTTTATTCCAATACTGTTGAATAGTGAGACAATCCCAGAACATGTGTATAAAGTCAGCTTCGGGGACATGCAAAGTGGGTGTCCGAGTTAAAGCGATGTAGACACTGAGGCTTGAGGTACGCTCTGTGAAGAATGTTAAATTATGTTTTTGAATCTCGCGTTTCTAGAAATATTTTTGGGTTATTCCAATGCCTTTTCCCACTCTTTATCGTGGAATGCGCGTCCCACCTCGTTTTCCCATGTCTGTCATAGCGTGTGGAGTGGTTTAAGAAGCAGTTCCCTGATGTCCTTATAAAGTCAGGTAACTAGGTGTCGACCCGCCTCCATGTGCGGAAGCGTGTGCAGAACCGGGTGTGTCGGTGGTTCCCCCTCATACAAAATCCAGCATTACCGACTACTGTCTAAAAATTGCCAATATAGCACGAATTAGCCCGGAGGGAGGCCATATTCTGTCACTATTTGATCAAAGGTCCGGACCTCTCCATTGTCAAATAGGGATTCCACTTCGGTAATGGAATGTTTAGTCGATACTTGAAGGATTCGGATGGTGTAGTATTTGTCCTTTCGGGGTAGCCCCACTAGTGGGAGTAAAGGAGAGTATAAAGGTTTGTCTCGCAACCTGCAATGTATTCTCAACATGCACAAGAGGGTTATGGACTCCTGTAGCGGGAAAGTGCGCTGCGGTCTAGTGCCGGGCATGAGCAGTCTCCGAATAGCTGGGAGAGGGATCCGGCCCTCATCGGAAATTGTCTCTCCTATATGCTGTTCAGCTGTCCAATGTGATAACCACAGCAGCTGCACTGCCAAAAAGTATGCTTCAAAGGATGGTGCCCCTTGACCCCCTGGTCCACAGGGAAATAGAGCGTGGTGAGTGCCACCCTGTGGCGACCCATTCCCCAAGTTAGGGATGCAAGCAGGGTGTCCAGTTCCTGAAAAAAAGGATGCAGTGGTATCACTGGGAGGTTAGCGAAGTGATCAAATAATCTAGGAACTATAATCATTTTAGCGATGGCTACTCAGCCAATAGGGGCTAGAGACAACGTCCTCCAGAAGCCCACTGCAGTCTTGATTCCCATGAGCGCCCTGCAGTGGTTCCCTTCATATAGGTCCGTAGGAGAGTGGTACAGTCTCACCCCTAAGTATTGGGGCACAGCGGCGCTCCAGGTAATTATTTGATCTCCAAAAGTTATGTTAAGAGGGGCAAAGTGCGGACTCAGCAGGTAAAGCATGGATTTGTCCAAGTTTACTCTGAGACCGGACGCCTCCACAAAGTCTCTCAACGCTGACCAGATTGGGGTGACATCCGGACAAAGAGAAGGAGGTCATCTCCGTACAAGGACAAGCGGTGCCCCGTGTCAGCCACCGGAATATCTCATGTCACCCCCTCCCGGCACAGGCGAATCGCCAGTGGCTCCACCGCTAGGGCGAATAGTTGGGGTACAGGGGCACCCTTGTCTCATGCCCCATTCCACTGGGAAGGGATCAGAGATGTATTTACTCATTCGCACCCGTGAGGTAAGGCCCTTGTATAAAAGTCATGTACACGACATCCGGGTAGGCCCCAGCTTAATTTTGCAGAGAACGGCAAACAAATATGGCCACAGAAGAGTGTTGAAGGTCTTTTCGAGATCCAGGATGAGACATGCTGCGTTGGGGAATTGAGTACTTGCCCTATCTTGCATGTCAAACAGCTTACACTGATTCTGTGAGGTATAAGGCCCCGGGACAAGCCCATTTTGGTCCCTCTGAATCAGCTGTGGAAGAATTTGGGCATGGCGGTCTGCCAGTATCTTGCTCAGTATTTTACAGTCTGCGTTGAGTAGTGTTTTGGGCCTATACGAGGCTTGGAGTGTCGGATCTCTGTGTCACTTATGGAAGGTTACTGTCAGTGATTCACAAAGTGACCCTGGGAGCTCCCCACTTTCTAGTGCAGAGTTATACATGGTCACTATGTGGGAGGTCAGTGAGGCTGAAAAGGTCGTGTAATATTCTAGCGGGAAGCCGTCAATTTCCGGGGCTTTATTGTGCGCCAGTGTCCTAATGGCGTGGGTGACGTCTGGGGACGCGATCTTCGCCTCCAAGGTCTTCCTGTCTGCTGCCGGGATGCGGGACATGGGCAGTGGGTGGAGAAAACGGCCTATAGCAAGGCCTTCTGTATGTGCTGGGGCTTGGTAAATACCCGAGTAAAAGTCGTGGAATGTATTCAGGATATCTATTTGTGAATAGCGGGGAATCCCAGCCTTATGGTTATTTCCGTAACTGGCTTCATGTCTGTGCCTTGCTTGGCTAACCACACCAGGAGCGTCCCGGCTCTATTACCCTCTCATGTACCTTAGTGACGTACATTTTAAAATTTAAAATTATACTTGCGTAAGTCCCTTAGGGCCTCTGTGTGTGACGTCTTGGCTGCCACCACTTGGGTTGGGGTGGCTTCACCTGCGTCTGCCTCTTTGAGTCAGTGCTGCCAAAGCCACCTCTGCACGCTGAAGTGTTTGTTCACTCTAAAGATAAGTCACAGGCACCCCTACAAACTACTCAGTGTCAGACCGGCTTATAGGGCAATCTGGCAGTGCCAAAAGGGGTGGTCTGAATGGTCAGTGTGTGGGCCATTTATTTGGCTGTTTGGGGCCATGTTTTATGGCCAGGTTGGCCATTTTTTTGCTGTTGATTTCCCCTATATTACAACAAACATTGCCTGCAGGAAGCGCAAAAGCATGTCATCTCCTGTAGCCTGCTAAAAGCCTGCAACGTGTGTCTTTACAAGTTCAAAATGATCTAATTTGTAAATGTGGTAACTTTTGTAGCTATCTGATTCACTAATAGAGGTCACTTTTATTTTTGTGCCTGGGCCTATTTTCTGTCTCTGTACGACCCTGGATATACTTAAGCTCCGCAATTAGTATAATATAGTACCCATGCCGCTTTCTTTAAACTGGGTCTTGTTTAGGGAACCTAGAAATGGTCATTGGGGGTATGTGATGTCATAATCACTCCAAACATTCCTCCTGATGCATCTGAAGTCATCTGAAGCTCAGGCAGAATCCCGGCAACGAACCCAGAAATTCCAATTCACACAAAGCCTTTCTCAAATAGGGTACATGTATGTGGACAGTATAGGAACCATAATTCACATCCCATGAGAGTTCAGAACCTTCTTGATAACACTGTGCTCCAGGGCATGCCTGTAATGCTATTGTAGTAAATAGTTTGGGAAACCCATTATACCCTTGGAGGCTTGGGTAATGCAATAATGTAAGGCAAAGAATGCCTATAAGGGATTTGGGGGCATATTACCAAGCAATAGCGATAATTATCGCTATTGCTTGGTTAGAGACAAACATTTACTGCTGAGCTGCGGCGATTTTTATCGCAGATAAACCTTGGTATTACCAAGGTTTATCGCAAATGCGATAAAAATCGGCCGCAATGCATGAATATCGCTGAAAAGTCAGCGATGTTCATGCATTACCGAACTAATGCTCTAAGCCATGTTATCCACCTCCCATTGGATAACATGGCTAAGAACTGCTCAGGGCAGGTGTTAGCTTTTGGAGATATTCGCGCTTAGCGCGAATATCTCCAAAAGTTGGTAATAGGAGATAGCGATGTTAGCGACTGTTTCCAGTCGCTAACGTCTTGGCACACCCACTTTGCATGTCATTAGTGATAAATATCACTGACTTGCAAAGTGGGGCCCAAGATGGTCGCTATCTCCTACTAGCTGTCGCTAACTGGTGTTAGCGACAGCTAGGTAATAGGGAGATAATTTTATCTCCGCTTTCTTGGCTTTTAAAGCCAAAAAAGCAGAGATAAACCCCCTTGATAATATGCCCCTTCGTTTATAAGGAACTTATATTTTTGGGAAATACTTAAGAGGTGAGTCCTACAGGAACAAACACCAACAAATGACGGCAAACCTCTGGGACTGGTTTCTCATTTCTTACTTATTGATTCCTTTTGAATGCTTGGTGCACATCTTCTGGTGTCCCCTTCGAGCTTTTCATCAAGAGAGATCCTTTTGGGAATCGGATCTTGAGCCATTAAAATGTTTCAGTGGATGATCCTGCAGATAAAAAAAATTAAGACAGGTTAGTCCATGCAACATGTAGTACTAGAACATTTAAGAAGAAAACACAAACTGCCCTAAAAACTAAATGATGATGAGCCTCTGCAAAATAAGACAGATGGAAAGATATGTTGCTTGGGAAAGCCATGAACAAACAGCAGCTTCACAAGTGGAAACACAAGATCTGTTGTAAGGAAAACGATAATATCTTGATAACCAAATAGTAACTGTTCTCTACAACCAGATATCTTGCGGTTTTTGGACTCAGAGGAAGTTACATAACAGTTTAATAGCATGAAACCAATAAGCCCATATTTTGTTGATGCCATTTTATTGTAAAATAGGGGTGTTGATTAGGAAGGGGGCACTTAGAATTGCTGCACATTAAATTAGAAAAATGGAGCAAAAAAGGCATTATGTTGTGGAAATAGGCCTGGATGTCGAAGCTATACCTGATGCCTAAGCCAAAAGCAGTCTTCACTCATAACTTTCAGCTGTCTCTTTGCAAGAAAATAGACAACGTTTGGAAAAACCAACATCCGAATTTGTCTCTGAGACCAATTTGGTACTCTGCCTGTCATTTTGCCCTGCATGACTTTGATAAGAGATCCAACTGGGTTGAGGTCTGTGTGATTTGACTTAAAGGTGTGTATGGATTGTGGCAATAACAAAACGAATCCGACTAATTGTAGGAGAAGGTAAGATCATGACCCTACTGTTGTTTATGTATCTATCAAGTGCCTAAAGAAGTTTGCCGAATCCCGTTGAGAAGACCTTCAGCATCCTTCAGAATACCAGAAGAAAACATACCCACCTTTCCTTCTGTTGTACACACATTTGCTGTGATCTAAGAAGAAGGCTATCAATGTTCAGTGGGTAATTGAGGGATCACTGTTCATGCTATTGCCACAAGCCTTTAGGTGAATGTGCCTAACAATAAATCATGCAGTTTCCAATCCAGCTCACTTTTGGAGAAGTGTGGCTCAATGGTTAGAGCGGCAGACCCTGATGCAGAGGTCTGGCCCGGACCAGGGTTCAATTCCCACCTCGGCGGGTCTTGGGCTCAATTTCCCCGGACCTGATAATTCTCGCCTCGGTGCCTATTCTAATCATGGGTCCCACTCTGCAACTCTGGGCAATAGCTTGCTTATTCTCCACAACGGCCCCAACAGCACCAGGATGCCTGGCTTCACCCCGGGGGAGTGCCCAGGAGTGGGCACTTCACAGGGAAAAGGCCAGGAAGGGTTCTACAGCGGTATGTGCACATCGCCTTGAGACCCCTTTGGGGGTGATTTGTGCGCTATATAAAAGCACTAAATTTACATTTAAATGCACACAGGTATAGATAGAAATAGTAAACCTGAGCATAACTAGGGCCGTATTATGGAGTAGGCTCATTTTCATTATGTGTGCCGGGTGCACCTTTAAAATGGTGCGCCCGGCGCAAACAATGAAAATTCGCCATATTACCATGAATGTGCTGCCCCCTAGGCAGCCGCGAACACGGGGTGCCCTGGGGGCAGCACATTCAGGTGAAAAATGGAGCAACAGCGTTGAAGCCGCACTGTGTTTCCCTGTGCAGACGGCAACCCGCCAGCACTTTCAAAGGGGATTAGAGATCCCCTTGCCGGCGGGTGCAGTCAGTGTCTGCACCTGCTGGCAAGGGGATGTTGGGGGGTCCATAAGATCCTCTTTACCCCTTGCAGATGGCTGCTCTCAGGGGGAACACTGACAGTGCGCCTCCTGAGGGCTTCTTTGCTTCTACCCCCAAGTCTGTAATACGGTGCGGGTGCAGAGGCAAAGAGATTCCCTGATTTGCATGGGCACGCCCACATACAAATGAGGGCATGCCCCCTCGAAGATAGCGCAGGCGCTTTATGTGCGCAAACGCTATTGGTATTACAGAGGGGGGCATACAAGTGTCTGCCACCCCTTCTGTAACACCAAAGTGCCCCGGGGATGCGCAAAGCATGCACAAACGCCCGTTGCACCCCATGGCCACTTTATGTAATACGGCCCTACTGATTTCTTATAAAGTTTATCTTCAAGGTTGCTGTTGCATTTGGCAGGCTGGGCTTGGTGAGTAAACATTTAGAAGTACCATGTTTACTTTCCAATAACAACAACCTGGGTATTGGGACTATGCAGAGCCTGATCAAATTGAATATTGACCATGTATAAAGCTGAAGACTTATTTTCAAGAACAGTTAAGAGAGTACACAGAACTAGAAGAAGTAACATAGCCATAGGAAACCAAGGAGTAGAAGGTCAAAATCAAGTTCATTAAAAGGAAAAACAAATGAGCTCTCAACTACAACAAGTACTGGCCAAGATAATAGGTCTGGCGATGGTTGCCAAAGCTTGACTATGCCAATGCTTCTGAATGGCTTTTGTAAAAGTCTACAAGAAGCCTTCTGATAAGTTGAAATCTATCCATAGAACCTGAATTGGGCATGGACACAGGAAGCAGGCCATAACACATCTTCCCCCCAACACAATACTAAACAAAAGAACATAAAAGAAAAGAAAGAAACATAAGAAAAGAATAATTTCACTGAACACAAAACAAAATACAGCAATAAAAAAATACAAAGTGATGTAGCAATTGTTACCATAAATTCATCTAGATCATAGCATAATCACTATACCAAAAAGGTCGAGATCTAGGTCTTTTAGAAGATTGAATTTGTACCAAATCATGACTGTGCACAGCAGGTCGACCAGCTTGGTCAGAGGCACATCCATCCACAGAATTCTTGTTGGATTTCATAAGTTTGTAATTACATTTTGCCAGTCTAGACATACTCCAATCATCTCCAGAGTCCAGAACCACAACATTTTTCTTCAACTCAGAGATAATAAAGGGACCCATGAATCTAGTGCGACATTTCTTAGGAAGCACCGTCTCACCCACACGCCAACGTCTGTACTGAGCAATCTGCTTCTTATCAAACCGGGACTTGTATCTCTCCTGGAAAGACACTGTCTAAGCCCTCAGTTCTCCATCCTTTTCCACCATACTTCCCAACTTTAACCACGCTGGATTCAACTTATCATGTGGTTTCCTGCCTCTCATAACAAAAAATAGAGAAACAGACGTAACACAATTGGACGTGTTTGTAGAGCTCTCTGAGAACATCTCTTCACTAACTTGTTCATGCTTTCCGCCAAACCAATTAGCAAACCATTAGCTTGCGGAGAATAAAGAGCAGTCTTATCATGAACAATAGACAATTGGTTGAGAAAAAGACACATTTCATGAGAAACAATTGAACCCCAATGTCCGCAATGAGATAATTTTGAATACCTTCTCTGGTTCTCTGGAAAATTCCTCAGAGAGGAACTCTATCACTGTCTTGCTATTAACCTGGGACACACATTTGGCGACAACCCATTTGGAGGTGTAATCAACCAAGAACAAAACTTAGCGTTCGTCATATGCCAAAAACTCAAAGGGCCCAGCAATATCTAATCTCAGCTTGGATTAAGGTTGCACGGGGTTCTCCACAGGAGATAAGCGAACTATGTGTATTTTCTTGCTCTTGTCATTGTTGGCACATTCCCAACAATCTTTGACAACCTCTTCCACCTGACGGTCCATTATGGGCCCCCAATACCATTCCTGAATTCTTGCTTTAGTTAAGTTCCTTCTCAGGTGCCCTTCATGCGCTAGAAAAATAGGCTTGTTCCTAAAATCAACTGGAGGTACCACTCTGTACCCCCTATAAAGTCCACCAGGGCTTATTAGCAACGATTTCCCTATTGCTGCTTTTTTAGCTCCGGATTTCCAGCGACATTCAGGCATTTCGCCACTATCGCTGGATCTTTCTATCGCTTTGGAGTTAAGCGTTGATGATAACATGCTAACGCGGCAATGTAATCCAGCGATAGCCCGCGATATTTAAAGTCACGCTAAGCGCGCTTAGCGATAATTATCGATGACTGTTGATAATATGCCCCCACATTTCTGTTTATTTTCTAGAGCTTAGAACAATTTGCACAGTTGAAGGTGACCGGCTCAATCCACTCCTCATGCACTGGTTTGCAAATATCATCAGGCGATTAGTCACCTTGTCTCAGAGAAGAAAACGGAAAATGTACGCAGATCCGTATATTTCTCTACCAGAAAAGAGTAAACAGAGCCTCAATAAGAAGTCTAGTGACATGCCAGCACCTGGAAACCATAAAGAAATTACATGCATTAACTAAATATCATATTTTTACAAGCCAGTTTTGGGTGCTTGGGGAGGATTTTGTACTCCCAATAGCTAATCTGCTCAGAAATTTGATTTTACTCCTGTCTATTATTAGACACATGGAACACTGCCACTATCCATACATGAAGTGTGTTTGTGCGTGTGCTTACAGCTTTGCGTGCGAGCACATGGCACTGTGCGTGTGCAAACACGTGCTTTTATCTGTGTATGTATTTTAGTTGTACATTCCTGACACCCTAAACTGCAGCAAACAGCGATATTGTGCAATGTATTCTCAAAATCAGTATGTTAACATTTAAAAGGGTTGCACGTTGCACATACTTTGAAAGTGCGAAGTGTTCTTTAATTCTGTTTTAGCTGGCAAGTCAAAGAAATATTCACAAAAATAAATATGTTCGAAAAAAACTCACGACCTCCGATTGCCTGTCTGAAAACAGCCGAGCACCGAACTTCATGGAAGTGGACAGAGCCCAGCTGTTCACCACTTGAACATGGGCTTTTAAAGCGAGTCATTTTGAGTTTTGTTACTGGAGAGTGCACTCAAACACAAATACTGACCTGCACCTATGCTGAGCAGTTAACCGGAGTTGAAGAAGGGGAATCAATCCTGCTTAACATTATTTTATCAGAAAATTTATATTTTTATTAGAATGTTTATTATTTTTACAAAAAATCCAGATACAAATATACACGTGAAAGATCAAGACAAAATTCCACGCCATTTTCACAAACAAATTATCTTACACTTATGGTATCTCTTATTTTTATGTCTAAAATTCATTTTCAATAATAATCATTTTTTTAAATCAAATGAATTCAGGGCAGGTCCTCTCAGAAAAATCAGGCGTATTTCAAATGTGTGCATCAGAAATGTTTTCTGGCAAAAATATGAATCTCAAAAAGACATGCCAAACCTTTCTCTAATTGTGAACTTTTAAGCGTTCCGCATAATTGCACGGTGGGACGTGGGAGACTGGAATCCAATATACATTAACTTACAGTAAAGCGTTTGACAGGACTTCCCTGCAACGTGCGTGTAAACTAAACTGTAAGAGCAGTGTTTTTCGAAGCCATCTGTTCTGAGATGTCAGCTTTGTCTCAACATTTGTGAACTTGCGTGTAAATGGTCGAAGAACACTTGGAGTTGACCTTCAGATGGCCTGCAAATGCAATAGTCGAGAACATCACAGGTCTTCGCCAAACACTTTTCCCCCATTTGCAGATTGATACATTTTTCTTCTTATTAATAATATTATGAAATGTTTTTTTTCTTCTCGAACCGCATAGATATTAATAGCTGTGTAGTGAAATTCACCACCCAAAGCTGGAATGGGACACTGGGTAAAAACTTTCAATCTAAGCCCCCTTTTTTTTGCCTTCCTTATACTTTTAGACCCCCTTCATCAATAGGTGACGATAACCAAATGTAGGTCTCTCAAGGGGCTCCAGGGTGTCGCCATCAGGATTTGACAGAATGAAAAAAAAAGATTTTTATCTCTCCACACAGTGCCCTATATGTTCATGATATTGGTGGAGGACGCTAGACAGTGGCGAGACTAGGCCAGGTAAATTGTTTTGTTTACGCCTGCAAAACTCTTGAAATTTGCCTGTTTTCCTTTCCACGTATTTTCGAACATTTTGAGAGATTTTGCAGATGCAAAATTTCACGGGGCAGATTTACAAGCCACCTGCGCCACCAGTATGTCACTTTTCGTGACGTACTGGTGGCGCAGGGGGCTCCTCCATTTTTTTTTCTTTATTTACAAGGAAAGGAAAAGCCTCCCTACGTGACTTTTCCTCTCCTCGTAAATACAGCCCCTTCACACTTCAGCACTTTGCCTTGAAGGGGCGTTCCATGGGTGTTGCTGTGGGTGTTCCCATGCAACACCTATGCAACAAGACACATCTCCAGATTTAAGAGAAATCGTTAATCTGAAATGTTTCTGAATGCTACGCCACCCTAGAGGTGGTGTAGCGAGGCGCAACGAGGAGAAATGTTTCAATTTCTCCTTGTTTTTTCCTCTTTCAATGCGTGCTGCATGCTACAGCACGAATTGAAAGAGGAAAATGCCTGTAGTGATTGTTTTTGTGCAGGAAGGTGCCCCTTCCAGTACAAAAATAATCTCCCCACGACGCAGGTATCCTTGCACCATGGCTGCAGTTTGTGCCCCAGCGCAGGGGGAAGCACAGAGATGCAATATATTCTTGTAAATATGTTGCATCCATATGCTTCAGAAGTGCTGCAGTGTGTCTCAGCCAAAGGGCTTGCGGTGCCACTCTGCGGCACTTCCTTGTGGATCTGCCCCTACATCTCTTTTGTTCATGGGAGACTGTTTTTCAGCAGAAAATATGTTGTCAAATATTTTCTCCCCGAACTAGTCTTTTGCCTGTCTTGTACATGACTTCTGAGCGTGAGGGCAGGCTTGTGTGATACATTTGCTCACAAGATACTGCAAGTGAATTTCGCGAAATCTCGTGATTATGAACAAACAGGCCTTGCTTCATGTTTTTTTTCTTGCTGAACATTTTGTTATGGTAGAGAGTTTGCACTGAGGGTAAAGACAACTTAATTGGCAAAAGTTAAAAACAACAGGCTAGCTTGGTCTAATTTCTACGCTGAGCATTTGGGGCCAGATGTACATACACTTCAGTTTGTGATTTTCTAATAGCGAATTTTAGCGATTTGCTGTTAGGAAATCGCAAACAGCTATGTACAGCAGTGTGTTTAACACTGCTAGCGATTCACAGTGGGTTGCAAATGGACCTAGCTCATCAATCTTCAAGAGGCAGGTCGCAATTTGCGACCTTTTGGGAATTGCTAAAATCAGAGAGGTGGTGGCCTGCTGGGATCAGCAGACTACCATATCGGTGATTGCTTTTTAAATAAAGAAAATTTGTTTTTAAAGGAGCCGGTTTTCCTTAAAGGAAAACAGAATGCATTAAAAAAATTCAAATAAAAAGCTACCTTTAAATTTTTTAAGGGAGGCAGTGGCCCCAGTGGTCCCCACTGCCTGCTACTAAAAATGTTGGTGCCCACATTCACAAAGAGGAAGGGGTCCCCTGGGAACCCCTTCCCGTTCTCGAATGGGTTACCACCAACTTGAAGCTGGTGGTAACTGCAAATGTTTAGCGACTGCATTCCCGGTCGCAAAACATTCATATATACCAGTGCTATGCAGTATTAGGAAGGGAAGACCTAAAAATGCCCTTTCCTAATACCGAATCGCAAAGGCAAAATGTGATTTGATAATAACTTACTGAGTCACATTTCGTCTTCTGTACATGGCAAAATGCATTTTACCAGTCGCAAACCGCCCAGAGGGCCATTTATGACCAATAAAATGCTTCCTACATCTGGCCCCATGCGCTTTATGGGTTAGGTGATTGAACTCCTTGTTGGATGTACATAAGGTGTCTTCAAACTTTTTTCCTGCCGGGCCTCATCCCCTCAAATAAAATTGTTGGATTAGTGATGGTGCCAGGCAGTTTTTATTACCCTTGAAACCAGGTGTGGCAAGGATAGTGCCAACGTTACCCGAGGGCAAGCCAGATGTAGCAATTGCTTCCCTTGACAACTACGAATTGATAATGATAGAGATATTGTTTGATTATTGTTATGTTCCCTGTGTGCCATGTCACTAATGCCACTTGTCAGGCACTGTACTACCATTCTGTTTTGGTTACATTGGTTCTGCACTACATTATTCTTGCACACCAAAGCTGCTTTTCTCTGCACTGTGGTGTCTGCATGTTGCCAATCTCTGGCATTTTTTCACTGTGATTCTATTGTCCTCACACACGTGTTGTGCACTGTTATTTTCCACTTTTGTTGAACGCTGCATCAATGTCATCTGCAAATGCCTTTATGGAGCAACAGACAACTTCGTTCAAGGGCTTGGCCAGTTCTTCGGATGGTGCTTCCATGCATGCGCCTTTTTGTTGACTGGTTGGTGCACCGTAATATTTTTCTGCTTAAGAGACGGAGGAATCCACTACTCTGTGCCAATGTCTAAGTGTGCAATATCTTTGTGAATGAGGCTAATGTAACGCGATTCTTCTGGTTGGGTTTTGTTAAATGTGCTTGGAAGTCCAGTTTGTATTTGCATTCCTTTAAATTTAAATACTGATCAATGGGTCATTCGGGGACGACTTATGTCTACCACTGGATGATCTGGTGGTGGTCATGTCAAGAAAGTAAGTAAGTAATAACGAAGGAAGGAAGGAAGGAAGGAAAGAAAGAAAGAAAGAAAGAAAAAAGAAAGAAAGAAAGAAAGAAAGAAAGAAAGAAAGAAAGAAAGAAAGAAAGAAAGAAAGAAAGAAAGAAAGAAATAGCCCAACAAGTGAGAATAAAGCAAGAAGCAAACAAAGACTGAATGAAACAAAAAAAGAAATTGAGAACGATAGATGAAAGAAAAAAGAAAGAAAAGGGAGGGGAAAAGAGCATAAGGATTTAACAGGAAGAAACAAAGCAAGTACAAGAACGAAAATAATATGCAGTGTAAAGAAATGAACAGCCTTCTAGCTATCATTTTCGAGTTAAATATTATTTTGACACAATACATATGCATTGTTAAAATACGCGATGGCATTCATTTTAGAAAGTATTTCTCTTTCATTTACTTGATTAAATAATACCATCAAAAAGTGCAGATGAGATGTTACGAAGCTTTCAGTAATCTAATAGCTTTGAATCCATAAACGTATTACATTTATAAACTTAACAATCGCAAGAAAAATTATATATCACACTCATTATTCATTGTTTAAGAGATTTATATAACTAAACCCTGATTTTACTGTAGTGAAAAAACAGAATACTGGCTTCTAATTAAATATTTTGTTGAAATAGAGATTTATGTGGATTACATGTAGTGCATATTTCTTTTCCTAATGATTAAGTCTAATAAAGAATTTTGTGTAGTAATGGGTTTAATATATAACATGAATACAAAACGCAAGTGCAATATCAAATCCCCCTGCCATGGTAGAGGTGGGAGATGGCCTCATCCATGCTCCCTCAAAGAGAATGTTCAACAGAATAAGCCAAATGTGTGCTTAAAGCATCTTTGTTTAGCTAGTTTGTAACATGGACTTAGTTCAATAGTTTGGGGCTGGTTTTTAGATTTGCAGTAATGTGATATCTGGCGAAGCCAGTGGATGCAGAAAACCCGCCATCGACTTGAGAACTAGTTGCAAAATTAAGGACACCAAAGTACAAAATGGTGGCAATCTCATAATTCGGAAGGTAGTAATCTCATTATGACCCAGTTTACTGGTCTGCTGGGAATCTTCGGGTTGTGCATTAATGTGTACGCCTAAATCAAACTCGGGTGTGCGGTCTGTTTTAGGGAGGTTGAAAGTATTCACAGTTCAAAAGTCAACACAGTTAAAGCAATATATCACATATTGTCAAAGAATGTTGGTAAAATTATTAAATATGCTTATTAATACCTCTAAATAGATGGGATGAACACACTAGAGCTCATTAGAAGTCATAGAGGCCACCTATAACCTTCCAAGTAAACAGGGCCCAGAATTTGTGTATGAGAAATGACTGAGAAGTCAGAAAATTTGTCAAGTTCTACTGTGTTTCTTTTTTATAAGGAATTGGATGACCAGTTAGGCCAACCTGCGAGTGAATGGGTTTGAACTAATGTTAGGGGTTTGCCATAGAGCAAAGAGTCCCATGAGGAGATTTTGTAGAAATGTGAATGCTCTGATAGTGGCTAGATGCCGGAAGAAGCTGACCATGGGCCTGATTACTAGTTTGGCAGTGTGGCAGTGGGCCACCATGCCAGTGCCCTGCTGCCACACCACCAAACTCATCTGCACACCGTCTAACAGATTGCAAGTTCATTAAGGCCTGGCAGGCAGTGCTTTGGCGGGCGGTGCCACGGTGATCCCTTTCTAAGGCTCATATCTGAGTGCCAGAAGAAGGGCTCCACAATGGGAGTGACAAAGCACGTTCCTGCACGGCATGGACTGTGTACCCCATGCTGCCGAGGAACAAGGGGCACATACTGACACAGAGCACAACATGTAGGGCTCCCTTAGTTTCCTCACTGCCACAATTTTCACGGCTGGCTCACCGCCATGAAAACTGTGGCTGTGAGAAAACTTGTAATATGCTTGGCGGTGATGTTGCTGCACCGCCAGCATATTGCAGCCTCAGACCGCTGCAGAACCGCCACGGGATCACAGATCCCTGGCAGATGCGGCGGACCTGTGGCGGTCCAACAGCCTACATCGTAATAGGGTGGTGGATCGCCAGTCTGGTGGTCCACAGACTGCCACCGCTACTACATCGGGCCTATGGACTGCCGTAGTTGTAATAAGGCTCTAAGTGACTCTAATTGTCAAAACATACAGGAACTTACTCCAGTTGAAAGCAGAAGTGCTGGGATACCTCAATCATAATTTTACGTATTTCTAATATTGCGTCGCATATTTCATAGTGTGTTTGGGTGTGGGAGCAAACAAGGTAAATGTTCATATTGTACACTTATCACTAAGTCCCAGTATAACACAATGGCCAATGCTAGCAAATGTGAGTCGATATCTAGCTACTCCTGTACCAATCTAGGAGCAGGGATTTTATCTGGTCACCATCTTCAATGAATAACCTGTCTTCGTTGCCTACTGGAATTCACAGCTGCAAGTGCCACATTTACAAACATCTATCATGCAGGATGCTCACAACTTCGAAGTAGACAGAGGTGTAAGTCAGGAACCTGCCTTCCTCAGCACTCACAGACAGGTCCTCAGCCCAGGAAGATTGAAGCAAGTTAGAAGTGCTACTCTGATTCGTTTCTAGGTGAAGGCGTTCCTTCTTCTTAAACACTGTTATAAATCTTGTCGGAACGGATGAAATTGTCATACGGACAAGTAGAAAGTTATTAGTGCATTTTTTTCCAACATTTCGAGCACCCATTTCTGCAGTCTGTCATTCCAAATATGTTGAAGGTTTTAGTTTGAGGCTGTTGAGCTCTTATGCAAAACTTCCTTGAAAATCGATCCCTGCATGTTGCTCGCTCTTTTGTTCCGCCAGATCAAAATCAGGTACAGTCAATGGTTGGGTGTGTTGACTGCACGTGTCCTTGATTCCAGTTTTTGGTTCCTAGTCACCCACGGGACAAGAGTCTGTGCCATCTGGGGTTGAAACACCTGCATGGACGTCCTTATGACTAGGCAACGCCAAGTCGATTTATAACTCAAAGAACACATGAATTACCTTACACACTTTCTGCACCTTTCAGAGAAATGAGTCTTCTCTTATTCCAATCTTCTCTAAAATATTTTTTAACTATTGACAATTTTTTGGGAAAAGGTCTTAGGAAGTTTACTTCAAATTTTGAATGTTTGTACTTTTACATTTAACTTGCACAATGGGAAATATCAGAACTGCGAACAAAGAAAAATATTCAGTGAAAACTGTCGCCTAGTTTACAGCAGTTCAAAGCGTTTCGCCCATATCAATGGACCTCTTTAGGGCTGTAAAAGGAATATATAGCCAACATAAATGCATAAAATCATAACACATATATACAAAACACAACATGTGACATAGTGACAGGATTCATGACATAGTAAAAAGACACATATTTATAACAATAATAGGACAAACAAATTTGAACAGAGATCTCACAAGAGCGGCTAAAGGTCTAGCATACAAGCTCCAACCGATTACTTGTAGGCCAATGGGTATGCAATGACTGTAGAGGTGAGAGAGAAGGTGTTCCAACAGGCCAGGTATTCTGGAACCAGTGGGGTGGTCCCTTATTGGATGAAGAGCCCTCACACACTCCTGCGAGTGTCATATTTCATCATAGGGTTTGCTCCTCGTCGAGCCGGTGCAGCAATGCTCAATGGGCCCTCTCTAGGGGTCTCCTTGGGGGAGATCTTTTATCCAAAGCCATATGTAAAGTGCCGCTGTAGGGCCCTTGTTGTATATGTATACCCCGTGAGCGTGAGTGCCGATGACCTAAAAGGGATCCAGTGAATCTCAAGGTTAAAAACTATTGATTCAGTGACTCCATCTGTCCTATTAAAAGAACGTGTGCACCCCATAGAGGCAATACTCTATTGTGGTGTATTAATATCATAAGGTCACCATGTTTCTTGCCCAGGTTAGTCAATCAATGATCTTTGAAAATTCTTCAGGACCAAGCAGAAGGGAAATATGATCTACACAATGTTTGAAACCATCAATATAAGGCGCGTGATCTAAGCAGTAGAGTGTTCTTTAAAAAAATACCATATAGACCTAATCTTGCTGGCTTGGAAAGGATAGGCATCTATTGAGGTTTATAATCATGATGCAAAGCACTTCTGTACTTTCACAATCCTTTCAATATTCACATTTCTAATTTTCCGAAGGTTTTAAAAGGCTCCACAAGCTCCAACATTTGGGAATGAGTACATCCATTTTCTCTCCAATATTAAAGCAATCTTGTATAATCATGCCAATCAGGCCTCCTTAGGTCTCCTGTGGCCAAAATATGCCCTTGATGAAAACTGATCCCTAATCACCTAAAGATAAATTGATCAAAAAACCTTGGTGTTGATTTTTGGTGGGCACACGTTTCTCCAACACTTCATCAGACATCATTAGCAGTACAAGCTTTGGTGCTCTCAAATTTCGACAGCATGATGCACCACTGGCTGGCCTACCTATATATGCTGCAAATCATATCAAATCCATTTCACACACAGTAACCCAACTTTCTTCATGCATGAAGAAGTCAGCCCACTTCACTTTCATTCAAAAACATCTTTGCTGCCTTCCGCAGGAGGACAGAATCAACGTTCAAATGTGCTGTGTTATACTCAATTTCCACACACCAAATCACCTACTTGCTTAAATAAAAAATAAATAATACAACATATGAAGCCAGACCTACGAACAACCCAAATTCAAACAATAGTCTAGCATCATTTATTCACGAGCAAGTTTAAAGACTAACAGGTGCATTAGTCCAACTTACCTGTGTCCTTTATTTGTCTCTGTTGTAATATAAACCTTGTTCCATTTTTTTGGTGAGATTCTCTACGGTCCTGGTGGCTGGGCCTTTAATTTAAAAATATTGCTAATAAATGAATAAATAAATAAAACAAAAATATGGTATTTTTTTCATGCAAGTGCTACTGCATGATGTGGATGTCTCTTAGATGAGAGTAGTTAAGGAAAGTAGGAAGCAGTCTGAAATGTCAATAATGTAATGTTTTAATGTAAAGTATTGATTCAGTAATCTCTTACTGTCAATAAGGACGGCACTAGGCATTACTGATGTTGAGGGAACAATGAAATATTTAATTACTTCTGTCGTAAATTGTAATTTAGGCAAATATTTTTTAGGTAATACATTTGATGTGGGGCTGTAAAATCGTTCATCAAGTGGATTTTCTGAAATGTGCATATGTTTTTATAAACTAAGAACAAAATATTAAATGGGGCGTGTATATTTGGGTAAATTTGCTTTTGGGACTTCATAAAATGCTAATGAAAACACAAAGTTTTCAACAATAGTAATAAAGCAATGCCATAGAGTCTTTTTTTGTGGCGAATTTCAGAAAAAGGCAAACTTGTCTGAAGACAACAATATTCAAAACTTTGTAAAGCACAAAGGGGGAGATTTACTAAGACTATGCGCCATATTTGCGTCACAAAGGTGATGCAAAATGGCGCAAAATCTTTTTTCCCTAATTTACTTTTCAGCGCTAAACTTGTTTAGTGCTGGATAACGTAAAAGATATGAGAAGCAGCGCATAGCGCTGATTCACATTAGTTTGCGCCATGGGGGCGTGTCAAGTGTAGTGCATGGGCGTTCCCATGCAACCATCCAAGGTTTCCCAGGCTAAACCCAATTTACTAAACACAGTAGATTGGGTTTAGCTTGAGAAAACTGCGTCCTTTTAAACTAGGTGAAAGGAAGGAGAAATGCTTTTATTTCTCCTTCCTTTTCAACTTTGCATGCGTGCTGCACCGAGCAGCATGTATACAAAGTGGAAAAAGCTTTCCCTCATGTCTGGGCATAGTATTTTTTACAGGAAGGGTTCCTATGCTAGACTACCACACCCTAGTGCTATGGCGCTAAGGTGGTGCATGGCGCACGCCAGCTGTGCGCAAGGGAAAGGGGAGGAGAGAGCCATCTTTGAAAATATGGTGCTTTCCTGCTCCTTTCCTGTCGCGCAACGCAGCGCAGCCTCGCAGGAGGCTGCGCTGGTTGCAAGGAGATTTGGTAAATCTCGCCCAAAGTGTGTCGGCCTCGAACAACTGCACCCACAGAATTGTAATCCTGCAGACTCTGACTTTTAATTATTAATCAGGTCCATTAATATTGCAACAGCTAGTGAGTTCATGGTTTAGAAAGATCCACATGTTACTTCCTGAGTAGGCTACATTGCAGAGATTTGAATCAATTGCTATTTACAGGAAGTGATGATAAATGTTCTGGTAGTGGACCTAGGCAAGAAGCATTAGTAATGGAGCACCAATATGAGTTGTGCAGTACAGCAGCTGCGAGACTGTCTGCTTCAGTATACTTATCAGAGATTTGACTGAAATCTGTTCTTTGAACACTTGAAAGCAGCTAAAAGTCATCCTCAAGGAAAGTTAGAAAGCAGGTAAATAAAGATGCTGTAGTGAAATTGCATTTGACAAATCCAGTGGTCAAACAATGCTTATATAAACTGCATTTTGCTCTGCATCCTCCCCTGAGACAATACCAGTAGCTATCTTGATGTTCTGAATGCTACTCTGCCAGAAAGCATTACACTTGATTAGTAATTCTTCTAAAGAATGCTGCCAGTTTGCTGTCGCCGCAGTGGAAAAGATGTTACCTAACTTCTGGAAGGAAATATTGGGTCAGGTGAAGTGCCTAGCAGATAAAATGTAGTCCCTAGCGGAGGCACTAAAAGGAATCACTGCCCTGTCTGGAGGAGACCAAGTATTGGCCTGCTCTAAATTCCAAGCAATTACCAAGAGCGACAGAATAATACCCTGAGGTCCCATGCGGCCCCGGAGCTCGAGAGTTATTTTTGCAAGTCAACGGGGTAGGGGGTACCCATCGATCTATGCCAGCGCGCACATCCCCCCAGAAGGCGGTACACACAGCTCCCAATAGCCGAATATTGAACAGACATCCCCCACCACAAAGTACGCCATACATTAATATTTTATAATGGGTTACACCCCTACCTAAGGGGTGTTTTGAGGACTGTCAAAGACATAGAAACATAGCCGCACATTAGAGTAGGATCAGTGCTGGCTGCCATTTTGATTTGGTGGACAAAAGTAATATGGCCAATAAAGTGAACTGGGTTGGTCCTTCAAGAAAGACCTCACAAGGGGACTGTGTGCTCCAGAATTTTAGAGAATTTGGTGCATCATGTGTTGGCACGCCTAAATTCTTTTACACCTCTTACCCAACATGTCAGGGCCCATCACTAGGGTACTCTTATTGCCCCCCCTCCCCATAATCAATGTATGATAATAGGGTTCCCTATCCAAATTTAAGGCCTGATTAATGTCACGACCTTGGCCCATCTATAGCGCTGTCCAATCACTCTGAAGCACTCTCCAGCCTCATGGAAAATGATTGACGGCCTGATACAGCTGCAATGGAGGGAAAGCATAACCAGCCGGCTGAAGATATGACTTCTCAGCCCTTCTCATGGCAAATGTTAACTAAACTACTACCACAGCTCAAAGAAGGCAGGGGACAGAGGTTGCAAATTAAATCATGAAATATCATTGGGATTCGACAAAAGCTGACCAATAAGGATCAGGTATCCCTTATATGTACATTCGATATAGTATGTTGTCAGGAGACTTGGGCTACTGAACTCATGCACATTGATGGTTTTAAATATTATTACTCTCCAGGTAATTCCGTCACCAGCAGGGATGGGGAAGGGGGGGTCTGGTTATTTTGATATCTGTAAAATTTGAGAATCTTACCATCAAAGTACTAGAGGTTCATCTATGGTATTTGATTTTGCATCTTTTTCCATCTGATTTAGTTAATGTTATTTTGGTAAACTTTTATTTACATGTTTCCTCAGTGCAACCGATGGGAATTACATTATAGAGGAACTGTGAGAAATATTAGAAAATATTTCAAGGCTCAAGGGATGCTATACCAATCATGTGGGTTGGTGATTTTAATTTCAAGCAATGTATCTTCAGTAATAATTGAATAAGTGGATTCACCGACGGTGAAAGGGAAAATGTAAGTCACTTCACACAAATGGCATATAGGGATGCACTGAACAAAATTATCCTTATAAATGATATGTCTTTTCATCTGATTTTAATAGTCAAAACAGCACCCATGTGCTCACATTTGTAGACAGAGGCAAGGGCAGCATGATTGATTATGCACTAATTTCTAAAGATCTTACTCAGAAACTATTAACCCCTTTGCTGCGGGGGTTATTCCCCCGCTGTGCTGGGGGGAGGGGGGCGCGCACAGCGCCCGCATGCTCATGACGAGCTGAGCTCGTCATGAGCTACGGCGCTCCTGTGCTCATGACGAGCTCAGCTCGTCACAGGTGCATTGCCTCCGTGGAATGTTCAGCACAGCGGGGGAATTCTCCCCGCACCTGAGCGTTCCACGGGCCATGACGAGCTGAGCTCGTCATGAGCACCGGAGCGCCGTGGCTCATGCCGAGCTCAGCTCGTCATGAACATGCAAGAGGTTATATCATGAGGTGCACCCCCTCCCATACAGTGACCACAACCCGATCATTCTAAGTTTTGATATCCAATTGTTTCTGGGCTCTAGTGATGGACCAGAACTCCCGGTTAATTTTTCTGTTAACCATGGAGTATGGGTAAAATGGGATTGCATCGACCCATGCCAATTCTTTGAAGACTTAGTGCCAGAAGCTAGCCTGGAGATTTCTCAAATTCTCCCTCCTGATGGTGATCTTAGCAAGATCCGAAACCGCTACAAAGTAATATGTAAGAAAGCTACCCAACTGCTAACAAGCACCAGGCCATCGAAAAAGCACCCTTTGTTCAATTCAGACTGCACTTCAGCCTTAAAAGCCCTAAAAAAACCACACCAACATAATTCCCAGGGCCGGCTCCTCCGTTAAGGTGGAGGAGCGTGGCCCCGCTATCCAAATTGCCCCAGATATGGAAAAAAATGGTAATAAAGTTAATTAATTACAATTTTATTTTTCAAAACCCCGTCCCGAGAAGAGCATCAGGACGGGGCAAGGCTCTCTACTTTCTGCTGCTGCCAGTCAGGAAGCAGCAGAAAGCAGTGAAAGGCAGTGCACTTTTGGTTTAACCCCTTCGATGCTGATGACGAGCTCAGCTCGTCATCAGCCACGGGTGGCGTGTGCTGATGACGAGCTGAGCTCGTCATGTAACGCGGTATTTTGAAAAATGCCGCACAGCGCAAAAATCACCGCAGCAGCGATGCGGTTAAGGTGTGCATGTCTTTTTGGCCTGCTGACTTGTGACGGCCAGATAGACATGCACAGTTTAAACCTCTCTAACCCAGCTGTCTAGTACAGCTAGGTTAGATACAGCATAGAGCTCCAGTGACTTGAGAAGTGGATGCCCTCCGGAGCAGCGACAGAGGCCACTCCCTCCAAATCTGGCGCTGCTTTCATGCTTCTCACCCCAAATGACAGTGCACTTTATGCTTTTTTGCACTCTGTATAGCAGCTTGAGAAAACAGTTTTTACTATCACTCTTAAAGGTCAAGCACTTTACATCGCTCTAAGAGGGGCTGATCTTTTTCAAATTCTTAAATACTCCCACAATTTGTTTTGCTTCCCTAATTATATTTTGTCTGCATTAAAATTGTGGAGAAGGTATGCTTCATAAGAATATTTCCTTTTTAGCTTTGATGAGCTTGTTAATAATATTTAAATGATGTTTAGCCTCCAAGGGCGCCTATAAAGCAATTTTATACTATTTGCTAAATGTTTACATAAATTATAGTATATAGTATAGTATTATAGTATAGTATTAAAATTTGTGTCAATTGATGTATGATGCTTTCTCAATAACCAATATCCTTTGAGCACGAAAAAACGTATGGTGTATAATGTATTTTTTTTCAAATCTGTGTTTTATGGTCACTGTTATTACCGATTAAAGACTACTGACTGACTGACTGACAGTAGTAAGTTATGTTAACGCATCATCTCTCATTGACCGAAAGGTTAAAAATATACCTAGTGGGTCGTGGCCAAAGAAGCAAAGGAGTAGGATGTATCTCCTTCACACTCCGTCCTCCCGGAATCCGCCGTGCTGCATTTCTAGGCACCGGAGTGTCTGCAGCTGGACCAAGGTGCCTCTGCCTGCTCCTGGAACTTGCAGGAACCTGCCTAGCGAGTGTCCGCGCACTGGCCGGTCTGATGGGCCGTAATTTGACCCTTTGGAGTGCTACTGATGGGAGGGGCGAGCGGTGGCCCCCATTTTCATGCCTGAGCTCGCAGCTCTGCGGCTGGCCCAGGGTACCTCTATTTGCCCCTGGAACTCGCTGGAGCCTGATGAGTGTCCGCGCACCACCGGCCTGACGTATTTGTACCGCTAGGGCTCTGAGGCTGTATATGGGTGCTGGCGGCCCGCCATCTTGACTCCGGCTCTTGCAGCCCACCCATTCCCTGCAGTGGAGCAGAGACACTTGGCTCCTCCTGACTAGCGCCACTGGAGTAAGCCCGTTTCCGTTCCATTTTGGGGGCCCCCCAGCTGCTATGAGATTGATGGAGGTGGCGCCAAGCGGCAGCTGCAGTTGGCAAAGCGGGGCGACGGCCGTGTTGAGTCCTTCGGTATGCTGCGCAGCGCCCCTGTCGCTGCGCCCAATACAAGACTCGGGACACGCTTTCACTCTCCGCGTGGTCCGGACTAGTTCCGTGACCACGCCCTCTTTTATTTATAGCCTGCGCGACCGTGACGTGTCACGGTCGCGCTAACGCACTGCTACGTGCGTGACAACTAGACCGCATACGTGCGGTCTCCAAACATTACACTCCTTTCAACCTTTATTAAATCAAAAAGAGAAAAAGGTAAACCACAAACAAGAGTCTGTCTCAAAGTCACTTGGCTAACCAGGGCATGTGATAAATCAAAATGGCCGGCAGGCCTGTTACCAATTCGATGAGCAGGAACCACAGTCTCAACCCACAGCAAAGTCCACCAGCTGCGAAGAGGGCGCGGGGTTTCTTCTCAGCCCATAGCCTGCAGCTTCCCCTCGGAACAGAACTCTCCGAGGAGTGTCTTGTCGGGCTTGGTTTGGTGACAGCCCGTCGTCGGAGGATTGACAGCTACCTGCATCTGAACTCCCGGAATCCGGAGGGTTCGCTGCTGCTCTTTCTTCGGGGCTCCCGTGCGCCCTCACTGGGGAAGTGGTGCTGGATGTCGTGGGGCTTGAGATGGCTCTGTCCTGGTCTTGATCCGGTTGATCTCCAGACTGGGTGAATGCTCGCTTGAAAAAGGATACATTTCGGGTGACGCTCTCGCCGTCGCGCTGGGCAGTTACCATCGTGCCAGATCGGTGAGTGACAGTCCACGGACGGGGCTCAAACGGGAGTCTGAACTTGCTCCCGGGGAACCGGTCCCTCACATAGACCCAGTCTCTCTCCTCTATGGGCGATTCCTTGCTCCGACGCCTGAAGCTGGCATACTCATTCGAGCGTCTTCTGTTGCGCAGGTTTTGCTGGGGGTCTGCCTCCTTTGGGGTCCAGGTGTGGTGATGAGGAATGGTGTCTCAGACAATTCTGAACATTGCAGAGGGTCCCGGGGCGGTAGTAGTTGTGCGATGGGGCGTTAACCTGTATTCCCTCAGGAACGTGTACAGGGCCCTCTCGACTGGTGTCCCTTCTGCCTGAGCGATCCTGATGACTTTGTTGAGGGTCCTCATGAACCGCTCCACCTCGCCATTGGCTTGGGGCCATCTGGGGGTGATCTTCCTGTGTTGAATCCCCCATTCCTGGAGGTAATCAGCAAACTCTTGGCTTTGGAACGGTGGTCCGTTGTCCGTCTTCATTTGTTCAAAAATGCCATGGGTGGCGATTATTTTTTCCAGTTTGGCAGTCACTTCCTTGGCGGTCAAAGATGCTATTATTTCTACTTCGGGGTATCTCGTCAAATCGTCGATGACGACGAGCATGTAGCGGCCGTCCGGAAGATGTCCGAAGTCGGCGCTTACTCGTTCCCATGGCCTCGTCGGGTCATCCTCAGTGATTACCGGGGCCGGAGGCTCGGGTGGACCTGCCGCTTGGCACCAGTGGCATCCTTTGACCAGCTGTTCGACCTTGTCGTCCATCTCCGGGAACCAAACCTTTGCTCTGAGCCTGCTTTTTGTTTTCACAATCCCTTGGTGGCCGGGATGAGCCAGCTCGACGGCCTGTTGTGTTAGACTTGCAGGCATTACAATTCGGGGTCCGCGGAGAAGGCACCCTTGAGCATCCACCGACAGTTCATCCTTCACTCTGAGGATTGCTTCTAGGGCCCTCTTTGCCTCGGGGGTTCTCTGACCCAGGGAATTCTGGAGGGACTTCCAGTCGCTGTTTCGTGACGCCACTATTGCCAGCTGGAGGACTTCGTCACCGCGGGTCGCTTCCACAATCAGGTCCATACCCATAGGTAGGGGTCGTGATCGTTCCAGGATGATTCTTACATACTCCTCCGTTTCTTCCGCATCTTCCCGTTCCTGCGTGGTTGCAGCTCGGGGATGTCGGGAGAGGTAGTTGGCCGGGTTGTTTGCACCGGGCTTGAATTCCAGCTTGTAGTCATACTCTTGGAGCTGTAAGATACACTTTTCGATCCTTGGGGGAGGCTTGGAGACTGATCCACGGAAGAGAGTAAGTAGAGGCTTATGATCAGTGGATACAGTGAAGGGATGTCCATAGACGTACACATGGAAGTGCCTGCACGCCCAGTGGATTGCGATGGCCTCCCTTTCAATTTGAGAATAGCGCTGTTCGGTCTCTGTTAGGGAGCGGCTCGCATAGGCTATAGGCACCCAGTCCTCTCCATTTTGGCTCTGTGTCAGTACCGCCCCTAGTCCATACGGGCTGGCGTCAACAGCGATGTTGGTTGTTTTGGTGGGGTCGAAGTACGACAGAGTGGTGTTGGCGGACAGGGCGGCTTTGGTGTTCTGGAACGCCAGCTCTTGCTCCTTTCCCCAGTGCCATGGGGTGGTGGATTTCGTAAGTTCCCTTATTGGTCTTGTGAGGTTGGAGAGGTCAGGGATGAACGCCCGCAGAAATTCACCATTCCGAGGAAACTCCGCACTTCTGACGTGTTGGTCAGGGCGGGGGCTGCTTGCACATCACCACTTTCTCAGGGTCTGGCGCTACTCCCTTTTCGGAAAAAGTGTATCCGAAGAAGCTGATGGTGATCTGTAGGAATTGACACTTCTCTCTGTGTAGCGTAAGGCCTGAGTCTCTGATCCTTTGCAGTACGCTCCTGAGCCTCCGGTGGTGTTCTTCCACGGCGTCGGCGTATATCAGCAGGTCGTCGCTGACATTTAGGACTCCTGTTATTCCGCTCAGTACCTCTCGAATTGTATTTTGGAATACTTCCGCTGCACTTGATATCCCAAAGTTGAGCCTACGATAGCGCCGGAGTCCGACGTGAGTGGAGAAAGTGGTGATATATCTGGAGTCCGGGTGCAGGGGCAGTTGGTGATATCCTGACCTCAGGTCCACTTTGGAAAACCACTTCGCTCTGTTTAACTCTCCCAGGATGTCGTCTATCGTGGGCGTCAGATGTCTTTCTCTTTTGACTGCGGCGTTGGGCAGGCGCATGTCGACGCAGATGCGCACTTGCCCTGGCTGCTTGGGTTTTCGCGCCACCACGATTGGCGATACCCAGGGGGTGGGTCCACTGACCTTCTCGATTATTCCCTGCTTTTCGAGGTTCTCTAGCTCCTGTTCCACCTTCTTTCTTAGATGGAATGCTATCTGTCGATGACGCAGGGCCACCGGCTGAATGGACCGGTCGATGTGTAAGGATACTTCCTTTCCACTGAGACATCCGATGCCTTTGAAGACGTCTTCGAATTCTTCAATGATCGTTTCGAGTTCTTCCTCCAGTACTGCCATTGCGAAAGATATCAGATGAAGTTCTTCGGCTGTTTGGCCGCTGAGTAACATTCCACTACCTTCTTTGGTGACGTAGATGGTAGATGGTGTTCTCTTGTCCTGGTGTTGTATTTCCGTTAGGAAGCACCCGATTTGCGGTATGGGTGTCTTTTGGCCGTAAGCGAAAACTCTGATCTTCGCTGGTTTCAGACTCGGTTTGTCTCGCAGTTGTGCATAAACGTTTGCCGCCATAAATTCGATGGATGCACCTGTGTCGATGGTTGCTCTCACCTCTTGGTTCTGTATCGTTATTCTGCACTTCGGGAGTCGCCGTTTTTTCCTCAGCGGCTGGTCTATGGCAAACACATAGTGTACCGGGTAGCTGTGTGCATCGTCATCCATGTCCTCACTCTCGGGGTCTTCCAGTATGGCGTGAGCAGCTTCGGGTTTAGGCCTGGACGACCTGCATACAGATGCGAAGTGATTCATGCGCCCGCATGATCCGCACTTTCTTCCTCGGGCTGGGCAGTCTTGTGCTCTGTGTGGCGCACCACCGCAGTATCCACAGTCTTTGCGGCGTTCTAGCAGCCTTCCTCTTCCCGCTGGGCTTTGTTTGGGCCGCACCACATTGACGTGTTCCGCTACGTGCACCTGTTCCATTTTAATCGGTCTGTGGAGTGCCGCTTCCATGTGAGACGCCCTTGCCTGGGATAATTCTTTAGAGCGGCCCAGATTTAGGATCTCCACTAGTGGTTTGCCATCCTCTTGGAGGATTTTCACCCTCAGGTCCGAGGAGTAACAGCCTTGGATGATTTGTCCGCGAATTTCTTCTTGCTCGTCGCGGAATCCGCACGTGCTCGCGAGCTCCTTCAGGCGGCCGTGGAAAGCGTCGAGGGATTCTTCCGCTTCCTGTCGCGCTTGCCGGAATATGAACCGCTCGTTGTCTTTATTTTGCATCGGCTCAAAATGGCCGTTGAGCGCGTTAAGGAGCGTGACATATGTGTGAGGAGTAGCTTCCGTCAGGGTCTTGTAGATCCGATAAATATCCTTCCCACCAAGATGTAGGAGGAGCGCCCTGCGTCTCTCCCTCGCCGTACCTGCACCTTCGAAGTAGAATTGTAGCCTTTCAACCCAGTCCTTCCATCTTGGGGCAAGGGCTGCTGGCGCGCCGTCGACGGAGAACGGTTCAATGGGCGGAATGGACGCCATGGTGGGAGGGGGTGCTACCTCTCACTGCCACGGGCACACAGGGAGAGTAGCCGCAGGGTTGATACACCACACTGTCCGGGCTGCCGGGACGCCTCTGCAGGGGGCTTTGTACTGGGCCGTCCCCAGCGGGGCCTCTACAGGACAATGTTCAGGACTGTACATATGCTGTCCCACAGTACCACTGGGAGCGCGGGGAGCACGCAGGTCTGTAGTGCCTGGATTCTCTGCCTGGGCCGGGGCTGTGGAGGGGGCAGAGCTCACCTCTGACCTGCTGGCATCTGTTATAGCTGGCGCTCGCTGTCAGGCGCGTGACCTGGGGCACCTCAAACCACGTTGTATCGCCAGTGGGGGCCCGCCGGGCCAGGATCAACGTTAATCAGCTGAGGGGGGCGGGGCAGGGAGTGCTTCAGTGCACCACGCGGGCTCATAAGGCCCTCGTCGCCATTGTTGAGTCCTTCGGTATGCTGCGCAGCGCCCCTGTCGCAGCGCCCAATACAAGACTCGGGACACGCTTTCACTCTCCGCGTTGTCCGAACTAGTTCCGTGACCACACCCTCTTTTATTTATAGCCTGCGCGACCGTGACGTGTCACGGTCGCGCTAACGCACTGCTACGTGCGTGACAACTAGAGCGCATACCTGCGGTCTCCAAAAATTACAGGCTGCACAGCCTGGTGAATAGGCCTGGACTGGATCCAGACACTTCTACCCCCTGCAGGGCACAGCCTGAGACGTCCCCCGCCTCCACATGAAACTGCAGAACCAGAGGAGCGGATGGCTCCGCATGGCCCATTGATCTGCATGAACACCCTGGGTTGGAAGAGAATAACCCGGTGCATCGACAGATAGAAGGCTGCATGCTGGTAGGCCTGATAAGCATAAACACAAAAAACCCGTCTCTAAGGTAAATTATTTATGAAAGAAGTATATATATATATCACTTCTATTTCATACTCTGCAACAAACTCCTCTTCTTTAATTCATACGTGGTAGTGTGCAACACTTATAGCCTTTAATTTTTTGATAAAAACCTTTTTCAACAGACAGTCCTCAAGAATGTGCAAGGTGACTGAAAAATAGCTTGCACAATTCTCAATAAATTCAGTACACCAAAATTTGTGGAAAAAAATTTGAGAAAGACAAAATGACCACTCACGGGTGCACCACCAACGGGGTAACTGGTAGGTACTTACCAGATAGGCCCCTTATTCTCATAATAGGCGGTCATTTTTGTCCCAACAGAAAAAGCAAAGTGTCCAAACAAGGAAAATGAAACCATAAACCGTGTTGGTGCAGTAGAGTGATACATAATCGTACTCCACATTGTGACAAGGAGGCTGGTTGCTATCCTTGCATACCATTACCCCATGCCAACATGGCATTAGGTATTGGTATGCAAGGATAGCAACCAGCCTCCTTTTTAATTTGACAGATCACACTTAATAAATAATAAAGTAATTGTGATAGAAGTGTGTCTGCCAATTTTAATCACTTTTTGTCCTTTACCAATCTCTGAAGATGGAATCCTACTGTTCTCCTTGGACTGCTGATGGTCGACCCCCACAGACTTATTCTTCTAGAGAGTGACTCCTCTAGTAGAATTGGAGCGCCTCAGCACCTGTCTCTGCATATAGAAGAAGTCAGAGTTAGACCCAGTTGGTCTCTTGTTGTCACCTGTTTTTCTTTGTTTTTTCTTGCTGGTCGGACTTTAAGCACCGCTGACATACGGTGCGGAAGACATGGCGGCTGCGTGGGGTTGGGGGGTGGGGCTGCGGGACATGCCTGGTGTGCCAGGGGGGTGGATGTGAGGACTCACACATGTCTACTACCGACCAGGACATGGGATGCAGGTGACAGGGATTGCCTCTTCCTCTCTGAATAATATGAGTGCCCCAGCCCTATCGCCAACGCGGACCAGCCTCTCCACTGATAATCCCAGTGACCCTCCTTTAGCTTTGAGGGACTTAAATTACTTTCCTTAAACGTCTGAGGCCTGAATTTCCAGAACAAATGCAAGCAATTGTGGAACTACATGCTGCAGCAAGACCCAGACGTCTAGATGCTTCACAAGACCCATTTGATTATGGCTGACCTTCACCGCATTGCACACCCCAGGTACCCCAGGTGGCACTGGGCCTACACCACCTCTAAAACACTGAGAGTAGGCATCTTATGCAAGGCCTCCTTTTACACCACTGTAATGAAAGAGACACAGGACAGGGAGGGCCGCTTTTTATCCCTTCTATTAGTTCGGGGGCACCAGTCACTCACATTACTCAAAATATATGCCCCCCAACACCCCAAGGCACCTTTATTAGACATATCTTACAGGAGCAAATGGTGGAAGTAGAAGGAGATGTCATTGTCTGTGGGGATTTTAACCTGGTGTGGGACCCTTCCCTTGATAGAAGTGCTGCGACCTTCCAAAACACAGGCGCTACGTCTGCGAATCTTAAACAGGATATCAAAGGCTACGGACTGATAGATGCTTGGCGATACAGGCACCCTGGCATGAGGGACTACTCCTTCTACTCCCATGTCCACAACTCCTATTCGCGCATTGATCACACCTTTATCTCATCTTCTATCTTGTAACGTCTCCATACAGAAGAGATCTCTGACATCGCTATATCTGATCATGCCCACTTGGCCCTCACCTGGGCACATGCCCCTACACTTATTGCATGACCAGGTGGATGTGACGGAGATACGCAAGGGCATAGAAGGATACTTTTGACTCAACACCCTGCCTGAAATCTCCCTATATACAGTTTGGGATGGCTTTAAAGCTATCATGACCATAGCTATTGCGCACAGGCGAGAGGCGCAGTTGGTGGAAGCTAAAATTTCTGCAGAGAATAAACAGCTGGAGCAACTAGATAAGACAGCACCCACCCATCGCAGCAAGCGACAGCTCGCCCTATTACACGGCCATATGCATGCCCACTGCATGGGTAGAGCTGAGGGCACTCTTCTGTCCCTACGTCAATGATAATATTAGGGGGGGCACCAAAACAGGGAAGTCGCTGGCGCGGAAACTACGCCATCAGCGTGCTAAGACCCATATTGCCAAATTACAGGTGGGTGATGCAGGTTGGGTAACCCTAGAGAGGGACAAACTGGAGGCTTTCCAGGCCTATTATCAGCAACCGCATTCCTGCGAACACCCCTCCCCTGCGTGGCTTCACACATACCTTACCGAATGCGACTGTAAGCCCCTATCCCTGCAGCAAGCAGCCCTCCTGGAAGCCCTCCTCACTGGAGATGAATCGCACGATGTGGTCCACTCTCTTCCCCCAGGCAGGGCTCCCAAATTAAATATCTGGGTCTTTATATTACCCCCAATCCCCTACATGGTCTCATGTTAATTGGTACCCCCTCCGTCGCATGATTCTGGAAGACCTGCAGCAGTGGAAACCCCTTTTTATCTCTTGGTTGGGGTGTGTTAACGCAATTAAAATGAATAAACTCCCCCGGGTTCTCTACGTCTTTCAAACGCTGCCCAAGGCAATCCTGCAGGAGGATATCCAACGTCTTCAGAAAGACCTGCATGCTTCCAAATGGAATGGGAAGCCCCCCGCATCACTGACTCCCTACTGATGCGGCCCCAAGACAGGAGTGGGCTGGCGTGTCCAAACCTGTTAGACTACTACTGGGTGGCTCACTTGAGGCATATCTCCGAGTGGGTGGTGCTTGAAAGCACTGGTTTCACATGGACCGGGCAGTGGCATGTCGGCCTCAGTGGGACATGGCCTGGTTGCCCAAACGAGGACACCCGCCCAGTGCCTATGTTGTAGCCCCGACCAGGACGGTATTAGACATCTGGGCCAGAGGCACGGTGAAGAGGGGTCTCACTTCCTTCCCCTCTCCCAGCACACTCATAGCACGTAACCCGGTTTTTCCCCCGGGCCAGCCGCCACTTGCTCTATGCCACTGGGCTGAGGGGGATTGCCAGACACTTAGGGACCTGTTCAAAAGAGACAACATCAAGCCCTTTGAGACTTGTAAGGCAGAGTTTGCCCTTCCTGCCATTACCCGCCACCAATACCTCCAACTGCGACACTGGTCAA
The DNA here is from genome assembly GCF_964263255.1 of Lissotriton vulgaris. Classification (NCBI taxonomy): domain Eukaryota; kingdom Metazoa; phylum Chordata; class Amphibia; order Caudata; family Salamandridae; genus Lissotriton; species Lissotriton vulgaris. The sequence continues at coordinate 1,131,520,675 of NC_141689.1, read as the reverse complement.
AGCAGGCCGGGACACAACCGCAGCGACCCCCTCCCCCCCCAACATTTTTGTGAAACTAGTGCGTAACTTTGATGGCTCCAAAGGGCTAATTTCCAGAACCCATCAGGTGCTTCAACACTCAAATTCGTCCGCTACGCATAAATACCAGGTCGCTTGGCAAGGCGACACCCCTGGTGGAATAAACACTAAACAATGGGAAACACTATGGCAAGACATTCCTAAAACATACAGCAGTACTGCAGCATGCGAAACTGCGTACAAATTGATGTTCCGATGGTATCATACACCTGCCTGTCTAGCAACTATTTACCGCACAGTCCCTAATGTATGCTGTCAGTGCGGACAGGAGGCTGGTACTCTCTGCCACATTTGGTGGTGCTGCAAGGTAATTACAACTTTTTAGAAGGAGGTCTTGGGCCACATTAAGAGTATCTTGGGCTTCCCGCTCCCAGTCCGGCCTCTCCGGCATGATCTTAGGCATACGCTTGCCCGTCATTGATGCTATGACCCACACCCACATGGCGTTAGCAAACCACCTACTTCTAGCCACACAACAGCTCATTGCATGCACTTGAAGACAAAAGTCACATCCATCTGTGGCACAGTGGTTCACTAGCATGTGGCAACTCCTGCCGATGGAGCGGCTGTCACACAGCCTGGCTAACACCGATAAGAAGTTCCAGCGGATATGGCAGCCCCTCATACACTATCTCACACGCATAGGTTTTACGTGTTTCAACCCCCTGAAACTCAGAGCTCTCCAGCTTTTCGGGCCCGAGTGATCTGAGACCTACCACGACTGCCTGGAGACTTCCCCTGAGGGCTGACGGAGCCTGAGCCCCATTGCCCTCTCTGTTTGCGGTGTGACCTAGCACCTCATCACTATTGCACAGACAGTACTTTCTCAGACCTGTAGGAAGTTATTTTATTTTGTTGGATGGTTTCCTTAGTTCACCCTACAAGAGGTTTTCTGATCTCACTACATACGAGGCCGTACAGATACTATTTTTGCAACACTAATTGGGCTCCCATGGTCGGGTGGCGGATGGAGACATGGCTCCTGGGATCTACCATCATAGGCCTCAGGGGGTCAGGGCATCCCTTATCCATTCCATGCCAGTCAAGGCGACAGAGTTCTGGTTGTATCATATTTACTGATATCCCCTGGCGCCATGGTTCTGACGCTGCACTTGGCATGTCAACGCGGACGGCCCAAAGTGGTTGTAGGCGACTTGCTTTGTATCACCTGTACTGCCTTCTTGGATTTCTCATTCTTGGACATGTAGCTGGCCTGACGGGGTTTGTAGGCAATATAATGTATGTTATACTGCTTGTCTCCCTGTTAACAATAAAACTTTATAAATAACAAAAAGGAAAGCATTTACCTAGTTTGTTGATAATGTAATGCTTGACTCTTACTATCCACACATGCAACGGCTTTCCTCAGATTATTCAACAATGACACGAGGTACACGGGATCTTCAAATTCTTGCACCTTCCTAGGCACTGTCTTATGTAAGGAGATGTGTACCTCAATTATTTCACCCACTTCTATGTGCCATGCCATAACTTAGTCCTTGCAGAGGGACTAATTCCCAGTTTAAAGAAAGGGATTTAACTGATTTCTGGAGGAGTATGTCCACAATCTGGAGGTGGGATATTGTAGTAGAGTTCCTATTTTCCCAATAGGCTCTGCGCATTGGAATAACATAAACAGCATTGTAGACTTAGGACTGAGGTCATCTAGGTCTCTACTGGCTATGTTAAACTTAATTTAGGTTTGCGCCAGCTAGCTCAGAGGTCACTGGAAACTTTCCTGAATGAAGAGGGAGGGAGAACCTTCCCTGGCTCAGACAAGAAGGGATTCAGTTTCCGACAACCGCATAAACATGACAACTTTGCTCCCCCAGAATAAGAGTATATCTCTAGAGTCGTGTGAAAACGATAGACAAATATTTCACTCAGTCAGCAGTGCATACTTAGTTTCACCAGAATGCAGAGAAATGGAGAGACGGGCGTTTTCAATAAAAAGGTCTTATTTATTGAGCAGTCTTCCTTCTCATGCAAGAGAAATGAATTGCCACAATTGCAATACTTAGAGTAAAGTAAAGTGCGTACAGTAAAAGTAGTATTATGAAATAATACTGTAAAAGCATTGATACGGTTTCTTAGCCATATAATACTTTAAAATGGTTAAAATATATACATACATATATACATTGGTTAAAAGGCTAAACTGGTGCTTCTAACTAAGCCTACCCCGGTGTACCTGACCTAAGCCTAATACGTGGGAAGGGACAAGTAAGTAGCAGTGTTAAGTTAAGTTGGTTAAGATAATTTTGCCAAGAATCTGCATCAAGAATTCTCCTAAGGGTTTATTCAGCTCCGTACTTTGGTAATAGAATGTGGGAGGTCTGGTATCTCTTTCCTCAGGACTCGATATCCCAGCAACCTGCAAGGGAAGGCTGGAAACACCGGAGCTGGATTTTCTCGGCTGGAGAAAAAAGACAGCGTCTCTCTCAGTGCGTCAAACAGGAGGGGCGGCTTCCGCGGGCACTCGCATCAGCTGGGCTCTCGGGCAAGTAGATGGCCGCTCTGCTCCAAACCACTGTGTGTTTACTTAAGGCAACTGTTGGTATTTTATACCTGAAAAGGTGCGTGGTTTGATGTAAGGTTGGACATAAGATGTCACCAAGAACTAACAGTTCTTGCAGGACTTCAGGAGTTCTTGTTAAAATCAAAACAAAAGCAGGGGGGGGTTTTCCCCGGCTGCTGGGGGCTTGGTTTCTTTAAAGAACACGTTGTGCTTTCTAGGAGTCGATGGGAATAGCCATGCTGTGCTTTTGATTGCATGGGCTATTACAGAATATGAATCTGATTCTTATGCCTTTGTCAGGACATTATTGATTGTAACCTCACAAGGGCATAAATCGGGAATATCTAATTAGGGTCCTAGATAAGAAATCTTTCTTCCAACAAAAAGGAATAATTTGGAGAAACACAATTTCTACATTCTATTCCTCACCAACAAGTGCGGAATAACTGCAAGAATTCTGCTGGTGTTACAGACTCTTTCCATGCTGTAATATGGTATTATTGCATTTGTACCAGTTTTACAAATGTGGAAATGCCACATTACTCTTAATCCTCAAGTCCACCAAAATGTGCAATTAGACAAGATGCCATTGCCCTGAAATGCCCATATCAAAGTGCCCTAATGTTTCTGTCAGTCTTTCCAGGCTTCTGAGAACCGGCTTCTCAAATGGATGTAACATTTTCTTTGTGTTTCTTCTGGGGTCTGTCATGAATGTGTGCACTCACGCGGGGCAATGCTTAATTTGAGCCACCAGTTGCAGATGAGGCCAATCATCACTCAGTTATTATTTTACAAATCAAGCACTGACCGAGGACATAGCTTTGCATCTGTTTTTATTTGAGCGCACTGTATAAAAAGCATTAACTTAACTCGAATTTTTCTCTGAGCTTGTGCATGAGCTTCAGAAAACACAGCTCAGAAATAAAGAGGCAACCATTGCTCGCTGTTTCCGAGTTATGATTTGCGTGTCTCGTGCACTATCTTGGAGAAATTCCGAGTTAAATGTGTTGTTGGTTCCTGCAACTTGTAGACAATTGGCCTGAATGTGTTCTAGCATCAAAGGCGTGTGCCTCTAGTTGTTTGTACTTTTATATGATGTTGAGATAAAACGTTCCCATATTGGCTGTAATAGAAAATTGGAATGATGCGTTTTATGCTCCTCGTCAAATCCATTACCAAAACTGTAATTCAAACGTATCTGTCTCTGCTGAAAAAAAAGACTTCTGTTCCAAAAGCACACTTGCTCATTTACTAATATTGTACCCTGTTTGGATACAGTACAAGTGAAGGTTTGCTTAAACATGGAAACTGACGACAGAAATATGTTTTGCTTGGACACACTTATCTTTTATTTTCTGTCGAAGAGCAAAATAAAATGGTTGTGCTACTGCTTTCCTAACAGTGCCATCACAGAAGGTATGATAGTTTCATTATAGGATTTTTTTTTTTTTTTTACAATGGCATTTCGGATGAATAGCTCAGTGTAACAAATGATTCTGTGTGCTTCGAGTTTCAAGCATTTCAAGTGGGTTCCAAGTTTTAGCATCAGGAACCAATTACGTAACAGTTAGATCTGACTGAAATATTAATGGCCCAGAACAGAAACTGTAGTATTTTTTTTTTAAAGTTCTCATTTACAGTATTTCTGCTTTAAATAAAAACCTGGAACGTGCCCAGTCTAAAGTACAACTGCGCGCCCCCCTTCCTCCTCCCATATGGACCGCTCCGCGTCTGAGCACGTGGCCTCACCCCGAGCGGGTAAGTGTTTTAAGGTTTGTTCAGAGGTTCTGGTCTGTCAAAGGTGTTTATCAGCAGTTCTAGGCCTGTTAACTTCTTGGCTTGCCCACTGGTGCCTTAAACGTTTCACAGAGCTACTGCTATCCGTTGCAGGAAATGTATTTTGTAGTTTGTAAATCATTATTATACATTTATGTCATCTGGAATGGCTGTTCCCGCAGTCAGGCTTTGTTTGCCTATGAATCAGTCTTGTATTGATTTTCCATTTTAATCATAAACAGATTGGCAGCAAGAGAGCGTAATGCTTAATGCGTAATACATCAATTCGAACGTGTTAATGTGCCTTGACGGAAAATACCAGTTTGAAATGATATGTTAGCATGGTAAAAGAAGGTGGGGGGGGGGGGGGGGGAAGAGGGTCGAGACTGCTGAAGAGGGTGGGGTTTTGCCAGGAGTAAGGAGTTTCCAATAATGCATGGCACAGGCTTTCACCCGCCCTGCTCCAAAGGACAGTGTCTTTGCTGGCATTCATTCAAACTTATCAGTGATCACTTAGCCTGCTGTACTTACTCTGTCAGTGTCCATGCCAAAAAAGATTTCATGGCTAGAAGTATCACAAGTTTTTTTGTAATTAAATTATTGTAGCTTTACTGGAAAATCTCCTTACATTTGCAAAGGTTGGATTTCTTCTCATCACCCGATAACCAAGTCCAGGTTTGAAAGCTAACTTCCGGACCATCCCTGCAGCAAAACTCCTTTTTGTCTTCCACAAAGACGTTTTATTCTTTCTCATTGCTGGTATAGAATTTTGTCTTCCGTCAGAGCAAGGAATCCTGAGCAAGTCATAAACCGAATTTTTAACTGGGCAAGGCACGTCACATTTACCGAGATACATTTAATTAAGGCTTCTGTGCTCAAACTTTATTGAAATAGAGTACAGTATTTATTTTGCTGCCTTTTCATTTTGTGCCATATAATATTCAGTGTTTATTTTTCGCATGTCAGTCAATCTATTTCTAGAACCACCGACAAAGAGGATTCTATTTGAATTCAAAGATTTAATATTGCGCTAACCACTAGGAATTAATCTGCATGGGTCTAACTTTGGTAGACATGTCAAAAGAGGCACAGACGGCTTCCCCGTCATCACACATCAGTGGTCAAATTTAGATGCTGGAGTGAATGTCATGTCTCAATTTCACAGGTAGTCAATCACTCAAAATTCTTTATTCGGTCAAATTGATGACCATTAAGCACATCAAAATATACATACAGCATACAGAAATTAATCATCAATACACAATTAAATGTTAAAACTGTAAAAGTAATTATTGGACAGTTGACTCCCAAAAAGGCCATGCAGACAGATGCAGAGGAACATGGTTACACAGGCAAGATGGCGCCCGCTGGGGCGGACGTGTAGGTCAAGCGTTCGTGCCAGCTCGCGACTCTGCAACCTTCTTTGATACAATGTTGCAGCAATGTTACTTTTGGACTCGAGAAACATAGCTCCATTGTTTTTGCTTCACGAAGCTCTCTGACATCCCTACCTTCTTCGTCAGGTCGTCAGCACGGTGAAAATCGACAGCCCCCGGCGGCTCCGGCAGTCCAGGCAGTTCCCACGGATCCCGCCTCTCGGACAGGCTTTGTGTGCGGGCGGATCTGGACCCGGCCAGCTAGACGTTTCAAAGCGGAGGAAGCGTGGAAGAAAGCGCAGTTAGTTTAAACGCGCTGGAAATTGTTCTACTCGGTTTGCTGGCGATAAAAGTCTGACTGTCAGTGCTTAAAACGTGAACTATGTCCCCTAAGGGAGGACGCGGCAGACCTCGCCCCCAAGATAATGCGCGGGACGCTGCTCAGGACGTGGGAGGCACGGGATTCTCGGTGACCACGGGAGCAAATGCAGGAGTTTGAACCGCCGCTCCTGCCGGTCTGGAGGTGAGAGCTGGTGGTGCTTCAAATGTATTAGCAGCGGCGGCGGAAGAGAATGATACTGCTTTGGATTGTGTTGTTACCAAGGGAAAGGCAAAGAAATTCCCGCAAATTTTTCTGTAAATAAGGAAAAGGGACGTGGGAAACAACAGCCTCCCCCTATAGCCTCTCTACCTATAACCGTGTGTCTGCTGGGTCTGCGGGTTCGTCTCAAAGAGATAAGCATTTTTCTTGCCAGTGTGAATGTGAGCAACGAGACAGAGGCAATGGCAGTGGCACAGAGTGAAGCATCAGCCCAGGGGGTCACTAGGTCTTTCTTAGCGGCTGGAGAAAATGGAGCAGAGTTGCATGTCAGTGATATAAATGTTTCAGGATCCTGCGGTGACTGTGTGATGGCAGAACAGAATAGTGCTATAATCTGTAATGTTAACGCGGAGGCCGGGGAGCCTAGTGCAACTTGGGGTCAGATACTGATGCATGATGCTGAGTAAGGGGACTATTATTCTTTATCCGAACAGTCAATGTTGTTGTGTGAAGACCTTGTGTGACAGTATGCGGCACAAATTAGTGTTAATGAAGGCAGTGACCATAGTAGTTCAATGCTGGAAGAGCCGGGAGAGCAAAGCGAAAGGAAGTTAAGCACAAAGTTAAAGCTGACTCTGGTTGATGGGGGAGGTAGTGCAGAATTCTCTGGTCAAATACAACCACACCAACTTGCTGAAGAAGATATCTCTCTTTCATTCATTTATCAGTCTATAATGTCTCATCGTACTGAAACGAGGGAAGAGAACCAGAGAGTGCAAAATATCTGTAGAAAGCTACAGAATTCAGTTTGGAGGATGTCCAAGTCTCATGCGGACTTTATCTCTCGATTTTTAATGAGGCGGAAGCCCGAATTTCTAATTTGGAGGACGATTCAACCCAGCAAAAAATTGTGACTGCCTCTTTTAAAGTGGTTAGGGATGATACAGCCTGGAAACTGGAGGATATCGAAAATCGATCACGGAGGAAAAATGTACATATTCTTCAAATTCCAGAGGGGAAGGAGGGACAGGATCCTCAACGTTACATTGTGGAACTATTTAAAAAGGCCTTTCCGGAACTCTCTAAAGGGGATTGGGATCGTGAAATTGAATGGGCTCATCGCTTCCCCTTTATCAGACGTATTCCCTCTGGTACTGAGTTGTCAAATGAAAAACCTAGGGCTTTTCTTATTTCACTTAATAGTTTTCTTGCACGTGAAGAGGTTTTTCAGCTAGCTCGTCCTTATAAAAAAAGATCAGGGGGCGATTTTGAATTCTTTGAACAACCTGATTTTTGTCGATTCACAGTTGAGCTCCGGTGGCAGTTGCATGAATTGATTGCTCGATTTCAGGCAAAAGGAGCTCAGTCTTATTTGTTGAATACAGCAAAACTGAAAGTAGTCTATAAAGATCGCACCCATTTTTTTTAACAATGAAGGGTCTGCTAAAGAGTTCCTGAACTCTATTTAATGGAGGGCTCTTGTAAAGTGTACAGCTGCAACAGAGTATCTTGTTGTGTGTCACTCGGGTAGGAGTATTCTGGGATACTTGAGTGTTTTTTTTCTTTTTTTCTTTTCCCCATTGAAATTTGAACAGATACATATGATTATGAATTTCTGCACAGTCGTGGGGGTTGGCAAGGGGGTATACGCTCGTCTGCATCTACAGGACAATAAGTCCTAAAACCTTGTTTCAGGGGGGTGGGGGGAGGGATCCCTTGGGGGAGGAGGGGGGCGAAGGGGGTGGTTCACTTGGGTAGGGAAAAAAGGGTACAAATTCCACAGTTATTCGAGAAATAAATAAAGAGAATCTTTGGCAAGCTCAGAAACATTGGGCAATGTATAGTGCTTTTTTGTATTATAAGATTTTATTGACAGAAAGTTTAGTTGATTATCATTATGGTAGCTAAGGGTTTAAAGATATGTACTTGGAATGTCTCTGGATTAAATAATTGGAGTAAGAGAAATCGTGTTACAGCAGAATTACGTAATATTCAGACTGATGTGGTCTGTGTCCAAGAGACGCACATACCTCGGATACAAAGGGCAGTTTTAGAAACTTTGGGATATACACTGGTAGTAGCTTCACAGCAATCCTTTATGACTAGAGGAGTGGCAATATTAGCTAAGGATAATAGGGTTACAACGGGTCGTTGTTTAGCGGATAAAGGTGGTAGATGGGCTATCGCAGACTGTACCTTCTGGGGAACTAAATATACAGTTTGTGTTATATATGGATCCAATTTGGATGATGCTTCCATTTTTGAAGAGTTAAATATTGAATTAGCATTATGGGGGCGACCCTTGATTTTATGTGGGGATATGAATATCAATCTAACAATTTCAGATCTGCAGAAAGGACCACAGGGCTATCATGGATGTAAGCCACAGGTGTTTAAAGCCCTGTATAACCTCCTAAATGATCATGGTTTGATTGACGTAGGGACGAATATATACCTGACAGACCTGGGGTTTACCTAATATCCTCACAAAAAATGTGCACGTCTTGATTATTTTTTTCTATATGCTTCACTGATGGGCGGTATTCAGATTTTGCCGAGGATTACGTCTGACCACTCTCCGATGGTACTGACATTAACTGCCGTTATTGAGCACTTGCCCATGAGGTCATTTTCATTTGATCTAAAACTCTGCCTAAATGAGAATTTTAAAGAACATATATCTAGGTGGATTTGTGAGTTCTCTACTAATAATAGGGATTCGGTTCATTGTGCTATATAGTATGGGAATCATTGAAGGCATGCTTTAGAGGTGCTAAGCTTTGTTTTTTGACAAAATCAGAAGAAAAATGTAGAGATACATGAGCTGTATGTAATGCTTACAAAATGCTGAGGGTAATTTAATTCAGGGGTTAGATCTAGAGCTACTAATACAGAATATCGACAGTCAAAATATCGACTTGCCAAAATATTGAGGTAAAAATATAGAATGCCAGAATATCGACTTCCTATCTACAAACAGGTAAGTACAAAAATATCGACTCCAAAATATCGATAGGAAAAAATATACAGTCAAAATTTCGAATTTTTTAAATATCTTAAAAGTAATTTAAAAGTAATATAATAATAAATATAATTAATTTAAACATAATTAAAATTGATAAATGATTAATGTAACTTAAAAAAAATAACAATAATTTTAAAACATATATATATATATATATATATATATATACATATTATTAACAAAACATATACAATATTTTTTCCGTAGGATAGCGAGAGGGTTAAATTTACTATTCACACTTCAGAGAGTACAACAGTAGGGAAAGCGTTGGATAGCGTAGGGATAACACTTACTATTCCCACTCCAGAGAGCACAACAGTAGGGAAAGCGTGGGATAGCGTAAAGTTAAAAATTACTATTCCCACTTCAGTGAGCGCAACAGTAGGGAAAGTGTTGGATAGCGTAGGGATAAAAATTATTATTACCTCTCCAGAGAGAGCAACAGTAGGGAAAGCGTTGGATAGCCTAGGGGTAAAAATTACTATTCCCACTCCAGAGAGCGCAACAGTAGGGAAAGCATTGGATAGCGTAGGGGTAAAAATAACTATTCCTACTCCAGAGAGTGCAAAAGTAGGGAAATTGTTGGATAGCGTAGGAGTAAAAACTACTATTCCCACTCCAGTGAGTGCAACAGTAGGGAAAGCGTTGGATAGGGTAGCGATAAAAATTACTATTCCTACTGCAGAGAGTGCAACAGTAGGGAAAGCGTTGGATAGCGTAAGGATAAAAATTACTATTCCCACTCCAGTGAGTGCACCAGTAGGGAAAGGGTTGGATAGCGTAGGGGTAAAAATTACTATTCCAACTCCAGAGAGTGCATCAGTAGGGAAAGCGTTGGATAGCGTAGGGGTAAAAATTACTATTCCCACTCCAGTGAGTACAACAGTAGGGAAAGTGTTGGATAGCGTAGGAGTAAAAATTACTATTCCCACTCCAGTGAGTGCAACAGTAGGGAAGGCGTTGGATAGCGTAGGGATAAAAATTACTATTCCTACTCCAAAGAGTGCAACAGTAGGGAAAGCGTTGGATAGCATAGAGATGAAAATTGCTATTCCCACTCCAGTGAGTGCAATAGTAGGGAAAGCGTTGGATAGCGTAGGGGTAAAAATTACCATTCCAACTCCAGAGAGTGCAACAGTAGGGAAAGCGTTGGATAGCGTAGGGGTAAAAATTACTATTCCCACTCCAGTGAGTGCAACAGTAGGGAAAGCGTTGGATAGCCTAGGGGTAAAATTTACTATTCCTACTCCAGAGAGTGCAACAGTAGGGAAAGCGTTGGATAGCATAGGGGTAAAAATTACTATTCCAACTCCAGAGAGTTCAACAGTAGGGAAAGCGTTGGATAGTGTAGGGGTAAAAATTACTATTCCCACTCCAGTGAGTAGGGAAAGCGTTGGATAGCGTAGGGGCAAAAATGACTATTCCCACTCAGGTGAGTGCAATAGTAGGGAAAGTAAATACTTCATATATAAATATAAATAACATAAATATTAATACCAATTACGAAATATTTAGAATATTTTACAATTTTATAAAATATATTAATTAATCAATTAAAATTACAAATAAAAATTAACTAGTAATAACAATTACCTACTAATACTAATTATTTACCAATTACCAATAAATTAATTTACAATATAAAAATAAATAAAAATTAGAAACAAAAAATATTTAAAAAAATATAATTACTTACAATTAAATTACTTCCCAAGCCATTCCCCTACAAACACACAACCCACTACAGAAAATAATGTAATAAAAGTAACATATTTATCAATTAATCAATTACAATAAATTACAAATCATATTTTAATGAATTACCAATTAATATTTAATTAACAATTAGTTCTAAAATACCAATAAATAAAATAACATATTTAATTAATTATAATTAAATTACTTGCCACCGTATTCCCCTATAAACCCACAACCCACTACAGAAAATAAATTACTAAAATTAACATCTTTTTAAATGAATCAGTTACAATTAATTACCAATTATATTTTAATTAGTTATCAATTAATAATTAATTAACAATTAATTCTAAGTAAATACCAATAAATAAAATACTATATTTAATTAATAATAATTAAATTACTTCCCACCCTATTACCCTATAAACCCACAACCCGCTACAGAAAATAAATTACTAAAATTAACATATTTATCAATTAATCAATTAAAATGAATTACCATTTATATTTTAATTAATTACCAATGAATAATTAATTAACAATTAATTCTAAATAAATAACAATAAATAAAATAACATATTTAATTAATTATAATTAAATTACTTCCCACCATATTTCCCTATAAACCCACAACCTGCTACAGAATTATATTACACAAAAATTAAAAATTAATATTAACTTACCTTAAATTCGATATTTTTGTTGTCTATATTATGTCTAGTCGATATTATGTCCATTCTATATTTTTGATTCGATATTATGTCCATTCTATTCGATAATAAAATTTTCTAGTCGATATTTTGGTAGTCTATATTATGTCTAGTTGATATTATGTCCATTCTATATTTTTTACTCAATATTATGTCTAGTCGATAATAAAAACTCGATATTTTGACTCTATACCAATATTCGAGACTTAGAAGAAGCTACTGAACAGGTTAAGGCTAAAATACAAGGGATCTGGAACACCAAAAATGCCCCTAAATACTTGGCAAATAAAAAACAAATGCATGAATATGGTGAAGCCGTGGGCCACTGTTTAGCTTTGAGGTTACGTAGGAAGGAATCTATGGGGCGGATTAAGGCTTTGAAAGATAAGGCTGGGGTAGTTTGTCGGGAGCCTAAAGGGATTTTGTCAATTTTGCAGGAATTTTGTTCAGATTTGTATACCCAACAAGAACAAGATGAGAGTAATCGCATTAATGTATTTATTGGGGTTATGACACATCTAGATTCCAGCGATATGGCAGTGTTGGATGAGCCTATTTCAATGGAAGTGCTGGAAATCGCGGTCAATGGTTTAGCTAAGAGAAAGGCTGCTGGCCCGATAGATTGCCTACAGAGATTTATAAGCTTTTTTTTAACTTAATCAAAATCGACATGTTGAATGCATTCAGGGCTGCACAGGAGGGATGCACCCCCAAATCTTGGGCAGAGGCTACTATAGTAGTGTTCAATAAAAAGGGTAAAGACCCTGAACTGGTGGGCTCATATCGGCCAATATCACAATTGAACTGTGATAGCAAAATTTATTCTAAGATATTGGCCACTCACATGTCTAAAGTTATCAGTTCTTTGGTATCGCGGACTCAACATGGGTTTATTATAGGTCGCAGCACAACCTCACACATTAATAAAGTGGTGACATTGTTTGATATTGCTCATGTTGAAAAGCAGGACTTGGGCTTAATTCTATTGGAAGCAGAAAAGGCGTTTGACCGTGTGGAGTGGGCATACCTGTGGGAATGAATGCGGCATCTGGGGTTTGGTCAACGCTTTCTCACTGTCCTCCAGGTTTTGTATACTTCACCGGTCGCTAAAATCACCGCTATGGGATTATCATCAGAGTGAGTGAACATTACTAGGGGCACTCGGCAAGGGTGCCCCTGCTAACCATTATTGTTCGCTTTATATATTAATCCTTTTATTTAACAATTGGGTAATAATGCCCTGATTAAACCCTTTATGGTACATAATACCCCACATTCCGTATTTGCGTACGCAGATGATGTCGCAATAGTTACTTCTGATCTCTATCTGGCACTTCAAGAGATAGAGCGACTTGCCACAATTTTTGGTCAATTATCTGGGTGCAAATTAAATGCAGCAAAAACACAAATATTAATTTCAGAAACTGCTGTTTTGGATGATGCTCAAGTTGAAAAAGAAGTGACATACTTGGGTATTAAAATTCTATCATCTATACAGGAAATAAAAGATGCCAATTGGGTTATGTTAATACGTAATATTCAGGATTCATTTGATAAATGGTCACGACTTCACCTCACATTAATTGGTAGAAGCAATGTTATTAAGATGAATTTTTTGGCCAAGGTATTATATTTGTTTAGAGCGGTACCATTAGAATTTACTACACCCCAATTTCAACATTTACAGTCTATTTGCTCTAAATTTGTGTGGGCACCTGGTAAACCAAGAAGGGCTAAGCGATTTTTGACTCTACCAATTGAACGTGGGGGATTAGCAATTCCCGATTTTGCTTTGTATTTTTACACCTGCTTTCTGTTAAAAATGCGGATACTGTTGACTGGAGAAGATGTGGTTAATGAGACAGAGACTCCTTCAATTTTTCAGATGATGTTAGGACCGGAGGTACTACAATGTTTATTTAAAGAAATAGATGGAAGTTATTTTAAACGGACAAGGTTTAAGGTGTTAACATCGGCTTTCAACGTTTGGAAAAAAATACGTAAGCTATGTCAAATGGAGAAATTATCTTGGTATACCCCTACTAATGCCATAAAATTTTTACCTTCAATTTTTTGGAATAGTGTTGCTGTTGGGTGGCGGGTTAGAGGGATTGTTCAATTGGGAGATTTTATTGATACGGATGGCTCTTTGATTTCCTTTAGTTGATATGTCTCGATTGTATAATTTGTCTAAAACTCAATTTTTCAAATATTTGCAAATTTGTGATTTCATTTTACGGAGAAGAATTACATTGTCTCCCAATACAGTTGTAACAGCCATTCAACGACAAGTAAAAATTGGGGAGGTGTATCAGCTACTGCTATCATATAGAAAAGATGATTTAGAGAAATGTGCTGGTAAATGGTCTGTAGTTTTGGGGGTAGATAATTTATCTTTGAAAGATGCTATCTTAATGTCAAGGGAATCATTACTTTCTGCTAATTTTCGGGTGCCATGCTACAAAACGTTTTTTAATTTGTATTACACGCCGGCACGTATGTCTAAATGGAGAACAGGACAAGATGGAAAATATTTTCGATGTGGGGGGGTTAATGCCGATATGCTACATATTTGTTTTCAGTTTTGGGCATCCGGCAAATTTCATTGTTAATATTGAACAGTTTTTAAGTAGAACTATTGGGATGCCGATTGTTATAACTTCTTCGATTATGGTTTTGGGCTTGGAGCCGCAATTAGGGAAGGGTGCCCCCTTATTCAAATATCGGCATTTGATCTTTATAGCTATGACTGTAGCCAGGTTTTGCATTGCAGCAGATTAGCTCCAACCTGCAGCTCCATCTTTTGAGCTTTGGAGGACAAAGACGTATAATGTATTCAATATTGACTTTAGTTTGTATTCTGTAAAGAGGTAAAGAAACGTAAAATTGGTATCGAAATATGGGGATTGTTTGCTGAGCATATACATGTTTGAAGTGATATAAATGGATATATCAATTGTTGTTGGCTAAGAAACTGTGGAATAATAAAAAAATAAATAAAAGGAACATGTTTATGTTGTTCAAAAGCATTGTAGCAAAACTATTTATATACCTTTAAAAAAGGAAATTTGTTATTCTAAAATAAAACCCATTTCTGCAGAAAGTGAAACTCAGTCATGATCAATTAGCATACATCTCTCGTAATATTAAAACAGAGACAATAAAGTTTTAAACCACATGGCATAAAGCAGGGGAATTTGAGCGCTGAACATTCTTTAACCCTTCCTTATGTGATCTAAACTTCATGGCCCGTAAAAAACAATATAAATAATGGGCTCTAAAAGTGACATACTGTGTGCAAAAGAGCAGAAAGTGTGAAGTAGATTGACTCAAAATGTCATCACATGGGCGACACGGGATAGTCTTAAACAGGTAAGGTAAAATCTTAACTTTGGGTTCTCTGTCCAGCTAAGATATGGCTCAATATCCAAGGTTGTGGAGAGTGAGACATATAGAGATGGTGACCATATTTAAAGATAATACAATTCTCTGTCTCCCACTGTGTGCAAAAAACATTCTTCTTAATCTCACTTTATCTCAGATGTTGGTATTTGTTGGGACATCAAAAAATTTAAGTAACCCTAAGATCTTTAAGAGAGTTCTTAACATATGCCAACCATGGGATAGCTACTGAATTGCTCAGTTTGAGGCAGTCCTCCACTCTTTTGCGAGAGAAGCTCAGCTCAGGAGTAACACACGCTTTATGCCATAAAAGAATAGGTTCCAAGCTTGCCTCGGTCTCTGTGAAGCATAGGCCAACTTCACTGTGAGACCTGAGACTGGGAGTAGATTTAGGGATTGATAACAATCTGCACGAAAATCTATTTTCTACATTTTTAAGGGGGGGCTAATTTTGCATAACCCACACCGATCCCATAAACGCATGCTGGAACACATTTGCTTTTATATAGCATAAGCATCTTTTTAGGTGCCCTATGACCCAACTTTTTAGCAAAGCTAAATACTGCCTCACAGGAGGCTGCCATCATCTGTGCTCGTTGGGTAATTAGATGATCGCATGTCATTTTGGAGTCAATAAAGAATACCCAGATAGTTACATTTTGAGATTTTGGTAATGGGAGATCCTCCAATATGAAAAGATTTGGAATGTGTGATTCTTGGCCCACTGGCAGGAATGAAAGATTTCTTTTGGTTCACCTGTAAATTAAGAGTACTCATCAAATCATTAAAACCATCTAAAGGAATCTGTAGAGCCTTTGCAGTACAGGCCAAATTGACCGCGTCGTCTGTGTACAAACGTATGGGGACAAGGCACAATCCTATTCTAGGAACATCTGTAGCTCTGGAGAATAAAAATGTACCTAGTCCACTTATATAAAATAAAAATAAGAAGGGTGGCAATAAATAGCCCAGCCTTTCACCTCGGGTAACTTTTATGACTTGTGTACAGTCACCAAATTGTGTGTAACGGACCTTCATGAGTGTATCCTAATGGAGTCTTTGCATTTGTTTTGTTTAAATAGTTATTTTGTAAATACTGTTTTTTTAACATTTTATAATATGTTTCTATGATAGATTTGAAATAGTGGGAGACATTTATCCTTGTGCCTGAAGAAGGTGGTTGCATCACTTTAATCCACCGAAACGCGTCGACGCCGAGTCAGTTAAGCACTAAATTGACTAAGCCTTGGTTGCACATAGACCCAGGATGGTGTGGTTCGATGAGCGCACTAGGAAGACAAATTAATGAATGTCTAAGATTTTTCTGCCTGTTTTCTATATTAACTTCTTGAGACGTTTTCAACATTTTAAATGTTGGTTTGAGATCCTTTTTTTGTAAATTGTGATATTTAAAATGGCATTCTATATTTTTATGAATGTGCTCATTGTACTTTTGACATACTGGTTTTAACAGATTTTATTGAAGAATAAAATCACATATTGTAATCTGGATTCCATGAGGAAGCCCTGGTGATATTGTTGTGAATTTGGAATGAATGATGTATGAATTATGATTAGATAATTGATATAGTCCCACAGGAACTTTCAATTTGACTGATAGTCTATTTGGTGCCCTGTTCCTTTGGTGTCAAGGGGAGCCCCTCTCTTGCTTTTTCTGAATGGAGTCTTTTTAAAACGTTCAGTAGGGGAGGTTCAAGGCCCGCTGATTCTGTCAACCCCCCACAATTTCTCCCTATGCACTAGATCAAAGGCACAAGAGAGGTCCATAAATACCATGTGGATGGCTCTTCTCCTGGTCTTGACGTATATATCTTGGATTAGGGAGAGATTATGTGCCTGCTCAACCGTGCCCAAGTGTGGTCTAGAACCAAACTGTTCTTCAGAAAAGAAGAAGTGTGCCTCTTCCCATTCTTCAAGTTTACCTAGAATAACATGTCCAAGTAATTTAGCTGAAGAATCTAATAGGGATATGGGTTGGTAATTTGCTGGGAGGCTTCTTTCCTCTTTCTTAAAGATGGATACGGTAATCGATTCCCGCAACTCTCTATAGGGCCAGTTTTAATGATGCTCTAAAAAGGGATATTATACTTAAATAAATCGACAAGTACCCCACCGGGGCGAGGTGCCTTTCCTGCTGCAGAACTAGCAATAGCTTGGGATACATCCGCTACCGTGATAGACTCAGATAATATTAACATGGTATTGTGGGGGACATCAGCAGAAACTGGGGGGTATTTGGTTTTTTTAAGTGCAAATTATCAGGATAAAATTTGTGAGCAGTGTATCACCCATTTCTGTTCGGGGATCAGGCAATCAATTCTTGAGATGGTATCATCTGTAAAAAACAGCTGATGAATAACTTCCCAAATTGCTCGATTGTCCCTTAGTTGTGCAGCTCTTTCTAGATCTTCCAAAGCTTTATGTCTTAATTCCTTCTTTCTGTTATCAAGCACCTGCCGATAGGTGTTCCTAGCCACCCTGACAGTTATCGAGTTGCGGGGAGTCATGTTGAGGGCCTTGATTAGTGCTTTGTAAGCCATAGTACACTCAGCGTTAAACCATCTGTGGGCTGGGCAGGCACAGTGGGTTTATTTCTAGTCAGCATTTGATGAATTGACTGAGGCAAGTCCATAAAAAACTTTCCAAATTTTACCCAGCATTGCCTCTTCTGAGAGACAGTTTGCAATAGCCTCAGGGTTCTTGCTAACCAGATCTTTGAAGAACATATGTGAATCGATGCTTGCCCATTTCACCTGCACCTCCTTATTTTCTGAGTAACAAAGTATTTTTAGTTGTTAATCTAGAGTTGCATTGGGCAGGAGAAGAAAAGCTGATGACAATAGTGTGGTGTTCGATCAGAGCAGAGGGGCGTACCTGGTGGCTCCTCAGTAGAGAGGCCAAATCCTCTGAGAGTAAGATAAAAACGATCACACTACCTTTCCCCCTTCCAACAAAGGTAGATAGGTTGCTATATTCTTCCGCATGCAAATCTGATGAAAACGAGGGGTCATGGGTGAGTATTAAATGGTTAAGAATTTCCTCATAGGCATTATGAATGAAGTGGCTAACATTACTGCCCTTTACATTAATAACTGCAATCCTGTTTACCACTACGATTGCTCATGCTGATATTAAAATCGTCGGCCACAAGAGGGAAATATGCTTCTTTTCACTAGACAGTAGTCTTTCAAGAATGGCTTCCAATTCTTCAATAATACACACTGGCTGTGTTAAAAAACAAATTATAATAAAAGTTTATTTAAATTATCTCAACTAATTTTGACTGGGACACTTTTAAAATATGAAACGGGAGGCTGGAAAACAAGACGTTAACATTTAAGTCCCTTATGGCCAACGAGACAAATGTGAAAAGGCCTCCCTTCCCTCTTCCGTCAGGTGAAGGAATGGCAGGGATGCAGCAGGTTTTAAAGCCATCCAAGTGAATGGGATCAGTAGACCACATCCCATGCCAACAAATTATGTCAAGAGTTATTTATTGTGGATAGCCAGTTTTCATTTGCTATTTCATGTCAAACTCCAGCTATATTCCATGCCATAACCTGAAAGCACAAATATAAGTTAGGTAAGGCTAGGGCCATCTTAACCATATGAGTGGTTACAGTCATAGGATAACTAAAACAAGATCCGGATTAGAGGTGGATTTGACAGGAGAAGAGTTGTCTGGGACATAGTGTATGTCAATCAATATCTGAGAAACTTTGGAATGGGCAGAATCGGTTTGAGGTTTGGAAAGAAGCAAGGGATTTAATAATGAACGATTTGAAGTTGAGATGTTATTCAGGTCTATGTCAGAAGGCCAGTAAAAGTAACCCAAAGGCAAAGCATTTATTTTAGAGTTTTGGTGTGACGGATGATATAGACGAGATAGTCAAAAGATACAAGGCTCGCGTCCTTAAAGTTCGGTACCACAGATTTTTTTTATCAAGCGACCTTCCCATCTGACCTTGTGGACCGTAAG
The DNA here is from genome assembly GCF_964263255.1 of Lissotriton vulgaris. Lineage (NCBI taxonomy): Eukaryota > Metazoa > Chordata > Amphibia > Caudata > Salamandridae > Lissotriton > Lissotriton vulgaris. Next base: position 1,131,501,551 of record NC_141689.1, on the reverse strand, counting down.
GATTTTATTGGCTAGGTTAATCCTACATCCCCTGTTTGGCTTACACCAGTGATCTGCTTTGTTGATTAGATTTTGCATGTCTTCTTTATCATTTGATTCAAGAGGAGGAACTTCCTCCACGATAATCACATAAGGCATTCATTCCGGCAGCAGGTGTAGATAGTCCGGGTAAATCCTTGTTTTTGTGGGAGAATGGCACGCTGCACACAAGTGGACTGAGTGGCCCCTATGGTGACACTGTGGTTAAGCACTTGAGGGTTGGACACGATGGAATTTGTACCCTGCTCCCTTATCCTGGGCGAGTGAAAGGGGGCGGGGAGCGGTGAGACCAGTGAGGACTTGTACCAGTGGTATAATAGGAAGTGGGCCTTGGGCCCCTAAAGGGCAAGGATAAATTGTCTTAGTCAAATATTGGATTTTATCCTTCAAAGTGTTAAATTGGCCCACTACAGTCTTTCAGAGGAAATTCAAAAGTGCTTCCACTGCTGTCACTAGTGATTGATTCCAACCCGGAAAATTGGGTTTGCACTCCTAATTATAACATTTAATTTCCCAGCTAAGAGGGGCAGGTGGTGTCTGTTGCCCAACACTATTTGGATGCAGAGGTTCCCCTTGTTTCCTTTTGGAGGATGAGGTTTATTTTCAGGGGTGAGAGCCAATTGGGTCTCTTCAAGCTCTCTGGTGCTTGCATAGTCTGCCGCAATGCAAGGATTGTTAATTTTACCCCTGGGTATTTTAATCTGAATGGGAAGGTCATGGATGTTATTCATCACCAGACTCATGGGGAACAACCAAAGAACCCAAAGAACCCAAGGGGTGAATTTTAGGCAATGAGAGGGAAAGGGTGGGGTCAGTTATGAGCTTCTGGACCACCTCATTAAGGTTTTCTACCATGTTAAGCTCTGTTGAATAGGCGCCCATCGCCGTAGTGAGATAGGCAGTGATTGAGGGAGTGGAGCCCTTTTCCTCTCCTTTAGACAATGCTACACATTTCTTCCCCATAATGAAGCAAAATATTTACCTCAAAAACAGAAGGCAAGAGCAATTCTGCAAAGCAGAACTCTAAAATACTAGAGGAACAGGGGTGGAGGGAGAGAGTTAAACTAGTACTAAACTACAAAGCTCACACCAAGTCCCTTTTAAGTAGCCATGGATCATAGAACGATCAGCAACTTTTTCAAACTACAGAACCAAGAGCCGTGGCCCAGCCCAGCCTCGGCCGGCCATATACGGGTGCAGATGGATCCGCCCTTGGCTCGGGTTTTGCCCAGGCATGTCCCGTGCTGCAGAGGAGGCAGCGCAATTAGCACGATCGAGGCGCCTCTATCTACACGCAGTTGAAGCTGTTGCCAGTAATACAGAGATACAGGACCCTGGAACAGCGAGTTCCACCAGGGTCACCAGGAGCTGTAACCCAAACAGTAAGGGCCATATGTATCAACAAACCCTTTTGCAATTCCTAAATAGCGATTTTTAAGGAATCGCTATTTAGGAATCGCAAAATGGTATGTATGAAGAAATTCGCTTTTTTTTAGCGATTCCTTAATCTTCCTTATTTGCGAATTCGCATTTTGCGAATTCGCAATTAAGGAATAATTTCCAATGCATTCCTATGGGCCAGGTTGCCCATAGGAATGATTGCGAAATAATTCTCAAATTGCGAATTTGCAATTTGCTAATCGCAATTTGAGAATTATTTCAAGGGTGCAGGGGTGTCTCAAAGACACCCTGCTGCACCCCTGAAATGTACATTTAGCGCCGAGACGCCCAAGGGCATTTGTTCGCGCTATATAAATGTTATTAATAATACATGAGTGTGTATACGGCGCACATACATGCCCTATGGGCATGTGTGTGCATCACATGCCACCTTCAAAAATGCCAAATTGTGCATTTTTTGAAGAATTCGCAAGTTACCATCAACTACAAGTTGGTGGTAATTTGCGAATTCTTAACCATAATTTGTAGCCCAAACTGCTACATACATAGCATTTAAGGAATCGCAAAACTGCGATTCCTTAAATGCTGTGGCAAAATAAGGAATCGCAAATCTTTGCTATTCCTTATTTTGCGAATATTTCATACATACCAAAACATGCAAAAAGGCCTTTTGCGATTCGCAAAGGCCGAAAATTCTGCGAATTTCGGCCTCTGCGATTCGCAAAAGGCTTGATACATATGGCCCAGAGTCATATAATCAGTGGAAGGCCACATCACCCCTTCTAAGGTTACATATTGTTAGGAAGAATTTTAGGACCACGTACAAAAATCTAGAATTGCGATTCTTACTGAATGGCAATTAGGAAATTGTAGTTCTTCATGTAAGAACACATACAATTTTTAAATAGCGATTCCTAGTGGTTTGCAAATTGATCAACCTCATGAATATTAATGAGGTAGGTTGCAGTTTGTGACCCATTAGGAATGTTAGGCGTAATAGGGATGGTGGCCTGCTAGGGTCAGCAGACCACCATGTCTGTTATTACTTTAAATAAAAAATGTATATGCAGCCCGTTTTCATTAAAGGAAAACAGGATGCGTTTAGAATAGTAAAATGTAACTTTGAAGTTTTATTTTTTTGGAACAGGCAGTGGTCCTTTCAGTTTGGAAGTTGGTTACCACCTCCTTCAAGGAGTCGGTAAAGTATTAGTGTTTTATGACTCGAATTCGGTTGCAAAACATTAACCCATCCCATTCAGATTCAGAACTTGGAAGGGACGCCCAAAGCACGCTCCTTCCAAATACCGAATCACAAACTCAAATTACGATTCGGTAACATGTTACTGTGTCACAATTTGTGCTTTGTACATCTGTAAAAGCAGTTTTGCGATTGGACACAGCTCAATTGGGCTGTTTCTGACCATTTTAATGCTTTGTTCATATGGCCCTTAAAGAGTAGTCATTCGAGAATGTTTTCTTTTTATTTCTGTAATTTTTTATTGTTAAAAAAATATATATATATTTATTTGCACTATTGGTGAGCACACAAACGTCATTTTCAGACAGCTAAATGGTTGCAATACTCATAAAATGGTGGGTTAAATCATGTATTTTTTCTACATGTAACTCATGTAATTCTGGTGAGGTTTACACAAATTATCAGTGGGTGTGGGTCTGTATGAAAGTCATACAAGAAACCAGTTCAATGCATTATCCATACAATTTCTAGTCATGTGGTGAATGTTGCTAGTGCAGTGCAAGTGACAGAGGCACACATCCAGTCTCACAGTTCCTGCAAGTCATTTTCAGCTACCTGTTTGACCATTTCCTTTTGCGACTCAGAATTTGTAGATTTTAGCAACTCGCAATTTGCGAATCACAAAAGGAAATGTATTAATGTATCTCAGACGCATTTTGTGAGTTTCAATGGGGTTGCAAATGACCTACCTCATCAATATTCATGAGGCAGATCGCAATTTGCGACCCATTGGGAATAGGCAATAACACAGGGATGGTGGCCTGCTAGGGACAGCAGACCACCATGTCTGTGTTTGCTTTTTAATTAAAGCAACTCTTTTTTTAAAAAAAATGCAGCCCATGGATGCATTTCAGAAATAAAAATGAAAGTTTCAGTTTCATTTTTAAAGAGCAGGCAGTGGTCCATGGGACCCATGCCTGCTCTTAAAATAGTTTTCGCTGCCAATCACAAAGAGGAAGGGGCCGCCTTCGCATTTGTGACTGGCTTGCCACCAATTTGAAATTGGTGGTAAATGCAATTGTTCTGCAACCGCATTTGTAGTTGCAAAACAATCTTACATCCCCCTGTCTTTGAAACGCCCCTTCCTAATAGCGCCTTGCAAAGCCTATTTTGCGAATCGGTAACAGGTTACAGACTCGCAAAATAGGTTTGGTACATGACACCACCCTTTTTAGCAGACGCAAATGGGCCGATTTGGTGCCGCTAAAAATGGTTGTACATCTGGCCTTTTGTGCTCAAATTAAGTTTGTCACAATCTAAAGGAAAATAGAGATTAACCATGATACTCATAGCCGGTTTACTCACAGCAATGCCGAGTACCCCAAATTACAATAGTTTTAGCGCTGTTTCCAGCCAGCCCTAACAGTGCAACCAGCCTAACATTTGATATTTTATTGGTTGACCCATAACTTCTGCTAGTGTTTTTAGTGATTTTTATGCCGGTTGTCAAGCACTGTTTATTGAAATATGGCAACCTTTATTGTCTTACTAAAGTATATTTGAAAATCCAAAAAAAACGAAGCCCATCGTTGGAGATCAAGGGCTATATGGTGACTCTTCATGCAAAGTCATCTGGTAAGGATGGGCGTTATTTATTTTTTGATGCACTATCAGCTTCATCTATTAGTTCGATGAGATGACACCACTGTCTGAAAGATGTGACAGTTCTAGGAAATTATAGATGCGTTTCCATTTTGGCAACTTGTCAGTGTGATGCCATCACCGTTAAACAGAACACTGTTAAGATGAACTGCAAATGACTTGTAAGTAGGACTGAACTTCTGTAGGGCCCCAAACCCGCAACGGACAGGGTTCGGAGCCCTGTGCTCTGGCGTCAGGCAGTCTGGCAGCATTAGGAGTATAGATTGACTCCCATTTCGGGTGCCCACACTGTGCTTGTATATACAAATATTTGTATTTGATGTAATGTTATGTTATATTTTATATGTTATATTATTTATGTTATATTTTGGAACATAGTGCCAGTGGTGTAATGAAATTTGAGACCCCCTCCAAACTGCAGGGAGTGGGCCCCCTCTTCCTGGCCCACTTTCTAGCACTTTTGCTGAGGGCCCCTTGGAGCTCTGGGACCCCTGCACCTCAGGGGTTGTGGGGGCTAATGCTATTCCACTGCATATTGTGCTTCTCCCTTGGCAATGTGGCTCCAGGTATAGCTTGTGGACCCTGTGTTTCAATGTGACGTGGGCTGCTCATTATCTTCAGTCGGGTGTTCTAAGAAATTGGGCTTGGTCACCAATTTTGAATAAAATGACATCAATAAATAGGTAGCTTGAATATTTTATTTGTTATTTTCTAATTTCTGTATTGACATCTATGGTGTACTTGTGTCAAAAAATACCATGGAAATACAATATTTTAAGGAAAAAATAGATATTGCATAACATATTGTTAGAACATGTTTTTTAAAGTTAGTTGAAGACTTATTTGCCAATGTTCGTTGAGTGGCAAGTATTTGAAGCAAAAAGATACTCATAGGGTCGGCTGGGGCAGAAAAGTCCCCTGCATGGTGGCATGGTGCGACAGCTGCAATAATATCTGGATCCCTGGTACTGATTTTTTGTCATGGGTGAACCAGTATCATGCGCCAGTACTTAGGACTGTCTCATGGTAATACAGACTGTTTAGGCTGTGAGAGGTGTAACAAGCACTACCCTTGTATAGGTATGGGGGTACTGCCCTTACCTGGAGTTAAGTGACATGAGCATAGTGGTGGCATCAAACCCGTTTTTGTTTTTAGTGGAATCAGTAATGAAAAAGGCATTTTTAACTGTGTCACAGGAGTGGGTCCTACTGGCTTAGGTGTGGGATGCCCTGGCCTGCATGGGATGTGTGCAGCGCTGGACAGTGCATGGCACTTGCATTTGCATGCTGGGCCAGTGCATAATACTTGCATGTGCATGCTGGGTTGCATTAGTGTGCCTGTGGATGGAACATAACATGAAAGCCAGTAGGGAGAGGAGCAGTGTAGGAAGAATTACTAGCCAGAGAGTCACTGTCAGGGAGATGGATAGATAAAGCTAGCACTACCAGTGAATCTGATAGAGGAAGGATTGGTCCTTAGAACCTTTATGGGTCAAATTTAAGTGGACGCTGACAGCCAGGTTCATTCCCAGTTACTCCCTTGGCCTGTGTTGTGGGCCACTTAGAATTGGAACCACTCCTGCTACTACAAACTGTCTCTTTGACAAAGGGCAGCGCAGAGAGGAAAGAGCACAGCAAAAGAGATGACATAATAAATATACATTTCAAAGGCCATACAATAAATCACACATGTGTCTGGATTTGGACTATACAGGTGGGAGCAGGTGCCCTCTACTGTGTTGAACAATACCGTTTCAACAGGAGAGGGAATATCGTCAAGACCTCTTGCTGCTGGAATCAGGATTGGGGACCAAGGTCTGCCAGTTTCCCACCAGGGTGAGGTGCTATCACCTAGGAGCCAATAACATTTGCCCTTTACCTCAAGTATCAGCCCTCTGCCTGACTACCAAGACCAGTGGGCCCTGTGAGGAGGAAGAGTGAGAATGGAGGAAGCTTTGCTTATGGGAGATCCTGAAGAGTGGTTTCCGGTGATCAGAGTGCAAGGTGTCTACTCGAGCTGAGACCGGTGTTATGAGAGAGTCATCTGCTTTCTTGCAGAACTCATCAACCCCTTGCGGGACTGCCGCTCAGTAGAATTAATCTCGTAGGGGCTATCGCCCATGTCTGTGACCCCAGTGTGCCAAAACGAGGGCCACTGGAATTGTGGGGCCATCTTCCTTGTAACTGAGTCTGTGGGCCGTCATCCTTTTCACTGAGACTGAGGGCCCTCAGCGATCTCTGTGACCCCTGTGTGTCAAGAGGGGACCATCGCCCAGAGGAACCAACCTGATCAGGATTGTCACCATATCAGTGACCCCATATGCAAGAACTGGGGCACAAAGACCATATGTGCCATTGTCCTGTTGGAGGAGTTCCCGTGACCAGCGGAGAGGCTCTGAAACGAGTCCTGAAGCTGCCTGTAGAAATGCTGCTGCTTCACTGGCTTACTAGCAGGAACCGTGAAGAAGAGAGAGGTGCTGCAACCGGGAGCCATCATGTGACTGACCCAACATGCTGATTCCGTCATCTGCAGGAAGGGTGCAATTCAAGCTGATCAATGTGCAGCACAGGACAGAGAACAGTGTGACTCTTGGACTCTTCTGAAGACCGTGATTGGAATAATGTGGAAACACGCCTATGTGAGATTTGTTGGAGCTCCGCAGTTTACCACCCAAAGAGCTGAGAAACTTTCATGGCCAAAGTCAAACTTTGATGTGCATCAATTAGAGTTACCTCCTAGAATGCACCAGTGATGCAGAATACAGACTAGCAAGTGCTCTTAAGCAGGAAGTCTTGCAAGTGAACTGTTCAAAACTTCAGAACAAAACTTTGGTTATACTATGTTACTTGTTTGGTAATGTATTGTGTTTTATTTGGTAGTGTTTTATTATGTGTTGAAATGCTATTTTATGACACCCTAAATTATGCTATACTGTCATATTAGTAGAATTTGTATACCAAATTTTAAATGTCCTTCTAGGACTTTGGGAATCTGTGTAGCTTTTGTGCATGGTTATGGGAATTGCTATTGACTACAGGTACAGTGACTTGTGGCCATTGTCTCTTTTCAGTGAAGTGTTGAATGGTCTGTTTGATGTATTATCTAGTAATGATGTGTTATGTACATGGCTGCATATGCCGTAGGATTGTGCTGTATAAAGTTGTAACAGTGAGGTGTAGCATTCATGTACAGGAGGCAGTACCAGCTTTGAAATTGTGTTTATTCATGAAACATAAACCACCGGAGACACAGGCATTGCCGGTCTGCTCTTTGAAGCCCCAACCTTCAGCCCATTAAAATAAATAACATTCTGTAGAACATAGCCCACGCCAGCCATCTACATAAAGTCATCACAAGGTTGTGTGGAGCCCAATTAGAATACTACATGAATATTCTATTATTATCCATTTGTTCCATATGAAGAGTTAGAATGCTTCAGCTCTATACTTTTCTAAGAGCTGTTCTTCATGTGGGTGAAATTACTTTTAGTAGGTTTCTTCTGCTTGTTTTTGACACGTGGTTTGTTTGAGGGGTTGGTGTCCTGTGATGGTGGCAAGGCTCAAACAATCAAATGACTAGGAGGTTGCAATAAGTTTAAGTAAGATGTTGCGTCGGTTCTGAGAGCAAGGTCTGTGCTGTGAGGTGGTAACATTTTGCTAGCTGTCTGGCTTACCTGCAATGTCTTTCATGTAAGAATGCGATGTGATCTGACTAAGTCATTCTTTTGGCATGTTGATGGGCGACAGTGTGAAGAGAGTTGGGCTGCTGAAGTGAAAGTTTCTTTCAACCTATATGGCTTTAGTTCTGTGTTATACACTAGAGAGTGATGGAAGGCTTGTATATTGTCATTTGTAGGGGTTGAATCATTTATCTAATCACCCAGAACTCTGGAAGTGAGATGTGCTATTGGCCTGTAAACAGAGGAGTTGCTTATTCAGTGAGATTTGGGTACTGTGATTCTGAAATTTCCAAGCTAAAAAAGCAATGGGCCGCAGGGTGAATGGGTGAGATGACTGAGGTTCTGGATGGACTATTCCAATGAGGAGCAGGGTCAGTACAGATTTGAATTAGGTGGGTCTCTTGGGCAGAGTTTGGTGCACAGATCCTCCACTTCAATGGCGATGGAGTACCCGGTCCGCCAGACTCAAGGTCCACTCGCCAGTTTGCAAACTTTATGCTGATGGAGTAAAATTTACCTAGTTGATGAAAAACTTCCTCTGATGGCCGAACTGAGTAGGGGTTGGAGGTAAGCTATCTGACCATCTGTCCTATTTAGAGTGGACTGTTGTCTGGCTTTTATTTTTGCTGGCCACCACCGGGTATATCCTGGCAGTTAGGGAAAGTCAAAACAGAAAAATTATCCCGCTTTGGGAGTTTGATTTAAAAAATAAAATATAAAAAACTGTGGAAAAAATTTGACAGCCAGTGGTCATGTTTGATGGAGCCATTAATCAAAATATTTTAATCCATTCAACAAGTACTTTTATGGGTGCAGATTTGATACTTTTTGGCAAACCAGTCACTATAGATACTTAAGTTCCTGATCCAACAATGAACAAGTTAAAACCTTTTAATAATATCAGTCCAAAGAGGAAAAAAACACAAATATAGCAGACCCGATTGAAGGCCATAAGATCCAATACCAGCCAAGAAAACATTTATATTGGAAGTGTCACACCCCAAACACCCCCTCTGTGAAGCTACGCCCCTGTAAACTAACTTGATAGGTAACCTCTCCCTAATTGGAGCAAGGATATAGCACTTTATGCCAGAAGAGGCACTTAAATTAAGAGTGTTCCATATTACAAGTAATTATGTATTCCTATTTCAAGTTTAATCCTGTTAACAATTTTAAGTACAAAAAGGCCTGTTGTTTCCATATAGATGTTTTGTCTATATGTTCGGATGTTAATTTTCATTAGCATAAGCATCAGTCCTTATTATAGATTAACATAATTTGTGTTTTAATTCACTGTGTACGAGTATTTAACACGTTCCCGAGCAACAATGAATATGGCCTGAGAAAGTTTGCACTATTTTTGCATAGTTTGCACCCTTGTACATTTGCACTAGTGGCTGTATTTTTGCACATATTATAGTTAATTAGTCTGTGCCTCTATTGTAGTATATGCCTGGCTAAACATATTATACGATGTACCTTAAAATAATGTTACTGGAAGCCTATCTTATGAAATTAATTGTGCCACTTTCTATCAGCTTTTTAAATGATTGTTTTATTGTTTTTATTAGGATGAATTGCTGTGATGTACCTGTACTTTAATGGATGGTTTTTTATATCCGAATAAAGATCTTTTGACTTTGACTTGACTTGACATGAGTGTATTCAATTTACGTGAAGTTCCTTTTGAGTTGCAAAAGCATATATAAAATAGCAAATATCACCGGACCATAATATCTAGTCAACATTATGTGACTACAAAAATATTGTGGACTAAAATATTGTAGATAGGAGTATATAGTTATTTTGTTTGTTAAAATAATATTGAAGTTTAAAATATTGTTTATTACATTTCCATTTTTATTATGATGGCTTAGTGTATTCAGCTTTCAATCTCTAAGGGCCTAATTACAAGTTTTGGCAGTCCTGGAGTGGTCGGCACACCACCACCGAATCTCACAGCTGCCGTCTGCCAGATCCAGAGTAATTTTGTGGTCTGGTGGGCGGTTGGATTGGCAGTCCTGCATTGGTGCTGTTTAAATGCTCATTGTGAGCCTTACACAGCACCGCTGTGGGACCGCCAGTACAGGTTCCTGTACAGGAAGGAATGCACCATGTTGTGCATTCCTTCCCGTGAAGGAAGGGGGGGTGCAAATCTACAGGGGTGCACAACCTGTGCCCCCTTGCATGCACCCTCGTTTACAGGGGCAAGAAGGGGCATACATCTCCCCTTACTGCCAGCAGTTACATGGAGCAATAACCTCAATGATACCACTGGTGGTGAAGAAAGTTGTAATATGCTTTGCGGTGCCTCAGGGCGAACCCAGCATATTGCTGCCCTTAGACCACCTCAGGACTACCAGGAAACGTGGTTCCCTGCCGGTTGCAGCGGTACAGTTGCGGGCTGACTGCCAAAGTTCTAATAGGGCAGTCGGACCACTGGTGCACCTGTGGCTGGACCGCCACTGCTGTGCCTCTGTGATTCTGGTGGTACTCGGGGGCCTAAATAATTTATTGTGGTATAATAAAATTATAGTAATGTTTAATTTATTTTTGGGGTGGTTGAATCAATTGGGGGATTGACTGGGTAATGCGTTTTTAAAGTAAATATCAAATAATTAATGTCAATTGAATAATATGTTTATGTAATTTTTAACAATTGGAAATCATTTATTTATATGGTTAATTATTTTTAAAGTTTAAAAGAATTTCATTTTTGGACTGAGATTTTTATTTGAAAAAGTATATATATATACTGACAGTATTTTTTAGTTGGTAAGGATTTATTAACATGCTAACTTTTTTAAAGTTATTTCTTATTTTTTTTTATTTGCATTTTTATATCATAACAGAGTATATTGATTGAAATCGATAATGACATAGTATGAGCTACAACTCACCAGTAAACTTAACAGTTAACTCACAGAACAGCAAGACGTACAGATTTGTATGGGGTCAGCAAGTCTAAGCAACATTATCATTATAGTGAGTCTACATATTACATTACATTCCACCACTCTATTACCTGAAACAGAAAACTACGTTATATATGCATTGAAGTGTACCTATTTTTATGCACTGTGGTGTGGATCTAAATATTGGGTTCTCTGTTTCAGGGTTAAATATAACAGAATCTTCGGCCTGATTGGCGCGAAACCATTCTAAAATTGGTCCCCAGATTTCTTTTGGTCTGGAGTCAGTGGACATAAGTTTCCAGTATGTCAAAAGTTGCATTTGACAAAAGGCAATTTCCACACACCCTTAGTCTGCCAGTGGGGTGGGATAGTTGGGTTGTGTGCCAGTGGTACTGAAGGCACACACAGGACCTCATGTCCAGCTCTTTTTATCAGGCCCTCCCAGCTCCAACGTAATGTCTCAACTGTGTCTATCTCATCAAGCGGTCGTTTAAAAGGTTGATATAGCACAGCTTGAAGTGGTGTGGGAGCTGCTTTATCCAACTCCACAGCCACATGGGGCTGGAATGGAACTGGATGTACCCAGCGATGTAAGAATTGAGCTTGGATGCATTAAGCATATAGCAGGATGCCCGGGGCTTCAAGCCCTCCCTGTGCTAGAGGAAGTGGCAGAAGTTCCCACTAAACGCAAGCCTTTTTTCCAGCAAGTTCATAGATGTCAATAAAGAGTGCATCTTTTAAAAAAATGCCTGCGTAAGTGGAAGTGGGATGTTAATGATCAAAATATAAAACTTTGGGCAGAACCACCATTTTTGCTACAGCAATTCTCCCAGCTAGTGATAGCGGTAGCTTAGCCCAATTCTCCAACTTGCCCTCCAGCCATGACACCACCCAGCCGTAGTTCATGTCCCACAACTCCTGAATGTTGCTACTGAACCAGATTCCCAAAGATTGCACGGGACCATCTGCCCATTTCAATGGATATTCCGAGAGGCAAGGCTGGGGGCCCGCAGTAAGAAGGAATAGGACTGTCTTTGTCCAATTTATTTGTATGCGGAGAGCCCACCAAACTTGAGGAGCTCCAGCAGCACTGGGTGTAGGTTTTCTGAAGGGTTATTAATATATAAGGTGATGTCATCTGTGAAAAACTCAGCCCATTATTTGCATGGGGCTGCCGAAGTCTCGCAACCAGCGGTTCCATCGCAACTGCAAACAGTAGGGGGGATGCGAGACAGCCCTGTTGTGTGCCACAGGTTATTGGCAGTTGTTGGGAGATCAACCTGTTTAGCTTGATTCTGGCGGTGGGGCGCGTGTACAACAGTTTGATCTGATTAATGTTTAACGGACTGAATCCTAATCTGGCTAAGATTGTGAAGAGATATTGCCATACTAGTGAGTCAAAGGCCCTGGTGGCATCCCAAAGTGCAGCCAGGGCCTGTGTCTGGGGATTTAAAAAATGTAGCACCACAAAAAAGGTGCACAGTTTATGCGCAGTGGACCTGCCTGGAATAAAGCCAAATTGGTCGGGTCTAGCGATTAAAGGAAGTAGGGGTTGCATTCTATTTGCCAATAGTTTTGCATAGATTTTTGTGTCAGTATTGATCAGGAATAGGGGGCGATTTGAATCTCTCTCGCTAGACGGTTTCCTCGGCTTTAGTAGTGATAGTATAATTGCTTCTCTCATTGCGGGGGGTAAAATACCCGTTATTTTAGCCTCAACAAATAGTGTCAGAAGTTGGGGCGCTAACAAGTGTGCATAGCTTTTGCAAAATGCTGCTGTGAGGCCGTCTGAGACTGGGGCTTTGTCCAGGGGCAAGCTGTTTATGGCTTGTTTAATATCGTTAGCAGTATAGGGTTTGTCTAGATAGGCCCTGTGCCCTCTGCCCAGCTAAAGCAACTCAATGATATCCAGAGAGGCCTGTACCTCCAAAGGGATTACATTAGAAGAAGAATATAGTGTGGTGTAAAATTTGTGAATTGGTCTAGAATTTCTAGAGGACCTCTTACAGTAACCAGCTTATCATCTAAAATCTGTTATAAATGTAGTGTTACGAGGTGGGCGGAGCATGTGTGCCAGGCTTTTGCTAAGTCTGTCTCCTGCCCAGTATCGTCTGGCATGAGCACACTTCCCCAGAAAATTAACCTCTCTAACTTCCTCTTCATAATCTGAGACTTGGTCCGTTTTACTCCCCAATAGTGTGGTATCACCTTCCTTTTAGCATCGTAGCTCTGTTGTTCTGATGCTAGATTCCAGTTTACCAAGGGTCTGCCTAATTGACTTGAGCATCCCTGCTTGCTTGGATATGCATTTCCCCGGTATAACAACCTTGAAGTCTTCCCAGACCATAGGCTGTGATTGCACCAACCTCGTGTTTGTGGAAAAATAGTCTTCTATGTCTCCTCTAATTTCTTCCCTAAACACGGGGTCCGTGAGAGCGTGCAGGGGAATCTCCATGTATTTACTTTGGGGGTACAGCAAAATGGGGCATGATCCGACAAGGTCCGGGGCATATGCCTGACTGGTAGTGACCAGGCCGCAATGTCTGGTGACACCAACCAGCAGTCTAACCTTGACCAGGCATTGTGGTGCACTGTGATACATGTGCCTTCAGCTGTGCCTGGGTGTCTGTGCCGTCAGATGTCTGTAAGGCGCCCTTCCTCCAGTATGCCATTAATGGCCAAGCTGGCTCTTGGGTGAAGTCTACCCACCCCTCCTTTCCTGTCGCTATCATCTATTAGGGCATTTAAGTCTCCGCCCCATATGATCGTGTCATTTCTCACTGTGGCTATTTTAGCCCATACTGTGTGAAAGCAATCTGGCGAGTCCACATTTGGGCAATAGATCACCGCTAGTGTGACATTGTTTTTGTCCAGCCTGCCACACAGAATCACAAATCTACCCTCTATATCTATATATGACGTCGTGACTGTCCAGTCTACAAAACGTTTAACCAATATGAACACCCCCTCGCAAAGTTAGAGTAAACAGATGGATAGATTGAACCCCATTGTGTATTGTTTAACTGGATTTGCGTATTATAGTTTAAATGTGTTTCTTGTATAAAACATATATCAATAATGTGCCTTGTCAAATAGGCGTGTACGAGTCTGGTTATGCAATAGTTGTTCAATCCCCTGGCATTCCATGTACGGAGGTTATAAGTTATTGTGTCTGTGGTAATTGAGTGTCCGGGGCTACCATGGGTGTGCATATCATCTTTAGTTAGGTGTAATGTGGATTTTTGCTTCTACATCGTGGCATCAAGTGGTGTATTATACAAAATGCGAAGACTAGGCTCCCCTTAGTTTAGACCAGAATACGTCAGCTAGAGATCATACTGATTCTTTACTGCCCTGACCAACAAAATTAACAATCCCACCCCTCCCCCCAGAACCAACCCCTCAATCAGGTTGAGTATCCATCCCCTCCCCATTTAACCAACTGCATGAGGTGCCCCAGGCAAGGGCGCTGGGACAGTTAGCGGGAGCACTCCCTGGGGGCATGACTACACCGGCCTCCAACCCCGCTTTGCAGCAGGGTAGTCACACAGATGTGAGAGAGCCAAACTGACCTATAATAAAAAAAATGGTGCTTGTAGACAGCAGTAGCTTACGGCTGTTTTGATGTCAGACTTATTTTATTGGTTGACAGCTAAGAACAAAAAACATCTCCATTGACAACTTAGTGTACACTTGGCAGTACCTGGCGACGCCAAGCCCCGCAAATCAGTCATTGTCACTGAGTCTGGCTCCCAATGATGTTCCCACCGTCACCCTGGACATTTGCTTCTAGCCTCTGATGTGCTTGGCATATTTCATGGTCAATTTACCATCTGTGAAATAGTGTGTTGATCTCTCGTGTGTTATTTTTAGTTTGGCAGGATACAGCAGAGTATAGGATATGTCCGCCTGTTGCAGGATCCATTTAACAGGCACAAACTCCCTCATGGCCTCCTAGGCTGCTGGAGCAAAGCCTGCTCTTTCTCTAGCCAGGCGCAAGATTGAGTCCCGGTCCTGATAGTTTAGTAGGCGTGCCAGAATTTGTCTTGGCGTGGCTCCGATCGGAGGTTTCGGCCCCAGTGTTCTGTGGGCCTTTCTACAATGAACATTAAGGATAGTGCTGGGCCAAACAGTTCAAGTAGTAGATCTTCGGCAAATGTTTCCATCTTGGAGATTGCTGTTGTTTCTGGAATACCGGTAATGCGAAGATTATTTTTAGGCGATCTCACTTCAAGATAATAGATCTTGGCCCTGATGATGCTGAATAGTTCATCCATGTGTAGCAATTCTTCTTTGGTTTCTATTTGAAATTCATGCGCTTCTGTGGAGCGGTTGTCGAGTGAGTCTAATCGGTGTTCGTGAGTATCAACTTGCTTTTTGAACTGATCCATTTGGGAGGTAAGTAGATCGAGCTTATTATCTATGGTTTTCAGGCTAGTTTTCATCTCTAGTAATACGGAGCGGAGATCCTCGCTAATACCCACGGCCCCTTCTTGCGTGTTTGACTACAATTCCGCCTTTGTTCCACATCTTGCTGATGGGTGAGTCTCTTATTTTCGAAGGCCAGTTTCGTTTGTTTGCTGGCATGTTTCTCAATATCGTTAAGATAGAGAAGATAGAGTATGGGTAGGGCTATTAGCGGAGATGGCGGCTGTTTGATTAGGGTGCACTGCTGTTCCTTTGTTCACTTAGCACTGTAAGTTCTCCTTGCGTTCCTCTCTGTTGCACTTGATGTCCGAAGTATACAGCAATGTCCTTCACACAGATACCGTTAATGGGGCTGTATTTGTCGTCTCCGGGCCTCCTGTCTTCCAGTCAGTTCTTATCTTTGCTCAAATACTATTTGAAATACCTGTGTTACTGCCCTGGGTTCAGCCCAGCCTTAGCCTAATGCATAGTGTTCATTAGCAGTCTGGACTGGTGCAAGCAGTACTTATTACTAACCCTGGGCGAAGCACTACGCTACGCTCGTGTAGTTTGCAAAGTTTGCGCAACTTCGCCCTACGCGAGCTGCACGTAGAACAGTGTGAACACGCGTAGTGCAGCGTAGCGTAGTGCAGCAGTCATTTTTTGCCTGTTTGCGGTCCTCAATGTCATGTTTGCGACCACGAGCAAGCAAAATGACGACCCGGCGAGATTCTCAACGCGGGGAGAACAGGTTTCTCATTGCGAGTGGTTGCGCATGCTCGCGACCGTTCGCAATGAGAAACTACCAGTTCGCGTTGAGAAAGCTGCCGCTCAAGTAAAAATCTACTCGAGCAGCAGAAAACTACAGCTCGCACTGTGCAAGATGCCGTTTTCAATGATTGCACAGTGCCGGATGCTTGTCCGCACTGTGCAATAATTGAAAACGCATCTTGCGCAGTGCGAACATGCTACTACGCAGCTCGCGTAGTGCTACGTGAAGTTCGCGTAGTGCGAAGTGCACTTCGCGTAGCGCTACTTCACGAACTACGCCCACCCTTACTTATTACAAGTCTCCCTTAGTTTCCAGTGACTCAGAATGGCATTACAGCCTCATTCAGCCACTGCCCTCAACTGTGTGAATTCCCCCTCGTACAGAATGTGGCCGTGAGCTCAGCAATATCTTCAGGGCTGGCCCGGCAACTACACGCCGGCTGCCACACCCTCCCCCGCAGGCCCAACGCACACCCAAGGCCTCAGCAGCCCGGGGCAGAACACACGCGAGCCCACCCGAGCAGGACAACGGGGGTTGGCCAGGCGTGTGCACACCAGCCCTCTGGGTCAGTGCCTCAAGCCCGCAGCACCAGCAAGGAATCGGCAACACGGGCAGCACCAGTCACGGGCCCGACCATGTAGGCCAAGGCGTGGGCTCCAAAACTCTGCAGGTACGCACCACAGCGCTTACTGGCCTCAGGGCCCAGCACGCAGCAATCTCCGACAGTCCGCATTCTTCCTTTTGGTGTTCGGCAATACGCCTAGGCAGCCCCTGCAGTTAGTTTCAGCAATCCCAACACAGGAGGGGTTGGGCGCACTCCTTCCATTGGCAGCAAGGGAGACCGATCATGCGCTCACGATCCACCTCAGCAAACAAAGCTGCCACGCACTGCCACCACTTAATTATGTGTTTCCAAGTGTGCTTGTACCAGGGTATTGAGCTACATCAGCGGCGTAGGGGTCTCGCTAGGGCCGATCCGCCTCTTTGGCCACGCAGTCAGTCCAAGGCCGCCTTGAGCCTCGTAGATTTCCCCCGGCAAATTGAGTCACCACCCGGCCCTATACGCCTCAGCCAGTCCCTGCCGTCTCGGCCCACAATTTGCGCTGTTCGGGTAGCAGGTTAGGGTTCTCTATCCATAAGGATGATGAAGGATTGTATTGCGGCCAGCAGAGCCCTCTCAACAATCTGCCATCTTGCTGCTCGGCAAACCACGCCCCCAAAGTTATTTAATTATTTAATTACATTTTTACTTTAGGTTGTGGGGTTTACTGGAGTATTCAATGTAGTTTTTTTTATTTCATACACATAATAATTAATAATAGTTATTTTTTAAACAAAATTACATTTGTTACATTGTGTTTTGGTTGTGTTCTATTCTTTAAATTATTATTACCATTTTCATATTTTTTTTAACTTGTTTGTTTTTTGAGGGCTAGGGGTAGCGTTTTTTTAAACAATAATTTATTACAATTGAAATGCAGTTAATTGATACATATGTGTGTGTGTGCATGTGTGTGCATATATATATATATATTTGTTGTTATGTGAACTTTTTCATATCATTTTAATGGTTATGTATATATTGAAGGTGTTTTGTTAGTCCACGTTTTAATGATGAATGTTAAACTGAATTGCATTTTCTTACATGCTTACATTTCCTATTTCAATTAGTAATAATAAAATTAAATTAAATTTAAAAATAGTTAATATTAAAATTGTATTGTATTGTAATTACATTTGTATAGCGCTTCCTACCCCTGATGGGGCGTCAAAGAGCTTTTTTGGCGAGTAGCACGCTACTCCAGGTCCCATAGAGAATTGGTGTTGAATGAGTATAAAGAAACATGCAAGTGAATTTTAAGTGGTGGATAGGATAGTCCGTTATTCGGATTCGGAAGGATAGCAGAAGGATAGAAGAGGAAAAAAAGTTTTATATTTATATAGCGCTTGTTACCTCTGATGGTTTGTTGAAGGATACTGCTCCTGAAACCCATAACGGATTAGTGGTGAATTAGTATGGTGAAATATGAAAGTAATTTGAGTGGTGGATATAAGTCAGTTATTTGGAGTGAGAAGGAAGCGGATGGATGAATTAGTATGGTGAAATATGAAAGTAATTGAGTGGTGGATATTAGTCAGTTATTTGGAGTGAGAAGGATACCGGAGGGATAAAAGGGGAAGAAAGGTTTACATTCATATAGCACCTGTTACCCCTGATGGGTGTTGAAGCGCTTTTCTGGCGATTAACATGCTACTCCGGAACCCATAAAGGATTAGTGTTGAATATTAGTATAGTGAAATATGAAGTAATTTGAGTGGTGGATATGTTATTCAGTATTTGATTGAGAAGGGTAGGTGGCGGGATAGTAGAGGGAAAGAGGTTTGTATTTATATAGCTCTTTCTACCCCTGATGGGGTTTTGAAGTGCATTTTTGGCAAGTAGCACACAACTCTGAAACCCATAAGGATTAGTGTTGAATTAGTATGGTGAAACATGAAATTAACTTGAGCAGTGGATTGAGAATGGTTGGGGAGGGGTAGAAAAGGGGAAAAGGTTTGCATTTATATAGCGCTTGTAACCCTGATGGGCGTTGAAACACTTTCTTGGCGATTAGCATGCTACTCTGGAGCCAATACAGGATCAGTATAGTGGAATATGGAAATTGAGAAGTGAACATGATAGTCTGTTATTTTGTTTGAAAAGGGTAGTGAAGGGATAGAAGAGTGAAGAATTTTTTTTTGTTTTGTTAGGTCATAGCAGTAGGAGGTGGCTTTTGGATGAGTTAAAAAGGGTTTTTGGAGGGGAAGAGTCGGGGGAAGAGTTTAGAAAGGTTTGTTTTGGGGGATCGGTATAGTAAAAAAGGTGTCAGATGATGCAGGGAGGGGTAGAGTAGGAGAGAGTCTTGAAAGGGATATTTTGGGGATCATAGTAGTGGTATGCGAATTGGGATAAATGAGAGTGGATTTAGAGGATATATTCCTAGATGTACAGGGTGAGAGATAGGGTAGTGCATTGGAAAGAGTAGTAGAAAAGAAGTTTGAGATGAGTCAGAAAGTTGGGCTGGAAGATATATTGAGAGAAGTATAGGTTGAGAAATAGGGTAGTGCATTGGAAATGTTAAATTAGAAGAAAGTGATAAATATATAGATCCATAAGTACATTGAAAGTATATAGATGATTACAGGAGGTAAGTGTATGTAGATGATTAAAGATATTGGTAGAGGTACAGGATGAGAAATAGGGTAGTGCATTGGATATGCTTTTTCAGGAGAAAAGTAACAGACACAGCAATACACAAAGATAGGTACATATCTATAGTGAAAATAAATGCTTATATACAGATTGATATGCTGTAAATTTCTGTTTGCGTATGGTGCTTATGTGGGGAAGAGCCAATTCTTGAGTAGTTTTCTGAAGATAAGGTGGTTGTCGGTGGATCTTATGTTGGGGGGTAAAGAGTTCCATAGCTGGACTGCTTGAACAGAGAAGGATGTGCCAACCATTGTTTTTTTCTTGTATCTTGGGATTTTGAGGCGAGATGCCCCTTTAGAGCGTAAATTCCTTTGTTGAATGTGTTTGGTGATTTTATTCCTGATGAAGAGTGGTACCATTTCATGTATTGCTTTGTGGGTGATACAAAGTAGCTTGAACATGGATCTTCTGGCAACCGGTAACCAATGCAGGGCTTTCAAGGCAGGTGAAATGTGGTCTTACGATTTGATGTGCAAGAGTAGTCTGGCAGCCGAGTTCTGAATCCGTTGTAGACCTTTCATGGCCGTTAAAGGTGGTCAGTGGTAGAGGCTATTGGTGTAATCGAGTTTGGACAGAACAAGGGAGATGGTAGCTTGGGCCTTGTGTGGAAATCCCAAATGAGGGGAAATTTGTTGCAGCATTTTTATAGTGACGAAGCTTAATATTGATAGTTTTTCCACTTGGGCATTCCTCGACAGCTTGGAGTCCATGGTCATTCCGAGGTTTCTTACTTCCTTCGATAACTTAGGCAGTGATCCCAGTTCAGCAGGCCAGGCAACAAGCAGGTCATAATGTTTGCAATCGCCATACGTAAGTATTTCCATTTTGGAAGCATTCAATTTGAGATGGCTCCAACTCATCCATGGCTCTGGGACAACTGAAAATTTGATATTTTCCAATGTCTTTGGGTCATTCCAGTCAAAGGCGTATTTGCGTGTCATCTGCATAGCTATAGCACATGAGGTGAAATGTATTGGTCAATACCGATAATGACTTCATGTAGATGTTGAAAAGCATGGGCGAGATGATAGAGCCTTGAGAGATATCCTGCTTTTGTGGAGTATGGTTTGGATGAGAAAGTTGGGGTATGGATGACATTAGTTCTGTTTCGAAGGTAGGACGTGATCCATTCTAGAGCAGTCCCTCTATGCCAGCTTCATAGAGTCTTTGTTTCAGGGTGTCATGGTCAACCGTGTCAAAGGCAGCCACGATGTCCAAGAGGAGTAGCGCAGCAACCCCGTTGCAGTCTACTGTATTCTTCAGGTCGTCCCAGATGGCAAGGAGGGCAGATTCAGTGCCTCTTCCCAGACAGAATCCTGTTTGGAAGTCTGAAAGTATGTTGTTCTCTTCAATGAATTGTGACATCTGGGCGAACGCTGCTCTTTCTATCAGTTTGCTTAGGAAAGGTCCATTTGTAATGGGTCTGTAGTTGTGATGGTTCAGGCAGTCCAAGTATATTTTCTTCAGTAAAGGGCATATGTGTGACTTTTTTAGTTCTTCTGGAATCGTTGATGATTCTTCTTACCGGAGAGGCAGCAGAGTTTGTTAAAAGAATTGTATTGAATGTTTGTGGTGGACAGGCCTGCTTGCTTTGACCAGGTCCATAAATTCATCGCGTGAGATGTGTTGGAAGGAACGGAGAGGCTGGGTTAGAGTATTCTTGGATTGTTGTTTTGTACAAGGGTTAGTGCTGGGGCTTTGTTTCTGTATTAAGTATAAGTCCAATGTGTCTGCTTTGCACATGTAATGACTTGACAGTTTGGCTGTGAAATCTTGAGGAACAGGATGAGTTCCTTCTTCGCAATTTTGGTTGCAAAATTCATTGAGTATTTTACAGAATTCTTTATTTGCACATTTAGCATTTTGAATTCTGTCTGAATAGTACCCTTTCTTAGCTTTGTTGATAGCTGATTTGTATAATCTGTTAATTTTCTGTAGGTGAAGTTTGTGTTGTTTGGCGTTTGTTTTGAGCCAGGTACGTTGCAGCTTTCTAATTTGTTGTTTTATGCCTGTTATTTCTATTTTTCTCCAAGGTGCTTTTTTTTTCTTTTGTTCTGTTTTTTCCACGGCCGATAGGTGGATGAATGTAAGGTAGTTTTAGTTGAGTCGCTTAGGGCCCGATGTAGGTGGCAAATACCGGTCGGAAACGGCCGAATTCGGCCGTTTCCGACCGGTATTTGGCATCTTGAGATGTAGGGGGCCAGATTTTACAGATTCTGTAAATGTACTGAATCGGTACATTTACAGAATCTGTAAAATACCGAATCGGTATTTTTTACCGATTCGGTAATTCCCAGATGTAGGTAGGACTCTTCTGAGTCCCAAAGGCCCTACAAATTCGGTATTTTACCACCCAATCCAATTGGGTGTTAAAATACCGAATTCAGGTGTGCATGCACATGTGTGCATGCACACCTAGCCATGTGACAGACAGACATGCCCTTAGGGCATGTCTGTGTGCCACATGGCGCACATGCCTATTTTTGGGGTGCCAGAGGGTGTCAAAGTGACACCCCCTGCACCCTTGCAAAATTCGGTATTTACCGATTCTGTAATTACAGAATCCGTATTGCCCATTGATTCCTATGGGCTTTAAGGCCCATAGGAATCAATGGGCAATACCGATTCGGTATTTACAGATTCGGTAAATACCGAATCTTAACGATTCGGTATTTACAGAATCTGTAATACCTACATCTCCCCCCCTCATATTTACCGACTCTTAAATACCGAATCGGTAATATTCGGTATTTAAGAGTCGGTAAATATTAATTTCCTACATCTTGCCCTTAGTGTTGTTTTATGTTGGAAAGCAAGCAAGTGGTAGTCTGACCATGTGACTGGAGTTATAGTTTGAAAGGTAACTAGTTCAGTATTAGCAAAAATGACATATAGGATATGTCTAGTGTTGTACGTGGGTTTGTGGACAATCTGATGCAGGTTCGGTGCATCTAGGCCAGTGATTATTGTTTTTGGGTAGGTCATTATGAGTTTGTCAAACCAAATGTTGAGGTCACCCAGAACGCATAGGTTGGAGTGTATTGTTATCAGGTTTGAATCTGTATCTAGAAATGCGTCTGGAAATGCCGCCTTGCTAGGTGGAGGTCTGTAAAGGAGTAGGAAGTTGCAGGAGGAGGACGGTGTAGGATTGCATCTTGTTAGAAGAGCGTCACAATTCTTTATGGAGATGTTGTCAACTTTAGTGATATGTTATGTTTGCCTGATCACAACAGTTAGACCACCTCCTTTTTTTCCTATATGATTTTGGGTGATCGTTTGATAGCCTAGAAGAATGGCTTCAAGCAGGACTAGAGCCATATCATCTCCCAACCATGATTCAGTTATGAATAGTATGTCTGGTTTTGCATCTGTGAGAAGGTCCGAGATGTGATGTTTAAACAAAAATGTAAGTATTTCAGTGACCCACTGGCCTAGCAGTAACTTTTGCTTACCATTGTGTGAGATAACTAAGATATAGTATATCTGAAAAGTTATTGAGCCATGAAATTCCTTTTTCTGTGTTGCATGAGAGGTATATTTTGCAACTCAATAGACTGTGGGGGCACCCGTTGATGCGTTTATTACAAAGGTATTTAATTAAACATCCTGAATTCAATATATAAGAAGATTTCTTTATAATATTGGTTAATACTCACAAAAATAGAGCTCTTTTCAGGATACAATGCAAATATTTTGTTGTTGTTGAGTTTAAATTGTCAGTCAATTAATTACCTTTCGCAAAGTAATCAACAAAGGATATTATTATGTTTTAAGGCAACTGAGTATTTTGAGATGGTGTTGACATGTAAGGTGAACTTGGTTAGCTGAGATTATGAGGCTCTCTAACCTGGCCAGTGTACTTACTAATTTGCTCTTTAGTTGATTTATCATATCATGGGTAGGCAGTGGCGGTCAGCACAATCTGGAGTGGTGAGGCAAGGGGGTAAGGAGGTATCATTCTAAAAAAAAAGAAAAATTCACTTTCCTCCTCGACGCTCTGTCCCACGTCGTCTCTCCTTGCCGAACAGGAAGCAGCCAGGCTCCCCTGAGTCAATCCCAAAGCTGAAATGCAGCGTTGTTTCTATTGGCTCCACTAAATCAATCACAACGCTGCAATGCAGCACTGTGATTGGTCTGAGTGCTGTGGCAGGGACTAAGGGCATTGGCATGTTCTCCATGCAGGCTTTAATGCGGCCTGCATAGAGAACATGCTAAAGTGTGCATGACTGTTTGGGCGGCCCGTGAGGGCCGGTCAAAGCATCATGAGGACTTTAGTGTGTCCATCACTTCCCCCTTGCTCTGTCAGCAGAGCAGCCCCGCTCACATGCTGCAGCAGCAGGGAAGAATAAAATAATAACATGAGTTATTATCATTTTATTTTCATTTTCTTTTACTGCTGCACAGCAGCAGTGGGGTGACGGTCCTCCGCCTTAGCGGAGGAGCCACCACTGTGGGAGGTATTTCATGTAAATGTAAAGAGCATCTGGATTGTGTTTCGCAAGTTTGTGTTCTCGGTCCACTTGGAAGATAGTTCAAGTATCAGCATATGAGAATGTTTTCAGTGCTTCCGCTTGTTCAGAAAGAAAGACACCTGACATTCAAGGCATTTGTTAGGCCTTATATCTACGTTATGTATAAAATGCACAGTGATGCCTCCTTTTTGAGGATGGTTTCCTAGAAGATATTTTATATCTTACATCTCTGTGTATTTACAGTCTCTGTTTATTGTGTTTTCTCAGTCACAGTGTTTCTGTTTTTTAGATGGTATGAATGTGAGTACATATGAGACTTCCTCCAATTCTTTCCCCCTTATAGGATAGTGATATGCCTGTTATTTTAGGCATGTCAAACAAACAAAAGACGATGGAAAGAATGTTTGCAACAGCCCTAGCCGCTGAACATCACTAAGGGTAGCATTTACAAGCCATTGTACTTTTGCTCATCATGACACCGCAGACAAGACCCAGCCACTTGCAAATCAGTCTTGGTCCTTCTCCAATAGGAACAGTCCAGTCAGAACTCTCTAAACTGCCACACAGCAACCCAAAACCGGTTTCAACCTGATTGGGCCTCTTCAGTAGGTATAGCTTGGTCCCAGTGGCATAGCGAGGAACTCACATCTGGGCACACCCTTAGCCACTTAGGGCGTTCTGGCTCGGTTACTGGCACACTGATTATTGTCTATGCTCTGTAAACTTCTACCTGTGTCCCTTTCTCTGATTCTTATCTCCAGCTACAGAAATGCACCCAAGCAACCCTTCACCTTGAGCCGCTACTGCACACTATTCTGTGTTCCTGCTGCATATCATTTGGTGCTACCATTAATGAAAAATCCCTGTTCACTTTAAGTATAGATCATCTGTTGCCCTCCTAATGTAACTCGGTCAGGGCTCACCTCAGGCACCACAGTAAGTGCTCCTCTGCTGCACAGCACTCACAGCTTTCAGGATACAGATTTCCATTTGCTCCTCTGGTGCTTTGTTAGAAATCGGGTCTCCAGCTGGCAGTGGTTTGCATCGGCTCCAAGTAGAGACCCTCACTCCATTCAGGGTACCGGAGCCATGAAGCTAAAATAACCCTACTCTGTCCCTTGGTAGCTTGGCACAAGCAATCGGGCTTAAGTCAGAGGTAATGGGTAAAGTATTTGTACACACACACACACACACAAAAGAACACAGAAAAAACACTACAAAAGTGAAAACACTACAAAAGAAGTCCAAAAGCGAAAACACCGCAAAAGAAGTTCACATAAGTTTAGAAAAACAGCCATGAAGCAGGGGCTGTGTCTATTACTCAGCGCGAAGTAGGCGCTGCATTAGTCTTTTGAAGTTATGCGTCGATAAAACAGGTGCTCAGAGTCGATGGGTAGATTTGCTCCTTAAGATCATCAGGTTGCACTTCCAAAGGCCCATGAACTGGATTTGGCACCACTTTGCAAGTTAGGCCTCTCAGCAGAAAAGTGCAGGCACTGGCAGGTGAGGTATTTTATGGCCCTGAGACTTCTTAATAGGAAGCAAGCACGCACACGCCCTTGGAGAATCTTGAAAGCAGGATGTAGAAAGCAAAGTCCAGTCCTTTCGCTCTGAAGACAGAATCAGCAAGCAGCAGGCTAGCGCAGCAAAGTAGCAGGCAGAGTACCAGTCCCTGCTTCAGCATCCAGCTCCTCTTCCTGGTAGAATGTCCTCAGTTCAGAAGTGTTCTGATTTTGGGGTGATAGAGGTCCAATACTTACACATCTTTCTGCCTCTGAAGTAGGAAAACGTTGTCTTTGTAGTGCACAAGACCCTGTCTTTCCATGACCTCGTTCTAGACACAGCAGGGGGTGGATACAGCTTTGTGTGAGGACAGGCAAAGCCCTATTCAGGTGTCAGTGACAAAAACCTCCCACTACTTTAGCTCAGTAAAGTCCATCAGACGGGTGATGGACCATCAGAATAGGCAAGGCACACCTCAGCTCCCTTTTGTGTGACTGTCTAGAGTAGATGCACATGGCCCAACTATCAGCCAACCCAGACATGTATTTTTCAGACAAGCAGGGGCACAGAATGGTGGTTATGCAAGAAAATATCCACTTTCTCAAAGTGGCATTTTCAAACGTGCAATTTAAAAACCAGCTTCACCAAAAGATTTATTTTTAAATTGTGAGGTCAAGACCCCGAACTCTAAATCTCTACCTGCTCCCAATGGGAAATTACACTTAAAAGGTTTTTCAAGGCAATCCACATTTACCCTATGGGAGAGATAGGCCTTGCAATAGTGAAACCCGAAATTTGCAGTTTTTTACTATTAGAACATGTAAAACACAACAGTACATGTCCTACTTTTTAAATACACT
Organism: Lissotriton vulgaris; assembly: GCF_964263255.1. Classification (NCBI taxonomy): domain Eukaryota; kingdom Metazoa; phylum Chordata; class Amphibia; order Caudata; family Salamandridae; genus Lissotriton; species Lissotriton vulgaris. Next base: position 1,131,475,389 of record NC_141689.1, on the reverse strand, counting down.
GCACCCTGCCATTGGGGACTCCTTGGGCCGACCTTAGGGGTGACTTGCATGTAGTAAAAGGGGAGGTTTGAACCTGGCAAGTCAAAGCACTTACCATGTCGAAATTGCAGTTTAAAACTGCACACACAGACACTGCAGTGGCAAACCTGAGACATGTTTGTAGAGCTACTCATTTGGGTGGCACAATCAATGCTGCAGGCCCACTAGTAGCATTTAATTTACAGGCCCTAGGCACACCTGGTGCATTTGACTAAGGACTTACTATTAAATCAAACATGCCAATCAGGGATAAACCAATCACCAATACATTTTAGACAGACAGCATATGCACTTTAACACTGGTTAGTAGTGTTAACGTGCCCAGAGTCCGAAAACCAACAGAAACAGGTCAGAAAAACAAGGAGGAAGAAGGCGGAACGTTTGGAGATACCCAGCAAAATGCACCGGTGCAACATACATAATGCCTGTCACTTACCTGCAACCAGTGGCATACTGCAAAATGATGGGAATCTCCAGTGAAATGTGATTAAGGGCCTCTGAGTATCATATATCTCCCAGATATACATTGGCCTTGGGCTTTATAGGGGTCTCCTGAAGAGTTGGGGGCCCTTTGATGTACATCCCATTGTGCCTTCAACTGAGCACCATCCTGCAGCCTGCAGGTGCACATTATTCTGTGTCCCTTGCTGAGTTTCCTATGTGTAATTGCTGATCCATGTGCAATTACACTTGTATGTTTGTTTATGTGCATGGATGGTTCATCAGACGGCTGAAAACGCTTGGAGAAGCAGGTCAGCGCTGGGATGCTCTTTGAGTTACTACGCGCTTTATAAAACCATTAAATAAATAAATAAATAATAATGCCTGTACATCTCTTGGACGTTGCAAACATGGGTGTCTGTCGCAGTATGTGCTGTGTACATGGGTTTGCAGTCTTTGTGTGCGGCATGACTTGTGCATCCTTGTGCCTCCTTGTGCATCTACTATTCAAGATCCAAACCTATTAACAGTGTATTTTTGGCAGTGGAACTCATATTAACTGCTTGTCATGTCCATGTGTACTTAGTAAAGGTAGACTGTGAATTACGTATGGCTGTGTACTTTGCATAATCTTTGTATTGCCATTAATCCTCCCCATCAAAGTAGGCCGCAGACTTTTCCATTTTTGAAATTACTTCTTTCTTACTTAGACTATTTCAAAGTTGTGGTTAATCTTATCATCCATTTTTTAGTAAATGATAGGTTTAATACCCTGATTGGGCTGCATAATGCAGGGCCTCTAATGTGCACATCGTGTACCGGATGAATACTGTGGCATGAGGCTTCATATTTACTGTGTGTGCAATTTGTGCCATATTCCACTTTGCTCAGTTAGATGGGTTTTCTACAATGTGATATATTTATTTTCATCCGATTAAGCCATTCACCACCAGACTTCTCTCTCGTCAGTTATTCCACTTCAAAAATGTACAACTGGTCACTATTATAACATAGATAACATATGCAACCCTGGGAAACACCCCAATATTACGTGTCACAGTTGTTAGATATCCATGTTTTCTCCACATTAACCTAAAATATATTTCCTGTACATTCACTCGAGCACCTCTTTAAGCTCATCGCCTGTCTTTCCTAGGGAAACTCCTTCATTTTATGGAAGTTGCATACTCTTTTCAGTACATTTAAGGCTCTCTTTCATTATTAAAACAAATACACTCAAAAGGTCCCTACAACTTCGCACAAAACACTTTTACTATCTGCATATGTGTGAATATGTTTTTTGTGCTTCTGACCTTAAGAACAAGTGGACCTTTTATTTTGCACTGATTAAACAACTGCCCATGGCCATTCATAACGAGAAAGAAAATTGTTTTTTGGCAGCACTTTCAGATTCATGCACTGATTCCTCAATGTATCCAACTGTTCTCAGTCTCCTGGGTATTTAAGTTTTTTAAGCATTGCTTACTGTTGCCTCTAGAGATTAATCGATTTTAAGAGTTTTAACTTTCATTTCTTGACGTTGCATTTTGTCTTTTTTCAGCCTGAGCACCTGAACCCAATAAAAGAGGTGATGCCAAAGCCTCTGATATTATTTGCCATGTCAGGTATTGCTGAGGATCACTGGCAGGCAGATCCAATAAAACGTGTTCAGAAAGAGCATGCAGCCCTACTTGGTGATGATGCATGAGCCTCATCCTGAGTCAGTTACAGAAAAAGATCACGAGAAGTGTCTTCTAGGACTTGGTGACTCAACTGCTGGGGATCACGAGCAGACAATAACACTGAGACACTGCACTACTATTAAATAATGAGCAAGTGATTTGTTGGCCAATTCTTTTTTTTTAGTTTGAGCAGCTTTATTACAAACCAAGCAATATAACTATGAGTAATACGCATATCAGATATAAATGTAAAGTCATGAATGAAAAAGCTAAATGACAAAAAAGATAAAGCTGTTTATAATTTTAAATAAAATTATAGAGAAGGGAGAATGGGAGGGAAAAGGGAAAGGAAGGAGGGAAACACGGAAGAGATAATGAGAACAATTGAAGACCGCATAGTGATATGCATTACTTAATCAAACATCGAAAATACGAAATATATAAGTAAAATGAACATTTCCGAACATGCAGAATTAACCTGATTTCTACCCGAGAGATCTAAGAAATCAGTTAAGGGATACCAAAATAATTGTCTGTTAACATATGGTCTACACGATAAAGATAAAGCAACATCTAGACGGAGATAATGACAAACATTATACCACCAGGCTTTAAATGAAAGACTAGTTTCACATGTCCAATTAAGAGTAATTTGCTGAAAAGCTAAAGCCAGCATAAGGTCTAACAATCCTGTCTTATGAGAACCTAACAAGAGAACATCAGATAAGCTACCCAATAGACAGAGTACATAGAAGAATAGATGAAACCATCAGTTTGATGGAATCAAGCCGACCCCACCAAAATAGAAATAACGGGTTCCAAGAAGAAGAAAGTTTAGTAATAATGCCAAGACCTTCTTTTATATGTCGATTAACAAAGTCTTGTATGAAGTTTATAAAACATATACCTAAATACTTAGGGCCTCATTGCAACTTTGGCGATCCTAGAGCAGCGCCGCCACCATACCATCCACTGGAGGACCATCAAAGCCATGGTCCGCCAGCCTGCCAGATTAGGAGTTAAATTCTGGTCTAGCGGGCTGTGCTGCTGCGGTCTGATGGCGCTGGTCTTTTAGGCTCATAGAAGAGCTTAACATGCAAACTGCCACCATCAGAGCACCAACTGAACATTCCTGCAAGCATGGTATATCTTGGTCTTTAAATAAATGAGATCCACCAGTCGGTTGAACAGATTGAATATTAGAATGTTGCTTACGATTCTTTAAATAAATAGCAATATATTTCCCAAATAATGGCATCCCCCATAATAGCGGGCACTACTACAAAGTAAATGAGATGCGTAGTTATTTTATTCAAGTTTAGTTTAGCGCAAACCACATTCTGTAAAGTAGATTCAGAAGTGGAAGTGTAGAATTGTTGTTCCATGTATTCAATAGTCTGCCAATATAGATTTATGTAGCTTAGCAAATGATTTCCTTTTTTTATCAACAAAGTTGATAACAAACCCATGGGCAGAAGCCTTAAAAGTATCCCATAATAATTGGGGGGAAATATCAGGATCAGTATTAAGTGTAAAAAATGAATTTCGCGCCAGGATACTCTGGAGTAATTGAGCGCGTAATAAAACAGCATAATAATAATAATAATTAGAAAAAACTGTAAAAGAAGTAGAAAAAGAGGAGTCTAATAATAGAGAATTATTAACCGCCAACAATTCGATTGGGTTTGTGCCTGGAGTATCTCCACTTCTACAACAAGGTGAGTATGATGGGAAATAACAATAGGTTCAATAGAAGCTGAAATAAGATTTTATGCCAAAGGGTGACTCCGTAAAATATAATTTAAATGGGTAAGGCAGCCATGTGGAGGAGAATAAAAAGAGAACTCCTTTGCGGTAGAATTAAATAAACCCCATGCAGCTAATTGATGATTCTGGGAAATAGTAGAATTAAATTATTTATGGGCTTTATGAGGAATGAAACAAACTTGGAATTGACAATCTAAAAACTGAGCTCAACCAATCCTGCTTACATTTTAAAGCTTTTGACTCCGTCAGATGGGTCTCTAGTAATAGGAACAAATCTGGATAGTAGGCAGCTAAGTGAGATAGTATTCTCTGCCTTTTGATGGGATTAAAAAAATCAAGCTAGAGAGAAGAAAATTTAAAAAAGGAAGGAACCAAAGCAAGGAAGGAAAAGGGAGAAATAACAGATAAGACAATAAAAGACAGTATATGTCAAGAAAATAATTGACGACTGAAATACATACCTTTAAAGGGATGAGCAGAACAATGGGGTGGTGACACCCAAATGAAGTCAGCACAACTGACAAGGAGCAACGCACCACAGCGGAGGACAACAAAGAGCGGCCAGAAAGCAAACACATGAAGAATCACTGGAACATGTAAAGAAAGTAGAAAAAATAAAAAAGCAAAAACAAAATAGTTAAGCCTGAACATTATACCAAAACCTCAGGTAACAACAAACAGCATAAGAAGAAATAAAACATTTGTAATACAGTATATTATTTCAAATAAACATTTCAATAGTTCAAGGAGAAGAAGAAGGACCAGCAAAATCCATAGAAATTATCTAATGAGAATTTGCTAATTTATTAAGTTCAGGTGGATCTTCAAAAGTATTGTGGCTGTTCCGAGAAGTCACTATAAATATGCACGGATGAAACAGACCATAGCTAGAACCTAATGTTCGTACTGCCGGGAGAAGATGGAGGAAATCTTTCTTACGAGTAGCAATAGCTGTGGAAACATCCTGTGTAAGAAAAAGCTTTGCACCAGACCATACAAGTTATTTAGCTTTTGCTGCATTTAGGACTTTTCAGAGATCCGTGAATTCAAAATTTAAAATGATCACACCATGAGGTTTGGTAGGAGCGTCTGGTGAAGATAGATGAGGACCCAGTCTGTGCGAACGTTGAATACTGAGACTTGTTGATGGAGGTAAAGCTAAACGTTTTGGAGAAATTAGGTGAAAAAGAACCTCGAATCATCTACTTCAATTCCTTCAGGAAGGCCATACATATGTAAATTGTCCCTATTCCTATGTTCCACGTCTTCTACGTGTTTTTTCAACAATAGAATATTTTTCTCTGAGAAGCAATTTGTAAGTCAGTAACATGCTGATCAACTGGAGACATTCTAGCTTCTACATTGGACCATTTGTCATCAAGCATTTGAATGTGACTGTTCGTTTCCTCAATGAACGGTCGAAGAGCTCGTATTTCCTCTAGTACAGTGTCTAAAGAGACAGGAGATGACGACTTTGGCAGAGAAGGAGGATCGTGTTTAAGTCTCTTATTTGTAGAGGAAGGCAGCAGTGACTTCAGTGAGGAAGAGGAGGAAGTTGTCGAACGAAAAACCACAGACTGAGTCATTTCAAGAGCAACACAGGAGCCTCCCATGAAGGCTAGAGGAGAGGATAAGCTGAATATAGAAATGACACTAGAATGACCTCTAATAGAAGTTAAAGACTTCTTAACGCTGCCCATATAAAGCTTGGTGAAAGAGTAGAGACGAAAATATGTGACCAAGCAAATTTAGGTAAAGACCCAAGGCACATGACTCCTCTAGAATCATCAAGCAATATGTGAAGGCATTAGAATAATAGTGAGGAGAACTGTGATGACTTGCACATAAAAAACTAATAATAAATGCCAAGAGGTAATCAGGACAGAAGAAACCAGTCAAACATCGTCAAATTAGAGATGGAAAGGAGAGCAGCATATCAGGATCCAAAAAAAAGCGTATTGTATCAAAAATACCTCAAATGGATTTGCAACGCTTAGGAGAAAGAGCTGACGTGGTAGAATTCAAAATGATGACCACAACATCATGAGGAACATCAACAGCACAAAAAGGGAGAAAAAGCCACACCAAAGCAGGAAAAGGGAGTGGTTCAATGCAGATAGTGTTCCTGTAGCAGGATATTAGCCGTCCTTCAGCACAACATCGTTATACACGCCGATGCATAAACGGAATCTCTGATGAGGTGCCAAGCTCCCGGTCTAAGTGGCCATCCTAGACGCCATCCAAACCACGCCCTCAATGGCCAATTCTTAATAATCAATCAAAAGGTAAAAGCTGCACTACGTTATTTTATATTTTATCTTGAGTTCAAAAAGTTTGTGCAGGTGGGGTGCTCTCCCAGGTAGCGTCACCGTCCGATGACGCTGTAGAATACAATACTGTTGTGTGCACGCATAAAAGTGAGTGCATCCCTGGCTGGAGGCACACCTAAGGGTTCCAAAAGTAAGTTTAGACTCCCAAATAGTTCGTGACGTTATTTCATCTGTTTATTCACATGTATAAGTCGTTTGATATTGTCATCATATCAAGGTGATACAATCTTCACAGAATATAGTTTATGCGGGTGAATGAGTTCCACTCCCTATGCATTTCGGGCGGAGCCCTTTGTCAAGGGGTATCTACAAAGAATGAAGAAGATTAAGTGGCCTGTCGGCGTAATGTAACAAGTATCGTCTTTAAGAACATATGTCTAGGTTCTAGCTGTTATTTAAGTGCCTAAGTGGGCATGCAGTTAGTCTGCTAACATGCTGCGTGAAAAGGTGTTTGTTTTTAAAAAACATGCTTTGTGGTGTACGTGAACAGCAGGTGACATGGGGTGAACGGGTGGTTACATTAGAAGGGCGTGTGGTGTGCACGATAATATTAATTAGGCAGTAAACTCACAAGTGAAAAGGCATGTCATGCAAAACGCTTTAATGGCGCGGAGTTAATGTGCCATGCGGAAACATAGGACGCGCTAATAAACTAGTTGGTAGATTAAATTAGCGCGTTTGAAAGGCATGTATGAGAACTCACGGCGTGGATCCCAGAAGATTAGGTGTTTACATCGTTCTAAAGAAAATGGTAAAAAACCATGTGTTAACCGCAAGAGGATACCCAGAAACACTTCTCATTGAAACAACGAACCGCGTGGAATCGATTGCTAGAACAGAGACTTTAAAACCCACCATCAAACCCATGGAAAATAAGATGGTACTCGTATCTAAATTTTCTACCCCAAGTACAGCGTACAAAAAAATCATACTTAAGCATTGGTCAACCCTACAAGTTGAACCTGACTTCAATGAGATCTTCAAAACTCCACCAATTTTCGCGTACACGCGAGACAAAAACTTGAAAGAAATATTGACTAAACCTTGCGCTATCATAACCACGCAAAAAGGAACTCGCCCTTGCTTAAACTGTAACAATTGTAACTGTATTATCAAAGGCAATTCTATCACGCATCCTATGAGAGGCAACACCATTAACCTCCATGTCGATGCTACTTGTGACTCTACCAACCTCATTTATCTCCTGAAATGCCCATGTGGGAAAATTTAAGTGGGGAAAACGGAACGCAAAATTAAAGTGCGTATTAACGAACACAAATCCAACATCCGGACTAGAAATGAGAAATCAAACGTAGCAGCCCATTTCATAGAGCAAAAGCACAACGTAGCTCAATTAAAGTTCCTTGTACTGGAAATTATCCAGAAGGTTGAAGGCAGAGACAATTGTAAATTTCTATTACAGAGAGAAATGTCTTGGATTTACCGATTACAGTCGATGAAACCACATGGTCTTAATGACAGGATTGAATTTAGCTGTTACCTGTAACCTAATTGTATATTAACATTTTTCCGTTTTGATTCTATTACATTGTATGCTTACACTGTCCCTTGGCTATCCCCCTATTAACAGTAATGTATGTTCATAGAGTCACAGTTCGAACTTATTTTTCGTTCTTAATGAAGATCTAGCTTTCTCTTAAAGCCTAAGTGTATGGATGCTCCAAACATTTTTATTATTTTCCCCCTACACAAAGAGTTTTTGTAAACATGCATCTGTTTCATTGTCCCTCTTTTATTTTTAGTTAAACACAGGACTCGCGAGTCCCACTTCTATCTTCACCACTTTTCACCTAAACCTATCACTTGCATGCTTATTCAAATACCCGTAAGCAATCGCCTACTGGCGACCGCCACCAGGGTGTTACACAGATCGAAGACGGTTCCTCGGACTTCTCCGATCAACTTTATCCAATTTAAGTAAGTAAACCGATAGCATCACGGTCGCGCTCTAACGGGAGCTTCCGTCCCACCATCCAACTCCTTAACACATGGTTTTTTACCATTTTCTTTAGAACAATGTAAACACCTATCTTCTGGGATCCACGCCGTGAGTTCTCATACATGCCTTTCAAACGCGCTAATTTAATCTACCAACTAGTTTATTAGCTCGTCCTATGTTTCCGCATGGCACATTAACTCCGCGCCATTACCGTGTTTTGCATGACATGCATTTTCACTTGTGAGTTTACTGCCTAATTAATATTATCGTGCACACCACACGCCCTTCTAATTTAACCACCCGTTCATCCCATGTCACCGGCTGTTCACGTACACCACAAAGCATGTTTTTTTAAAAACAAACACCTTTTCACGCAGCATGTTAGCAGCCTAACTGCATGCCCACTTAGGCACTTAAATAACAGCTAGAACCTAGACATATGTTCTTAAAGACGATACTTGTTACATTACGCCGACAGGCCACTTAATCTTCTTCATTCTTTGTAGATACCCCTTGACAAAGGGCTCCGCCCGAAATGCATAGGGAGTGGAACTCATTCACCCGCATAAACTATATTCTGTGAAGATTGTATCGCCTTGATATGATGACAATATCAAACGACTTATACATGTGAATAAACAGATGAAATAACGTCATGAACTATTTGGGAGTCTAAACTTACTTTTGGAACCCTTAGGTGTGCCTCCAGCCAGGGATGCACTCACTTTTATGCGTGCACGCAACAGTATTGCAATTCTTAATAATGCCACTGATTGACAGAGCAACATGCTTTTGTACCTTGAGACCAGGTGGCATACTAGCCTTTTTTTCTAAATATTGGATAAAATATGCAAATATCGTAATAGATTTAATGTATACACCTCCCAAAAATGAACACTTACTTTAATGTTTGCGCTTCAGTGTTTCCTTGTTGTCAAAGAAACACATGCATTACTTAAGCCTTAACCATTAAAGAGCATTAGTCATTATTAAAGCTGGAGATTATAACATTGTAAACTGAGCAAATATGTTTGTCAGTTCCGGCAGGATGCACTAAATTCATCATGTTATCTGCTCACTACATTTTATATTCATTAACACTACAAGTTCTTTTCTACAAAAAAATCATACTTTTTGAACTGCAGCAATACAACTAGTGTTTCCTTATTATATTATATACGTCACATTATGAAACCCTGAAAAATGTCCTAGATGACACAAGCTGTCTTCTTAAATGCAAGCAGTATTAGTATTCAGCACAGGACTTCATCCTTTATTAGTAAATCCTGATATTTAAGATGGATTCGAAGGGACTAATAAGTCAGTCCGCTAGGTGTTAATCAATAGAGAGAATGAATAATCAATGCAAAACTGTCACTTCTCTGCCAAAGGGGAAATCATGCACGAATAAAACAGCACTCCTCTGTTGTAGCCTTCATCAAATACATGCAAAACTAATCAGATAGATTTCCATTCCCTGCACAGAAGTGTGTGGCCTTTTGACAGCAGCTAAGGCAACCAAACGTCGATGCTAATGTTTACCCATACTTCATTGTACAAATCCAAGAGCGGCTGCACTTGTGCGTCTATTGTGTGCGCTTATTACCCGACAGATTCCTCTTTGAGCCTCTGTGTTTTAGCATTCCACTTCCTATGCAGATCCCATGCAGCCGTGCAAACGTTTCCACTGCTACACTAATATTAGTATATTTCAAGAAGCAGGACAATGTACCATACATAAGCCAAACTTTCTAGCATGAACCTTGATTCACCAAAATGTCAGCAGTAAAGGAAGAGGTATATCTTGTCCCCTTTAACCCACTGATGACATTAGAGGCAGTGTGTACTGTTCATTGCACAAGTCTAAGGCCTTGATTTACACTGGCGTGATGAAACTCGAGGGGGGCACCCTTGCAAGGTACGTTGAGGGGCCCCCTCTGGACTCAATCCGGAGCTCTCTGTGCTGAGGGGGACCCCCTGTAACGTGGGCCCCCGCACAATGGGGGCTTCTTTGGGGGACTGTGTTACGCCACAGCAGATTTATGAAATTGTCCTGCCTCACGGAAAGACAACTTGCTGCACTGCACTGTGTGCAAAAAAGAGGGCAGGAATTTGCCATATTTATAAAGATATGGTGCATTCCTGCTCTCTGCCTGTGCTGGCACAATTTGCTGCCTAGCACCAATGCAGGCCCCCTTGCGCAGGGGCGGTTCTAGGCTCATGGCGGCCCTGGGCAGGGAGAGTAGGTAGGGGGCCCCTGAAGTGGAGGTCCGGGCAGGGCGGAGCGTGGAGGCCAGTGAAGGGGGGGCGGGGTCATGGTGTTTGGAAGTGGAACAGAGCCGGAGGCCCCAAATCGATGCTAGGGCCCACCACGTAAATATGTATCCATCCTCAGAGGATTATTATATTAAGGATATATATTGGTGTGGTGGCCCCTGGGGTTTGGTGGCCCTGTGCAGGTGCACAGCTTGCACATGCCTACGGCTGCCCCTGCCTTGCCCCATGGTAAAAGGGTGCCTGCAAAGCAGGAAGAGTTCTTTTTTGTGCAGGAAGGGATATCTTCCTGTACAAAAACAATCTTCTCAGTCTTTCACCTTTTTCTCCTTGTTGCGCCTCCTCTGGGAAGGTGTAGCATTATGACACATTTCCAGGTTGATCAGTATTGTTAAATGTGGGAATGCACCAAAGTCTATGGGTTAATGCGTGTGAACACCCACGCTCCACCCATGGAACGCCTTCCCAGGGCAGAGTAATGCAAGGCAGTGATTTGCGCTGCTTTACATTACTCCAGATTTAGAAAACCAAGCAGGACAATCTAGTAATGTATTTATATATTTATAATATTGAATATTGTTTTTAAGAAAGTGAAACAATAAAGAATTACTGACATAGAATTGTATAATCATTTGTTTCTATATACATTTTGTTTTTTAAACTCAGTGACCCTTAATTTAAGCTGGCATTATGGTAATCAGAAAGCTACGCACCCAGATCCAAACTTTCTCAGGATTGGTACCCAAAAATTTGACTCACGTTCCATGATCACTGCCTGGCTGGAGTCATCATCTCCTCACATGATTCAAGATGACCTCATTCTACTTTAAAGCAAAGCCACCCCTTCCCCAACTTTGAGCTGAGATCATAAAACTCCTTGCTCTCCATCCTCCTCCTATCTCCACTCTTCTGCATTTGCTGTACTTCCTCCTTTCTTCTCCACCCTTTTCCTCCTTTACTCACTAACTAGTACTAGAATATAGTTCTCATATCATAATATAGCTGTGTGCAGATTATGAACCCTGAAGTAAATAACTGTGGATTTTGTTTTTTTCTTGTTATGCATGATGTACAAGGGGCTGATGCCACTGGCGCCGGCTCAAATAAATACAATTCTTCACAGACAACAGACAGTGTTCTTTACCTATATAATATCATTGACTGAATAAATAATCTTTAAAATGTAAACTGTCAGAGAATAATTCAGCATTTGTTTTCCAGATTGGAATTTTGCCTCAGATATGGAAATAGCGCCATATCCTTTGAGAGGGCGAAAATCAAGAAGGGGACGAAATTTGGGAGCTTTTTCCTAACAAACTGCAGAAGTCTATTTTGGGGAAATCACACTTTCTACTAATCTCATATTTCAAAACAGTTCATAGTTTAATTGGTGATTCTGAAACACATGTCATTTTAGGATTGTATCATCCTGGGGTTTGCAAAACGTGTGATTATCAAGATAACATTAACTAGACGTTTTTGAACAGAGAGCAAAGATGAAAGCTGGAATGGATATGAACCCAATATTCCTCAATAGTGATCAAAGTTGGCTAGATGAGTGTACTACTTAATATCGAGCCTAGGAAAATTGAGATACAAGAATATTGTGGACAGAATATTGAAAGCTAAGTGCCTACTGGGTAAGTACAGATTTACTATTCCTACCTCTATATCTTATACCTTGAAGATATATATTTTTGGAGATAAGTATAGGAATTCTAAACATACTAACCTTTCAATATTTTGTCATCGATAGTTGTATTTCTATAGTCTGGCTTCAATATTCGGGGGGCACACTAGGTGGGATAATGGACATGGCTGAGTACATAATCAAAGAAGGATGAAACCCTTTAAGCAGTTATGAAGTTCAGTGGCATGAGAATGACATGCCTTAATGATGTTAACTGATATGCCATATAAGACGGCACGAAATACATGGTAAAAGACCAAAGCCTTGTAGAACTACACAAACAAAGAGAAGACCATGCATTACACAAGAATTTCTGGATACTAAAAAGGAAACAAACCATTTGTGAGTTCCAACCAGAGAAAAGAATGACAGAAGCTAGAGGAGCCTAGCCCGCAACCATGATGGCCGCCTGATTCCTCGGCTCCGCCGACCCTCTTGCCCTTCTCCCGTTTTCCGCCCTATCCTGCTGGTTATCCTTATACCGAGTGGCGTCAGCGGAATCTGGAGGCGAACCCGGTTCTACCGATGTGCTTTTCTGCTCGATCCCGGCAGTGAGAGTGCCGAGACGCCCTCACCTCCTCCTGACGCTGCGTGGCTGTGACCGGGTCTTTGTTCTCCGAGTGCGTCCGGCCCTGCACACAACAACAGTGGCCATTACAGGCGGGACGGAGTCGGCCGGTGAAACGTGGCAGCCGCATCGTGTTCTCCGCACCTTGTTTCGCCGCTCCACAGGCTTTGGGCACCGCCGCTGAGGGGGAAACATTGTATCGTCTCCCTAGCCCGGGGACGGCTCCACTTGTTACTTTGTCTCCCCGAGCGCCGTGGTGGGCGCCATTTTACTGCCTGCCTTCAGCTCCTGAAAGTGAGGACCCTGGGCTGCTATTGAAGATGCGGAAGTCTGCCCACGCCACTTCGACACTGTGTGGGGATGGAATGTGCTACCCCTGTGCCCCCGGACTGGTTGTGCCATGATGAGTACTGGCGTGGTGATCAGCTGTTTGCGGAGGGTGATGGCGGCCGGCTTCCGGGACAGCTCCACATCTGTTCGCCCCGTGTACAGGGGAATGCTGCATCCTCTCTCCCCGAGACACCAATGTTGATTGGCGACATTTTGGGCGCCCTAGGTACTTTGAGAGCTGCCCTAAGTACTGCTGCCCGTGATTTAGGGGACCGGCTGGATGCGATTCTGTTTGCAGCACCCTTGCCTGACCGCGGCTGCCTTCAAGAGCGGGACACTGCGCCACACCCTGTGTCTGACTTCTGTGGTTTCTCCGCTCCGGTCGCCACCAAAACGTTGGGGGTGCGAGACCCTAATACTGCTGAGGTGCCGGCTGGAACATCCTTGGGGAGGTCCGAAGCTCCTGGAGCTGTGATATGGCTGGGGAAACGTCACTGGGCACCATGCTTAGCGACTTCTTCGGGGATTACTGGCATGACTCATTCCCTTCTCCTGGAGCGGTTGCTACTGCTTGGGATGGCTGATTTTCGAGGATCACTGCTGTGCGTTGCTTCTTCTTGTACCACTGCTAACTACATGGCTATGTGTCGGATGGACTTGGGTGGACGTCTTCCTACTCTGATGTGGTCACCTTGTTCACTCGCTTCTTCCAGGATGTCTACCATGAAGCTGGACTATGTCGCTACACCGCACCGCAAGGGGCAAGGTTGAGGGTGTCTCCTCTCATGTCAGGACTGTTGTTGCTTGTACTGCTGGGATGCTGATGGACTGCCGGGGATGTTGAACATTGGTCTTGTATTGGTAACGGGGTCTGGGAACGGGCGGCCAGAGTAATACATGCTGGTAGTTTTGGGTGTATCCGTATGGCCCTCCTCCGGTCTTATGTGTACTATGTTAATTCTTTTTCTTTTCCTTTTCCCTTTTCTGATTCTAAATTTCGGGTTCGATTTATGGGCGACAGGCACACTGCTAGGGGGGGGTAGGCCGTAGCCTCCGCATGCGTGCAGGGTGGGGGGGTTGGGGGGTGGGGATTTTGTTTCGTTTCAGTTTCTATGGGCCTTATTTCTCTTCTCTCTTCTTGGTTTCTCTTTTACTTTTTCTTTTTCTCTCGGGTCAGTAAGGTGTTTAGGTGTAGCGCTGCTTATTATTTCCGCTGTTGGTCCTGTTACTTTCGTGGATTTAGGTGTACTTCGTCCGTGGGGCGGGCGATGGCCAGTATGTATTGTTAGAATGTGCTATTATCCTGATAAGTATCATTGTCTGCTGATTTTTCGATTATTATCCTTCGTTTTGTTGCTAACTTGCTGGGTTCATTGCCTGCTATGTGCTTTCGGTGGTTTGAATGCGTCTGATCCTTCTTATCTACAAAATTTAAAATTAACCTAACTTCTCCTGAACCCGGCGGTCCCTCTTTCCATATGCCATGTCCTGGACACTTGCTGCTTTTTGTCTTTGGGACTGCTGGACTGATCTATCCTTACTTTTTTGTGCTACCAATTGCTTTCGAGGCCGGCCTGTAAGGTTGTGGGCCCGTACCTGTATGCTTATGTTGCACAATAAAGGTTTCAAAATAAAAAAAAAAAAAAAAAGAATGACAGAAGCTGAAGTACATTTGGATCTGTATACTGCCCGGTTGGAGGCAAGATGGCGACCGTGTGAGACGGTCGGAAAACAGCTCGCGTGAGGGGGAGGGGTAACACCGCGGCGAAAGAAAGCCCAAGAGAACGGCGAGAAGTCGGCAAGTAATCGCGGCTGGGTGAAAACTGAGAAATTGACGCGCATGAAACTGACGTGCTGTCAGCCGCTGCAGCGGCTGCTACTGGAGGTTTCCCAGCTGACGCGGTGGTTCAGAGGCGGAGCCGCTTCCAGGCTGCTAGCGGAGGCGGAGGCGGCGGAGTTCGTGGAGATAGCCGACAGGGTTGAAGCCCTGCGCAGCCGCTTCAAAAAACAGCAACCACAGCGGAGAAGGAAGCCCGGCGCTAAGAAGTTACTGAACACGGATATTCGCCTTTCAAGAGGCAGTGAGGAGCAGAGAGCCTTCAATCTGGAGGGCATTGGAGGTGTGCAGTTTGAGAGTGACGAAAACGAGGATACTTTTGGCGGTAAGGAGACATTTGGGCCAGAAGAGAGGCGAAGGGCAATCATGGCTCCTAAAATGAGCGCTAGTGTTAAAGCAGCAGCCAGGAGGAAAGCAGCTGCGGCGCTCGCAGAGTCTATGGCAGATAATGAAGGTGGCAAAAGGAAGAGACAGGGCTCCCCTCAAATAAAAAAAACAGCTCAGCAGGGTGTCAGCAAGGGGAACTCGGATAACCTGGGCACTGTTCCTATATCAGACATTTTCCAGAAGTTGGATAAAAATAAAGACACTAGAGACAAGAAAGATCACAAGGAGGATGAGACACAGGCTCCCCTGAATAATGGCAATGGTAGTGAAGAGGTACCTCCAAGCATTACAACTGAGGATCTTGCAGAACAGTTGGACTCTGTAGTATTGGTGGAAGAAGGTGTACTGAAAGATGAAATTCCGGTAGTAGATCAGCTGGGTGACGTTAAACCTTTACACCATGGTATAGAGGGGATCTCGCAGGATGATACAGGGGGGAGCAGCTGTAGCAAAAAAGAAGCCCAAAGTGATGCATTCTTTTCGGTATCGGAGGGTGGCGAATGGTCTGAGGAAGGAGATGAGAGCTTGGAACAAGAAATTAGTGATATAGAGACTGGCAGTGACTCAGAACCTGAGGAAAGTACCCCTCCTAGTACAGCAGTTAAAATGGTGGCGAGAACAAAAATGCCTAATCAGAAATTAGAGCCACTGTCTTCGAATGCTCCCCTAGAAAGCCCCGAGGGGGCCTCGGCACAAATGTCGCTCCTGGAGATTATTCACCAGGAGATATTGGCTCATAGAGAGGAAGCAAGGCAAGATAGTCGGAAATCCCAGGCGGCTGTGAGGAAGATACAAGGGGAGGTGAGAAAGCTGACAAGGGCTTGTGTGAACCTCGGTGAGCGAGTGACAAATCTGGAGGATAGAGTAGTAGCCACAGAGGCGGATTCAGCAGCAGCAGTCAAGCAAGTCGACATGCAAGCAAAACAGTTTACTGACGTGCAGTGGAAACTGGAGTCGCTAGAAAATAGGTCGCGACAAAACAACCTTCGTATCCTTGGAATTCCCGAAGGGGCCGAGGGGTCAGATATGAAAGCATTCATCGTCAAGCTCTTCGCGACCGCCTTTAAAGATTTGAAAGATTGGGATTTTGAGAGGGAGATCCAGAGAGTACATCGCACCCCGGCAAACATTTATCAAAAGGCAAAAGAGGGAATCAAGCCTAGGGCAATTTTGATTTTTCTGGGCAACTTTAATTTGAGACAAGCAATTTCTGAGAGGGCGAGACCTGAATGAAAGAATGAAATTATTTGTAGAGCGCACGATGGCCAAAAACCTGATAAAAAAATAACAGTTGATGAATATACCTTTTTCGTTCGCCCCGATTTCTGCCATATTACAGTAGAAAGACGCTGGAGATTGCGGCAGCTGATCAAACCTTTTCAAGACAAGGGTATGCAGGCTTACCTGATCAACCCCGCCCAGTTGAAAGTAATACGGGACGGAAAGACAATTTATTTCTCGTCAGAGATCAAAGCTAAAGAATTTCTGATGTCGTAACTGGTGTACCAAAGGAATGATCAAATGTTGTCCCAAATGGTGAATGGGATTGGAAATGGGAGTACGGTAGTACAATATTTTTGTGGGGAGCGATCTGAGCCGGGCGAGCTCCCGTGTATCACCAGTATCACTGAAGGGAAAAAAAAAAAAAAAAAAAAAAAGGGGCTGACACTAATTGGTAGTAAATAGATATGGTGGAGGGGTTGGTAAAAGGTGGGGGATTATAATGAGAGCATGTTTTGCTAATTTAAAATCTGGTGGAGGGTAAAATTAATGGGGACAAAAGGTTACAGTAGTTGTCAACTTCTCCTCACGCCAAGCTGTAACCATCACGTGCACAGACCAGTGGTCTGAGCGCCTCAAGACAAGTGGGAGGGTTGAGGGGGGGCTCCATTTCGGAGCTCGACAGGGGGAGGGAGGAAGCGCAGTGGGAGGAGAGGGTGGGGGTGGAGGGGAGAGGGGGGGTGAAAAATGTGAAAAAGCAAGAGATGGAAAGGAATAGTCTGCAGGATGACATCAGGTCTCTGGATAAGAATCAAGGTAGGAAAAGCAAATATGTAAAACATGTCAGGCATTAGAATTTGCAGCATTAATACAGGGGGTTTAAATGATTGGAAGAAGAGGCAGAGACTGACCCACTTAGTCAGAACAAATAATATAGATATAGTTTGCATTCAGGAAACCCATATTCCCTGGAATAAAAGGAAGATCTTGGAAATTTATGGGTATACTTTGATTGGCTGTTCTACCCAATCGTCAATGATAAGAGGAGTGGCCATACTAACCAAAAATCATCTAGGCGGAGCGAAACGTATTAAAACAGATGGCTCAGGCAGATGGTTATTGGTGGAAATGAATATGGGGTTCACATTATGTGTAATATATGGTCCAAATGAGGATGATCCTATGATGTTTGATAAGTTGGAAGAGGAATTGGCTAATTGGGATGCCCCGCTGATAGTATGTGGGGACATGAATATCTCTGCAGACTGGCGCCAGGGGAGCATATATACAGGCCGAAAACGAAAGGTTAAGGCAGCAATAAGCTCCATGATGCAGTCTCATGGCCTGGCAGACATCTGGGGAGATAAGATGCCAGGGGATAGTGGCTATACATATTTCTCCCATCCAGCACAAAAATACTCTAAGTTAGATTATTTCTTTATCACAATGGGAGAGATAGGGAAAGTAAATATTCAGAAATTACCAAGAGTAACTTCAGATCATAATCCTCTGGTACTCACTTATAAAATACCCAGCGTACTAAGGAAAATTTCTAGATGGACCTTTGACAGGAAATTATTAAATGACGAAAGGTTTTTAAATCATATGAAAATGTGGTCAAAAGAATTCTTTGATCTTAATAGGTATAGTGCATCCAGAAATGTTGTCTGGGAATCATATAAAGCTGCATTAAGAGGGGAGACGATTAGCTGCGCATCAAGAATTAGGAGAGAAGATAAGGGCAAGATAGATAATCTGATAGCAGCTCTGGCTGAAACAGAGAGACATCATATCGAGGAAATAATAACTGGTAAAGATAGTAGTGAGACTACCAGAAATATGGCCAGGATTAAGGGTGACCTTTTAAAAATAATCACTCAGAAAGAGATCTGTGCATATCAAACGCAAAGAGCAAGGCGCTATGAGACTGGGGAGCAGGCGGGCAGAGCATTAGCATTGCGTATAAGGCAAGATTTGAATAGAAATAACATCAGTAAGATAAGCTATAACGGGAGAGAATATAATGATCCGAACTCTATACTACAGGCATTTCATGAATTTTACCAAAAACTATATGATCAGGATCAGGATCAGGATCCAGGGGCGGTATTTCCTACACAAGACCAATCTTTTATAACTCCTAGGGTGGAGGATGAAGATAGAGATCGGCTGGAACTGGTTATAACAAAGGAGGAGTTAGAAAACGCTCTGAGTGAACTAGCATTGGGTAAAGCGGCAGGCCCAGATGGGATCCCGATCGAGGTTTATAGGGCTCTGAGGGAAGAAATTCTGCCAATATTGGAGGACCTTTTTAATGGAGTCATATGTTCAGGTGTTATCCCGGACAGTTGGAAGCAGACCAACATTGTGGTATTCCACAAAAAGGGAAAACCAGAGGAAAACCCGGGCTCATATAGGCCGATCTCTCTAATCAATACAGATGCAAAATTATATGCAAAAGTTTGGGCTAAAAGATTAGGAGGGATTATAGACAAACTGGTATCGCCCTGGCAACATGGGTTTGTTCCAGGGCGGGGTACTACTGAACACACTGCAAGGGCTATTTCATTATTTGATGCTGCAAATATGACAGGGAGTGATATGGCTATGATTTTATTGGATGCCGAGAAGGCCTTTGACCGTGTAGTATGGGATTTCATGTGGGATGTGCTGGAGAAAAGAGGTTTCGGAGAAAACTGTAGGAAAGGCATTAAGGCTATGTATGCGGATCCAGTTGCCAGAATCACTACTATGGGGCTCCAATCAGAGGAGGTAATAATCAAAAGAGGCACACGCCAGGGCTGTCCCTGCTCACCTATATTATTTGCGTTATATATAGATCCGTTGATTAGGAAAATCTTGGCTTCAGATAGAATATCCCCTATTATTTCGCATGGTCATACCACTAAGATACTAGCGTATGCGGACGATTTGGCAATTGGAAAAGACTGGGTATTCGGTATCTGGGAGATGTAATGAGTAAGGAAGTGTTGGTGGGGTTCGAGACTTTGCAACAAAGATATGATATCTCAGCGAACCACTGGATGTTGTACAATCAATTAGAACAATCAGTGAAATCCATAAGACCCAGGGTTTCTATCCAGGAGATGAATCCAATTGTTCAATATATAAGGAATGGCGGTCGTAAGATCAAAATAGGATATGGTTTTTTGTTGCAGAGTCTGGAAGATGATGTGGTGCAAGTGGAAAACGCATGGGCACTTAGAATTGGGGATCCAAATGTCGATGTGGACTATGCTTTAGCTTTGAACAAGAAAATATTAAGAGCAACCAATTTAAAAACACAACACTATAAAATGATTTTTAATCTATATTACACCCCCTCAAAGTTGTTCAAATGGGGGAAAAGGGATACAGATAAATGCCCAAGATGCGATCAAAGCCCTGCAGATTTAATTCATATGTTTTATTCCTGTCCAAACTTGAAACCTGTTTTAACTGAAATGGAGAAATTTTTATCGGGGCTGCTAGAGGGACAAATCTCTCTATCCCCAACGACTGTGTTAATTGGCAGGGATGAAAATCTGAAAATCACACACGAAGCGGAAGCCTTGGTCTTTCTTTGTGTTGCAGTGTTAAGAATTTTAATAGCGGCGGCATGGAAAGACTCAGTTGCCCCCTCATTCCAGGTCTGGTTGACAAGATTGCTTGGAACTCATAATATCGAAGAATGCTTATATAAATTTAAGGGTCAGAAGAAGAAAGTATTTGGTGAAAAAATCTGGGCACCCGTTAGTAAATGGAGGGAAACAAGAGGATGAATTGATCGAATTCCTGCCTGCCTGTAAAATTATTTTTAGATGGTGATTTGTATTATGTATTGAAGAACTGTTTTTTAAACTCTTTTGTATTTTTGTACTTACCGTCTTATTAAGTTGATATCTCATTATATGTATGAATGTATGAATGTATTTCTTTTTTTCTTGTAGTGCTATTCTAATCCATCTCAATAAAAAAAAAAAAAAAAAAAAGAAGCTGAAGTACATTTGGATGGTCCATTATAAAGAAGAATGCTAGAAAAATGAACTAATCCAAAAAAGTTATCCCACACTGTTGTTACAGAAACGTCTCTATCTGACAGCTTCAGCCAAAGACTGATTGTACACCATCTAGCTGCTGCACACTTACGCTGCGCACTCACACAGCTGCAGTTTCATCTTGAGGGCGGGGCAGCGTTGACCCCCTGCCAATGAAATCATTTCATTGACATTCTATTTTTCACGTTTAGTGCGCAGCAACCTCCCAGTGGGATAATTAGGTGGGGGGGTAGAGTGTCTTCTCTACTGTCGATTGGCAGCAGAGGTGGACTTAAGCAGAGCTGACTGGATGCTCCAAAGTGCGCATGTCCCTTTGGCCGGCTGTCTTGTGCCTGACAAAGTGACTTGTGCACTTTGAAACTCTCTACACTGCTGGATGGAGACCAAGCACAGGCCCAAAGGGCCTGAAAGAGCATCCAAAGAGGATGCTCTATCCAATCCTGGCACTGCTCCCATGTTTGTGAGAGTAGTGCCAGGTTTGGTTAGTGAAATTTCCTGAAGTCTGGAGCCCAAGCCCGCCAAGAGAGACCGAGTAGGAAGTCGGACATGCAACAGGCAAGGTAAGTGACATTATTTTTCATTATTTTGCACTAGCCTTGCCTGCATGCATGCACCCACCCATCACTTAGGTGCCCACCCACCCCGCCGATGCATAGACTACTCTCACAGCCTTTCCCATGACTTTAAAGGTAATTTCTTGGTTGGTGATTAGACAGTAATTAAACAAATGAACAGGAACCAAAGTAAAAGTCTTTAAAAACGGGAATATGATTAACTCATCTGAAAGTAAAAGAATAAAAATTCCACCTTTAAATCAACTCCAGCCTATCATGCTACAAGAAAATCGTGGACAAAATTTCGAGGACCGAAACATTATAAAGGCTCGTTTATATAGGTAATAGTTAATCTATTCTTAGCTACATGTAAACACCTTCTCAATATTTTGCTCCTTGATGTCTTGGCCAAGGTATAGTACAGTGTTTCTGTTCTGGATAGTTCTACATACAGTCTGAACAATCTTGTAGGGAAAGGTGGAGCTAACAAAGTCTGAATCCTTCGTATCAGTCCGCGGAGGGGCTGGGGAGAGAAGAAAATCTGTGAGTTTGGCGGTTCTGTTAAAGAGCACTGTTTCACTATTTTCTGTAAATTGTCCTCTCAATGTGTTAGATGTAGCATGGCCCCTGGTTAGTAGACTAGGGACTTTCTTTCAGAAATGTTTTTGATGTATGTTTTTATCTTTGTTATTGACTTTGTTATTTATTGTTTTATGTATCTCTTTTATGTTAATGTACCGAAATAAAGGGAATGAAAATCGTAAATTGTGCTGTATATACAAATTTATTCGACAAGGAGGGGATGATTATAGTTCCCATAAGGAAATTTTCTATTTCATGGGAAATTGGAATGATCAATTTTGCTAGCAGGGACTTCAGTTAATCCCAAAGATTGTGCAATGGCACAGCTTCCACGTGGCAGCAGGTCACAAAATTAAGAAGAACATCAAAATGTTCCTAACAGATTTTGTTATTTTTTTTCCCAGTGGTAGAACAATCATTTAATAATAATAATAATAATAATAATAAAGGATTTTGTAGAGCGCTCAGTAACGTCATCACGGCGTGTCCCCGCGCTAGTGGAGAAGAAGCAAACAGACCTCAGAGGAGACCCCTCCCCAGAGCCTTACAGTATGTACAAGTAGGTTTTCAGCAGAGAACGAAATAGTCCCTCTCTGCTCTCTAGTCTAAGGGCTACCGGGAGTTTGTTCCAATTTTGGGCGGCCAGTAATGTGAAGGAACGCCCTCCCATTCTGGATCTCTTTATCCGCGGAACCGTCAGCAGCCCCGTACCACCCGAGCGAAGGGCCCTGGGTGGCTCGTATCTGCAGACTAGGTCCCGAAGATAAGCAGGGGCCTTTAGCCAGACAATCCGGTGGCACATAACCAAGCATTTGAACAAAACACGCTTCTTTATGGGGAGCCAATGGAGGGCGTCCAGCGCCTTCTGTGAGTTGGCTCTCCTCGGCCTCCTCAGCACCAGGCGAGCAGCCGCATTCTGGATGACCTGCAGACGGCCCATACTCCTCTCGGTGGTACCAAGGAACAAAACGTTCCCATAGTCCAACCGAGAGGTGACCAAAGCCTGCGTCATCGTCCTTCTGGCAGTCAAGGGGAGAAGATCCAGTGTCTTATTCAGAACCTTCAGAACCCCGAAGCATTTCCCAACAAGGCGTCTAATGTGACCCTCATAGGACAGCATGGGATTTACCCACACTCCTAGGTTTTTAGCTTCCTCACACGGTACAGGGGTAGCGCCCAGGCAAGATGGCCACCAATCGGCTGACCAGCTACTGCTCTTTCCGCCCACCACTAAACCTCAGTTTTAGACCCATTAAGTTTTAAACAGTGGGCATCCATCCAGTCAGCCAAGGCCTGCATGCAGGCCTTAAAATTGGAGGATGCTCCTGTGGGGTTCTGGGACAGCGAGATAAGCAGTTGGGTGTCGTCGGCGTAAGACACCAACTCCACCCCAAAAGCTTGGACAACCTTGGCCAGGGAGGCCATATAAAGATTGAAGAATGTAGGGCTCAAAGCTGAGCCCTGAGGCACTCCCTGGTCCAGCGGCACCTCGGAGGAGCGGCAGGACCCCTGTTGAACTTGAAAGCAGCGCCCCGTCAGGAACGACTGCAGCCAGTTCAGGGCGGCCCCTGCGACCCCAGCCTCGTTTAGACACTGTAGCAAGATGGAATGAGCTACAGTGTCAAACGCTGCGCTGAGGTCGAGCATTATTAAGGCCATGGTGTGCCCGGCATCCGCTCCAGCTCTGAGGGTGTCCGTGGCTCGCAGAAGAGCTGTCTCCGTCGAGAAGCCCGCCCGAAAGCCCGATTGGGAGAGGTGAAGAATATTAACTCTCTCAAGATGTTCAACTAATTGAGAATTCACCACCTTTTCTGCGACTTTGGCCAAATATGGAAGCAACGATATGGGACTTAAGTTCTCCAACACTTCTAGTCTAACGTTGGGCTTTTTCCTAATAGGCAACACAACCGCCCTCTTCCAGTCCCCCGGGAGCTGTTGAGTGGAGAAAGACGTCTGCAGTACATGCCTGATGTAAGGTTCAAGCACTGACAGACCGCCAGTCACCACTCTAGGAGGAGCAGGATCAAGGGGAGAGCCTGATCTGACGCTGCGACAGATCCTGGGTAAGCTCTCAGTAGGAGGAACTGTGAACAGTTGTAATGTGGGGCACGTATCGATGGGTATCATCGCAGCCCTAAATTCTGTGCCACTTACAGGTTGTTTGGAAAAAGAGGCATAGATGTTCTTTACCTTCCCAGAAAAGAAGTCAGCTACCCTGTTGCATTCTGCAACAGAATCTACTATTGGGGCATTGGAGCTAGATACCAGGGATATCTCCTTAAAGATTTTAAAGAGTTCTCTAGACGAGCTCTCTGCTTCCTCTATCCGGGACTGATAGTGTTTTGCTTTCGCCCTGCGTACTGCGCATTGATATCTTTTCTGCGCTAACCTGTAGCAACTCTTGCCCTGCGAGCACGGATTCCTCCGCCAGCTCCGTTCAAGTTTTTTGCATTCCGATTTAATTAGCTGTAACTCCTGGGTAAACCAAGGGGCCGTTCGCTGTCTGCCACCTTTCGTCTTGTAACTGCTACGGGGAGCCAGCGAGTCCAAGGCAGTTAGAATGAGTTCATTGAATTCAGTGTTTGCCCTGTCACTGTCTCTGCCCACGGGTGGGCCCATCCTCTGTATGAGCAAGTTAAAAGCCTCTTGGGAGAACTGCTTCCATTTCCGCTGGGGAAAATTACTATTATCATTACTAACTGTCTTCTGGGGTAGATAACAGAATTGAAGTGGCACTAGATAGTGGTCCGACCAGGGAAGTGGTTGAGGTGTCAGCACTTTTACCCCATCCCAGCTGGCAAACACAGGGTCCAGACAATGGCCTAGCTCATGAGTAGCTGCTTCACTTCGCAGATCAAGTTGCAGCTCTTGAAGAACTTGTCGCATGTCAACCGCATCTTTCAGAAGGGGGTCTTCAAAATGTATATTTAAATCACCCAGCACCATCAGTTTGCTGTGTCTGATGGCAAGATGGGCGACCCCTTCCAGCAGGCTAAGTCTAAAATTCCCCATAGCTCCCGGGGGCCTGTAAATTAGAATGCCAGATATGGATTCACGAGGGCCGATCTTAATGTTAAACTCTCCCACCTCACAGTTATCCACCTTAATCGGGAGCAGGGAGCATTCAACTTGGTTTTTTACAATAATGGCAATGCCCCCCCTAGCCCCCCCCCCTATCGATTCTAGTGAGGATGTATCCCGGCGGGACAGTACTAAGGATGTCAGGATCCGAATGCTCACCCAGCCATGTCTCCGTTAGGAAAAGTATATCAAGCTCCTCATCTACTAGGAGGTCCCATAGTTGGACACAATGCTTACTTAGCGACCTACAGTTTAGCAGGCCACCTTTGAGTGTCACACCGTCCGTGAAAGCAGGCACAACATTCCTGCCTTTAAATGAGCAGTGAGGGCAGGTCCGCAACTAAAGTGCCTCCATGGAGTGTCTGGATAAGATGTAAGGGAAAGGGCGAAAGCCCAGCAGCATACTTCTGCTATAATAATGTGGCTGGGGGGGACACAAGCCAGGGGTCATGGCCCCTGGTCCCGGCCGGCCGCGGATGGGCGCAGATGGGCTTGGCTGGGGTGCGGCTTTGGCGCGCATCTGGCGCACCCGCTGCGCCAGCCCGCTGAGCCGTCTGGCCGTAGTGCACATTATATAGGGTAAGAGGAGGGCGGGAGGCCGGCGCGACTAGAGCGCTCCCCCAGCCTCACCTAAGATGGCGCCCACCGCCGCCGAATACTGATTCAGAAAACGGCTGGGCGAGGTAGGAAAGAAGAAATAAGCGTGAGTAGGGTGTCAGTGTACCAGCATTAACAATTCCCAAATATCACACTGTAAAAGCCCCAAATATAAAAACACGATTGGTTTTTAAAAAAAGCTCCTAAAATGCTTTTGCAAGGTCTTTCCCCCAAGGTACTGTCTGACAACAAACTCGCAGCCCTAGTCGCCCTCGCTAGGGAGAGCTTCGTAAAGGCAACGTGGTCGCCGAAAAGCCAAGCTAAATACTCAGGGAGGGCGGGAGGCCGGCGCGACTAGAGCGCTCCCCTAGCCTCACCTATTATGGCGCCCACCGCCGCCGAATACCGATTCAGAAAACGGCTGGGCGAGCTTAGGATGATCCACGGGTCTTTCCCTAATGCAAGGTGCCCAATTGGCATTCTCTGTCTCACAAATTAGAGTCTACGTATGTTGAGTGTTATGTTGTGTTATAGTTCTACATCTTATTTTTAGTCCTTCCGATTCACAGCGAGGCGAAGCCGTCTGTCCTCATACTCGTGGACGATGATTCCTGATGGGGCGGAAACGAGAGTTCTCAGCCTCATCCTGCCTGACAAGTAGTGGACTATTAATGCACCCAGAGTAACTGAGTGCAGTAGTACTGCATGTTTTACGTGAGCGGAACTCTTCAGGTGTCACCTGGATGACTTTGCTGATAGTAAATGCGATGGGATTAACAGCTTCAGTGTGGAAATCTGTATGATAGCAATTATTTCAGCATGTTGTTCTCCATTGCACAGGGATCTGTAGGGATCAGCTTGTGAAACTGGGACCCGGTATCACAGTATCGTTGTTATCTGT
This sequence comes from Lissotriton vulgaris, assembly GCF_964263255.1. Taxonomy (NCBI): domain Eukaryota; kingdom Metazoa; phylum Chordata; class Amphibia; order Caudata; family Salamandridae; genus Lissotriton; species Lissotriton vulgaris. The sequence goes on along the minus strand of NC_141689.1, from coordinate 1,131,449,090 downwards.
AATACTGGGTGTGGTACTGAGAGCCCTTTTGCTGTGCCACTTGCATTAAAGGCTTCTGATTACTAAGGAAAGGAATGTATATAGAACACAGAGTTATACAATTCTAAAGATGGCAAACAACTCCATCACATGAACTTTCCCTTGCGAGGCCTGGTTACCATGGTCCAAGGTAGTTCAGAGCTATTGGGCACCAACTTTTTCCACTGGAATCATTTAGTACTGGTTTCATGGGCCCAAAGTGCTACAGGACCCAAGTGTAAATACAATCTACTTCACTTTAGCACTTGACTTTCAATGGTAAGGAGGCAGAAAGATTCAATGGAGCAGAAATCTGTTTTTATCCCAGATATGGTTACTTTCTAAACTAATAGTGGAGCGAGTATGTCCCTGCAGAACCATTTTTGTGAGTGAAAGAAGGACTTCAAATGACATAAATTGTCCCCAAAAAATCTGGATTTTTGTGTGGTTGTCTATTTTCTTCAGCTACACGTGACATAACACGCTGCTACCTTTAGGGTTTTCAACCAAGTAAATTGTACAATATCCACAGAGCCCAGAGATCCCTGCACTGGAGTTAAAGATCATAATTTATATAAAATAGCTTGTCTTTTTATTAAAAAGATTCTTTTTTAAATCTCCTCAGAGTAATTCAAACTGAAGATCAGTAGATATCAGTTTTGCAGACCCTCATGTATCTCTGCAAAGGTGGATGTGACGCCCAGCATCTGTTTTGGATAAAAGTTGCGTACAGCATACATGCCAATGCCAATCCTTTTATGTTTAAATCCTACTTGTTGTAACATTGGTTGCATGCCTAGACTGCTTGGTCGATTAAGTACCTGATTTCAACTGGACTGAAAAATTCTGAGACTGCGCAGGGCTCAAAATTATGAGTTGTGCAGACCTTTAGAGTCATTGTAATTACCGGGTGCCGTAAAATTCACAAACTCACAGTTTTCCACAGGTACACATCTGCTGGTCAACCCTTCCAACATTCAGTGGGAAGAGGCCCATAAAATACAGGGACATGCGGATTTTGGTGCATAAAGCTGTGAAAAGTGCATGTTGTGCTCTATTTTAAAGGGCTTAAATTGAGAAACGTAGCATTTATCGCATCTGATAAATACTAAGCCCTACGGTATCAGACTTTATCATGTGCAATAAGTATTGCAACCCCGTTAGGCAGTGGTGTAACACAAAATGATTGGGACCCACTACAAAATGTGATGAGGGAAGGAACCCTGAGTCTTCCATATCTCACAGACATACAGTGGCCTTGGGCTTTATGTAAGCCCCCTGAAGGGTTGGGGGTCCAATAAAGCAGTGATCCTCAAAGTAGGGTCCGGGGGCCGCATGCGGCCCTCCTGACCTTTACATGTGGCCCTCTGGTCAACAGCAGCACTAGGCTGCAGCTTTTTGACTCAGCCCTAACATTTAGAAAAAAGTTAAATAAACTGGGAAGCCTTTATTTAAAGGTTAATTGAAGTTAAAGAAAGAAAGTAACTAGGTTATCCTGCACCGCTTAACTTTAGAAACACTTTTAGTTTTAAAGACATCTTGTAGCAAAAATGTAAAAGTAGGATAGGATTCTTTAGAATTCAAAAAGTGTATTTCATTAAGATGCAGAACTGTTTCACCTTAGTACATCACATTATATCAGCGCATTGAGAAGTATTTCTTTTAAAGCAATAGTTTTCAAACATGAATATACAAACATTCATTTTTCCCTTCCACCCTGAAAACAATGTCAATAGTGAACTAAGATGGTCTGTGTTCCTACTACACATGAACAACATTATAGTTTATTGAATCAAACACAGGAGAAAGCAGTGGCGTAGCAGGGGTGTGGGGGGGCGGTCCACCCCGGCAACACTGGATTTGGGGGCAGCGGCCTCCACCACCCCTGCTCTCATCTACGCCGTCGCTGGGAAATCACCAGCCCCCGTTTGCCACTGGGAATAAAGTTTTGTACAGTACACATCCTGATTTCGTGCATTTCGACCTACTTTTAAATGGGATAATGAAGAAAAAGAAAGTGAAAAAAAAACAAATTGCCTAGGATCACACAATTATGTAAAGTGGGGAAGCAGGGAATAATCAATTCAGCCACTATATGTATATGCTTCACTTCTCCTACGCCCACCTTACCACCACCAACCTGAAACCCCCCGCTCTGCTGACTGCCACTCTGCTGCCATCAATGCAGCCCACATCACATACAAAACTTGTTGCCCCCTGAGAAAAAGGTTTGGGAGTCACCCATGCCTTAAAGGGTCGGGGTCCCCTCTGTGCGTTATACCCCAGCCACTAGGTCGCTCATAATCAGGGCCTATATATAAGCATGCCATACAACTGCCCTGATTTATCCGATCACTAAAAACATGGGTTTAGGAATAAAAAGTGCTGACAGGCTTTACGGTGACAGGGTTGCTAGGATCTGTACTGTACTCACTGCGACAAAAGAATAATGATGTCAAAGCTTTCTGGGGAAATTTACAAGCCCCTTGCACCACTTTTGCGTCACTTTTCCCATGTTAAAAATGACGCAAAATTGGCGCAAGGGGCTTGTAAATCTGCCCCTCTGTTTTTAGTGCAGTCCTGCACACAATATACTTGGAACATGCAAGTTCCTCGGTAGCAGCTGAGGCAGGCAAGGTCTTGCAGCCTAACTTGGAAGGGCAAGTAATGAACACCAGCGCTGAATCGAATTGGTGTTCAGCTGAAAAGAAAATCTAATATACTCTACAGGGGGCTGCGGCCGCCTGCATCATTATCAGGCGCTGATAACCACCGGTCAAACAACAGCTTGAGGTAATAAAGCATGGCATTATTTTTTTGCTTAGCGGCTCTCGGTGTGGCCAGCATTAGCTCCCATGTCCCACCCTGTGCTCATCCCAGGGATGTGTGGCCTTGGTTTCTGCGACACTAAAAGTGAACTAATCCCTGTGTAAGGAATCAGTAAGTGCGGCAGGCCTAATCCAGTCCCAGTGTGAAACTGTTGACATTTGTGCTTTTTTTCCCCGTCATTATGTGACTGGGCCTGTTTTGTGCTGGATTAGGCGCAAAGCTCCCGCGCAGCCCATTTGGCATGTTACTAGTAGTTTAACTTCATCAATAATGGATGAGGAGACTGTAATCCACAAGAAAGAGGCAGAGGAGGGAATTTTTACAGCTCCCAAATCCTCCAGGATGGGTGATTAGTTCAACATCACTAATGTGCTGTATTTTCACATTTGGGGTCGCGCGCCACATTTGACATTGCTATGTGCTGATATGATTGCTTTGGAGATAGACGAAAAGATCCAACAAGCTGGAATAAATAATGTGATCGGTGAATGCGCTGGTGGTTTGATGCCAGGAGAAATAACAAGATGTGCTTGGATCAGCTCGCTTTACCTGCATGCCCCAGGTTAGCTCATGGGCACAACTAAATTTAGCAATAGATCTGGCAGATGGACACAGTAGGCAAATGAATGGTTAGGACATCTCCACTTTGTGATGACAAAAAGAAAGCCTCTGTGGGGGTCACTGTAAGGCCTTTCATCAAATGTGCAACTATTGATGCATGTGGTACTATGTATTACAATGGTTTTGTGTTTCATTGGGATCGATTTTTAAAGGCAGGTGTGTATGTTTAAAGGCATGTTCGTATGTTTCGTAAATTTATGATATAAAAAAAAATACCTTCCTTTTTGCCTGTCAGGAAGTCAAAGAAGGATTACTAATAGGTCTCACTAAAACCAAACCTTGACTTTGTCAATTCTCATTGACTGTTCCACAAGGTGAATGCAAGCTTACATTCTAGCTTTCACTTAGGATCCTAAAGACAATACACATCATTGAATTTACAAAAAGCACAGGATTATGAATGGGAATCCACTCAAATGGTATATTTCATTCATACTTCTCCTCCGCAACGTGTGTGCTTGAAGATTGTACAGTACTATGGCTTTTGTACCACACCTATGTGGGGCACAGAAGAGCTGATCACAACAGATCTAAGTGGTTTTATAACTGCATAATTCTACATCATCAGCACATAGAATTAAACAGTAGTAAGCACCACACAAGGGGTGGGAGTGGATGTGGTTGGAACAACGGTGTAGTCAGGGCACAAGTCCTATAAAAAGAAATGGGGGGACTGACCAAGTTAGGCAGTATACACGCGACATCATGACGCATGCCATCACAGCACTTATCGTCAAGACCTTCCACGTTGCATCACAGAAAGTGACATCGCAAGAAGTGTCATCAGATATTAAGATCTCACTCATATGCTTCTCAGGTGTATTATAAGTACATTTAAGTGCTTTATGATATTTGACAAATGAGATTGGGAGTCAAGGTTGTGCAAAAATAGTGGCGCAATCCTGATGCGAAATCTGGGCCTCAACTAATACATTTTTTTAAAACTCTGCCATAATGAAATTAGCAACAATAAGTAATTATCATTTTATTTTTCCTTTTTTTCCACTGCAAAAATCTGTGTAGTGACGCTCCTCCACCTTAGTGGTGGAGCTGCCATGCAATTACAGGCGTCCGCAGAAAATTTTCCGGGGGGGGGCAAAATGTTAACATCATCACCATTCTCCGACATGATGTGTGCCAGGTGGGGCACACGAAACACTGGGGCGCAAAACTAGGATACACTCAATTAAATGCCAGGAATCCAGGACATGTGACTGACCCTGCCACGGGCCAACAAACACCACTTGTACGGAAAACGCTAAACTTTCTGACAGGTGCTTTATCTGTCTGCAATGTGTGCAGCCTTCTGGGTCCTCGTTCCAACACCAATTAAGGCTGTCTTCAGCACGATTCGATTTTTATCAGAATACTTTAAAACAGCCTATGATTAAAGCACCAGATTAAATATACTGTATGCACAGTGTATCTTAGGGATTATTTGTAGCACACATATTTACCAATATTGGCTTCTTGGTGCTAGAATTCATGATAACTTTTATCCAAAGTTAAAGCACAACGTCAAAGTTAGTAATAAATAATGCAGCAATCACACACTCTAGTGATTTGACAGTGGGTGGTCCCTTTACTAGAATTTCCCGGGCATTGCTAAATTTTACACACATTCAATTAATTTATACAAAATAAAATGTATAGGTCCAAATGTTAGCTATATTTTTTAAAAGAAACTTAAAGTCCCTCTACGTGTAGTCAATGTCAAACTGACATTGTGCGCACGTTTAGGGATACAATAATGGCCAGCTTCCTTATGCGGAAGCACGGCACCGTAAATGTGTGGCACATGCGGCGCCCGCAGCTGCGCCACATCACAGGTCCAAGGATGCGGAGTCTTACACAGTGGTCGAAGTGGGGGAAAAAAAGTAGGGGAACAGTGGGCGGAGAATCAGAGGGCAGGAATAACCCAAGGATTGGATCTGTGGGTAGAGCCAGAGGTGTGGCTAGAATGCACAGACATCCCAATTTTTAGTATTTGTTTGGCATTTCACTGCCCAGTTTAATCAACCAATGGATACACATGATTATTTAAGGTTATAATGAGTTATTGACATTAAAATATATTCACAAAGTGGGATATGCTTCTAATCACAGAATGTACAAAATACGATAAAATGTGGAAACACAAGCCATTTGTCTCAGAGCCATGGAGTTTCTGTCATCAGCACTTCAAACATGAATGGCAAAATATCCTACTTTGCAAATGTTTTCTCTAAAATTATGGCTCTGCCATATTTGTCTCATAATGCAAGATCTGCTGCATGATCTGACCATTTAAACTAATAAATGGTTTGTAGCTCAAACATATCAAAAGTTAATATAAATTGTGACTTGTGTTGCTGCGAAGTGGATCGCCTATTGTAAAGGTTGACTGGTCACCTTTTTCACTGCTGCATTTGTATGTTACACTGGTACTAATAAGGCAAAATCTTTCCAGAGACTGTTAGCATGTGTACACACGTCAAAATAATAAAATATCTGAAAATATACCGCATTACGCTGCAGCCTTTTTTTTAATGCATAATTTAGTCAACACAACGGCATAATGTTGTCATCCTTTGCGGCATAATTAATTCCAGTGGCCCCACAGCAGACAGCACATGTTAAAAGTGCTTGTGAATGAAACAGGGAGACTGTGAAGTTTGCGAACTTAGTTTGGTGTGTGCAAATCCTGCATTGCCAATCCCTGGTGAATTGCAGATACTGCTGCTGAAACAAGGCCAATGGAGGTACCTTTGTGTGAGGCAGACTGGCCTCAAGGGCAGGGCCAGCCATAGCACTGGTGGTGTCCTGTGCATTAATGTTTGTTAGTGCCCCCAATGACCACCTCTGACATGGATTCCCTCACTAACACCCTTTAACTGTGCCCCCCAAGTCTCCATAACCACTCTCTCTCAGATGCGTTTAATTTGATTTACAGCGCCACTCATACCATTGTAGGGTGTCAGAGCACTTTGCATCACACACATTACACAGAGACAATCAATATGTGTGTAAATCACTGTATAGAAAATGTTACATAAGACTAAGGACTACAAGGTGTAGGAGTCACATGACAACCATACTAGTAGCCTGTATAGTTTTATAATGATTGGTCTGGAGAAACACAATACCCGGAATTCAAAACGTAATACTATGGTTGGGGGTTCTCCTTAATAATCAGAATTGATTGCTGTCCAAAAGAACACATTTTGAGGGTATGCACCTGTTACAACGCATTTTTTACTCCGCACTACCACTACAACGCAGGCATTACAACGCATACCATTACAACGCATTGCGCTGGGGGGCGCTCTAGGATAAGAGGTATGTTTAATTTACTATCCAACACCTTCCCTAGGGTCCACGGGGACTGGAGTTAGAATAGTAAATTATACTTACCACTATCCAGCACCCCAAAGCGCTATGCGTTGTAACGGTATGCGTTGTAAATACCGCGTTGTAATGGTATGCGGAGTAAAAGTATGCGTTGTAACATCATATATCCCATTTTGGGACTTTAGGATAATCAAAGACTGAGGGGGGGGGACATAACGCTCGAATTTATACCTTGCAGTTTGTATGCAGCTCTTAGATGACAGTTAATAGCTCACGGTTCTAAGTTAGGATTTTAACTTATAAACTGCAAGTAACAAAAGGATCTCTGACAAAAGCAGTAGCCCACTGACCTATTTACATTATGTGCACTTTGTGATCTGCATGGCTCATGTTCTTTGCAGCCGGTACATTAACCCTCTGAGCTACCTTTCCATGAGTCAAAACTTCCACTAGACAACATTCTGATCTCTCTCTAGGAAGAACATTAATCACCAGAGTTATCATGACATTTTTATTGTTGCCGAAAATTGCTGGAAGCCAGGAAGGAGGCAGCAAGCGTTTTTTAAACCATAATATACTTGCAAACTTGATGCCTTTACCTAAAGTCAGCACCCGGTGCAGTCACACTGGTTACACCGCCCTAGAGCTGGCCCTTCTCAAGGGTCCTGTGAACTCAGTGACTGTTGTTCTGGGGTGTGCTGCTTCATAGGCCTGCCCGCAAGACTGTAGGTGACCGTCAGTATGGATAGTGGTGGATAAGCCTTGAAGGCTAACCTACACTTGTCATGCTAGGGTCCACCTGCTGTTGCGAAGACACCAGGACTTCTAAGGTATTGCGAAGCCTTCTAAGGTCTAGCATGTGATTGTGCTCTCGCAGGAGAGTGGTCTGGTGGGCTGGTTATTAAGGCTGAACCTGGTTCCCAGTTCCAAATTCAGCAGCTCTGACCATAGTGCCACATCCTCTCCACCAATGAACACCGCACTGCCCCACTGAGAAAAACTCCCACTGTTTTCAACTACAAACAATTGTTGCCAGCTATAAACACCTGGATGCGCAATTTAAATTACGCACTAGACAAGAGCAATATACGGCCTACAAAAAAAAAGGAACAACATCCTGGAAGACGCAAACACTTATAGGGAATGCAAAATTTAGCATACCATGGGAAATGTAAGCAGAAACAACATGGTTACCTTAATGCTTTTACACTCACTATTCAGAAATCAGTGAGTGTTTTGCCTGAAAAGTTAAGGACACGACTACAGGGCCCTGAATGGACCCATTTCAATGGCCATTTCTTATATCCTTACAAAATGTAAGCAGTATAGTAAAAAGACCACATCCCTGGACGCAGAGCCGCAACACACATTTTGTTTTCCAATCCACACATTTTGGTACCTCCAGGATTGGTGCACTAGTTCCAAGTCCAGGGAAAACAAAGACTAGAAAACTAAAATAGCGCTTCACTGGCAAACTCTGTAAAAGTGGCGCTAATGTGTTTCAGTGTGTATAAAATCAGTTTGGCCAGTTTGCTACCACTCTGTCTTACTTTATTTAGTTATTTATCTATTTTTCATATTTTTAGCCTTTCATTTCCAATGTTGGACTTTGGAATTAAAATGTCAGAAAAATACATTTCCAGCAAAAGCGTATTTCTTTTTTGGATCCATTTCACAGGGAAGCAAACAAAAGAAAGAAGAGGAAAGAGAGTGAGAACCCCGTCTTGAAGTCACGGTTTTCATAGGCGTCCGCAGGGGGGCAAGGAGGGTGGCTCCAGGGGGGGGGGGGGCAAGTGCCCCTCCTTGCCCCCCCCTGCGGACGCCCATGCTTTGGAGGAAAGGGAGCCGGGGAATTTATCTCAAGACATTTGCAGTAACGCACCTATAAATATTTGTAATTTGGAAATCAATGTAAAAGCATGTTCAAGAAGCCGAGGTATAAACCTCTGCAGGTGCTTTTATAGTTTTTTTGTGAGCCAGGCTTGCTGTATTTTTTTTTTCAAAAGCAGCCATTTCTTTGCAAATAACCTGCTAAAATATCTTCCATTTCATGATAAATCAGACCCAAGCAAACAATGCTCAATTTACTTTGATGAGTAGATCAGAGCAAACCAAACTACTGCCCCTTACCCATCAATTACTGTGGTCCTCCAAGTTTCCTGTACAGCCCTGGTGCCCCCAGTAGGACATGACCAATCACAACACAGAGCACGGCCGCCATCTTCTCTTCGGCAAAGCCTTGCATAGCAATCACAAACGTGGCCCCGAGTGCTGAGCCGGCCCCAAAGCAGTGGTCAAAGGCAAGTACTTTTGTGCTCGCCACTGCCATCTCGTTTGTGCTGGCGGAGCAACAGCTGGGGAGACTTTCGCAACAAAGACGAGTGTCAGATAATCCTGATGAGATTTCACATCCAACATCTTTTGTAATTATGTCACATTCAGCTGTAATGGAATAATTCAGACCGCGAGGGCACGCTTTGATCCGCTCTTAAACCCTTCCCCGCGGACAAGCCATCTACAAAGGTTTCAAGATATGTCAGTCACGCGCTCTAGTGCTTCTTTGCTGCGCTCGCGCGCCCCAGACGGGTCCGCGCCTGTGATCTACAAAAGTAATATTGAGATTGAACCAATCCCTTTTATATACATTGAAAACGAGCCTCAACTGTGAGCTCTTACAGAAAGAGCGGTTTGTTATCATTTTCTACAACCCAAGTAGGCAGGAAGATTTACTTCGTGATGTCCTAAGCTTTACAAGCACACTGTGTTCACGTTTGAACGCACGCATTTATTTTTGCATCTGTGCGCTATTGAATGTGTACAATTACAACTATATTTGCATCTGTAGGCAAGGGCAATTAATCGACCAGAGGCCTATCTATAGCTATTTCCAAAAAGGACGTTCCAAATGGAGTGACGAAAGAACAAAAGAAGTCTCCTACAGCCTTTCGACTGCCACCTTCTTCAGAGTGCTCAGCCAACAGTGCCCTGCGAGAAAGTAAATGTGGCCCAACAGCACATTTGGAACAAGTTTTCTGATAAATAAAGGTTCAAACATTTGTATGTACGTTACAGAGGAGCAATCAGTAGAGTAGAGAGTAAGTGATTTGCGAAAACACCTATCCATGCTTTGCAGATTCCGTTTGAGAATCACATTACTGCAGAAAAGTATAGAGGCCATACTCAAAAGGACCAGTTACTGAGTTTTATCATTCTTGTGCTCTCGTTGTGGTGAAACATCTTTGTTTAAAACTGCTGCACATCAACTAGAGCATGGCTGATAGGATAGAAAGAGGGGAGAGGATGTGGCTTAACGGCTAGAGCGGCCGACTTTCAAGCAAGGAAACCAGGGGCCTCATTTATGAGGCCTTGCGTCAGTTTTGCGCTGCTGATGCGTCACTTTTTGTGACGCATCGGCGGCGTAAAACATGCCTCCTGTTGCGCACTATTTACAAAGTGACGCATCTAAGCAGATGCGTCACTTTGTAAACCCCTGCACTACATTATACCTACATCAGGTATAATGTATGCAGGGGGCCGTACCCCCGCAAAAGCCTCGTAGAAGTGACGCAGTGAAATCTATGTGATTTCACTGCGTCACTTCTGGGACGCCGTTGCATCAAAATCTTGCGCCTGCCTCACAGCAGGCGTAAGACTGATGCAGGCCCTTTCACATGGGGCTTGCCCCATGTGAAAGGGCGCATTCCTGGAGTTGCGTCACTTTTGTGACACACTCCAGCAATGCGTCACTTTTGCACTTACAGATACGTCAGAAATACTGACGTATCTGTAACTCCTTGCGTCATACAGTAAATATGACGCATCAGGTATGTCGCAAGGAGTGAGCCCTGAGAAGTGACGCATCGCTGCTTTCATGCAGCGATGCGTCATTTCTCATAAATGAGGCCCCAGGTTCGAGTCTGACTTGAGGCTCAAGCACTCTGTGATTCTGGGGAAATCACTTAATCTCCCGTTCCTAAAAGCGAATGTGTCGATCTGTAATGCAACTGGTACTCATGTAAAGTGCTCTGATACCTCCGGGTTGAGTTCGCTCTATACAAAACTGCAACAATTTTTATATATATGTGATCAAGACCCAAGTGGGGGTCAAAACGCGTAATGGCGGACTTGCTGGGCACAAATAAAGCACTTTGATTGGCACCAACAACCTTGGGTCCGCTTTTCGTCATTTTTGTCCACGAAAGACAACTGCTGGTGACGAAGCCTATATATATGTGATCAAGGCTCTACGGAGCCGAAGTGTTATGCGACTGAATCTGCAAGGATTTAAATAAATTTGCACTTACCTGAAGGTCCGTGTCCGAGGTTTTTGTCGAAGCAAGGCGGGAATCGTTGGTTGCTGACGCTAACACGGCGAATTGGATATATATAATAATTCAGACCGCGAGGGCACGCTTAGATCCGCTCTTATACCCTTCCCCGCGGACAAGCCATCTACAAAGGTTTCAAGATATGTCAGCCACACGCTCTAGTGCTTCTTTGCTGCATACTCAAAAGTATATATGTTACCTACTGGTGATCACCAGTAGATAGTTATAGTTAGGACCTATTGCCCATAGGAAATTTGTAACATTCTTTTCCCAATTATGTTGGCACCGGTTGACGAATCTTCGTGAAATTTTCAAAACTTGTGGGGCGCTCCGGTCAGCTCCTATCTTGGAATTTTCAGGGTGATTTGGCAAACGGGGGCCGAGAAAAAAGGGGGGTCCCAAAATGTGTTTTCTCCATGTTAATTCCCATAGGAAACTTTAGACACTGCTACAGCCCAAACTCATGAATGGAATTACACCAAATTTGGCAAAAAGTTAGCCCTTGGTTCAGAAAGGACTCGTTTTGTTAAATGGTGTAAATCCATTCAGTAGTTTCTGAGAAATTAAAAAAAGAGGTCAAGAAATGCATTTCCCATAGCAAACTTTAGACACGGCTATAGCTTGAACTGCTGAACGGAAGTACACCAAATTTGGCATGAAGGTAGCCCTTGCCTGAGAAATAACTCTTTTCTTAAATGGTGTAAATCCATTCAGCAGTTGCTGAGAAAATCCCCCCAAAAATATCAATATATTGAGGCGCAGTGGATCCGCGCACCCTGCCGATCACGAGCTGCATGCTAATTGTCAGTCAACACTTCAAACCAGGAAGTGTTGGCAGCCATCTTGTGCCTCAGTAGAACTGCGGCACAAGAAAAGAGAAAAACTAAGGTGCAAAACAAGAAAAAGGGGGCAGGGTATAAACACCCTGACCCCCTAGGCCTGCTCAGGGCCCAAAAAAGCATTTTTGCCCCAAAAATCGCGAGGTGCGCGCTGGATCTGCAGTTCCAGCCGCGAAAAAACAAAAAAACGTCATTTAATTTAAGCCCCCGGGTGGGCCAGGTCCCGGGGGCAGTAAAAAAAGATGTGGGGGGCCCCAATCCCCCCCAAGCCCTGGGGACTGCCATCCCCGGGGCTTTCATTAATTAATTAGCGTGGGCACATGGCCCCCTGTTGCCCTGGAGACTGAGACCGCCTGCCCCGGGGCTTTTAAAAAAAAATACTCCTGTGTGTGTGGGGGGGAGGCTTGAGCCCCCGCAAACGCCCCGGGATCCACCACCTCCCCGGGGCACTGATATTCCAATTTGGGGGTCCGTTATGGACCCCCGAGCTCCGGGAAACACCACCCCCGGGCTGTGTATTGGTTGTGAGCGATGGCCCTGGGGACCGCCACCCCCAGGGCTAGCTCCTGCAGTGTCCCAGGGTGCCCACCCCGGGACACTGCTATTTGCTATGACAGGGCGGGAATCTCGTGGCTCCAGCCCTGTCAGTGCAAACTGCCCCCAGGGACCCTCAGGATTGAAGAGAAATTAATTCCCCAACTTAAAACGCTCCACAGGGCGTGTTTGCACACATGTCACCTCAGGCCCGCCCCTTTCCTTCACCACTGTGCTAACGCGCCCCCTGGTGAGTTGTAAGTTGGGAAATTAATTACCCTTGAATATTGAGGGTCCCTGGTGGCCAACTAGCCCACCAGGTACCTCCAGTATGCGCCAGGGAACTGCGTTGCAGAGAGGTGTTCAGAGGCCGCGCCCCATTTTACACCTTTCTGCAACGCAGCTCTGTGGCGCTTACTGGAGATACCTGGTGGGCTTGTTGGACCCAAGGGACCCTCAGGATTCAAGGAGACTTCATCCCCCAACCTAAAACGGCCACAGGGCGTGTTTGCACACATGTCTCCTCAGGCCCCCCTCCATTCACCAGTGTGCAAACGCGCCTTGTGGTGCGTTTTAAGAAGTAGTTTTAATCCCCCTGCCTTATTATGTACTAGGGTCCTACAGAGGAGGTCATGCTAATCACAGGGGTACCCCAACGCATAGTGTTCACTAGTGTATGTAGGTGTTTTCACTGTATTCTAAGTGTCTTTTAGCATAGCACTGGCTCTAGGCCTGGTTAGTCAGATTCAGTTACCACCAGTACCCGCCTGAAAAAGTTGTGGCCACAGGAGGACTTTCTGCTCCTCTGTTGGTTCTTTCTGCAAATCTCTTCTTCTTCCTGCACTTTTCTTCATCTTTGTGGACTTCTGTTGCTTCTTTCTGCATTTCTTTTTTTTCTTTCTGTGCGTTTTTTCTTCTTTCATAACATGTCCTACCTCTGTAGGCATAGTTAGAAACTAGCATTTAAAAAACCTTTGAAATTCACTGAAAAAACCATAGGTTTCAGGCACGTTATAGTTAGAAATTAGCATTTAAAAACCTTAGTTATAGTTAGTTGGGCATTTCACTCGTACAAAACCAGAGAAATTCCCCCGTTATAGTTAGTTCAGCTAATTATAACTCGTGCACCCGCAATGCACTGCTGATGACGTCACATATTACATCACTCATGACATGGTCGTGACATCACTCATGACATCTCAAATGACAACACTGATGTAATCACTGATGACATCATCCTTTTGATAGAGTGGCAGACCTCCTCTCAACCTAATATAACCTTTGATACTCACTTAAAAATAAAAACTACCATTTTCAAAACAATGGACATACCAATGCCAGTTACAACACATCTATTCAGTAATTCCAAGATCTACACACACACATCCACTCATTTACCAACAGTCCTATACAGTCACTCATACATGTACTCACTCATCATTTGTACTCATACACCTATACATCCTGTTACACACCGCCACTGATCCATAGAGTTACTCACACACATAGTCACACATGCAAACAAAGTATCAAACATCCATTAACTTGCATATACAGTTATACACACATTACCACACTTACTTCTGCAGAAAGTTACACATACTCACTCTCTTAAAAAATCACTTATAGAAACACCTACTTATTTATACAGGAACTCTTCCAATCTCTCACTCTCACATATACTCACTTATATAACCAATACTCACATATACTAGTTTAAAACAAATGTGGTTACTCATAAAGACACTATTGAGACAGTCATTCACTCACTAACACACCCATACACACACTCATCCACCCATACAGTCCTGCACACATGCTGTCTTCAACACATACAAACAGTGAGTCACTCATGCATGCATCTCTGCACTAGGTAATACCCCCACCGAACCATACAGACACTCAAACTGATACTCCAAAAACCAACTAATAACCCATATAGACACTCATGTAGCTACTCATCAACTCACGCAGCCACTTATACACAAAGTGAGAGACTGATACAGATATTTACATATTTAAACATTACTCACTAAGCCATGTATTCACTAAGATACACTTAATAAGTCAGTTATACAATCAATTTTACAAAACAAAAAATCAATTTAGACACTTATATACCCATTTATTTTTCCATCGACCTTGAACTATACATTAACCCTGGGCTTAGTAGGTGTAATGAAGCACCACGAAGTGGGAGGAAATGTATGCCCGCCCACACACTTCGCGTAGCCCCACTACTCACCACCTGCCTCCCTCCCGCCCTCTTCTAAATGCCCAACATCATTTAAAACATTGTAAAACTAATTAAAATGACTTACCCGAGATGCGGCGCCCCGGGGCTCCCTCTGCCTAGTTTCGCGCCCGCTACTTCCTGACGAATGCGCATGCACGGGCGCCCGCCAGTAAGCGCCACTTAGCTGCATTGCAGAGTGTTGTAAAAGGGGGCATGGCCTCATTACACCTCTCTGCAATGCAGTCCCCTGGCGCATACTGGAGGTTTCTGGTGGGCTAGTTGGCCCCCAGGGACCCCCAATATGAAAGGGGAATCAGTTCCCCCTCTGCAAACGTGCCAGGGGGCTGCGTTGCAGAGAGGTGAAAAAAGGGGCGTGGCCTCAGAACACCTCTCTGCCATGCAGCCCCCTGGCGCATACTGGTGGTTCCTGATGGGCTAGTTGGTCCCCAGGAACTCCCAGTATGCAAGGGGATTTAGTTCCCCCTCTGCAAACGCACCAGGGGGCAGCCTTGCAGAGAGGTGTAAAAAGGGGCGTGGCCTCATTTCACCTCTTTGCAAGGCAGGCCCCTGGCGCATACTGGAGGTTCCTGGTGGGCTAGTTGGCCCCAGGGACCACCAGCATGCAAGGGTAATTAGTTCCCCCTCTGCAGATGCGCCAGGGGGCTGCGTTGCAGAGAGGTGTAAAAAGGGGTGGGGCCTCATTACACCTCTCAGCAACACAGCCCACTGGCACATACTGGAGGTTCCTGATGGCTAGCTGGCCCCCAGGGACCCCCAGTATGCAAGGGGTATTAGTTCCTCCTCTGCAAATGTGCCAGGGGGCTGAATTGCAGAGAGGTGTAAAAAGGGGCGTGGCCTCATTACATCTCTCTGCAATGCAGCCCCCTGGAGCATACTGGAGGTTCCTGGTAAGCTAGTTGGCCCCCAGGGACCCCCAGTATGGAAGGGGAATTAGTTCCCCCTCTGCAAACACACCTGGGGGCTGCGTTGCAGAGAGGTGTAATGAGGTCATGCCCCTTTTTACACCTCTCTGCAATGCAGCCCCCTGGCGCATACTGGCAGTTCCTGGTGGGCTAGTTAGCCCCCAGGAACCCCCAGTATGCAAGTGGACTTAATCCCCCAACTTAGAACGCCATACCGGGTGCGTTTGAACAGTGGTGAAGGTAAGGGGCGGGGCTTGAGGTGATATGTGTGCAAACACGCCATGTGACACGTTTTAAGTTGAGGAATGAATTCCTCTTCAATCCAGAGGTCGGCTAGGGGCCAACTAGTCCAACAGGTATCTCCAGTAAGCGCCACAGAGCTGTGTTGCAGAGTGTTGTAAAAAGGGGGCGTGCTCTCGGAACACCTCTCTGCAGTGCAGCTACCTGGTGCATACGGGAGGTACCTGGTGGGCTAGTTGTCTCACAGGGGACCTCAGGATTGAAGAGGAATTAATTACCCAGCCTAAAACGCGCCACATGGTATGTTTGCACACATGTCACCTAAAGCTCCGCCCCCTTCCTTCACTATTGAGCACAATATTCCTCTAAAATCAGCTGAACTATGAATTCCGATTTACTCACCTGTTATCAGGAGAGACCTCAGTGCTGCATCTTTCAGCTCAGTACTGATCCTGAAAAGTAATTCGAACCATACTTACAGTAACTTGAATTTCCTTTCATAGGCTAACATTGACTGGTTTCACTTGGAAATTCTTCCAAGTGTGAAGTTTTGGAACTAAAAAATTCCTCAAAAATCAGCTGAACTACGAATTTCGATTTACTCACCTGTTATCAGGAGAGACCTCAGTGCTGCATCTTTCAGCTCACTACTGATCCTGAAAAGTAATTCTAACCATACTTACAGTAACTTGAATTTCCTTCCATAGGCTAACATTGACTGGTTTTACTTGGAAATTCTTCTAAGTGTGGAGTTTTGGAACTTAAAAAAAATTCCTTTAAAATCAGTCGAACTACGAATTCCGATTTACTCACCTGTTATCAGGAGAGACCTCAGTGCTGCATCTTTCAGCTCTCTACTGTCTCTAAAAAGTAATTTTAACCATACTTACCAGTATGTTGAATTTCCTTCCATAGGATATCATTGCCTGCTATATAAAATATATATAAATACAAAAAATATAAAATAAAAAAAAATATTACAATTTCAGTATTTTTAAAGACATTTTTTTTCAATCTATATAAAAATATGTAATGTAGATTAAAAAATAAAATATCTAAAAATAAATATTTTGAAATAATGTAGTAAATCTGTATAAAAAAACATAACAATTAATACATTTAAAAATTATCATTTACAAAACCTTTGAAATTCACTGAAAAAAACGTAGGTTTCAGCCACGTTATAGTTAGGAATTAGCATTTTAAAAACCTTAGAAATTCACTGAAAAAACCATAGGTTTCACACATGTTATAGTTAGTTGGACATTTCACTCATACAAAACCATTGAAATTCCCCCGTATAGTTAGTTCAGCTAACTATAACTCGCGCGCCCGCAATGCACTGCTGATGATGTCACATATTACATCACTCATGACATGGTCAGTGACATCACTGATGACATCATTGATGACATCTCAAATGACATCACTGATTTCATCACTGATGACATCATCTAGTGAATGTGTGTCTTTCTGAAAAATAAATGTTTTTAATTTATGTATGTATATTTAAAGGTCGACGGAAGAATAAATGGGTAAATAAGTGTCTAAATAGATGTTTTTTGTAAAATTGATGGTATAACTGACTTATTAATTGTATCTTAGTGAATACATGTATTAACGAGTAATGTTTAAATATTTAAATATCTGTATCAGTGTCTCACTTTGTGTATAAGTGGCTGCATGGGTTGGTGAGTAGCTACATGAGTGTGTATATGGGTTATTAGTTTGATTTTGAGTATCAATATGAGTGTCTGTATGGTTCGGTGGGGGATATTACTTAGGGTATAGATGCATGAATGAGTGACTCACTGTATGTTTTTTGAAGACAGCATGTGTACAGGACTGTATGGGTGGATGAGTGTGTATGGGTGTGTTAATGAGTGAATGACTGTCTCAATAGTGCCTTTATTAGTAAGTACATATGTTTTAAACTAGTATATGTGAGTATTGATGTATATAAGTGAGTATATGTGAGAGTGAGAGATTGAACGAGTTCCTGTATAAATAAGTATGTGTTTCTATAACTAATTGTTTAAGAGGGTAAGTATGTGTACGTTTCTGTAGAAGTAAGTGTAGTGGTGTGTGTATAGCTGTATATGCAAGTAAATGAATGTTTGATAGTTTATTTGCATGTGCGAGTATGTGTGTGAGTAACTCTATGGATGAGTATCGGTGTGTAACAGGATGTATAGGTGTATAAGTACATGTGATGAGTGAGTACATGTATGAGTGACTATATAGAACTGTTGGTGAATGAGTGGATGTGTATGTAGATTTTGGAATTAATGAATAGGTTGTTGTAACTGGTATTGGTGTCTCCATTGTTTTAAAAAATGTTTTTCTATTTTTGAATGTGTGAATCAAAGGTTATATTACACTGAGAGAAGGTCTGCCACTCTTTCACAAGGATGATGTCATCAGTGATGTCATTTGAGATGTCATCAGTGATTCTTAGATACCAGCTAAATAGTTCCATTGGTCCTGAAGAATCGCTTGTCAATAAACACCAGCGAGAAACATGTTGACCGGACAGTAGCACACTCTGGAGGGTCTCTGGAAGCATAATATTCCAGGTTCATCCTCTAGAACCTTTTTTAATTAAAGCAGTGGACCGCCTGAATAAATCATTCCTTCACTTGGTACCCCTAGCTTTATTTTAATCACCTGAAAACGTCTACTAGCTTACCAGGCCCCACACTCGCACTTCATCTATACAGCTGTTGGAAAAAGATCTCCGCCAAAGAGCCCCTCTTTGAGGTGTTGCCCGTTGGGTATTGCACCGCTGACCCAACGAGGAGCAGGCCCAAATGATGAAGCATGACACCTGCAAAGGTGTGTGAGGGTGTGAGGGCATTAAATCCAACAAAATGGATGCCCATTGGGTAATTCCTCTTTACCCTAACAACATCCTCCGCATCTCTTGATGCATAAATCCCCCCCCCCCCCTCTCCAGGAACAGCTCAGCACATTTTGTATTAACTTGACCTTTTGGGCACCACTGTAGCTGGACCTTCTGCTTACCTTTAAGTAGTAATAGCCCGTCTCTCCTCTCTTTGAACCCATGTCATCAGTGATGTCATGAGTGATGTCACTGACCATGTCATGAGTGATGTAATATGTTACGTCATCAGCAGTGCATTGCGGGAGCGCGAGTTATAGTTAGCTGAACTAACTATAATGGGGGAATTTCAATGGTTTTGTATGAGTGAAATGTCCAGCTAACTATAACATGTGTGAAACCTATGGTTTTTTCAGTGAATTTCTAAGGTTTTTTTAAATGCTAATTCCTAACTATACCGTGGCTGAAACCTATGGTTTTTTCAGTGAATTTCAAAGGTTTTGTAAATGATAATTTTTAAATGTATTAATTGTTATATTTTTTTATACTAATTTACCACATTGTTTTAAAGTATTTCTTTTTAGATATTTTTTTTTTTTTAAACCATTACATATTTTTAATATAAATTGAATTTTTTTTTTTTAAATATTGAAATTGTAATATTTTTGTTTTTATTTTATATTTTTTTAATTGACATATATTTTATATAGCAGGCAATGATATCCTATGGAAATAAATTCAAGTTACTGGTAAGTTCAGTTAAATTTACTTTTCAGGAATAGTAGTGAGCTGAAAGATGCAGCACTGAGGTCTCTACAGATAACAGGTGAGTAAATCGGAATTTGTAGTTCGGCTTATTTTTGAGGAATTTTTTTAAGTTCCAAAACTTCACACTTAGAAAAATTTCCAAGTGAAACCAGTCAATGTTAGCCTATAAAAGGAAATTCATGTTTTTGTAACTACGATTAGAATAGCTTTTCAAGATCAGTAGTGGGCTGTAAGATGCAGCACTGGGGCCCCTCCTGATAACAGGTGAGTAAATCGGAATTCGTAGTTGACCCCTAGGGGACCTCTGGAATGAAGAGGAATTAATTCCCCAACTTAAAACGTGCTACAGGGCATGTTTGCACACATATCACCTCAAGCCCCGCCTCCTACCTCCACCACTATGCAAACACGCCCGTAGTGCATTCTAAATTAGGGGATTAAGTCCCCTTGCATACTGGGGGTCCATGGGGGCCAACTAGCCCACCAGGAACCTCCAGTATGTGCCAGGGGGCTACGTTGCAGAGAGGTGTAAAAAGAGGCGTGGCCTCATTACACCTCTCTGCAACGCAGCCCCCTGGCACGTTTGCAGAGGGGAAACTATTTCCCCTTGCATACTGGGGGTCCCTGGGGGCCAATTAGCCCACCAGGAACCTCCAGTGTGCCCCAGGGGGCTGCGATGCAGAGAGGTGTAATGAGGCCACACCCCTTTTTACAACTCTCTGCAACCCATCCCCTGGCACATTTGCAGAGGAGGAACTAACTCCCCTTGCATACTGGGGTTCCCTGGGGGCCAACTAGCACACCAGGAACCTCCAGTATGCGCCAGGGGGCTGCGTTTCAGAGAGGTGTAATGAAGCCATGCCCCTTTTTACACCTCTCTTCAACGCTGCCCCCTGGCGCATTTGCACAGGGGAAACTAATTCCCCTTGCATACTGGGGGTCCCTGGGGGCCAACTAGCCCACCAGGAACATCCAGTATGCACCAGGGGGCTGCATTGCAGAGAGGTGTAATGAGGCCACACCCCTTTTTACACCTCTCTGCAACGCAGCCCCCTGGCACATTTGCAGAGGAGGAACTAACTCCCCTTGCATACTGGGGGTCCCTGGGGGCCAACTAGCCCACCAGGAGCCTTCAGTATGCGCCAGGGGGCTGCGTTGCAGAGAGGTGTAATGAGACCACGCCCCTTTTTACACCTCTCTGCAACAGAGCCCCCTGGTGCGTTTGCAGAGGGGGAACTAATTCCCCTTGCATACTGGAGGTCCCTGGGAGACAACTAGCCCACCAGGAACCTCCAGTATGCGCCAGGGGCCTGCCTTGCAAAGAGGTGAAATGAGGCCACGCCCCTTTTTACACCTCTCTGCAAGGCTGCTCCCTGGCTCATTTGCACAGGGGAAACTAATTCCCCTTGCATACTGGGGGTCCCTGGGGGCCAACTAGCCCACCAGGAACATCCAGTATGCACCAGGGGCCTGCATTGCAGAGAGGTGTAATGAGGCCACACCCCTTTTTACACCTCTCTGCAACGCAGCCCCCTGGCATATTTGCAGAGGAAGAACTAACTCCCCTTGCATACTGGGGGTCCCTGGGGGCCAACTAGCCCACCAGGAGCCTTCAGTATGTGCCAGGGGGCTGTGTTGCAGAGAGGTGTAATGAGGCCACGCCCCTTTTTACACCTCTCTGCAACAGAGCCCCCTGGTGCGTTTGCAGAGGGGGAACTAATTCCCCTTGCATACTGGAGGTTCCTGGGAGACAACTGGCCCACCAGGAACCTCCAGTATGCACTCAGGAAGGTACAGAGTACTGTACTTCGTACCCGGCGATTAAAAAAAATTTAAAAAAATTTGTGGCCTTGGAGGTCCATGTGGGACCCCCTGAGCAGGCCTAGGGGGTCAGGGTTTTTCTACCCTGCCCCCTTTGCTTGTTCTGCACGTTTGTTTCACTGCTTTCTTGTGCCTCGGTTCTACGGAGGCACAAGATGGCTGCCAACACTTCCTGGTTTGGAGTGTTGACAGCCAATTAGCATGAAGCTCGTGCTAGGGAAGGTACAGAGTACAGTACAGAGTACAATACATAGTACGGTACTTCATCTATAGATATATCTATGATTTTACTTTAGATTTTCTCAGGAACTACTGAAAGGATTTACATCATTTAAAAAAAGGGTAATCTGCAAACCAAACTCTACCTTTTTGCCAAATTTGGTGTAATTCCGTTAATTGCATGGGGAAAATACGTTTTGGGACCCCCCTTTTTTCTTAACCCCGCTTCACGAATCACCCCCAAACTTTCAGGGAAGGAGCGGAGCGGAGCAGGCCATTTTCTTGGAGAATTTCTCGTGTATTCATCGACCAGCGCCAAAGTTTTTTCTGTTATTTAATTTTTTAAGAAAAGAAAGAACCCAGCATTGAGTGCCAGTCTTCGGAGTACACAAAAGTGCCATGGGCCCTGACCTCGCGAGACTGCCGTTATGTTATTTTATGTTATAAAGTTTTCTAAGGCGCTCAAATTACTGCAGCTGGAGCGTCCCGGAGATAGTCTTGCTGCATGATAGTAACAAAGGGAGCAACTAAATATAAAAAGAGAAAACCAAGATTGTGAAAGACAAAGGAAATTACCATTGTCTAAACAGCCATGTTTTGAAACTAATTCATAATGAATTCCACTGAGAGCTGAACGTTATCCATTTATGTGTCCGAGTTGTTCAGGTGCAGGGGGGTGCTCTACGGACAGGAACACATCTCTAGGCACAATTAAACAAATTCATGCAATTAAGCCACAGAAAGCCGAGGGCCCCACATGGCTTTGAATGGGTGAGCAGACAGTCGTCCTCAGTCACTAACCCTCCCAGATCTGAACGCTCTGCTAGTCTCTCCTGCATGGCCCCACCCACACACCTATCGCACCTGCAGCCCACCAGCAGGCAGCCCTCAGACGTCTACGAGCGGCTCCTTCCAAGTCCAACTAGTCAGATCCTCTCCGGCACAGCCGGACGGGCTGCCCTCCAACAGACGGCGAATCACAGCAGATACAAGCAGCAGGGAGAAGGTTACACAGTATCTCTTATTAAGGGGCTCATTATGATCGCGGACGGACTTGAGTCCGTCCGTGACCATTGAGGAGGAGGGAACCTCCGCATGGCCTGCGGAGTTCCCTCCTGTCCAATTAGGATGTGACCGCCACCCTGGCGGTCACATCCTCTATTTTTAACATTGCGGCGGGTGCGGCTTCAAGCTGCACCCGCCGCAATGTTAAAAATGCATACATTGCATTTGTATGCAGAAAGCGGCAGGCACTGCGCGGTGCCTGCCGATTACTGCATACAAATGCAGGGGGGTACCATAGGTACCCCCCATGTGCACTCCCCACCCCTCCTTCACCCAGGGGGCCCCGCAACGGGCCCCCGCAGTGAAGCTCCGTATGCTTTTCCACGGCGGAAAACCCGCCGTGGAAAAGCATTTCTTTTTGGGCATCCTAATATGGCTGACGGAGAGACACCGCCACCATATTAGGGCTTTTCCGCCGAAGTTGTAAGCCAACCACGGCGGGAAAGCTGCGGACAGAAACCAGGACCCACCAGCCATCCTAATGTGGCGGTGGGTCTTTGGTGGGTCCGCTGCGGTTTTTTCGCATCCTCCGGGCCGGCGGCGGCTTATGCCCCCGCGGAGGATGCGGAAAAACCGTAATCCTAATCTGCCCCTTAGTCTGTTAGCAGTATTTGCTTAAATGAGTTTCTCCTACTGCAGGTACGACATGCTTTCCTGCAACATTCAGCGCGCCATGCGCACTTTCATTTTTCAAGCAGACCAGGACAATGGCGGCCGTTTATTTGAAATGATATAGATCTGTATTTACAAGAGTTTGAGGTATTGACATTGTAAATGCCTTTTATTTATGTGTTAGTTATCAAAAGAGATAAATAAAAGGCATTGTCATTTAAAATGCAAAAAGCTTAAACCCTCGCAAATGTGAGACCGATTGCATTGCAAATGCTTGTTTAACTCGTTCAATCAATCAATCAATCAATCATAGGCATTTGTAGAGCGCACTAAGGTGGTTCGGCTCCTTCCTGTCCGACAGATCATTCCAGATCTTCGATGGGGACACAGTATCAGCCAGCAAGCCCCTCAGCTGCGGAGTACCACAGGGCTCCTCTTTGAGCCCTGTGTTATTCAATGTCTACATGAGACCACTGGCTGGAATCGTCGAACCGTACGGCATCAAAATTGTGTCGTACGCCGACGACACTCAGCTAGTGGTATCATTGGCCCAAAAGAACATCAGTCACCCCCAAGGAGGCCTACTGAGCTGCCTAGAGGACATAAAGGAATGGATGACCAGCTCCTCCCTCAAATTAAATGGAGATAAAACAGAGCTCTTGCTTCTAGGCTCTGCCTCGCCAACACCTTTTATCTCCTTGTGGCCCCAAACCCTGGGCACTCCCCCCACCCCCAAGGAAAGCGTCAAGAGCCTAGGAGTGTGGCTGGATAGCAAGCTGTCCTTCTCCACCCAGGCTACCAAACTGTCCGCCACCTGTTTCGGCATTCTCAAAACCCTAAGGAAGGTCCTTCCACTTCTGCCTCCAGAAGCCAGTAAAGTGGCAGTTCAAGGCCTGATCCAGTCCCGCCTTGACACAAACAATGCTCTATACGTGGGGGCTCCCGAGATGACCCTCAGGAAACTCCAGATAGTGCAAAACTGCGCAGCGCGCACCCTGTTAAAAATTCCTCGAGCTCAGTCAGCCAGACCCGCACTAAAAAGTCTTCACTGGTTGCAAGGAAAACACAGAGTGTCATTCAAGGCGTTGTGCATTGCACACCGAGCATTCTGGAAAACAGGACCTGCTATCAACAGCAAGCTCGTCATCCCCTACCACCCAAACAGGAACCTCCGCTCCTCTGAGGCCTTTCTGGCAGTGGTCCCCCGAGTAAAGAAAGCCAGAGCCGGTGGTAGGATGTTCTCGGTGAACACCGCCAAACTTTGGAACACCCTCCCCCTCTCACTCCGTTCCAACCCGGACCTGCTGTCATTCCGTAAAAACCTGAAGACCTTACTATTCACCAAAGTCTCCGAGCTATAATGTGTCACTTCACCGGTCCCTTCAATTCTTACCTCCCAGCGCTTGGATGCCCCCGGGCAGCAATCGCGCTCTATAAATCTATTTCCATTCCATTCCATTCCATTCCATTCCATTCCACTACTTACCCGGAGGGTCTCAAGGCGCTGAGGGGGGGGGGGGTGCTGCTACTGCTCGAACAGCCAGGTCTTGAGCTTCTTCCTGAAGGCGAGGTGGTCTTGGGTCAGGCGCAGGTCGGGAGGGAGGGAGTTCCAGGTCTTGGCGGCCAGGTAGGAGAAGGACCTTCCTCCTGTCGTCGCTCTTCGGATGCGGGGGACGGCGGCGAGGGCGTGATTGGCTGAACGGAGGTGTCGTTTGGGAGCGTAGAAGTTGATGCGGTTGTTGAGGTAGCTCGGGCCTTGGTCGTGAAGGGCTTTGTGAGCGTGGGTGAGGAGACGGAAGGTGATTCTCTTGTTGACCGGGAGCCAGTGCAGGTCTCTCAGGTGTTCGGAGATGTGGCTGTGTCGTGGGACGTCGAGGATGAGTCTGGCTGAGGCGTTCTGGATCCGCTGGAGTCTCTTCTGGAGCTTGGCGGTGGTTCCGGCGTAGAGGGCGTTGCCGTAGTCCAGTCGGCTGGTGACGAGGGCCTGGGTGACCGTCTTCCTAGTCTCGGTGGGGATCCACCGGAAGATCTTCCGTAGCATGCGCAGGATGTTGAAGCACGACGAGGAGATGGCGTTGACTTGCCTGGTCATGGAGAGGGAGGAGTCCAGGATGAAGCCCAGGTTGCGTGCGTGGTCTGTTGGTTTGGGTGCGGTGCCCAGGGCGGGGGGCCACCAGGAGTCGTCCCAGGCGGAGGGCGAGGATCCCAGGATAAGGACTTCCGTCTTGTCCGAGTTCAGCTTAAGGCGGCTGGTCGACATCCACTCGGCTACCTCTTTCATACCTTCGTGAAGGTTGGCTCTGGCGGCGGCGGGGTCGTTGGTCAGGGAGAGGATCAGCTGGGTGTCGTCGGCGTAGGAGTTCCGTGCTCAGGACGGCTCCAGGCTGTCATGAGTCACAGTAGTCATGTGCTCATGACGGGCTAGAGCCGTCCGAACGTTGCCGCTCCACCCACGCATGATTAATTCCTCGCCTGTGCGGGCGAATGAATCAGTGGGCAGAGTTCGACAACTCCCGGCAGTCATGAGCACATAACTGCTGTGACTCATGATGGCTTGGAGCCGTCCTAAGCACCATGGCACTGCGCCCCCCCCCCCCCCCTTGCACCGCAGAACAATTAACCCTGCAGCCAAGGGGTTAAAGGGTTATGCCAAGTTTTCACCACGCAGCATGATACGTGCATGACACAAACTTCTAAGTCAGATTTTTGAAGTCACACAAAGCCACTTTCTGTGGCTCTGAGTGGCTTAAAAAATTCCAGAGTAACACAACGCAGAGTAAATTGCTGAGATGCATTACTCTGCCCTGGGTAGGCGTTGCATGGGCGTTGCATAGGTGTTCCCAAGAAACTCCCATGGATTTCGAGGCATCCCCAGATTTACAAGAACTTGTAAATCTGGTAATGCGCTAAACATATACCTTCCCAGGGGAAGCGTAATGAGCTCTATTTCTCTTCAATCCTTGGGGACCAAGTACCCCTCTTGTTACCTTCAGAAAGTCCTACACAGTGGGATTACTAAGACGTCTTCGGAGGCCATAGCCCCCTTTCTCTACCACTCTGCAAAAGTGCCTCGTGGCAGACTACGGGATGGGGGATGAAGTCCAATTTAGTAGTGAGGATTTAGGGGCCAAGAATCCCTGCTGGTACCTCCTGTAAGTCCGACGCAGCGGAATTCCTGAGCGTTGGTTGGACGCCCAGCACTCTTTCTCCACCACTCTGCAAATGCGACTTCTAGTTAAAGTAGCATATTTCTGCACCTCTGACTTAGAGATAGTTTTAATCCCCCTGCCCTATTATGTACTAGGGCCTTACAGAGGAGGTCATGCTAATCACAGGGGTACCCCAATGCATAGTGTTCCCTAGTGTATGTAGGTGTTTTCACTGTGTTCTAAGTGTCTTTTAGCATAGCAGTGGCTCTAGGCCTGTTTAGTCAGAGTCAGAGTCAGTTACCACCAGTAACCGTCTTAAAAAATTGTGGGCCCAGGACGATTTTGCAACAAGGCCTCTTTCTGTTTCTCTATTGGTTCTTTATGCATAAGTCTTGCTTCTTCCTGCACTTTTCTTCGTCTTTGTGGACCTCTGTTGCTTCTTTCTACATTTCTTTTGCTTCTTTCTGTGCATTTGTTCTTCTTTCTTCACATGTCCTATCTCTATAGGCATAGTTAGAAATAAGCATTTAAAAAACCTTTGAAATTCATTGAAAAAAACATAGGTTTTAGGCACGTTATAGTTAAAAATTAGCATTTAAAAAAACTTTTAAATTCACTGAACAAACCATAGTTTTCAGGCACATTATAGTTAGAAATTAGAATTTAAAAAAAACCTTAGAAATTCAATGAAAAAGCCATAGGTTTTAGGGAAAGTTATAGTTAGTTGGACATTTCACTCATACAAAACCTGAGAAATTCCCCCGTTATAGTTAGTTCAGCTAATTATAACTCACGCCCCTGCAATGCACTGCAGATAACGTCACATATTACACCACTCATGACATGGTAAGTGACATCACTGTTGACATCACTGATGACATCTCAAATGACATCACTGATGACATCATCCATGCCATAAATTGGTGCATCTTCTCACACCCTAATATAACCTTTGATACACTCACTCTAAATTACAGACTGCCATTCTCAAAACCATAGACACTCCAAAACCAATAGCTACATACCCAATCACTTATTCTGAGGTTTACACACACATCCATTTACTCACCCGTACAGTCACTCATACTTATGGTCACTCAGTACAGGACTATCATATGCACTCATACACATATATAAAAACTCACACACTGCCACTCATCAATAGAGGTACTCACACACCTAGTTAGTCATGCAAATAATTATTCACACTGCCATTTACTCACCTATACAGTTATACACACACCAGCTCAATTACTCATACAAATACTAGCACATTCTTACGCTCTTATACAATCACTGAAACAAGCACACACTCACCCATACAGCCACTCTCACAATCACACACTCTTACTTATAGCCATTTATGTACTCCAACACCCATATATACTGATTTTCACATATGTAGTTACTCGCACATGTACCACTGAGATATACATTCACTCACTAACACACCCATACATACACTCACCCACCCATTCAGTCCATCACAGATGCACTCTTGAAACCATGCAGCCAGTGAATCACCCACTCACACATCTATGCACAGTCACACACCCCACCCACACAAACACTCAGGTACCCATACAGATACTCAGACAACCAATCAATAACCCATATAGACACTCATGTAGCTATTTGCAAACCCATGCATCCGCTTACACACAAGCAGACAGACAAATACAGACATTCACACAGTTTAGTCACTAACCCATGCATTCAGTAAGATACGTTTAATCACTCACTTATAGAGTCAGTAATGCACCTACTAAATCATCCATTCAGACACTTATACACCCACTCATTCTTCAATATGCCTTTCCCTATATATATTAAACATATTTAAACTTTACAGAAACACATAGTCACTGGATGATGTAATCAGTAATGTCATCAGTGATGTCATTTGAGATGTCATCAGTGTTGTCATCAGTGATGTCACTGATCATGTCATGAGTAATATGTGACGCCATCAGCAGTGCATTGTGGGGGCGCGAGTTATAGTTAGCTGGACTAACTATAACGGGGGAATTTCTTTGGTTTTGTACAAGTGAAATGCCCAACTAACTATAACTTTCCCTAAATCCTATGGTTTTTTTTTGTGAATTTCTAAGGTTTTTTAAATGCTAATTTCTAACTATAACGTGCCTGAAACCTATGTTTTTTTCGGTGAATATATATATGTATATATATAATTGAATAACCATGGGAAGTGTTTTTTTTGTTTTGGTATAACTTTGTCCCCCTTTGATGAATCTTCACAAAACTTTAATTAAAAAAACAAAACAAATGTTTATCCACCTCAGATCCTTCCAGGAAAGTTTTGGGGTAATCCATATTTTGGGGGCCGAGAAAAAGGGGGAGACCCAAAACGCATTTTCCCCTTGCAGTTTCACATAGAAATTTTGAAAATCACTGCAGCAAAAGCTGCTGAGCTCATATTCCACGAAATTGGCCCTCTGTGGCCAAACCTATACACACATACAAAGAAACTCACAGATGTGATGGGTCTTAGCTCATCACAGGTAATTTGATCATTCGATACCACAACACACCCAAAGATAGCAGACACAATGCATGGTAATCTATCTCCTACATATGATTGTCTACGTGATTTTGTATACCCTTATAGATAATGTGCCCTGAAATATCTTATGGGAGCGAGGACACGCATTTGAGATTTAGAATGTAGTGTAGTGAGGGTCAGCTGCGGTATGATTACTTGGACATGCGGCAATTGGATGATATATTTGTAAGATTATATAATTAACTGGTATCAACAGACAGCGTGCCCAGTAGACTCCACCAAGAGAGAGTACTCATAGAAGCTTCTACACAGCACAGTGGCAGATGAAACCCTTTGAAATTAGTTTTGCTACATGTTTTATGTGGGCCAAGATGATGCTTCGAATATCCAGTATGGAATATATTTTTTTTGGTTGGGGGTGACACAATTTAGCAAATAAAATGTATACAAATGAGTGCTAACTAAGGACAGTCCTATTACTCAAGATAAAGTGTATTATGAATTATGTGTGAAATCCAACAACAAATTATTATATAAAAAATTATGACAGAGTCCGTTTTCAGTTTATTTGATGAGCTTTAAATATATTTAGATGAGTGGTGGGGTACTTTTATCTGTGAAAGTCGGATTATGCCAAAACGCATAACCAGCTCTAATAAACTGGTGTGAATTCACCCTGGAGTGCTGTTTTTTCCTGTGTAATTGGAGGAAATTTTTTTTCAGTGTTGAGATATTCCATAGGCATTTTAGCCCATACTGCTGAATGGAATTACACCAAATTTTGCAGAAAGATAGCTGTCGGTTCAGAAAGTGTCCTTTTTAGGTCTCGCCTACGCAGCGCACATGTGTTGGATAGGAGGACCTTTAGCAGTTGCTCTGGTTATTTTCAAACACACGCTCATGCTTGTGGTGGCATCCACCTTGCGGGAGAGAGCAGGGGCGCTCCACAAGCATGAGTGCAGTGCTTGAAAATGAGCAGACTGCACGCGCATGCACGCAGCACTCCTGTGCTCTCTCTCATTCTCTCCTCACGCTTTTCCTCTCTAGTTCTCTCTCTCTCCCGCTCTCGCTTTCTCTCTCTCGCTACCTTTCTCCCCCTCTCTCGTTCTCTCTCCCCCTCTCTAATTTTTCACTCTTTCCCTTTCTCTCTCTCTCTCTCTCTCTCTCTCTCTCTCTCTCTGTGTGCGACTCTGTGTGACTCGCTATAAAGCACTTCAACAGCTGGTCAGAGGAAAGCACTGTATAACTCTGTTTTCAATGCAATACAATATCAGCTATTGATTAATACTCTTTTCAAACCACTCTCAAACTTGAAAACAGGATGGGCACACATTGTTGGGAAAAACATTGCAGATAAAGAAATGGGCAGAATGACACCATATACAGCAAGTGTGTTCAGGAGCAATAGGTTGAAACTAACTCATTTTAATTACATCCATCAAATGTACTTTACTCCACTTAAACTGTGGAAAAAGTTTGTCTTAGACCCTGTCTACCATAACAGATGTCTTGAGAAGGATTCGAACTATCTTCATATGCAATGTGACTACCCTAAGCTTTCGCCTTTCTGAACGGAGACAACCAAGAATATTAAAAAAGCACTGACAGTACTCTGAAGCTCTCTTTTGAGGTGTACCTGTTTGGCTTTTTTCCCCATGCGGGCAAGAGAAATAAAGCAGTACATTTGCTGATTTGACCATGTTGTTGGTAAAGTTCGGAATAAATATGGGCTGGAAGCCAACAGAGGCACCACTGATTATGTTAATAGTGGGCATCTGCCGGACTAGCATCTTTGCACCAATGGTCTGCCAAAACTACTAAACCTTCAGCATTGAATGCTTGGGAGGCTATATTGGAGAACTTTTACTTCAGAGTGGGATGCTGTTCGGATGTCCGAGGCAGGTCCTGAGTGTGTCACTGCTTTAGTGACTACGAATTATACTGATAAGGATATGGGAGGGGGGTGCTGCTATCAATCTGTCTGCACTGGAGTGGTTTGTTGTTGGCATGCTTGCCTGTTCTACTCTTTGTTCCCCCCTCCCACTTGCTATTATGTTTTTATGCCGATGTTCCATGAGGCACCTCGATAATTGCGTCATGATATTTATTTATAACCTCCTGTGAATAAGATGTCAAAACTTGTTAATAATGCATTTTAAAAGAGAGTAAGTCATATCCTAAAAGGACAGCATGAACCCTAAAATTGACAAGCTATTTTAAAAACAGACACTTTTTCGAGGCTGTCACAGTTCTATCTCTCAGGGACTGTTTTGGAAAATACCTCTTCTGGAAAAAGGTCAGACTGCTCTTTTATGGGCTCCTGCCCGCTGACCACATCCCTGTTGTGTGGTAGGATGTGAAAGGGAACAATGCAGAAATGCATTATTTTTATTACTCTGCTCCAGCTGGGTAAACAGGAGCATGGGAGATAAGAGATTGTGATGGAAAGGAAGGGGAGTGAAGCCCGGAGAGGGGTGAAGAGAAATGGCGCACAATGGCAAGCTCTTTGCATGATTTATATTCAGTGGTGAGGCAGCGCCAGACTGCGTCATCTCTGGTGGGCACCTCAGGGACCATGTGTATTTTTGAAGTAAAACGTCACTGTGGTTATGCCAGTGAGTCAGCTCTGTCCAAAAGCTGAAGAAATTTTAGCGCTTACGAAGGCAATTTCGGTTGACCAGTTACAGATGGTTTCTACAAGATATAATTATTGTAAAAAAAATTCTAGCTGGTTCCATTTGCATCCAGGGAATAAAAGCCAGCTCCAAATCCGCATTGGATGGTGCTCGGAATTCCAGCAAAAATGGGTACAAACTGGTGCATTTTACACACATTTTCAAATACATTGGCAAAGCACTTATAGGCTGGGTGATGGCAACACAGCCAGTCCTAAAAGCAGGCCTATATCCTACGAGGAAAATGCCAGAAGGCTCATTTCTGCCATATTTGCATCTTGAAATGTGTGAGTAGCATGTTTTTTTTCTTTGGGGATCTGATTTTTAACCTTAGGCCCCCTTTGGTTCTCTTCTGGCCATATGGCAGTCCAGTGCCCAAAAATCCACAAGCTGAACTGGATCCACGGTTTAATTGCAGAATGTGTTTGAGCTTGGTTAGAATGTGCTTGTTTGTTTGTAAGTCTGGCCAGTTGATGAGCTGCACGCCAGGTCGCTAACAAGACACCGCAAGTGCACATCAAATGCGGAGTCTGCATCCTGGATGTATGACGTTACAATGCATGCATTTACATCGCATGCCTTTACAACGCAATTATTACAACGCAGTCCATTACAGCGCATAGTGCTTTGGGACGCTGGATAGTGAATAGTTTAATTTACTATTCCAACATC
The DNA here is from genome assembly GCF_964263255.1 of Lissotriton vulgaris. Lineage (NCBI taxonomy): Eukaryota > Metazoa > Chordata > Amphibia > Caudata > Salamandridae > Lissotriton > Lissotriton vulgaris. Next base: position 1,131,416,845 of record NC_141689.1, on the reverse strand, counting down.
CTATTGGATAGTAAATTAACCTATTCCCTATCCTAGAGCGCCCCCAGAGCAATGCGTTGTAATAGTTTGCGTTGTAATGGTTGCGTTGTAAAGGCTCTGCGATGTAAAAGTTGCGTTGTAAGTGTTGTTCACCCTGCATCCTATGGCGTAGACCCAGTGGGTACCCGCTTGAATACCACTATCATCGTAGGAGTTACTTCGGTGTCTGACTCTGTAGTCCGTTTAGGTGCGCCATATCTCTGGCAGCCATGTGTGTGACAGCGTTGGTTACTATGGCAACGATCGGCCATTTATACCACATACGCATGCTCTGCCCAGCCGCTACCAGCTAACAAGCATTGACATAGCCAATAGGTCTTGCCTTTGGGACCTTATAAGTATTTAGTTATGCAGCACAATATCCTTACTGCAACAACATTAACTGTTGCATGGCTAAACACTTATAAGGTCCCAAAGGCGAGACCTATTGGCTAGGGTTGGCTCTGGAAAGATCCTTTGTGTTTAGGATATGTAGGTGAAAACTACACATAATACAGGATGCAGTCTTTCATGTTTTTGAGAAACACCCTGTTGCCTTTCTCTGTCAAGTGAATGCAGTAATTTTTTATATACCCTCCATGTCAAAGCGTAAATTGTTGTTGTAGATGGAGCCCATGTTGTGATCTCTAAGGAATGCAGAAACTTTTTTATTGGCATGTGTCTTGACTTTCTCTATCCGTGGACAGAATTCATTTGGCATCTTCCATTTCTGCATTTGGCAAATGTTAGAGAACATCAAGGTAGCGTGAGAGAAACGTGTCATTAATTCAGAAAAGGTATCCTTCATTATTTTCAAATGTAAAAGTAGAGTGTTTGAGACACATTTCTTATTATGGAGGAGTTATTTTCTATTAAATGTGTATGCAAACGTATAGTGGTATACTGTTAAATGATCTAACAGACCCCAGCATAGATTTGCAAATCCACTGTGAAGTTACACGGGGGCCATGATGAGTATTGTGGAGGAATCAGGAATTCATGGGAAAAACTGCAAAACTGGGTTTCTTCTCAGAAAACACGGAAAGGGTTAAGGAAATACTGACCATTTAGAAGTGGTATAACAAAAAAAAAGATGAAAGGAAGCTTGTGACATGTTAACTAGAGCAGCAAAAATAAGAGCACGTGGAGAGGGGTAGCCTTTACCTGCTTTTCTACTTAAGAGAGGAGGTGGTTTGCAGGGGTTCTATGATTTGAGCAAGTTGCTGACTAACATCTTGAGTGCTATGCAAAAATGTCACATGCCCCACAAAGAGGTTCTTAAGAACCTCCAGTGACTCCTCTAAAATCAATGTTAGTGGGACAGAAGAAGGGGTAGAAGTGCCCGAGGTGAAGGAGACCCGGTCCTATTTCCAGAATGGGTGTTAGACATTTTCCAGGGGGGCTGGAGTGAGAGTACTGATGTTTGGGGGTGTACTGGTGGTGACAGATGCAGGAACAGTTGGTTGATTTGTCTACCTATGTATGTGTGTATGTCTATGTGTGCATTGTATGTGTGTGTGGGTGTTTGTGTGCGTGTGTTTATAATACCTTGTGTTTAAATAGCAATCTTCAACAAACTAGTTTAAACAACATTAATTTATTGTGTGATGATAGTATTAAAGCTTCATGTGGAGTTTGTGGGGACACTCACAATCACTGTAAACTAATGCCAACATATTAATGTAAATGTATTACATGTATGGGGCTTATCTGAATCTATACTGGCCCAAATTGTTGGCTGTCGTTGGACAGCGCCCCTCTGCAACTATTTCCAATTTGTCAGAAGTGACGTCCTGTCCTGGCGGGTCCCTTACCTGCCTTTGAGCCATGGTGAGTTCCAGCAGCAGGAAAAGAGCATCAGCAGGTGAGGACAACTGCCACAACTGATGATTAGGGGGCAAGAACAAAATGGCCCGTAAAACTTTTTTCACAAGCGTGATGAAAAGTATACCACTGAATTCTTACATGATAGATGACGAATTCCATCAATTACAGACCATTTTATTAATGCAGGAAATAGGGCACATGAAAAGTTAAGTACAGCCTTTGCCTGGTAGCAAGATGGATAAGTCAGGCATCCGTCATGTTTGGTCCGCCGCTATGAAGAATTGTAAGCACAGGATATGCCTGACAGTACGGCGGATGTGTAGTGCATTATCAAAGCAAAAATCCATCATTCATGCTGTGGCTTCCATCAATATCTACTAGAACATCTACAATACAACATATATTTTGACGTCTGAATACTCGTTTTATTCACTGGTACATGCAGTGCACACTAAAATAGGTCATATCCTCTGCTCCCCGTCCTTCTCCCGAAGGTATTAGACATGGCCTAATTAGGAAAAACACTAGCCCTGCTCCTATCCCAGTGCCCACATGGAGATTTAATCCCCAATTGCTTGACGATGGGGCCTTTAAGGTGAAATTGTCAACTATTGTCACTAACTACTTTTCCCAGAACGCTGGCTCTGCCTCTTCCCCACTAATCGAATGGGAAGCATTCAAGGTGGTTGAGAGAGGCACCTCCATTGGGGCAATGGCTGGAACTAGACAAGAAATAGTACGCAACTTAACTGAAGTCAAGGGAAAGTTAGGACCCCTAGAGAAAGCAGCGGCTGAATCCCCAGATGAGGTGGATATATGCAATAGGCGTGGATAGTACATGTGGACCTCCTGGAGAGGTTAAGAGTAATAGACTACAGAGCGTATGTGCAGAGAGCCCATGTGGAGGTTGATTAGCCTGGGACTCTACTGGCACGTATCATACGGAACCAGCCCCAAGCAACCCCTACAACTAAGATTTGCTCCCCCCTCAGGGAGGTGACAGTCACCCAGCTAAAGATAAATGTGGCATTCCAAAAGTAGTGTAGGCAATTATATAGTGCTCCTGGACGCTCTTGTATACAGGAAATTAGGGGATTCCTTCATGAAGTGAACCTACCAAAGCTGGAAGAAACAGAGATGATTAATGTCACCGATAACAACGGAGGAAATTCGAGCGGCTATCGGAAACCTGCTGTAAAGTAAGGCCCCTGCTCTATATGTCCTCCCCACTGAACTTTATACTGCATATGCCAAAGATCTAGTGCCACAATTAAGTAAGCTATCTGCAGCGGCATTGTTGAATACCTGAACTGAGTGAGGCTGTTATACGCTGCGCAAACTGCTCACATAAGGTCAGGCAGATATATCTCTAGTGCATATAAGATTTACAGAGGTACAAGACAGGGATGCCAGCTATCCCCTATGCTTTTTATACTAGCACTGGAATCACTTGCGCACAAGTTGCAGGGGTTGGACCAGAGCTGGGGCATACCTGTTGGCCCGACTATGCATGCTACTTCACTATACGCAGACCTATATAGCGATCTTCCAGAAGCAGCAACGCTTTTTGTGGAATTTGGCAAGGTGACGGGACTTTATGTAAACTTAGATAAATCAGTAGCCTTCTCCTTTAAACAGCTTGATTCGCCGTATGCATTGCATTTGGTGATAGTAGGATACAGTCTGCTCCAACTACATTTAAGTATCTGGGAGTGCACATATACAGCACAGAACAAGACACACTAGATCGCAATATACAGAGTACGATAGCGGCATTGTGATCACAAGTAGCGTTCTGGATTACGCTGCTGCTGTCTGCCATGGGCCACCTGGCCATTGCAGAGATAGTAATGCTACCTAGAAATCTGTACTATTTTATGACACTCCCAATACTAATCCCCTTGAAAGTGTTCCAAGTACTAGATTCACTGCTGACAGAACTAGTATGGGACATGGGTCGGCGTAGGGTGGCACTAAAGAAGTTACAACTCCCGACAACAGCTGGAGGTATGGGTGCTCCGGATTTTAGGGCCTGATGTATGGTGAGTTACAATGGCTCTCATACTGGTTAGCAGGCCGTATTTTGTAGGAATTTGCCTACACACCCAGACCGCTGGCGCAGGGTAAACTACACGCAAAACTACATAGCACACATCCAGTTAATAGTGTGGACTTTCCACTATTGCAAATAGCGTTGAAGTACTGGAAATACGCTTTAAATATACACAATGCGCCTGTCCTTTGCACCAAATACCCCTCTTTTTTGATTGCCTATACCAACAGGTATAGTTACACAGGGTCAGCTGGTCGGATGGAAGGATGGAGGGATAACAACAGTGGGGGCTATGTTTCAAGAAGGTGTTGCGGATTGTGTTACCACAAATGGCTTTCCAGACACTTTATTTCTCTTACATGCAGGATTATCACACTGGGTAAGAGGGATGTGGGCCCCGGACGGGCAAGAGCCACTTGCAAATGAACTAGTCCATATGCTACATTTAATGGGTAATGGTAGGCATTTGACAAAATGGCTACATACAGGCATTAGAGAAGCACGGGTTTCCCCACTAGGAGATTTGCGGGCTAAGTGGGAGGCTGACATGGAAATAGAGCTGACAAATAAAGATTGGACGACGCTTCTGGCTTACCCGCAAGTAGTGTCACGTAATGCGCAATTTAAATTTATTCAATACCTGATCATGCAGAGGGCATATCTAACACCACAAAGACTGCACAAGATGTACCCTGCAGCAACATGGAATTGCCCAAGATGTATGAAGGCAGATGCAGGGTTCGTTCACGTTACTGGCATATCTGGCACTTATACACTACTGAGCGCAGATAGCGCAAATCCTAACAGATCTGGTTGGAAGGCAGTCTTGCAAAGAGGTGAAGTGCTGCATACTGGGGATATATCCACAACCAAAGGGATACAAGGCTCAGGCATGATTTGCTAACTTAGCTCTACTATTAGCAAAGAGGCACATAACTAGGAGATGGAAGGCAGCTGGGCCACCAAGTAAAGAGACTTGGAAAGACGAAGTAGTAAAGTGGAGCCTAGCTGAAAGTGCTGCGATACGTAGGGAGGAGCTACAAGGGCAGCGAAAAATACCCATAGCAATGCCATGGGATATGCTGTGTGAAGCCTTTAAAGTATGGGATAGGTCCACACAGGTGTCAGCTGACTTGACATCTGATGTGTCATAGGTATCGACACTGAGCACTCATGCTGCTTCAGATTATTGCTAGGCAGCTCTCGTACGACGCAGGGCAAGTGGTGTTTGGGTAATGGACATTATGCATATGATGACCTAGAATGTGATATGATACACTGTAAAGTGCTGCCTGCTCATGTTTATGTTACAATGAATATAACAGACTATTACTCTGTATGTTTGAGCAGATACCAAGTGTGTTGGCCAGTTAGTTAACTGCGGGGTGGGTGGCGGGAGGGATCCGGGATACTTAAATTGAGTATGTAAGGGATATGCACTACTCATTTCATTTACTATATGTGAAATACACAGAAAATGTGAACATACCAAGTGAAAGCTCATGCTATATAACTATCTGTACTGTAATAGACGACTGGCAATAGCATGTTAAGATGAAAACTGTAATGCTGGCAAGTGTGAACTGCATTGGTATATTCAAGTATCAATGCGGGTGCAGTCTGTTTGAATGGACTTTGAATAACTCAAAAAGTTTGTGTTAAACAATGGAACAATACAAAATATGTATTTGCCGTCTAATTTATGTTGTTAACCTTAATTGGAATGAAAAAAAATAATATTGAAAATTATATAAATGATAGCATGCATAGATAAATGAAGAAAAACATAAATATTTCCAGAATATATGTTTTTTGTGGTTTTTTTTGGCCTAACATATTTGTTTGGTGATTTGAAAAAAGTATTACTTTTGTCAATACCATTTTACATTTTACATTTATGTAAAATTTGAAAATGCGACATTTGTACATCAGTTTTTATGAGCTTTAATCATAGAATTTAAATATGTTCATTGCACTCATATGTTGCAGATATGTCTATTCAGCAGCTCGTGAAGAAGGCAAATGATACATCAATGGAATGAAAGAGTGTACAAACTTCATTCCTGATCTGGAAACCATACAAGAAAGGCACACCATTGAAAAGGACAGGCTGAACTGTGAAACCATTGACTCCTTAGCACTACATGTTGAATCAAGAATTTAGAGTGCAATCCCACCTGTTGTGAAGATTATGGCAGTGTTACATTTCTGTGCTTTTGGCTCCTTCCAATGGACAGTTAGTGACTCCAATCGGATTTCGCAGCCAACTTTTTCAGCTATCCCCAGCCAGGTCCAGATGGTATGCTTAGATGATTAAAGGACTAAATCCAATTTCCAACAGATAATGCCTACACTCAACAATAGTAAGGCAGAGTTCTATGGTTTGCAGGCCATGCCTAATTTTGTTGGTGTCATACATAGAACCACTTTGCATTCATGGCACCTCATGACCAGAAGCAATTGTACTGCAATATGAAGCATTACCAATCCAATAATGTGCAGGTTATTTGTATAGCTGACTCACTAATGCCAAGCAGCAGCTCCATACCTGAACAAATGGCAGACCTTGCAGCAAGAAGGGCCTGACTTGTTGGTAAGTGTTAAAATTAGGGTTGTTGTGATAAAGTTTTTAGAAAAGTTGGGGCCTCCCAGACATAATTTCACTTATGTTTGCTTTTTTTGATTCTATTTTACTGGGGACACAGAATATCCTAACTGCACTTTGCTTTTACCTCCACTTAAAAACCCAACAATGCCAGCGGAAGTCCGCTTCAGTGAGGCCCGTGTCAGAACAAGGAGGGCTGTGGAGTGGGGTTTTGTGCTCCTGCAGGCAAGGTGCTGATGCCTGAACGAGACTGGAGAGTTCTCCTCAATTCTCCTGAAAGGTTCTGCAAGATTGTTTAGTTATGTTGTTTATTTCACAATATTACCCTACAGAGAAACGAACCTTTCATCGCTGGTGATGATTACCAATGGGAACCCCAGGTGATGTTGCTGACATGTATCAGCAAGATGACAGTGATGCGGATGGAGGGAGTGACCTGAGGTATGATCTCATTGAAAACATCTTTGCCTGATGGTGAGTGATTTAAGGGACAATATTAATTTTAAAAATCCAACATGGACATATTCTCTTTTAGAAAGTATGCTACTAGTCCACTAATAATATTTCATGCTCTTTTTGGACAATATATTAAAAATGTCTTAGTTTGTGGAAGCTTTTCATGAAAGTACGATAGTATATAGTCTAAATATGATGTGACTATAGTGAAATTTAGGTATTTTAAATAAATATTAAAAAGTTTGTCAAAGTCATATAATCACAATGTTTTGCCTACTTCCTAATGTTGTTTCTTCTCTGCATGATCTCCACTTCAACTAGTGTTTGTGAACACTGTTGATGAATCATTATCCTTTGCTGGGATGATTTTGTGTGATAAAAAATTTACTAGATGCTTACAATATGACATCACTTTATGCATTTCTTGATTGTGGCTTGTTGGGTGTTGTCCTCAACCAAGCCAGATGAATGACCCCTCCTAAGGGCCACTCAAGCTTCATGAGTGTCAACAGGGAAGGTGGTGGCAGGTGGCTCTATGGGCAACAATGTACTACTTTCCGTGGAGCTATCAGTAAAGACACGTCAGGGACAGAGCAGACAGAAGATGGTGCTTCACCATGGAAAGCAGCAACTAAATTAGACACTACTGCAGAGAATGCTCTGAAATCATCATGCACCACCCCAGAATGCAACTAGTGGACACTCAGGTGATGCTCATTTAGATTATTTTGAACAACCTTGATCTCACTCTTCGCCCTTTTTAGATCATTCTGGTCCCTTATAAATTCAGTAATCTGTCCCAGCTGTTACTTTTGTCATGGAGCTGGACCCATCAAGTTTCGGCCCACAGTGTTTACATTGGTGGCTGCATCTCGAGCCTACCTGCTGAAGGAAGTCCTGCACCAACCCTATCAAAACCACCCTAAGACCATGACTATGTGGCCTCAGATGTCGTCTGTCCTGACTATACATATGTTGGGGCGGTGGTTGTCAAAGGACACAACAGGGGTTGTCATAGTTGTTTGTGTGAGGGGCTACAGAGGGGTGGTGGGGCACTGACACGGGTAATAGTGATTGTGCTGAATGAATTAGATATGATTTCCCTTAAAGAGGAAGCGGCATAGGGTGCTGGTCACACAACCCTGATGGGCCAGGCTGCTCTTCAAGGTGGTCCTCTTTGGCAGGAATGCTGCCCCCACTGAAGGGTTCTGATCTATCTACTCACTTACTTTAGGCAGAGTGGATAACACAGTTGAAGCTGATGAGTGAGATCTTGTTGCTTGGCCTTGGAAACCACAAAGTTGAAATATTATCTAATAAGAGTGTATACTGTTTTGAAGTAATATAATAACTCAATAACATGTGGGCCGGACTCTGAGTTGGGAGGTCAGGTTAGTCCTTTTCAAACATGACGTACATCCACTGCTCATTGAACTGAGGGTTCTTAATGATATTTTCATTTTTATTAATCTGCAAACTTTATAAAAGACAAATTATGAGTGAAGTGAAGTTAAATGTGGTTGTTCAGTTTGTGCCTCCAATAGTAGGCATGAGCTGATAAGGCTAGGGTTGACTGAATTCTCCTATCCCAGGGCCCATCATAGAATCGGGTTTTTAATAGTCGGTGACTCTGTCTCGCTAAAATGTCAATATTATAAAGTTCAGGTTTCCTTGCCTTGTTATAGAGTTTATTGAGGATATACAAAACAATATGCTTGCAACATTACCTGTGATGTCAATATGAAATATGAACTTTCACAATGAGCCATGCATATTTGGAGGACAATTAAGACTGCTATATTACAAGATTGAAAACATGATTTAAAAACAATATCTGGCAGGCAAAAGCAGGTGTAATTCAAAGACAACTATGTTGACTGATTCTCTGTCACTCCAGCAACCCCCTTTTGTAGAGTAGGTTCTATTAGATAAGTATACAGTGGGTGTAAAGCATGACCACTATTTTAATTTATGCTATCTATAATTGTATTTCCCCCCCAAAAAGTGAGACTTGTGTGAGATACCTAAAAGACTCTGGTCAGCAGACGCAGGCTACTTTGCAATGCATTTGAGAGACTTACAAATAAGACTATCTAGCTCGACTCCTAGGTAGATGTGGCCATGTGTGCATGTCTATTGTTGTAATTAAAAAGTGTCATCACTGAATTTTTGAAGCAAGAAGTAAATTATTATTATGAATGATGATGATGGGTCTGATCCACAAACTGCAATCTAACTTACACTTTTGAGTAAGTGTACTACTTTTCAGTATTCACAAACGTTGAATATAAGTTACTACCTTTGGTGCTGCAACACCCTCCCATAGACAATAATGGAGGTATAAAACTTAAAATAAAACCCCAGAGGAAATAATGTTGAATTAAATTAATTCATTTAAAATAGTAAATATTATAATTACATATAAATTAACATTGAATAGATAAATAAAAATAGTGTAAATGTATTTAATTATAAAATATTTTGAATTAAAACTGTGTGACAATACATTTTATTAAAACGACTTAAATTAATTGCAATTAATTCTATACATCACTTTGAATAATGATGAACCCATATACACTTTTTTGAAGTAAATAAACATTTTCCCTATATTTTACCATGTGGCGATCTCCACCCCAACTCTGGAGTCTCCTTATGGTAAAGTGTAGGGTAACATCAAAAATGTATTTAGCTCGAATATAAACATTCAAAATATTTTTCTGTTAAATAATAATGTAAATTCATTTTATATATTTACTTTAAACATGAAACAAAATTAATAAATGGTAAGACACTATTGTGTTAATTTTGAACTCAAATTTTAAATAATGGAATTATTTAAGTTTTAATGACAACATTAATTCTCAACTAAGGAAAAAATACTTGTTCATATGTATTTAAAATTAATAAAATTGATGCATTTAAACACATTGAATTATTTGTAATACGATTTATTTTACATTGTTTTTTAAATTCAAAATGGGTTATTGAAATATTTTATAATAAATATGGACTCTTTGTATATATTTGTTTTCCAATACTTTACATTAATTTATATTTCCAACTACTTCGGTCTAACATTGTTATGGATGTTTGGTTTTTAATTTAAGTCCCTATCTCCATTGTTTTCTACTTGATGAACTGGCAGTATCAGTCAGTAGGTCGTCATGTGTAGTGCTGGACTTACTACTGTGCTTTTTTAATAGTAACTTAGATGATAGTGAATACCAAAAAGTAGTAAAAATACTCAATAGTGTAAGTAACATATGTAAGTGTAATGTAGTGTTACTTATTATATAAAATGGTTAAACTTCAACCTGACTCCATTTCGCTATTGCTTAGCTTTTAGTTATTATTACAAATATATTTGTTTGAATAAGATACTAAAAATAAATGAACATAATCTCCCACAATGCAGTGATATGCAATATACTAAACCAGACCTGGAACACTGTAGTCCTAGTACCATGAATTAATCTATTCTAACCTCCACTGCCGCAAACTATTTGTTTTATATTGTATGATTTCAAGAAAGATAGTTTGTAGTATGTGACTGAGATCATAGTGGATATAGCTTACATTATGATAAGACAGCTGTTCTATGTAGGTGCTACATATTGGGAGGGTATGATTCGCGCTCGTGTGAAGTTACACCTGTTTGAGTAGCTTTGTAATTTGAGTTAAATTAACAAAAATTGTGAAACAGTGAGGAGATGGTAGATTGTGATTAGGTAAGGGATGCAATGAGTTGTGAGAAACATCATTTAGCATAGTTATGTGACATGTTTGTCATTAGTGGAAGGATTTGGGTCAGAGAATAGGGGTGTCAGAGTGCAGAGATGATGAATTTGTTAGTGATAAAGATCCAGTGTTTGTATCCACCTATCTCTACTCCTTCTGGAATTCCTGTAATGCCCTCGTTGTGAAGTACGAACAACACTTTCTTCTGCTGGCACATGAGAGTGATGGGCCTGGAAGACCCGTCAACTGTTGCCAGGGAGTTTTGGGGTGCCCTGAAAGCAAGAGAAATTGATTCTCCCTCCCACACTTTTGCTGGTCATTCCACCACTTTTGAATGTCCTCCTGCAAGCATCTGGTGTTGGAGACACCATTAATATTTTTCACTATTCTGTCCTGCATTTGCTGGTTCTGACTCACGGTTGTTTTCTGGACCAGAGTTCTGCACAAGTTAGATCAAACCTTAATTATCTTATCCACTATAACTGTTAATTCACTTTAAGAGAATTTGGATTGACTCTTTCAGACATTGTGCAAACAAACAATGTTGTAGGATGCTGCTGCTACTGTATGTTGTGAGTGGTAAATGGTTTATGTGGTTTCAGGAGTATGCTTTGAGACTAAGCTGAAGTTGTTGTTTATGAGTTTGTTTTAGCAGGTGTGTATTGATGGATATGTTCATCAACATTGACGTATCCACCATTGCTGTGTTCTGCCATGAGGGTCTTACCATCCCACTTTCATGTTGAACAACTCTAACCAATTTTGGCAGAATTGTATCCATTGATGGAGGTCGGGGGGACCAACAACATAGGACTGAGGATCAATTGATTGACTATCGTCCATCATGACAGACAATGGCCTCTCAAGTGAAATTTAAGCAGATGAAAATTTGTCAGCCTGATGGATGATTTAGATCACAGAGGAAAGATGGTTGGTTCGCCGACCTCTGAATCAACCGTTTAGTGTTTTAAATGTGTTCTGATATAGATATGAAGAGGTAACATTTTACAGCTATCTAGCTACTCCCAGGATTTACGAATCCATAGAGGATTTGCAAATATAATACAAAAATAAAGGCACACCATTGGACAAGGGAGCTTTTTCTCCAGTTGTACATTGTGGATTTTCAAACTTGACAGTAGATTAATAAATTAGCTGCATTATATTGCAGCTGCCACTACCCTGCACAGTGCAACGAGTATAATGTTGAGAAAAATTAACATAAAAAGTATATATAAAGGGGCAGGATGAGCTTACTCCCACCCTCAAGCCCATGTGATGGGATTCCAAATACACCTCCATGGCATTAAAAGGATCCCTCGGGCATTTCATGAGAAATGACGTTCTGAGACTCCTTAGCTCAGATTCGCCCTGAAGGGACTGACGAAGGTTGAGTAGACCTGATACACTACAGATGAATCTTGTGGATTATACCAGAGGATGGAGCCACAAGACTGACCAATACCGTGAAAATATGGTCCTTTTTTGTTTCTTTAATTATTAAGCAGAGTGACATAAGAACTTGGTCCTGAGGAATGCCACAAACTTTCTAAGTCAAGGAGGGCAGAAACATGTTGACCATTAAATGAGGGGAATATCCATATCCCTCTTCACTTAGCTTGTTTTTTTATTCTATCCATTGGGAGCACCAGAATAAAAGTGGTTCTGCCCACCAAGAGATAGCTTTAACCCACTTCATTTTCTTGTTTTTTTGTACTCTGCCCCTCCTCCCTACATAGAAAATAATACCTACAGAACTAGTGACTACCTGTGTTCCTCTCTTACGGAAGAGTTGTAGCCCACACTGGTACCATGAGGTCCCAGTGTGAAGAGGGGACTCAACGATGAAGCATGTCACCCTTGGGTGAGTGAGGGTTCTTGTCTTAACACAGGAGTGCTTTCCAGTCCCCCCTCTGCCTCTGATATTTTTCTCTTTCGTTCTACCACCTGCATACATAGTGTGAGTTTCAGTATAGTGGAGTAGTACGGGTGTACTAGGTGAATAATACTCCAATCAGGCCCTTCCCTCCCCTGTGTGAGTTTATATTAAAATGTTCATAAAATGATTTATATCACAGGATTTGTGAATCCTGCGCTGGATGTGTAAATCCTACTTCCCCACCGACACGGGTTCTGTGCCAGGTTTCTGGATTTGAGAATCCTGAACGTGATTTTAAATTCCGGCAAAACGAATTGAAAAAACTGAATTTCATATACTACAGTAATGCTTGGCAAACCCCCGCTGCACATGGCCTTGGGCCAAGGATTGTGTAGACTTAAGCAAAGCCATTGAAGGAGCACACCCAGGAAGAGAACTTCAGTGATCAAGATGTTTTGTTGAATGCTTCATATCTATCAAAGAAAAATGCCAGGACAGCCACCCAGATGCCATATTTAAACCCATGTATGGCTGTCTGAACAACTGTTGATACCAGTCAAGTAGTACGTGGAGCCACGCCAACTCAATATCTAGATGGCACTGAGCGCCCAAGCCAAGCTTTCTCTTAAGTTCACTATTGCTTGACTCAATTGGAATTATTATACTCACAGCCAGATATAGAACATCTGACCATAGCGTGGGCCAGACGGGCAACTAGAGACAAATTTCGGGGGGGGGGGCTGAAAAAGATTGGGGGGGGGCTAATTCTTCCCGCCGTAACCAGAGCGGCTGTACAAAGGGATAAAAACACAACAAAAGCCTCATTTGCAAGTACACAGTCTTTTAAAGACCTGTTAAGTACTCGGGTGCGGCTGCATTTAGACGTCGCCAGCTCGTGAAACTGTGTCAGCCCTGGCAGACACAAAACACGGGGGGTGGGGGGGATGGGCTGAAGCCCGGTGAGCCCAATGGGTGTTGTGCGCCTGGCGTGGGCATACAAACGATGTCACTCATTCCTCCATGGGAACATGTATCCTAATGACTTGAAAACAAAGGGCAAATATACCCAGAATAGAATGGTGGGAGGTAGGACTAGGGATATATAATTTCACAATACACAAACTAGGAAAAGACCAACTCTCGGATGACCATATCGCTCGTCATTTGGGGAAGAATACTTGTATTACATCACTCAAATACCAATACCAGTTGTAATACCTCTTCATTTTCATGTGATCACCACATAAATATGGAAACAGAAAACGCTAACAAAGGCAGGCTTTTATGTTCATTTTTTATATCATGTTGACTCTTTGCTTGAAAAACACTAGAAGTTGCTAAATGATCATTATACTACTGTTGAGTTCAAGCAGAACTCTTTTGGTGAGTCATCATTTCTTGGCAGTAGTTGCTATCTTGTCATAATTACTGGCTGCCAATGATGTGGTCTTCCGTGTGTGGTGCTTGGCTATGTGAACTACCACATTCACTCCAGGAATCTTTGTTTGATCTCAAGGTCGCAGGTTCCCTCAGCTTGCATCCTTCTGAGATGGATACGATTGTACCTTTGCGTAGCAGTAACTGTCTGACAATTCATGCCAAGAGGCGAACATGGGCTTTATAAATACACGTTATGTTTTTGTATATTAATACACTGCAGACTCAAGTTTTCAATAACAATTGTTCATGAAGTACAATGACTCTTCTTCCTGAGTCAATGACCTTGCGATATGACTTACTAGTTTGTCACAAGGTGCTCAAAGGGGGCGTGGTTTTCTCTCTCTCTCTTTAGTTTTTGGTGAATGAAAGCACTTTTGAGAGTCACATTTCCCATTTAGTTTTTTCATCTAAATGAGTTTCAGGGTGAAACATTTGCCTAAGAGTCACAAGTGATGTATTTGCTCAAATAAATGATTACACACATCAGAGGAATCCATTTAAGAAGTGCATTCATTTGAGTGTATGCCTGAAAAAAATGTTAGAAGCTTTCTTTGGGTAACGGCACTGCCTAGTATGTTTGCACGTGTAACTCTTTTTCTCTCTTATTTACTTACTGCGTAATGAACAGCAAAGGCATTGAATGCCATATATGTAAAAGTCCATTCATTTCAGTCGTTTTTTTCTTTTTTATTGAAACAGCGGAGGTTCCAAGTCTTGACCAAACTTGCTAGTGTGTTGGCGCACTGAATGGCCTCCTTCAACATTTATTCAACACTGCTGTGCGAAAGTCCCCGGGCCCAGGAAAAAGTTCCAGTTTTAATAACTTAAAACAGACCATCGAGGGCGGCAGGGCCTTTTGCCCACTGTTGCATATGTCCAGGTGCGTTCATTGCGTGCCTGCGGCCCGAGCGGCCTCCACTCTGTGTCCAGCCACAGTATAAATCGAGCTAAGGGGGGCTTGGGGGAGGGAGCCGACCGAAGGGAGGTCTCCTCCCCCGGGCGGTTTGGGAGGGCTGCGAGGGGTTATTTCCAGAAGTTGCCAGAATGTTCTAGTTTTGGGCTGGTTTGGTAGGACCAGCCAGCCCAAGTATAAATTCCACCTTTCCCGCTAACCGCCACCATTTTAGGTTTGGTGACCTGGTGGCTAGGTGCTTTAACTTTTTGTGAGAGTATCTTGGGTGTGTGCGTTTCTTTTTCATTCTTTGCCTGTAGCGATATTACTTTGAGCTTAGTAATGGAAGACGCTCGAGTTCTGGAGGCGATGCGCTTATTGGCTGATGCCGGTCGATTGGACTTGCTCGCGGGAGGTGGACAGGATAGGCCGCACCGCCAGGCCTCTGCCGGCGTAGTGGCCGCAGTAATGGCGTGTTCGTCGCCGAAGAGGAGACGGCCGAGTCAGGTAAGCGAGAGGGGCCGCTCCCGGTCTCGGAAGCCGGTCCCGCAAAGGTCGTCCCGGGGGGAGCCCGGTGCTTCGGAGGCTCCGGTGGCCCCGGGCATGTCAAGTGGGGGGATGGGTGTTCCTTCTGGTAACGGTGACTTTCCGTTAAAGGCGGGACGGGGGCAGGGGTCGAAGAAAGGGGGCAAGAGTGGACGAGGTGGTAGCAAGAAACGCTCCGCGTCGGATCCGCTTTTTGAGCGGCGGGGACAGTCTGATGACGGTGTTCCCGTGCGCGGAGGTCATAGGAGCTCGGTGCAATTTGTGTTGCAGGACTCCGTCCGGGACCAGGTTGCCCTTGGGGCCCAGGAGGACAGTTTGGTTGTTGGTGAAACTCAATTCGCCCCTGACGATGGTCAGCGTTTGTTCACTCCTTTAGGTCGTTTTCCGCTCAATGTTCGAGTTGGGGAGGGCCATGAGGGGGGATTGGTGGGATCCAGTACTGTTTTATCGTCTGGTGTACAGGTGGTGGCTCAAGAGGCTGACGCGGGAGCGGTTGAGTTTGGAGGCAATGTGGGGAGTCCGTTATTGTTTTCTACCCCGGGATCGGCGGTTGGTGAGGTGGTTTCTGGGGGCGGTGGCTCTCGAGGTGAGGGTGAATGGGCCCAAATGGGCGTCAATGTTTCCTTTGGTGGTGCGATGTCTGGTTTGGATCAGGGTGAAGGTTTACGAGCTGAAGGTAGGGGTGTTCCATGTTTGAGGGGTGGCCCATTTCAATCGGGATTACAGAATCGTCAGATTGCTTTTGGTGTGAGTCCTGCGGTTGTTGGTACGACCGGAATGGGTATGGGTGGTTTTCCGGCTCCTGGGGCCATGAATGCAGCGGGGTTTAGCTTCCAGGGCACTTTGTTGGGCCCAGATAGAGGTTTTGGTCAGGTGAGTGGCGGGCCTATACAAGGACCCAGGAGTACAGCTCCGCACTTATCTGGGGCCTCCGGGGGTCCGTTTTTCATGTGTGGTTCTCCAGGCTGGGAGCATTTTGGCGCGGCGGGCCTGGCACATCGTACGTTTCAAAGGGATTTAGCAGGCCAGGACTCAGCCCCTAGAGCTGTTAGTCGCGCTTCCTTTTCGGCACTGGATAATTTGGATCATAGTGACGACGACGAGGTGGTAGGCGGTTCTCCGATTCCGGTGGTTCCATTGAGGCATGACGCGCGAGGCCGTTCTTTGGTGAGAGGTCAGAGGGGGGTTGTCGATTCGACTCGAAGGGAGATTGTGTATGGTTGGTCTGTGGATGGTAGGAACCCTAGCACACCAGTCCAAACTTTTTCTTTTCAGGATGAGGTTAGGCGCGGCGTTCCAGACTTGGCAGGGCGCAGTCCAGTCCATTTTCGCCAAGGGGAAGCGAGGAGAGTGCCTAGCGCGGCCCTCTCTGTTCCACCGAGGGAACCCGACGCGGCCAGCACACGAGGGTCTGGCGTGATCCCGCTGGCCCCAACGAGTAGCAGGTATAGGTGGCAGGCCTTGCCGGCGGCTATGGAGCAACAGAGTCAGCGCCCAGGGAGGTACAGGCGTGTACAGTCTGCTCCCCCACCTGGAGTTTCGAAATCTTTAAAATGTACTGTGGTTGATACCGGGTTAGGTAAGACCCGTGGTGATATGTTGCATACTAGTGTGGATTCAGTGGTGTTGGACTATGACGAAGAGAGTCCCGAAGAAGGTGAACTGCGGGATCTTGAGGGGGGGGTGCCCTCTCATTCCTCTCATAGTGTTTTACAGGCTCCAGTGGTCCAGAGGCAACTACAAGGAAGAAGAGAGCGCGGCCCATCGGGTAGGGCACCTCGGAGACCGGATGCATTGTCCTCGGCGCCACGGGCGGAGCCATCGAGAGCTGTCTCTCTGTTACAAGGTGAGCAAACGGTCCCACAGGCCAAACCTGTTATGGTGTCAGTGGGTACCGGTGGTGAACTCGATGTGGTCATTACGGATGGCCGTTTGGTTAAAGGTCGTTATGTCAAAGACACTGCAGTGGGTACTGACGATCTGTTTCTACAAAATAAAGGGTACTGTGGTATAGCTGGTGCTTCCAGCAAAGTTACACAACAAGGGGACAGTGGTGTTATAGCTGGTGCTTCCAGCAAAGTGCCTCAACATGGGGACAGTGGTGTTATAGCTGGTGCTTCCAGCACAATTCCTCAACAAGGGGACAGTGGTGTTATAGCTGGTGCTTCCAGCAACGTTACAGACAAAGTTATGGCTGGTGCTTCCAGCAACGTTACAGTGACAGCGGACAGTGGTGTTATGGCTGGTGCTTCCAGCAAAGTTCCAGACAAAACGGACAGTGGTGTTATAGCTGGTGCTTCCAGCACTGTTAAAGAGCCTGTGGCTAGTAAAGAGTTAAAAATCAAAAAATTACCATATATGGGGGTGACGAAGCCTCTGGGTGCCCACTTGATGCTTAGTACTAAAGAAAGAATTTGGAATGGTGAGTATGTGGAGCTCCTTAAGCTTCTCCATCGAGAAGTCCGGTCTAAGGAGGGCTCTAAAGAGGAAGAATTTGAGTTGGCCAAACGCCCGAAGGTCCCTTTAAATATTGAAAATTGGACGGCTGCGTTTTTGATTTATGCCAGTGTGTACTGTGAAAAGTTCCCTGAGCGCAGCGTTTCCCTGTTTAAGTACATGGATGTGATTCGTAAAGCTCAGATCACCGGGGGTGGTTTTGCCTGGTCTCAATACGACGAGGAATTTCGGGCCAGGATGGCGTGGGACCCTGAGGCAAAATGGGGTGAACTTGATAATGATTTATGGCAACACACAATGGGGTCATCAGCTGGGGGGAAGACTGTGTTCACGGCCAGTGGGTTACCTCTAGTGTACCGGCCCTTTCAGGGGAAGCCCACCCGGGGAGGGGTGGGGTCCAGCTCTAACACCCACTCAGAGTCAGGTTTCTGTTGGGAATTCAATAGGGGTTCCTGTATTAGGGAATACTGTAAATTCAGGCATGAGTGTTCAGGTTGCGGGAGGAAACACCCGTTATCTAAATGTTGGGACAACGAGCCTTCGGGCAGCCACCAGGGGAAACAGTCAGGTTCCGGTACTTCCAACTCAAGGGGTCGGGGATCCAGAGGTAATAAGGGTTCTGGGGCCAAAGGCTCGTACTCCGGTTAAACTGGACAAGCTACGGATTGCCTTACAGGGTTATGACGACGAATCTGCAAAAATCAAGTTATTAGATGGTTTTCAGTTTGGTTTCCGACTGGGTTACCTAGGATCCAGGGAACGGAGGTGGTCTGCCAATTTAAAATCGGCTTTGGAACATCCCGCAGTTGTCCAGAACAAACTTACTAAGGAGGTTCAGGAGGGTAGGATGGCTGGCCCGTTCACAGAGTGGCCGTTACTCAATTTGATTGTCTCTCCAGTCGGTGTTGTTCCTAAGAAAGAGGCAGGTCAGTTCAGGCTCATTCAACATCTCTCATGGCCGGAAGGATCCTCAGTTAACGATTTTATTGCCCCGGAGGATGTGTCGGTATCATACTCTTCTGTGGATGTGGCCATGTCACTAGTTGTGACAGCGGGTGCAGCCGCTGAAATGGCCAAGTGTGACATAAAATCGGCTTTCCGACTGTTGCCGGTACACCCTGACGATTGGTGCCTTCTTGGTATCCAATTTGGTGGTCAATGGTATGTGGACAAAGCTCTACCTATGGGCTGCTCAATCTCATGTGCGCTGTTTGAATGTTTTAGCACTTTCTTACAGTGGTATTTTTCAAATCAGACTGGTCATTCCCTGGTGACACATTACCTTGACGACTTTTTCTTTGTTGGATCCCCGGGCTCCGCGGAGTGCCAGGCAGCTCTGGACACATTCCATGGGCTCATGGAGGATCTAGGAGTTCCTTTAGCTCCGGAAAAGACAGTGGGCCCCAGTACGGTCCTTTCTTTCTTGGGTATCGAAATTGATTCTGTACTCATGTCTGCTCGCTTGCCTGAGGATAAAAGGAGCAACATGGTGCAATTACTAGAGACAATGTTGGCCAAAAGGAAAGTTTTGGTAAAAGAAATTCAAGTGCTATTGGGTCATTTGAATTTCGCTTGTAGGGTGGTGAGAGCAGGTAGGACTTTTTGTAGGAGACTAGGTAGGGCTTTAGCAGGACACCACTTGCCTCATCATCGTGTGCGCCTGTCTGCCGGTGTGAAGGAAGATTTGCGTATGTGGAAGTTCTTTTTGACCTCTTTCAATGGTGTTCCCTTGGTCAGGGATGTGGATTTCCAGTGGGACGTACAGATGTTCTCGGACGCGGCTGGCAGTGATGGTTTTGGCCTTTTCTGGAACGGCAGATGGTGTGCGGAACGTTGGCCGGATGAATGGTTGAATGGTGGTCGCAGCATCACCTTCTTGGAATTGTTCCCTCTTTTGGTGGCCTTGACACTGTGGGGGGAGGAATTGGCACACAAGAAGGTTTTGTTTCGTGTGGATAACATGGCTGTTGTGGAGATTGTGAACCGACAGTCTGCCAGAGACGAACAGGTTTTGAAATTGATGAGAGTTTTCGTTCTGGGTTGTTTGAAACACGACATTCATTTTCGTGCTTTACACATTCCTGGCGTGGACAATGACATTGCGGATGCTTTGTCTCGTTCACAGTGGGGGAGATTCCGTGGACTGGCGAGGGAGGCAGACAGATCCCCGACTCGGATGCCGACTCATCTGTGGCGTGTAGGAGAAGTAGGGTCGTACAATTGGTGGTAGGTTCTTTATCGGTGTCCACACGTACTGCCTATTCCTTGGCCTGGAGGGAATTCTTGGCTTCTGGAGCTGTCAGACGGGAGGATCTGTCGCAGCGGTCAGAGGATGTTGTTAATTTTATACTAGACCTCATGGATAAGGGCCTCACTAAAGTGACTATAGCGGGGAAACTAGCGGGTATTGCTTTTATGGGACAGTTATTATGGGGTTACACCCCGTCAGCCGGGGAAATAGGCAGGAGAATGCTTGAGGGATGGGCCAGGGAACAGGGTCATGTTGTTCGTTCTCGGGCTCCATTATCCTGGCAAATACTGGCTAGGTTAATTACAGTCTTACCTTTGGTATGTTCAGATGATTTTGAGGCGTGTGTTTTTTCCATGCTCATGGCGTTTATGTTTTTTGGAGCTTTTAGGGTCTCTGAGTTGTTGGGGACCAAGCATAAGGGTGGTTTACACTGGAGGGATGTTTTTTGTTATGACGAAGGTGTTCATGTTTGGCTATCCAGCTCCAAAACTGATCAAACGGGTAAAGGTAAAGGGGTTTGGTTACAGGCGCGCGTCCCAAAGCTCACTTGCCCTTTATTGCTGGCGCGGCGCTGGCGTTCACTGTGCGGGGGTGGGGATGAAGCCCTCGTATTCCAACACATTACTGGTTTACCTGTCACATCTTATCAGTTACGGATGGTTCTCCGTAAAGCCCTGCAACACATTGGGCTTGATAGTAGTTTATATGGTACTCATTCTTTTCGTATAGGTGCAGCCACGGAGGCCTTTCACAGAGGTTGGACGGAGATGGATATTATGAGGTTGGGGCGCTGGTCTTCTAATTGTTTCAGGCGCTATGTGCGGAGCCCGGCAGAAGACGCGCAGGCTTTCTCAGCCTAGACATGTGTTCTAATTGTGTTTTCTCTTTCAGGATCCGTTGCTGGACCTCGATCGCCAGTGGTCACGGTCTGGATAGTGGGGCATTCCTTCGTTAAATGGGCCAGAGTCCAGGCGGCACGGAGCTACTTTGGAGAACAACTCGGCTTTAATGATCGTATGTTTAATATTGTATGGAAGGGTAAAGGTGGGATGCTCTGGAGAGAGTTAATCCCTTGTTTAAACAATAACATGGTGGGCGGTTTATGCCCGGATATTTTGGTCATTCATTTGGGTGAAAATGATCTTGGTGCCACGAAAGGGGTTGTATTACTGCGGGCTATGAAACGTGATTTAGGCCTCATTAAGGAACTCTGGTCTGGGTGCCATGTGTTTTGGACAGAGTTGATACCGCGTAGGACATGGAGAGGGGCTGTGAACCCCAGGGCTGTGGATCGGGCGAGGAAGAAGGTGAATTCGGAGGTGTCTCGTTGCTGCAGGGGCCTCGGTTTCAGTAGGATATCGCACAGGGAAATAAAATTTGAATCGATAGAGTTTTTCCGAGATGACGGAGTACATTTGTCACGTATGGGTATGGACCTTTACCTTTTAGAGCTTCGTGAGGTGTTAGCACGGGCTTTGGCCATGCAGCGTTGATTACCATTATCTTTCCGTTCGCTACGCGGTTGGGGGGCAGAAAGGAAGGCTCCGTGTGTTCAACCCCCCCCCCCACTCGCCTGCCTTTCTGGGTGGCGGGGTCGTGGTGTATCAGTTCGGTTTCAGGTTGATTGTTGGTTGTAATTTCATTAGAATTTTCTTGGACTGGGGCCGGGGCAGGTTGGTCATGGTTTGACCGTTCAGTTTTAAAAGGGGTATTCTGCAGGAGTGCAGGGTCAGGCAGGATCGATGATTACGGGGGACATGACAAATGTTAATTCAGTTGTGGTTTGATGAATAAAGTTTATTGATGACGTATGTTTTATATATATGACGTAATGTTGATTGATGATGTAATGTTTTCTCATGACGTAATGTATAATGATGTTAATGTGTATTGATGTATTGTGGGGAGGGCCCAAACATGTAGGGGTGGGGGTTTGGGGGCCCGTTTGGTTAGTTATTTATTTATTTAGTGAGGTTTAGTTTTGTAAGGCGGTTGCCGAGGTTGTATTTTGTAATGTGCACCTGTTTCCTAATAAAGCGGCCTTTTACACACACATAAACAATTTTTGGTCTACTTTTCTCTCACCCCTCGCCCTCCCTCCCAAGGGGGGCTTGGGGGAGGGAGCCGACCGAAGGGAGGTCTCCTCCCCCGGGCGGTTTGGGAGGGCTGCGAGGGGTTATTTCCAGAAGTTGCCAGAATGTTCTAGTTTTGGGCTGGTTTGGTAGGACCAGCCAGCCCAAGTATAAATTCCACCTTTCCCGCTAACCGCCACCATTTTAGGTTTGGTGACCTGGTGGCTAGGTGCTTTAACTTTTTGTCCCACCCTCCCTCCCTGTTTTCTGTAGTATTTTTCTTTCCCCTCGCTCCCTCGTTTTTTCTCACTTTTGGTGAACATTTTTTCTTTTTCGAAAGGCTGTTTTATGGGTTTCCGGTGTGCAGGGGTTGTTTCTTGTATTTGTATTTGTCGCTAGGAGCAGGTGCTGTGCGGGGTCGTGGTGTATCAGTTCGGTTTCAGGTTGATTGTTGGTTGTAATTTCGTTAGAATTTTCTTGGACTGGGGCCGGGGCAGGTTGGTCATGGTTTGACCGTTCAGTTTTAAAAGGGGTATTCTGCAGGAGTGCAGGGTCAGGCAGGATCGATGATTACGGGGGACATGACAAATGTTAATTCAGTTGTGGTTTGATGAATAAAGTTTATTGATGACGTATGTTTTATATATATGACGTAATGTTGATTGATGATGTAATGTTTTCTCATGACGTAATGTATAATGATGTTAATGTGTATTGATGTATTGTGGGGAGGGCCCAAACATGTAGGGGTGGGGGTTTGGGGGCCCGTTTGGTTAGTTATTTATTTATTTAGTGAGGTTTAGTTTTGTAAGGCGGTTGCCGAGGTTGTATTTTGTAATGTGCACCTGTTTCCTAATAAAGCGGCCTTTTACACACACATAAACAATTTTTGGTCTACTTTTCTCTCACCCCTCGCCCTCCCTCCCAAGCACCCCACGGGGCGCCGTTTGAGGCGCGCGAGGCGCTCTCCACACATCTGCGACTTTGCAGGTATTCCCAAGCGGCGACACTCTTGCAGGGCGAATGGCCTATTAATGATGACATTCCTGCCACAGGGCCGCCCCTCTTCTTTGCCAGGTGCAGATGTGGCCTCCTTCTGGCAGCTCTAGCTGTTAAAAGACACAACACAGGCAAGCCAGACTAGAGCGCGAGGGCCGTCCGTGGAGCTGATTCATGGGGTGTCCGTGTTGCACCCCGGGCTGAAACCCAAGCATTTATCTGTCAGAGATGAAGGACCGCGAGTGGCTACTTTTTATGCACAGCTGAAGATTTGTGTTATTTTTAGAAAGCACGGGAAAGATCACATTTCGAAACTACCATAATTCCATTGTTTCATTCGTAAAAATCATACAGGATTGGCGTGCAAATAACACAATACATGTTAGAGCCAAATTCTTTGTACAAATTGGCAAAAGGCCGCTCTTAGATCTACTGGGTGTGCAAAATATGTCCGTGCCAAGTTCTCTTGTGGGACTTCTGCACTTTTTCGGACGCTACAAATAATGAAGAGAGAACGTCACCCGTGAACACATTAGCTCAAAAAATGTCTACCCAACACATTTAATGTAATTCAATCCATAGGACACAGCCATGTTAGCTAAATGGAACCCTGACCGAAAAATTAAAAGTACATGCAGTGATCACACCTCTTCCTGAACTTACTTTTATTGTTATTTCAATTCACAAACATTCCCAGGAGTACACCAGGAAATCGGCACAGGAGCATGTTTTCTGGTGTGCTGCTCTGAATGTGACACAACATCTCCTGCTCCCTTCTGATGCACTTGTGTGGTATTCCACGCAGAGTCATTGAAGCATACAGTGAACAGAGCCCCTGTGCAAATCAATGTTTTCCCTCTGTGAGAAAAAAATGTTCAACCATGGAGAATGCTCTTACCCTACACCCATACCACTCTGGGGGCAATCTCTTCCCTTTCTAGCCTGGGTTGGGAGTTACTCATACTTTTGACAGAAGTACATTTCTGACCACTTCCAGGGTGGGAAGGGATCAGATTAGAGTTTTTTGAATTCCCACAAGTATACACCATGCCTTTTAACATACACTTCCCACCCCTTCATGATATTTGCTATCACAGATTTCTCCAAACTCGTAGTAGTGAACTTACACAGTAGTAATTTCATTTACACATGCCCGGAATCCTTTGTGAATGTCTGGCAGGCATAAATGGAGATATTTTTTGGTTTGAAACATGTTTATGGCTGAAAATTCCTTTACTGTGCCTGCAGAAGTTGCACATTCATGCAGTAAAAGAAAAAGAATTCCAGTGTAATATGAGATTGCAAATTATCACAAGGTACTGTAGTGTGGGGTCCAGGTGTGGTTTAGGACACTAGATTACATTACAATCTGATCTAGACTACTGTGGTCATTTTATACTTAGAGAGCACATTCCCTGTTTCCGCTGCTGCGCTCCTTCAACAGGTAGAGTGCATCCTATTACAATGAGTGTGCCACCCTCGGGACATCTGTATCTTGTGTCTTCCCGGGGCAGTACAGGAGTGAAAGGTTGAGTAGCTGTTTGAAGCAGCCAGTTCTGTCAAAGTGCAGGCTGCATCTGGCCTGCTCTTTAAATGGAGGACAGGAATCCCCTGTAAGTAGGTGCAGAGAGGGACTTGCCCGCCTGAAAGGAGATGTCTGGGGGGCCCATGGAACCACTTTTTTCTTCTTTCATAGGGCACCGTTGGGGGCGCACTATGTGCTGCCTTATTGTGGCACATAGTTGGCACCCCTCCTAATGGTGGTCTTTAAAACAGCACTGACACAGCTCCAAAGTGTTTCCTCATTTTCATGGGCCACATCCGAATGTCAGTCAGTCATAAGCTTTTATTCGATATGCAAGATATCTTATAAGCACATTTACAATACAATCATTACAATGTACAAAAAGCATCACTTTAAGAAGTCAGTATAAGAACTCATTTAAAAAGGATAAAAGGACATGAGGTGCCCGATAATAATTTAGCTAAAAAAAGGATTAAACCGCTACTGACAATCTCTTACATCGAATAAGCCAAAACTGTTTTAAAAATTTTGCTGTTCCACATACAATAGGGGGGATGTGTCCGTAGTTAGGATGCGCAAGGCTACTAAGTGGCTACGTGTACCCATATTTCGGCAAAGAGCACAATTGGGGGACGTACGGGCCGCTGATTTCCAATTTGATGTCACAGCACCAAGCGGGAGGGATCCAACTCTAAATTTAAAATAAAGGGCTCGATCAAAGGGGAGGGTAATCAGGTCCAGGTAGGGTTCAAAAGCCACAATATCTTTGACTAATAAGAAGGCGGCAGTAGACTTGCAGTGGTTTGAGTTTGTAATTAATTGCTCCGCAGTCCATTTCCAGAAAAGGGCTTTAACAACTTCTTTCGGAGGGGCTGAACGTGTTGACCAAGAGTCCCCCAGTCCGATCTTCTCCAGAAGCTTTTTAGTTTCTCTTAACCATCTTATTTTAGCCCAACCCCCCAAACTCATTATTTCCCCCAGGCCATCAGCGTAGGATTTTAGCTCTTCACCCCTCCAGATTCGTGTCCATAGAAGGAGAGGGCGAAGCTGGGCTTGATCTTTGATGTTTTTACAGCCTGTGTCCAACAACACTGGTACGGATGGTGTGCTCAGTGGGATAGAAATGAGGGATTTTAGTAGCTTGCTCTCCGCTGTCGCCAAGGTGTCCAGTCGGCAGTGGCCCCACAGTTCTGCCCCATACAAGGC
Organism: Lissotriton vulgaris; assembly: GCF_964263255.1. NCBI lineage: Eukaryota > Metazoa > Chordata > Amphibia > Caudata > Salamandridae > Lissotriton > Lissotriton vulgaris. The sequence continues at coordinate 1,131,390,878 of NC_141689.1, read as the reverse complement.
TGATGTCACTACCTTGGCCTTGTAGATATCAATTACCGGGGTGAGTGATCTCCTAGGTGAGGCCCGGAACTCCCTCATGAGAGCTCCTCCTACTCTCCTGTGGTTAAGGACCATTTTGTCGATGTGATTTGCCCAAGACATCCTGTCCTTTATCCGAATACCGAGGTAATCGAATTCGGACACTTTCTCTAAGGCAACAGAGTTAAGCGTAGGTGGGCGGCCCAGTTTCCTTGGTGGATTTAGGACTAGATATTTTGTTTTGTCCACGTTAATTATTAACCCTTTTGCGGCACAAAACTCCTGGAAACGCGTTAGCAATTTCTGGAGGCCTTGGGGAGTCTTCGAGATCAAAAGCGTGTCGTCCGCAAAAAGCAGGGTGGGGATCCGAACTCCTCCGAGACAGGGGGCGTCAGCTGGTTCTTGTTGGAGGTGTTCTACCACCCCATTCACATAGAGTGAAAATAGGGTGGGCGCCAAGACGCAGCCCTGTCTTACGCCCCTGGACACTGGTATCTTCTCGGTGAGTTCTCCGTTTTTACCCCAACGGACCTGTGCAAAGGTATGGGCATGGAGGCTAATGAGGAGGGACAAGATGTAAGGGGGTAATCCCAACTCATAAAGCACCCTCCAAAGCTCTTCCCGGGGGACTAGGTCAAAGGCAGTCTTCAGGTCTATAAAGGCCAAGTAAAGACTACCCTTGCCTAGTTCCACCACCTTCCACCCCAGTAGTGCCAACCTAAACACCTGCTCTATTGTCCCCATTCCAGCCCGAAAACCTGCCTGAAAGTCCGATAGGATTTTATTCTCCTCCACCCAATGGAGGATCCTTCCGAGGATAGCTTTACCAGCTATCTTTTGGGTGGAGTCTATCAGACTTATGGGGCGGTAGTTCCCCGGGGTTTCCCTACATCCTTTTTTATAAATCGGGACCACCACCGCCCCTTTCCAGGATTCTGGCACTGCCCCTCCCATCATGATGTCGTTTAGGAGAGCAGCAATAACCCTTCCCCATTCCACTGGGTATGCCCTCATGAGATCCCCCGGGAGGCCGTCTGGGCCCGCTGCCTTACGAGGCGCTACCCACCCTATAACCTTTTCAATCTCTAGGGGAGTGAAGAGATCATAGGCGTGAAGTTCAATTACTAGTGTAAGGTTCAACCCAACATTCAGTTCCCCATCTGGAGGGAGGTATAAAGCCCCAAAATGTTTTACCCAGTTTTGAGGCGGGATGTTGCAGGGTCTCATAGCTGCATCGGGTTTATTCCGTGTGGCTATGAGATTCCAGAAGGCCCTTGAATCCTTACTTTTACTGGCTTGGAGCAGGTCTTCCCAGAATTTGTCCTCCCACTCCCTCCTAGCAGTTTTGAGGGATTCAATATAGGCCTTCCTTGCTTTCTGTATCACACTTCGGGGTTTGTGCTTTACTGCCTCAACTAGGTTTGCCTTGAGTACCCTACATGTTTGGGTATACCAACCGTCGTCTAGTTTTTTAAATTCTTTGTTACCCGACTTGCTAGGGTGTGAGGTAAACACATTTGTCAAGGCTTCCACTAAGGAGACAAAAAGCCCACTCACTCTACCCACCCATTCTAGAGAGGACCCGAGGGTTGTCACCGCATGATTTAAGAGGGTTAAAATTTCCCCTACCTTTGCCTCAGAGAGGACCAGTTTCGCCCATTTTATTCGTCTACCACATGGGGAGACTTCAGACTCATCCGGGGGTGCAGCTACCCGATTAGTATTGTCCTTCCTTGCGGGACGCCACCACTGGTCCATGCTTAAAGAGACTGGGTTGTGGTCGCTTTCAGTCGTAGGGACCACCTGCATGTCCCTTACATATGACCATAGGTGTACATCTATTAGCAAATAATCTATCCTAGAGGTGTGTCCTGGCCTGTTGTACGTGTGGGCACCCCCCCTATCCGAGGTTGTCCTCCCATTTGCTGCCCTTAAGTTAAATTCAAGGCTCAGGGAATATAACTGGAGCGCCACTTCTGTCCACCTCCTGATCGGTGGGATTTCCAGTACGGGGATCCCCAGCCTGGTATCCTCCTCGTCTTGGTCGAGGGCAACGTCCGAGCCCAAAGGCTCGTACGTGCAGTTCATGTCGCCCGCAACCAATGTGCGCGTCTTATATGGGGTATTCTTTAGCAAAGTCTCGAGGAGAGAGATTACAGGAGACTTTCTCCCACCCTTGGTCCCCCGGGCATAAACATTATAGACATTTAGGACCAGTCTTCCCCTTTGATCTATTAGGGTGATATTTTGTATGTCCGGGCAGCCTGTGGGAAACTCCTCTACTCTACAGTCTAGAGAGGCTGCGACCCAAATGAGAATGCCACCCGAAGGTCGCCCTCTCCCTGTTTCCGACACTTGTGCAGGGGAGGAATAGGAAGAAAATCCCACCCTATGAACCGACACCAGGCTCCATGTCTCTTGGAAAATACACAGGGAGTGCTCATCAACCCAAGCAGTAAAGTCTGGTAGAGCCAGTTTTCTTGCAATCCCTGCGACATTCCAGCTGAAAACCTTAATTACTAGGTCCGTCACAGCTGGAGTGTCGCTGGGCGCGAGAATGTCCCTGTCTGTGGTTCTCCTCAATGGTGTCTGAGGGGAGCAAGGGTCTTGGGGGGTGGCTTTAGGGGCTACTATCCCGCTTTCAAGGTTAGTTTGGGTGGGTGATGCTCCAATTGGATCTACTCTACTCCCAATTTCCAGTCAGTAGGGCCCTGGTGCCCACAAATGATTCACCCTTGTGCCCTCCGTAGGCCCTGCCCAGTGTGTCTCCCAGTTTTGACTGAAATCAGGGGAGCTTAAACTTCCTCCAGTTGAGCTAACAATTTGCCTGGGGTAGAAATAAGAAAGATCCACCACATTAACCCCTGGAGCCCCCATGTTTTTAATAGGAGTACAGATCGAGGGCACTACTCTAGTGTCTTGGAAATTTATAATTATGCAATCCCCCTCCTGAGTTTTTTTCCCCTGGCCTACCCACCCTACTCTACGGACACTTAGGATGATACCATCCACACCCAACGGAATTGGCTTGTTTGCCTTCAGCCAATGGATGCACTTATTCTTGAGTGATTGATGGTTTTCCATCTGGCCTTCCTTTAGGGGGGGAACATTAACCATAACAGCAACAAAAGGTTGACAATCTGGCGGGAGGTTTACTGGAGGGATCCGGCGTACTGGGTTACTAGGGACCGATAAAGTGGTAGCTGGGGCTATAGGTTGGGGTACAGATCTAGGGGCTTTCCCTGTCACTAATCCATGCGATTTGTTACGTGTGCCTGATGTTTGGGTGTCTTTCGTTTTGCCACTAGCTGTCTGTGGCTGCTTTTGTGGGAGAGGCTTGGGCTTATTTATAGCAGGCTCTAAATGTGTTGGTGGCCCCTTGTGTTTTGGCCCTGCTTTGGGATGGGGAGGAGATTTGGGAGCTGGGGTTAATGCACTATTAGAGTCAACCTTATTTAGACAGGTTGGGGGCTTAGAGTCTCTCTGGGGTGGTGGTTCATTCCCCTTTGCGCCCGTGTCCTGATTTTCACTCACTCTGGTTAATTGTTTAAATGTAGTTTTGAGTGAGTAGAACCCGTCAAGGGTTGATTGCTCTAATTTATCTATCCTCACCCCTAGACCCTTAACCTGAATTAGTAGAGGCCTCAAGAGACTATCTAGCTTCTCAAAGATGTTTTCAATTGTTACAGAGTCAGTGGGCTCAGAAGCCTTGGCGGTGTTAACATCTGAGTGTGGCCCCCTGGGAGAGATCACAACATCCCCTCCTATGTCGACTTCATTCTCTATAGGCCGACCCCTTATGTTTCTCATATCAGGTCCAGAGTGCTTTCTTACTCTTTGATAAAGAGCGGCCTGTCTCACTAGCCTACCCTTTTTGCGTTTTCTTGCCTTTTTATTTAAGAGCCTATCCTCCTGCCTGGTTTCGGGAGTTTGGATGTTTAGGGACTCCCTATCTATCTCCCCATCTGGTATAACTATGGTGGGGGTGGGCGGTTTTGGAGGCAGATGATCACTGGTGGCTTCGTTAAGGGGTTTAGGTGATGCTGGCGAAGACAGTTTACTAAGACCACCATCTTCCACAGTGGCAATAGGGAGAAGTGCGGCCAGATTTTCCAGCCTATCTATATTTTGCCCTATTTCATCAAACTCGGGGGGGGGTCTATAGAGTAGCCAGACACACCAGGTGGAGGAGCAGAGTAAACCCGCTCACTGGCCGGTGTAAGCGACTGGGCAGCAACCCCCAAGGATGAACGTCTTGAAGGGAGGTAAACCTCAGATAGACGCCTCTCAGACATGGCAATCTCCTTTTCAATCACCGCCGCCACCCTGGTGATGAAGCGGTCCATAGTTCCTATAACAGGGCTCCCGGCAATGGACCCCCTTTCACCATCACTCCTAAGGAGTTTTCCAGAGCGGGTAGACATGATTGCAGGGAACAGCACGAGGTCTCACACAGGCCGTATGTACTCACTGCTGGATGTATGACGTTACTCCGCATACCGTTACAACTACCTACCATTACAACGTGACCATTACAACGCATACCATAACAACGCATAGCGCTTTGGGGTGCTGGATAGTGGTAAGTATAATTTACTATTCTAACTCCAGTCCCCGTGGACCCTAGGGAAGGTGTTGGATAGTAAATTATACTTATTCCCTATCCTAGAGCGCCCCCCAGCGCAATGCGTTGTAATGGTATGCGTTGTAAAAGTCGCGTTGTAATGGTAGTGCGGGGTAAAAAATGCGTTGTAACAGGTGCATACCCTCACTGCTGATGGGAAGGAAAGGGACGTGGCCCAGCCCAGCCTTGACAGCCCCTGACGGCCACAGACGGCCCGCCCTTTGCCCGGGCTTAGCCCGGCGGCCGTCCGCGCGCGTCCCGCGATGCGCGGGCCCAGTGGTGATTTAAATCACCTGGTGATCAATGGTGGGCGTGGCGGGTGGTTGTCCCTGCTCCGCTGAGCCTCCTGGGACCCGTAGTCCTTTCCACACGTTTTGGCCCTGATGTTTGCTCCTGCGAGCGTTTCCCGCGGAGCGGGAAACGCGAGAAGTAAAGGCACAGTCACAAGTGCAGAAATCCTCCGGTCGGGTAGCGTTTTAACCCCAGTCCGTTTCCTCGGTCTTTGCCACAAACAGAATCCGCGCTGCTGCAAGGTTTCCCGCGATGCGCGGGTCCAGTGGTGATTTAAATCACCTGGTGATCAATGGTGGGCGTGGCGGGTGGTTGTCCCTGCTCCGCTGAGCCTCCTGGGACCCGTAGTCCTTTCCACACGTTCTGGCCCTGATGTTTGCTCCTGCGAGCGTTTCCCGCAGAGCGGGAAACGCGAGAAGTAAAGGCACAGTCACAAGTGCAGAAATCCTCCGGTCGGGTAGCGTTTTAACCCCAGTCCGTTTCCTCGGTCTTTGCCACAAACAGAATCCGCGCTGCTGCAAGGTTTCCCGCGATGCACGGGTCCAGTGGTGATTTAAATCACCTGGTGATCAATGGTGGGCATGGCGGGTGGTTGTCCCTGCTCGGCTGAGCCTCCTGGGACCCGTAGTCCTTTCCACATGTTCTGGCCCTGATGTTTGCTCCTGCGAGCGTTTCCCGCGGAGCGGGAAACGCGAGAAGTAAAGGCACAGTCACAAGTGCAGAAATCCTCCGGTCGGGTAGCGTTTTAACCCCAGTCCGTTTCCTCGGTCTTTGCCACAAACAGAATCCGCGCTGCTGCAAGGTTTCCCCATCCGAATGAAAACGAGGCAATGCCCCCTAGGATAGATGTGTGATGGTGCAATCTGTACCAAAAAGGGTTGCACAGACCTCTGTGGCCCCTTCTTTAATTTGACAGTGGCCCAGCGGCACAGAAAACAGACACACATGCATGTGGCTCCCAAGGACACTGTATGTAACACAGCCCTTGTTCTCTAAAGTTTACAGCAGACCTGTGCAGATACTGCAGACTGTTTGTGATATGAAAACATATTATAAAAACTATAGTACCACACATTTGCATAAAAAAATGCATAAGAAGCATGTGTTGCTTCCCACTTAGGGCTACTAAAGCCAAAGGAGAAAAAAGATGGGCAGAATTCTGAATGTTCAGCATTCTGTCCATCAATTGTTCTTTTTGCATTTGTCACCTCGAGTGGGATGGGTATGCCCAGACGTAAGTCCTGTGCTCTCCATGTCACTGGAGTCAAGCTATCCTGGCTGATGAGGGCTGATAACCCAAAACCGGCCCTAGGATGCTTGTTTTCAGTCCAGGGAGGACCTGGCCTGGCAGTTCAAGCTGGACTGTTCCCATTGGGAAAAGGGTTAAGACGGATTTGCATATGGCTGGGTCTAAACTGGAATGGCATGGGAAGCAAAAAAACGATGGATTTCGGCCCATATCTCTGTACTGGGGTGAATGCATGAGATTGTTCAGCATTCTGTCCATCAATTGTTCTTTTTACAATTGAATTATGTAGGCAAAGGCCTGAGAGAATATAGAAAAATATAGTTTACTTCTCTCAGTAATTCTTTAGATTGATATAATTGAAATATTAGAATGGTGACAATCAATCTATCAAATAAATAAAAAGTGCATCACTGTACAGTGACCTGTAAAAAGGTCGGTGAGGTGAACTAGATAATACATTTATAAAAGGTATCCCAATTATAAGTAGCTGTGGAACAGCACTTAAATATCGAAATTCGCAATCATGCCTTACAGTTTGTGTAAGGATGGGTGTTGGTGTTTCAACCACTGTAGTCTGATTTATGTTAGGGTCAGCATCAGGATGGGCAGACAAAGCTGCTGCCATTGCCTATTACAAATGACAGCAGTGGAGCTATAGATTCACCACTGAATCCCCCCACGAATTGTGGTCAGTAAATTAGCATATCATGTGCTACAACAGATAGCACTCCTGCTGCAAAGAAATGCAATCATGGACATTGTCCAAGGACAGTGCTATACAAAACGTCCAGCAAAAGTCTAGAGCACAACACAGACATAGTGATTTCAAAATTGTCAGTTTCTGTAGTCCGAAATTGTCTTAGAAACACAAATGTATTTGGCATAAAAAAAGTTGTTGCATCTATACTAATATAATAAAGAGAGAGCCCAAACCTTTGAGGCGGGTAATCTCAGGAACCACAGCACCAATCACTACACCCAATACAGCATTGGAAAGGGCAGTTGCAGCAGAAGGACATAGACTATGCAGACGCCCACCATATACATTTAAAAGGTAAAAGAACGGTGCTAGCAAAGTAGTTCCTTGTGGGCGTGTCTGCGTTGTGCTGTGGGCGTGTGCTGGGGGCATGACAAACGCTGGGGGCGTGTGGTACGTCCGCCCTTCATGCCATGTCTCATATCGTGTGCTAATCTCACCCTGCTCCCTTTAAATACCCCTGCACCCATAATCATAACCCACCCTTACTCCTTAAAATACCCCAACACCCTTAAACACTAACCCATCTTAACCCTATAAATATACCCTGTACCCCAAAACCCAAACCTATCCCTAAACCCTAAAAATACCCCTGTACCCCAAAACCCAAACCTAGCCCTGAACCCTATAAATACCCCTGTACCTTAAAACCCAAACCTACCCCTGAACCCTAAAAATACCCCTGTACCCCAAAACCCAAACCTAGCTCTGAACCCTAAAAATACCACTGTACCCCATAACCCAAACCTAGCCCTGAACTCTAAAAATACCCCTGTACCCCAAAACCCAAACCTAGCCCTGAACCCTAAAAATAACCCTGTACCCCAAAACCCAAACCTACCGCTGAACCCTAAAATACCCCTGTACCCCAAAACCCAAACCTACCCCTGAACCTTAAAAATACCCCTATACCCCAAACCCATACCTATCCCTGATCCCTAAAACTACCCCTGTACCCCATAACCCAAAACTATATCTGAACCCTTAAAATACCCAAACACCCCAAAACATATACCTCAGTACCCCAAAACATATACCCCTATACCCATACTTACCTTATCCAAACATTAAAAAAAAACATGCTTTTACCATTCATGCATTTACAACGAATTTCGTTGTAAATGTATGCGTGGTAAAAGCATATAAAATGTAATGCCATGCGTTATAATGGCATTGTGGAGTCATGGTACAGTCGTAATGAAAGAATGCGGAGTGATGGTATGCGGAAAGAAAGTTGCGGAATAATGGGTGTTTACCCTCCCCCGGTAATTGGTGGCACGGCGACCCACATCTGCAGCAACATACTCATATTTTTTCACCACCCATTTGAAAAATGCACAGGTCTCTCTCATTGATGGCCAGCACCGACATACACTTTTAGACACACCTCCCGCCACAAGTTCTAGAATTGTGAACTTTAGAGCTGGGGAGCTACGTTCGAATCTCGGCATCAGCTCAACATCCTGTGATTCCAGGCAAATCGCTTTGTCTCCCCCTGCCTACCACAAATGAATGTGTTCTTCTGTAATGTAAATTGTGCTCATGCCATGTTGTCGAGTTCGCGCTATATAATATTGCAAGGAAATATAAAGTAGGGAAACTCGAGTTCACACAATACTGAACGCGCACTCTTAAGTGCATCAGCAGTGCACTGTGAATCGGAGCGTTTCACAGGCCTGTCACAGATAAGAAATGCTATCAAAACGAAATTCTACAAAACAATATACTACTGGCCGGCAGCAATTCATACCCGGACAACGTCGGGACGGGCTTCTAGTGAGTATATAACTAGAAAGAATGTATCTAGTTTGGAAATACAAATGCCCAATGCATTCTACATAACGGAAATACAGATGTTAACCATGTGTTGTTCAGTTCGAGCACATCCTTAACAATATGTTGTTTAATCCGAGCACAGCCAACATGTGTTTTGTCTTTATCCAAGACTTACTCAGGGCTACTAAAGTGTATTAAAAAACCTATATCTTTATATGTATTCCCGTTGTGATGGACAGATAGCAATGTAGACGTTCATGATGGTTAATAGCGAGTACTAAAAAAAAGGGTGCCAATGTGAAGCCAAAAAACAACCATCCAAGCCACGCAGGGTAAGTTATACAAGTAAACATAAAATAAGCATGCCCACATCAAACTATGATATAAAAAACGGTGGTCCTTGACTTAAATCAAACAAAACTTATATGCATATCATTTCTAATTTGATAATGCGAATAAATCTGCATATATTGATTCAAGCAACGTAGGGGAGATATATTCAAGTTAGCAATGATTATGTGATTTGATTTTGATTTGATTTATCCATTTCTAAAGCGCACGAATGCCTGGAGGCGTCTTGGCGCTATGATTTGTCCATTATCCTGAGCAGGTCAGTGGTTAGCGCAGTTTATACAGCGAATAGCCATGTTTTAATTTTCTTTCTAAATATTTCCAATGTTGGACTGTTTTTTATATTCAGTGGCAGTAGATTCCAAGTCCGTGCTGCATGAACGAGGAAACTTCTTCCTCCCCAGTTTGATCGCTTAAACTTGGGTATCGCTATCAGTTTTTGTTGTCCAGATCTGAGTAGCCTAGACGGTTCGTAATGTTTTAGGTACATTTTCAGGAAGTGTGGTCCTTTGCCCTGCAATGCCTTGTATGTCAGGCATAATGACTTAAACTTGACTCTTTTGGCCACTGGGAGCCAATGTAGCGACTTCAGTTTATGGCTAATGGGCTGAAACTTCGGAATTTCTAGTATTAGTCGGGCTGCCGCATTCTGGAGTCGCTGCATTTTTTCCATGATTTTTACTCTGGCTCCCGCATATAGCGTGTTTCCATAGGCCAATCGCGACAGTGCAAGAGCAGTCACCACCGTTTTACGTGTGTCTTGGGGCAGGTACGGGAGTATCTTTCTTATCATTTTTAAAATCAGCCAGAAAGACGAGGCTAGCTTATTTACTTGGGCTTCATATGCTAATTTTGCGTCGACCATGAATCCTAAATTTTTAACCTTCTCTGAGGGTTCTGGTCTGATTCCTAGTTCAGGAGACCACCAGTCTGGGGACCAGATGTCTGCATTACCTCCCAGAATCATTACCTCACTTTTCTGCCCGTTGAGTTTGAGGCAATTTTGTTGCATCCATTGACTGACTTTTAGCATGCATATTTGGAATTTTTTAGCTGTTACATTATTGTCTTTGCCTATGGAGATGACGATCTGTGTATCGTCTGCGTAGGAAATTGGCGTAAAGCCATTTTCTCGTATTACTTCAGCGAGGGGGGCCACATATAAGTTAAAAAGTGTTGGGCTTAATGAAGAGCCCTGTGGGACACCGCATGGTACCTTAAAGGAGTCTGATTTTACTTCTCCTAGTTCCACTGAGAATTTTCTGTTATTTAGGTAAGAGGCGACGTGCTTGCATGCATGATCGCTTGCTCTGGCTTCTTTAATGCGTTTTATTAGTATCTCGTGGCTGACCGTGTCGAAGGCCGCCGAGAGATCTAATATTTACAACAAGGGGTGGTGAGGGACAGAGTCTCTGAATTAAACAGAATACTCTCACCCAGTCAAGAGATCAGGGCTAGATCCAACACCGTTTTTTAGCTCACTGCACCATCCCAGTTTCAGAACCTGGCTGTATGCAAATTAGTCTGTTCCTGTCCCAGTGCATGATGGGAACAGGGCAAACCAAACTACAAAAGCCAATTCTTACACTGGGAAGGAAACAAGCTACCGGGGACCGGTTTCTGGCATTTCAGCCTCTTCGGCCCGGCTTGCTTGAATCCTGATGGTGCAATGAGCAAGGGACTCACATCTGAGCATACCCTTCCACGCTTAGGGTGGACAAAAATATTTACAACAAGGGGTGGTGAGGGACAGAGTCTCTGAATTAAACAGAATACTCTCACCCAGTCAAGAGATCAGGGCTAGATCCAACACCGTTTTTTAGCTCACTGCACCATCCCAGTTTCAGAACCTGGCTGTATGCAAATTAGTCTGTTCCTGTCCCAGTGCATGATGGGAACAGGGCAAACCAAACTACAAAAGCCAATTCTTACACTGGGAAGGAAACAAGCTACCGGGGACCGGTTTCTGGCATTTCAGCCTCTTCGGCCCGGCTTGCTTGAATCCTGATGGTGCAATGAGCAAGGGACTCACATCTGAGCATACCCTTCCACGCTTAGGGTGGACAAAAATATTTACAACAAGGGGTGGTGAGGGACAGAGTCTCTGAATTAAACAGAATACTCTCACCCAGTCAAGAGATCAGGGCTAGATCCAACACCGTTTTTTAGCTCACTGCACCATCCCAGTTTCAGAACCTGGCTGTATGCAAATTAGTCTGTTCCTGTCCCAGTGCATGATGGGAACAGGGCAAACCAAACTACAAAAGCCAATTCTTACACTGGGAAGGAAACAAGCTACCGGGGACCGGTTTCTGGCATTTCAGCCTCTTCGGCCCGGCTTGCTTGAATCCTGATGGTGCAATGAGCAAGGGACTCACATCTGAGCATACCCTTCCACGCTTAGGGTGGACAAAAATATTTACAACAAGGGGTGGTGAGGGACAGAGTCTCTGAATTAAACAGAATACTCTCACCCAGTCAAGAGATCAGGGCTAGATCCAACACCGTTTTTTAGCTCACTGCACCATCCCAGTTTCAGAACCTGGCTGTATGCAAATTAGTCTGTTCCTGTCCCAGTGCATGATGGGAACAGGGCAAACCAAACTACAAAAGCCAATTCTTACACTGGGAAGGAAACAAGCTACCGGGGACCGGTTTCTGGCATTTCAGCCTCTTCGGCCCGGCTTGCTTGAATCCTGATGGTGCAATGAGCAAGGGACTCACATCTGAGCATACCCTTCCACGCTTAGGGTGGACAAAAATATTTACAACAAGGGGTGGTGAGGGACAGAGTCTCTGAATTAAACAGAATACTCTCACCCAGTCAAGAGATCAGGGCTAGATCCAACACCGTTTTTTAGCTCACTGCACCATCCCAGTTTCAGAACCTGGCTGTATGCAAATTAGTCTGTTCCTGTCCCAGTGCATGATGGGAATAGGGCAAACCAAACTACAAAAGCCAATTCTTACACTGGGAAGGAAACAAGCTACCGGGGACCGGTTTCTGGCATTTCAGCCTCTTCGGCCCGGCTTGCTTGAATCCTGATGGTGCAATGAGCAAGGGACTCACATCTGAGCATACCCGTCCCCGGTAGCTTGTCTCCTTTCTGGTAAAGAATGGGCTTGGTAGTTTAGTCTGCCCTGTTCCCATGATGCACTGGGCCAGGGACAGACTGATTTGCATATAGCCAGGTTCTGAGCTGGGATGGGGCAGTGAGATAAATAACGGTGATGGATCAAGCCCTGATCTTTGGACTGGGTAAGAGTGGTCTGCTCAATTCAGACACTCTGTTCATCACCACCCCCTTTTGTAAATCGATTTTGGCCACTATAGGTGTGGCAGGGTATACTCAGACATGAGTCCCTTTCTCACTGCTCCATCAGGATTCAAGCAAGCCGGGCCGAAGAGGCTGAAATGCCAGAAACCGGTCCCCGGTAGCTTGTCTCCTTTCTGGTAAAGAATTGGCTTGGTAGTTTAGTCTGCCCTGTTCCCATGATGCACTGGGCCAGGGACAGACTGATTTGCATATAGCCAGGTTCTGAGCTGGGATGGGGCAGTGAGATAAATAACGGTGATGGATCAAGCCCTGATCTTTGGACTGGGTAAGAGTGGTCTGCTCAATTCAGACACTCTGTTCATCACCACCCCCTTTTGTAAATCGATTTTGGCCACTATAGGTGTGGCAGGGTATACTCAGACATGAGTCCCTTTCTCACTGCTCCATCAGGATTCAAGCAAGCCGGGCCGAAGAGGCTGAAATGCCAGAAACCGGTCCCCGGTAGCTTGTCTCCTTTCTGGTAAAGAATTGGCTTGGTAGTTTAGTCTGCCCTGTTCCCATGATGCACTGGGCCAGGGACAGACTGATTTGCATATAGCCAGGTTCTGAGCTGGGATGGGGCAGTGAGATAAATAACGGTGATGGATCAAGCCCTGATCTTTGGACTGGGTAAGAGTGGTCTGCTCAATTCAGACACTCTGTTCATCACCACCCCCTTTTGTAAATCGATTTTGGCCACTATAGGTGTGGCAGGGTATACTCAGACATGAGTCCCTTTCTCACTGCTCCATCAGGATTCAAGCAAGCCGGGCCGAAGAGGCTGAAATGCCAGAAACCGGTCCCCGGTAGCTTGTCTCCTTTCTGGTAAAGAATTGGCTTGGTAGTTTAGTCTGCCCTGTTCCCATGATGCACTGGGCCAGGGACAGACTGATTTGCATATAGCCAGGTTCTGAGCTGGGATGGGGCAGTGAGATAAATAACGGTGATGGATCAAGCCCTGATCTTTGGACTGGGTAAGAGTGGTCTGCTCAATTCAGACACTCTGTTCATCACCACCCCCTTTTGTAAATCGATTTTGGCCACTATAGGTGTGGCAGGGTATACTCAGACATGAGTCCCTTTCTCACTGCTCCATCAGGATTCAAGCAAGCCGGGCCGAAGAGGCTGAAATGCCAGAAACCGGTCCCCGGTAGCTTGTCTCCTTTCTGGTAAAGAATTGGCTTGGTAGTTTAGTCTGCCCTGTTCCCATGATGCACTGGGCCAGGGACAGACCGATTTGCATATAGCCAGGTTCTGAGCTGGGATGGGGCAGTGAGATAAATAACGGTGATGGATCAAGCCCTGATCTTTGGACTGGGTAAGAGTGGTCTGCTCAATTCAGACACTCTGTTCATCACCACCCCCTTTTGTAAATCGATTTTGGCCACTATAGGTGTGGCAGGGTATACTCAGACATGAGTCCCTTTCTCACTGCTCCATCAGGATTCAAGCAAGCCGGGCCGAAGAGGCTGAAATGCCAGAAACCGGTCCCCGGTAGCTTGTCTCCTTTCTGGTAAAGAATTGGCTTGGTAGTTTAGTCTGCCCTGTTCCCATGATGCACTGGGCCAGGGACAGACTGATTTGCATATAGCCAGGTTCTGAGCTGGGATGGGGCAGTGAGATAAATAACGGTGATGGATCAAGCCCTGATCTTTGGACTGGGTAAGAGTGGTCTGCTCAATTCAGACACTCTGTTCATCACCACCCCCTTTTGTAAATCGATTTTGGCCACTATAGGTGTGGCAGGGTATACTCAGACATGAGTCCCTTTCTCACTGCTCCATCAGGATTCAAGCAAGCCGGGCCGAAGAGGCTGAAATGCCAGAAACCGGTCCCCGGTAGCTTGTCTCCTTTCTGGTAAAGAATTGGCTTGGTAGTTTAGTCTGCCCTGTTCCCATGATGCACTGGGCCAGGGACAGACTGATTTGCATATAGCCAGGTTCTGAGCTGGGATGGGGCAGTGAGATAAATAACGGTGATGGATCAAGCCCTGATCTTTGGACTGGGTAAGAGTGGTCTGCTCAATTCAGACACTCTGTTCATCACCACCCCCTTTTGTAAATCGATTTTGGCCACTATAGGTGTGGCAGGGTATACTCAGACATGAGTCCCTTTCTCACTGCTCCATCAGGATTCAAGCAAGCCGGGCCGAAGAGGCTGAAATGCCAGAAACCGGTCCCCGGTAGCTTGTCTCCTTTCTGGTAAAGAATTGGCTTGGTAGTTTAGTCTGCCCTGTTCCCATGATGCACTGGGCCAGGGACAGACTGATTTGCATATAGCCAGGTTCTGAGCTGGGATGGGGCAGTGAGATAAATAACGGTGATGGATCAAGCCCTGATCTTTGGACTGGGTAAGAGTGGTCTGCTCAATTCAGACACTCTGTTCATCACCACCCCCTTTTGTAAATCGATTTTGGCCACTATAGGTGTGGCAGGGTATACTCAGACATGAGTCCCTTTCTCACTGCTCCATCAGGATTCAAGCAAGCCGGGCCGAAGAGGCTGAAATGCCAGAAACCGGTCCCCGGTAGCTTGTCTCCTTTCTGGTAAAGAATTGGCTTGGTAGTTTAGTCTGCCCTGTTCCCATGATGCACTGGGCCAGGGACAGACTGATTTGCATATAGCCAGGTTCTGAGCTGGGATGGGGCAGTGAGATAAATAACGGTGATGGATCAAGCCCTGATCTTTGGACTGGGTAAGAGTGGTCTGCTCAATTCAGACACTCTGTTCATCACCACCCCCTTTTGTAAATCGAGATATCTAATAGCACCAAGGCGGCCTTTTCTCCATTGTCTAATATTCTTCTAAGTTCTTCAGTTGCAGTAAGGAGGGCTGTCTCTGTTCCGTGCCCCTCGCGGAAACCGAATTGGGAATGGTGCAGCCACTTGTTGTCCAGTAAGTACCGTGAGAACTGTTTGTTTAACATTTTCTCCAGTATTTTCGCAGCGAAAGGGATCCTAGCTATAGGTCTGTAATTGCTAGGGACTTCACTGTCCAAATTAGGTTTTTTCAGGAGTGGCCTGATCGATATAATTTTCCAGTCATTTGGAAATGTGCTGGTGTTCAGAATTACCTCAAACAATTTTTGTAGTGCTGGTCCTATTTGTTCTGAAAATTTTTGCATTACCTTCGGTGGACAAGGGTCTAAGGGGCTGCCCGAGTTAGTTGTCATTATTTCTTTACTAATTTGTTCCACTGTAGGTAAAGACCAGTGAAAGGAAGGTGTACAGCTGGATTGGTTATTAGTGCACATTAAATGCAAGGAAAAACAGTACCCAAAAATGATAAGTTTAGCCTGTGAGAAAAAACGAAAGATTATAGCCACACTCTAGGTACTTGTATTACCAAAATTTACATATTTATTTACAATTTCATAAAACAATTATGATCATAAACGGCGCAAAAGACTATCAAAGTATAGTCAGTGGAAAGGAAAGGGGTGCTCAAGTGATTTGGAGAAGGAAAGAAAGGGAAAGTAGGCAATTATAATGTACAATTGTAATATTTACATAAACCAGAGAGGGAAAACTTCCGCTGTCATATAGGCCTGTCCACAACAATTGAGGAGGGGAAAGAAATTAAGACAGGATTGGTACAGGCACACAAGTTGAAAAGCGTCGACGTTTCGACCCTAGTGCTCCTGGGGTGTTTGGGACCTCGGCTGCGGGTCTTCTTCAGGACAAAGGACAAGGGTTGGGATGAAAGGGTGGGGAACTTGGCCGTGATCCAACAAGTGGTCTGGATCGAACACCAATGAAGCTGGTCAGGTTGGACCTCGGTCCGAGCTTCCAGGGGGTAGGTCACCTAATATCTTGAGGGTGATCTGGTGTAGACTCAGTTGGATATTCAGCCTGATCGTTTAGACATGGCCACTTATTGTAGATATTTGAAGAGTCCTACCGGTGCCCCCACGGGCACTCCGGTGGTAGTAGCAATGTATTGTACCAACGTTGCCTCTATAATTTAATTCAGAGGTTGGGCATAGAGACTATGTTCTCTCTTCAATTTCCGTTGGAGTCCGTAGTATCAGGTACCCACGTTACCTTTAAGGAAATTATTGGAATGCTGAGATTAGTTGCATATCAAACTATGGTTTTGGTCTCAAGGGAGGGCTGTCCTGTTGCATCACCATGGATACAAAGGAGGTTACGTAATTTTAAATGTAAATCAGTGAAGGAAATTAGCCAAAGATACAACTAACAACTATTGTGAAAATGTAAACAATAGTGAAGTGGACCCATGAATTAATACAGGAATTAATCTAATGATGCAACTAAATATTGATGTGGTGATTTCCACAATAACGATGTAGTTTAGATATAAACAAGCAAAAAAGGCTCACCTAATGGAAATCATGGAAACATCGATTGTGTGTAGATTAAATGCATACATAAATAGAAATCACAGAAACAACAGAAAGTAGAATAATGCATGGTGTTTCCTTGATTTCTAAAGACAGATATCAATTTGCCCAAGAACGTAAGGGAAGAAGGAGAGTGGTATTCTCAAAAGTCCTGCCTGTCAATCTTTAAAAGTAATACAACCTCATGTATCAAAAAGACTATAGAACAGTAATTGGCATATAGAAAGAATCAACAGGTTCTCCATCATAGGTTCACCAAAACTAGGAGTCGAAAGGGTGAATTCAGTCCATTTCAAACTTAATACAAAAATCCATCACAGTAGCACACATGATCATGTGCTACCAGGACAAACTTGGTTACCTCGTATGGAGTAGAAAAATATTGTCCTAAAAAATATTCCTGAACACAGAATCTTTTTTAACAAAAAAGCAGTGGGGACATTGTCAATTAATTATCCAAAGAAAAGAGAGGTTCAAAACTTATAAATGAAAAAGAAGAAAGGCATTTGAAAAACATGGAAATCATGACCACGACAATGTAATTGTTACAGAAATCTGAGGCAAAAATCTAAACAAAGTCGACAATGCAATAGTGCACCACCTGAAAAGTACACTTTTTCATACAGAGGTAGCCAGTTACCTTTACTTCCTCACATCACTCTCCTGTAGCAAATTCAATGGCAGCACACATGAGCTTCTTCCACAGACCTTGGGGGAAAAAATGCCTTCATCAAACTTAAACATCCTACCTTATGGCTGAAAGAATATAGCTAGTAACTTCTGTAAGAAGTTGCTCGAAATCCAAAGACAAATTTTGAACCCACAAGCCCGAACCTGATCCCCTGCCAAGCCAGGTATTGATTTGAGTTCACTGAACTCTTTGAAAACAAAATACACAAACTGAGGTACAAAAAATATGTTTCAGCATCAAAAGACATCAGTGCTACCTGACTAATATGGGCGCAGAGGTTGACACTACACCATGTTTCTTAGTTAAAATGCCTTCCAAAGATTTGCCCCTTTCTGGCTCAATATGATCAGCACCTGCTTAACGGTAAGACAAGTGGCCTGTCTTCTAAAACAGATATATGGTGTCTTCCCTGCAATCATCAATGACAACGTCCACCTAAAACCCTCAGCAACCACTTATGTGGCTGTAGGCCTGGCACTAT
Organism: Lissotriton vulgaris; assembly: GCF_964263255.1. Lineage (NCBI taxonomy): Eukaryota > Metazoa > Chordata > Amphibia > Caudata > Salamandridae > Lissotriton > Lissotriton vulgaris. Next base: position 1,131,372,961 of record NC_141689.1, on the reverse strand, counting down.
ATTAGGGGATGGGTGGAGGAATACAAAGTGTGGCAGAAGTACAAGTTGACCCCCTCTTTTCTGGATGTTGTAAACCCACTCTCCCTTCTCCCGAGGACCAGGGAAAACCTCCTTTGATCATGCTTGAGAGCAGTGTTGGAAGGCTAACTATTGAAAACCCTTAATAGAATGGCCAGCTTAAAAGGGCATCTGTGCGATGCGCTGCTACTACTGGCTTATGGGAAACAGCCTTTACAACAAAGTTTTTACCATTTTGTGCCTTTACCCTGCATTTTTTAGCAAGCATGTTTTACCACATGCAGTTTTTTTTACAATGCATGCCTTTACCATGCATTAAAGGTAAGTTGTATATATATATATATATATATATATATATATATATATATATATATATATGGAGCAAAATTCTGTTCCCAGTTTTGACCACAGAAGTGATGGACCACCACACGATTTGGCAAAGTGTCACAGCGAACTTTTATTATCCATTTTCAACAGCAGTTCAGGTAGGCATGACGCGTTTCGGGCAGGGACTGCCCTTGATCACATCTATATATATATATACATATTACCTACTGGCGGTCACCAGTAGGTAGTTATAGTTAGGATCGTTTTCCATAGGAAATCTGCAACATTCTATTGGGAATAACTTTAGAGCGGATTGAGGGATCTGCCTGTAATTTTCCTTAAATTTGCCTCACTGCTCTCCGCTCCTTCCATGAAAGTTTGGGGGGGATTCGTCAAGCGGGGGCCGAGATAAAAGGGGGGTCCCAAAATGTGTTTTCCCCATGTTAATTTCCATAGGGGGGGTTGGACTCACTTTTAGCCCGGACGGCTGAATGGATTTCCACCAAACTTGGCAAAATTGTAGGGACTGGTAGCCCGATGTGCCTTTGCTATGTCTCAAGATATGTGCTCCAGTGGATTTTGAGTAATTTAGGTTCAAAAAAATATATATATCTATAAGCGCGCCCCGGTACGCGCACCGGGGCGCGCTCCAGCGCGCTACGCGAGTTCGCGAGCGGAAAGCTGATTGGCTCTTGGGGGTCTGTCAACATTCCAAACAGTCCGGAGTGGCCGCCATCTTGTGTCTCGGTAGGATCGAGACACAAGAAGTGTCAAAAACAAAGGGGGAAATGACAAAAAGGGGGCAGGGTAGACACCCCTGACCCCCTAGGTTTGATGTGGGGGCAATAAAAGGGCCCCGCGGGGCAACAACATTTATATTTTTTTCCGATTTCCGCGGGGGGAGCGCCCGTTACGCGCACCGCGGAGCGTACCGTGGAGCGTACCATGGGGAAAAAAGAATGACAGTTTAAAAAAAATGTAGCATTTTTTTATAAATTGAAGGTAGTTCTAAAAAGAACTGTTTTTTATTCTTATTGTTGTTTTATATTTTTTTTAAATGTTTTTTGGAATATTTTTTACTTTTTTTGGCTTTTATGAACAATTTTATATTTTTTTTGTAATTTTTATGGGGACAAACAAAAAACAGGGAATTGTAAACGGCTCAACTGGAGCAAAAAAAATCCGGAAAAAATTAAGGTTTGTTTTTGCACTTGTGGTTGTCTCCAGCACGGTTAATCAGTTTAATACTTTGCTCTCCATAGCAAATTGTAGTCCCGCAAAATTTACAAACAATTTTAAAATCTCCAAACTGGGGTTGGATATTTGGGACCATCTCCTTTGTCTCTGGACCCGATGGAGTGGGTTGTGTACTTTTGGAGGTGCTGCGAGAAGATTGGGGAGGGTTCCTTGTCAGTTCTCTGACCTCTGCCGCAGCATAGTTGTTAGGGTGCCTGCGTTGCATATGGCGAATCATAGTATTGTTGTCAAATGAATACTTTTTGGCAGGGTTCCCCCTGGAAAGTACAGTGCCACAGATCAGACATGTCACTTTGGGAGCATTAACTTTCTTTAGGCCCCTTGGGATTTTAAAAAAACTCCCAGAGAATGTGCTCCTTTGGTTTATAGGGGGTATTAGCTTCAGGCAGGAACTGCCTCTCCTCCTCCTCAGTAATGTCATGAGTGATGTCACTGACCATGCCATGAGTGATGCAATATGTGACGTCATCAGCAGTGCATTGCAGGCGCGCAAGTTATAGTGAGTCCAACTAACTATAACGTGGGAATTTCAATGGTTTTATGTCAGTAAAATTTCCAGCTAACTATAACTGGTGTCAAACCTATGGTTTTTTCAGTGAATTTAATAGGTTCTTTTAAATGCTAAAATGCTAATTCCTAACTATAACTGGTGTGAAACCTATGATTTTTTCTGTGAATATATATATATATATATATATATATATATATATATATATATATATATATATATATATATATATGATTTTAATGATATTGGTTTGTGTTTATGTGGTTTTATATGTTTCTATTTTATAAACATAAGTTCTGAATAAGTACGGTATCGTATTGATGCACCTTATGTAATGTATAATGAGCGTTCCAACTGATATTGTACTTGGTTACTTTCAGAATAATTACACGGCCCCTGAAGAAGGGCATAGCCCGAAATGCATTGGGCCACTGGGCCATTCGGTCGAACATTATGAAAACAGTAATGTGAAGAATCAACCACATCAAATAAAAAGAATGAAATCAACTTCATAAGAGAACTTTGACTACCTTTTTTTTTTAATACATCTATGAACTCATTCCTGAGTGCCCTGGAGGGACACTGATCTCAAGGGAAACAGTGCAAATTTCAAAAATGGATTTATACAGGTATTATTTGTTGTCCCAATGTGACTACATAGCACAGGCAGAGATTGGATTTATCCAATAGAAGATATTTTAAATAGGTTTTTAAATTATTTAATAATTTTAATTGTATTGTAAAGTAATAATTTACAAATATGCCTTTTTTTCATATAACACATCAAATGTTTACATGTGTTTAAAATGAACAGATGCATGAGCTAATATTTTCTGCCCACAGTAGATGGTTTGCGCTATGTCATGACTATCAAACTTGCAATAGGTAGTCTGTTGTCTATGGACATTATCATGTGACCTGTGACACCCACGTTAGAGGTGTGGTTAGTTCTTAAACTTTAAAAGGTGGATGACATTAGCACTAATTTGCACGTGAACAAGGGCTTTCGGGCTTGAAAACGCGTTGTGTGTGTTTGGGTCTTTGGAAAATAAAGAAGATTTACTGCCCTACATGAACTGTGAGGTCCGCATCTCTTTCCTCGCCAAGTTGGAAGTGGTTTGAGTGTTCAAGATATATATATATATATATATATATATATATATATGAAGTGCCAGCAACCAAAAAGGCTCAAACACAGACCAGGTACAGACCACAACGAGGGTTTCAGGTGAAATAAAGTGCTTTTATTCCATCGATGGGATCGGCAACATGACGCGTTTCATCCGGGGAACCCGGACTTGATCACATGACAGACCCAGAGATATATGTGGTTAAATACTGGCAGTACTCCATCTGGCCCCTCCCATAAAATTAAGGACATAGAAAAAATACTGTTTGTAATGAACATGGCTGGCAAGAATCATGAACTGATCAAAGTACACAAAAAAACATAAGTAATGAATTCATCGTATCGGGAAATCGGAACAATTTTCAAAAATAAGGGACAAGGTTAAAACCAAATAAGTCCTTGTTAATTTCCTATACAACGATAACATTGATGAACGAAATACAAGTATAGGGCAAGTGCCCAAATTCATAGTCAGCCAGTTCAGAAATAGCATCAAAATTGTTGAGTAATATGTCTAGTCACAGGAGGACCATCGTACACAAACCAGTAAAAAGCGTTAAAAACCACATACTAGAAATGTGCAAAAATAGTGCAAAAATTAAAATCCATATAATGGACAAGAGCAAGATAATTTTTAACATTAGCTAATTATCTACAGCAAACTCAAAATTATTGAAACAGTGATAAAGTGCAATAGTGCATTAAAGTGCAAATCACCGGCCAATATATACATATAAGGAGGGAATTAGATAAGGGAAAATTCAAAAATACTGTAGTCTATAAAAAAAAATTAACAGGTTGTAGGAAATATTTTCAACAACTTGATCAGAAAAGGACCAAAGTGCATCATAGTGGTAAAAATCATGACAACTGCACAGATGCATAGGGTTATCCACAGAAAAACCACATAAGTAGTATATAATCTCAACATAGGATCATCCTCAGCACAATATAAGAATAGCTAAAACCTTATAAATAGGTTAAAACCATTTAAAATACTGTGCAAATAATGGAGTAAAATATTTACAAAAAATTGTGAAGATCTTCTCCCATATTTAGGCCATTAGGAATCTTTCTGTTGAGCCGGACTATATAATGGCTTTCCAACTGTCTTAATTTCTTTTCTCTATCTCCTCCTCTTTTCGATAAAGGGACAGCATCAATAACAAAGTATTGTAAGTCATTGAGATTGTTATTGTGGACCAATTTAAAATGACGTGCCACAGGGTAATTTGGGTCAGAGTTGACTATAGCACGAAGGTGCTGTAAAATGCGGTTAAATACTTGTAATTTTGTGCTGCCAACATATTGCAGCTCGCAAGTACATTTTAAAACATAAACCGCATGGTCAGTTTTACAAGTGTAAAGACTGTTGATCTTAATAACAGCATCAGTCAACCCCTCAACATATTCCATAGTGTTGACTCCAAATTTACAAGCCCTGCAAGAGCTACATTTCCGAAACCCAGTTCTGTTGGAGAGCCAATTAGATTTAATGTTGACCTCTGGACTGGTTCTTACCAGAGCATCCCTCATGGAGGGTGCTCGACGGAAAGTAATACTGGGCATGTCCTCCAAAAGTGGAGCTAGTGTAATGTCTGCTTTTAAAATAGGCCAATTAGATTTCATTATTTGTCTGATCCTCTTTTCTTGATTGTTAAAGGTGGTGATCAATCGAATAATAGGTTTATCACTCATGGTGGGTACCAACTCTAGAGTGTCTGTCACAGTCACCTCAGTCACCTCAGGTTCAGAAACAGGAATAATCTGGTTTGACATCACCTTTTTAAGGGAGCTAGTAAGAGTGTTTTTATCATAACCTCTACGTAGAAATCTCTGAAAAGAATCATTAAGACATATTGTCAGATCAATCTCATTATTGCATATGTGTTTGATTCTTAAAAATTCCCCATACGGATTATTTTTAATAAGATTGCGAGGATGATTACTTTGGGCATGTAAGATAGAATTTCCAGCCGTGGATTTTCTATGCATGGTATGTATTTGAGCTTATATAGCGCACAGCTACCCGCAGTGGGTTTCCCGGCGCTTGCTTAGGGAACCCGTCCTGGTATTCCCCTGTGAGATAGGCCCGGCAGGGAATCCACAAGGTGAAAGCCAGGCATCCCGCCACGAGGGGCCGTTGTGGAGATTGATCAAGCTATTGCCCAGAGTCACAGAGTGCGAACCCGTGAGTCGAGAAGGCACCGGAGCGAGAATTATCGAGTCCGTGGAATTTTTAGCCCAAGACCCGCCGAGGCGGGGAATTGAACCCTGGTCCAGGGCCGATCTCAGCTTCCGGGTCTGCCGCCTCTAACCCCTGAGCACCCAGCATACGCCTACCATGGGTGTTGTTAAAAATAAATGTCTGGCGAATACTGATGCGTGAACAGCATTCCTTGATGGCAACCCCTGATGAAGGGAAAAGGTTCCCAGAAACGCGTCGGGCAGATTTCAAATTGTGGAGCGGGGAAGTATGCTGAGTGAGAAGCCCGTAGGGCGGAGAAATGTTGTGTGCCTCCCCGAAAGCTCAGGCACTTTGGACAAATATTTATATATATATATATGTAAACCATATCTGGTTATGGCATATGTTGCAAAGGAATATGCGTTATAAAAAATGTGGGGTAAAAAATTAGTAGTTAAGGCATGCAATGTATTTCCCTAGATTGCTCCGTCATGCAACCCTGGTGTGTCCTTCTGCATGCCCACAGCAGATGCAGTTAGAAATACGGAGAAAGAACAGCGTTTGTCCTGGATGCTGCCCAGTGCTTGAAGTGGAAAAATAGAAGTGCAGGCACTCTGTATTAGAGTACCTGCGTGTTTCTGAGAAGTGCCGGTATTCTACAAATAAAAGTATTACGTCTCTCTTGAGAAGTGCCGCTACTCTCCAACGCAAAATAAAAAAGGGCCTGTACTCCGTACCGGGAAGTACCAGCCCATTTAAAGCACTGAGGCTGCCAGAGTCACACTGGGACCCTTAAGTTAAGTCAGTTGGTAAATGCTTTACCAACTGACTAGATCTTTACGGTCATAATTCTTTGGAATGTTGGTGACGTCAAATTCAGAATTTGAAAAGTTTTGATGAACAGCCTCCGCTCGCGGGATTTCCTCATGGAATCATAATCTGAACCCGCAAAAGAACAAAAATAATTCTTCATGTAAGCGCAGAGACAAAGTTTGTCTCAAAAACCATGGATGACTGTTAATTTCAAAACGTATTTAACTATTTTTTTTTTAATTACTCAACTTGCTGTTTACTTGTCAGATTCGTACGTGAAGTTTATTCTCAGAAGAGCTCAGTAACTGATCTTCCTTGGAAATGCGGCACTATCCCTCATAAACTAAACTCAAATTCCCACCTTGAGAAGTATTACGATACCGGATTTGCATATGCAAATCTGTCCTCCTAACATCGCCATATGTGCTGGGTGTCCCCTTCTGACTCCCACTGCACCGGCTGGAGTGGGATGCACACTGCCAAGCTCTGCTCTGCAATCAATCTTCCACCTGTGAGTTTAAATGCCTCCACAAATATCCCTGCCTGAGACAGCACAGAGGACGCGCACTCAGACCCATCAGCACCTCTGGGTATTTATTTACCCTTTCCCTGTTTGTGTTCCGCACAACGCTTGAGTGACAACGTCCTCTGTGCTCCTTGCCAGTTATTAGCTGTGTCACAGGGATCCGAATGCCAGTGCCCGGGTTCATTCTGCTAGAAAATAGGTTCATAAAGGAAATTATTTCTGTCAATAAAGACTCTGCGCCTACCCTTTAGACATGAACTAGGATGTAGAAAGAGGTGAGTTTAGGAGAAGGCCTGACATGGCATCTCTGCTTTATGTTCACGAAAAATATAAAAATCCAGAGCTGCTGTAGCACTAAATGTCCCACTGATTTTCGAAAGTTATTCTTCAAACTTGAAACAGGCTACATACATTCTGGTGCATTTAAGCATTCGAAGTATATTGATAAGTCTTCATATATCAGTTTTAGAAATAAAATCTTATTTTTTTCCCCAAAGGCTGGGAAATGTCTGTATAGCAGAAATGGTGCATATTGAATTGTCAAAGCAAACTTCATATGTGCCATCTTGTGAGAATACATTCCAGACATCAAGAGGGGTATCCATTCCTATCTACTGTGAAGGCAGGCGTGCATATGTGTGCAGCCACACATTTTTTTTGAAATACTTTAATGGCTAATGCAAGTGCCGCTTTGCTGAGGGAGACCTGCCTTTTCCTAGGGAGATTTGCAGATTCTGACGGGCCGAAAAAGGACTCCAGGTCCCAGGAGCACAGCGTCCACAGCACCTGAGGCGCATCAGCCCCTCCCAGCAACCACTACTTAACTCCTCCCGCATCGCTGAGGGAGACCTGCCTTTGCCGAGGGAGATTTGCCGATTCCGACGGGCCAAATAAGGACTCGAGGTCCCAGGAGCACAGCGTCCACAGCACCTGAGGCACACCAGCCCCTCCCAGTAACCGCTACTTAACTTCTCGCTGCCCGTTTGTGCCCGATGGAGACTGGAGGGGGCCCGGTCGGGACCCCGCTAACATCTCATCTTCAAAAGGTCGGCCTTTTGCTTTTTAAGTATCTGCCAAGTGCCAATTCTTTATATAGCGCTATATTTAGTTGGCTATGTCTGGGCGTGAAGGGGGAGGCGTGGCTAGCCAGTCACGATGGCGGACGGGTGTTGTTAGAGCTCCGGGGCCGCCTGGGGGATTGCTCCTGGTTCTCACGACTTGATGATTAATCTTCGTAGTGGTGGGGAGAGGACGATAGCGGGACCCCCCGGGAGTCCTTGTGCGCCGCCGGTGTACGCTCTGTGCCGCGGAGGCTGGTCACAGAGGCCTGGGCCTGTTGAGGCCTTCCCCCGGGGAGAGCCCAGGGCTGTAGTAAGAGCGCAGCCCGCCCCGGCCCAGACGAGAGGCGCCGGAGTTGCTCGGCCCCCGGGCCTTGAGGCCCTGCTAGAGTCCTGCTAGGCCGTAACCCGGAGAGCAGACGCCTACCATCGGCTACGGACTCGCTCATCCAGAGGCACATACTCTGCTCGGGCGGGGCCGGGACTCAGCACAGCAGAACTACTGTGGTGACGCTCTAGTGTTCCGTTCGCGGAACAGGAAATCCGTAAACAGGAAGCGGAAGGCGGCCATCTTGTCAGTGGCGCCTACCGCTAGGGAAAGAGTCACGGCTCCCGGCGCTCCGGGAATAAATATAGTTTTCCTTAAAGCAAAACTTGTTGGTGTGATTATTCCAACCCTACAATGGCGACGAGTGATGGTCTCTAGACCCGCACACCACCAGCGACGTGAGGAGCACCATCGGCGTGACGAAACGCCGCCTATACCCGGAGCGTGGCAGAGGACCCGACAAGCACAGGCTGAAAAGAGCGCAAAAACGAACCAGCGCTCCAGCAAGACACAGTGTCCCAGAAGTAAGCTGGTTATAACCTTTCTATGGGGAGAGTCCTGGAACAAAGACAGCACAGTGCAGTGCAGTGGTGCACCATATCCCTGGCATAAGCAAAGGTGGGCCAAGCGAACTCAGGCACAGAGCAGCATATTGGGCAACAGCAGGAGGAGCGTAGCCCCATCTAGCAGAGCGCCTCACCCCTGGCATAAGCAAAGGTGTACCCGGAAAGCTGGCGGAGCAGCGATCGGGCAAAGAGGTGCCTGGCTCTTTGGACCCAGCCAAGGGAAACAGCCTGCAGACGTTACCTGGTCCCTCTGGGGTGGAAGGAGGAGAAGAAAGCGACAGCGAGCGTGGCGAAGGGGACGCAGCAGAGCAACCCACGCCAGGGAGTCCACCCAGCCGAGCGATCCCGGTTCCTGTGACCCAGAGAGGTGTACCCAAGATGGCAGCCCAGTCCTCCTCCCTCACTCAGCTAGTGCCATTCCTGACGACGAGCGGTGAACCGGAGATGCAATTGGAAGACTGGAAAAGGTACTTCCTTAACTACCTCGATGCATTGGAAGAGGAGGGTGATACTCCGTTCTCTAGCAAGAGAAGAAAGAAAATACTGTTACACAACTTGGGCCCAGAAGGCATAAGAGTGTACGATACCATAGTCAAGGGCGTGAGGGACGCCACGGATACAGACGTCTTCAGTCACGCCATCGCGGACCTCGATGCACACTACAGGCCGGTGGTGTGCTTCGCCATAGACAGATACAACTTCTTTCAAAGAAAGCAGAAGAGCGGAGAGTCGGTGGACGAGTACGTTGTGGCCCAACAAAAGTTAGCCCTCACGTGAAAGTTTGGCGCGCTACACGATGACCTAATCAGGGACCAAATCATCATGCACACATCCAGCACCCACGTCCAAGAAAAACTATGGGTAAATGGGGACGCCCCCCTCAAAGAAATCTGGGCGATGGTGAAAAAGGCTGAGTTATCCAAACGATGTGCACAAGCTGCCAAGAAGGAAACAGGGGGAACGCAAACAGTGTGCAAGATAATGACACCGGGGAGAGGTGAACGGCCGAAGAAGAGAGACCAACCGAAGAATCAAGATGGACGACGACCAGCCCAAACAATTCAAACGGACCAGAGAACGAGCAAAGGTGGGCGACTGAGCTGCTACAGGTGTGGTAGTGCATCGCATCTCGGTAGTAATGACAAAGCGTGTCCGGCGTTCAGGGCGTGATGCTCATACTGCAACGTGTTCGGGCACTACGAGAAAGTGTGCCGCCGGAAGCCAAAAGGGGCGATGGTCAGATATGTCGACCAAGAGCAACAAGAGAATGTGGACAACCAAGAGGAAGATGACGACCTAGAAGAGGTCCTCTACATCGATGTTCAGGTGTTAGAGATGGATGGCTCTGAGTCGGACAAGCCAAGACTAGACATGCACATAGGAGGGGTACCTTTAGAGATGATTGCGGACAGCGGTGCTCCCATCTCCATCATACAGAGACGAGTGAGGGAGGAAAAATTTGTCCCCAACGTTGAGGAGGTACTTCGTCCAATGGACTTAAGACCAGTCACATACACTGGACAGAAGATTCCCATGATGGGATACTGCCCCCTCCTGTTTGAATTCAGGGGCCGCCACGCAAATTGCAAGCTATACATCGCAGAGAGAGGCCCCTCAGTGCTAAGCTGGAAGGACCAAGGAGCGTTGGGAATACAACTCAACCCAGGCGGCATTGAAAAAATCCTACTAATGGACATGGAAGAGAAAGATGACGCGGAGTCATGGCACAGAGCATACCCCAAAGTCTTCAACGGACAAATCGGAGAACTATCAAAGTACAAGCACCTCATTAAACTGAAGGAAGGAGCAAAACCTGTGGTTCATAAGGTGAGGAACATCCCGTTCTGTTGCAGAGAAGCAGTGCAGAAGGAGCTGGACAGGCTAGAAAAAGAAGGAGTGATCAGAGCCATAGAGAGTGCAGAATGGCTTTCACCTCTGGTAGTAGCCCAGAAACCCAATGGCAAGGTGCGGCTGTGCGTCGATCTCAGGGAACTGAACAAGAACATCGTGATCGACAAATTCCCTCTGCCCCGCATAAATGAGATGCTGGCGAAGACTAAAAACATCAAGTGGTTTTCCACAGTGGACTTATCGTCAGCCTACCACCAAGTGAAACTGCATCCATCATGTTGCCACCTCACATCTTTCATCACGCCTTTCGGCTGCTACGAGTTCGTGAGAATGCTGTTTGGCCTGGCCTCAGCGGCGGCAGTCTTCCAGAAGATGATGCACAGGATTCTGAAGAACGTTGAGGATGTACAGTTCTTCCAAGACAACATCTTGGTCATGGGAAGAACCAAGCAGGACCACAACGAGAAACTACACAAAGTGCTGCGCACATTACAGGACAATGGACTGATGGCGGAGTGGACAAAATGCAAGTTCGGAGTGCAGTCTGTCACTTACCTGGGTCACGAGGTGAGTGAAAAAGGAATAGAACCAAAGAGGGCCAACATGAAAGCCATTCTGGAAGCCCCCACTCCGAGCAAGAAAGAGGATGTTCGGTCATTCCTGGGAATGGCCGAGTACTATAGCAAGTTCATTCCTCACTTCGCCACAAAAACGCATCTCCTGCGCCAGCTACTGAAAGAAAAGAACAAGTTCATATGGAGCCAGGATCAACAGGCGGAATTCGACACCCTCAAACGGGAAATGGGTACCACTATTCCCCTGAAAGGATTTGACCCAACAGCAGCATCTATCCTATCAACAGATGCCAGTGACCGTGGCTTGGGAGCGGTACTTATGCAGCAGTCTGAGAACGGGGACATGTCGACAGTCAGTTTTGCCTCAAGGTCGCTTGCGCCCAATGAGGAAAAGTTCAGCGTAATAGAAAAAGAAATGCTGGCAGTGGTTTGGGCCATGGGAAGATTCAGGCAGTACTTGTGGGGAGCGAAATTCCTGGTGAGGACGGACCACAAGCCCTTAGTCAGAGTGCTGACTTCCAGTGGCCATGCTCACGCGACCCCTAGAATCGCGAAAATGACACTTAGGCTACTAGACTTCGTGTATGACGTGGAACACATCCCGGGACCGCAGAACAAGGTGGCAGACTTCCTCAGCAGAGCGACGGCCATGGAAGAGGCAGATAACCACGAGACACATAGATGGGAAGGATACGTGGTAGCCACCATCCAGGAGGCTGAGAACGTAATCAGTGCCCAGGAATGGGAAGAAGCCTATAAAGAGGACGGTGACTTGGAAGCCATCAAGGGGTACGTGGTCCATGGGTGGCTGGAAAAGAGGCACCTCAAAGAAGAACTTAGGAGATACTAGGAAGTAAGAGATGAACTGTCGTTGGCAGAGAATCCAACATTCCTATTGAGAGGCGACAAAGTGATCCCACCACGCGGCATACTAGATCATTTGATGGCGTTACTGCATGAGGGGCACCAGGGCATCACAAAGACCAAGGCCCTTGCTAGGCAAGCGTACTGGTGGCCAGCCATTGATGCTCAGATAGAACAATATGTACGGCAGTGCGAATCATGTGCCAAGGCAGACAAGCCACAGAGCATGCTAAGACCACCGCTGGGAAGATTCCCAGTCCCGGATGGACCGTGGGAAATGTTATCAGTAGACATTATGGGCCCCATCCTCAACCAAGCAGGAACACAGAAGTATGCTATGGTTCTCATTGATAGATATTCCAAGTGGCCGGAGGTAGAGGTGACGGAGAACGTAGACACGGAGGCAGTGGTGAACTTCTTACGCTCCACATTTGTCAGAGCAGGAATCCCAAAGATCATCACGTGCGATAATGGGCCGCAATTCACCTCCGCTAAATGGGTTGCCTTCACAGCCAGGAATGGAATAGAAGTCAAACATACGGCCATCTACCACCCTGCAGGAAACTGACAGGTGGAGCGTTTCAATCGGGTGATCATGGGCACCATCCAAGCGGCGATTAATGACGGATTGGACTGGGAGAAAGAACTGGAGAAGATGATCTGGGCCTATCGGATCACCCCGGGGAGCACGGGTTACAGCCCATTTAAAGTTTTAAGGGGAAGAGAAGCCTTCACTAGAGACAACTTAGCGTGGAGAAAACTAGTGGTGCAGAGCAAATGGTCACCAGCTGTAGTCAGAAGAAATCTGGAAAAGGCACAAGAAACATACACGACGCACTTCGACAAGAGACGCAACGTGCAAGGAGCAGACCTGGAGATGGGCGACTGGGTAAGAGTGAAGCTGGCTATCCTCAAGAAAAAGGGAGAAAGCAAATTCTCACCACCCTTGCAAGTGCTGGAGCCCTATGCTCGGTCTGCCCTGCTCAGCGATGGGAAAGTGTGGTCACAGGACAGAATGGCCAAATGCAGCAAGATCCTGAAGTGGGGAGATGAAACAGAAGAAGGAGCAGAGTATGTAGGAGATGAAGGTGAAGAAGAATGTAGTGGAAGGCGAAACGAGAAGGCAGAAGATGGAGCGCAGCAAGTAGAAGACAGTGATGGGGAAGAAGGTACGAGCGGAGGAATGAGGAGCTGGTGCAAGGAAGAGAGTAGCGAGGAAGTGATGGACACAGAGAGAGAAGGCGCTGGGAGAAGGCTGGACAGAAAGGAACAGGAAGAAGAAGGAGGCATTGAAGTGGCGAAAACCAGAGTGGGAAGAATGGTAAAGGTACCTGAGAAGTTCAAGGACTTTGACATGAACTGGAAGTAAGAACTTTATTGTTATTGGTTTGTTATTGCATTAAAGGGGGCAGATATGTGGTGACGCTCTAGTGTTCCGTTTGCGGAACAGGAAATCTGTAAACAGGAAGCGGAAGGCGGCCATCTTGTCAGTGGCGCCTACCGCTAGGGAAAGAGTCACGGCTCCCGGCGCTCCGGGAATAAATATAGTTTCACTTAAAGCAAAACGTGTTGGTGTGATTATTCCAACCCTACAACTACCTGCCCGAGAGAGCGGGGCCACCCCTGAATCTGCCCGATGTTGGGGGACTGCGGAGCACCGGGACGCAACTGGGACTACACATAGGTAGGCGACCTCGTGAACTGAGGGGGGGGAGTGACGCCAGCTGCAAAAAGAGGGGACCCCCTCTTTCCTCCCCCCCTCCCCTGTTGCCAGGCTCGCGGTGCCCTGCAGCGAGGGTGTGCGGGCGGCTGGCCCCCTTCCTGGCCCTTCTTCTTTTGCTACTGTGAGGTCCTGGGAGCCGACCTGAAGCACTGAGGTGTGGACCCTGTGGCTTTGCCCGGAAGGAGGACGGACACTGCTGGAGCGGCTCGAATTGCCCAGGTGGTTTTTTATTTGACCCTCGCCCTGCCCACCGCTTTGACCATCGGAGGGAGACGGAATGCATGAGTCGACATGACCCCCTATTGAAGTGTGGTGCCTGCCCCGGCCTGGGCGGTGGGGTGTGCAGTACCCTGAGTGGCCGAGAGACGCTTTATGGTGCACCCGATGGTGGCGCGATACCAGGTGGACATACCAACACTCTCTCTGCAGCGGTGGGAGTGTGCCCCAACCCCTCTCCTGGTTTGCCAGACAGCTTCTCTCTTGGCCCAGGTGTGCTAGGTTTTGCGGCCTGCGTCTTAGATTGGAGGACCCTGAGGTGTGACGCAGTGTGATGACAAAATACCCTACAGACACTTTCTTGAATATAGTGCCTTCCTGGGGTAGAGCCTTCTCGTCTGGGTGCGAATAGACCCTGGATCTATTCACAATGGTTCGGAAAGGAGTGAAGGCGCCAGACGGTCAAGGAGGACCTGTGGCCGCACGCCATGCGTTGGGCACCGAACTGGAGCGGGCCCCACCGGAGGCCACTGGCTTGAACCCTGTTGCCGAACACCAAGTGGATAAGTTGGATTTAATTCTGAAGGAGATCAGAGACTCTCGGTCGGCGATGGAACTACAGATGGGGACCCTAACCACAAACCTCTCACGGCTGAAGGCAGATCACACTAAATTGCCAATAAAGTGAAGGACCAGGGACTTGCCATCGTAGAACTCACCCCAGCGGTGACGGACCATACCACCTCTATTCAGCAACTACAGCAGCAGGTAGCTTCCCTGATGGACCAAGTGGAGGATGCCGATGGCCGCAATCATCGTAATAACATCCGCGTCATTGGCCTTCCGGAACGCAGTGAGGGGACCCATGCAGCAGACTTTATGGAGAAATGGTTCCGAGACCACGTCGCCACGCAGGGTCTGTCACCACAGTTCTGTGTGGAGAGGGCACACCGAATTCCCACCGGTAGGCCCAGGCCGGGCCGCCCACCTCGCCCCTTGATTGTACGGATACTAAACTACCGCGACAGGGATGTACACCTACAGAAGGCTCGAGAGAGGTCCCTTATACAATTTGAAAATCAACTGATATTCCTCTACCCGGATTATACTAATGTAGTCCAGAAGCAACGGTCTTCATATCTGGAGGTGAAAAAAAATTAGCAAAAGGCCAAGTTGAAATATGCCCTCCTGTTCCCTGCCCACCTCAAGATCGTATATGAAAAAGAAAACTCACTTTTTTGAGAGCCCCACGGATGTGGAAGAATGGCTGGAAGTGATGGGCATAGACGGCAGTCAGGATGCTACCCAAGACACAGAGGCCGGCGGCTCGAGGGAGGGATCAGGACGAGAGGACGGAGACCCCCTGAGCGCGAGACAATGATCGGGACGAGGCGGCCCGTCGCGGGAGCAGCAGAGAGAAGATAAGATGGGAGCGCTGGCTATGGTGGGCACCTTTCAGGAGGACCAGGAGAAGATTGTCACAGACTCGGATGACAGCACGGTCCACTCTGACTCAGACCACAGCGTGATCCTGTTCCCAACCGTCACACCTAGAGCGGCAGATGACATGCTGGACAATTGCGGTGATAGATGGCTCTGCTTGGAGCGGACAGCACACCCTATGACTATTGGTATCCTTTTTTGAAATAATGATTGGTTAATGAGTTATGGTTTTGGCATGCAATGGGGTATGCGGGGGGCTGGGGAACCGTATTTATTTTGTTGCATCCCCACAGAGCTATTTGTCCCCTCAGAGGGATAGCTCCAGTCAATACACCATAGTAAGAATCCAAATAGATATGCCCCTGGGCCGGCACTCCGCTGAGCCGGCGGCACTCAGAATGACAGCGCGGATAATAGACATGGTGCTTGGCCACCCCCCCACTGGTGTATGCACTTGTGTTTGGATTTCTTTGTTCATGGTTGTCTGGTTCGGCTCAGCGCAGTTAATTTGCTGTGCCAAGTTAGTTCAGTTTGAGGTTGGGAATTTAGGACATGACGTCTCCTGGTCGCTAATTATGCAACACACTGTCAAAACCCTTCTAACACTCCGAGGTACAATAGAAGGGGAGTATGGCTGAAGCGGTAGGATCATATAGGTTTGTTACCTGGAATGTGTGTGGGCTCAGGGCAATTCACAAGAGACACCGGATTCATGCATTCTTATTGCAACACCACACACAGATTGCCTTCCTTCAGGAGTCCCACCTCACGGTATCAGAAGCTCTGACACTGCTGAAGAAACGGAGGGGTACAATTTATTCCACGTCCTATTCTGCCTTTTCCCGGGGGGCGAACATCTGGGTCAGACATGGGACACCATTTGTAGAAATAGAGAGAAAGGTGGACGATCAGGGCAGATATATGCTAGTGAAAGGCACACTGGATGGTACTTTGGTAGTGATTGGCAGTATCTATGCCCCGAATTTTGACCAAGATAACTTTCTCTGCACTGTGGGTCTGGCGTTGTCGGATTGGGTAGATATCCCCTGGATACTGGGGGAGACTGGAACATGGTATTAGACCTGGATCTGGACAGATCGCATCCCCCTCTTCAGATGGCTGGGGTAACAAAACTGATGAAGACGTTTGCGGCTTGGACTGAGGGCTGGGGACTGGTTGAAAATTGGCGGGCATTGAACCCGACTCATAAAGAGTACTCCTATTATTCCCCCCGTACACAACCTACACACCAGGATTGATAGGTTCCTATGTTTGAGATCATTATTGACGAAGATTGGTAGTTCGGAGTACTTAGCCAAAACTTTCTCTGATCATAGACCCCTGAAACGTAGCCTTCTCTGGGGTAGGGTGCCGACTCCGGTGCCCACTTGGAGACTTAATCCACTCCTTTTAGAGGATGGCCCCTTTCGCGCATCCCTGTCTGACACCCTGACTTATTACTTCACAGAAAACTGGGACTCCGCCACGTCTAACTTGGTGGTATGGGATGCCATGAAGGTTGTGGTGCGAGGCGCTGCCTTAGGGCAGTTAGTGGGGGCTAGGCAAGAAATACACAAGAAACTCTGCGAGGTTGAGGACCGTTTGAAAATGCTGGAAAGAGAGGCTAGTATGGGCCCAGGAAAGAGGGGAGAACTGCAGGTAGGGAATATTGATCACGCGGAAGTACTAGAAACCCTTAGGACAATAGATCACAAAGAATACCTATGGTGTCAGCATGCTGAGGCCGACAGATCGGGCACTTCATTGGCCCGCTTGGTGCGAGACCGCCCGGACTCCCCGGTGATCACCCGGATCCGTGATATGTCGGGCATCATAGTCCATACACAGACTGAGATTAATAAGGCGTTCCATGATCACCTGAGTATGTTATATGCTCCCTTTCCCCTGGAGGACCCAGACCGAGTGGCTTTGTTCCTACATGGTCTACCCATTCCGGTCCCGTCGGATGAAATACAGAGGGAAATAGACGGTCTCATTACACAACACGAGATACAGGCAGCCATCCGGTCTCTTAATCGGAATAAGACACCGGGCATGGATGGGCTCCCAGTAGAGTTTTACTCGACATATTCTGACATCCTAGTGCCCGTCCTGGCTAAGGTGTATCAGACGGCATTTGAGGAGGGTCATATACCTGTATCTACGATGCAGGCCCTGGTTACATCCATGCCCAAGCCGGGTAGGGACACACTCGAATTGACAAATTATAGGCCCTTGTCCATTCTCTCTACGGAGTATAAGATCCTTAGTAAGGCTATTGCCCTGCCAATACAGTCTCACACTTCCTTCTGGGGTGGAGTACATCACAGAACACAAGGAGGCTGCACGCCCTCTTGACGGCCACGTCACAGGAATACTCTCAGGCAGGCTTCATAGCACTGGACCTCAAACAGGCGTTTGTCTCCCTGTCTTGGTTGTTTGTGTTTGAATCCCTGAAGCGCTTTGGCTTTCCGGACTCATTATTGAAATGGATTAGATTACTATATACAGATCCGACAGCTTGGGCACGCACGAGCCGATACATATCGGACAGCTACCCAGTTTACAGGGGCACTCGACAAGGCTGCTCCCTGTCACCGCTCCTGTTTGTATTGGCTCTGGAGCCCCTTGCCAAAGCCCTTCGGACTCATGAGGGTCGGATGGGCATCCCGATTAGGGGGACACACAATCTGATATCCATCTATGCAGATTATATTTTATTGTACTTCCGTGGCCTAGAGGCAGACCACTCAACCCTATTTGACATTTTTAGCCGATTTGGAGAGGTGTCTGGCCTGGCCATCAACCCTGACAAGTCCACTGGCTTCTATTTTAGAGAGTCGCCCCACCCCCCTTTCATTCACTTTGAGGACATTTGATCCCGGTAGCACAGACCATGTTCAAATACCTGGGCATACAGGTGTACAGGTCACCTGAGGACCAGATAGAGGGCAATATCCGAAGGGCTATTATACGCTTCCGTAGCAGTGTAGTATTTTGGACTTCCTTGCCCCTTTCTTTTATGGGTAGGATTGCCATTTCAAAGATGGTCATGCTTCCTCGCTTGTTATATTATTTGTTTAATTTGCCGGTCATTATTTCTACACAGATATTTAATGTGCTGAACACGATTTTGATAAACCTCATTTGGGGCTCCGGGCGGCGACGTATCAGTCTCCCTAAGCTCCACTTGGGACCAGGTTGGGAGGCCTGGGGGCACTGGACTTTCGTGGGTATTACTATGCTAGCCAACTGCAGTGGCTGGCAAGCTGGGTAGCAGGCAGGAACCTACACGAGATTGGCTACTCAACAGACCGACTGGCACGGGGAGAACTACACTCACTGTTACTACCCAGAAGCAAGCTCCCTCTAGAATGCCATCCCCTCCTGCGCACGCCGCTACTGTGTTGGAGGAAGGCACTGGCCTACACTTCAGTGGCAGTACCCTTTACAGGGAACATCCCCTGCTGGGCATCCCGACACCACAGGGCAAACTCACACAGCATAAAATACGTCCCTGGGTAGAAGCTAGGGTAGATGAGGTGGGCGCCTTTTTCGGAGATGATACACTGATGGATCATGATTCCTTCCTACAGGCCAGGGGTGCACCTCAGAGGTTATATTTGTTGCATGCCACAGTGTCCCATTATATACGACACACCTGGGCTCCAGAGCGACTTCGACCCACGCAACACGAACTAGTCCACTTGCTTTACTATATGGGGGCGAGAGGCCACTTGGTGAGGTGGCTCTACACGGGGATCAGGGAGCATGCGGCCATTCCACTTACTGCACTTAGAGAATCCTGGGTTCAGGACACGGGAGGGGTATTGTCTGATAGGGCGTGGCGGACTGTTCTTGAGCATCCTAAGAAAGTGTCTAGGAATGTTAAATTTAAATTCATACAGGTGATGGTGCTAACAGAGCATACCTAACTCCCCAGAGATTACATAGAATGTTCCCAGATTCCCCCCATTGTTGCCCACGTTGTACGGCAGACGAGGCTGGACTTCTCCATATGTTATGGACATGCCCGCACTTGCGAAGTTACTGGGCGGAGGTTTGTCAGGCACTGCGTAACGTTACTACTCTGCAGGTGCCGGAAGAAGCTTTATATAGTCTAGTGGGGTCCCATAAACGTCCCAAAACACAAAAAGCCGAACTGAAGTTTTTAGATTTGGCCCTGCTACTAGCTGTTAGAGCACTGACGATGAGATGGAAGTCCCCCAGGCCACCCAGTACATCTTTATGGCAGGCAGACCTAGTGAAGTGGGGCAGGGCGGAGGAGAGAGGCCAGCAGAAGTATCCCATAGCGCAGGAGTGGGAGGCCATGCTGTTAGACCTGGAAGGGATGGACATGGCGGATAGACCAGGACGATGAACACATTGTGTGTTGAAAGTGAAATTGAAGTGCACAAGAGCCCACAGACACGCTGGCTATTTGAACCCCTTTTACTGTAATATGATTGTTCGACATCAATGTTGAGGAGTGACACATATTGTTTTTATTGTGACCAGGAGACAGGTGGGCGGGGGTAGAAGCTGCGGCGAGGAGGGTGGTTTAGGGGTTATGATTGCTTTTATGTTTCATTGGTTCTTCACTGACGTTTTGCACTGAATATTGATGCTCCAGTTGGTGGTATTCCGATATCAAACACGGCAGAGACTTGTCTTGAATGTTCTGCCAACCTTTTACTACGTGACATGCCATGGTATCTATGCAAATTGTCAATGCGTTTAGTTGAGAGAAAAAGAGAAAATTACTATGCTGTACAGAACGTACGTGCGTTTTGCTGTAATGATTATTGTACGGTCAAGAATAAAGAGTTAAAAAAAAAATGTCTGGGCGTGAAGGGAAGGGGAAGAAAGCAGCAACGGATGGGTATGTAGCTGAGACTCTTGATCAGTTTATCACGAGGGCTACGTCAGTACTGGCGCATGAGATAGCAATCACAGAGCGCCGTCTCTCACAGTACCGGTCTTCGCTAAATGTTCTTCATTGGGGGGTCTGATGAACGCACGCACACCGGAACATCATGCACATATAGATCTTGATCTGGGGACCCTGAGACAGAGCAATAGCCTAATAACCGAGGAAATAGGGAATACTTCCCTGGTGGGAGAATCTTGCCAGCCTGTGTTATTTACACATAACTTATTGCCAAATTCTGATAGTGGCAGAGCTGTATGCACTGTGCCAGCCCTAAAAGACCTGCATCACCAACTGGAGCATACACAGGGAGCGGCTCCTAAGAGGAAGTGAGGAGGAGCTCTTCAGAGCGGAACAAACCCAAAGATACCTAAACTGAACAAGTCTGGTGGTTCGGCAAAAGTGCCCATAAACACTGAAGCACCTCAGGCGATGTCCCCTGGAACAAACAGTCCGAACACGGCCGCCACTGTGGATTTACTGCCTCAGTTGGAAGAGGGTTTTTTGGTTAAAATTAGGAGGCCTTATTACTTCATCTATACAGCCCCTATTAGAAAGGTTGTCAACAATTGAGGAGAGGCTGGCAAAATTTGAAGAGCTGACCACATCTTATTTGGAATGTATTAATAATAAGCTGGTGAAGTGTGGCCAAGTCCACGAACTTGTGGAGAATGGATCACGGGTCAGTTCCAAAAACTAAATGGCGCTTTTAAGGGAAAACACAATGGAAATGAGCCTGAGAACATTCTTCCATATATTCATTTACCCCCTGACTGCTCACCTTATGTTGTTGTTTTGGCTGGGGTTCCAGAATTGGAAACAGGTAGAGCTGAATCCTACACTGAACTAAAGAATAAAACGATCCATTAGCAGAACAATAACAGACCCCTTGCGCCAAATGTGCATAGTCAAATTCTGTTTGCTCACAGAGTGAGTTGGGTAGGACCCAGACCTAAAGATATAGTGGGTGATTGTACAGTCATCAACTTTAGAGATAGTCGGGAAGTGGAACATGTCTGTGAGGGTTTTTATAAAAATATGAGCTCTACCATCCAGGCCTTTGACTTA
The DNA here is from genome assembly GCF_964263255.1 of Lissotriton vulgaris. Classification (NCBI taxonomy): domain Eukaryota; kingdom Metazoa; phylum Chordata; class Amphibia; order Caudata; family Salamandridae; genus Lissotriton; species Lissotriton vulgaris. The sequence goes on along the minus strand of NC_141689.1, from coordinate 1,131,351,573 downwards.
AGCTACTTCTATACTCTCCCAAATCATATGGTTAAACACGGCTATCAAGGAAAGAGCAGGGGCTGGAGTGTCCATCCCGCTGTTGCTAGTAATAGAGAAGGGTTGGATAGCACCGCTTTTCCATCAAGCGTTCCACTTAGTAACACATTTAGTGTATTAGAACTCGTGGACTGACTGACCCCTACTGATCACAGCCCACTGACACCGACCAAACAGCTGTGTGATAACACATTGGACTTGGGGGCTGGGGTAACAAATCAACACCTTGAGCCAAGTGATGTATTGGAGTCTAGTGAAAGTGGCAAAACTGTTATAGCCAGTGTAAGTGAGGAAATGGGCAAAGCAAGTGTAGTCACAAGAACAAATCCTGTAACCCGTGAGGTTGGATCCTATCCCCATCATTAGCTTTGAGTCCCTTGTAGCCATAGACAGCTGAGGATTGGAGGTAATTGTTGAGAGTGGGTTGGAAGTGCGATTAAATGGCCCTGGGATTTTGTCTTGGAATATTGCGGGCATGGCGGCTAAACTAGATCTGCCCGATTGGGGTGATTACATAGACTCCCATGAGATTTGCTATTTCAAGAAACCGCGGCTCTGAGCTCACCATATAGAGTAGGCTTCTCGGCGTATTGTGAAGCAGCAGTGAAGGGCCCTAGGGGAAGACCCTCTGGGGTCTATGTATATGGGTGGGAACTCATTTGGAATGCACGGTGAAGAGAATAGAAACTCATTCACCTGACATTTTATGTATTCTCCTGACCCATAGAAACCTCCCTAAACTGGCCATTATTAATGTTTATTCTCTGCCAGTTCAGCATGGCGGAACATCCCCGACGTTAGACTGTTTGGCAAGACTCCTCAATTCACTTTCGGGGATCGCACATTTTTTAATTGGCGGGGATTTTAATTCCCATTTTTAACCTCTCAATGGTTTTACAAAATCTATCACTAGTGATGAGTATTCAATATGGTCAATCCCAGTGTCTAATGCATATCCGATAAGCGGGTGGACCCCACTTGTTCTACAACTGACCTCTCTTACCCTCACTCACTCTTTGAGGGCTTTTAATGGTCGGTTCCCGGATGACAATTCAGGGCACCCCTCCTTTGAGAAACTTGGTCAGACATCAATAATTGATTACATTTTATTAAGCATTGAAATCTGGCACAATGTCGCAAAGTTTAGCGTCAATGTGCCCGAAGAAAGCAACCATAATCCCTTGGTCGCTTTGCTAGATTTTCATTTGCCAGAAACAGAACAAGGTTTTGATAACCCCCGATTAGATAACCTAGTTATAGCTAAAGGAGGGAGATGTATTTGCTGGGCAACAATAACCTAATCCCCGGAAATAATGTCAGACTTGTATTATAGTATTATCCCCCTGTTAGAAAAGGCGACCCTCGCATCCGGAAACCCTGCTAATTTAGAACCTGGTAATGAATTAGGGAAAATTCACCAAGACATGGTTACCATCCTGGCAGAGTATTTTTATAGCAGTAGGCCTGCTAAGTGTAACCACCGTAGTGATAATAACCCATTGTATAACAGGATGTGTAGGGATGCCAAGAGAGCCCTGCTGTCATCCCTTAAGGGGGGTGATAGCATGCGCATCAGGGAAGCTAGGGTTTCTTTCAAGAAAATTCTTTTACAAGTAAAAACAGAATGGGAAACTGATAGATGGCAGGCTATTAAGAGCGCTTTGGAGTCAAAAGTAATTAGAGGCTTTTGGAATTTAGTCCACACTGGAAAAACTGAGGGTAGGACTACTATTGAGCCCAATATTGGTGAGAAAGCCTGGCGTCTTTATTTTAAGGCTTTATACTGCCCATCTTTTCGATCAAGTGCGAGTGAAACCATGGTGTGTTGTCTAACCCCTAATCCTCTATGGGATATACCCCCTTGCACTATGGCTGAGGTATTATCTGCCTTAGCCAAGCTACTACCTAACAAAGCACCAGGGTTGGATAGAATCCCTGGGGACCTGTATAGAAACAACAGGTAGTGTGGGCACCATACGTCCAGTCACTATTTAATGCAATTCTTTATGGCCTAACAGACCCACCCCCACGTGGGCTGGCGCAGAAATTATCCCTATTTATAAAAAAGGGTCCCCCATTGAACCCTCAAATTGAAGGCCAATCAGCCTTACATATGTAACACAAAAAATCTTTGCTAGAGTATTACTGGGAAGACTCCAGCAGTGGATGGAAGACGTTGATGTCTTGACCCCACTGCAAGCAGGCTTTAGAGCTAAAACTTCAACCATAGACCAGCTGTTTAGGTTACAGCTGATCTTTTGAAAGCATGTAGTGTTGGAGGGTGGGAGTCTGTACCTAACCTTTGTGGATCTAAAATCAGCATTCGATAAGGTGGACCGTGACCAGCTGTGGGGTATCATGCTGGACATGGGAGTACCACCATATCTTTGTTACCAGCTTAAACGCCTCCATGAGGGAACATTCGCTAGAGTAAGGTTTGGCAAGAATGGGCAACTAACGGCCCCCTTGCCCGTTGGTAAGGGCGTAAGGCAGGACTGTGTACTTGCACCAACCCTCTTTTCTCTCTTCCTTAACAAGTTAATTGAAGATTTACTTGTCGCTAATGATATAGACTCTCCAAAACTGGCACACCGCAAATTTCCTGCACTAATGTTTGCGGATGACACCCTGCTCCTCTCGAAATCACCAATGGGGATGCAGCGTGTGTTAAAGGAATTTACCCAGTTCTGTAAAAAGAGGAATTTGGTGGTAAATATTAAGAAGACAAAATATATGATCTTCAACGCTAATTCTATTAATTGCCCGCATCCAAGATTGGAAGATAGACCCTTGGAGAGGGTCTCTATCTTCGACTATTTGGGCCTCACTTTAAATGATAAAATGGGCTGGGGACCCCAAATCAATAAGGCTAACTTGAAGTTAACCCAGGCCATTGGGGGGATTTTTAAAGTCCATAAGAGTTGTGTTTTAAAGGTTATAAGTCCGCCGCTAGAAATTTACAAAGTCCAAGCTAGGGCAGCTACCTTATATGAGGCAGAACTGTGGGGGCATAGTCCATCCAATGCCCTTACTGTAACTGAAAATAATTTTTTAAGACAACTTCTGACCCTGCCAAAAAATACACCCCTAGTACCACTAAGGATGGATCTGGATATCCTCCCAATTGTGGACTTAATCTTCTCACGGCCATTGCTATATTGGCGATGGCTGTGGAGTACTCCAGAGTTAGGTCACTATAGGGAGGAATTAAAAGTGGTAATGTCAACCCTGGGGGCTGGTAGCATACCCTGGCCGTCCTTTGTTAGGGATTCTTTTCGTGCAATAGGAAGGGAGGATCTATGGACCACACCTGAGGAATCCTGCCTAGCTATCTCGAAAAAATCTTTGAATCTTTGGCTAGTGCAGAGAGTATAAATTGATAGGCATAACACAGGCAGCCAACCCCTCTAGTTTAACATGTGGGTTTTGGGATTTTAAGTCCCAATACAAATTCGAGCAGGTGTTAGACTCAATTCGACCGCCACTAGCTAAGAAGTTGCTTTTGCAATTCAGATATGGGACACTTCACGCCTCAACTAAAAAGTGGGCGGGCGTAACCCCTCGCATATGTCCTGGATGCCTAGTGGAGGAAGAAACAGTAATTCATGTAATGTTCTTCTGCTTGGCATATAAGCAGGCTAAGTCTGAATGGGTTATACAACTTTGCAGAAACCTGAGTATTAGGAGCTATGTAGAATTTTTTAGGGTCCTAAAATCTGATACTAACCCGGTTTATGTTGTTGCAATTTCGAAATTTCTATTTGCTATGTGGTGTAAACAAAGTCACTTACAAAAAAACTTGATACGATAATAAGCAATACCTGCTCCTACCTGTTATTTGCTGCGATTATTCGCTCTGTAATAACTAAGCCTGTAAGTGTAGGTATTCGTTGATTAACCTATGAGAGAGATAGAAATAACTGCTTACTCGCTGGTATCTCGATGTTGGGCTTTATAAAAATATTGGATGTGAACTATTACATTTTTTAAAACATTTTTAGTTTAAATTATATTTTTAATGTGTGTTTTTTAATTCTTTGGATTTCCCGTAATGATGATTTTTGCATTCCTACCCTCTTACGGGGTATTTTATATTCCCATGTTCAAAATCCAGTGTTTTTTATGATTTTGTACTTTTTTCTTGATTTGGATTCTAACGTGTTGTAAATTTAAAATGTGCTTTTATGGCTGTAATAGCCGAAATAAAGTTTCTTTGATGATGATGATGATAATGATGCAAGTGTGGGGCAAAGTGGGTTGGGCGATATTGCATCTGTTAAGTAATACACAAAATCAGGTCTTGCCCAGCAAATGTATACATAGTTTTGGCTGTTACCACAGGGGATGGGTAGAAATAAAGTTTGAAGTAGTCAGAGAAACCATGCTCTGCTTTACATGCTAATAACCTGTATCATATGCCACAAAGTTCAATGTGAAATCATATAGGCAAAAGTCCTGTATAGCTGTTGTTAGACCAGTCAGCCTTAGAGTGGTCTTCCCCAAACGTTTTGCCTTCCTCCTACATCTTTTTTTGTCCTTGTCTTTGCTGGCTTAGGACTCTCAGCACCTTAATACTGCTAACCAGTGCTCAAATGCTTGTACTCTCTCCTCTAACCATGGTTACATTGGCTTATCTACAATTGGCATATTTATTTACTGATAAGTCCCTAGCAAAGTGGCACTACAGGTGCCTTTAAATTAAATGCTATCAGTGGGCCTGATTATGCCACCCAGCTAAGTATCCCATTGAAACATGTCTGACCCCTGCCACTAAAGAGCCTGTGTGTGCAGATTTAAACTGCCTTTTTGACCTGATAAAATAAACCTTTTGTTAGGCCCAAACCTTCCTTTTTAATACCTCTAAGCCACCACTAGGATAGGCCCTGTACTCCTCAGAGGGGAGGGTGCAATGTATTTTAAAACTAGGATATGTATTTTTAAGTTTTACATACCCTGGTAGTGAAAAACTCTTAAATTCATTTTACAATACTGCAAGACCTCTCGTTTCTATAGGATAACAATGAAGTTACCTTACAATTCTGAAAAAGCCACTTTTAGAAAGTTAAAAGACACACAGATGATGAACAGAATGCAGAGCAAATCACCAGCCAGGCTAGCTTGAATCCAGTCACACAGTGAGCCCGGGACCTATATGAGGGGAATGTTTGATTAATTCAGCATTCCATTCATCATCTGTTCTTTCTACTTTTAGAAAGTTGGCGCTTTCTTGCCTTAACTATTTAGGGCCTGTAGCCTGTCTCTGGTCACATGACTGGGTGTAGCTGACACATGGGCTTTGTGGATTCCTTCTAAACAGCCACACACATTAGGGAACTTAGGTGTGCCTGGATGGGCTCTTCGGAATTGCTGCGTCACCCGGGACTGCTCAAGGCATCTTCAGTGTGTACCCTCGTCAACGTCAGTCTTGACGATACTAACAAACTCTGCAACGCAGCCCAGCAGCTCCTCGGAACCAATGCATCATCCCGACGGGAAATTAAAATTCAATATTTCCGGTTCCGCTAAACCTAAAGATTAATTGTCGTTCTGGTCTTGTTTTATGTAATAAAAATTACTCTATGTTTCTAAACCTGTAGTGGGCTCCTTTGGGTTTGTCTTCACTATGTTACTGTTTGAAGTGTTGCACAAATTCTTTACATGTTGGCTATCAGCCACATTTGAGTTAAGCCTGACTGCTCTGTGCCAAACTACCCGAGGGTTGAGCACAGGTTAATTCACCCTGAGAAGAATTGTTGTGGATGCTTGAGAAGGGTTTCATCCCCCTCAAGCAGTAAAATAGTTTCTTGCATCTCTTGTCTCTGGAATTTTTGACATTGTCCCAAAATACCCTAAGGTTATCTCTAATTTTGGCATAATTTGAAGGAATTCAAATAATCAAAACCAACCATTCCCTGTCTAACAGTAGGCCGGTCTCAATTGAAGTGCCTCTCGCCCACGCTTTTCAACATACTCATGGAACCCCTCACCGAAGTTCTGAACTGCTCAAACATATAATATCACAAGTGCACCGATGGCACACAATTATACCTAAAAAGGTCATCACCGAATGATGCCAAAACGCTTAACTCTGCTCTTCTGAAAACTCAACATCGGGTAACTCATGATCACCTTATGCTAAATACACTCAAGACAGAATTCCTCCCCAAAATCACTCTGCCCCCATTCAAGACTGGCTCAAACAGCTAACGGTGCTCAACTGCGTTCCTCGTGTTGTGGACTCCACTAAATCATTAGGCATAACTCTGGACAAACGCCTGAATATGCATAACCACATCAGTGCAACCACCAGAGAAGTCAATCACCAACCCAACACATTAAGGAAATTCAAACCATTCCTGCATTCTGATGATGTGCAGCTAGCAGTCCAATCCCTAGTTATTTCTTGCCAATACTAAAGAATTGCAACCTTGACGGGGCTACCCAAAGCCTAACTGGCCTATGCTGAACTCAGCGGGCAGAATCATCACTGGGTCAGGAAAATAAGATCACATCACACCAGATTTAATTCAACTCAATTGGCGCACTCTCAAAGCAAGGGTCTGGTTGAACACAGCCTGCCTGACGCACAAAGCACTTCATTATAATACTCCAATTTACCCGGAAAAAAACTCAAACTAGCTGGTCTGAACTAGATTCTAAGAAGCTCAAACACTCTACTACTGAAACCACAAAAATTCAAGGAGATGAAAACTTACAACCGTGCCTTCTCCGGCCTCACTCCAAGAATATGGAACGCTTATCGCCACGAAATCAGAGCTAACCCCTCTACTGCCTCATTAAAAAAAGAAGTCAAAGTGCTGCTCCTGAAAAGCTGCCTGCAAATATAGACTTGAAGTCACCAAACTAACTTTTATCTCATGTTTTACAGCGTTGAACTACCTTTCAACCATGATATGCTTTGATTCTTAATATCTAATACGATCATCTTATGTCTGCTTAACTATTTCTTTTATGGTTTGCTTACATGTACAGCACTCTTATACCCTATCAGACCAAGTGCACGCTTTATAAAACTTTTCAAATAAATACATTAATAATTCTAACTGCTAGGGACCCTCTTCAATGTAGATATGTGGCCTCAGGGCCATCCTTTAGGCAAATCTTGAGAACGGACACCCTATTTGTCTCCCCCAACCACATTCACACAGGGCTCACACAGACTGAACAGCTGTTTTATACTTATTAGGGTACCTATGTGCTAACAAAGTAGCTGTGTACTTGACTTTCCATTTTGGTAAATTTCATAGGCTCAGGACTGACTGGGGCCTCTTCACATGTATATATTTTTAAACTAAAAAGAATGTTTGTAAACTCTATGTGCACTCACCCAGGCCTAACCCTTTGTGAAAAATAGTGTGTATGACTCTCAATAAGGGATTGCAAATGTTACTGTTGACCCAAAGCTTGAATCTCACAATATCATCAAAATATGGACAACCAAAATATTGTGAGGTAAACATATCAGGGCTCCCCTTACCACTGGGAGCCTAGAGGAGTTTGGTCAACCACCACTTCAAATCAGCATTTTAACATGTCAGGCGTACATAAAAGGTTCAAGAATGTTCCTGTGATTTGGAATTGCTGATTGGGTTGAAACCCATAAAATATCTCAAGAAACTTATGCTGCCTCTATCTTGCCACTATATTTAAATAATGCTCTCAGCCAGCCTACAAGAAAGATAAATCAGATAATGCATGAATGAAATATCTTCTATGTTAAGTGGTCAGGACATAAGCATGAACAGTAATGTTGCTGATATTGTCTTAATGATGTTATCCAGAATAACTTGTTTTATATCAAAGATTAAAGTGTAACGTATTTCTCAAAAAAACAACTAGCATTGTATAATTTTTCATGTTCTTAATTATTTTATTATTTGCTGTTTGTAATTGTATATTATTTTTGGATTATGAGTTAAATTCCGTTTATTCTTTAATGTGTTTTTATTTTCTAATAAAAGAATTACCTTATTTTTAGGTTAGTGTAATTTTTGTATCCTTAATTCCACATCTAGGTAACTTGAAGATATGTATCTTCAAGGTACATTCACGTGGAGTTGAGCATGGGAAATCTAAATATACTCATATATACCTTACTTGTCAATATTTTGATCGTTGATATTTTTTCTTTTATATATTTGTACAAGAATATTAAGTGCTTGGTGTCATACCAAGTTAAGGTGATCTGTACGCATTCATGAACATCTGTGGTAGTGTCAGTATGGCATTCAAAGGATGGTGTAGATGTGTTACCTGGAAAGAACAATTTAATTCCCTACTTTGTCCTTCCGTCCCTTTGTCTGAGGCAACTTAAAGGAAATACATATAGCTTCCCAGAGAAAGCATATTGGAGGGTTTATCTGAAGCCACTGCACAAAATAAGACATGCCTGCTAACCAGCCTCTTCTCCAAGGAGGAAAAATAGACACAGCCTGATTGCCTGACAGTTTGAAATTGTGAAATATATTGGTTATTCACTGACAGCGTGGCTTTAGCCAACTGCCCAACTTTATGTACAGGAGCTGGGGTTGCCCAGCAGCTCTCTGATAATTTTCTGGACTTTCTGTGGATCTGCACGCACCCCTAGTTCCTGAATTGTACTGAGAGTGTGGAGTCAATACACTGCCTAAATCCTCTTGGCTAGGAGTACGCCTGGGTCACGTGGCTAGGTTATGCCAGGAAGAAACAATGCCATTTTACATGTACACTTTTCTTAAATTGGCTTATTTTCTACACAATGACTTTTGAAACACATTTGTTTGCGAGACAGTGCAGGATTAGTTTCTCTGAAACCACAATGATTACAATTCCACTTCATAAATACTCTATCATGACACCTTGAACATTTATTACGAGGCCTGTACACACATTGTGCAAATGTTGTTTGTTATTCGTCCATGAGAGACATAGCTGTCACAAGTGAATGAGCAATGTCATCCTGGGTGAATCCTTCACACGGAAGCATTGAAGCTGGTATTATAAATCAATACAAGTGAAAAACCTCCTAGGCAATCAATCAGTGGAAACAAATAAAATAAGGGAAAGATCAGGAAACAGAATATATATAAAAAGCATTCATTTTAATGAAAGATTATGTTAAAAAATTGTATTGTAACACATTACATACAGTTATACAATGAAATACATCACATACATTTTTTTTTAACCGAACATTAATACAATTAGTGGCATAAATCGACGCGCGTTTCGGCGTACTCAGCGCCTTCTGCAGGAGTAGCCACACATTTACCTGAAAGTAATGATAAACATGCATTCAATAATACATTTGTATCATGTGTAATGTACATCAATTAATAATTTTCTTAAACTTAATTTTTACATAAAACAGCATATATCTTTTTCATAAAATATCTTATTCTTATAAACCAAGGAAAGATCATAACATGTATTCCATACTACTCCCTTAATACTAAATCAAGTTTCCGGTACAGAAAATTCTGTTATTTGAGTACTCATATCATATCAGAGGCTCTATCATGATAACTAAAAACGGGACCATATAATAGTGACTAGATAATTAGTCTTAAAGTCACTCACTCACTGTTGGTGTATAAGATCATTGAAACACAAGCGCATGATTTAAAAAAGAATCTAAGTCTCCTATCGGATCTCTCTGTGCTTGTATATAAGGATGATCTCATTCTCAATAAAGATACGAACATTCTAGAAACGACATCCGACAGCTGAATGCATCATATTGCATAGGTAAAAAGGACTTACATTTAGTATCTCTGCTAATCGATAAATTTTTTAAATTTTTTGAAGATGATCTTACGACCGGAGTCTAATCGAAGATCTGCTCCTTAAATGAGACAGCAAAAACGTATTCATAATCCGTGTAATGTTCTTGATATAATAATCTCGGGTCTAACAACCTCTTATCTTAATTTCAGGACCGTACTCTAGAACTGGATATTAATAAATGCCTATTTAAACGGTAACTTGGTAGAAACCATAACTCATTAACCGTCCGCCTCCATAAGTAATAACTACAATTGTGGCGGTATATTTTCAAGGGAGTCAATGGATAAAAAAGGGAAAACAGCGATTTTTCCTACTAAATTCCAAATCGATAATATCATATGCTGGATAAAATATTCAATGTCGTACCTGAAAAATTTAAAAGCAGATTGCAAAGGGGCAATATTCCCACAGTATGGCTAGTACGGCAAGGACAGCAACTCTAAAGTTGTCTGTGTTGTCAAACCTAAGAAAAAACGACAATTCTACAATGTAACTATTTCTTACAAGACATAAACAGAGTTATGTATCAATTACCCAATAGCCCAAACATTACCTGGGCAAGACGGTATTCCCACAGTGCGACTAATGTGAGTAGCACAGTGATTCTTAAAATAAGGAGTCTGTACTTTCGACCCTAGAAGAAACACAATGCTGTAGATGTTTCCTTCTTTACTGAGTACCAAGTTGCATATTAATAACAAAATGGTCCGGACATTACCTTGGCAAAAGATAACAGCCGAAAACGGATTTCAAAACGTGCTGCTAATTTTCTTTGAGTTGGCGAGGCAACGTGCTCAGGATATGTGAATCTAAGGCGACTAAAAGATAAAAATGAGAAGGTAAAAGAACCGACTCAAAACGGTATGTGGAAACTATCTATCCCTGTTTGGTAAAGCATTTCCCTTGCCCCTGTTATCCGATCCGTCGCGGTATGGCGCAGAAGATGGCCGCCGGCGTGTAATGTATTATGAGAGGAGTTGTCACTCCCCTCCCGGCTTCTTAATTCTTAAATAGTTTCTAATGAAATCACGTGTGCCATGACGTGATTGAAAAAACAAAAATACAATATATATCGAAAGCTGACAAAATATGAACCAGGCTAGTTTTATTCGTGGTTACAACATTCTAGTATAGTGGCGATGTAGGGATTTATCATAAGGGGAACCATTTATTAAATATATACGTAGATGTATTTACGACACTCAGACGAGGACTCAACATAGAATGGGGGCATATATACTGTTCCCTTCGTATGAAGCAGTTCTAATTTTTAACAAAACTTTATTAGTATAGACACGTCTGTTGTCCACATGTAAAGATACTGATGGGACTAACCTTTCTTAATGAAATTTTAATCTTTTATTTCGAAGAGCTCTATTTTATTAATCCCGGATGTGTTATAATATTTACTATAACAAATGCCGTGGAGATGAAATTCATGTATTCAGATGTATTACGCACTAATTTCAGTAATATTATCTTAACGCTTGCATTAGCCCTACATTATCCTCTAATCATTTAATGACTTAGAAGGAGGAAGCCATTGTATGTATCCGAATCATTATTGTTACATCTAACCAGAATGTACTCTATATTACTATTTATTAAATTATTGCATTTTCCCACGGGATCTCACTTTTTAAACCATTTTTAAACATGTCGAAAGAGAAAATCCAGTAGACCTCCCGTTTTTTGCGTATTTTGCATCCTACTTTATTATCTTGTGTTCTAATTTTCTCCAGAATTCTCCACTTAAAATCTTCAGGTTTATGATTTCTCTTAATAAAATGTTTTACCAGAGGGGCTTGGATCTTACCCGTTTTAATGGCCGAACGGTGTTCAGTCATCCTCATTTGGATTGGTCGGGAGGTTTCGCCCCCCATAACTTAGGGAGCAAGGGCACAGAATAAAATATATAGTGTTCTGTGTTTTGCAATTTCACATCTGGGTTGCTTTGGTAGTAAAACCATTGTGGGTGAAAGTTTCTCTTTCAATAATCATATTGCAGGATTTACATGAGGAACATCTCCTGGTTCCCTTAATGGGCACATTACCATCGATTGATTTTTGAACTAGCATGTTGTCAGAGGATTTCTTTTCAAACCGAGAATGGACAATTAAGTCTTTGATGTTTCTATTCTGTCGGTGAGTGAATAGAGGTTTTGGTAACTTATTCATCTGTGTTGGATTACTATTTAAAATATGCCAGTTGGCATTGATGATCTGTTTGATTTTAGTGTCTAAGGTAGAATGCTTGGTAATACAAACGAGTTGTGAATTCTCCTTAGCAATCTTCGATTTTAAAAGGTGATCTTGATCGAAGAACCTCGCTCTTTTATAAGAATCCCTTACCAGCCGGTGAGGGTATCCTCTATCTAAGAATTTGTTTCTCCTTATTGACGCTTGCCTGTCAAAGTCTGTGAGATTTGTACAATTCCTTCTAACTCCTAAAAATTGAGAGAAAGGAATACTCTGCTTCTGATTTCTAGGATGAAAACTTTGAAAGTGCAGCAAAGTATTCCTCGCGGTGGGCTTAACATATAAGTCCACCTTTAATTATAAAGACACACGCATTTCTGTGTTCAAATCAGAGAAACACTCTGCTGTTATTGCGAGGTCGATGTGTCAAATTCTCAGCCCAGAGGATTCCTGTTTACCCTCTGCGAGGAGGGATGTCCAACTTGTGACCAAGATGGTGACCTGCATACACTTACCTTCAGATAATGGGGAGTTAGATCATACAGTAGGGGATTCTTGGCAGAACACCTGCCCTAGGCAACTAGGTTAGGGGGTGCATAGTAGGAGTACACTATACCCAGTACTTATATGCTAACATATATACACTGTCTTAGCACAATGGTTGAATTGTTTATCTTCTTCACTGTTTTTATACTGCTAATCATTTTTAACTGCTTCTCTCTATTAATCATTGCAGCACATTTTTTTATACAAGAATCACAACGGTTCAATAAATATTGAAACGCCCCTTTGTGTATTTCTTGTGTGCACTGTACCTTTCTGAGTATGCACAAGTGACTGAGTGAAAAGGTTCTAGAACCATTACCAGGATTCCTTGGGGATTTAGGGTTGTCATGTTTTGAGGTTGCTCAAATCATTTGTTATCTTACTAGTTTTAGGGGTACATATGGTGGCACTGTGAGCTGGCTGGTCTATATGTCATATCCTGAGGGGGTGCATAGAATCAGTCTGGCCCAATCCCAATGTTTATGTTGTCCAACAGGCGAACAGTTCATACTGAGAAAGTGAAAAAAGTACGACATGGCTGTATCCTGAATATTGCTCAAACATTGTGGAAATTCCACCTCTCACTACTATTGATTCAAAAGGATGAGGTTATGCACCACAATGTTATTGATGAGCACTGTAAGGTTAATCAGTATACCTTCTGTAAATATTGGTTGAACAGAAGAACTAATTATAAGTTGCCTCAAAAAGTGGCTCACATCCACCTTCTAATTTGTACAAATCTAAGTCTTGCCTTCAGGAAATATCACACCCTAGGCTGTCAACATGGTGCCTGAATCCATTCTGTTATCTTCAGACTCACTAATCTCATGGAACATTCTCATTCAAGGGTCCATGTAACACAATCAAAGGCCTATTTGGCATGCAACAGTATTAAAACCAATAGATCATAAAGCACTCCTGCTCAATCTAACAGCTTGGATTTTGCTGGCTGCAGTTTTTCTACACCTAATGAATCTGTATTGTCATTCGGTAGCTAAGGCCTGAATTGTTTCAAAGATGTTAACATTCACATTAATAAAACCAAGATGAGAGTTCCCTGGATAGAGACAGACCACTACTATTGATTGCCTTGTCCAAAGGAAGATGCACCTTGGCCACTAATACAGATATCCTTAATCACAGTCAACATAACTGATAAAACCTGTTCCACTTGATCCTTACATGGCTCACCAGCTATGATCCACAGCTTTGCCATAGAGAAGAGAATATTTAAGTTCTTGAACTTTTTCTAAAGTAATATCTACTGCCAAAGCTACCACTTTCTCAGAGTCCAAAACTACACCCCAAAGCTACATGTAGATTGGCATACATGTATTTTAGATTCAGATGTATCACATCTCAACAGTAACAATCTTCATAATTCTGAATAAGGGGAATATAATTTCAAAATTATTTTCCCTTGCCATTAAAGCTAGAACACTATTTATTTTATCATAGATTTCAAATGTTTAAGTGCTTATGGCAAGAATACCTATTGTATGTCAAACTGCTAAATACAGTTTTAACTACGCCTTTAGCGTACATGAAGGCAAGTACACAGATGCCAGTTTGATGATCATTGCCAGACCAATTTGCTCCAACATACTATCTTTCCAGCCTCTAAATTATTTGATAATAAACCTGTTCCCGTTTCACTGCTTCTTTACTTTTACTACTCAGATAAGAAGTTACTAATTTCCCATTGAACCTTTGTTGATTCATGGACAATTCAAGATGAAACTGTACCATGTTTCTTTGCTAGAAAAAAAGGAAACTTCTCAACATAAATAAATCAAAAAGTTAAGATCAAATAATAGGGGTTGCTTGCATGTCCACTGATGTGGTCACTGCTGGAGACAACAAGTCTTCAAAATGAGCAGTGAATGGTCAGTCAAAATTGTACTTTTTACCTTGGTCTGACAGATTGCTGCCCAACCAATATACAAGTACTGTACATGAGTAAAAAGCATATCCTTTGGTGGCTTCATACTTATGTCACAATAAAAGCTCTAGGTTGATGGACTGCATAAGGTGCAGCATTGCCTGACTAGTTGTATTGATCCAACCATGATAGATTGTATTTTTAGCATCTATATGGATGTTTGTATTGCAATCTCCACAGATCACAAAGGGATCTTCCCACTCCACTAATTCTAATGCTAGCTGAATGTGAAATGTAGGTCGTCCAGATTTGGGAGATACATTCAACATAAGGTTAATACAAAGGTTCATACTTGCATTCAAGTTATGGCCTACTGAGTTTTAGCCTAGACCCAGTGAATCTCTATGTAAACAAGTATAGCCACCCCTCAAACTGTACCCTTTTGAGATATAACCAATTATTGGTAGATTCACATTGAGTCAAATACTAGAGTTCCCGGTTTATTGCGAATATGTGTCTATTCTAATAACACAATATCTGACCTCATTCGTTACCAACAATTGTTTCTGCTGAGAATGATGAACACACAAGCGGTCTTTTGGGAGTGAGTAACCTAATCAGAAGTGTACTATTCCCTATCAATAGAACACCCACAAGAGTACATCTAGTTAACAAAAGGGTATTATTGTATGTGGGATGATGCTTTCTTTAGAATGAGAACCCTCACCCACCGACAATGGTGTGCTTCATAATTGGGTTCCCTCCTTACACCAGGACCAAATGGTACCTGGTGTGGGCTGCAACTCTCCAACAGAGAGGAGGTGAGGTGTTTTCGAGTTTGGATGAGCGGTATGTATGGGAGAGAGACAGAGTGTTATATATATATAATGTGGTGAATGTAAAACTATCACCTGGTAGGCTAAATGTAAGTTTTACAGTAGAAGCTCTTATCCGCCCGTCTTGTTAGTCCTAATGCCCAAGGTGAGGTAAATGGGTTATTACCATAAAGTTTGTTACCTCAGCTCCTCTCTGTTGGAGAGTTGTAGCCCACACCAGGTACCATTTGGTCCTGATGTGAGGAAGGAATCTAATGATAAAGCATGCCACCCTTGGATGGTTGAGGGTTCTCATCCTAAAGAAATCATCATCTCAGTTACAGTAATTCCCTTTTGTTAACTAGATGTACTCTTGTGTGTGTTCTTCGGAGAATGATCAAGGTCAAAATTATCTTTATTCAGCCAATGTATATGGCCACAAAAGCACAAGTTAAGAGCCATTTACATTATATGATAAACATTTAAAAACAAGATAAAATGACATTCTTATTTTGAAAAATTCATTATGGAATCATCCTGTAAAAACAGCTAAAATGCATGAGTTCCTCACAGCTTAGTAGCAGGAATCGTGTAGTTAGGAACAACAGTGCAGCATTCAAATGAGGTCAAGCTTTGCAGCTATAACAGCTTCTTTTTATAGGAGGTAAGATTCTGTATTTAAAAGGATCAGACGAAGGTAACTCAGTCTAAAGGAATCTTACAAGTGCTAAAAAGCATAACATGTGATGTTGATTGAGCAGTAACAGAGCCACACAGGCAACAGGGCAGGGAAGTGTGCCCTGTGCCTCCTGTGGGAAAGGCTGCTAAAAAGTATATTGAATTCAGTCTCAGTCTGGTGTGATAGAATCTGTATTCTGGCTTTATTATCCAGTTTAAATAAGATGCCATGCCAAAAATTTTAGAAATGTGCATGCAACTGATTACTGAGGACATATTGAGTGATCTTTGATTCTTCTTTCCTCTCTATGTGATCCAAATGCTCATTTAACTTCTTCCTTTGATTCAGGAACAAAAAGGTAATTGTATCCCAGATTATAAAATGTGTTTCTTATATAGGCTAGCCAAGGGATTGCCGTCAAGGGATCTAAGCTCAGGCAGTCCACCATCACCTGTCTTGAGAAATCTGCCTTGGGGTGCTCCACAGTTTTTGCCATAATAATAAAGCTGCTATGCTAATTTGATCCTCAAAGAAATCTAAACCAGTTCCAAATGTACAATCAGGCTCAAGGTAGTTTTTGGGCTACATAGGAGCCTGCACAGAAATGTGTTCTCTGCTACCTGGAGTTTCCCAGAGTGTGCATAACCACAAACAGCTCCACATGTACCAGGTGTTTGACACTTACTTTTATACAATTGTAACATCTCCCATACTGGCTTGTGACCCAGCCTATTAGCAAATCTAAAAATGGTGTCACCAGTTGCCCCCACTTTTTGCACTCTCTGGGCCATTGTCCTATCCTTTGACCTGTTTGACTTCAATAAAATACTCAGATATTAAAAAAGGGTACTTTTCCAAAGCTTTTCCCTCAATATAGAATGATTTACTATTAGTATGTTTTGGGGCCACAGGTCATGATAAATGATTTATGCTGGTTTACTTTGAGAAATAACATCATTAAAACCATTTAAGAGTTGTTTTAGCCCATTTGCAGTCAATACTAAAAGAACTGCATCATCTGCATAGAGCAAAACAGGGACTGCTTGGGTACCAATTTTAGGGACATCTTCACTACATGATTTTAATGCTGCATCTAGAGAATTTATGTACAATAAAAAGAGAAAAGGGGCTAATATGCAGCCCTGCTTAACCCATTCACTACCGGTATAGGAGCAGTACAATCCCCATTCCGTGTGTAGAGCACCCTGATTTGAAAGTCCCAATGTAAACGCCTTATCAATTCTTTTAGAGGTCCCTAAACTCCTGCCTATTCTATCAGATTCCATAGCATGTCCGTATCTACAAAGTCAAAGGCACGGGAGAGGTCTATAAAAACCATGTGCATGGCTCTTCTCCTGGCTTTGACATATTTTCCTAAGATAAGTGTAAGACTCAGAGCTTGCTCTACTATCCCTCAACCTGGGTGGAAGCCATATTGAAGTGGAAGTGGACTAAAAAAGGAGTTGGCATCGGCCCAGACCTCTAATTTGCTCACTATGACACATCCTAAAATCTTGGCTGTGGAATCGATCAGCGATATTGTGTGGTAACATAGAGGCAAGTTCCGGTCACCCTTTTTAAAGTTGGGTACTGTAATGGCTTCTCTCCAGGAGTTAATAAGATCTCCCTTCACTACGGACCTCAATACATTTGTAATCAGCCAGGCTCTAAACTCTAGATTTATTTTGACCAAATGTATTGGTACCCCAGCGGGGCCTGGTACCTTTCCATTTGCACCACCAACAATGGCTTTAGTTACAGAAGCAAAATATATCAGATTAGTTATCCAGTTTTCATTTATGATGTAGGGGGTTAGTCCTATTTTTCACTTCAGCCTCCCCCCCTTTGTCTGTATTAAAGATAAAAGACAACAAATATCAACCCAGTCTTGTTCGAGGATGTGACAATCCATATTAGTGGATTGGCCATCTTAAAAGAAAGGGAATTGTCAGTGTCCCAAAATAACCTGTTATCTTTCAGGTGGGCTGCTTTGTTTAAATCCTCCCAATATTCCTTACTGATGTCTTGTTTCCTTTACTGGAGCGCTCGTTTGTATATCTATCTTGTTTTCCTAATATCAGCTACATTATTATGGGATTTCCTTAACAGCCAGCTTCAATGCTTTTAGTACTGCAGTGCATCCGTGGGAGAACCATGAATGACCTGATCGCTCTTTGGGAGGTTTAGTTGAAACAAGCTCACTTGATATTACTCTACATATTCCCACAAAACTGTCTCTGATTTTGGTTGAATCATCCACCATTGATAGAAAGCTTTAAAGGTCATTAGAGGCCTCAGTTATTAGAGCATTAAAGCACTTGTGTGGGTCTATGGAACTTTAACTTAGATGGAACCCCGTGTTTGCTGAGTAGCTTACTTCCTATGCCATGATTGAGGGAAGTTTGAGACATCAGAATTAAAGGATCATGGTCGCTAAGGGGCGGTGAATGCACTTCATAGCATGCAGGTTTTTGTACCAAATCCCTTGATAACAAAATAAAGTCTATAGTACTGCCCTTACCTCTTCCTGTGGAGATAGGTGGGTTTCTTGTACCATTTCCCTGAACATCAGAAGAAAAAGATAGATTATGCACAAAGGCCAAATGATTTAGGGACTCACAATCAATTGAATGTGTAAAGGGGCCATGAATTGCTTGATTTGCATATAGCTGGGTCTGAACTGAGATGGCGAAGAAAGCTAAAGAATGATGATGGATTCAACCCAGATCTGTGACTGGGGGTGAATGTCTGTAAGTTTCAGCGCTCCGTCCATCATCTCCTTGTGTTTGCTATGTCACAAATTTCCTTCATTTCCCTTGTGGGGGTTAGACCCACATCCTTTCGGCTGCAACAAATGCCTTTATGCTTCCAGCAGTTAAAGACGTCTGCAAACCACCACTATTATCACCTTTCCCAATTATATATTTAGGCCATAAATTACAGCATTTATCAAGTCATATTTCATGCAAAGCCTGTTCAACAGTGGTCATCTTTCAAGATATAAATCACCTACTGCTGCATGTTTATTCTGCACTTGAACAACCCATAGTTCGTTTGACTGGGTGACTTTCAGTGCATTTGATCTCCTGTAGATGTGCTATAGTCAAGTTCCTGACACCAGGTATTCTGTTATGCCTTAATATTTTACCCCCAGCTGGCCTGGTATCATTGGTACAGCTCCAGTTCCTAGGTAGACAAATTGATCAATCAGCTGATGTGGTCTCCATCATTGGTCTGAAGTGTTCGTTACATGCAGAGAGTGCACAAATGTCAGAAAATCATCAACATTAGTTTGCTTATTAGGTAGAGCTGAGTGAAATATTTGTTGTCGAAGTGAAAAATTAGAAAGTTCACCATAAATGGTTGTTGTTTATGAGGATCCTTCCAGAGTTTAATGGGGATTTGAAGTTCACATTGTAGCTCAGTTGTAAATGCGGTTCTTTTCATTCTTCATAGGCTTTCTGTAGCAATGTTCCCATGTATGTCAGAGGGTCACAATATTCAACGCCTTGAAGAATTCAACAAAGATTTTATGTTAGAACATCTTTGTCACTTTTCGTGACCCTCCAACTTGTAATGGATGCCCATTGTTTGCCCACTCACCTATCTTGATATGTTTGCAGCTGCTAATACTTGTAAGACTATTTCTTCCTCCTCAATAACTCAACAAGTTGATTTTAAAGTTTTATTGATAATAATGTATGGCTTTTATTAGCTTGCATTGGCTCTACCAATGGCTTCGAAGAATGATAGAGTTCCTTCTAGAAGAAGATGAATGAGTTGCATTATCACAGAGAGGTAAGGGTCTTCTGTGTGGGATGTAGCAGCCTTAACATTCTTGTCTGTCTTGCCATCATGTGTGTCCTCAACTTAAAGTATGATTGTAAATTTCTTACTAATCCCTTCCTTCTCTTACTCTTCATCTATGTCAAAGGCCACATTAAAATGGTTAGATTGGGTATCTTTGTCCAAGATCTCAGATAATGTGAAAAACTTCCCCTCCAAATTTGATTTCATGAAAGGGTATGGCACTGATGTGTGCATCAGAATGACCAGGGGAGGAAGAATCCGCCCGACCCAAAGGTTATTGTCTTCTTAAAATGCCCATCTGCTAGTTCTTCTGCTATTTTGTACCTCAGTTACCTGTCTGTCTTGGAGTCACTTGCTTATTTGATTGGACCTTATTGAGAGCAGCATCTGAAGTTGCATGGCATATGTGGTGATCTGGTATGGGTCAATATTGACATAATACAGAGTAATTGTGCTGAATACTGTTTTCCTTTTCCAAGGGGCTAGTTCCGCTGGTGATTTCAATACAGCAAATTCTTTGTTCTTCGATCTGACTCTTCAAGTCCCTTGCCGAGATAGAGCTGCTGTTGTTCTTCTTGCTGAAGAGAATGATAGAGCACAATGGGATGGAGCCCAGAAAGCAAGATAGGCCAAAGCTTCTCCAGCACCTAATATGGGCAGTTCAAGGGTTAATGACACTTAATTGAAAATGAACATGTCAGTTTCAGAAATCAAATGACTAGACTTTGGAGCATACATATTTTTGGCATCCATTGTGCCCTGATGTCCTTTAAAGCAAATTTGTTTCCTTGAGATGGTTGCTCTAAAAATACTCAGAGAGAGGTACATAAACCTGTTTAACAGCAGACAACAAAACCCACTCACACTTTCAGATCCTTTTTTTTTGGTTTATGGCTGTGAGCTTGCCTGAGAATAAGGGAGAGGGTGAGATAAGAGGGGGAGCAACAATCAATAACGTTGGCCATATTCAGGAATCTGCACCTCTGAATCTGAGAGCTGTTATATAATATTTGAAACACATTTTAACACAGAGGTTGGACTCTGGCCAAACAATACAGAAAGTAGGGGGAGAAGATGTATTGATCTTTGATGTCAACACTGGGAATAAATATGCATTTTGGAACTGAATGAGGAGAACAACTTAATTGATGTTCTGCCTTTGTAAAATCTAATGATCTGCAAACTACAATAGAAACTTCTGGGGCAGAAGGGCCTAAAGACTTAAGTACTTTGCATTATAAATAGGGCTCCCGGTTTTCCGTTTTTACGGATTTTTACATATAAATACAGACGGAAATCTATATTTCCATTGTCTGTATTTATATGTAGAAACGGCAAAATACTAGCAAGTTTTGCAATGCTGCCGTCGGGTATTTTGACACTGACATTACAAAGAAACACAAAGAAACAATTCTGCTGTCCCGTGTACAAAAGGCAGCTCTCACCAGGAGGTCCTGTAACACTTCCCACAGTCTGGAGAAGGGGTGAGAAAAATAACAAAGCCTCGTTAACAAGTGAATGGTCTTTTTAAAGACCTGAAGTACTCGGGTGCGACTTGTCAGCTTTACCTCGCGCAGCAAGAAACTCCATCTGACTTGAACCTGTGAGGTAGTCGGTCTACGTTCCGTCCTCCATGAATTCTTAACATGCACCCTCATAAACTTTACTGAGAGGGGTACTTTTTTTTTTTGCTCGTCAGCTCATTATTACAGATGCTGTTCAAATTCGACAAAGGTTACATTGATGCAATTTTGCATTCACATTTGCCCCTACGTTTTGACTTCCTTTATTTCACGGACCAATTTTGCGCCTGTCGGGCTTTGCAAATATTAAATTTAAAGTTACATATTTGCACTCTGAGCCTTCCACCATCTTGCACTTTAACCATATAACCTCCTTGGTAGTGGTAGCAGGTTAAAGTACCATATGCATACACAGCACTGAGCACTCTAACGTGACTTAATAGGTGCCATGTCAGTCCGTGCACACACACTGACTACATTTAGTCAAAATAATTCCGTTTCTATTGACTCTGAAGTGATGCACTTGGCTCAACAAGGAAAGAAATTACGTGGGTATTTCAACTCATTAGACAGTTGGCATTAGATATTATTTCTGCGTGACTGCTGCCAGGCGCGAAACACCCATTGCACACCCCCTCCTCCCCTTCCCCCCCCGCCGTGTGAGTCAGCCCGGGCAGAGACAGCTTGGGGGGCTGGTGACAATCTAATGGCAGTGGCACCCGAGTACTTAGCAGGTCTTTAAAAGACCATCTACTTGTAAATGAGGCTTTTGATGTGTTTTCACTCCATTTTACAGCCACTCTGTCTATAGTTTGTAGTTTGAAGAATTAGCAAAAAAAAAATATTTTACAGCTATGCCCCCACCCTAAGCCCCCCCCCCCCCCCCCCTAGAATTTGGCTCTAGTTGCCCGCCACTCGGAATGTATGCTCCCGCCGTGGTTTGCCTCATTTAATGCTCTTCTGCTCGTTAATTAATTCACGCTGGGCGGTGAGATAGACGAGTGTTTCTGTTGCAGGCCGGCCTCTGTGTATATTCACAAAGTGTTAAATGACTTGCTTGCTGTGGTCACGTAGCCTTCTATTTGAGATGACTAGAGGTACACCTCTAGAAGTGTCACAGCGTGGCTAAGTGTTGCTTACTATGTAGCCCATTTCTAAGTTACCTTCCTGTTTTGGTGCGTAAGGAATTTGTGTCGCAGTGAGATTAAGGCAATTGTGTATGATCACACAGTTGTCGAGTGGGGAAGCCAGGAGGTAGAAATTCAATCATCCCCACTGATATTTTGTTTATTATTTTGCTGGAAATATAATCAGTTTATGCTTGACCCCTTGTTACCTCAGTAAGCATTGCGTAAAATAATTTCAATTAAAGGCAGCTGCTACATTGCTGCATCCTCCAAGCCTCAAGAATTCGGCGATCAAAATAATATCCTTTTTGCAATTTTTATAATTCCTTTAAAGTGTCTGTGCTCTGCGGTCGTGAGTTGCAAGCTTATGACATAACTGTATTTTTGTCTTCTCATGGTTTAATCTTTAAGACTACTGTGTATTTAACTACACGTTTCCACTTTTTGAACGTGCATTTCTTTATAATTAACTGCACATTTCATCACTGTTTCTAGTGTGTTCTTGTTTTTCTTTGTGGCACTTTTTAAATCTGTTTTATTCCCTCTCTCAAATTCGTCATTTTCTTTTTAAAGTGGTTTGTCTTTTCAGCAGAGCTTTTATCAAAAGATGCAGTGGCTTCCAAGATCTCAGACTATATTTTATATATTGTTTTTATCAGATGTGACTTTACAAAACAGTTTTCCTTTTGTACACTTCCTTGTGTTTGTTGGTGGGGAGATAGTTCTCCACAAGGAACACAGAACCTGCTAAACTAACGCCGCGTGCATTTTGCACATTGACATTAAAGCTCACCCTGCTCCGTTTTTCAGTCCTGAGGCTTGCTTAATACAGACAACTCTGTAAGAGGTGCACTTACACACAGTAAGCAGGCAAGCCTGTGCCCGTTGACCAGCATGAAGTGGGAGTGCCCCGCAATGTGTGAGGTATACACTGCCACCTCCTACACAATAAAACAAACTCTTAACTGTAGACATTGTAGAACCCAGGATAATGTGCTGCATGGCCAAACACTTAAAAGGTCTCAAAGGCGAGACCTATTGGCTATGCCAATGCTTGTGGTTAGAAGCCCCCGGGGTACCAAACACCAAAGGCTCTATAGTTATGCATCCACCTCGCGCTCCTCTCTCCACCCTACACTTCCTGCCCTTTTTTTTTAACCAATTTTTTATTTGTTTTTCTGGTACAATATAGCCTATATTGTACTAGAAAACGAATAAAATTGTGAATTTAAATAAATGTGGAAAAATACTAGCTGTAGCGTCGTCTTTTGCTTGTGGCAAAAATAAATGTGGATAAATACAGAAAAAATGCCCCAAAAATAAATATGGATAAATACAGACGGAAATGGCAAAAAAATAAATACCATAAAACCGGGAGCCCTAATTATAAAACACTGGAAATATGTTATTAAAACTGACAATGGAGATTACAACCAGATTTGAGAACTCTAAATCAAATCAAAAAGAGATCCATAAAACCTGCTATGTTCAGAGAGAAAATGAGGTGATCTAGCCTCTAGAAAAACATTACTGGAAACTGCAGTTCAAGAAATTCAGCATGATGTAGAAAGAAATACCCAAGAAGTAGTATCATTAAAAGCACAAGAAAGAGCTATGACTAAGCACTGAATCAATATAGAATGTAAAACGTTATCTAAAACAAAAGATGGATACAACATATTATATGTACAGATCAATTCAATTATTCCAAGGGTGCAGTGATACTGGTCGGGATGGAAGCAGTACAATCAAGAACAGATTACTCTGGAAGGCAGAGTTTTTTAAAGGTTAGAATAAATCAAAGCTTTCAGTAGCTGGTTCATATGGACCAAAGTCAGATGAAACCACCTTTCTAAACATCCTAATTTTAATTCTGCTAGGTGTTACAATCCCAATAACCATTGAAGGGAATCATATTTAGTATTGAGTTAGATAAATCAACCACATGGTCAAATATCAATAACCCTAAAACGTGACATTATTAACTGAGTATTATGTTTGACCTAACCACTCGGATCCTAGTGGCAACCCACCGCTGGTGATGAACTTGCCACTTTTTTCACTGAGAAGTCAAGTCTCATCTCCATTGACCTCGCCACTAAGAAGACTCTACTACATTCTTCCAGTCCTGCCCCACCCATTGTCTCCTCTGAGAAGCGTAAATCGACCTCCACAAACTCAAAGAACAATGCATCATGGGGCACCTTTACCCCATTTAGTAAAAATGACATCGCCAAGATTCTTCAGATTATCAACCCTTCCAACCACTTCAGAGACCTTTTGCCCCACACCATCTTCAAAGAAATCAAGAATGCACTCATCCCCACCTGGACAAGGATTATAAATGCTTCTCTATATCAAGGCATAATCCCAGACTGCCTAAAAGCAGCTCAGGCAACACCTATACTAAAAAAAAACAATTATGACAAATCTGATCTCAATAAGATCCTCCCCATTTCTAACATCCCTACCTTAGAGAAACTCCTAGAAAAATGTGTGCCATCCTAACTTTGTGCTCACATAGAGAAATACCAACTCTTAGACCAGCATCATTCCGGCTTTAGGAAGGTGCACAGCACCGAATTGGCTCTCACTCACATTATGGATGACAGTTTAAAAATGCTTGACCAAAACGAATCCTGCTTCCTGATCCTCCTTGACCTTTCCTTTACATTTGACACTGTTAATCGTGACAACCTCCTATCCATCCTGCAAAACAGATTGGGTTTTTCTGATCAGGTGTTACAATGGTTTTCATCCTTCCTTCATCACAGAACACAAAGAGTCAAGGCAAACCACTCTCTCTCCCAGCCCTCTCCTGTACTCATGGGGGTCCCCCAAGGGTCTGCTTTATCTCCTATCCTCTTCAACCTTTTCTTGGAACGTCTGGCAAACTCTCTAAATGCCATGGACGTTCTCTTCCACATGTATGCGGACAACACGCAACTATATCTGAAAGTCTCTTCCAGGAAAATACCATCTCACTCAATACTATCCTAATGTTTACCCAAAACTGGTTAACGGAGAACCATCTCCTGCTCTACACTTCCAAAACGGAATTCCTGCTCATCTCCCCTCTGAAACACATCCCTAAACTAGACCTCTGGCTAAGTTACCTCAATGCTTTCAACTGCACTCCTCTCATCGTAGATTCAGCCAAATCTCTCGGTATCACCATGGACAAGCACCTGAACATGGAAAATCATATCAGCAATGTATGGAAAGGAGCAAACCACTTGATGAGGTCATTCACAAATATCAAACCTTTCCTTCCTCTAAATGACTTCAAGTAGGTGGTCCAAGCGCTGGTCTTGCCAAGGCTAAACTATGGCAGTGCTACCCTCTGTGGCCTTCCCAAATACGCCCTGGCTCCGCTAAGGCCCTCACTGAACGCTGCGGCTAGACTGGTTACAGACACCAAACGAAAAGAGCATATATCACCAGTCCTAAAATCCCACAATTGGGTGCCCTTTGAAGCGCAAATTCACTTAAAGATTGCTGTTCTTACACACAAAGCTCTTCACCTGAACACTCCCATGTACCTTGGGCAAAAACTTAAACTATCCTGTGGTGTAAGAGCCTCAAGAAGCGCCTCTACCTTCCTCCAGAAACCACTCATCCTTAACAAAAAGAGAAGTTGTCACCGAGCCTTCTCCAGTGCTGCCCCTAAGATATGAAATTCTCTTCCACTGGAAGTATGTAGAATCTCCTCATTGACGGCGTTCAAAGTGGAAGCCAAAAGATTCCTTGTGAACACTAAGCATCCACGAATTTGCGGATTTGTGAATTCGCGATCGGAAAAATTCGCAAGTTCATGCGAATTTTTTTATTTTTGCGTGCTCGCGGAGCGCTTTGCGTGTTCGCGGGTGTTCGCGGGTGTTCGCGGGGCGCTTTGCGTGTTCGCTTTTTTTTTTTAGCCTGGTTAATCAATGCCACCCTCTCGTTTTTTATGCCCTTCTGCCCTCTGTACCACTCGTTTCTGTGCCCTTCTGCCCTCTGCCCCACTCATTTTTTGTCCCCTTCCACCCTCTGTCCCACTTTTGTGCCCTTCTGCCCTCAGCCCCACTTAGATTGGCGCCGGCAAGCTGCCAGCTCAATTCTAAAATAGCTACAAAGAGCTTCAACAGGAAGCACTAATAGATAAAGTAAAGCAGGTGCTCGAGTTGAAGGTCAAATTAAGTTACACAATCATTAATCACCCCAAGTTTGGGGTGATTAATGATTGTGTAACTGAATTTGAGCTTCAACTCGAGCACCTGCTTTACTTTATCTATTAGAGCTTCCTGTTGAAGCTGACTTTTGTAACTATTTTGAATGGCTCTGGCAGCTTGCCGGCGCCATTCTAAAAGAGTTACAAAAGTCAGCTTGAACTTTTGACCCGATCCGTTCCGCTCGCGGATTTTGCGGGAAATTCGCGAATCTCGCGGATTGCGAATTTACCGAAAATCCGCAAAATCCGCGAGCGGAACGGATTTTCCGCCCATGCTTAGTGAACACATTCTTACCCTAATAGGGATAGACTCAAGTGCCTGTTGACATTGATCCTACTACTATTGTACTTCCATCTGATTTGGCCCCCTCTACTGCATACTGTGATTCCCCCTTGCTGCACGCCTACACCTGTCTATTACATTACCCGCCTGGGTGCAATTGTATTGTAATATGTGACCTATCCGGTTTTTTTTTCTCCCTCCCACATGATATGAATATTGCTTTTGTACTTCCTCCCACTATACTGTTAAGCGATCTGATATCCCTTGGGATCTTGTTCGCGCTATATAAAACGTTATAAATAAATACATTATGCAAAACGTTGGCATCAGTGATGTTTGGAGAGAACAGATAGGTACCCAGAGGGGTTACATATTCCACTAAAAATATATGGACATTACTCAAGGCTAGATTATTTCCTTGTCAACTGAGTACTACTGAAATACCTTGGTAAGGTAGAGCATCTACCCTTTTATTCGTCTGGAATCTGTCTAAAGCTAAATTTTCTTGAAAACTGAAATACTGTAGATGAGTGATGGACTAGAAAATATTATTAGAGCATGACATACTAGAGACAGTAATACATAATTCCAAAGAATTCTTCAACATTGATATCAGTTCTGGAGTTGTTTGTGACAGATAAAAGGAATATTTGAGAGGAATAATAACTAAACTGACAAGTGCAAAATCAAAGAAGAATAGGAGAAGGAAACGTAAAAACACAGAGTAAAAAATAAAAGAATTGCATACTCTGTTGCAACAGATCAATACTTCTGAAGGAAGTACGTTTATTGGACACAAACTACTGGAGGAGGCACAAATGACATCAATTAACTCTAGAAGAGAAAATCTGACAGAAATATGAAGTTAGTAAAAAGCAACATTTGAATATGGAGAAAGATCTAGGGATTACTAGCATGGAATGTGAGATCAGAAAGAAGTTGCAATCATGTAAAATAAATATTTAATAGAAAAACAGGGGCAGTAACTATTAACACTCAATAAATGGAAAGTACCATTTGGGATTTTTTATCAAGATTTATGTAAGGAAAGATCTATTTTAGGGCCAGAGACGATAAGAAGTTGTCTGGAATTATGAAAGTTATCAAGACTTAGTAAAGTATAAAAGTAAACAATCTAGCCATTTACTAGGAAATTTGTTTGTCCTTGATGAGACACAAAGAAGGAGAAGCAGCAGGTTTAGACAGCATTCAAAGAGAGCTACATATAGAAATTAAGGAAGTTATAATTCCAATTTGGAAGGATCTATTTAATTTAACCATGTTAGAGGGAGAGTCAATTCCTAGAACATGGAATGGAGCATTTATCTTGGTTATCTTAAAACCTAATAAAGAAACAAAGAAGTATGAATCATATTGACCAATATCAGTGGTTAACAGTGACTATAAAGTATTTATGAGGTTTCCGCCCTCAAATTTGACTAGCGTATTATCTGACCATGTCCAGGGTGATTAAAAAGGGTTTATTTCAGGTAGATAACTAATTGAGGTAACTCAACCTTAGTAGGGACTATTGACTTAGCAGTGAGTAACAATAGACCTCTGGGAATAATAAAATGTGTTATACAGCTAAGTATTTGATAGAGTAAATTAGAAGTATCTTAGGGAAGTGCTATTATAATTTGAGACAGGTAAAGGCTTTGTTAGGGCCTTACAGACTACATATCAAGTAGCAACAGCTAAACATCTTATGAATGTCAAACTGACACAGTATATAAATATAACAAGGGATACATGACGAGGACATCCTATCTTACCACTTTTATATGATTTGAAAATAGATCCATTAGCCCTGGGCATAGAAAAACACAATAATGTAATCTCTTTTTTTAAATTAGCACTTTTTGCTGATGATCTGATATTGTTTACCATAGATATTCTAAGAACTTTGCCTAAAGTAAAAGATTTAACACAACATTTTGGGAGAATATCAGGATGTGAAGTAAACACAGACAAGTCAGTGAATATTGACTTTAAACATAACCACATTTGCGAATAGATTAGGTCTTTGGGAATTGGTTTTACACAAAATAGGGTTTCAAATTAAATTTACAAAATGCTGCAAAGGAAATAGAAAAATTGTTCCAGAATTGGAGGCATTTCCCTTTGACAATATATGGGAGGGTGAACCTTTTTAAAATGTCCATGTTGCTAAAATTAACCTATCTGTTCAACTGTATACCATTACAATTTGATAAGATGAAATTGCAATAGGAAAAGGTAAAATGACTTGTTTTATATAGGCTTCAAAAGGGGTCAGAACTATTAGAAGAAAATCAAAAGACTCAGGAAAGGAGGTTTAGCTTTGCTGGATTTTCAGTTATATCATTGGGTATTCTGATTAATAAGCTGTTGCGTTTTAGATGTCTATCCATGGGAGACAAGAAGGAGAATGAGGTTATTGGAAATGTTAAGGGAAATATGTAAGGATAGTTTGTTTATATACATTTCTGTTGCCAAAGTGTTTCTAGAAAATAACATTGAAAACCTTATATGGAGCTCCACATCTCATGTTTAAGATTATTATGTGGCCGTTAACCGCTTCAGCGCGGCGCAAATTTTCGCGCTGTGCTGAAGATTCAAAAACGGGCGTGGTCGTGACGGAACGGTTCCGTCACCAGCACAGCCCAACCGACGATCGTGACGGAATCGTTCCGTCACGAGCGTCGAAGGGGTTAAACACTATAGTGAATTGGTTCGGATATGGGGTTCTCCAGGTGCTTCTGAATTTTTGAAAGATCAACTCAGTAGCTTGTGAAAAGAAGCAGGAAGTATGAAATGGAGCCAGTTTTTCAATGGAAAGGACTTTCAGAGTTGAGATAATTTGACTGACAAAACAAAAGGGAAACCTTACGAGGTTCGAGTATGTGCAATTCTCATCAGTGTTTGATCAATAACACCAAATAGGATTTGGAGAACTAACTACAAAAACAACTCCTACATAAAAAGAAGAAGGGAGAGGTATCAAAGACTATTTGAAGCAGAAGATAAGGTCATGAGGCTCCGATAAAGTATCTGAAAAGAACTTGTATCCACGGGAGCTTGAAAACCTATGGCAAGTTTCTATGTGTGTGTATGCTTTATTCAATAGTAAAACCTGTTTCATTAAAGAAAAATCACTACTTTATATTGCACAGAATTGACTGGATGTTTTTATAAATTAGCTAGGATATCAGAAAAGTTGAAGGGAGATGTACAAGATGTGAATTTAAGCAAACAATGCCCTTTGTTGTACAACTTTTGTCTGAATGTGTGTTAAACAATTTCAATGTCAGCAACCATCAAAATGTGAAGGTAAGACCAGTAATAATGTTATTTGATATAACTGAAGAGATCAAAGAAGGAACAAACGGAAAACAAGATAACATTTTAATATTTTATTGAATGCTCCAGGCAAGACATGCAACTTCTAAGAGATTAACTTGGTTCACCTCTTCTTTGTGGGAGGATTGGTTGAGAGCAATAAAGTAAATGCATAATTGAGATAAACAATGCTCAAAGGTAAGGCATTGAAAGTTTGGAGTAAATTTGTAAAATGGTTGGATTACGGAGAAGTTAAAATCCTGAACAGCCAATGTTACACCAGGTTACTTTCTTGGTTTACCTTAAGGTGGTCCCATATAAGCTGCCAATGATTGTTGGTACTGTTAAATAACATGGAAATAGGAGATGTATCTTCAGAGATACTAAAGAAATCACAAATGGCAATTTTCAGCTGATATGAGGATAAAAAGAGTGCTACTCCTGACCAGGCACAGAGCTTCCAGTCTGATTGTGAATTTCCTGTTCAAATTCTATAATTGGAAAGTCACTGTCAGGAGGTTACCTTTCCACTTTCATCCATTTGTATTTGCTCCTTTCAAATCTCGTGCTACTAGACTTCTCAAGCACTCCAAGGTTATTCACTAGCTGCCCACCTCCTTCCATAGTCATTTCTAACTTGACAGTTTTAGCCACAGACACCAAATTGATATTTGATGCCTGCTCATTCAAAGATATATCCTCATTGAACTCAGTCTGCAGAATCACAACATGAAGTGGGAATGGGTTCCTTGTTCTTGTTGACAAGCCTTCTTGCCATGCAAGGACCACCCCTAACCCGAATCTCACTCTGCCGAACATGGGAATAATCTACACTTTTAGAACCGCAATTTTAATCTGTGATTTAGATTTTACTTGTGCAGGCCTTTTTCGTCTTCGACAGTTCTCCTATTTCCATTTCACATTGTCATGACCACTGTACTGCACACCTTCCACTCCCGAAGCCTAAGGTGGTCCAGAAATTATTTTGATTTATCACATATGCCATAAAGCAGCGAGCCACCCCTGATGTCGCACTTACCCCTTGTCCCAATTTGCCAGAAAGTGTAATATGACTGCGTGCACTGAACCAAAGCAAAAAGGTTCGACCAAGAGTTCAGACAACATCCAAAACAAACAAGTGGTAGTGCACCGCAAGGTTAGAGTCCATTCATATACAAGATCAGCAGCATCTACCCCCTCAGCGCCTTAAGACTCTCACGGGTGAACATTCTTGCTTTACAAACCCCTGATTGATTGATTGATTGTTTGATTGATTGAAGTCCAATCGAACATATTACAAACCACATGTCTGGAGGTGCGCCAAGAAATATGAATGGTGCAAGACACGGATTAAGTTGCCAAATATGGAGGCCTAATAAGTGACCCTGGCTTAATTACTTCCATCAGCAGGAGATATGAAGATTCAATGCAATTTAGGGACTGGTTTCACAACAGGTGTATCTTATACCTGATCGATGTACAACTCTAACGGCCCTGACGGAGATCATGTATTGTGAACAAAACACGTTGGCTGGCTTTTTGACGTATTGGATTATACACAACTTGGATTGCATTTATATATGAATGGACTCTAACCATGCGTTGCACTACCAATTGTGTGTTTTAGAAGTGATTTTGAAGTTGAACTGGTATAGTGCTTCCAGACTGCCAGAGACAGGGCCAGAACAAGCCGCATATGCTTCCCTGGGGATCGGAGTTGGACAGCTGAAGTGACTTCTTCTCCCTCTCTGATTGACCCAAGTGGGGGGTCAAAACCTTAATGAGGTGAGAAAAAACTGCAAAAATACAAACCTTGTGAGTCACTCCACCAAAAACAAGCTATTGATGCTCACATGAAGAAGGCTTTCATAACATAAGTATTTGTAAAACGCATATTCACCCAGAAGGGTATCTTGGCACTGAATAACAGCTGTTTATTGTTACCCAAGTCAATGGTACTCATTGTATCAACCTCAGAAGAATGAAAGGCTGAGTGGACCCTCTGGGATTTGAACCTGTGACCATGAGGTAAAACAAATGCCCCCCACATTGGGTAAATTAGTCCACTAAGCCACCTGATCTCGCCACACCCAGTGGCCTTAAAAACTCTGGTGAGTGCACATGCTTAATATGTGTCTGGAACTCTGGCAGCACACTGGATATCAACCCCCAACTTCTGCCACAGAACTGTTTTTAAAAATAATTTTGCTCTAATAATAAATGTGTTGCTGAGAAACATTAAGAAATTACCATGACAAGGTTACTCTTACCACTGGACCAAAGTTGCAACTTTTTGGGAATTCCCCAAAAATGTTCAGGAATATTCTTAAAAGTTTGTGAACTCAATTAATAGATCATATCTTTAATGATCCTTATCTAATGATGTCTGAGGTATGATGACAACGTTGAAAGAGCCTGACAAAATCAAAGCACATCATGTGGTAGATAGAATCATAGAGAAACAATATTTAAATCATTACAAGAGAAATTGTATCCTTGCCCCTATTTTACCTTAATCGTTAGTGGAATATTTCTAGGCCAAATGCATCAATATATAAAACGCATAATTGTTTTTTTATTGTATGATTCTTCTTTGTGGTGTAAATGGTGTAAACAGTGAGCAGCACATAAGAATCAATTTGGAAGAAGAAGTTTAGAGGGTTGATAGTTAAATATTTATTGATTCTTGAAATGTACTAATGGTGTGGTACCAGAGTATTGTCTTCAGAATATAGTCTAACATAAATATAATTTCCTAAATATAGTTTAAGAAATGATTGCCTCATTTTAGTTAATAATAGAAAATCTACATCCAATTTTAGTAAACGATATTTAAGGCATGATATCCATGTCAGACATTATTTTTGCATATAATATTCTGACGAACAACCGTGCTCAGATTTCAACCGATCATCTTATCTATTATACCATAGCTAGTGTTGTTGGACCAATCATGAACATGGTTTAAAATGAAAATCAAAACCAATGCTTAGAGTATACCCTTTGAAATAATTTGTCATTCCAGAGTTGTTGACAATATCAAATCAATTACAACCAATTTGAGGTGGCTGCTCTTGATGTAATCAAGTTATAATGAGTTAATGGTTCTCCAAACTCGGATCACTTGATTTTACATATTTATTAATTTGACTTCTATGGCAGAACTGCTACCAGATACAGGGTGTCCTTGACAGAAGAGAGAAAGTAACTGCATAGTGAAGAAAAAGATAGCCAATATAAGTCCTAGATATGATATTAAACTGCAAGTCTGAGATATGGTTGTTTTAGTCTTTGGAGACGAGATGCAAAAAAGCTCTGATTTGGTTTTACAGAACTGAGCTGTGTAGAAAAGGTAGGTACTATCGGATTTTAGACTCCTTATTTATGTGTGATGCTTAAGGAGCTCAAAGTGAAAGGTGGACTTATATTATAGTAATTGTGATGTACCACATATAGACACTTGAAAGTAATATTCATTTTGACTGGGAGACAGTAAAGGGGTGTGAGAGCTATGTGTATTCTCCTGTTCAGGGTCAGAATGAACCCAATGGTTGATGCTAGGTTGATCTGAAGCCTTGATGGTGGTAGTTGACATTCCTAGCATTAATGAGTTACAATAGTCCAATCATGCAACAATAAGCAAATAAACAATAGTTTTCTGGATGGGGGAGGAAGGAGTAGCAACATCTTTCTCAGTACATTTAGCATGAAGCGGGAAGGAAACAGGAAGCAGTATGTTAATTTACATGTTCTAAAAACTGGACGTTTAGAAATATAATACTGAGATTGTAAGTGCTTCCACATAGGGTTACTCGCTGATGCTGAGCATTTTCCTTTAATCATTTATGGAGGGTAACTAATTTAATAGCCTTTCAATATACAAACATAAAGAAAAAAGGCCTTTAGTTGCCATACACTTCAGAAGTCATGCGACTTGATCGGAGTTATTTGGGGACATTATTAGATTTTAAGAATAAAATCGGTGTGATTATGATAATAGTGTTACTTTAGAAGGTGAAATAATAATTGGTTTCCTCCCTTGCTCCAAGGAGGACACATTACACTTCCCTCTTTGCCACAGTTTTAAGGTAGGTATCAGTACTATGAGCACTAGCCAAATCAGCTGTAGATTTCTTTAGTTTAAAGCTAGCAAGTGGCTCTTCCAGCTCCCTTTAGTAGCACCCACGCCCTAACTAGGGTTCACAATATCTCATCTACTTCTGATTTTATTGATTCAAATGCTTGAAATGCTTGAAATACATAAAGGCATAATCACAAGTGTACTCGTCTAATAGATGAACTTTCTATGCACATGGAAAGTTCTTCTATTCGAAGGGTACGATTGATCAGGTCCATGCCTCTTAGTTGCATTGCGGTCAGAACACATAGTGCTTTAGGTCTACCATTGGACAATGCAGAACCTAACCACCTGACGCAATAACCAGTGAATTTTTACACTCCATTGATTTATTCAACATTTGAGTAGTGTTGGCAGCCACTAAAGTAGATACAGTCTGTGACTCAATATAATCACTGGCTCCTCATTAAAGAACAATTCAACATTGTAGCTACAACTGAGCCATGATCACAATAGGTGATCTATTACTTATAGGTTCTGCTACTTATGCTATAGATGTACCCTAAAAGACCAGACCAAAAGTCCAATGCACAGCTGCAATGGCAGGCTAGTGCCTTGTTCAGTGTTGTGTGGCATACCATAACCTAACAGCACAGTGACGGCTTCTGTTGATATGCTGAGGTCTGCTGGCCATTTTGGAATGCAGGTGGCACAGATGGTGACTATGGCCCTCATCTGCCTGCTCTTCTGTGCTAGATGCTAGGTCCCAAGTGTGTGCCGCCCAGGCCCTCTTTTTCACCACTTGTGTTGGCACACAAGGTACTAGATAATACTCTATCTATAATGACTTGACATAAGGATGGAATAAAACAGAAACTTCAAAGCTGGGGTTAAAGTTGTTTATTATAGAATGTATTCTTCTTTGAAAATATTGAACACTTGTTTTGGTGGGGGGGAACTAGGTGAAATGGCTGGAATATATTCAAGTTAATATCTCTTCATAGGTTTCTGTACCCTGCATCCCTTTTCCCTTTCCGGAAACTGGTCTCATCTGTTATCAGTGGTTTGCAAGGCCTTCTCTCCTTAAGCAACCTCTGAAGTGGTTAAATCCGGTGTGGTATTGTATCTCCCTGTGGGGTGCCCTCCTTCCCTCCACAGAAAAAAACCCTGCCTATTCTACACTCCTCCTGCCCCACTTCCTGCTAATGGAGACTGCGCCTTTACCTTCAGCCACCGGCTCTACTTCGAATAAATGTACAGCGGCCACCATTTAAGATTTAATTTCTTTTTTTGTAGCGCCGCGTGATTGCAGATACGTTTCTAATGATATTTTAAAAATGTATTTACTTTCTTTTGTTGCAACTTGGCATGCAGCGCCCTATCTTGAAATATGTCGTCCGTGCCTTTATTTTGGAGAACCTGCCATTTACAACATCAATAGCTCCAGAGATCGGATTTGTCCACTGCTGGTATTATTCAATAAATGCCTTTTGTGTCTCTGAGCGCGATGCCTCATTGGGTGTAGTTACAGTTTGATATCCCCATGCACTCAAGACATAATGTACGTTCAACTGACCTTGAGCTGATTGGTTTTTACAGTTCAGGGTGTGCTGCACCATCTGACGCACTGTGTCTAGCAGTGCTCTATATATATCAAAGCTGTATGGGGCTGGTGGGACCAGTCTCTAAGATGTGCGCACTGTTTACTTGAAACAAGATGTTTCTTCACAAGGTGATCCTTAGGTTAACTGAAAAAGTTCACAACATTCTGAAGTTTCAATTATTTACTCTGTTCATGATTTATCCATTACTTCATGGCAAAATTCATTTTCAATGTTCTTGTTGTTATACTGTGATAAAGCGCTATTTTACAACACCCAATGCATTTCGGGTCATTAGTGAGACCCTTCTTCAAGGGTGTTTGTTTGCGATAGTGGCTACGCTCTCAGCGCGGTTCTAAATGTCATTGGGGGTGGCCATAGGACCCGGATCCCCCAGCATGCTCCCCGCACCCCCAGATAATGAGACAACCAAAATCTCCCAAGCTGAGCTTCCCACGCAAGGTGGAACCCACCTGCGCCCTTGAGTGGTGGGCCCCAAACTTCTGATCCTTGTCCACCATCTCTGGGGCCCACCCCGACCACCAGGCTGACCAGGAACCCAGGAGGCTCGTAACCTGTCGCCCTAGCCTCCCCAGCCGGTGGCCACATTTTCCCAGCAGAGAGCTTACGGTCTCTCCCCTCAGTGCTGGCCTAGGGAGTGCGCAAGGCGGACTCCCGTACATTCTGTAAGTCAATGTCACTATTCTGAGGTCTCTTTACCGCAACACACCCCCTCAAACTACTGAGCTAAGGGACGGGTGGGTGGGAGTTAAAAATTAAAAGGGGTGGGGGACGCCTCTAAGGAACACACAGCCGGTCCGGTGCAGGAGAGGAAGAAGAGACCGGGGCCACTGCTACGGGAACCTAAATAGGTCCCGGTCTCCACCCTCCCGCACACCGGAAGTGCATCCCTCTTGCCCCGGAAGTACAAGGCGGCCGGTCTCCCATTGGGCTAGCCAGCCGCCTACTAGACTAGGAGGTGGGGCGGGGGCCGGGCCCTATGAGCGCACTCCTTGATACTCGCGCTTGGCATAGGACCCAGATCCCCCAGCATGCTCCCCGCACCCCCAGATAATCAGACAACCCACAGTTAAATCATCCACAGAGATTTGAGTGGGTGTAAAACGGCCATGTGTAATATTGACATTTCAAAAACATGAAAAGGCATTTCATATCAAGTTCTTATTCTGCAAGATTGTTATCCCCCAGCACTAAGGACGGCCTTCTGACTTGCATCTCCTAAACTGAGCTTCCCACGCAAGGTGGAACCCACCTGCGCCCTTGAGTGGAGGGCCCCAAACCTCTGATCCTTGTCCGCCATCTCCGGGGACCACCCCCCTCGACCACCAGGCTGACCAGGAACCCAGGAGGCTCGTAACCTGTCGCCCTAGCCTCCCCAGCCGGTGGCCACATTTTCCCAGCGGAGAGCATACCGTCTTTCCCCTCAGTGCTGGCCTAGGGAGTGCGCAAGGTGGACTCTCGTCCATTCTGTAAGTCAATGTCAATGTTCTGAGGTCTCTTTACCGCCACAAGGGTGACCCGGGCCCACAGGTCCGTCACCCTCCCAAACAGCGTTCTGCACGAAAGACCATAATCCCTTAATCCAGGTATCTGTACCAATGTCCGACAAATGCACTCCATCG
Source organism: Lissotriton vulgaris (assembly GCF_964263255.1). Classification (NCBI taxonomy): domain Eukaryota; kingdom Metazoa; phylum Chordata; class Amphibia; order Caudata; family Salamandridae; genus Lissotriton; species Lissotriton vulgaris. The sequence continues at coordinate 1,131,314,028 of NC_141689.1, read as the reverse complement.
TGGTGGACCATCACTTCTCCTGATATCATTCGGTGAGGAATGTGACACAAGCGGCCCTTCACTGAGCACAACCTGGCCAATTTTCCACAGTGATGTAGGGAACCCTGTCATCTGCTTCTCCACCTGTGGGTGGTATCTCCGGAAGTCCTGCAACTTGGAACGAGACAAAGCATTGGCAGCATGATTGTCAACCCCTGGTATATGTGCAGCCTTGAACGTTAGATTTAGCCTCAAGCATACAAGCACCAAGTGTTTCAACAATCTCAGAACATGCCTGCACGTAGCCCCCTGCCTGTTGATGGCTTCCACCACTGCCATGTTGTCAGACTAGAACACCACTGACATATTCCTGAAGCGGTCCGCCCAAACAGATACTGCCACTATAATTGGGAAGAGTTCTAAGAAGGCTATGTTCCTAGTAAAACTGTTCTCATGCCAATCAGCTGGCAATTCTGCCCTGCACCAGGATGGCCCCAGAATCGCACCAAAGCCGATGCTGCCGGCCGAGTCAGTCAGCAAGCCCAGCTTTGAACTAGACACCTGAGGAGCAGGTCACACCACTTTCCCATTGAACTCGCTCAGGAAGTTGCACCACACTCTAAGGTCCTCCCTATCCCTTGCCCTGAGGCGCACGCGGGGATGCTTCTGGGTTAGCCCGACCATTTCCCTAGTTATAGACCTCGAGAAGGGGCGCCCCATGGGGATGATCCTAAGAGCGAAATTGAGCTTGGCCACCAATACCTGTAACTGGTGTAAGGTAACCTTGGGCCCCGCCAGTGCTGCGTCAATTGTCTGGGAAAAAGCCTGAACCTTGTCACGTGGCATCCTGCAATCCCATGCCACTGTGTTGATCTCAATTCCTAAGAAGGACATGCATGTATCAGGGCCTACTGTTTTTCCTGGCGCCAGAGGAACATTAAACTCCTGAAACATCGCCACCAGATCTCCCAGGGCCTGAGCGCAAGCCTCAGACGTTGCTGGGCCCATTACCATGAAATCATCTAGATAGTGCATCACCTCCTTGTAACCTGTTGTGTGCGTTTACACCCACAGCAGCATGGAGCTGAATGCTTCAAAGTACTTGCAAGAAACAGTGCACCCCATAGGCATACACATGTCATAGTAAAATTGGTGATTCAGCTGAAAGCTCAATAGATGGTAATCCTCGGGTGCACTGGCAAAAGGCGAAAGGCTGATTCAATATCTGTCTTGGCCGTAATAGCATTGGGCCCTAGGTTCCTCAACTTCTGTAATGCAGCATCAAAAGAGGAGTAAGTTACTGAACACAAAGAAGGATCAATGGCATTGTTCACTGATGCCCCCCTGGGTGCCGACAAGTTGTGAATCATTCGGAACTGTCCAGGTTCTTTCTTAGGCACCACACCAAGAGGAGAACACACATAACCTTCTAATGGGGAAGCAGGGAAAGGGCCGGCCACCCGGCCCAGGGCCCGCTCCTTTTCCACTTTTTGTGCCACCACTGTGGGGTGCATGCGTGCTGAGAGCAGATTATTACAATGATCGACTGGAGGGATGCCCTGTGCTGGGATGTGAAACCCTGCAGAAAAACCGTGATACTGTACCTTGGCTGCTGCCCTGACTGCTGCCCTGTCCAGTTACTGATTCAGCCAAAAAATCAGTTTCCAAATGTCCACTGGCGTGGGCAGCTTATGGCTGCGGGGGACTTGCTCACTCTGCCGCCCCCCCTCCCCGCTGCTTGGACTTCTTATTGCACTTGAACTCTGGATGAGAGGAGTGGCCACAGAATAAACAAGCGTGAATAAATCTGCACTGCTCCGTGGGCCATGTACACACCTTTTTATTAAATGCCGAGCATGTTCCCTTCTTCTCCCTGGCCCCCCCTGAGATGTCCGAAAGGACTACTTCGTGTGATGCTCCTTGCTGTTAACATGCTCCAGCCACACATTAACCTCCACTTGGTTCCACCCGATGTTTGGATTCTCAACTTTGGCCCATCGGAGGTCCCTATCATAATCCAACCCCGTGGTACCCCCATGTGTAGTGTGTGCCTTCAGGATCTTGTTCATGTAAAACACTAAAGATATCGCCAACTCAGGCTTCTTCTCCAACATCACAGTTGTAAAAACATGGAAACTAAACAGCCAATTTGTTATGGACTTTTCCACCCATGGCTTTCTGTCTCTGAAGGAACTTTCCTTCCCTTCCCTTTCCTTGTATTCAACCTCCCTCCTCTTGGGTTTGATTAGTGCCAGGATATCCACATATTCCCCTTTCCAGATTTTTTCCTTCATTTCTATGGTAACATGTGTAGCCAACATTCCCGGCTGGGACAACAAATTACCATGGACCCCTGCCACCTTAGTCTCTACCACTGCAACCTTGGTTGCGGTCTCACACTCCTTACCTCCCTAGGCTTCTTTACCGAAGGGGGGAAGGCTGCTTTGGGTGCACTCCATTCCTGCGTGGACGGTCCCCCATGCCCGCTTGCCCTTGCTCCTCCTCCACGACTGGGGACTCCTCGCCCTGGTCGTCGCTACTATCCTCCTGCTCATTGCCCAGCTTAGCTAAAACTAATTTAAGAAGATGGGCAATTTCGGGATCTTTATCCTTTTGTTTGTGGCTGACTCCGCTACCAGGCATGATGCAACCTAGATGGGCCCTTCCTACAAATAAATAATGCCTTCCCTGCAACTTGTTTTCAATGCCCCTCTTCACTGATCTTACTGCCCTAACTCCAACCTGCTTCAGGTGCCTGTAATCACTGCCGGCTCTGTGAGCTCCTTACTCCCGGTAAAAAACGCCCTCCCGTAGAATCTCACCCTGGGCCTTTAGGTTACTGCGCTGAAAGAGGCTGCCCACTCGCTTTCACCCCCGCTCGTAGGCACCTCTGCCTCGATTTGTTGTACTGCCCCACACGTGGTGCCCCCAATGCGCGCCTAGTAGCCTGCTTGCTCGCACCCTGAGACCAGCCCCAACCATGTGCTCGCTTTACCCAGCCCACCCCTCTGCCCGCCCACGTCGATAGGGAAGGTGAAACAGTATGTCCAGTGTACCCGCCAGCAGTCGCAGACCACCAGAGCAGCACAGGCACAGTCGCCCGCACAATTACACCCATCCCGCTATCTACGGCTGCCCACAGGCCCCCCAAGCCCACCCAACAACTTACCTGGCGAGATGGACACCTCCCAATGCCGCGTGGACTCGACCGCGCCTCCGCTCATCGCCGCCTCCTTCCACGAAGAACGGACTCGGCTGCGCTGGATCCCCGAAGACGAACTGCCGACCACCAACTCCACACGAGGGGGATAAGTTAAAAATTAAAAGGGGTGGGGGACGCCTCTAGGGAGCACACAGCCGGTCCGGTGCAGGAGAGGAAGAAGAGACCGGGGCCACTGCCACAGGAACCTAAATAGGTCCCGGTCTCTGCCCTCCCCCACACCGGAAGTGCGTCACTCTTGCCCCGGAAGCACAAGGTGGCTGGTCGCCCATTGGGCAAGCCGGCCGCCTACTAGACTAGGAGGTGGGGCGGGGGCCGGGAGGCCGGGCCCTGTAGGCGCGCTCCTTAATACTCGCGCTGGGCAAAAAAGGTCCCAAGGGACACCTAGAGATAACCTGTGGTACTACACTTATTGATTGCTTTGTGCACAGTAGTTGTTGTACCCACAATAATGTGCTGCATAGCTAAATACTTATAAGGTCCCAAAGGCGAGACCTACCGTATTGCAAATGCGTGCTTGTATTTACTGCTGGGAATACACTTGTCAACTGGAGTGCTCTACTTTCACTGCAGTGCCTCCTTTTACCATTTGGTAAATCGGGGGTCTTATCTAGATTCTGCTTCTGGACAATTCTGTCTTTCACAATGAGCCATGCAGCCGTGAATATAGCACTGTTTCCTTTTGCTTCCTTTCTTTCCCTTTTCCACCCGTGAGCTTCTGTGATGGCAGGGTGGCTCAGTGAGCCGAACGGTTGGCAACGGCACAATGCAGTGTCCACAGTTTTCAAGAATGTGAAATCCCCACTAGGAAGACTTAGCCTTTCATCCTTCAGAAATCGGTAGTCTTCCCACTGTCCTTTGGCAATTAATAGCATCTGTAATTCAAAGCTCTTAGAAACACGCCATAGTCAGCCCAATATTAAAAAAAGCCAACTGCCAACCCCGAGATTTTAGCTAACTATCGGCCCATATCTCTTCTCCCGGTCTTTTCTAAGATCCTTGAGAGGCACATCCACTCTGCCCTCACCACATTTACTGAAGCCAACTCCCTCTTACACCCCTCTCAATCGGGTTTCAGGGCAGGATAGTCCACCGAAACTGCTCTGCTAGGAGTAACTGAGAGGATTAGGAAACTCCTAGATGATGGCCAAACGGTCGCACTTATTCTGCTAGACCTGAGTGCGGCCTTTGATACCATTTCTCACAATAATCTACTGGCCACATTAAAGAGAAATGGTATCGGGGGTGCAGCATTGGAATGGATTAGGTCCTTCCTTTCACAACGTACGTTTCAGATTGCTTCTTCCCTCGCATGCTCTGACACGTTTAGTGCCCCACATGGAGTGCCCCAGGGCTCCATTTTGAGCCCTTTGTTTTTTAACCTTTACCTTCGCCCATTGGCTGATCTAGCAGAAAGGTCTGGACTCTCCCTAATGACTTATGCGGATGATTCGCAAATCATTTTTTCATTATCAAAATCTGACCACCTTGCCCATTCCCTACTTAAACTCGGTCTCCATGAAATCTTCGGCTGGATGTCTAACAACCAGCTGGAGCTAAATGGGGAAAAAAACGATATTCTCCTTCTGGGGAAAAACAAAGATTTATGGAGTTCTTCCCACTGGCCGGCCATTTTAGGTGATCTCCCTACACCAGCCTCTCAAGTTAGAAATGTGGGGGTTACCATCGACAATGCACTTTCTATGAAACAACAAGCAAATAAAGTCATTGATATATGCTTTACTATCATGAAATGGCTGCATAAAATCTTGTGGATGCTGCCCCCTGCTACCCAGAAGACCGTAGTCAATGCACTCATTACATCTCGGCTTGACTACGGCAACATCCTTTACCTGGGCTCAAATCAGGTGGTCCTAAGAAGCCTGCAACTTGTCTAAAATTGCGCCGCAAGATTACTGTGTAAAATCCAGAAAACCGCCAGGGTATCAAAACTCCTTAGGCAACTTCACTGGCTCAGGGTCGAGAACCGGGTTAGGTTCAAAGCCCTGGGCTACATGTTCAGGATCAAAGCCGGCACGGCACCTAAATATTTGCAAGATCTAGCCAGTCCCTACCTTCCTACACGTAATCTGCGGTCTCTATCCGCAGCCAACTTTAGGGTGCCCAGAGTTAAACTGGCAAGAATGGGAGGGAGGTCCTTCTTCCATCTAGGTCCCATCCTATGGAACTCACTCCCTTCTCACATCCGTAAAGAGGACAATTATGCAAGATTCAGGCGAAACATCAAGACCTGGCTTTTTGAGAAATGATTTGTCCACTTTCTGCTTTCCATACCTTTTTGCTCATCTACAATGTCTCGGCGCCGGGAAACCCTTTGTGGGTAGCTGCGCGCAATACAAATGCAATAAATAAATAAATAAATAATGTCAAAAGTCAGGAGTGTAGCGCTACATAGCTCAATAATGTTGTTATTCTTTTTTCCAGCAGCATTTATTTCAACTTGGCTTCATTCTCTTCTATTCTGCTTTCTAGTGTTTTAGCATGCTGTTATTGCTGCGCTTTAAACCCCTGCCCAGACCTATTCCCAGCTGCATCTGTGGACAGATCTCACTTTCTATATCGGTGCTCATTAGATATTTGCCTCCGGGGTCTCTTTGTGTTCCTTTTATACATCTTATGAGTTCCTGTAATTCCTCGAGGATCCTGTTTCGGCAGTAAATCATCCAGTGCAGAGAGGGGCTTTCCTTGTGTTGTGTGATTGTCTGCTTTGTGTTTTCTGTTATTATATTTTTCACCGCCGTCACCAGATGCGAAGCCTCTTCAAACAGGTTCTCCGGAGTGTAGGCTGATTAATTTGTGTTCTGGTTGAATTTTGCTTTTTTTTACCACGTGTTAAAGTGTCTTCACCAGGCACATTTTCAGTCCGAGTCTGTGATTGGTCGTCTGTTATGGCTGCTCTTTTGTGCTGACTGAATACTGCCTCGTAGTTACACTCGGTGTATTCCTGTTTGCTGTTTTGCTTACTGCTAGTGTTGTACAGAAAACTGCTATATTCCTTTGACCAGACTATGCTGTTTGACTCTCTTTTCGTGGTTTCAGACTAGCTTCTTTGTTACTGATATCATTCATTACCTGCAAGCCTGACAGGACGGAACTAACAGATGCCACCACTCAAACATGGAGTGCATGTTACACAGGTTTGATCCTCGCTTATTTTCTCGTGCAATGTACATCATTTTCACCAAATGCGTTGTATTACCCAGAGCCCTCTGCGTGAGAAATGGACGCATACCTCGCATATAAAAGTTACACGTCACACAGGACACCAGCGGGACTGTTTCGAGTAGAACATTTCACTCGGCCAAGGCACACATCTGTTGAACATTTCTCGCAAGACATTCTCTCCTCAAATCGTCCTCTTGAGTGAATATACCTTTTTTTTAAAACCATGCAATTCCTTATAGTTTTTTTTACCGTTTTAGGCAAATGCAAAAAAAAACAAAAACACGGGAACTGTTATAGCGTACCCTACAGTTATACAAACGTCAGCTGCGTCTAATATAATTGGACATGAAAACAAGTACGCGGTCAGTTAAGTACGAAAGATTGCGATTTGTTTATGTGCAGAGAATCCACGGAATTATATTTGATCTGGTTGTTTGTTTATTTCTTCTGTCTCAGACTGTCTCTGTTGGAGCAAGTGTATTCCTTGCATTGAAACACGATTTCGTCGCTTTTCCTGACAGAATGAGAAGAAACTTCGGGCCTGATTTAAGAGTTTAATGGACCGGTTACTCCATCACTAACATGACTGATTTCCCGTCTGGGATTTGAAGAGGATGTTGAGGGATTTCTGTCAAATTTGTGACAGAGAAAACCGTCTGCCAATATCTAAATCAGGTCCGAAGACTATTATTTTTGGGTAATTCGCTGCCATGTGGTAAGTATGGTATCTGATGCATTTTTACTTAAATGTTCTAGTTCACATTTGTCTGCAACCAAATCCAAAGCTATAGTTTAGCATACATTTGGCTTTTAATGAAAAAAATCGAGTCATAATCCTACAAAATCACATTTGCTGCTTGTTTTTTAGCGAAATAATATAAGTCCCGCCCATAAGGCGGCTTTTGTTGGTACCTTTCAGAATATTATGCACCATCACTGTCATTTGAAGATGAACGTGGATCGCTGTCTTCATTTTAAGCTTTGCTGTAGCTTAGTTCTTTTTTAATTTCAAAGTATTTTATTAAGAATTTTACACATACATTTAAACATCGCTTTCACTTCACGGGGTGACACCCCCACCTGGTCGTACCTGCATGAGGTACTCGATATGGTTTACATGGTCAGATGTCCCCCTTAGTACTGTCCTACTATAGAAATGGAGGTGAGTGAAAAGATGGAAAAGAAAAAGTGCGTAAAGGAAAGGAAAAGAAGGTTGTGCACAAGGGTACTTTGCTCGCCCTAATGTCTTCGTGTGTGGAGAAGGCCTTTTTGGTAGTACGCTCTGTGGTCCTGTTGATCACGGGGGTTCGTAGTGGCCCAGGAACTCATCCAGTGTGGTCCACATACCTCTGGTCGCTGGTTTCCAGGGTGAGTTGCGGAGTGCAATGCTATCAGCGCCTCTCTGGTAAATTATCCAGTTGAGCCACCCCTTAAACGATGCCCTCCCTGTATCTTTACATTTGGAGACCACCATTTTAACTGCCGAAGTTAAGAAGAGGTCCAGAAGGTACCTGTCTTGTTGTGATTTCAGGTTTTTGGATATAACCGCCTTAGTGAGGGTTGAGAACACTGGTCTTAGTGTACACCCAAATATTTTCTTAATAAACCGAAATACCTCTTTCCAAAAGTTATTTACTTTGGGGCAGTGAAAGATTAGGTGAGCTAGGTCTCCTTTCTCCCTCTCACAGTTCCAGCATAAGTTACTCTCTCTAAGGTCTAGTGATGCTAGTCTCGCGGGTGTTCAATATGTCTTGTGTAGGAGCCAGAACTTTGTCTGGGCCAATGCTGGTGTTATTTTGTTCCTCGAGGAAGATGCCCAGAGGGTCTCCAACTCGTGTTCGTTCAGTGTGGTGTTGTGCAGATTCGTCCAGTAATCTGTTAGTTTGTCATTGATTTTGGTCATTGTAGGGCGTAGTCCATACTAATATAATAAAGAGAGAGCCCAAACCTTTGAGGCGGGTAATCTCAGGAACCACAGCACCAATCACAACACCCAATACAGCGTTGGAAAGGGCAGTTGCAGCAGAAGGACATAGGCTATGCAGACGCCCACCATATACATTTAAAAGGTAAAAGAACCGTGGCAGCAAAGTAGTCCCTTGTGGGCGTGTCTGCGTTGTGCTGGGGGCGTGACAAACGCTGGGGGTGTGTGGTATGTTCCGCCCTTCATGCCATGTCTCATACCGTGTGCAAATCCCACCCTGCTCCCTTTAAATACCCCTGCACCCCATAATCATAACCCACCCTTACTCCTTAAAATACCCAAACACCCTTAAACACTAACCCATCTTATCCCTATAAATACCCCTGTACCTCAAAACTCAAACCTACCCCTGAACCCTAAAAATACCCCTGTACCCCAAAACCCAAACCTAGCCCTGAACCCTTAAAATACCCCTGTACCCCAAAACCTAAACCTACCCCTGAACCCTAAAAATACCCCTGTACCCCAAAACCCAAACCTAGCCCTGAACCCTAAAAATAACACTGTACCCCAAAACCAAAACCTACCCCTTAACCCTAAAATACCCCTGTGCCCGAAACCCAAACCTAGCCCTGAACCCTAAAAATACCAATGTACCCCAAAACCCAAACCTAGCCCTGAGTCCTTAAAATACCCCTGTACCCCAAAACCCAAACCTACCCCTGAACCCTAAAAATACCCCTATACCCCAAAACCCAAACCTAGCCCTGAACCCTAAAAATACCTCTGTACCCCAAAACCCATACCTATCCCTAAACCCTAAAACTACCCCTTTACCCCATAACCCAAAACTATATCTGAACCCTTAAAATACCCAAACACCCCAAAACATATACCTCAGTACCCCAAAACATATACCCCTATACCCATACTTACCTTATCTAAACATTAAAAAAACATGCTTTTACCATTCATGCATTTACAACGAATTTCGTTGTAAATGTATGCGTGGTAAAAGCATATAAAATGTAATGCCATGCGTTATAATGGCATTGCGGAGTCATGGTACTTTCGTAATGAAAGTATGCGGAGTGATGGTATGCGGAAAGAAAATTGCGAAATATATGGGTGTTTACCTTCCCCCGGTAAGTACATTGGTGGCACGGCGGCCCACATCTCCAGCAACATACATTTTTTCACCACCCATTTGAAAAATGCACAGGTCTCTCTCATTGATGGCCAGCACTGACATACACGTTTAGACACACCTCACGCCACAAGTTCTAGAATTGCGAACTTTTAGAGCTGGGGAGCTACGTTTGAATCAGCTCAACATCCTGTAATTCCAGGCAAATCGCTTTGTCTCCCCGTGCCTACCACAAATGAATGTGTTCTTCTGTAATGTAAATTGTGCTCATGCCATGTTGTTGAGTTCGCGCTATATAATATTGCAAGAAAAAATAAAGTAGGGAAACTCGAGTTCACACACTACTGAACGTGCACTCTTAAGTGTATCAGCAGAGCACTGTGAATCGGAGCGTTTCACAGGCCTGTCACAGATAAGAAATGCTATCTAAACAAAATCCTACAAAACAATATACTACTGGCCGGCAGCAATTCATACCCGGACAACGTCGGGACGGGCTGCTAGTAGTTTATATAGGTGCGATACTTGGTGGCCTACTCTGTTTAACTTGGACATGTATTGTATGTTTGAAGGGCTATGTTTCGCTAGGTTTGCCTTTGTTACGGCTGTTTTTTATTTTTAGGAAGCTGTACAGCTCGATGTCTGTGAGATTGTGCTTCTCTTTTAGCTGGCTGAATGTTGCCGCGTTGTTCCCCTCTTCAAATTGGGCTGGGAAGGAAATCCCACTCCTTTTAAAAAACCTCTAAGTCCAGGGTTTTCCTTTTGTACTTAATCTTATGATTCAAGCCTTTTATGCTGTGTTCCAGCTTTTTGTCTACTTTAATTAGAGCCGCCTTTGTGTTCTTGAATATAGGGTTGGTGTGTTTGTTGGTTGTGAGTAGTGCCAATGGATCGAGGTTGTCTAGGATGGATCATTCTATATATAGCCAAACCGGCGTGTATTCCCTCGGGGGTGTCAACCAGTACGCGCCCTGTTTCGCTATAAATGCTGTTGGAATGTTCTGTAGTCTGCCAGATTTAGCCCCCCCTATTATTTTGCCTAATCTTCGTTTTTTAAGGCTAATTCTGGCTCTTTTGTCTTTCCATATAAACTTATTAATCAGCTTGTCTAGTTTGCTGTGGAAGTCGTCCGTAAGTATGAGTGGGAGCATGCTTAGCACGTAGTTGACCATTGGTGTGATAATCATTTTTATTGTTTCCACTCTCCCCCACCATGTGGTGAATTTAGGTGACCAGGACTCTAGGAGGGATTTTGTCTTTGTTAACAGGCGGGCCTCATTGTTGTCTAGTGTTGTTTACAGGTCATTGTCAAAGTGAATCCCAAGATATCTGATGGTTCCCTTTCTCCACGTTAAACCAGACTCTCCTAAAACTTCCCTATTTGTGTGTACATTAAGGGGTTTGCATTCTGATTAGTAATTATTCAGTTTATATCCTGAGTGAATTGAGTATATTTCAATTGACTCTATTAGTGCCGCAATAGACCTCTTGGGCTGTTCGGTTACAATGAGGATGTTGTCTGCATAGGCTGCTAGCTTGACTTCCGCCCTTTTATGCAAATCCCTTTCACTTCTTTGTTCCCTTTGACCTCCCTGGTTAAAGGTTCCATTGCTAGTAGGAAGAGTGAGGGTGAGAGGGGGCTGCCTTGTCTTGTGCCACGCTGCAGGGCAAAGGGTTCTGAGGTCGCCCAGTTTATTATTATTCGTGCCTTGGGATCCCCGTATAGTGCCATAACCTTCCTAATGTATGCCTCACCCAGGTTAAATTCCATCAGGCACTCTTCTAAAAAGCCCCAGGACACTCTGTCAAATGCTTTCTCAGCATCAATTGTAATGGTCACTGCAGGTTCGACTGATACATATGTGTGTTCTATTATGTGACATAGGAGCCTTGTGTTGTCATGCGACATGCAGGATTTTAGGAATCCTACCTGCGAGTTAGAGATCAGCCTTGGTAGAATGTTTGTTAATCTCGTTGCCAGGATTTTCGCGTATACCTTGCAGTCCACGTTAATTAAGGATATGGGCCTGTAGTTCTTAGGGAGTAGCGGGTCTTTGTCTTCTTTTGGTATCACTATTATATTTTCTTCTGACATGGATTGTGATACTAGACACTCTTTCGCGCAGTGGTTGAATACCTTCTTCATGGGTGTCACTAGGGCTGGTAGAAGCGCCTTGTAGAAGGCAGCTGTGTATCTATCCGGTCCTGGCGCTTTGTTGTCTTTCAGGGACCTGACCGCCATTTCTATCTCCGCTGTACTTATGTCTGCCCTAGTGCCTGTGCTTCGTCATCCGTAATTTTTGAGAGATTGAGTCTATCTAGGTACCCTGCACAGTCTTCCTGATTTAGGGTCTGGTCTGACTTTTATAAGTCCTCATAGAAATCTTGGAATGTCTGTAGGATTTGCTTCTGCCTAGAATGGGTTTTGTTTTGTGCGTCTGTGATGGCTGGGATTGCGAATTGTCTCTGCTTTTATTTTAAGTATGATGCCAGTAGTTTCCCTGCCTTGTTTGCCTCACATAAGTTAATTGCTTTGTATTTGTTCACCCACAGTCCCGCTCTGTCACTCATTATTCTATTGTACTCATATTTTTTTTGGTTGAGCTCCTATAGCTTTGTCCTGTTTTATGTGTCCTCTGCGTGCACCCTCTCTAGTCTTTTGTTGTCGGCCTTGAGTTGGGTCAGATGTTTGTTTGTGTTTTTATTGATATTGGCTTTGATGTTTATTATTACTGTTACCCTTATTATCGCCTTGAGGGCCTCCCAAACAACCCTAGGGTCCATGTCAATGGTGGTGTTGTGCATCAGGTAGTCATGTACTGCCTCTTCTATTCAGGACATCACAGTTAAACCTCCCCCTACGAGGGGTGTAATCGTTATGGCTCCCACTCAGCTTCAAGCTGATGCATGAGTGGTCTGAGACTAGTCTTGGTGCTATGTCTGTCTCCTCTAATAAGTGTATGTGTGTGCCAAAAGCAAATGGCGGATCGGCGAAGGGGACCCTACTGCAATAACCCAAGCCTCGGCAGCAACTATATACACAAGGTGAGGCGGAGTGCAGGGCAGGGCAGGAGAGACCCACCAGCGGGCCCACGGTTACTGATACCCTACTGTGGCAAAGGCACTGTTTTAGGAGATACGGGCAGAAGCGAACGAAGAAACAGCAGGAGAAGGGGGTGGAGCAAAACTAAATAAAGAAACCCCCAAAACACCAGAAATTAGGTACAGAATCCCAGACACCAGCGTGCGCAGCAGTAAGCTTATAAGGGACCAAGAAATAACCCCAAAAATAAAGAGTGGAAGTAAAGTACACATAACCGCCAGCACAACCGGGAAGAAACAAATCCGAAACCAGCCCGGCGGCCTAAGGGAAACAAAGGACAGGCGGCCATTTTGGGGGAAACACGCACCAAATGGAGACAAACAGAGGGAGCACACAACACACGGGGTGCTAACCAGGCAATAATTTGAACCCAAATAACCCCGTAGGAGCAGATCGAGACGGTTGCATTTCCCGGAACCTAACGCGCACAGACTGTAACAGGAGTCTTGTGAATCGGCGGGGAGGGGCGAAGAAGGTGCACCGCTGAACACAGACCCCGGTGGGGATCGACGTGGTGTACTCAGGCACATTGCTCTAACTCACGGAAGGAAAAACACAAGAAAAAGAAACAAAACACTGAGGCACCATAACCCGAAAAGTCAAACATAACAGAGGTGGACGGACCCACAGGCACATCAGCTGCGTCGAAAGAGTGAGTAGCGACAAGATCCCTGACCTCCCGAAAAGCAGCCAAAGGGGGGTGAAAGAAGCGTGACCACAAAAGAAGAGCAGAGGAAGCACAAGGTACAGAGTGGGAGTCATCGTAAAGACCGAGAACGAGATAGAGAGCAAAAGAGCGCTCACAGCCACACTCCACCTACCTAACGCTGCTGCACCGCTGCCGGAGCTCAAGAGCTACGACAACACAAGGTACCGGGGGGGTGCCCAAAAGTCAACACAAGTAGGGGGGGGGGGGCAGAACCATAAAACCCGGGGAAGGCGCCATAGCAGCCGAAAGGGCGGAAACAAGGCAGAAATTTGGCAGCCCGCACAACGGAGGTGGCGAGAACAAAGGACAAGGAACGCCCCTACCCACACTGCCTCCTACCTACCTCGCTGCCTAACTCTACCTAGCCACGTGTGCTGTACCGCTGCGGGGGGCCAAGTGCTGTGACAACATAAGGGACATGTGGGGAGAGCCCATAGCCAATTTAAACACCAGGGGCCCCAGTACGAACTTGACCTGGAGAAGGCACCTAGAGGCCCAAAAGGGTGAAACAAGGGGAAAACCCGGCTGCCCACAAAACAGAGGGGGCGATCCCTCAGTCGGCAAAAAGAGGTGGGAGGCAGGAGAAGGAAGACCCATCCCCCGCAGTCACACAGCACAACGAGCACACAAAGCGATACCTGCACCTTTCAGCAGGCCCAGCAACACAGGTAACCCTGATCAACCCACCGAAGCGGAGCCTAAGACAACAACAGAGGATAGCGGGAGGAACCATAGCGCAAGTAACCACTAGCACAGGCACTAACAAGGGGGAGATCAGATTTGAGCTCTATCAGACTAGAAGAGGGCTAGCGAAGATGACAGGGAACAATGGTAAAAACCATCAGCAACAGCAACAAAAAATGAACAAAGGAGATTTAGTACCCGAATCCCCGATCAAACAAAAAGCTGACATGAGTAGTACACTAGAATTGATCCTCAGGAAGCTAGCTGATGTCCACGAACTAGCAAAAACGACGCAACAGACCACCGAAGCATTACAACTCGGGCTATCAACGATACGTGCAGATATGCACGCGGCTAATAGCAGAATTGCGACGGCGGAACAGTGAATCAGTGCCATAGAGGACTCCGACCAACACATGAACAAAGAAATGAAGGCCATCGTTATGGCTACAACAGCCCTACAAAGACAAACGGCGGAGTTAGTAGACCACAACAGAAGAGGTAACATCCGAATCCTAGGGGTGCCAGAAGGGGAAGAGGACAAACTTGGCTCCTGTCTGGCCATAAATTGAAGACATGATCCCAAAGATCACGAATATCAAATTCGACAAACCCTTCGAACTGGATAAAGCATACAGAATACCAGCTTCCAGAACAATCACAAAGGCGGGACCCCGCCCGATAAACTGCAAACCTCTAAGATCCCACCACACAGAAAACATCTTCGCAGCAGCAAGGAAGAACCAAATCACTGCATGGAACGGTCAGAAAATAATTCTAACCCAAGACTACTCAAAACCAACAGTGGACATCAGAAAGGCCTTCCTTGCTCTAAGAGAAAAACTGAGGAAGTGGAACATCCTGTTCTCATTCGCTGGCCATACGAGATTCAGGATAAATGACAGGGGTATGACTCAGACCTTTGATGACCCAAGAGCCCTGGCAAGATATCTAGAGGGCCCGTCGCAGCAAGAAATAGAAAATTCACAACCAACAACAAGCAAGAGAAGGGCGTCACGTGAGTGTACAGGAGAATAAGCAGTGGAAGCCCGCTGAGGGTACTGAAAAGACACCTCTCACGGTAACCAGCTCACCACCCTAGGATATATACCAATGCTACCTCATCAGCTACACAACCTGCCTCAGGGTTACGACGATACTCAGGGAAGCAGCACCTGTCAGGGCAGCAACAACTTGGGATGAACCCTCACAAGAACAAAAACAGACAACGAGTAAAGACCACACAATGGAACTAAAACGATCTACCTCAACACTAGAAACATGCACAACCACAAGTACAGCCCACCCATCCCAACCAGCAGGAGTGCGACCAGACCGGACTCGGCAGCAACACTAGCAACCCATATCCTTTGATAAAGGAAAGGGGAAGGGAGCGGGGGGGGGGTACTTGAGAGGGACAGTCCAAGAACTAATGCCGAACAGAAACTAACTGATCAACAAACTGCTAAGGGGGAAAGTAAAATTGCCAAACCTAGACTGTTCTCCCGAGGGAACAGACTGGCGATCTAGTCGTTGCACATCCTACATATGAGTATATGCTGCTCACTGTGGGCTGCTGCTGGGGAGAACGACGTGGGATCCCTGCGCTCTGCAAGCGCTTTCTGAACTGACTCTGCGGGCTGCCTTGAGGGGAAAGGAGACGAAGTGTACCACACACCGAGGGACTGCGAGGACCAGCAGGCTCGGTGCTTCACAGCTGCTGCCTCTTCCCTCGGCGTTCCCGCCCCCCCACCTGGACAATTCAAATACTTTTCGCGGCCCCCGCTCCGCGGGAGCCGCTCACTGTGGGCTGCTGCTGGGTAGAACGACGTGGGATCCCTGCGCTCTGCAAGCGCTTTCTGAACTGACTCTGCGGGCTGCCTTGAGGGGAAAGGAGACAAAGTGTACCACACGCCGAGGGACTGCGAGGACCAGCAGGCTCGGTGCTTCACAGCTGCTGCCTCTTCCCTCGGCGTTCCCGCCCCCCCACCTGGACAATTCAAATACTTTTCGCGGCCCACGCTCCACGGGTGCCGCTCACTGTGGGCTGCTGCTGGGGAGAATGACGTGGGATCCCTGCGCTCTGCAAGCGCTTTCTGAACTGACTCTGCGGGGTGCCTTGAGGGGAAAGGAGACGAAGTGTACCACACGCCGAGGGACTGCGAGGACCAGCAGGCTCGGTGCTTCACAGCTGCTGCCTCTTCCCTCGGCGTTCCCGCCCCCCACCTGGACAATTCAAATACTTTTCGCGGCCCCCGCTCCGCGGGAGCCGCTCACTGTGGGCTGCTGCTGGGGAGAATGACGTGGGATCCCTGCGCTCTGCAAGCGCTTTCTGAACTGACTCTGCGGGCTGCCTTGAGGGGAAAGGAGACGAAGTGTACCACACACCGAGGGACTGCGAGGACCAGCAGGCTCGGTGCTTCACAGCTGCTGCCTCTTCCCTCGGCGTTCCCGCCCCCCACCTGGACAATTTAAATACTTTTCGTGGCCCCCGCTCCGCGGGAGCCGCTCACTGTGGGCTGCTGCTGGGGAGAACGACGTGGGATCCCTGCGCTCTGCAAGCGCATTCTGAACTGACTCTGCGGGCTGCCTTGAGGGGAAAGGAGACGAAGTGTACCACACGCCGAGGGACTGTGAGGACCAGCAGGCTCGGTGCTTCACAGCTGCTGCCTCTTCCCTCGGCGTTCCCGCCCCCCCTGCCTCCAGAGATTTAATCTCGCTCATATTCCCGCGACGCGGGACGTGAGCGGGACATAGCCCAGGGCTAAGCCCGGGCAAAGGGCGGGCCCTCTACGGCCCTCAAAGGCCGGATAAGGACGGGACGGGCCATTCCCTTTGGCTGTCACATTGGAGGCCTACCATCAAGAAGGTAAACACCCCCCCCAATCGTTCCGTCTCCCTACCTGTGGTCCTGTCCATATATCGCTTCTCTATATCCCTTATCTACCATGACCTCCAAAGGGGACCAGTCTACTAGCGTAGCGGGTTTTGGGCGAATGCCCTCCCTGTTAGATGAGTTAAACCTTTTATGTTAATCCAACTATGCTTCATTGGAAACTCCCCCTCCGCCCAAAAACGCTAGTACGCCACCAGACAAGCTTACACTCCTAGATGCCCCCATATTTTTTACCAAAACCTGCAGCCCGAGTACCGTAAGTGTTGAACCCTCCCAGGTTCCATCGGTGAAATGGAAACATAACGGTGCCATTCAAGGTGGAAACAACCCCAAAACTCAAAAACTGTGCTTAAAAACACCCTCCACCAATTCCCCAATGATCCCTCCGATTGTTGAGAATTCAGAGGCTCTAACACCTCCTCCCCACTCCCATATACTACCCCGTATCGAACAATTGGTAAGCTCTATGATAGCACCGCTGCTTGAAAAAATTAACATGTTAGGGGATAGGCTCTCTAGAATAGAGAAAGCCATCAAATCAAACCCGCGGGCTGATATATGCAGTGATATATTTGACCACCCTAGGTCATCTCCTACACACCCAGTCTCTAAACCCCCTGCGCAGGATAAAAGGCGTCAAACACAACCTGCTGGCCCTAGTCCATCAGGGCAAAAAATAGCAAAATACCCCGCCAAAGCTTCCCTTCCCCAGACGACCGCACCTGGAGCAGGTCAGAACAAAGTCAATTCTATTCACTTACCACCGGAAGCGGCCCCATACGTGTGCATCCTTGCGGGTGTACCTGCTCTCCCACCTGGAAAAACCGAGAGACAATTTGACTTACTTAATAAAACCAAATTCTGGCTGTCCAAAAACAGGCCACTCCCTCGTAACTTATACGGAGCAATAAGGAGTGTCAGAAGGGTGGGATGGTTGGGCTTACTTCACAAAGATGTTGCTGGGGACTTGATACTTGTGATTCAGAGACAGAAATATTGTCCCTTACCTAAAAACCTGGCCGCCTCAAGTAAGAGACAGCCCAATATCCATATGGGACTTACACGACTTCTACCCCAAATTCCCCAGTTTTCCTCCTCTTCCGAAATCATACTCCATGTGGCAGGACCCATAAAACTGCATATGACCTCAATTGATACTGTCTAATCTTGGAGTGGAAAATTCTCTTATGATTGAGTCCCTATTTTACTGTATCTTGGTCACTTAAAGTGTTCTTATTATAATCATGGATTGTTAATTGTATATTTTATGAACTTTTATGGTTTTGTATCACAAAAACCGAATAAAGTATATTTGATTTGATTTGATTTGAGTATATGCACAGGGTGGAGAGGGTGGAGGGAGGGGAGGCAAGAGGGGTGTTGTCCGTCTTGTTTAAATGTCCTACCTCTCTCCATTCTTTTCTATACTATCAACACCCAGCTATCTATGCGCAAATACACTTGGGGAAGCGTTACAATGTCTATCGCCACAAAGCACAAGGAGGGCCTAAACAGTGAAGAAATAAGCCCTGAGCATAGGAGGGAGAATACAACACAAGGATATGCAGCGCACACACCTATCGTCAATGTCACCACCTAACACCCACACCCTGACAATGAGTCTAAAGATAGTCTCCCTTAACGTTAAAGGGCTCAACCACCCAGTCAAGAGGAGGAAAATTCTAGAATACCTAGCAAAAACCAAAGGGAGTATTATCCTTCTACAGGAAACCAAGCTTTCCATAGAAGACGCACACAGAATGAAGGCAAAGTGGAAAGCCCAGGTAGCTTTCTCACCAGGTGTGGGGAAGAAACGTGGGGTGATCACCCTAGTGACAAGAACCTTGAAACTAACAATTGTAGCGCAAGACCACGACGATGAGGGGAGAACTCTGTTAACCCATCTGTAGCTCTGTAGCTTAGTTATGACTTTTAAAAATCCTATGGAAAACATTATGTCTGACTGCATACCTCTCTCTATCCAGTTTACATCACATCTCCAGATCAATGGATGCCTCTGCGATGCGACCTGCCCATTTGTTGGCGTTGTTCTGGATGTACTAATCTGGCACAGCACAAAGAGGCCATTTGCAAAAGTATGTAGAAATGTCTCTCCAAATCCTTGGGTAGACAATGAGGTAGGTTTGCAAGGGTCAACAAACCTCCACCTCTTAATTCACATTAGCAAAGTATTGGTATAGCAGCAGCTTGAAAGGACAGTAACTGAAATACTAAAAATATGAGACAGTGGGGTTGAGTGTATCATTCCAAGGGCCCCTGTTTCCTCCCTTAATGTCAGCAGCTGCTGATCACACCATTAAAGGTATTCCTCCTGTACAGTTTCTAGTTTGTGAACACACAACAAATGCTATTGGCAGTCATTATTCTTTCAATAGTACTGTCTGCAAACCATTAATACACATCCTTGCAAAAGAGAAGAAAGTGGAAATCCCTATTTACCATCGTCTTTGCCCTTAACAATTGTAATTAGTAGCATTCCTGACTGTGAAAACATTAAAGTAATTTGTGATAAATAATGTCATCAGTGATCCTAATGCAATGAGGTTCTGCTGGAGCGCCCAAGACTGGCTGAAAGGCTCAAAATGACGAGCTGGGGCGAACGTCTCGAGCTCCATGCTAACGGAGCTAAGATGGACGATGTATGAAACTCTTGGGACGGCAAAGACCTTGGGAGTGGTATTATGGTTGCAGAGGTTACCCTAGTTGAAGACATTGCAAAATGGGGCAAGCATACAGATGCCCTAAGCAGCCCCTCTGATGGAGACTGTTGAGCTCCATGCCTAGATGATCTGATCGGGTGACTGGACTGTTTGGAGCTGGTGTGGGCCGGCTGCTGATCAGATGCTCCATTGAGGAGGTACACGCAACTGGTGTTCTTGGAGGAGTGCCAGTGTGGGAGAACTACAGGAGTGACTGTGCACAGGAAGTCAGCCTCATCCTTTGCCCATGGGATCCTTCACTCAGGATCAGGTGGGTACGTCCTGAGGCCTGGTGTGGCACCAAAATGAGAGAGGGCAGGAGGGAGATGGGCAGGTCCTGTGCCAACCATTGGGGGACACATTGCTGAGACCTCCTCTGTCGTGCCCTCTGATGGACGCGGAGAGAGATCGGGGGTTAATGGTGAACTGCATCTAAGCACCCTCATCGCAGTGTAGAAGACCTAATGCCAGACTGGTAGTGCTCCAAGGAGGGCCTGTAGTGCACTTGGAATGCACTGGCGAGGAGAAGTGCTGCCCGGACCTCGAGCCGCATACTACCCCAGATCCGTGCCTGTGGAGAGTCTCATTAAGATATCAAGGTGAGGCCTGGGTGGTAAGGAGGAGCAGTCAAAGAATAATGGGAGTCCTGGGAGCCCTGGAACTACGAGACTCCCTGCGCTTTGTTAGACCTTCGGCTGGGTAGCTGATGCAGCAGAAAGGGCTGGTTAGGAGCGTGTGTCCTGATAGGGGACGTAGGAACTATTTGGCCCTGCCAGTCCTGCGCACCCCTGGGATTGTTCCTCATGCTAGATGGGGGGATTAGGCTGACCCATCCCCTGCAGCAGGCCTTGTTAGGACCCGGCAGAGTGCAACAAAATGGAGACGGGATACACGATCTCAGACTGAGGGCCAGATGTAGGTAATCACAATTTACCTATTCTCAAATGCCAAATTTTACCGATTCGGTATTTAAGAATAGGTAAATGGGATGTAGATACATTTTCGGTAAAAATTACTGAATCTGTAAGATTCGGTATTTACCGAAACGGTATTTACCGATTCGATAATCGCCATTCATTCCTACGGGCCTGGAGGCCCATAGGAATGAAGGGCAATTACTGAATCGGTAATACCGATTAGGTAAAATGGGGGAAACATTCAAGGGTGCCAGGGTGTCACTTTGACACCCTGTTGCACCAGTGAATCGTGCTTGTGTGCAGATGTGGCACACATACATGCCCTAAGGGCATGTATGTCTGCCACATGGCATAGTTGAAAATGCACAGATTTGCATTTTTAAAGGTATTCCTTATTTACCACCAACTTATAGTTGGTGGTAAATAACGAATCCTAAAATGGGAAATTCACTCATTTGAGTGCTCCCTACATTGCAAATTCGGTAATTTACCGATTCTGTATTTTAAGGAATCGGTATTTACCGATTCCTTAAAATACCGAATCGGTAAATTACCAAATTTGCAATTTAGGCCACCTACATCCCCAATGCCAATACCGGTCAGGTCATTTCGGCCGTTACCGACCGGTATTGGGCCACCTACATCAGGCCCTATGGGCCTAACCATGAGGCAGCAGAGCTACTGGGGGGAGGCCTGAAACATAACAAAGAGGAGGAGGTTTGACAACTGAGGCCCCTGCCCTGAGACACTTTTCTGGTCACACAGCGGTAGTGAGATGCACTGAGAACACCATCAGGACAAATCCTGTAGAAGTGAGGAGGCCAGTCGGGACTGGCATACCGGCCAAACAGAGTGGCTGCAGCTTCTGATCAAGAGCTGCAAGGAACTTCAAGGGCGGAGCAGCCATACGCTACCCACGGATAAAAATGGGGAAAGTAAATCAGCTACGCGACCCAGACACCTCATATCAGATATCAAACACAGGCTCGGTGGCAGAGGCAACAGAGGCAACAGAGGCAACAGAGGCAATGCTGCTCCAAGCAGATGGTGATCAAGGCCACTTCATGCTCCACAATATCATACAGGCTATCACCACGTCTCAAGGGGCACTTAAAATGAAGATGGACACCATAGGGACATATCTGAGCCTCTTAAAAGGCGACCACCAACCTCTTACAGAGTGGGCCATGCCTGCTGAGAGTACCCTGGTGGAGGTGCCACCAGAGGTCACTACACTGCGAGATAGGCTGACCGCTATTGAGAATAAGTTTAAAACACTAGTACTGCAAGCTAAAGACAGTAAAAACGGATTGTGATGGAATAACGTGCAAATCATTGGCCAGCCAGAATGCACAGCGGATGATAGTATGATAGACTACTTGGAAAGGTGGCTGAGAGAAGAGGTGGCACCACATTGACTCTCCTTGTTTTATGTCCTTGAAAGAGTGCATATGGAGCTGGCTCGCCAACCTAGACCGGTGGTGCCCACGCTCCAGCTAGTGGCCAGACTTCTCTATCTACAGGGAGCATGATCACATATTAACACAGGCCTGGTTGAGGGAGACCAAGTGGATAGCAGTAAGATTATGATATTCCCAGACTTTACAAAGGAGGCCCAAAAGCACAGTTTCACTTTTCTGGAGGTCAAGCGCTGCCCCCTGCAGCTGAACATTTCCTATGCCATGTTGTTTCTGGTCCTTCTATGGATGGTTACGCCAGAGGGTGTGCAGTTCTTCAAAACCCAGCAAGAAGTGTGGGATTGAATTGAGACACAACATCAAATCGAACCTGGCCAGGAGCACCCACCTCGATCCCTCACGTGCTGAAAGTTGTGGACACAGTGGAGGGGAGCTTCATCGGGAGTGGAGACACAGCATGAGCAGCAGAGTGGTCAGGGCAGTAGAAGAAATAAGCAGAAACAGAGTAAGCCCAAGATCCTCTCTGAGTGACATGGGCGGCCTAAACTCTGACTGTACCAAAGAAACTAGTTCAGCAGATGATACAGAACCCTGGTTGCCTAGAGGTTCGGATGGCCAGAGCTATTGTAGAATGGCAGACCTAATGAAGCCTCATTGACTCATGGAGAATGCTACATCCAGGGGAGCGGGACTATTCTTTTTTTCCACATGTATGTGAGTTAAACGTGAGATTGGATGCAGTACTTTGTATGTCTGATGTGCATGAGCTGGCTATGACTAGTGAATATCTATTTAGGATCTATCTGGTCATAACCCCTTACTACTTGGACTGAACTGAGGGAGGGAGCAACCTTGCATACCGATGTGGTGACTGAAACCGGAAGTCCTAGAGGACTTGGTTTTTAAGGACACTATTGGGACTGCCCTCAGGCAATAACCTACTGAAAATGCAGGCTGGACCTCTAGCCCACTGATGGAATGGGAAGCGTTTAAGGCAACGATCAGGGCTGGTGGGCCTGACCCTGCTGGGGGGAGCCTATAATTGTTTGTATGATCGTGGATTAGACCGATCCCATCATCTCATGAGGGACTTCCTAGTTGTTCAGACGACCAGAGCGTTTGTAGAATGGCAGACCCAATGGAGCCTCATTGACTCATGGAGAATGCTTCCTCTGGGGAGAAGAATTATTCTTTTATTTCACATTTACATGTGTTACACATGAGATTGGATGCAGTACTTTGTACGCCTGATTTACATGAGCTGGTATGACTAGTGAACATCTATCTAGGATCTATCTGATCATAACCCCTTACTACTTTTGACTGAACCATGGGGAGGGACCAACCTTGCATACCGATGTGGCTGCTGAAACCGGAAGCCCTAGGGGACTTGGTTTTTAACACCTTGGCTGCTAGGGATATTTTTCTCCTGTGCTGCATTCCCAGATTTACCATTGTTCATGACGAGCTCAGCTCGTCATGAGCACAGCTCAACCGTGCCTCATGACGAGCTGAGCTCGTCATGAACATGGAAGGGGTTAAGGACACTATCAGGACTGCCCTCAGGTAATAACGTACTGAAAATTCAGGCTGGACCTCTAGCCCACTGATGGAATGGGATGCGTTTAAGGCAATGAGCAGAGCAGGTGTATTTCCTAATCAGTGGGAATCTGAAGGACCCTACTGATGGAGACAATTTCGGCAGAGCATACACTAAGGGACGTTGGCAGGCACATACCCTGACACTTTGAGAAGCAGGTAACACTACTGGGGGTGAAAGAAAAAGTAGCTGATAGGTCTAGAGGTTGAGGTGCTTTGATTATAGGAATTATATGTTGAGAGCACATGCAGAGAGGGACCACATTGGCACACTCCTAGCATGGCTGACCAACTCAGCTAAACAGGGGTTGGTAATAGTGGAACTCCTGGAAGACAATGATGTATTGTCAAGCTGATTTTAACCTTGCAGTCCATAACTACTACAGTGATTTATATAGCAGCAAGGTGGCCTGCTCTGCAGTTGACATTGAAGCCTTTTTGGGGGCACTAGCCCTGACAGTTGTGACTTTAGAGTGGGTGAACACTTTGGGAGAGGATATCACACTTCCAGAGGTTAGAGCTACCATAAAATCCATGGCTAGAAATAAGACTCCTGGCTCAGACAGGCAGCTGGTGGAATTGTATTCCATATGTGTGGAGAAGATTATTTCCCCGATTAGAAGAATTATATAATACTGCAAGAGACGCGGACTACTCCCTGTGACTGCATGGGAAGCCCTGATTGTCCCCCTATTGAAGCCCAGAAAGTCTGCTTATGATAAGATGGCCTATATGCTGTTGTCAATGCTAAATCTAGACTATACGATTGTCAGCAAAGGTCTGGCCACCTGTCTTCTACCACACATGTCCACCCTCATCACCAAGATCAGTCGGGGTCTATCCCTGATTGTAATACACCCACATCCGGAGGCTGCTTAGGGTGTTAAAGACCAACACGTATGACAAAGAGGAGGACGTGATTTTTGCGGTTGACATAGAAAAGGTATTCAATAGTGTAGAATAACCCTATCTTTATAGTGTGATGTAACGTTTTGGCCTAGGCCCAAGATTTGTGGCATGTACTTGCTTATTATATACGGGCTCTTCGGTCAGGGTGTATCAGAGACACACTGAATAGGATGTAACACCAGGCAGGGGTACCCGCTGTCACACTTGCTGTGTGCCCTGGCCATGAAGTCTTTAGCCCTCCATGCCAGGGGTGGAATTGAATGCCACGGACTAGAGATGCTGGAAGAGACCCACCGTTTTGCGCTTTATGTGGATGATCTTTAACTCTTCCTCCATGATGTGGGGGGAGATTTTATAGGGCCAAAGAGCTCCTGACACGATTTGGGTGGATCTCAAGTTTTCAAATTGATTGGCAAAAGTCCTGTCTGTTTCTAACATGAGCCAACAGGGATAGTTTAATGGAATTGAGAGATTTGGGAATCTCAGTACTTGGCTTTCCCATGGTTGAACATTTATCATGACCCAGCTGATCTCCTAAAGGTTAATGTAGGGAAGGCTGTTCGCGGGGTGCAAACAAGTGGGGAGTTCTGATACACACTTCCCCTGTTTGTAGCAGTGAGAATTGCTTTATTGAAAACGATAGCCCTGCCCCAGGTGTTATATTTCTTCGTGGTCCTACCAGTGTGGATTCCGCGAAGCTTTTCCAAAGGCATCAGCTTGTTATCCACAGGCTTTATTTCGGGATCGGGCCACTGAAGAGTAGCATTAACCACAATGTTAAGGAGCTTAGCTCTTCCAGACAGAGTTATTATCTGGAGGCGCAATTACAGTGGCTGACTCAATGGGTAGGGTAGGGTTACACAGAGAGGGGACTTGAGTCCAGCTTTTCCGGATATTCATTGCTTATCTCAAGTTTTGCTGCAACTGCCGTCTCCAAGTGCTGGAGACAACACTGAATTTAGGGTGCTATACAAGTGTTGGACTAGTTGTCTACAGAAAATTAATCCTTCTAAAACTGAAATTGTAATGCTAAATTCTGGGCCGGCATGCCTTCCAGAAAAATTAAAACAACAAGTAAGGAAAACTGATCCTATTAGGTTCCTGGGAATATACATTACAGGTAAGTATGGGGAATCGGTCAAGAATAATCATGAAGCCACCAGTATTAAGATTCAGAGTTTGCTGAACAAAGGTCTAATCTTCCTTTGATTTTGATAGGACGAATGGCATTAATTAAGATATCGATTTTACCTCTTTTGATTTTTTTATTCACAAATATTCCGGTTAAGGTCAACAGTAGTTTTTTTTAAGGGATTGACGCTATGATTAGATCATTCGTGTGGAATAAAAAGACAGCTAGAGTTAAATTGCCAATCCTGCAATTAGATACTCAGTTGGGTGGGTTGGCGCTCCCAAATATTTGGTTCTATTATGATCCATTTTTTTTTGATTATGTAGCATGTTTTTTATCTAAACCTTGTCAGGTTGATATGTTTTTTTATCAGCAAGATGATCCAAGAGGCTGGAACTCAACTCCCTACTTTTTTAAAGACCTCAAAACTTCCAAAGAGACCTCGATATAAAACATTATTGGACTTTTCAAATCGTTTGTGTATGGTTTTTAAACAAAAGGACTTCTTGGGGTTCTTTTCTTTGAAATTATTTGAGTGTCTAGATTTAAATTTATATATTCATTCTACTCAATTAAAAAATGGAACAGTTCTGGGTTAGGGGTTTTGAATCAATTGGGCATTCAGGGCAGGCTAATTACCTGGGAAGAAGTTCAGGTAAGAAGTTTGGGTCCCAATAAACCTTCTTTTTTTAATTCGTTCAAATTATAAATTTCTTGAAAAAGTATAATTTTATTTTTAACATCCCCCTTGGTAAAATTGCTTCTGCACTATATGTTTCAAGATAATCTGGAGTTGGCAATTGGTATAATTTATTCAATTAGCAAGATGAGTCTCCTTTGGTATTAAAGATGTTGGCGAAGGTTGAAGTTCATACACAGTGTATTTTTTCTTATCAAGAATGGCAAAAAATCTCATCTTTAGGTAATAAGGCTTTAAGAGCAGCGAATTATAAAAGAATGTCATTTTTTGCCAAATGGATGGTAAACTAATTCTAATTCTAATTTAAAATATTTGTAGAGCGCAGCGTACACCTTGCGGTTTCACTAAATAAAATATTTGCAGAGGTTATAAATAGTTGTTTTTGCTGTGGTAGTTTAGCAGAAAGGGGATGACGACATATTTTCTTTTCCAGCCCTAAATTAAAAGATTTTTGGGAAAAAATATTTACATATTTTAGTGGTGCAATAATGAAAATCTATAAACCTTCCATAGAAGCTGCTTTATTTGGCATAGGTATTAAGGAGGCTATACTTTCCGAATCTCAGGGACGTTTTCTTGCTATTGCTATGCTGGTTGCCTGTTCATTGATTTTACAAAATTGGAGATCAGTGGAAATACCTTTGTTTGAAAAATGGTTGAGTAAAATGAAACGCACAAAATGTTTTGAAGAAGTTTATGGTAAGCGGATGGGGGTAACTAAGAAGTTCTCGAGGGTTTGGGATTATCTTGCGGATTGTGAATTTGATGATGTTTTATTAAATTAAGATGCAATTTGTTTATAGTGCAAAACATTTATTGTGATGTATAAATAACAACTGTTTTCTTGTGGCTCTGCTCAATAAAAAAAAAGTTTAAAAAAACAAAGAGTCTACAGAAGTTAAAAGTGTGACAACAATACACCACAGATAGCCCACTGGAGTTCTTGGTGGAACTACTGCATGGGGAGATTGGCGGGGACTGAGCGAGTGGGTGATGGTGGGTGTAAAGACGGTACAGACCTTAATCGAAGATGGACTCATGCTTCCATTTGCAGATTTCGAAGAGCGATAAAATATACCTTAGGTACACTACACAGGGCACTTACATTGGTGGTCCATAAACATTGGTAGGCGGGAATGACAGAGCCATCACACTCAGGGAGATGCCAGTATAATGTCGCCTTCTTGGGCACTTTTAGGGCAGCCATCTGCCCATATAGATGACTACAGGGAGATGTGACTTTGCATCTCGATGGACTCTGGTCATGATGGGAGGATGACCTTGTACCTCGTATCCCCAAAGTATCTAGAAATGCCAGATTCAAGCTCATTAATGTTTACATGCTTCACAGGGCGTACCTGACACCAGGGAGGATAAACAGACACTTTGTGATGAATGAGGCAAAATGCCCCTGTTGTGGGGAAATAGGGGCTGAGTTCCTCCACATGTTTTGGAGCTGCTGGAACTGATGGATAATTAGAAAGCTGTCACGAACACCTCAGCTGAGGTGACTGAAAGGGATCTCCACTGTACACCAGGCTACTGCATATTATATTGGTTCCCACAAACTGCTAAGACTAAAGTAACAAGTACGTTTCAGTATCTGGCGCTACTTTTAGCAAAGAGAGAAAAAACTTGGAATTGGACAGCCCAGAGGGGACCCAGAAATGAGGGGTGGAAGAAGGATCTTATGAGATGGGTGGATTATGAGGAGCAGTATGGATACGGGAAGTCAGGAGGGGTCTGGGGTCCCTGCAGCTGGCCAGGGCATGGGACGTGCTAGTGGGAGAAATGAGGCAATCTGATATTCCCTCCCAAAAGGAGGGTTTAGACACTCCCTGACTGCATCCACGGGGTTAGGCGATCTTGCTTTAACATGCTTTGAGAAGCTGTAAGTGGTTACTGCCTATCAGAACTTAACCTGGTTTTACTGGAGTATTTGTATTCAAGTCCCAACTTATAGAGGAGCCAGGGCATACTAATGGGTGGGGAGGGGGTAAGGGGATAGAGGTTACGGTTTATGTTGATTATGGCCCATGATCATCAGTAGGTAATTTGATGGGGCCAGGGTGTTTGCATCCCACCTTTGATTCCATTGTTCCCCTCAATGATTATCTGTTGTGAGCTACAAAATTACATTTAATGTTTCAATGACCAAAAGAGAGACGAGCTAACAATAACCTCAAGTTGGGTGCAATGCAGATGTATTAAAATCTGCATACTGTGACTTGGTTTAATTACAAAATAGAATAAAATGTGTTTAATAGAAAATGGATGTGTCAGTTTATGTATCAATATGTCATGGGGTGTTTTAGCCTATGAATGAGTGAGTGAATGAGTGAGTCTATGTAAGGATGTAGGTGTGGGTGTGAGAGTCTGAGTATGGGTTTCTGAATTGGTGTAACAGTGTCTGTAGGATATCTAAATGGGTGTGACAGTGTCTGTATGGGTACGTTTGTAGGTGTAAAACTGTCTAGGTGTAAGTGTAGGCTTGAGAGTCTCTGTATGGGTTTGTGTATGCGTGTGAGAGTCTGTATGTATTTATGAATGGGTCTAACAGTGTCTGTATGGCTGTAAGAGTGGGTCTGAGAGTGTCTGTATGGGTATATGAGTAGGTGTGCAATATCTATATGGTTATGTGAGTTAATGTGAGAATAAGAGTGAGTGTAAAAATAAATATATTTTTTGAGTCATGCTATAGCTGCGTATCCCCCTTGGAGTTACACTGTGGGGTCATGCTGAGCCCTGCGAGGGATCAGTGGATCTCGAGAGTGGCAAAAAAAACATTTTTATGGAACCCCAACCTCAGTATACATAACTAGTCCTCTTTTAAAACACACACATTCCCCCAGACGGATTTGCAGAGGCTCCGCCTCCCTATATATACAATTTTTTTGGGTTAGTATCTCTAAAACTACTGAATAGAATTACACCAAATCACAAAAAGCATGATCTGCGGAACAAAATCTATATTTCTGCCAAATGTGGTGCAATCCTGTCCAGCAGTTCGGGCTGCAGTCATCTTCAAAACTCCTATTGGAATTAACATGGGGAAAACGTGTTTTGGAACTCCCCTGTTTCTTGACCCCATTTTATGAGCAACCACCAAAACTTTCCAGTCAGAAGCTGAAGTGAGTGTCAAATTCTTTTGGAAAATTCATGACGATTCGTCAACTGACTCTAACGATATAGGCACCTGAAAAACATTGCTCGACCCAGTTTGCATCCAAAAAGCATTTTTTTTACTTGCCTATAACTTGGCGTTGTTTGACCATTCTTCATGAAATATTCCAGAAAAAGTGTCAAAGTAGGTTCTGTGTGTCATGGACGGTTTGGAGGTGATTCGTGCAGTGGGGACCGAGAAATAGGGGCGTGAAACCACTGAAACGAATTGCATCAAATTTGGCAGAAAGGCAGATGTTGTTCTGCAAATTGTGCTTTTTGTTATTTGGTGCAAATTCGTTCATTAGCTTCTGTGAAATTAAATCCAAACAATATAGTGATATCTATGGATGTGGATATTTGACAATTGTTTCGCAGTGAAAACGGTTAAACATGACGTGTTTGAGGTAAATCATGCAAGCACGCACCAGAGGGATTGCTCTGATTGGATGGATGCAACCTGAATAGAAATGTGTGGCGGTTTCACAGTGATCGTGGTTAAATTGTGACATGTTCTACGTAAAACGTGAAAGTGTGTGCCAATAGGAATGTTGTGATTGGTTTGACGCAACCAGAGCAAAAATGTATCGATCTGGAATGGTTCCGGGGGCTGAAAATTTGTGTCAAAGCTAAGATAAGGGGTCAGGGTTGAGATACTCTGACCCCATGTTTGAGAAATGGGGGTACTGGTGGCACAAGTTATGTGTCCAAAATTGATTTTTTAAATCGCACGCAGCCCCTGTGTACTGTCATGGAGACATCGCGACTGTTTCCACATCAGTGCTCGGTAGATAACGAGCCCCATGGCCCCCAAAGTTCTCCGGGTGGGGCACGCTTGGCGGCAGGACCGCCGCCTGTAAATGTACGCTCCAAAGTTTGCCTAACCGGTTAAGCAGCACCCCAACAGCAACCGAGCACTGATGTGGAAACAGTAACAAGGATTTAGGATGGATCCCGACAACTAAGGCCAATGTGTGGCTTTTAAAATATCCGGCAGTGACATTCGTGTATCCTTTCAGGAGGAGAGAAAGCCGGTACTGCAGTTCCCACAATACCTTGCCCTGTCTCAAATGAGCAGCCCATCTGGGGGCATGACAATTGGTCTATTGAAATGAGGGGACATGGGACCGGCTTGCACTTACTTATCCGTCAGCCTCTGAGGAAGAAGCAAAGACTTTGAAACGCGTCAGGCCAAATGACGGAAAGCTGCTAAAGGAATTGGAAAATCGGCATGGCATCCACACCTAATAAAAGGCTTGAAAGTACGTTGCTGTTGGGGTGCTGCTTAACCGGTTGGGAAAACCTTGGAGCGTATATATCTATATATATATATATATATATTGCTCAG
This sequence comes from Lissotriton vulgaris, assembly GCF_964263255.1. Lineage (NCBI taxonomy): Eukaryota > Metazoa > Chordata > Amphibia > Caudata > Salamandridae > Lissotriton > Lissotriton vulgaris. The sequence continues at coordinate 1,131,283,275 of NC_141689.1, read as the reverse complement.
GATTCCCAGCAGGGAAATGAAAACGCACTCTCTCGTCTTGTTTAGTTACAGCGGTTTATTCAGCAACCAGTACCCAAAGCGTTTCGCTTCTTACAAAGCTTGTTCACGGGAACAAGCTTTGTAGGAAGCGAAACACGTTGGGTACTGGTTGCTGAATAAACCGCTGTAAGTAAACGAGACGAGAGAGTGCTTTTTCATTTCCCTGCTTGGAATCCTGAGCAATAATTGAACGACTTGCCCAGTCGTAGAAAACCTGCACCACGCCATTAACAGAGCGCCGACACCAGCTTGGGCTGCAACTGCTTCGCATATATATATATATATATATATATATATATATATATATATATATATATATATATAGGATGTATGTCAACACAACATGGGCTTTTACCCTGCGTGCCATTACAACGCGGGCTTTACAACGCAAGTCGTTACCACGACCCTACGACTTGCGCTGTAGGGTGCTGGACTTAGGAATAGTAAGATTTACTATTCCAACACTAGCCTACGTACAGTATGGAAGGTGTTGGAGTAGTAAATCTACTATTCCTTAGCCTAGAGCGCCCTCCAGCGCAAGTTGTGGTAACGACTTGCGTTGTGAAGCCCGCTTTATAATGGTAGTAGGGTGTAAAAACTGCGTGGTAATGGATGTTCCCCTATATGGATGTATATATATATATTCCAAGCGCAGAATCCAGCGCGTGGACACAGAGATACGCCAAAAGCCAGTCTTTAGATATTTGCTGCTTTTATTAAATCATAAGGTGCAGGGTGAAAAATGCCGAACAGACGCGTTTCGGACAAAGCGTCCTTGCTCACTGTTGGCAGGAATGTGGACCACAATTCATATATATAGCATACATTTCACGTAAACGCGCCCAAATTCGAAAACATGTATGTGGAAATAGACATAGGACTCACACATTGCCTAAGCCTATATTGAAACGAAAATGGGCGCCATTTTGGAATGGTATAATTAAAACGCTGTCAATGCATAAAATATCATTGCATGTAATTATTGTACAGCTGTATACTAATAGTATATGCTAGGGCAATTACAAAATTGTGCATATTGGATCAAATCGCGCAAATGACGATGCAAATATCAATTGATAGAAACAATGACTGTACTAATACAAATTAATAAATTCTTCACAAAAATGTGTGTCAGGGATAATAAATGAATCTAACCATGCAATGTTTTTGGTTAAAACGACTATAGGGGATTATACATAATAAATTGGAACAACACATTATTTTATATATCAACGTTGATTTTTTGATCCAAGAAATAGGTGACATTGTATAATAAAGTGCATAGTGCAATATGTAAACATTCATATGTGCAAAGTTCTGCATAATAAAGTGCAAAAGTACTTCTTTATCTTGATGTGCAAATACGCATAAATGTCCACCTATAATATTGACTTGTATCAACATGATATTATAATCATATAACGTTCATAATGCCCATCTATGGTAATTTGTTATCATTTTCAAAAAATGATTTCCCTGTGGTACACACCGTATTCAATACATGAAAAGTAGCGTGAATTCAATGTCATCCTGATGGTTTGTCGAAGCACATACTAAATAAAGTATCTCTAAATGCTAATGCTATTACAATGGTGGTCTGTATTTGATCAACTTGAATCAAACAATAAACGCGTGAGGAGAAAAACGTGACAACTGAAAAATAATGCACAAGGGTAATCATACAAAAAACTTTTTTTTGAATAGATTAAACCCAATATCATTGCAAGGGAAAAATAAAAAGAAGAAAAAATTATCAAAAATCTGCTCTAAAAAAGGACATGAGGTACATACGGCAATTCTTTTGACACCAAATGGATGTCTGTTAATCATAGTGGACTAGAACACAGAGAAACCTTCCCATATGGGGATTCTTGAATTACTGAAACAAAGGTAAGCAATGCAGGTCATAAGATTCTCACAAAAAATTGCTTAAATCTTCCCCCATGTTCAGACCCCCCGGTATTTTACTATTGAGTTGCACAATATATCTTGATTCGAGCTGCCTAAGTTTGGATTCATAATCTCCACCTTTTTTAGAGGTGGTCACAGCATCGATCACATAATATTTCAAGTGTGCCAAGTTCTTATTGTGAAATTGCTGAAAATGTCTCGCTACTGGGTAGCTTTGGTCAGCATTCACAATGGCCCTTAGATGTTGTAATATGCGTTGGTGCACAGGTAGGTTGGTGCTACCAAAGTATCTCAAGTTGCAACTGCAAGTAAGCACATATACTGCCAGGTCTGACCTACAAGTATAGTGTGCATTCAGAAATACCGGTTTTATACTAAAGGGGGTTGTATATGACTTGGTATTAATTCCGAAATTGCAGGCCCTGCAAGAGCTGCATCGGAAAAAGCCCTTTCGTGGGGATAACCAGCTGTCACTTTTAGACAACTCTGGGCTGTTAGTGACTAATTCATTGCGCATCCCAAATGCTCGCCTATAAGTGATGGTTGGAGTGTTGGGCAGAATGTCTCTGAGTACAGGGTCGGTAAGGATGACAGGCCATTGTGTTTTAACCATGGAAGCAATTTGTCGAGCTTGGCGACTAAAGCCAGAAATGAGTCTGATGTTATTAATCTCCTGACCCTCACCAGTTTGTGAATTGGATACTCTAAGGGGGTCTAATAGTTCAAGACGATTAAGGCGGTTGGCCTTCTGCCTTGCCACATTGAGGGCGTGAGAATTGTAACCCCTCGCTGTCAGTCTAGCTTTTGCTTCTAGCTGATGGTGATCGCGGAGTTCAGTGGAACTACAGGCCCTATGTATCCTCAAAAATTCACCATAAGGAATTGCTCGAATGGTGTGCTGTGGATGGAAGCTTTGCGCATGCAATATTGAATTACCTGCAGTATTTTTCCTAAATAGACTGGTGGTCACAATATAGTCTATTATTTTCACTTGCACATCTAAGAAGCTTGCTTCCTTGGCACTAATATCAGCGGTGAAGGTTAGGTTTAAATTGTTGGTATTGATATTTTCAACAAATTGTTGTGCCAGTTCACTTGAACCTTTCCAGATGATGATTACATCATCGATGTATCTCCAATATTTGACTATGTTGTTGAGCCAAAATATGGAGTGTGTAACCCTGAGGACATGTTCCTCCCACCAGCCAACGTGGAGCCCCGCGTAGCTGGGGGAGAAACATGCCCCCATGGCCACTCCCCTCAATTGTTTATATACCTAGTTCTCAAACAGAAAAACATTATTATTTAAACATTTATCTATCATGGAAACGAGCATGTTGTTATGATTATACAGTTCCATTGGTCTTTTACCCAGGTAAAACTTGATTGCATTGATGCCATCTGTATGGGAGATACTTGTATATAAGGTGGCTATGTCCATGGTTATTAGCAGGTAATCAGCCGACCACATGCATTGATTTAAGGAGTGCAAAAATTCATTGGTATCCTTGATATAAGCGCGAAGGGAGGTCACAAATTCTTGTAAATGAAAGTCAATGTATTTTGAAGTGTTTTCATATAAGCTGTTTATCGCCGAGACGATGGGCCTGCCAGGTACCGGAGTTATTCCCTTATGCACTTTAGGGATAAAATAAATGTTTGGTATCACCGGGTTCTCCTTATGTAGAAATTTTAACTCATCTCTCGATAGCAGTCCCTCCCGATTCCAGCGATTCAAGTCATTATAGAAAGATTGTTGTATGACTTTGGTACTTTTCAAATCGGATAAAGCATAACAGGATTGATCATCAAGGTGTCTATGGGCCTCCTCTATATACGCTTTTTCCCCCAAAGAACTATGTTGCCTCCTTTGTCGGACTGGTTGATAATTATATTATCATTTGTTTTCAGTTTTTTCATTAAGTTGTTGTACGGTCTCATTTTCACGTTGGTTAAACTTTGTGTTTTCATAACCTTAGTTTGTAATTTTTTCAGACCTTCTGTGATCAATTCCGCATAGGTGTCAATAGCATCTTTGGGCATGCTTAGAATAAACGTCGAAGGAGCTTTAAAGGGACTGAATGTTGTGTCACTGAGACTGATACCTTCCTCAATATCTTGTGTGTCGATTACGTCATCACCATCATTACGAAGATGATGCATTGTTTTCATGAGGTTGGCATCTTTGGCTTGCAGTCCGCTCGTAGGTACTTTTACATGGGCTGATACATTTTTCTTACTTGCCAAAGTGGTTTTCACTGCAAAGTACTTTTTTAATTTTATCTTACGAATGAACTTAAACACTTCAATTCGTGTATTGCAATAATTAAAATAACTCTCAGGACAATAAGAAAGTCCCAAAGTCAATAGTTGTTTTTCAGCCTCATTCAATTGTATATCAGTCAAGTTGATGATCGTTTTTTCATTTATTAATTTTTGTTCTGCCAATGCTTTTTCTTTTGCTGTCGCCCCCTTCCTCTTGGCGCATTTTCGGCGCTCACGGCGCCTTTTGTTCCTGCGTTGCTTGTTGATGCGTTTGCATTCCTCAATGACATTTTGCGTTGCACTCGCATATATTCGAGTTCTTCCGCTAATGTTAATTGGCCCATATCCCCTTGTTTTGCACCTTGGGGTCCGGCATCTGAATCTTCACTACTTGGCACTAGACTATCCGTAGAGCCTGATATATTGGATTCATTCTCGTCGACCTCCCTTGTCGGCATTTGTTGATTTGCTGGTGCCTGTCTTGTCAATCCTGGACCCTGTTGTTTTCTCAGATAGTCGTACTTGCGAGCAAATGCATATATTTGCCCGAGTTTATAATCTTGTTCATCGCGGGCAAATTTATATACTTTGGGAGTTTTTATTGTATCTTCATGTTTTCTAAGTCGTTCTTTTATTTCCTTTCTGGTTTGCTCAATTAGTGCTTTGTCTTTGGCAAACTGCTCTTTGGATAGCTCTTCATTTATTCGAACGATTTCCTGCAAGTTTTTTTCACGATCAATCTTGGCATATTTCACTAAGAGGCACAGTAATCTCATTGACGCCTCCAAGTTACTTTCTGCCCAGTCTTTCAAAAGTAAGGGGTTAGGGTTCTCGAAACTGGGAAATAACATTATGTGTAGTCCCCGTGGTACTCTGCCCACCTCATGGTATTTTTCCAATGAGCGGATTTCCCACCACTTAGTGAGCTCACTTCTGGAATTCTTTTCTAGTTCTTTCAACAGTTTCTTTGTTTCATTAACTTTCTCTGCTTGTTGAGGGTTGTTCTTTGCTGCGTTGCCATCCTGCCCTATTATAGGCAGATTCAAAAACAGCTGATCGAACGCCTCCTCCCGTTCCCGCTCTTCCGATATATCACCCTGAAAAGTTTTTTCCTTGTGTCTTTTGCAGTTAAGGTTTGGATAAGTAATCTAACATCAAACCCTTCGTGCTGGCTTATAGGGCACCTCCTTGACCTAAGCGATTGCAATCATGCGTTATCACCCAGCTCACCGTTTGTTTGCTGCCGTCTGAATTCGCTGTCCGACTTGTTCCAAGGCAGCTGCTTTCAGGTGACTAGTAACTCGCTCGTTTTCAGCAAATCGCGTAGGGGGCTGTAATCCGTTGCACGATGGAGCAATTAATCCAACTTGGTCCATTTGTAGAACAGCCTGCTTTGTAGAGGAGGGGTCCACGCTTTCAGGAACTGACCTTATCCTGATGAATATAACAATCCAGCCGGTAGCCGCGCCGACATTCCAAGCGCAGAATCCAGCGCGTGGACACAGAGATACACCCACTTGTGCAGGTATTTGAACTGATAAAAGAGTGCCCCGCAAAACGTTTATGCACGCCAGCATTTTCCGATACCTCTGAAGAAGTGATCAGTCATGAAACGCGTCAGGCCGGATTTGAAATTTTTTTTAAAAAAAAAAGACTTTTAGCTGTGCTCCCTTGTTACTCCCAGCAGCAAGCTTTCATTACATTTTGTGCAATATTCCTCCTGTGTGGGCTCCTTCAAGTTGTTGTGGCAACGAGTTTTGGATGTGTAACGGCCAGCCCAAGGCCGTGTAAGGAACCCCGCTGCGAGCACAGACCCGAGGCATCGCATACCTGCGCTGCCGTGGTTTTCAACGGGACAGGAGCGGCCAATGAAAGAGGGAACGAGTCTGCTGGATGAAGCAAGATCGTACAGCCCCCCACTTGGGAACATTGTGGTTCATTTGGTGCAGCGTGACACAACAGCTCACGGGAGCAGGAGCGGAGACACTACGAATACCTGAATGCCGTGCGAACGGCCACACCCACTTGTGCAGGTATTTGAACTGATAAAAGAGTGCCCCGCAAAACGTTTGTGCACGACAGCATTTTCCGAAACCTCTGAAGAAGTGATCAGTCATGAAATGCGTCAGGCCGGATTTGAAAAAGACTTTTAGCTGTGCTCCCTTGTTTCTCCCAGCAGCAAGCTTTCATTAAATTTTGTGCAATATTCCTCCTGTGTGGGCTCCTTCAAGTTGTTGTGGCAACGAGTTTTGGATGTGTAACAGCCAGCCCAAGGCCGTGTAAGGAACCCCGCTGCGAGCACAGACCCGAGGCATCGCATCCCTGCGCTGCCGTGGTTTTCAACGGGACAGGAGCGGCCAATGAAAGCGGGAACAAGTCTGCTGGATGAAGCAAGATCGTACAGCCCCCCACTTGGGAACATTGTGGTTCATTTGGTACAGCGTGACACAACAGCTCACGAGAGCAGGAGCGGAGACACTACGAATACCAGAATGCCGTGCGAACGGCCACACCCACTTGTGCAGGTATTTGAACTGATAAAAGAGTGCCCCGCAAAACGTTTGTGCACGCCAGCATTTTCCGAAACCTCTGAAGAAGTGATCAGTCATGAAACGCGTCAGGCCGGATTTGAATTTTTTTTTTTTTTAAAAAGACTTTTAGCTGTGCTCCCTTGTTTCTCCCAGCAGCAAGCTTTCATTAAATTTTGTGCAATATTCCTCCTGTGTGGGCTCCTTCAAGTTGTTGTGGCAACGAGTTTTGGATGTGTAACGGCCAGCCCAAGGCCGTGTAAGGAACCCCGCTGCGAGCACAGACCCGAGGCATCGCATACCTGCGCTGCCGTGGTTTTCAACGGGACAGGAGCGGCCAATGAAAGAGGGAACGAGTCTGCTGGATGAAGCAAGATCGTACAGCCCCCCACTTGGGAACATTGTGGTTCATTTGGTGCAGCGTGACACAACAGCTCACGGGAGCAGGAGCGGAGACACTACGAATACCTGAATGCCGTGCGAACGGCCACACCCACTTGTGCAGGTATTTGAACTGATAAAAGAGTGCCCCGCAAAACGTTTGTGCACGACAGCATTTTCCGAAACCTCTGAAGAAGTGATCAGTCATGAAATGCGTCAGGCCGGATTTGAAAAAGACTTTTAGCTGTGCTCCCTTGTTTCTCCCAGCAGCAAGCTTTCATTAAATTTTGTGCAATATTCCTCCTGTGTGGGCTCCTTCAAGTTGTTGTGGCAACGAGTTTTGGATGTGTAACGGCCAGCCCAAGGCCGTGTAAGGAACCCCGCTGCGAGCACAGACCCGAGGCATCGCATACCTGCGCTGCCGTGGTTTTCAACGGGACAGGAGCGGCCAATGAAAGCGGGAACGAGTCTGCTGGATGAAGCAAGATCGTACAGCCCCCCACTTGGGAACATTGTGGTTCATTTGGTGCAGCGTGACACAACAGCTCACGGGAGCAGGAGCGGAGACACTATGAATACCAGAATGCCGTGCGAACGTCCACACCCACTTGCAGGTATTTGAACTGATAAAAGAGTGCCCCGCAAAACGTTTGTGCACGCCAGCATTTTCTGAAACCTCTGAAGAAGTGATCAGTCATGAAACGCGTCAGGCCGGATTTGAAAAAGACTTTTAGCTGTGCTCCCTTGTTTCCCCCAGCAGCAAGCTTTCATTAAATTTTGTGCAATATTCCTCCTGTGTGGGCTCTTTCAAGTTGTTGTGGCAACGAGTTTTGGATGTGTAACGGCCAGCCCAAGGCCGTGTAAGGAACCCCGCTGCGAGCACAGACCCGAGGCATCGCATACCTGCGCTGCCGTGGTTTTCAACGGGACAGGAGCGGCCAATGAAAGCGGGAACGAGTCTGCTGGATGAAGCAAGATCGTACAGCCCCCCACTTAGGAACATTATGGTTCATTTGGTGCAGCGTGACACAACAGCTCACGGGAGCAGGAGCGGAGACACTACGAATACCAGAATGCCGTGCGAATGGCCACACCCACTTGTGTTGGTATTTGAACTGATAAAAGAGTGCCCCGCAAAACGTTTGTGCACGCCAGCATTTTCCGAAACCTCTGAAGAAGTGATCAGTCATGAAACGCGTCAGGCCAGATTTGAAAAAGACTTTTAGCTGTGCTCCCTTGTTTCTCCCAGCAGTAAGCTTTCATTAAATTTTGTGCAATATTCCTCCTGTGTGGGCTCCTTCAAGTTGTTGTGGCAACGAGTTTTGGATGTGTAACAGCCAGCCCAAGGCCGTGTAAGGAACCCCGCTGCGAGCACAGACCCGAGGCATCGCATCCCTGCGCTGCCGTGGTTTTCAACGGGACAGGAGCGGCCAATGAAAGCGGGAACAAGTCTGCTGGATGAAGCAAGATCGTACAGCCCCCCACTTGGGAACATTGTGGTTCATTTGGTACAGCGTGACACAACAGCTCACGAGAGCAGGAGCGGAGACACTACGAATACCAGAATGCCGTGCGAACGGCCACTCCCACTTGTGCAGGTATTTGAACTGATAAAAGAGTGCACCGCAAAACGTTTGTGCACGCCAGCATTTTCCGAAACCTCTGAAGAAATGATCAGTCATGAAATGCGCCAGGTCGGATTTGAAAAAGACTTTTAGCTGTGCTCCCTTGTTTCTCCCAGCAGCAAGCTTTCATTAAATTTTGTGCAATATTCCTCCTGTGTGGGCTCCTTCAAGTTGTTGTGGCAACGAGTTTTGGATGTGTAACGGCCAGCCCAAGGCCGTGTAAGGAACCCCGCTGCGAGCACAGACCCGAGGCATCGCATACCTGCGCTGCCGTGGTTTTCAACGGGACAGGAGCGGCCAATGAAAGCGGGAACGAGTCTGCTGGATGAAGCAAGATCGTACAGCCCCCCACTTGGGAACATTGTGGTTCATTTGGTGCAGCGTGACACAACAGCTCACGGGAGCAGGAGCGGAGACACTACGAATACCAGAATGCCGTGCGAACGTCCACACCCACTTGCAGGTATTTGAACTGATAAAAGAGTGCCCCGCAAAACGTTTGTGCATGCCAGCATTTTCCGAAACCTCTGAAGAAGTGATCAGTCATGAAACGCGTCAGGCCGGATTTGAAAAAGACTTTTAGCTGTGCTCCCTTGTTTCTCCCAGCAGCAAGCTTTCATTAAATTTTGTGCAATATTCCTCCTGTGTGGGCTCTTTCAAGTTGTTGTGGCAACGAGTTTTGGATGTGTAACGGCCAGCCCAAGGCCGTGTAAGGAACCCCGCTGCGAGCACAGACCCGAGGCATCGCATACCTGCGCTGCCGTGGTTTTCAACGGGACAGGAGCGGCCAATGAAAGCGGGAACGAGTCTGCTGGATGAAGCAAGATCGTACAGCCCTCCACTTGGGAACATTATGGTTCATTTGGTGCAGCGTGACACAACAGCTCACGGGAGCAGGAGCGGAGACACTACGAATACCAGAATGCCGTGCGAATGGCCACACCCACTTGTGCAGGTATTTGAACTGATAAAAGAGTGCCCCGCAAAACGTTTGTGCACGCCAGCATTTTCCGAAACCTCTGAAGAAGTGATCAGTCATGAAACGCGTCAGGCCAGATTTGAAAAAGACTTTAGCTGTGCTCCCTTGTTTCTCCCAGCAGCAAGCTTTCATTAAATTTTGTGCAATATTCCTCCTGTGTGGGCTCCTTCAAGTTGTTGTGGCAACGAGTTTTGGATATATATATATATATATATATATATATATATATATATATATATATTACCTACTGGCGTTCGCCAGTAGGTATATATAGTTAGAATTTTTTCCCTATGGGACTTTTGAAAATTCTATGTCTAATAACTTTGGCGTTTGTGGATGGAATCGGCTGAAATTTTCAGGAAAATGGCACATTTTGTTTCTGAGCAGCTCCTGAAAATTTGGTGGGGTTTCGTCAAGGGGGGGCTGAGAAAAAAGGGGGGTCCCAAAACGCGTTTTTTGCATTGAGTTTTCCATAGGGCGGTTGGACTCACTTTTAGCTCGAACGGCTGAATGGATTTGCACGAAACTTGGCAAAATTGTAGGGACTGTTAGCCCGATGTGCCTTTGCTAGGTCTCAATATATGTGCTCCAGTAGTTTTTGAGAAATTAACGTTCAAACCAAGATATATATCTGTAACAGCGCTCTGGGCAGCGATCCGGTCCGCTTACTTTTCGCTTATCGGAACTTTGCGCGCAGAAAGCTGATTGGCTCTCCGGTGTCTGTCAACATTCTAAACAGTCCGGAGCGGACGCCATCTTGTCTCTCGGTAGGATCGAGAGAGAAGAAGAGGTGGAAAACGAAGGGGGAATTTAATGAAAGGGGGCAAGGTATCCCCCTCTTGACCTCCTAGGAATGTTGTTGGGGTTATTAAAGGGTCCCGTGGGGAAAATAAAAAAAAAATGATTTTTCACGGTAGAAGCGCGGCCGCGAACTGGTAGCGAAACGGGAATTCGCCATTTTGTGCTTCGTAAATTAAATTACTAGTTATAAGTGGGTACGGGAGACGTATCCTAATCCCCTATGTTTCCTGAGGGTGGGTGAGGAGGCTGATATATGTTGATACATCTCTTCCAGCGGCTGTGCGTGAGCTTTTTTTTTTTTTTTGCTGCGTGACAGTCCGGAGCGGCCGCCATCTTGTCTCTCGGTAGGATCGAGAGAGAAGAAAAGGTGAAAAACTAAGGGGGAATTTAATGAAAGGGGGCAAGGTATCCCCCTCTTGACCCCCTAGGAATGTTGTTGGGGTTATTAAAGGGTCCCGTGGGGAAAATAAAAAAAAAATGATTTTTCACGGTAGAAGCGCTTCACGGGCCGCGAACTGGGCCGCAAACTGGTAGCGAAACGGGAATTCGCCATTTTGTGCTTCGTTAATTAAAGTACTAGGTATAAGGGGGTGCGGGAGACATATCCTAATCCCCTATGTTTCCTGAGGGTGGCTGAGGAGGCTGATATATGTTGATATATCTCTTCCAGCGGCTGCGCCATCTTGCCTTTTTTCGAATGCCACAATTTTGTCGTGCACGGCAGCCATTTTAGATGCCAGGCTGGTCCCAGGCTATCACCTACCCCTGCGGATGTAGTTTATGGCCCCAGCTGTAGAGAATTCAGACATGCCAATTCTCCTGATTCAGGCGTGTGAGTACTGATTTCAGTGCTAGTCTCCCGCCTCCCGATTTCTGCAAGCAAAAACCCGGGGGCATATTACTAACAACTAGCGATAATTTTTGTCTATAACTTGTTTAGAGACAAAAATTATCGCCGCACATCGGCGATTTTTATCGCAGATAAACCTTGCTATTATCGCAGAAAAGTCAGCGATATTCATGTATTATCGACCTAATGCTCTTAGCCATGTTATCCACCTCCCATTGGATAACATGGCTAAGAACTGCTCAGGGCAGGTGTTAGCTTTTGGAGATATTCGCGCTTAGTGCGAATATCTCCAAAACTTGGTAATAGAAGGTAGCGATGTTAGGGACTGTTTCCAGTCGCTAACATCTTGGCACGCCACTTTGCATGTCATTAGTGATAAGTATCACTGACATGCAAAGCCGGGCCCAAGATGGTCGCTATCTCCTTTTAGGTGTCACTAACTGGTGTTAGCGACAGCTTGATAATAGGGAAATAATTTTATCTCCGCTTTCATGGTTTTTAAAGCCAAAAAAGCGGAGATAAACCCCCTTGATAATATGCCCCACGATTCCTTGGGGGTTTCAGCTGATAGGGCTTGGTATTGTGTTACATGGTAATTTTTCCATGAAACGTCAGAGGGTCGATGTAGGGGTTCTAGAAGAGGTGATAAACCATTTAAGCCTCATAAACAAGCGCATGGTCTTTTAAAGATTTCTGAAGTACTCGGGGCGGCGGTGTGTGTGTGCCCTCTTTCAGGAGCGGGCGGGGGGGCACTGCCAGCAACTTGCCAGGTCAGGTAGTGTTCAACACGTGCATCACCCTTTCTCTGCCTGCTATTGCGCTCCATGCTTCGGAAAGGTAAGAAAAAGAACGTGCATTTGAGTTTGAAATGTCCGATCCTGCAGCAGCACACTTCCAAAGCCCACACATGACAATAACCCGATTCAAGGCCCCATTCACCCGTTTTTCAAAAAATAGATAACACTCCAACAAAGTAAGGTTATAAAACTTTATTAACTTTTAACGATAATGAACAGAACAAAAACTAAAAACATTTAAACATTTATTAACACAAAAAGCAACAATGGTTAGAAGCTGTCTTTTGTGCGAATAGTCCCAAGGCAGCACAACGTGCAGAGTTCTGGACGGCACCCAGGTGATGTCGCCTGGGTGCCGCACTGGTTTAGGGATCCTACAATGCTGCTCCGAAAATTGGCGTGGGGCGTCCCGGGTGGGGCGGGGGGAGGCCTCGTCAGTAGCGGTCTGTTGTGCGAATAGTCCCAAGGCAGCACAACGTGCAGAGTTCTGGACGGCACCCAGGTGATGTCGCCTGGGTGCCGCACTGGTTTAGGGATCCTACAATGCAGCACAGAAAAACAGCGTGGGGCGTCCCGGGTGGTGCGGGGGGAGGCCTCGTCAGTAGCGGTCTGTGTCCAGTGTCACATGGCTGACACAACATGTACGACAGGCACCCAGGTGATGTCCAGTAAACTGCCGCACTGGTTTTGGTATCCTACAATGCTGCTCCGAAAATTGGCGTGCGGCGGCCCGGGGGGGGGGGGGGGAGGCGGCGTGAACGGGCCTCCCCAGGTGGCGGCCATTCAGCTGTTTACCGCCCGCTCTTGCGACTACAGCGTCTCGCTCACCATGTAGTTGAGTTGTTCCCACTCTTGCGGTGCAGCGATAGGCGGCTGCCACATGACTCTTAAAATGGCGGACGGCTCTTCGGTTTTGGGCCTGGTCCACTGAAATGGCCCTGGGACACCTTGGAAGTCGGATGCTTGCCTGCTAGGGCTTGGGCTCCATTCTCGAAAAGCGTCCCCTCAGCCGTGAAGATTGTATAAAAGTCTTGGGGGCTCCCGACTCCCGCAGGCTTTCGGTGGGGAGCGGCTGCCATGATTGCTCGCGGAATGACCACGACGGAGCCACGAGATGGTGGTGCTCTCATGCTGACGCCAGCTTTAGTCTGAATGATCCAGAAACAAGGTGGGGCTTTCATCGTTTGGGAAAAAAAAATGTTCTAAACCAATGAAAAGTGTTATTTTTAGGTCATATGACCAAGCCTTCCATCTTTAGGAAACCAAAAGTAAAATGAACCAATGAAAAGTTTTATAAACAAGTCACATGACCTGTTATGCGACATAGGGCTACAAAAAGCGTAGAAAATCCGTTGGCACGTGAGGCGGCGTCAGTAGCGGACCGATGTGCGAATAGGCCGAAGGCAGCACAACGCGCCGAGATCCGGATGGCACCGAGGTGGTGTCCAGCAAATTGCCGCACTGGTGTGGCCATCCTACAATGCTGCGCCGAAAGACGGCGTGTCCAGCTGAATTGCGGTCACTGTTGCGGTACAGTGACTCGAACGCGCCGAGATCCGGATGGCGCCGAGGTGGTGTCCAGCAAATTGCCGTACTGGTGTGGCCATCCTACAATGCTGCGCCGAAAGACGGCGTGTTCAGCTGAGTTCCGGTCACTCTTCCGGCACAGTGACTCGAACGCGCTGAGATCCGGATGGCACCGAGGTGGTGTCCAGCAAGTGGCTGCACTGGTGTGGCCATCCTACAATGCTGCGCCGGAAGTCGGCGTGGGGTGCCCCGTTGGCTTATGAGGTGATGTCAGTAGTGGACTGATGTGTGAATAGGTCGGAACCAGCACAAGGCGCCAAGATCCGAATGGCAAGTCCTGGATGTTGAGTGCCTCAGTTGAGATTTCTGAGCAGTGCTTGTAGAACTGTCTGAAGCTTATTTGCACCTGCTGCAGCTTCACTAGGTCCGGCGGAACTTGTTGCCTTTTCCTTTCTGCTTCTTTTCCTACAATGCGTTCCTTCTGAAGACACGACCAGGTCCCTGAATGTGTGCAGGGGGACGCTATTGAATGAATGAACGCGCCGAGATCTGGATGGCACCGAGGTGGTGTCCATCAAATTGCCGCACTGGTGTGTCCATCCTACAATGCTGCGCCGAAAGTCGGCGTGGGGTGCCCCGTTGGTTTATGAGGTGATGTCAGTAGCGGACCGATGTGTGAATAGGTCGGAACCAGCACAAGGCGCCCTGCACTGTTGAGCCTTTTTCAATGTCTGTTTTTTGTTCTTTCCCTTCCATCAAAAACAAAACAAAAATACAAGGCGCCAAGATCCGAATGGCAAGTCCTGGATGTTGAGTGCCTCAGTTGAGAGTTCTGAGCAGTGCTTGTAAGACTGTCTGAAGCTTATTTGCACCTGCTGCAGCTTCACTAGGTCCGGCGGAACTTTTTTCCTTTTCCTTTCTGCTTCTTTTCCTACAATGCGTTTCATCTGAAGACACGACCAGGTCCCTGAATGTGTGCAGGGGGACGCTATTGATTGAATGAAAATGGCGGCTTGACACAAAGCTGACTCAAGCGTTACTGTTGGTGCTATACAGACAAAAATTGGTTTTCAGTTTGTACATTCTTCAGGTTTTTTTTTCCATCCAAGTCTGATTGAGAGTTTGTAGAAAAATGGCTTCAGATTTTCCACATACTACTCTTCAACATTCTTCCTAAATGTAACAATGTGAAACTCACTAGGAGAACGGCTGTTTCTGTTTCCTTTCAAAATGCTGCCACCAATATTTTCTGAATGGAAGACATCATCTTGTAACATAAAGGGCCGAAAGGGGTTCTGGTCTGGCCGATGGTTGGTGGAGACATTTTGACTATATCTTGGACCTGCCCGGCCTCGCCCAAAATGGCGCCGGTATAAATGGGACTCGTAACTCTTTGCCCGCAAATGTATATCTAGAAAATGTTATTGTAAGTGGCCCTGTCGTATTTTAATTACAAAATGTACGTCCACCGATACCGCAACTGTTAGACACCTTTGTTCTTGTCACCTAATGGCCCGCTCGTTACGTTCTTCTACAGTGTAAATGTCTCCTCATCATATACGATTTGAGTTTGCTCCGTGGCCGGCCCACGTGGTTATAGGCCCGTATTTGTATACTGACATTTTCACAATAAAGGTTTTTAAAACAAAACACGGTAGTAGTATTTTCATTTGTAAAGTTTTTACTTTTAGTGACTGTTTTCGAATCAGTAAAAGGCAAGTGAAATAAAGCAGTCCAATTACATGACGGATAAAAGGTATAATATGTAGGAACGCAGTAAAGATAAATGGTCAAGGGCAGTTGTGTTTTTCATGTCTGCAACATAAAGTGATCGATAAGAATCTGATAATCAGGCGTATCGGCGACTAAGACAGCAGGCCGAATCTCTTTTACTCAACGGCTCCGTCATGGAAGGAAGAAACGCCCTTTTTCTCGAAAAAGGAATATATTTTACTTGCCAGACAGTTGTAAATTTTCCGGGAAAGTACATTAGCCTGGAATATTATAACATATGTTTGAAAAAAAAATATTGTTCGAAAATAATAAAAAGCGTAATTTTTAGGTCATATGACCAAGCTTTTCATCATTAAATTAACAAAAGTAAAATGAACCAATGAAAAGTTTTATTAACGAGTCACATGACCTGTTATGCTTACGTTACGCGCTGCGCGCCGCGCCTCGGATCACTTCCGGGTGCGCTAACGCGGCGTGTCATAAAACGCATTACGCGACAACGTAGGTCAAGAATATAGTCTAAATGTCTCCACCAACCAGCGTTCAGAACACAACCCCTTTCAGCAGTCCAAAAAGTTCTGTTAAATGACAACAGAGGGGACAGGCAACAAGAACCATCAGTCAAAGAGGGGAGGGCAAGTTCTTCTCTTCCGGGTCATGTTGGGGCGCTACCGGAACTGATCGAATTGGTAGTCTACAGTGTTTCTGGATGTTTCAGACTAAAGCTGGCGTCAGCATGAGACCACTACCATCTCGTAGCTCCGTCGTGGCCATTCCACGAGCAATCATGGCAGCCGCTCCCCACCAGAAGCCTGCGGGAGTCGGAGGCCCCCAAGACTTTTGTAGAATCTTCACGGCTGAGGGGACGCTTTTCGAGAATGGGATCCAAGCCCTAGCAGACAAGCGTCCGAGTTCCAAGGTGTCCCAGGGCCATTTTAGTGGACCAGGCCCAAAACCGAAGAGCCGGCCGCCATTTTGAGAGTCCTGTGGCAGCCGCCTATCGCTGCACCGCTAGAGCGGGCGCATCTCAACTACATGGTGAGCGAGACGCTGTAGTCGCAAGAGCGGGCGGAAAACAGCTGAATGGCGGAAGAGGCACAGTGTAGCAAAAGCGGGCGGAATGGCAACTAAAACGATAAAGGGGCGCCTCACTACAGCTTGTCTTCAGGTCAAACGGATTGTGGGACAAGGTCCAGAATTGAAGAGTCATCAGAAGGCAAAAAGTACCGCCGGACCCCGGGAGCCGGCCGCCTATGTCGGGGGCGATCTCAGGCTACACCAGTGCTATAAGACTTGGGGAGGGTGTCGGAGCCAAGCGTCTTCTCCGAGTCCATGGCCATCACAGCGCCCCTCAGGGGCCTCCGTCAAGCTGTTTAGGAAGGTAACATATCATATTGTTTTCTAATGCAGTCAGGTCCACAAACGACACTCACTTACTTTGAGAATAGTGAAGCTGCAGTAGGAGGAAATAAGCTTCAGACAGTGTTACAAGCGCTGCTCAGAACTCTTAACTATGGCACCCAACATCCAGAACTTATGCTATTTGAGAATGGTAGTGACATCGAAGCATCTCGGGGACCAAAACCATTAACGTACTTTCACGTATGAAAATCTTACTTGGGGAGGGGGCAGGAGCGAAGCGCCCCCTCCCAGTCAGCGCCACCACACCGTATGTTGAAAATCTGAAGCCATCGTTCTACAAAGTCAACCAAACTTGGATTGAAAAATCTAGAAAAATGTACAAACTGAAAACCAGTTTTGGTCTGCATAGCATCAGTAACAACGCTTGAGTCAGCTTTGTGTCAAGCCGCCATTTTGATTCAACAAAGCACAGGCATTGAAAAAGGCTGAAATTCAGAACTCTAAACTATGGCACCCAACATCCAGGAGCTTGCTATCCGGATCTTGGAGCCTTGTGCTGTTTTCGATCTATTCACACATCGGTCCACTACTGACATCATCTTATAAACCAACGTTATGTAAATAGTTTTTTAATAAAATGTTTTACCCTATTTCTTTGCTGGTGTGTTGTCTATATTTTTAATATTTGCATAGGGTTTGTCATTATTTTGTGCGGGATGGGTGATGGAGCCGAGCTGTCTTGCAGCCCTCATGGTGTGGAGCTCAGTTCATCTCACTATTTTCGTATTTCTCAAGAAGGGTTGTTCCTAATATTTCTATTTTAGCGAGGTCAAAAAGAGATCCAATTAGTGGCCTACTGATTTTGCTCGATTACTTTTATTTTTTTACACGATTTTTCACTATCTGCAAAGACTAAACAGAGTATTGCGACTTTGTGCTTGTTTGTAAATAGAGAATGATCCAAAGAGAACCAATTCTAAAACAGTAAATGCTTGGACAACAATCAATCAAATGGAGAGACAAGGAGGTACGACGGATTACAACGGGGGTAAAGGCCTGCGTTAACTACCCTTCTGTATCTGCAAAGAGAGAGTACTAACAAAGGCAAAAGAGGGGAGGGGGGGGGGCAGCGTTCAAAGCACATCAGCGTGCATAAATACGAAAATGTTTTTATCTATCACGTACTTGACATTTTAAAGCTTTTCATATTTGCTATTAAAAAACCAATGAAATTCACAGAAAAAACCATAGGTTATAGTGGATATATAGTTAGGAATTTGCATTTACAAAACCTTGAAAATTCAATGAAAAAACCATAGGTTATAGGCCATATATAGTTAGGAATTAGCATTTACAAAACCTTATTTTACTCGCATAAAACCATTGAAATTCCATATATAGTTAGCTAACTATAAGCGCTAACTATATATCGCGCACCCGCAATCCACTGCTGATGATGTCACATATTACATCATTCATGACATGGTCAGTGACATCACTGATGACATCACTGATGACATCTCAAATGACATCACTGATGACAACTCAAATGATATCAATGATGACATCTCAAATGACATCACTGATGACAACTCAAATGACATCACTGATGACATCTCATTTGTCATCACTGATCACATCACTCATGTGATAATACAATGAACCTCTTCAGACTCTAATATAACCTTACATACACTCAGTATAAACAGACACTCACAGACTGTCACTCATCCATGGACTTACTCACACACCTAGTCAGTCATGCAAAGAATCAATCACACCTCCATTTCCTCAACTATACAGTTATACACATCTTACTTATTCAAACATATAATAACACATATTTACTCTCTTATATAATCCCTGATACAAGCTCACAGTGATCGATACAGCCACTCACACATTCACTGGCTCTTATGTTCAGTTATTTATATATCTCAACTCTCACATGTATTGTGTTTTACATACGTACTTACTTGCACATGTAGCAATGAGAAATCCATTCACTCACCAACACACCCATGCACAGTCAACCGCTCATATAGCTGTTTCCACATGCACTCTTGAACTCATACTCCTAGTGAATCAACTGCTTACACATCTATGCACAGAGTCACGCACCTCCCAGCCACCCACACACACACTCAGCCTCCCATTCAAATATTTGGGCAACCAATCAATAACCCATATGGCTACTCTTATAGCTACTGATCAACACATGCAGCAGCTTACACAACAACAAACATACTGATGCACGAATTAAGACAGTTTAGTCACTAACCCATGTAGTCAGTGAGACACATTTAATCACTCACTCAGGCAGTCAGTCATGCACCTACTAAATTCTTCATCCAGACACTCATACATCCACTCATTCTTCAATATGTGAAACATATTTTAACTTTACAGAAACATACAGTCACTGGATGTTGTAATCAGTGATGTCATCAGTGATGTCACTGACCATGTCATGAATGATGTAATATGTGACATCATCAGCAGTGGATTGCGGGTGCGCGATATATAGTTAGCGCTTATAGTTAGCTAACTATATATGGAATTTCAATGGTTTTATGCGAGTAAAATAAGGTTTTGTAAATGCTAATTCCTAACTATATATGGCCTATAACCTATGGTTTTTTCATTGAATTTTCAAGGTTTTGTAAATGCAAATTCCTAACTATATATCCACTATAACCTATGTTTTTTTCTGTGAATATATATATATATATATATATATATATATATATATATATATATATATATATATATATATATTGCCAAAAAGGCTTTAGTTTCCCAAAGCAGAGAGGGTCGCACTCACCAAGGATGTTCAGTTTCAAAATTTTATTTCATATGGTATTCCATTGTTATGCTCCAAACCAGACAGCAAAACAAAGCGCCGACGCGTTTCGCAGCAGCCGCTGCTTGATCACGGCAATACCAATACTTTTCAGTTACTTGCATATAACATGTTTGAAAAACCAAAACCATTACATCACTTCCTGACATGTGATCCACACACCCCTTGGGCTTATGGGACTTGTAGTCAAAATTATTTTCATAGTCTGTTGTGTATTACACCATACACTTTAGGGGATTTTTTCTGTGATTGGCAACAAACCCATCCGACACATAACTATTTCTAGTGTCTCAGTGTGTTACATCGTGCATTATCTTATTATATCCTATTAATACATATTTTTTAATTTATGCAGTTGTTATTTGTCATACTCTTATATGTCTCTATTGAGTCTTGGATTATTTGATATGCACATATAATTCTTCGGACTGATTCAGCCCAAACGGGGTCATAGTCCTGAAGTTTAAAATGTGTCGGGATTCTTTTTGACGAAGTATTCTCTCCAGATTTCCTCCTCGTTTGTTCTCTGATACTTGGTCAATGCCATAGAACTTTAATAGTTTCCAGTCCCCGTTGTGGCTTGTTTCCATATGTTTGGCAATGGCATTATTTTTGTCTTTATTAGTGGTTGCACGTGTATGTTCAAGAATCCTTTTCTTTAATTCGCATGTTGTGCTCCCTATGTATTTTTTCTTACAAGGGCATTCAACCACGTACACCACATATCTGCTCTTGCATGTAATTAGTTTCTCAATTTTCCACATTTTATTGTTTGCCATTTGGACCTCAGATGTTGGCTTTGCTATTTGGCACGTCTTGCAATTATAGCATTTTACAAATCCCTTTGTTTTCAACCAGTCACTGTTTTTATTTTCAGGATTGAAATGACTTTGTATGAGTCGGTCTTTTAAATTTGTAGCACGACGATATGTTATTGTGGGGTGATCCCCCACTAGAGTACCAATGCTGCAATCTAATTTTAGGATTTTCCAATTCTTTTTCAGGATTGAGTTTATTTCTTGATAATTTTGAGTGTAGTCTGTTATGAATCTTATTTCCTGTGGATGCGTTATTTCTTTTTGTTTCACCATTAGACAGTCTTTTCTGGCTTTTTCATTCGCTCTTTTCCAGCAATTACCCACAGTGCTGGCACTATATTTTCGATTTTGGAGTCTTTGTATTGAATCTTTGCTGTTTTTCAACCATTCATTTTCTTCGCTGCATATTCTGCGTATCCGCAGGAATTCCCCATATGGGATACTCTCAATCAGCGATTTTTGATGGAAACTGTCAGCTTGCAGAGTGGCGTTAGTAGATGTTGATTTACGGTGTAGGGTGGTCTCCAGTTTGTTGTCCTTCACGTATATTCTTAGATCCAGAAAGATAGCTTCACTTTTGTTCATCTGATAAGTGAATTTGATGGTTTCCATACTTGTATTCAGTATGTTGAAATACTCCTGGAATTCCGATGAGGTCCCTTTCCATATGATGAATAAATCATCAATAAACCTTGTCCATTGGACTATTTTGGTCACATATTTTTTGTTCGTTGTCTTCCACGCCACTTCTCTTTCCCACCATCCCATGGTGAGGCAGGCATAGCTAGGGCTGCAAGAAAAGCCCATTGCAGTTCCATTGCATTGTTTATATATTTCGTCTCCAAATAGGAAAATGTTGCCAGTCAAACATATTTCCAACATTTCAATTATCATGCGATTGTGATTGCATAGATGAATGTCTCTCTCCTGTAAAAAGTACTTGCATGCATTTATCCCTACATCATTGGCTATGGTCGTGTACAGTGAAATCACATCCATTGTGATTAAGGAATAGGAGTCGTCCCATGCAATTGATTCAATTTTGCGTAGCATATCGCTGGTATCTTTGATGTAAGAATCGAGTTTTTCCACAAAGGGTTGCAAAAAGTGATCCACATAGTTTGCCATTGGTTCCAACAATGATCCATTTGCGGAAACAATGGGTCTTCCCGGGGGGTGCACCGCATCTTTGTGCACTTTTGGGAGGAAATATATTGTGGCCATTGTTGGATGATCCACCACCAAATATTTCCTTTCGTCTTCATCTATTAGTTTTTGTGCTGTCCATTGATTTATTTTACGATCCACCTCTTGTTTCAGTTTATTTGTAGGATTTGTTTGTAATTTTTCATAGTGAGAGGTATCTCTTAACTGTCGGTGAGCTTCTTCAACATATGCTTGTTTGTCTAAAATGACAATATTGCCGCCTTTATCGGCCATTTTTATTATTATGTTTTTGTCATTAGATAAATTTTGAAGTGCCACTTTTTCCTCTTTAGTCAGATTGTCTTTCAGTCTTTGTTGTTTCATTTTATATAGATCGTGTATGACAGCCTCTTGAAAAAGGTCTATTTTATTCCCCGGTGGTAATTGGGGATAAAATCTTGAAGTTGGGTGTTTTTTACTTAGGCCTGCTCCTATTTGATCAAAAGCATCTTGGAGCCTTATTTCTTCATCCTCCAATGCATTGAGATTCAACAATGTCAGGTAAGCAGTTTCATCTTTTGCTTGTAAGTTAGATTGGGGGATTGGGTTTTCTTTACATTCTTTTTTTGGATGTTCAATAAAGAATTTTGAGAGTTTTAATTTCCTTACATAGAGATACAAATCTATCCTTGTTTGTGCGATATCTATAGATTTGGTTGGGCAGAAATTGATGCCTTTTTTGAGGAGATTTATTTCTGATTCATTTAGTTGTCTTTTTGATAAGTTGACTATTTGTAGTTCCGTTGTTGTTGACATGTCATTTGAGTTAGCATTTAAATTGTTTTCATCCATATTGGTATTTATTCTCGTTCCTTCCGTTGGGCCATGCTTCTGGTTGTTGCACCAGTTTTTTCCGTTGAAACACTTGTTCCTTCTGCCTCTCCGCCGCGGTTTTTTCCTTTTGTTTGCCAGGAGCGTCCTCTGCCCCTTCCTTTTGTTTGATTTTGTGCGCCGCGGCTCTGTTCCCATTCCCTTTGGTGAAGAACCAGGCGCAGGTCCCCTAAAAAATCCTGTTTTTCCCGTTCTGCTTGGTTGTCAGACTCCTCTCCACTTAGCAGTCCTGTGGAGGTTAACGAGGAGACACTGCTGGAAGTACTTGCTCTCTCATAGCCTGGAGCATTCTTTCTGAATGAATCAAATTTTCGGGCGAAGGTGAATATGCGCCCTTCTGCATAGTCCACTGTGTCTCTAATGAATTTAGAGTGCTTTCGTTGTCTTACTGCTTCCTCATGTTTTTGTACATGGCCTTCAATTTCATTTTTATATTTCGTCATTTCTGGATTTAATTTCAGTGTTGCCAAATCTTTCTCCATTTCACATAACTCTTCCTTTATTTTGCTCAATGCCACATCAATATGTTTTACAAGAATCTCCATTAAGCCTAGTGAAGATTTCAGCAAAAAATTGCCCCAGTCCTCCAATAAATCATTTGTTGCATCTTGGTAGTTAGGCATTAGCATGATTCGAAGGCCTCTAGGTACTCTGCGTACCTCCAGATATTTATTCAGCGCCAACAACTCCCAAGATTTATTTATTTCCTTTTTACTTAATTTTTCCCAAAGTCGAAGTTTGCCTTTCACATCCAATTTCCCCATTGTGTTTTGTGTTTCCACATCTTTCTGTATTTGGTCTTTTTCAAACATAGAGGAGAAGAACTCCTGTCTATTTTCCTCTCTTTTTTCCATTTTTGCTGTATTGCTTAGAGTACACCTTCTGATGCCTTTATTTTGACCGTTGTTTCGTTAGTTTTGTCTTCTTTGAACACCCTTGTTCGAGATATTTATTTGCATGTCATTCCCCTGTGTTAACTTGCTTGTGTATATTTATTTAACACATTTGCGTTTATTTTTACAGGTTACATGCACAGTCTCGACGGAGAAGCGAAGCGTTTCTGTAACGTTGATTTTGTAGCTTGTTGCGAGTGTGTTACAATGTTGCACGCTGATCCATGAAAAACAAAGTCGGCTGTGTAGCCGCTTACCTCCGTCAGGAGAAACAATGTTGCCAGGCGTTGAGCTCGTTTCCCGGCTGGATCTATATATATATATTACCTACTGGCGGTCGCCAGTAGGTATATATAGTCAGGATTTTTTCTCTATGGGACTTTTGAAAATTCTATGTCTAATAACTTTGGCGTTTGTGGACGGAATCGGCTGAAATTTTCAGGAAAATGGCACATTTTGTTGCTGATCAGCCCCTGAAAATTTTTGGGGGGTTTCCTCAAGGGGGGGCCAAGAAAAAAGGGGGGTCCCAAAACGCGTTTTTCCCATTCATTTTTCCATAGGGCGTTTGGCCTCACTTTTAGCTCGAACGGCTGAATGGATTTACACGAAACTTGGCAAAATTGTAGGGACTGTTAGCCCGATGTGCCTTTGCTGGGTCTCAATATATGTGCTCCAGTGGATTTTGAGAAATTAACGTTTAAAAAAACAGATACATCTGTGACAGCGTCCCGGATAGCGCTCCAGATCGCGTACCTTTCGCGTAACGGAGCTTTGCGAAGTGAAGCTGATTGGCTCTCCGGCGTCTGTCAACATTCTAAACAGTCCAGTGCGGCCGACATCTTGTCTCTCGGTAGGATCGAGAGACAAGAGGAGGAGAAAAACGAAGGGGGAATTTAATGAAAGGGGGCAAGGTAGACCCCTCTTGACCCCCTAGGAATGATGTTGGGGTTATTAAAGGGTCCCGTGGGGCAAATAAAAAAAATTTATTTTTCGCGGTAGAAGCGCTTCCCGGTTCGCGAACCGGGTCACGATCTGGTAGCGAAATGGGAATTCGCCATTTTGTGTTTCGATTTAATTAAATTACAAGATGGAGGAAAAATAATGTTGAAATGGATATAAGGGGGTACGGGAGACGTATCCTGACCCCCTATGTTTTCTGAGGGTGGTTGAGGAGGTTGATACTTGTCTTCCAGCGGCTGCGCGTGAGCGTTTTCTTTTTTTTTTTTTTTGCTGCGTGACGTCTGTTAACGTTCGATTCGAAGGAAATCAGGAAGTGTTGACCGCCATTTTGACACTGCGAGTAAATATATTGTTAAAAATAATTGTTATAAATTAATCCGTATTGATAAACCTTGTCTGCGCTATCTTGCTTTTTTTCCAATGCCACACTTTTGTCGTGCACGGCAGTCATTTTAGATGCCTTGACCAGAACCACTCTCTGCACGCCGCCGATCCTTAGCATGGCTCCCCACCCTCGCAAGCATCTCCCCCACGCACTGGTCACCCCCGCTCTCTGTCTTATGCATGGGCCATAAACCTCCCCCCATCTGCGCTGCTCTTCCCTGAGAATCACACCCTGTGCCCGCCCGACACCACCCTTTCACCCTATTCACTACCGCACCCTCTGACACTCCTCTTCCTCTGTGTCCGATTGTCCAGGCCGGTCTCAGGCTATCACCTAGCCCTGCGGATGTAGTTTATGGCCCCAACTGTAAAGAATCACCCCTCTTCAAAGGAGTTACAGTAGATCAAGGCCCCCACCCCATGAGATCCGTCACACCACACGCGTTCCTACTATCTGATAACGATCCTGTATTGTGATTGGGGAGGGGATTCTCACTGTAAGGGTGTGTGGGACCGAGCGTGAAGCGGAAGATTCCAGGGATGCCATTTTGTACATCAAAGTCTTCACAATTATGTGTCACATTAAAAATATATAGCACTCCAACAAAGTAGTAGGTTTATAACACTTTAATACCTTATAAATATATACATCGCAACAAAAACAGTAAACACCATAAAAAAATTTTATTAAAACAGAAGCAACAATGGTCAGTAGCGGTCTGTTGTGCGAATAGTTCCAAGGCAGCACAACCTGCTGAGTTGTGGACGGCACCCAGGTGAAGAACCATCCCTTCTTTAAACCCCATGATGACCAACTATAGTTTATTCTCTATTTCGTTCCCTTGCCATAACAAAATAAAAGTCTTGGGTTATTTATGGAAGGGAAGACTTTTTGTTTCTTCCAATTTTTTTTTTAAAACAAAGGTTTAAGGAAAGGCAACCCTTAATGTGCATGTTTTCCACAGAAATTTGCCTTTGAAAACTAGAGGCAATATTTAAGGCCGAAATCTGTATTTTGGTTTTGGATACACATGTTATTTGTGTCTGTGTGTTCATTTTTATGGATGACTTTATATGGAATGGTTAAAATAACTTATGATGCAACTTAACAGGAAAGATCACAAACATTTCAATGAGTGCTATGTCCCA
Source organism: Lissotriton vulgaris (assembly GCF_964263255.1). Classification (NCBI taxonomy): domain Eukaryota; kingdom Metazoa; phylum Chordata; class Amphibia; order Caudata; family Salamandridae; genus Lissotriton; species Lissotriton vulgaris. The sequence goes on along the minus strand of NC_141689.1, from coordinate 1,131,257,372 downwards.
GGTTTTACATAAAGTAGTGTTTACGTAGAGTGGTGCTGTGTAGGACACTCTGAATGGAAATTAACCAGAACTATAACCATAACAACAACAACAACAATAATATAACTTTTATGCCCAAATTACGCAAAGATTTAGCTAATCTGCTAAAGGGGGGAGTCGCCATTTTTTTGATAATTTATTCACCCATCCGTAGCCTCTCTAATCTCCATTACAATGTGTTTGTTGCTGTCGCTAGCTGATGAAAAAACTAAAGTGATAACTTCGTCATCCTTAATTGGTCTTTCTTTGTTCCTTAAGATGTCATCTGTGTCAACCTCTTCCGAGAATGCTGATGCGTTAGGGAATTCCTTGTGTTTCTTAATAGCATTGGTGTCTGTACACTTCTTTGTCAATTCTGTGAACATGACAACTGCTTCATAGACAGACGATATCTTTGTTAAGTCATTAGTGTTAAGTGTGTCTGAAACTACAGTGCCCTTCTGTTTTACTTTCCTCAGACACTACAGAGTTTTCTGTGTTGTTCTTCTGAGCGACAATTATTCCAGAGGTTTCAGGTTCACTTGTTTTGTCCTGCAGTGAGTTAACAGCTTCAGAGACTTCATGTTTATTTGCTATGTCCTGCTGTGCGTCAACTGCTTCAGAGACGTCAGCCTCATTTGTTATGTTTGACTATATCCTGGACCTGCCCGGCCTCGCCCAAAATGGCGCCGGTATAAATGGGACTCGTAACTCCTTGTTGTGTACTGGTTGCCCAACCTTGATATCACGAGATACGTATGCAGTTTTGAAGCACATGGCGAGCAGGGACGAGAATTGATTGAACATTTTGACATCCCTATTGATATTAAGTTCTGATGTGTTATTGATTACTGTACTATTGAAAGATCGAATTAACGTCACTCATGGTACTTGCCCGTTTTTGCTGCACTGTGCCTCGTCAGTAGCGGTCTGTTGTGCGAATAGTCCCAAGGCAGCAGAACGCGCTGAGATCTGGACGGCACCCAGGTGATGTCCAGTAAGTTACCGCACTGGTTTTGGTATCCTACAATGCTGCTCCGAAAAACGGCGTGGGGCGTCCCGGGGATGGGGGGGGAGGGGGGGGGGTCGGCGGCGTGAACGGGCCTCCCCAGGTGGAGGCTCGTCTGCTGTAGTGGGGCGCCTCTTTACCGTTTCAGTTGCCATTCCGCCCGCTTTTGCTACACTGTGCCTTTTCCGCCATTCAGCTGTTTACCGCTCGCTCTTGCGGCTACAGCGTCTCGCTCACCATGTAGTTGAGTTGCTCCCACTCTTGCGGTGCAGCGATGGGCGGCTGCCACAGGACTCTTAAAATGGCGGCCGGCTCTTCGGATTTGGGCCTGGTCCACTAAAATGGCCCTGGGACACCTTGGAACTCGGACGCTTGTCTGCTAGGGCTTGGGCTCCATTCTCGAAAGCGTCCCCTCAGCCTTGAAGAATCTACAAAAGTCTTGGGGGCCCCCGACTCCCGCAGGCTTGCGGTGGGGAGCGGCTGCCATGATTGCTTGCAGAATGGCCACGACGGAGCTACGAGATGGTGGTGCTCTCATGCTGACACCAGCTTTAGTCTGAAACTTCCAGAAACACTGTAGACTATCAATTCGATGAGTTCCGGTGGAGCCCCAACGTGACCCGGTAGGGAAGAACTTGCCCTCCCCTTTTTTGAGTGATGGTTCATGTTGCCTGTCCCCTCTGTTGTCATCTAACGGAACCTTTTTTGATTGCCGAGTGAGAAAAAAAAGGTGGGTCTTTCATCGTTTGGGAAAAAAAAATGTTTTAATCCAATGAAAAGTGTTATTTTTAGGTCATATGATCAAGCCTTCCATCATTAGGAAACCAAAAGTAAAATGAACCAATGAAAAGTTTTATTAACAAGTCACATGACCTGTTATGCTTACGTTACGCACTGCGCGCCGCGCTCTGGATCGTTTCCGGGAAGCTGCGCCTTGCGCACCGGAGCACTTCTGGGTGCGCTAACGCAGCGCGTCATATGACGCATTACGCGACAACGCAGGTCCAGAATATAGTCAAAATGTCTCCACAACCAGCGGTCTGAATACAACCCCTTTCAGCAGTCCAAAAAGTTCTGTTAAATGACAACAGAAGGGACAGGCAACAAGAGCAATCAGTCAAAGAGGGGAGGGCAAGTTCTTCTCTACCGGGTCACGTTGGGGCTCCACCGGAACTGATTGAATTGGTAGTCTACAGTGTTTCTGGATGTTTCAGATTGAAGCTGGCGTCAGCATGAGAGCACCCAATTCTAAAATAGTAAATGCTTGGATAACAATCAATCAAATGTAGAGGGAAACAGGCACGACGGGTTACAATGGGGGCAAAGGCTTACGTTACCTACCCTTCACTATCTGCAAAGAGAGAATACTCCTAAAAGAAAAGAGGAGGGGGGGGCAGCGTTCAAAGCACATCAGCGTGCATAAATACGAAAATGTTTTTACCTACCATGTACTTGACATTTTACAGCTTTTGATATTTGCTATTAAAAAACTATTGAAATTCACTGAAAAAAACCATAGGTTATAGACCATATATAGTTAGGAATTAGCATTTACAAAACCTTAATTTACTCACACAACACCATAGAAATTCGCATATATAGTTAGTTGCAATAACTATATATGCGCACCCGCAATCCACTGCTGATGATGTCACATATTACATCATTCATGACATGGTCAGTGACATCACTGATGACATCACTGATGACATCAACCAGTGTTTGTATGTTTCTGTAAAGTTAAAATATGTCTTACATATTGAAGAATGAGTGGATGTATAAGTGTCTGGATGAAGGATTTAGTAGGTGCATGACTGACTGTATGATAGAGTGATTAAATGTGTTTCACTGAGTGCATGGGTTAGTGACTAAACTGTCTTAATTTGTGCATCATTATGTCTGTTGTTCTGTAAACTGCTGCATGTGTTAATCAGTAGCTATATGAGCAACTATATGGGTTATTGATTGGTTGCCCAAGTATTTGTATGGGAGACTGTGGAGCGGGATGTAGGGCGGGCCGGAATAACAGGCGTGGAGGCCGTATAAAGTGCGCTATGATTAGCGAAAACTTTATTGTTCATACAAATGAAACACGGGTCACAGGACGAAAAGGTTCGGGTGGAAGTCCAGGTGGGTTGTAGAGGTGAGGTGTCCGGGAGGGTTCCGTGGGGATGTTCGCTGCTGGGCTGTGGTCGTCTTTCCGTGGTGTAGGAACGGTGAGTCACTCGGAGGAAAAGAGAACGAAAACAGGGCGATTAGTTCAGGGGTAACAAAACTTGTCTCAATACTGTCACCAACACCTGGGGCCGTGTGTGGAAGGTTTGGGTAGGACGTGACGGAGTTTGGGTTGCGGGAAGAGGAAAAGGTGGGTAGAGAGTGAGCACAGGCGTGAACGGGACGGGAAATAGTGCGCAATTCTATACAGTGTCGGTGCACGTTTTTTACAGTGAAAGTGGTTCAGAGCGCTATTTCCACTATGTACACATCTACCAGTGGAAACAGGGGAAAATGGTAACGAGGTACTCACATGCCCCGCCGTAACTCTCCTGTGAGTTACGGCCGCTCTCCAGCCACCTCCTGAGGACGCCACCAGTCCTCACACCAGACGTCTTCCTCGTCTGCTTCTTCTTTCCGGTCCTTCGGTTCTTCCGCTGCTGGTTCTCCGAGGTCTGCCAACTCCTGCCACGAGCTCGCTGTTGGGAACCCCGAGTCGTTTGGGTCATCGGCTTTTCTACTCTCCTGTCTGTATCCGGTCGAAGGACTTCCGGGGTTAGGTGAGTTCACTTCCGGTCCTTCACTAGCGACCCAACTTCCGGGGTCATGGAGGGACGTTTCCAATCCGTCCTGTATCGTGGTTATCGGTGGAGCCTGCGGGAAGACAGAGAGAGGAGTAGTTCCGGAGGGGTAAGAGTCCACAGCGCTCCGTCGTACCCCCGAGGTAGGGATCAACCCTTCACATTCCCTTCCCCTAGGAGTGTTTCTTGTAGGGCTGGTAGGTGGTGGATATCGGGATAGATAGTCTGCGTTGCCCTGTTCTAGGCCTTTTCGATGCAATGTTCGGAAACGAAAAGGCTGGAGGGAAAGAAACCAACGAAGCACTCGATCATTGTGTCCCCTGTTGCGAGCCATCCATTCAAGTGGAGCGTGGTCTGTATATAAAATGAATTCCCTACCATCAAGGTAGTAGCGAAGGCTTTCCACGGCCCACTTGATAGCGAGTGCTTCTTTTTCGACAACCGAGTAGTTGATTTCCCTGGGAAACAGTTTTCTGCTAAGATACAGAATGGGTTTCTCTGCTCCTTCCGAATCTTTTTGGGACAGAACAGCCCCTAAACCTTGGTCCGATGCATCAGTTTGCAAAATAAAAGGCTGACTATAATCGGGGCTTATTAACACAGGTTCAGAGGTCAAGGCGTTCTTTAGAACATTGAAGGCTTGCAGAAGTATGGGAGATGGTTGTTCGAGGGTCTCCTCTGTTTTTGCTGTCTTTTTGAGGAGATCTGTTAGGGGAGCTGCTACTTGTGAAAAGTTGGGGATAAACCTTCTGTAATAACCCAACATACCCAAGAAGGCACGGAGGTCTTTTCGTGTTTTTGGGAAAGGTATCGCCTGTATTGTTTTGACCTTGCTCTCTTGGGGCCGAATGTGTCCTTCACCCAACAAATAGCCGAGATATTTAACACTCTGTGCCGCTAATGTGGTTTTGGCTGGGTTAATAGTAAACCCGTATTTGCCCAGAGAGGAGACTACTGAATACAAATGGGACAGGTGTTGCTCCCAAGTGTCACTATAAATGACGATGTCATCAAGATAAGCACCCGCATACGAAGCATGAGGGCGTAGGACTTGATTCATGGCCCTCTGAAATGTCGCCGGGGCCCCGTGCAAGCCGAAGGGCATTACTTTAAACTGAAACAAGCCTTCGGGGGTGGAGAAGGCGGTCTTGTGTTTGTCCTCAGCTTTCAGCGGAATCTGCCAATAGCCTTTGCAGAGATCAAGAGTGCTAATGTACCTGGCTTTGCCTATTCGTTCAACCATCTCGTCCACACGGGGAAGAGGATAGGAATCAAAGGCGGAGATCTTATTCACCTCCCTGAAGTCAATACAAAATCGTGTAGAACCATCAGGTTTGGGGACTAAAACAATGGGCGAATTCCAGCTACTGCTCGATGGTTCGATAATATCCATTTTAATCATTTGGTTCGTTTCTTCTTTGATTACAGCTCAACGGGCTTCCGGAATACGGTACGGTCGTTGCCTTACCGTTTTCCCTGGCTCAGTGTGGATGGCGTGTTCCACCACAGTGGTATGCCCCGGCAGAGTTGAAAAGACTGATTGTAGGGGTACCAGTGAACGGCAAAGTTCTTGTTTTTGGCGTTCCATCAAACCGGTGTCGAAACAACCTTCAAACAGGAAGGGTTTGTGACCCGATAGAACAGGGCGTGGTCCCTCCCATTTCTTGAGGAGGTTGATGTGATAGATTTGATTGTTTCCCCTATTGGCATCTGTTTCCACCTCGTACGTGACTGGAGTCACTTGCCTCACGATCGTAAACGGACCCTGCCACTGACCCAATAGCTTATGGTCTGAAGAGGGAATTAGTAGGAGTACCTGGTCTCCGGGGACAAATGTTCTGGGTTTGGTTCCCTTGTCGTACTGACTTTTCTGAGTGGACTGTGCTGCGACAAGATTCTGTTTGACAATTTCACGGACCTCACCTAAGTGGGTTTTTAAATTTTCAATGTACTCTGGAAGAGGGCGAGTCCGGTCCGGCTCTGCCTCCCAAGCTTCACGAGCCATATCCAATAGGGTTCGGGGTGCCCTGCCATACAATAATTCATATGGCGAGTAGCCGGTACTACTTTGTACTTTACAGCGGATGGCAAAAAGAGCAAGGGGCAGCATTTCCTCCCAGCATTTACTCTCTAGGCCCAACAACTTTTTTAGAGTGGTTTTTAGGGTGGCGTTATAACGCTCGACTAAACCGTTGGTTTGGGGATGGTAAGCAGAAGTTCTTATTTGCTTGATTCCCAGGGTTGAACAGACCTGACGCATTAGCGAGGAAACAAAGGGTGTACCCTGATCGGTTAAAATCTCTCGGGGAAAACCCACTCTAGAAAAGATGGAAATAAGGGCTTTGGCTATGTTCTGTGTTGTTGGCTGTCTGAGGGGAACTGCTTCGGGAAAGCGAGTGGCGTAATCCACTAGTACTAGGGCGTACCTGCACCCACTTCTGGATGGTAAGAGTGGACCTATAAGATCCATTCCTACTCTAGAAAAAGGAACATCTATCAGTGGTAAAGGTTGGAGGGGAACCCTTGGAGGTCTATACCGACTATTCTTTTGGCACACCGGGCACTCCCTACAGTACCGTTTAATTTCTGCATACACACCTGGCCAATAAAACTTCTCCAGAATAGCTTCCCCCGTCTTCTCGTCACTGAAGTGCGCTCCCAGTAAATGACTATGGGCCAAAAAGAGTACTTTCTCCCTAAATAGTCCTGGAATGACTAACTGGGCGTTTTTCTGAGGTCCCCCTTTTCTATAGAGGAGTCCATTTTTTATAAAAAAATAAGGACCTACTTGTAATGGATCCTCGTTGGGAAGAGCCCGACCCCATGCATCTTGGAGAACCGGATCTTCCTGTTGGGCGGCTCGAAACTCTCTGTCGGTCTCCCAGGGATGGGTTTCCGTTTGTGCAGGACAGGCCAAGGAATAGTCCCTTCTCTCTTTTTTCTTTTGTGTTTTGGATTTCAAAGGTTTTGCTGACTGTTCGATAGCAGGGGAGACTCCTGAAAAAGGTGCTTCAGCCCACCATTTCTTTAGTGAATCTGTGGTATCTTGGAGGAGGTGAGGAAGACCACTGTAATCACTGCCTAATATAGCTTCTTCAGGAAGATTCGGAACCAGCCCAACAGTCAACGAGCTACCGCTACTACTGGGGTGTTGTACGTATACTTTGGCCGTTGGATAACATTTCGTGTCTCCGTGGACACACTTGATGGCTACAGTTCCTGTCACAGGTTCCGGAGAGTGAGGGAGATCTTGGGGTCGTAACACGCTATGTCTGCAGCCTGTATCAGCAAGCGCCATCATTTTGTGTCCATTGATCTGTACAGGACAGTGAAAGGGTGGGGGAGCGGAGTCAGCATTGAAACACACATAGTTTTTAGCTACGCCTATTTCCATCGGCTCTTCTTTCTGGGGGCATATACGGGCGATATGTCCGTACCCTCCACAATGATAGCACTGTGGACCGGGTGGTGGCGCTCTCGGCATCACTGGATATGGTATTGGAGGTATCGTCTCCGGTTTGCGAAGCACAGGTGGAGGTCTTGGTGGCCGTACATGACTGCCATGGCTCGGCCGTGGAGGATGTTCTTCTTTTGCTCTTTGAGAGTCTTGTGCTCGGTTGTACGCACTAGCAATTTCAACTGCAGTGTCAAGAGTAAGTCGTGCGTGTTGCCGCACCCACTTTTGTGTGGCAGGATGTAATGAGGTGAGGAATTGCTCCAGATAAATCTTGGCCATTATCTCGTCTTTACTGGACGTGGCTGGTTTTAGCCAACGGCTAGCCAAATCTTTTATCCGGAAGGACAACGCCCGGGGATTCTCTTGCGGACCCTCCTTAGCCTGACGAAGACGAAGTCTATACGTCTCATTGTCAATTCCGAGCCGTTCCAGTATACAAGCCTTAATATCCTCGTATGGTGTCGCACCCTGTATGTTTGCCTGTTGATACGCTGCCTGTAGTTCCCCAGTTAGCAGGGGACCAAGGTAATGACCCCACCGGTCGGCGGGCCATGCTGCGGCCTGAGCCAAATGTTCAAAGTTCGTAAAGAAGAAGTCTGGGTCTTCTCCAGCTACGTATTTCTGCAGTACAACAGAGGGAAGAGAGGCCAGCGGTTTTTGTTGGCCCATGACTGTTGCAAGTTTCTCAAGTGTCTTATCCTGAGCTGTGCCCTGACCTTTTAGGACATCGTACAGTTGTCCCCGGTCGTCTTCTGCGGTTTTCAGGAATTGTTCCATCAATTTTCCTAGGTGTTCCTGGCCTTCCGCTAGTTGTTTGACTGCGGCCTCCATGCTTCCGGGCGATCCCACTTCTGACACCACCTGTGGAGCGGGATGTAGGGCGGGCCGGAATAACAGGCGTGGAGGCCGTATAAAGTGCGCTATGATCAGCGAAAACTTTATTGTTCATACAAATGAAACACGGGTCACAGGACGAAAAGGTTCAGGTGGAAGTCCAGGTGGGTTGTAGAGGTGAGGTGTCCGGGAGGGTTCCGTGGGGATGTTCGCTGCTGGGCTGTGGTCGTCTTTCCGTGGTGTAGGAACGGTGAGTCACTCGGAGGAAAAGAGAACGAAAACAGGGCGATTAGTTCAGGGGTAACAAAACTTGTCTCAATACTGTCACCAACACCTGGGGCCGTGTGTGGAAGATTTGGGTAGGACGTGACGGAGTTTGGGTTGCGGGAAGAGGAAAAGGTGAGTAGAGAGTGAGCACAGGCGTGAACGGGACGGGAAATAGTGCGCAATTCTATACAGTGTCGGTGCACGTTTTTTACAGTGAAAGTGGTTCAGAGCGCTATTTACACTATGTACACATCTACCAGTGGAAACAGGGGAAAATGGTAACGAGGTACTCACATGCCCCGCCGTAACTCTCCTGTGAGTTACGGCCGCTCTCCAGCCACCTCCTGAGGACGCCACCAGTCCTCACACCAGACGTCTTCCTCGTCTGCTTCTTCTTTCCGGTCCTTCGGTTCTTCCGCTGCTGGTTCTCCGAGGTCTGCCAACTCCTGCCACGAGCTCGCTGTTGGGAACCCCGAGTCGTTTGGGTCGTCGGCTTTTCTACTCTCCTGTCTGTATCCGGTCGAAGGACTTCCGGGGTTAGGTGAGTTCACTTCCGGTCCTTCACTAGCGACCCAACTTCCGGGGTCATGGAGGGACGTTTCCAATCCGTCCTGTATCGTGGTTATCGGTGGAGCCTGCGGGCAGACAGAGAGAGGAGTAGTTCCGGAGGGGTAAGAGTCCACAGCGCTCCGTCGTACCCCCGAGGTAGGGATCAACCCTTCACAGAGACTGAGTATGTGTGTGGGTGGCTGGGAGGTGTATGACTCTGTGCATAGATGTGTGAGCATAAGAGCCAGTGAATGTGTGAGTGGCTTTATGAATCATTGTGAACTTGTATCAGAGATTGTATAAGAGAGTAAATATGTGTTAGAATATGTTTGAATTAGTAAGGTGTGTATAACTGTATAGTTGAGGAAATGGAGGAGTGATTGATTCTTTTCATGACTGACTAGATGTGTGAGTAACTCCATGGATGAGTGACAATCTGTGAGTGTCTGTTTACACTGATTGTATCTAAGGTTATATTAGAGTCTGAAGAGGTACATCGTATTATCACATGAATGATATTATCAGTGATGTGATCAGTAATGTCAAATGAGATGTGATCTGCTGCGTGACGTCTGTTAACGTTCGATTCGAAGGAAATCAGGAAGTGTTGACCGCCATTTTGACACTGCGAGTAAATATATTGTTAAAAATAATTGTTATAAATTAATTCGTATTGATAAACAGAAAGGAGAGGTAGTAATATGGCAAGTTACAATCGTTTTAGTTCCAGTCAATTTTGATGAACACCTTTGTGTTCGAAGAGACCCAATTAGGTTTGTGCCGGTGGGGCACAACGTTACCACACAAGGGAAGAGGGAACAGGGGGACCCTCGGAGAGAGAGTCGTCCGCACTCTAAACGAACCATTCGGTACACGTACGACATGGAGAGAGAGAGAGAGAGAGAGAGAGAGAGACGTGTACAATAATAGGCCTCAGCCAGACTCATCCTCGACATCCCACGATCCAGCCACATCTCAGGACATCTGAGAGACCTTCACTGGCTCCCCATCAACAAGAGAATCACCTTCCGCCTCCTCACCCACGCACACAAAGCCCTACACGACCAAGGCCCGAGCTACCTCAACAGCCGAGTCAACTTCTACGCTCCCAAACGCCACCTCCGATCAGCCAACCACGCCCTCGCCGCCGTCCCCCGCATCCGAAGAGCAACCACAGGAGGAAGGTCCTTCTCCTACCTGGCCGCCAAGACCTGGAACTCCCTCCCGTCCGACCTGCGCCTGACCCAAGACCACCTCTCCTTCAGGAAGAAGCTGAAGACCTGGCTGTTCGAGCAGTAGCGGCACCCCCCCCCCCAGCGCCTTGAGACCCTACGGGTATGTAGCGCGCTTTATAAGTGTCACTGATTGATTGATTGATTGAGTGCGCACACAACACAGAACAGCAGGGGTCAAGTAATATGGAAACACAGGCAGAGGGACGACGTAGATCCATACATTACGTACACACAAACTTGGGTGGGGGGAGACAGTACATGTATTATATACAAAAATCCAAGACAAAACATAGAACAGTTGCTGTCCAAAAAGATCTCTTCCTGCATGCTGCGCATCCTTAGCATCCTACTTAATTCATCTGGGGGCTGAGCTCTTTTTACCTTTTTCTTCTCTCTTATCGTCGGCTGCCTTCACCCACGCTCTAATGCATGGGCCATAAACCTCCTCCCATATGCGCTGCTCTTCCCTGAGAATCACACCCCGTGCTGAGGAAAATTCAGCCCAGATTACAACCGATGCCCAGGCTGCTGGGACAAGACGCCACTTAGTTCCCATCTTTTTACGGTTACCAAATAAAGAGACGGGCGCTGGAAGCAGGAACACAAGAACAGAGTTTACATACTCGGCCTATCTCCACGGGATGCAGTCCCTACCATCTCGGCGTTTAAGCCAAGGGGGGACCGGTAATGTGGGAGAGATAATTATCGGAGGCCTGTGGATAGCATAGGTCGCCCAAGTGTGGCATTACGGATCGTGTGCAGGGGAGGGTCAAAACAAAGGGCAGTCGGTGTAAAGTGGGGGCGAGCTCGTGCTCTCCTTTGAGGAAGAGAGATAACCTACAGTGGTACGGGGTCGTTTTCGTTCGTACTAGGGGGGCCAGGGGACATTCCTTCGGGGTGGCTTAGGGGCATTTAAAACAACTTCCCTGATACAGGTAGCATATAATCCTAGCGCCGGGACACCTCCGCCGGAGGTAGCTGTACGCTCTACAAGCTTCCTAAATAAATAAATAAATATAAAGTAGAGGCTAAATACCAGGATCTTTATCGATTGCTTTATGCTGTACAAAAATGAAAAACACATACAACAAACCTGGACCATTCATATTTGCAATGTTTCTGCGTACTATACTTTTTAACCCTTAACTAATCGAGCTGCTTCATTTCACCTGCTTTTTTTTTTTTTTTAATGTCGGAAACAGTGGCCATTTATTCGAAACTTACCAATCTACGCGTTACAACTACGTTTGCTTTTTCAAAAACCTTTAATAAAAATGTTGGTGCACAAATACGGGCCTACAGCCCCTTGGGCCGGCCACGGAGTAGGCTGGAACTGTAAATGGGGGGGGGGGGTATTTATTTGTGGAAAACATAACAGAGTAAGTGGTCGTTGATTTCATAGTAAAAAGTGCGACAAGTGCAACAACATCATATCGATAATTCATTGTGAGCAAGTACCAAAAGTGTCGACAATTCGAACCTTCAATAAATACAGTAATCAATGATGCATTAGAACTTAATATCAATTCATTTTCCGAACGTGTAATCAGTACCCGTCCCATGTCAATTCATTGTTCGAAGGTATAATCAATACCATCCCGGATCAATTCATTGTCCGAACATATAATCAGTCTTATCCCATATCAATTCATGTGCTAAAAACTACATACATATCTCATGATATCAAGGCTGAGCAATCGGGGCACAACAAGGAGTTGAGAGTTTCATTTGTACCGGCGCCATTTTGGGTGAGGTCAGGAAGGTCTAAGTATAGTCAAAATGTCTCCACCAACTCGTGGTTGGACCGGGACCTCTTTCGGCAGTCCAAAAGTTTTCGTTGAAGGGTAGCAGAGGGGACTGGCGACATGAACCATCAGTGAAAGTGGGGTGGGAGGCAACAATCTCTCCTACCGGGTCATACTGGTGTCCCACCGGAACTGATCAAGTTGGTAGTCTTGCAGGATTTTGGTCATTTCAAGACTGAGGCCGGCGCCGGCAGGAGCGCGCCGACATCCCGCGGCTACGTCGTGGTCGTTCCATGGGTGATCATGGCAGTCATTCCCCATCGGGGGTGTCTGCGGGAGTCGGGGGCCCCCGTGGCTCTTATAGAATCTTCAAAGTCGAGGAGAACGTTTTTGGACGCAGGACTCATTTTCTAGCTGAACTCAGAAGCGCCGTTGCACCGCAACAGTGGACGAGACCCCCGCTGGGTGAGCGGAGCATCATTGCCTCGCAATAGTGGACGAGACCTTTTGTTGGGTGAGTGGAGCGTTGGGGGTGCAGCTGAGGGGCCCCCACCTGGGGGGGTGGGAGAGGCTTGTTCGCGCCGCCTCTCCCTCCCAGCGCACCCCACGCCGATACCTGGCGTTGATATCCGTGATGTCCGGACCAGGCGATAAGAGGGGGGGGGTCGGAGGCAGAGGCAAGACATCCCCCCCGTGGCCTGCAGGGCGCCGCTTCAGGGCCGAACGGGGAGCTCATACCAAGCCGGGGCCAGACCAGGAGATACGAGGGGAGGGGTGGGGGGGGGGTCGGTGGCATGTGCAAGACATCCCCCCGCGTTGTCGCAGCCATTATTGAAGAAAGAAGAGGGGGGGATCGGAGGCAGAGGCAAGACATCCCCCCGTGGCCTGCAGGGCGCCGCTTCAGGACCGAACGGGGAGCTCATACCAAGCCGGGGCCAGACCAGGAGATACGCGGGGGGGGGTCGGTGGCATGTGCAAGACATCCCCCCCGTGGCCTGCAGGGCGCCAGAATAGGATGGGAGGACCAGTACATTCCGGGCTGACCATCCCACGACTTCTCCGGCTGATGGCGGCTAGTCGGGCCCCGCCCTGCACGTGTCGAGGCCTCATCTTCCGGATGGGCGTAACCGTGGACCTGTTGCACTTCGGGAGTTTCCGGAATGGGGGTAGGTATCTGCTGATTTGTATCTATTTCATGTTACCGTTATTGGCCGTGGCGGGCGGTGGGACAGACATGCTTGGAGCAGTGGGGGGGTGGCGGAGCCTAGCTACCTCGTGGCTGCCGTAACGTCAAGCTTGGCTTCTCTCACCACTTTCATGTTTCTTATTTCTAGCGAAGTCAAAAACTCATCAGTGGCCTACTGATTTTGTTCGATTTCTTTCCCTTCCTTTTCAAGTGTGTTTCATGCTAAAGTTTCTGTTTAACAGGAAACAGTGATTACTTCGTATTTTATATATGTCTTCTTTATTAGGGGTACCCTCCGGTTGAGCCAGATGATGTACCTCTAATAAATGGTCCGGGTGGAACTAGTTTATCAATCAGTGGGGAGTAGATGGGCATGACAGATTACAACGGGGGACAAAGGTCCGCATTACCCACCCTTCACTACTTGCAAAGACTAGACAGAATATTTCTATTCCACGTTATTTGCAAACAGAGAATACCTCGAAAGAACTATTCCTTGAACAATAAATGTCCAGCCAATCAATCAGTGGGGAGAAAAACAGGCATGACGGATTCCAACGGGGGACAAAAGTCCGCATTACCTATCCTTCACTATCTGCAAAGGGAGACAGAATATTCCTATTCTTCTCTGTTTGTAGACAGGAAATATGTCAAAGAGCAATAATCGATAAAAAATTAGTAGGATTATAACACTTTAATAACTTATAAATATATACATCGCAACAAAAACAGTAAACACCTAAAACATTTTTTATTAAAACAGAAGCAACAATGACAACTAACAGTAGTGATATCCTGGGCGGGTGATGGAACTGGGATTGTTAATGGAAAAACATCTACAGAGAAAGATATTGGTGAATTATACTTCTCCGGAAATTTAAAACTCACAAATGTTTCATTTGTGTAATCGTTTCATAAACATGTACATTAAAAAACTAAATACGCTCCACTGTTTTAGAAAATCTTTACAGCTTGCTAGATCACCCTTTAAAGTTACAACTACGAAAACCTACTTACTTAAGCTGTTGAATTCGGCTTCAAATGTAAAGCATAAGTTCAAGCTAGCATATCATATGTCTAAAAGGTTTAACATAATTGATATGCAAATTTAAATACTACCCTTTCTTAATGGTGACACCTTATCTCTCCTATATCCCACAATTTCCATGAGCAAAGCAAAAGAAATTCTGAGGCCCTGAAGAAATAAGGCTTACTGTGGGGTTCAACTCAATCTGGTGTTTGGGAGATTCCATGTTTTAGGGTGATATTCTGTGACAGGGTGCAGGCACCAGAAGAATTTTAGCCTAGTTCATCACATTGGAGAATGAGGGTCTGGGTAAATATCTAATCTGGTGAAGAACCATCTCTTCTTTAAACTCCATGGTGACCAACTATAGTTTATTCTCTAATTCGTTCCCTTGCCATAACAAAATAAAAGTCTTGGGTTATTTATGGAAGGGAATACTTTTTGTTTCTTCCAATTTTTAAAAGAAAAGAGGAGGGGGGGGGGGCAGCGTTCAAAGCACATCAGCGTGCATAAATACGAAAATGTTTTTACCTACCACGTACTTGACATTTTACAGCTTTTCATATTTGCTATTAAAAAACCATTGAAATTCACTGAAAAAAACATAGGTTATAGACCATATATAGTTAGGAATTAGCATTTACAAAACCTTAATTTACTCGCACAAAACCATAGAAATTCGCATATATAGTTAGTTGCAATAACTATATATCGCGCACCCGCAATCCACTGCTGATGATGTCACATATTACATCATTCATGACATGGTCAGTGACATCACTGATGACATCACTGATGACATCATCCAGTGATTGTATGTTTCTGTAAAGTTAAAATATGTCTTACATATTGAAGAATGAGTGGATGTATAAGTGTCTGGATGAAGGATTTAGTAGGTGCATGACTGACTGTATGAGAGAGTGATTAAATGTGTCTCACTCAGTGCATGGGTTAGTGACTAAACTGTCTTAATTTGTGCATCATTATGTCTGTTGTTCTGTAAACTGCTGCATGTGTTGATCAGTAGCTTTATGATTAACTATATGTGTTATTGATTGGTTGCCCAAGTATTTGTATGGGAGACTGAGTGTGTGTGTGGGTGGCTGGGAGGTGTATGACTCTGTGCATAGATGTGTGAGCAGTTGATTCACTAGATGTATGGGTTCAAAAGTGCATGTGGAAACAGCTGCATGGGCGGTTGACTGTCTGCATGAGTGTATTGGTGAGTGAATGATATTTCAGTGCTACATGTCAAAGTAAGTACATATGTAAAACACAGTACATGTGAGAGTTGACATGTATAAATAACTGTGCATTAGAGCCAGTGAATGTGTGAGTGGCTGTATGGATCATTGTGAACTTGTATCAGGGATTGTATAAGAGAGTAAATATGTGTTAGTATATGTTTGAATAACTAAGGTGTGTATAACTGTATAGTTGAGGAAATGGATGTGTGATTGATTCTTTGCATGACTGACTAGGTGTGTGAGTAACTCCATGGATGAGTGACAGTCTGTGAGTGTCTGTTTACACTGAGTGTATCTAAGGTTATATTAGAGTCTGAAGAGGTTCATCGTATAATCACATGAATGATGTCATCAGTGATGTGATCAGTGATGTCAAATGAGATGTCATCAGTGATGTCATTTGAGATGTCATCAGTGATATCATCAGTGATGTCATTTGAGATGTCATCAGTGATGTCATCAGTGATGTCATAAGTGATGTGATCAGTGATGTCATTTGAGATGTCATCAGTGATGTCATCAGTGATGTCACTGACCATGTCATGAATGATGTAATATGTGACATCATCAGCAGTGGATTGCGGGTGCGCGATATATAGTTATTGCAACTAACTATATATGCGAATTTCTCTGGTTTTGTGCGAGTAAATTAAGGTTTTGTAAATGCTAATTCCTAACTATATATGGTCTATAACCCATGGTTTTTTCAGTGAATATATATATATATATATATATATATATATATAT
The DNA here is from genome assembly GCF_964263255.1 of Lissotriton vulgaris. NCBI lineage: Eukaryota > Metazoa > Chordata > Amphibia > Caudata > Salamandridae > Lissotriton > Lissotriton vulgaris. Next base: position 1,131,241,256 of record NC_141689.1, on the reverse strand, counting down.
ATATATATATATATATATATATATATATATATATATATATATATATATATTCTTGCAGATACGTAATCACGTACTCTCAAGACACAACTGGTTTGCAAACTTCACAAATATTTATTCTGCTTCTCCGCAACGCGTCTTGCCTGTAATATAATAAATATATAATGTAATTTGATATGCCATCAGTGATGTGATGTATCAGGTTGTTAGCAGTGCATGATGGGGTCATGGGTTAGAGTTACAGCAGTTTATCACGGCTTGTAAATTTCAGTGGATTTTAGGTTTTGGACTACAACAATTAATGCCACTTTAACTGTGACTATTTAAGGGTATTTCTCAGACTTATCCAAGCTAATAATGATATATTATGAGGTATGGTAATGATGACTTGTTTTAAAGAAAGCTTTTTCAGTACATATTTAGGAGTCTTTATTATATACCTTAATTTAAAACTACAAATAATACACTGGACATAAAACGTCATCATCTTTTGTAGCATTAAATCTAAAGAAATGAAATGAACAGAGCAGCAATCTATTCGACTATTCACTCATATTTCTTTATTCAGATTTTCAAGTAAAAGCTGATCCTGGTCAACACGTGTTTCCTGACTTCCCATCACTTCGTTGCGGAGGAGCCACCACTGATACTTCATCACAAACGTGGCGGAGATTCTGTCCGCCGTATTACAGGAGCACTATATTCTGTGGCACTTGTAAAATGGCAGATGTGATATCTGTCACGTTTGTGACTGATTAATCCATATTTTTAACTCTAAATCAAGCCCTATATCCTATGCCACTTGTAATACAGTGGATATCTGTCACTTTTGTGATTGAGTGTCACGTCTTCCGAACTCTAAATCGGACCTGTGGTCTTTCAGCCGACTCACAGCCCACCTAGTGACTAGTAAATTGCACTTTAAGACTAGCTGCCCAGCAAACACCAAACAATGAACATAGTCTTCCGACCACAACATTTCACAGCACTCTGGGAAGAAAGAATGATCACACAGGTGGGGGGAGCGGGGTGGGGGTATGTCAACAGACGACAACAAGAGAAACTTAAAAAAAAACGAAAAGCACTTACCTTGCACTTGCTGCATCACTGAGTAGGCGATGTGGCGAGCGCAAGGTAACGTTTTTCGTTTTTCGGTCTCGGCTAGAAACGCGCGAAGCGCGTTCTCGCCAGAGAACTATAGCGATCATTTCAGCCGACAAAACGAATGAATGGGAGAGGGAGCGACAAGAGCTGGCCACGCGCAGATTTGGTCGCGTGCACGCTCACGGCGCCAGCGTCTCCGCCGCGCGCCGATATTTGCTCTCTTCCTGGCCGGCTTCACGGAAGGCAGAATGGCGTGCGGTGCCACTCACCTCAGGCACGGGGCTGACGCAATTATTCACTAAGCATGGGCGGAAAATCCGTTACGCTCGCGGATTTTGCGGATTTTTGGGAAATTCGCAATCCGCGAGATTTGCGAATTTCCCGCAAAATCCGCAAATTCGCACGCAGCGGATTTTTTTGGCGGCGCGCGGCGTTGGTGATACAATTTTTGCGGCGCGCGGCGTTTATCATCGTTTGCCGAGTTGTTTTTTTCGATAGTTTGCGAGTGCTGCGCCATTTTGGATCTTGCTGTGTGATCCCGCGGGAATTGGCGAGCGCGATTACGTCATCGCGGCTTGCCAGCGAAAGTTTGTCAACGCGAGTACGGCGAGATCACGTCTCGCGGTACTTCGCAATTGCGAGATTTGAGATGCGGCGAGCGAAAATATAAATTTGCAATTCTGCACAAGAAATCCACCAGCAAGCAGCATAAACCTTCTAGAAATGATGATTTTTATCTGAATAACTCCTTAGTTTGACATTTGCCTGCACTTTTTTAGCGAGGAGTCCATTTTGGGGAGGGGGGCAGGGGGGTGGGAGGAAGGAAGTGCCCCACAGTCTTCAACTTCCTGTTCCTGTTCAGCAGGCTCCTCCCAGTGCTTTGTCCATCTCCTGGTCACTTTTCATTTGGGTCTGGAGCTGGAAGGATTACTTTTTGTGGATGCTGCTGGATATTTGGATTTGAGGCCTTTTTGACTTTCTTTGGATCACTGTTGGATTAGAAATTTTACAAGTAAGTTTGTTTGGGGCATTACAGTTGCTGCAATTAAAATTTTGGAATTTTCGATTTTTGGGCTGTTTTGGGGCCTTTTGCCCAGGGGTACTCAGTGGTGGGTGGACTGAGTCTTTCTGTGGGTTGTCTTGAACTTAAACATCATGGAGGCCATGGATGAATTGGGATTGTGCTGATTTTTCTGTGTTTTTCGATTTTTGACCTGTTGTTGGGGCCTTGACCAGGGGTAGTGAGTGGTGCATGGGCCTAGTCTTTCTGTGGGCTGTCTTGAACTTAAACATCATGGAGGGCATGGATGGAATGGGATTGTGCTGATTTTTCTGTGTTTTTCGATTTTTGACCTGTTGTTGGGGCCTTGACCAGGGGTAGTGAGTGGTGCATGGGCCTAGTCTTTCTGTGGGGTGTCTTGAATTTAAACATCATGGAGGGCATGGATGCCATGGGGATTGTGCTGATTTTTCTGTGTTTTCGAATTTTTGGATTGCTCATGGGGACAGGCCATGTGGGTGGGGGCCATTTTGAGTGCTGGTACAGGCAGGCCCTGGCCATGTGCTAGGAGGCAAGTGGCCATTTTGAATGCAGGCTTTGTTGTTAGGCCTCCAACCATTTTGCCTACTTTTCAACCTTTATTTATGCCCAGGGGTAGTGAGTCTTGCATGGGCCTAGTCTTTCTGTGGGTTGTCTTGAATTTAAACATCATGGAGGCCATGGATGGAATGGGATTGTGCTGATTTTGCAGTGTTTTTCGATTTTTGGGGGTGTTCATGGGGAGGGACATGCCATGTGGCTGGTGGCCATTTTGAGTGCAGCTACAGGCACTGGCCATGTGCTGGCAGGCAAGTGGCCATTTTGAATGCAGGCTTTGTTGTTAGGCCTCCAACCATTTTGCCTACTTTTCAACCTTTATTTATGCCCAGGGGTAGTGAGTCTTGCATGGGCCTAGTCTTTCTGTGGGTTGTCTTGAATTTAAACATCATGGAGGCCATGGATGGAATGGGATTGTGCAGATTTTTCAGTGATTTTCGTTTTTTGGGCCTGTACTTGTGGCCTTTTCACCAGGGGTATTTGAGTCTAGCATGGGCCTAGTCTTTCTGTGGGCTGTCTTGAACTTAAACATCATGGAGGGCATGGATGGAATGGGATTGTGCTGATTTTTCTGTGTTTTTCGATTTTTGACCTGTTGTTGGGGCCTTGACCAGGGGTAGTGAGTGGTGCATGGGCCTAGTCTTTCTGTGGGGTGTCTTGAATTTAAACATCATGGAGGGCATGGATGCCATGGGGATTGTGCTGATTTTTCTGTGTTTTTCGAATTTTTGGATTGCTCATGGGGACAGGCCATGTGGGTGGGGGCCATTTTGAGTGCTGGTACAGGCAGGCCCTGGCCATGTGCTAGGAGGCAAGTGGCCATTTTGAATGCAGGCTTTGTTGTTAGGCCTCCAACCATTTTGCCTACTTTTCAACCTTTATTTATGCCCAGGGGTAGTGAATCTTGCATGGGCCTAGTCTTTCTGTGGGTTGTCTTGAATTTAAACATCATGGAGGCCATGGATGGAATGGGATTGTGCTGATTTTGCAGTGTTTTTCGATTTTTGGGGGTGTTCATGGGGAGGGACATGCCATGTGGCTGGTGGCCATTTTGAGTGCAGCTACAGGCACTGGCCATGTGCTGGCAGGCAAGTGGCCATTTTGAATGCAGGCTTTGTTGTTAGGCCTCCAACCATTTTGCCTACTTTTCAACCTTTATTTATGCCCAGGGGTAGTGAGTCTTGCATGGGCCTAGTCTTTCTGTGGGTTGTCTTGAATTTAAACATCATGGAGGCCATGGATGGAATGGGATTGTGCAGATTTTTCAGTGATTTTCGTTTTTTGGGCCTGTACTTGTGGCCTTTTCACCAGGGGTATTTGAGTCTAGCATGGGCCTAGTCTTTCTGTGGGCTGTCTTGAACTTAAACATCATGGAGGGCATGGATGGAATGGGATTGTGCTGATTTTTCTGTGTTTTTCGATTTTTGACCTGTTGTTGGGGCCTTGACCAGGGGTAGTGAGTGGTGCATGGGCCTAGTCTTTCTGTGGGGTGTCTTGAATTTAAACATCATGGAGGGCATGGATGGAATGGGATTGTGCTGATTTTGCAGTGTTTTTCGATTTTTGGGGGTGTTCATGGGGACAGGCCATGTGGGTGGGGGCCATTTTGAGTGCTGGTACAGGCAGGCCCTGGCCATGTGCTAGGAGGCAAGTGGCCATTTTGAATGCAGGCTTTGTTGTTAGGCCTCCAACCATTTTGCCTACTTTTCAACCTTTATTTATGCCCAGGGGTAGTGAGTCTTGCATGGGCCTAGTCTTTCTGTGGGTTGTCTTGAATTTAAACATTATGGAGGGCATGGATGGATTGGGATTGTGCTGATTTTGCAGTGTTTTTCGATTTTTTTGTGCTCTATAACTGAACTGATGTTCCTCTGTCTTCCATTTTTTTTAGGTGCACAAGACTCAAGAGAACCACCAGTGCCAGGAAGAAGTCCTGCAGCGGTGTGTGTGTGCAGCATAACGTCACGCGACGTCACGTCTGGCCTCAGACAACTCTACAATTCGTGCAACTGCGGCCTGCTGTCTGACCTGCTCCGAAGAAGATGGCCCCAAAGAAAGTTCTCCGTAGCTCCTCTAGCAAGAAAGTTGCTAGTAAGGAGCAGAAGAAGCAAGTTACCAAGGAGGCTGGTGTGCCACCCGCCACGTTTTTTGGGAGAAAAAAAAAAAGTACGCCTGCAGCAGCAGGATCTGCTGGGGACCAAGCTGGGAGCAGCACCCCTGCTCCATTGGGTTCAGTGCCTCCACCACCACGCCAACTTAAGTCAAAGCCCTTGAGTGCTTCAGAGGCAGTCAGTGTACTTCTCCAATCACCATCGACCAGTGATGTTGGCTCATCGCAAGAAAGTAGCAGCAATGTCCCTGAATCAACACAGGTTGTTGTAACTCATCTGACAAGTGTTGAACAACCACAGCCGCAACAACAACACCATGTGCAAGTACACGCCCAAGTACATGTGGAAGGAGAGGCAGCAAAAGGAGATGCGCAAGCAAAGGTGCATGGAGGTTCACAAGTGCCCACAATAGTTGTTCCTCCCGAAGTAGGGGCACATCAGGAAATCGACAATGAAGCCGAGGTATCATTGGAAGCCACTCCTCCTGATGATCATTCATTGTCTTCCACATCCCTAGCAAGGAAAAGATCAAGGGGGGTGTCTACATCTTCTTCAAGCCCACCTCGTTCTGATGCAAGTGATCTGTCTTGGGAACCACAACTGCGGTCTGACAGTGAGGCACACCATGATCTGACACCGGTACCTAAGCGTAAAAGGAAGGTCGTCCAAAAACTCAAACCTATGGAGTGTGATGAGGCTCAACAAGAAGTGACAGATACTGCTGGTGATGAAGCCTCTCACGATGACGACGAGCCAGTCATCACAAAGGTCACTGCAGCCCCACCGGGCATGCAGCAGAGAGACATTTTGACCCTATCCCCAGAAGCTGCTGAGCGTGATGATGATGTCGGCGAGGAGGCAATGGAAATGGAATCATTAGATTTGGAGTTAAGTAGTACACCAAAACCTACCGCTTCCATATTTCTTCCTCGCAAGAAGGTACCCACCTCGTCCTCGACCTCAATTCGTGGTGGTGAAAGTGCAAAACGTACTGAAGTTCGGCAATCCACATCCTCCACTTCATCTGGCATTAGCAGCAGGACCACCACCACCAGTATCGCCGCCTCCTCCGGCCCCCAAAGACATTTCAAGTCTCCAGTTTGGGACTTCTTTAGTGTTTGCCCAAAAAAGGAAAACGTAGCCATTTGTAGCATTTGTAAGCTTCGAGTTAGTCGTGGTAAGTTTGGTACCAACTATGGTACCGGAGGCCAGAGAGGTCATCTTAGGAGAACGCACGATGTCCAATGGTTTGCGCACCTACACGCGATCAAGGAAGCCCGAATTGCACGCAATGAAAACGTTGATTTTTCATCTGATGATGACGAGGAGGAAGAAGACGATTCAAACACTTCACTTGCACCCAGTTCCCCTGTCAGCAGCACACCCCATGGGAGCCACACTAAGAGTGTGGGAGAGAGTGAGACATCAATGCGGAAAAGTTCATCAGCGAGCGTAACTGGGTCGAAGAGATCATCATCATCCCGTAAATTCTTGGTCCAGGGCAACATTAAAAAGATGTTGTTTACAGAAGCGCAATATGAACGCAACCACCCAATGACCCGTCTGTATAACACTAAGCTGGCTAAAATGCTAGCTCTGGACCTTCTCCCTTTTTCTTTTGTAGAAGGGGTTGGTTTTCTAGAATTAGTGGCAGCGCTCTGCCCTAAATGGAAGGTTCCTAGCCGGTTCTATTTTGCCCGAGTTGCGGTTCCAGCACTACATGAAGATGTTCTGAAGGTGATTGGGGCAGCTTTGCAGAAGAGTTCTGTTCACACTATACATCTGACAACAGACATGTGGACCAGTGGCGCAGGCGCTGATTACATGTGCATCACTGCACACTGGGTCTCTTTTTCAGGGGCTAAAGCAAAGCTAAACACAGGTGTTGACACGAACATTGTTTTTAAAGCTGCTCGTAAACATGCAACACTAGCCATGTTTGGTTTGGAGAAACGTCACACAGCAGAAAACATTTTGGATGTCTTTAACACAAAGGTCCTTAACTGGCTGTCCCCACTAAAACGCAAGGTTGGTTATGTTTCCACGGACAATGGCGCCAATATAGTGAAGGCCATGAGGGACGGTTACTATTTCAGAGTGCCGTGTTTGGCGCACTGTATAAACCTGGTTGTCCAAAAATTCTTGGGTAATAAAGGCAGTGCAGCGTACAGTGTATTGGAGACCTGCCGAAAAATGTGCAAGCATTTCAGCCATTCTTTTAAGGCCCGGAAGCAGCTGAGGAGCCTGCTATATCAACGTCAAATGCCAGTGAAAGCACTCATCCAGGAGGTGGTAACACGTTGGAACTCAACCTTCTACATGCTTGAGCGTCTGTATGAGCAGTATACGGAACTCGATCAATACTTCCTTAAAGAGGGTACAGAGGAGCTGAGGATGGGTGGGCCGCAATGGAACATAGTTGAAAGCCTGACAGGCATGCTTCGTCCTTTTGAGTTCTTCACGCGTGCAGTCAGCAAGGAGGACTCTAATTTGGGAAAAGCTATCCCATTGTTGTACATGCTGGAGGACCAACTGAAGGAGGTGTGTTCTGTGTTTGGAAAAGATGACAAAAACCAAGACTCTTTGCTTCTGGCTGAGCAATTATTAGAGCTCCTACAAGGTGATGAACGTCTTAAAAAGATCCACTCAGAACAGCATTACATTTGTGCTACTATTCTGGATCCACGCTACAAAAAGGCGCTGGCAGGCCAAGCATTCTTTCCTTTTGATGATGAACATGTTCCAAAGTACAAACGTTGGCTAGCCTTGTCAGCCAAGAGGTTTGAAACAGAACGGCTGGAAATTGAAGGAAATGGCAGTACATCAGCAGGCCATCCCCAGTCAAAACAATCCACTTCTGCACCTGTGGCTGTGGCACAAGTGACCTCTCAGCCGTTAAAGACACCGGCAACCGGATCATCTGCACGAAACACAACAGAAACATTGGAGGCTGAAGAGGATTGGCTAGCTCTGCGTGGGTTTGGTTCTCAAAAGGTCAGAGGCACAGCAAGAGCTAAGCAAAGTGGAGGAACCTTGGATGAGGACCTTGAGTCGATGGTGAAGGACTATCTGAATGACTCAACAGAGGTCTATGGTAATTCTGACCCATTGGCGTATTGGCATGGGAAAAAAGAATTGTGGCCACAGCTCACCAACCTGGCTTTAAACTACTTGTCTTGCCCACTCGCAAGCGTGTCTTCTGAACGGGTTTTCAGTGCGGCTGGTGGGATTGTAACTCCCAAACGGAGCCGCCTCTCGCCCAAAAATGTGGAGAGGTTAACAATGATCAAGATGAATCAGCACCTCATACCACCAGATTTCAGAGTACGAGAGAGCGTGCCGGATGAAGAGGAGGTGGCCAGCAACATAGATGAGGGAATTTCTACTCTGTCAGGTGACACTGAGCTCACCCTGCCTGAATTCGCAGAGTATGATGACGAAGCCTTATTCTCATTCCTGGACCGTGATACCGAGCCCTGAAAATGAGACAACGAATCAATAACTTTCTTTTTCGTCCCTATTCACTTTTATTCCTGTGTGTCTGTCTTTCTTTGTTGTGCACAGTTAATATATTTCAAACTTTAATCAGATAATCACAAAATCAAGCCCATCAGCAGAACTGTCTTCGCTGGTTTGCTAATTGATTTGAAGTTGCCGCAGTCTGCATTCCTCAGGTTCACAAGTTCAGAAGAACATGCTCCTCTATCCTCCTCCTCCAGACTCCTATTTCCATCAAACCAGAGGGCTGGTTTACGCCCAATGAAGAAAGACTCAGCACTTGTGGGGGTGTTGTTGTACCTCTTTGCAGGTGAGTTGACGGCTCTGGGACCATTGTTGGGAAGCTCTAATACCGGATAAAAGTGGTTTGGACCAAATCCCAGGAAGAAATTTTTTTGTGTTTTTGATGACTTGCTTGCCTTTTAGGTGCTCTTAGGGAAGGTTCCGTCTGTTTGTGGGTGAGTTTCGTGGTCTGGGAGCATTGCTGGGACACTCTAATCTTGATTGCATTTGCTTTTCAGGAAATCCGTCGTGCCAACCCCGACTTATGGCCCAGCTACGCAGCGCGTTTGGACCGAAGGCCGAGAAATATTGCAAGTATGAGATTTTGCTTTTGGCCTGTTTAGGGGTGTTATGCTTCTTGGCGGGTGGGTTGGCGGGTCTTGGGGCATTCCTGGGAAGGTCTAATACCGGGTAGAAGTGGTTGGGACAAAATCCAGGACGATTTTTATTTGGCTATTTCTGACATTTTGCTCTATGTAGCGTTTTCGGGGGCCTGTTTGGGGGGCTTCCTGGTGTTTGTGGGTGAGTTTCGTGGTCTGGGAGCACTGCTGGGACACTCTAATCTTGATTGCATTTGCTTTTCAGGAAATCCGTCGTGGCAACCCCGACTTATGGCCTAGCTACGCAGTGCGTTTGGACCGAAGGCCCAGAAATATTGCAAGTATGAGATTTTGCTTTTGGCCTGTTTGGGGGTGTTATGCTTCTTGGCGGGTGGGTTGGTGGGTCTTGGGGCATTCCTGGGAAGGTCTAATACCGGGTGGAAGTGGTTGGGACAAAATCCAGGCCGATTTTTTTTTGGCTATTTCTGACATTTTGCTCTATGTAGCGTTTTCGGGGGCCTGTTTGGGGGGCTTCCTGGTGTTTGTGGGTGAGTTTCGTGGTCTGGGAGCACTGCTGGCTATATATACTTTACTTTGCAAGAGGTTTGAAGCAAATCCATGGTGGCAGAGGGGAGTTAGGGCCTAGCTGCAGAGCGCGCGCGGAGTGATTTGGGAAATTTGTGAAAAATTGACTAAGTCCCCATTTTTGTACTTTTGCTCTTTGGCTGTTTGGGGGTCTTCTACTCGTTTTCTCCTGGGTTGACGGCTCTGGGGCCATTGCTGGGAAGCTCTAATACCGGATAAAAGTGTTTTGGACCAAATCCCAGGCGGAAAATTTTTTGTGTTTTTGATGACTTGCTTGCCTTTGAGGTGCTCTTAGGGGGGGTTCCGTCTGTTTGTGGGTGAGTTTCGTGGTCTGGGAGCACTGCTGGGACACTCTAATCTTGATTGCATTTGCTTTTCAGGAAATCCGTCGTGGCAACCCCGACTTATGGCCTAGCTACGCAGCGCGTTTGGACCGAAGGCCCAGAAATATTGCAAGTATGAGATTTTGCTTTTGGCCTGTTTGGGGGTGTTATGCTTCTTGGCGGGTGGGTTGGCGGGTCTTGGGGCATTCCTGGGAAGGTCTAATACCGGGTAGAAGTGGTTAGGACAAAATCCAGGCCGATTTTTTTTGGCTATTTCTGACATTTTGCTCTATGTAGCGTTTTCGGGGGCCTGTTTGGGGGGCTTCCTGGTGTTTGTGGGTGAGTTTCGTGGTCTGGGAGCACTGCTGGCTATATATACTTTACTTTGAAAGAGGTTTGAAGCAAATCCATGGTGGCAGAGGGGAGTTAGGGCCTAGCTGCAGAGCGCGCGCGGAGTGATTTGGGAAATTTGTGAAAAATTGACTAAGTCCCCATTTTTGTACTTTTGCTCTTTGGCTGTTTGGGGGTCTTCTACTCGTTTTCTCCTGGGTTGATGGCTCTGGGGCCATTGCTGGGAAGCTCTAATACCGGATAAAAGTGTTTTGGACCAAATCCCAGGCGGAATATTTTTTGTGTTTTTGATGACTTGCTTGCCTTTGAGGTGCTCTTAGGGGGGGTTCCGTCTGTTTGTGGGTGAGTTTCGTGGTCTGGGAGCACTGCTGGGACACTCTAATCTTGATTGCATTTGCTTTTCAGGAAATCCGTCGTGGCAACCCCGACTTATGGCCTAGCTACGCAGTGCGTTTGGACCGAAGGCCCAGAAATATTGCAAGTATGAGATTTTGCTTTTGGCCTGTTTGGGGGTGTTATGCTTCTTGGCGGGTGGGTTGGCGGGTCTTGGGGCATTCCTGGGAAGGTCTAATACCGGGTGGAAGTGGTTGGGACAAAATCCAGGCCGATTTTTTTTGGGCTATTTCTGACATTTTGCTCTATGTAGCGTTTTCGGGGGCCTGTTTGGGGGGCTTCCTGGTGTTTGTGGGTGAGTTTCGTGGTCTGGGAGCACTGCTGGGACACTCTAATCTTGATTGCATTTGCTTTTCAGGAAATCCGTCGTGGCAACCCCGACTTATGGCCTAGCTACGCAGTGCGTTTGGACCGAAGGCCCAGAAATATTGCAAGTATGAGATTTTGCTTTTGGCCTGTTTGGGGGTGTTATGCTTCTAGGCGGGTGGGTTGGCGGGTCTTGGGGCATTCCTGGGAACGTCTAATACCGGGTAGAAGTGGTTGGGACAAAATCCTCGCGGAAAAGCCTTTAGTTTTGGCACTTTTTGTAACTTAGGGTTCGTTAGGGTTAGCCCTAGCAGCAGGATTGCATGTGTTTCGGGGTGTTCTAGATTTTTCCAACTGAGTTATGGGGTCTTAGAGCACTCGTGAGAATGTGTAATTTTGGTTGCAAGTCATTTGAAGAAAATCCATGGTGGGAAAGGGGGGATTTGGCATAGTTAAAGAAAGCCTTTGCCACTATTCTTAACTTAGGGTTCGTTAGGGTTAGCAGTATTTCTATTACATGTGTTTGAGTGGGGGGGATTTCGAGTCTTGGAGCGATGCTGGCTATGGCTACTTTTGCTTGGTTGCTTGCAAGTGGTTTGAATGCAATCCACGGTGGGTAATGGGTAATTAGGAAGGGGGTACTTCGGCCTACTTTTACTTTCAAAGTAAGTTTTGTCACCAGTTTTCTGCTAGGCCTCGTTTTTTGAGATTTGATTGGGGGTCTTCTACATTTTTGCGACTGGCTTTAGTAAGGGTCTGGGTGGGAGCACTGCTAGGAAGATCTAATTTTGTTCTAAAACACAGTTTACAGTACACCTAGCTTGAGGGGCAAGATCCGCTACATTAATTTGCCCATACTTATTTATCCTTCAAAAGGTGACTCAGAGTACGCACTTTCAAAAATATTGTACTGTCTACTAGGAAAATCAAATTGTGACTTTTTGCACTCCACAGCCTACATACCTTATATTTATTTATCAGTGGTGTTGTAATATTATATCTCTTCCTGTTTTTCGTTGAATAACTACAGGCCGGGTTTCAGTCTCTGCAATGGGGAAAAAAGGATGGAGTCAGGCTTCACAGTAGCGAGCCACAATTCAGTATCAGGCAGGCAGTGGACAGGGTGTCTTCTGGTGACCAACATCGATGGACGAAGCGTCGGCTGCAATGGAGGAGTGCCGCTAATAGGAGGATTTTTTTTCTGCAGGCAACTTACTTACCACTTCCAACAGGACCACTACAACCACATAGATACAGTATCCCTTGCCTTTTTCTCTGACTGTGACTGCATTTCTTGGATCTCTCTCTGCTTCTAAATTGATCCCTTAACACATCACTTAGTCCACTCCACTATCACATCTGCACCACACATAGTCATTTGTAAGTGCTCCTACGTAATTCGCAAGTCGCAGCACGCCCCAGGCCGTAGAGGACTGGGATGGCCCCAATGATGAAGCATGTCACCAAGGGGCAACCCTGGTGAGTGAGGGGACACCTAGAAAAAAAGCAATTTCTCCTTTTCTATCTACTATACCTTCCAGACCAACCCCACTGAGTGTTGTTGTGAATGGATTTATAGTGACCAGCAAGGCTCTCGGGTATCTGGCTAAGTACAGAGACCTTATGTTGAATATCGTTATCAATAATTCCACACAGGCCCTGTACTGTCGCATTCTTTCTTCCACAGTTGTCGAATGTATTACTTACTTTTCACTGACATGCATGCAGTAGTGCATGCACTTTCAAAGATTGATGGAGAGGTTTGTACCCAAAGAATTGTTTATGTTCCATTGTTTGTCTATGCTGTGCTTTTTTTTACAGGGTGTCTTCTGGTGACTAACATCGATGGACGAAGCGTCGGCTGCAATGGAGGAGTGCCGCTAAAAGGAGGATTTTTTTTCTGCCGGCAACTTACTTACCACTTCCAACAGGACCACTACAACCACATAGATACAGTATCCCTTGCCTTTTTCTCTGACTGTGACTGCATTTCTTGGATCTCTCTCTGCTTCTAAATTGATCCCTTAACACATCACTTAGTCCACTCCACTATCACATCTGCACCACACATAGTCATTTGTAAGTGCTCCTACGTAATTCGCAAGTCGCAGCACGCCCCAGCCCGTAGAGGACTGGGATGGCCCCAATGATGAAGCATGTCACCAAGGGGCAACCCTGGTGAGTGAGGGGACACCTAGAAAACAAGCAATTTCTCCTTTTCTATCTACTATACCTTCCAGACCAACCCCACTGAGTGTTGTTGTGAATGGATTTATAGTGACCAGCAAGGCTCTCGGGTATCTGGCTAAGTACAGAGACCTTATGTTGAATATCGTTATCAATAATTCCACACAGGCCCTGTACTGTCGCATTCTTTCTTCCACAGTTGTCGAATGTATTACTTACTTTTCACTGACATGCATGCAGTAGTGCATGCACTTTCAAAGATTGATGGAGAGGTTTGTACCCAAAGAATTGTTTATGTTCCATTGTTTGTCTATGCTGTGCTTTTTTTTACAGGGTGTCTTCTGGTGACTAACATCGATGGACGAAGCGTCGGCTGCAATGGAGGAGTGCCGCTAAAAGGAGGATTTTTTTTCTGCCGGCAACTTACTTACCACTTCCAACAGGACCACTACAACCACATAGATACAGTATCCCTTGCCTTTTTCTCTGACTGTGACTGCATTTCTTGGATCTCTCTCTGCTTCTAAATTGATCCCTTAACACATCACTTAGTCCACTCCACTATCACATCTGCACCACACATAGTCATTTGTAAGTGCTCCTACGTAATTCGCAAGTCGCAGCACGCCCCAGCCCGTAGAGGACTGGGATGGCCCCAATGATGAAGCATGTCACCAAGGGGCAACCCTGGTGAGTGAGGGGACACCTAGAAAACAAGCAATTTCTCCTTTTCTATCTACTATACCTTCCAGACCAACCCCACTGAGTGTTGTTGTGAATGGATTTATAGTGACCAGCAAGGCTCTCGGGTATCTGGCTAAGTACAGAGACCTTATGTTGAATATCGTTATCAATAATTCCACACAGGCCCTGTACTGTCGCATTCTTTCTTCCACAGTTGTCGAATGTACTACTTACTTTTCACTGACATGCATGCAGTAGTGCATGCACTTTCAAAGATTGATGGATAGGTTTGTACCCAAAGAATTGTTTATGTTCCATTGTTTGTCTATGCTGTGCTTTTTTTTACAGGGTGTCTTCTGGTGACCAACATCGATGGACAAAGCGTCGGCTGCAATGGAGGAGTGCCGCTAAAAGGAGGATTTTTTTTCTGCAGGCAACTTACTTACCACTTCCAACAGGACCACTACAACCACATAGATACAGTATCCCTTGCCTTTTTCTCTGACTGTGACTGCATTTCTTGGATCTCTCTCTGCTTCTAAATTGATCCCTTAACACATCACTTAGTCCACTCCACTATCACATCTGCACCACACATAGTCATATGTAAGTGCTCCTACGTAATTCGCAAGTCGCAGCACGCCCCAGCCCGTAGAGGACTGGGATGGCCCCAATGATGAAGCATGTCACCAAGGGGCAACCCTGGTGAGTGAGGGGACACCTAGAAAACAAGCAATTTCTCCTTTTCTATCTACTATACCTTCCAGACCAACCCCATTGAGTGTTGTTGTGAATGGATTTATAGTGACCAGCAAGGCTCTCAGGTATCTGGCTACAGAGACCTTATGTTGAATATAGTTATCAATATTTCCACCCACGCCCTGTACTGTCGCATTCTTTCTTCCACAGTTGTCGAAAGTACTACTTACTTTTAACTGACATGCATGCAGTAGTGTATGCACTTTCAAAGATTGATGGATAGGTTTGTACCCAAAGATTTGTTTATGTTCACATTTGTTTGTCCATGCTGTGCTACTTTTTCTTGTCTCCCAAAACCTTTCCCAAAAACCCCCGTACCCATCCATTTTTCAAACCCTAACCCTCTTCCCCCGGGCTGTGTGGTTTTGATTGATGTGTGACTAAATTACAGCAATAAATCCACACACTTGCTGGGGAGGATAAGGTGATAGCAACAGGCTGGTGAAGAAATCCGAGGATATATTCTTACTCTGCTTGACAAAGACCCATGGCTAATGTCAAAGAACTTCAACCGAATTAGTTATACTTTAACATTTGTTAGGCTACAATGTGGCACTGTTCTAGTGTACTTCTGTCACCTGCTATATTCTGTATTGTACCTTTGTATTGCTCAGGAGGACAAACCAGATTTCATTTTCTTTTTTTTCATAGGCAAGCAACTGCCACTGTGTCACACCACTAGTACCACCGCTATGAGGAAATTTTATCCGCCCAGGATTGCCAACCTTATTTGCTGTTTCCCGTGGAGCCAGCCCTGGGCCTAGCCCTACTTGCAAACAGAAATTACAGGTAAGATAGGCGTTTGGTTGGAGGCAGTATAATGGAGTATTAGGAGAGACGAGAGATTTGATTGACGGTAGTACTACTAAAGTCCTAGGACTATTCAGGAAAACAAACTTACTGTTATGCTAAACCCCCACCCACCAGACTCAAAAGCAGTAAAAAACAGGTATGGTCAGATAAAGTTTCAAAAAGTATATTTTTATAGCCCTAACAAAAGAATCTCCCGCAAGACCCTCCCTAACCCCAACGATTGTCCTTCAAAAGTCCCCAAAAATCACAACTCCCAATTCCCACCCCCCAAAAGTCTCTAAAAAAGGGGCAAGGGACACTATGGCAGGGTGCTTTTGGAATTAGCAGCCAGGGCATCATGCTCCTTGCGGAGGGTGGCAAGTTCAAAGCGGAGGCCCTCCACCACGTTCTTATAATTATGGACCTCCTGCTCCAGGTAGGACAGTCTGAGGGATAAGCGGCGCCGGTGTGCCTTGCAAATCCTGTGAGGGGCAGCTGCTTTCTTTGCTGCTGGGCGGTGGCGTTTGGCTTTGGTAGCCCGGCTCCGTACCGCTGGAGCACTGCGCTGGCTGGCAGCCCGCACGGAGGAGGATGCAGCTGTCCCAGTGGACGTTGTTGTTGTACCAGACTGCGTCTCCTCCTCCTCCACGGCCACCAGCCGCCGATATTCAGCAACAGTGGCATCCAGCCTCCGTTGCCGGGCCATTCGAGCCAGCTCCTTCCTCCTTGATGGTGTCTTGGATTTGGAAGGAGCAACTACATGAAAAAAGAAAGACATAGTCTGTAACCAATGCTCCTTAAGATTAACACTAAATGATTGAGCAGAAAGTTGTCACAGTACAAGTAGCAAATTGAAAGCACAGTGCATAACTATTGAGGACAGTATCTATGTAACCTCCGACTTCTTCATCCTTGCTCTAACATTAGTGGGAGTTTAAGGAACAAATTCTACGAGCACTATGGACTTCTATTACAGTCGACTATGACAGTACACCACTCTTATTCTTCTTCTTCTCTCTTGTTTAGGAAAATTGGTACGTTATCTTATGCAAGCCGGCATAATGCCAGCGCAGTGAACTTGCACCCGAGAAAAACAGACGCACACCATGGTGAGTGAGACAGACTTGCGTTACTGTACCGGTCCAGTACATGCAGGTGGTGAAGCTCTTACTTTTCTATTACGGGTGGCACTGAGAATACTCTGTTAAAAGGGCTACTGCTTAATTAATTTAGCTTTCACCCTACAGTGCAAATGAGTATTAGAAAAGGAAAATGAAGAAGCTAAATTATCTGATTATCTATCACTTCACATGGGATGTATTTGATGACATATGGGATGACTTTAGGTGCTTTGCTTATTATTGAGTGAACAGTGATACCCCCACACATGAATGACGTACTACTACTAAACTAAAGTTATTAAGGGAGGTAGGGAGTGTCCACCGTAATAACTGGATATATGCTGTGCTTGCAGTTGCAATACAAACTACTGCTACTATTCATGGTAGTCTTTGGACAACGTTACAACTTCTTTTCCTTGCCTTTCCTACACTGGAACGGACGTGCGGGTGCGGTGTTACATGCTCTTCAAAGTAACACTTAGTTCATCCAGTGACCGTCTACTCTCTCTAGATTCACATATGCTATCTAAGAGTCAGATAGTACCATGAATGATCCAGGCATCCATCCATTCAAAGTATATTGCACACATACAGTTTCTGTCTCACCCACCCAGGCTGTTCTCCTTCCACCCATCCTTGCTTCATCATTCACCCAGCCATGCACCATACCATTTTCTTACCTTCCCAGCCACCTCGGGGACCAAGCAAACACATATCATTCTTCTTTGCCAGTCATCATTACATTTCTCGTGCTTCCACACTTACACCCTTCTTTCGCTTTTCGTTCATCCCATCCATCAAGTTCACCTCAGATCTGATTGGGATTCTTCTCGCCAAAAACTTCACAGCTAAGTCGAAGTACATTTAGAGGAGGCTACTACCTGCTTTTTTTATAATACACCTGTGCAGAAAGCACACTCTGCAGTCTTCAATCCCAATGACTAAGGAATGTATAGCTTACCTCTGCCCGCCACCACCGTGTGAACCCTCACAGGCATGTCCTTGTCCGGCACTTGCACCGCCTCCTCCCCAGAGTTGTCCTCCTCGTCCAATGCCACCACCACCTCCGCGCTGGCCCCGTCTCCAGATGTTCCACCTACAAAGTACATTTAATAATGTTAGAATACACCACTCACTACTATATAATATTTGGTCTAGGAGGAAGAAAGAAATGTGAAAAAAGTGTACAATTTAATAATTTTTGACTGTGTACTCTAGAGTAAAAATGTCCCTTATTCCAGGGAAGGCTGTTGTCTTGCTGCACTTTTTGGCACAACTGATGAATGTTTGCTTTTTACTTTTTAACACGCACCACTTTTTCTCCTAACAGACAGAACCTTGACTTCTAAGAACACGAGCAGGATCAAGTTCAAACCAGGTGAGAGCTCGGCTCGACCACAAGAAATGTGTCCAATTAATCGTCAGCACTAAGCACTTTTCCATTTTCAGTTACACGTTCACTTTTATGACAAACTTGAATTTAATAAATGTGTTTACTTTTAATAAAGCTTTTAAACTTAAATAGACTCTGTGGTTTTTGGTCCTCCAGACTAGAGTGGATGAGCTAAAGGTTTTCGAATTTTTGCAAGCATGAGTCCGTGCCTCTGCCATCGGTGACTTTGGGAGCTAAATGACACTGCCACACTATCTAGTCAGTAAGGAGATTGGGGGTTCAACTACAAAGTTTGTTATCACTGAGGTATGTGGAAAGTCTAACAGTTACAGCACCTATTATAATTGATAAGCTAAGCGATGCATTATTTAGTGTCCATAGTTCTGTTTGTGCAGATTTGTCCCTGCAACAGTAGTAAAATGGATTGTCCTCCTATCCAAACCAAAAGTAAAGTAGTATCTTATTATTTCTTGGTGGTGGTCATTCACCTTTTTATTGTTGGCAATGGTCAAAGCATAAACATTTAGAATACTTGAAAAGACATTATGGACAATCCCAGAGGACTACACTCAGTGCATAGAGCTATTGCTGACTAGAATGGGAGTCCAATGGAAATGCCAAATGTGCAATCTTAGTTAGCTACACAGACAGACTAATAAGAATAATCTAGTAATACCACACGGAGTCATAGTCGAGGCAGGATAAGAATTTAGATCCTGTCTACAAGAAGATCAAAGACGATTTAGAAAAAATCGAATGAGGAACGCTAGGAAAAAATAAGTACTCTATATTAAAATTAAAACTTACTGGGGCCAGCAAAGGAGCCCTCGACTGCCCGGTCCTGGCCTGCATCGACAACAGCACCCTCCTCCTCCTCCTGTGTCCTCCTCTTGCCCCTGGGGGAAGCTGATGTACAACATGAAAGAAAGAAAAACAGAAAACATGGATGATATTTCTCAACCAAATCAAACATTTAAAAAAGAACTAACAAAGTAACAAAATATTTTTGCGAAATAGCAAATAGGGAACGACTCCACGGGATATATTATTGACCAATCTCATGTGGTCGACTACGTCATTACTTTAGTATTGCTTGATTTGAGGACCGTCGAATTGGAAACTACCCTATGTAACTCACTAAACAAAGTACTAAAAAGGTTTGCCTAGGATTGGCAGGCAGCAGTCCGCAGCACACAAAGTGACAGCCAAAGTCCATCGTGATTGAAGATCAGCGACAACACTAAAGTTTCCTACTACATTCACCAGTCATTAAAATACTCAAACTATTAATCCACCACCACTATTTCTTCTTCTCGCTATGTGTACAAAGGAAGGACTGGACTTGAGTCTGTAGGGGCTGATTTAGAAGGCCCTTCCGGCTCTTTTGCTCCATTGTTGCGTGACTTTTGTGACGCAGCGACAGCACAAAAGAGGCGCAATGGTGCGGCGTATATTAACAACGTGACGCATCTGGGAGATGCATCACGTTGTAAAGCCCTGCGCCAATAGGGGTGTTCCGGCGCAAGGGAGGGCATTCCTGCGCAGGAACGCATCCTAAAACTGGCTGAGGGAAATCTACAAGATTTCAATCAGTCACTTTGAGGACAATGATGCGTGACTCAAACCCTGCGCCTGCTTGAAGCAGACGTACGGCTTGACGCAGCATTGGGGAGATAGGGCACCCCAGAGCATTGATGGAGCTGCACCATCGTTGCGACGCAACTCCAGCAATGCGCCGCCTTTACGGCACAGATGCGTAACGCTTTGGTGACGTTTTGGGCCCATGGCGCGCCGCATTGTAAATACGGCGCACCATGGGTGATGGTGGCGTGACGCACAATTACTGGCGCATCCCTGCAACTTTGCAGGGATGCGCCGGTAATTAAAAATCTGAACCTTAGTGTGTAGCATTACGCAGTTCTTTCAACTACACTCATACATAATTTCACAGGCCAATGAAATGAACACAAAATCTAAAACAAATAAGCATAGTAGCAACACTACTGAGAAGGAGAGCAGTGTACCTGAAATGCACAGAAGATTTTGAAATAAAATTTACCTACAATGTAATGAGCAGCATTATTGCTCTTGGTAAAAAACAAAAATTTGCAATATAATAACACAGCAGGAGAAAACATAGTAGTAAAGACATAGCTACTACTACTCACCAAGCCCGGGGATCTCAAGGCCAAGGAGGTCGAGCAGATCTCGCTCACGGGTCAGGACATCCGTCCAGCGGTGGGTGGCCTGGTTGTAGGTGCGCCAGACCCGAGAGTGGTGGTAAATGGCCTGGCACACCTTCTCCCACCGCTTCCGGCGCTCCCGGGCCCCGTACCCGGCACTGATCTTGCCGCCTCCCATGATGGTCCTGGGGAGGCGGCGCTGAACATAAAAAATGAGTTGGGCCACCTCCTCCGGGGTAAAGATCTCCCGTGGCATCACTAGCTCCCCCCTCAAATGCCCGCACGGGAGCCGGACACGGGGTGCGGGACCCTTCCCCTTCTCGGGATGCTTCCCGGCTCCCTTCACCATGGTCTGGGCGGAAAGGAATAAAGAAAATAGAATAGGGAAGAGAAGAAAAGAAAAGAGTTTACAAAAGTAGTTTAAAATTAACCAAAAGTAGCAGTAAACACAAAAATATAGGGCTAGAAAAATAGAGGGATAGATAATAAGTAAAATAGATCCAAAAAAACTTCAAACAAGCAAAGGATTGCAGAGATTGACAGAGGATACAAAGACCATGCCCAGAACCATAGCAATGAATGAGAAACAAGATGGCCGCGCCCGTTCACGACCGCGCGGGTAAGTTCGCGCGAGATTTTCCTTGCGAACACGCGCGAGACTGTACTGGCAAGCCGCGGACTTTGCGAGATTACACTTCGCGCCCGGAAACGGAAATACGTCAGGCAAACAAGATGGCTGCGCCCTTGAACGACCGCGAGGGTAACTTCGCGTCTTGCGCTACGAGCGGCTCGCAAAAACGCACAAAACCTTGCCAACTAACACGCCGCAAAAAAAACAAATTGCATATTCGCACGAATTTGCGGCTTCCGAATCCGATCTCGCGCGTGTTCGCACCCCTCGAACCCCGCGAAATTGCAGAAAAACGAGTTTTTCAAAACTGAAAGCACTCGGCAGGGGCAAGAGTTCAAACTCATCATTAGTAACAATTCCCGGTAGTGCTTCCTGACTGGGGCCCCTCCAGAATTCAGTTGCTAGTTGCAACAATTGTATGACCCTGCTCTGACCCTCACAGCAGGCTCATACAATAGCTACAAGTAGGCCACAAAGAAGGTCCTGGGGAAAAAAAATGCACTGCAACAGAAAGCAAAATTACAGATAAGGAAGCAGGTGCCAGACTGGAATTTTAAAACAGTGACACATTAATAAACTAACCCCAAATTAATTCATCTCAGTTGAAGCAGGGCTGGTGTGCTTGCTTTCCCCCCCCATAATCTACAGTAATGATGAACCAGAGGGTGGCATTGATGTAACAGAGGGTTGCAGTGGTGAAACAGAGGGTGCTGGGATTGGGAACCTGTGATGATGAACCAGACGTAGAAACAACATAATTCGCGACCGTTGCGCGACGAAATGTAAGTTCGCAATTGCGAACTGGTACGAAACCCTCGCAAACTGGCAGAAATCCTTGCGAACACAAAAAAAAAAAAATCCGCAAATTCGCAAGAATTCGCAGATTTTGCGGATTGCGAGTTCGCAAATCCGCAAAATTCGCGAACGCGAGATTCGCAAAATTCGCCCATGCTTATTATTCACACAGCTCTGATGATGCACCTCGGGCACGGGGCTGACGTAGTTATTCACACAGCTCTGATGATGCACCTAAGGCACGGGGCTGACGCAGTTATTCATACAACTCTAATGATGCACCTCTGGCACGGGGCTGACGCAGTTATTCACACAGCTCTGATGATGCACCTCGGGCACAGGGCTGACGTAGTTATTCACACAGCTCTGATGATGCACCTTGGGCACGGGGCTGATGTAGTTATTCACAAAGCTCTGATTATGCACCTCGGGCACGGGGCTGACGCAGTTATTCACACAGCTCTGATGATGCACCTCGGGCACAGGGCTGACGTAGTTATTCATACAGCTCTGATGATGCACCTCGGGCACGGGGCTGACGTAGTTATTCATACAGCTCTGATGATGCACCTCGGACACTGGGCTGACGCAGTTATTCACACAGCTCTGATGATGGAATCTCATTTACATTTAGCAGCAGTTTGATTGTATTTATTTTCGGCCGTATTGTTTCCCCAGAGTGCACTTGTTTCCTTTTGTGTGTCTTTACTGACCACTGATAATGTGAACAACAATTGTGTTGGCACAGCCACTGGCATATAATTATTCAACTATTTTGATCCAACTGATTGCTGCTGTGTCTTCAATTATTCAACAGCGTGCATCACAGAGTACATTTGTACTTCTCATTTCCTCCAGCACCTCCATGCTTTGCTTATTAAACGTAGCTAATATTCCCATGCTCGTGGCCCAGTATTGAAAGCATTAATTTCATTTTGCTTTTAAAAATCAAATTAAAGTTGTTGGTAGAGCTAATAACTCACTTCGGGCACGGGGCTGACGCAGTTATTCACACAGCTCTGATGATACACCTCGGGCACGGGGCTGACGCAGGTATTCACACAGCTCTGATTATGCACCTCGGGCACGGGGCTGACGCAGTTATTCACACTGCTCTGATGATGCACCTCAGGCACGGGGCTGACGCAGTTATTATTCACACAGCTCTGATGATGCACCTCAGGCATGGGGCTGGCGCAGTTATTATTCACACAGCTCTGATGATGCAACTCAGGCACGGGCTCACAGCTGTTATTATTCACACAGCTCAGATGATGCACCTCAGGCATGGGCTCACAGCTGTTATTATTCACATAGCTCTTTTGCGCTCTCTAATACTCTTTACTAATAACTCTCTCCTACTCACTATCGACTTCTCACTCTTCTAATTACTGTGTGTGTGGGTGCTAATGCAATAGGTCTTGCATATGCACATGATGAAGCTATTGGCAATGTAAATGACAATGCCATTTATTTAGGATTAAAAAAAATAAAAAAATAAAGAGCAATGCCAATAGCTCTACCTTTAATGCTGCTGAGACCGTTGCATTGTAAATGCTTGTTATTTTATTTGTTACCCCCATCGTCGTCTGTCGACTATCCCCACCCGCCCCACCGCTCTTACTTGCAGGGCCGCACCTAATACCTCTAAGCTGGTCTATAATCGCATTGTACTTAGCAGCTACTGACCGTGAATAAGACGTGCAGCTGTACAGGTTTTTATGTAGAGTAATGCAAACATGAGGGTTCCCAATTCAACATTTAGGAACAAGAATTAAAAATCCAGGGCCTCATTTATGAGGCCCTACTGGCACTATTGCTCTGCGGGAACATCACTTTTTTGATGTTCTGGCAGCACAATGTGCCACTGGCATATTTATAAGGCCAAGTAAAGCCATGTTATGTGGCTTTTAATAGCCTTTTAAATATGTGCCCCTTTCACGCAGAAACTGCACGAAAGGGGGTTCCATGGGTGTTGCTGGGGGTGTTCCAAGCAACATCCAAGGCTTTTTGACACTGCCCCAGATTTATGAGAAATCGTAAGACTGAGGCAGTGCCAAAAACGTACGCCTTCCCAGGGGAGGCATAAGGGTGTCACAATGAGGAGAAATATCTTTATTTCTCCTCGTTTTTCCACTTTCTATCTATGCTGCATTCTACAGCACACATGGAAAGAGGAAAAAGCCTCTTGTGGTTGTTTTTGTGCAGGAAGGCAAAAAGTAATCATCCCCGCAATGCAGGCAGCCTTGCACCATGGTGCAAAGGTGCCTGCGTTGGCGCAAAGCAGCCCATTGTGCGCGGCACAGGGGAACAGGACAGGAATGCACCGTAGCTAATTGATATGGTGCATTCCTGCCCTTTTCTTTTGTCACAGGGCAGCGCATCTGCAAGACCTGCTGCGCTGCCCTACTGCAAAAAAACAATAAATTAGGCCCCCATTTAACAAACCTGGATGGGATTTATGGTGACATGACAGGTACATCACTACCGATAATTCTGCATAATGGGGTGTTTTGGTTAGAATGGGGTGTTGCAAATCAGAAAGGTTTGCTTAAGACTTCCAATGTAAATATACAGGTAAAGTGAGCGTTATAACTGGTTGGTATGGACGTAGCTAGCTCGTGATTTGTATTTATATGAAGGCATAATGAACACAATATAAAAGTGATATTTGACTATGAGAACTATTTCCTCATATTTATATACCCCTATTGTGCTCGCCTGTTTTGGCATTATAATGATATTGATTGGAATCAGGGAAGCACTCTGCATTCATGTTATAGATCTCATCTACAATTCTAATACTCTGACCTATAGAGCCAGCGGTGTGATTCGCCCGAGGCCCTTGATTAATACAGTCCGTCGTCAGATCTACTGCTGTGCATCTCGCTGGTGAGGAGGCCCTTATTAACCGAAGGGAACGTCTAATTGTGGTGGGTGGAATAATCTGTGATGTGTGCAGCATGGAGTGCCTCACGTGAACGACATACACAATGGGTAAGAATTTGAACCTTTTTTCCGTTCGCCCCCAACATCCCCCCCCTCAAACCACTGTGTCAAATCGCAACAATTCACATTGAGAAATTTTGCGCACATTCTGCCCAGGGGAGACTGGTTCTCACAGAAATTCTCACCGAGAGACATTTACTACTTGATTGAATGAAACTCTGCTGGAATTTCACGTGACTTTTTACAGGAGGCACGACCTCGTGTGCAGATAAGTTTTTATAAGCTGCAAAGTTTAACAAGCATTTGCAATGCAATAGGTCTCGCATTAGGAAAGTTTGAGCTATTGGTATTGTAAATGACAATTTTTTTATTTATGTGTTGGTTCTGAAAATAGCGAAATTAATAGCTTTGTCATTTACAATGCCAATAGTTATAACTTTCGCAAATGTGGCACCTATAGCATTTGTAATGCAATATGTGTTGTATTTACGTGACTTAGATGTATTGCTATTACACATAACAATGGCTCTTAATTTTTTTTAAATAATTAATACTTAAATAAAAGTTATTGTAATTTATAATGGCAATAGCTTAAACTTTTGTAAATAACTTTTGTGAAGATTATGATCAGTGTATTTTATTGTGATGAAAATCCAAGAACAGAAGTGAAATATTAAGATCTTTTTGTGACATTTGTAATAAAGCTTGAAACATTGAGAGAACATATTTGAACCAGTTGTTGTTGAATAATTGCACAGATTGATGCTGTGGTGACGCTGAATGATGTTGTGGTGGCGACGAATGATGCTGTGGCGTTCAGTGATGCTGTGGTAACGCAAAGTGATGTTGTGGTGCCCCTGAGTGATGCTGTGGTGGTGCTGAGTGATGCTGTGGTGATGGGATAGATAGAGTGAGTGCGATAGATAGAGTGAGTGCAATAGATAGAGTGAGGGCGATAGATAGATAGATAGATAGATAGATAGATAGATAGATAGATAGATGGCGATAGATAGATAGATAGATAGATAGATAGATAGATAGATAGATAGATAGATAGATGGATAGATAGATAGAGGGAGATAGATAGATAGATAGATAGATAGATAGATAGATAGATAGATAGATAGATAGATAGATAGATAGAGATAGATAGATAGATAGATAGATAGATAGATAGATAGATAGATAGATAGATAGATAGATAGATAGATAGATAGATAGATAGATAGATAGATAGATAGATAGATAGATAGAGTGAGGGCGATAGATAGATAGATAGATAGATAGATAGATAGATAGATAGATAGATAGATAGATAGATAGATAGATAGATAGATAGATAGATAGATAGATAGATAGATAGAGGGCGATAGATAGATAGATAGATAGATAGATAGATAGATAGATAGATAGATAGATAGATAGATAGAGTGAGGGAGATAGATAGATAGATAGATAGATAGATAGATAGATAGATAGATAGATAGATAGATAGATAGATAGATAGATAGATAGATAGAGTGAGGGAGATAGCTAGATAGAGTGAGGGCGATAGATAGATAGATAGATAGATAGATAGATAGATAGATAGATAGATAGATAGATAGATAGAGAGATAGATAGATAGATAGATAGATAGATAGATAGATAGATAGATAGATAGATAGATAGATAGATAGATAGATAGATAGATAGATAGATAGATATATAGATAGATAGATAGATAGAGTGAGGGCTATAGATACAGTGAGTGTGATAGATAGATATATAGATAGATAGATAGATAGATAGATAGATAGATAGATAGATAGATAGATAGATAGATAGATAGATAGATAGATAGATAGATAGATAGATAGATAGATAGATAGATAGATGGATGGATGGATGGATGGTTGTGTGTGCGGGCAGGGCTGTGTGTGTGTAGTTGTGTGCGTGTGGGGTTGTGTATGTGGGGGGGGGCTGTGTGTGGGGGGGTTGTGTGTGGGGGGTTGTGTGTGTGGGGTTGTGTGGAGAGGTTGGGTGTGTTTGTGTGGGTGTGTGTGGGGGGGTGGGGGTGGGGTGAGGGTGTGGGTGTGTGGGGTTGTGTGTGTGCAGTTGTGTGTGTGGAGGGGGTTGTATCTGTGTGGGGTTGTGTGAGTGGGGGGTTATGTGTGTGGGGGTGTGGGGGGTTGTGGGGGTGTGGGGTTGTGTGTGGGAGGGATTGTCTATGTGGGGGGTTGTGTGTGTGGGGTTGTGTGTGTGTGGGGTTGTGTGGGGGGTTGTGTGTGTGGGCGTGTGTGTTGGGGTGTGTGTGGGTGGGGGGTTGTATGTATGGGGTGTGTGTGTGGGGGGGGTTGGGTGTGTGTGTGTGGTTGTGTGTGTGGGGGGTTGTGTGTGTGTGGGCTTGTGTGTGTGGGGGGGAGGTTGTGTGTGTGGGGGAGGTTGTGAGTGTGGGGTTGAGTGTGTGTGGGTGTGTGTGTGTGGGGGGGGGTGTGGGGTGTGTGTGTGTGTGTGGGGTGTGTGTGTGTTGGGGGTTTGGGGTGTGTCTGCCTGTGTGTGTGTGGGGGGGGGGTTGTGTGGGGGGGGTTGTGTGTGTGGGGGGTTGTGTGTGTATGTTTGTGTGGAGTTGTGTGCGTGTAAAGGTGTGTGTGCGGGGATGTGTGTTGGTGTGGTGTGTGTGAGAGGATGTGGGTGGGTGTGTGGGGGGTTGTGTGGGGGGTTGTGTGTGTGTGGGGTTGTATGTGTGTGGTGTTGTGTGTGTGGGTGGTTGTGTGTGGGGTTATGTGTGTGTGGGGTTGTGTGTGGGGGGGTGTGTATAGGGGTGGGGGTGGGGTTGTGTGTGGGGTTGTGTGTGTGTGTGGGGTTGTGTGTGGGGGGTTGTGTGTATGGGGGTTGTGTGTGTGGGTGTGTGGGGTATGTGTGTGGGGTGTGTGTGTGTGGGGTTGTGTGTGTGTGTGGTGTTGTTTGTAGGGGGGTTGTGTGTGTGGGGTTGTGTGTGTGTGGGGGGGGGTTGTGTGTGTAGTTGTGTGTGTGGGGTTGTGTGTGTGTGTGGGGTTGTGTGTGGGGGGTTGTGTTTGGGGTTGTGTGTGGGGGTGTGTGGGGGTGGGGTGTGTGTGGGGTGTGGGGGTGGGGTGTGTCTATGTGGGGGGTTGTGTGTGTGGGGTTGTGTGTGTGTGTGTGTGTCTGTGGAGTTAATTGTGGGGGGTTGCGTGTGTGGGGTTGTGTTTGCGGGCTGTGTGTGTGTGTGTGTGTGGAGTTGTGTGTGTGGGGTTGTGTGTGTGGGGTTGTGTGTGGAGGTGGGGTGTGTGTGTGTGGAAGGGTGTGGGGGGTGTGGGTGGGTGTGCGTGGGGGGTTGTGTGTGTGGAGTTGTGTGTGTGGGGGTGTGTGTGTGTGGTGTTGTGTGTGTGGGGTTGTATATGAGGTTATGTGTATGTGGAGTTGTGTGTGGGTGTGTGTGTAGGGGTGTGTGTGGGGGTGTGTGTGGGGTTGTGTGTGGGGTTGTGTGTGGGGGGGGTTGTGTGTGTGTGGGGTTGTTTGTGGGGGGATTGTGTGTATGGGGTTGTGTGTGAGGGGGTTGTGTGTGTGTGGGGGGGGTTGTATGTGGGGGTGGGGTTGTGTGTGGGGGGGTTGTGTGTGTGTGTGGGGTTGTTTGTGGGGGGATTGTGTGTATGGGGTTGTGTGTGAGGGGGGTTGTGTGTGTGTGGAGTTGTGTGTGTGGGGGGTTGTATGTGGGGTTGTGTGTGTGTGGAGTTGTGTGTGTGGGGTTGTGTGTGTGTGGGGTTGTGTGTGGGGAGTTGTGTGTGGGGTTGTGTGTGGGGGTGTGTGGGGGTGGGGTGTGTGCGGGGGTGGGGTGTGTCTATGTGGGGGGTTGTGTGTGTTTGGGGGTGTGTATGGGGTTGTGTGTGTGTCTGTGGAGTTAATTGTGGGAGGGTTGTGTGTGTGGGGTTGTGTTTGCGGGTTGTGTGTGTGTGTGGGGTTGTGTGTTTGGGGTTGTGTGTGAAGGTGGGGGTGGGGTTTGTGTGTGGGAGGGTGTGGGGGGTGTGGGTGGGTGTGCGTGGGGGGTTGTGTGTGTGGGGTTGTGTGTGTGGAGTTGTGTGTGTGGGGTTGTGTGTGTGTGGTGTTGTGTGTGGGGTTGTATGTGAGGTTATGTGTATGTGGAGTTGTGTGTGGGTGTGTGTGTAGGGATGTGTGTGGGTGTGTGTGTGGGGTTGTGTGTGTGGGGGGGTTGTTTGTGGGGGGATTGTGTGTATGGGGTTGTGTGTGAGGGGGGATGTGTGTGTGTGGAGTTGTGTGTGTGGTGGGTTGTATGTGGGGTTGTGTGTGGGGTTGTGTGTGTGTGGGGATGTGTGTGGGGGTGTGTGGGGGTGGGTTGTGTGAGGGGTGTGGGGGTAGAGTGTGTCTGTGTGGGTGGTTGTGTGTGTTTGGGGTTGTGTGTGTGGGGTTGTGTGTGTGTGGAGTTGTGTGAGTGGGGTTGTGTGTGTGGGGGGGTTGTGTGTGTCGGGGGTTGTATTATCTTTTAACTTACAGCTGAGCAGCTTCTGTGCACAAGCTTGAAAGCAGCAGTTACATAAAGCGGGAGCTGCAGCATGCCCATGGCTCGCCAGTGCATGTTGCAAATGAAACGGGGATAGGGAATCAAACCCCACTCAATGTTGTACCAAATGATTCTAGATTTTCCTTTGCAAGTGTTTCACTACAGATTGAGGTGTGTTTTTCAAAAGTTGAACAGGTGATTAATCTGAATGTTGGTTGTGTTTAATGGTACACAAATAACCCTAAGGGAAAAATCCTGTTTTTACACCATATTTAAAGAACAAAGCTCAGGGTGTCCGGCGCAACAATTACAAAAAATAAGAGTTCTTACCAGCAACTGATCAAGAATGGAAGTGGAAAGACCCTTTAGTGAGGCAGCACTGCTCAGCAAAACAAGCTCTCGGCATTGCGTGGCGGAGGCGGGGAAGCGGCTTCCTTTGAAGTCTGATGCCGAGGCTCAGACAAATGGTGTGCGATGTGGCTGGCGATGTGCACGTGCCTGGCTCACATGCAATGTATCCGATCCGCAGTTTGAGTACACTTTTGAAAGCCTTACTACAATTTTGCCAAACAACATTGCTAAAGCAATGCCGTAGGCGAGACCTAAAAAGAAAACAAGTGCTTTTTCTCAGATCTGCAAAATATATATTTTTGTCGTAAGTTATTATACGGAAAATGCTCGCAGCACAAACATTTTCATATCAACATTTAACTTAAAAATGTTTGTCTGGTTAGCTAAAAGTGTTGAACTGTTCATCACATGCAGAATGTATGTTTTTTTATTCTCTCTTTGTTCTGAATAGGGGACATTAGGTTTATCTTTTCTCAGAATACTGTAAATAAAACAATTCCAAGTTCATTTTAAGTGTGGTTCTAGAACAACAGGAATATATTGATTATTTTGCATTGTTTAATATACAGCAATATATTAGTCTAGGCATATAGAAGCAGTACAGGGTCAGTAGGTTTGGCAGTGTGCTGAGGGAGAATCTATATATTGTGTGAGATGTGGAGGGGTAGGTAGATGTAATATGTTTTAGATTTGAGAGGCTGCCACACGTTTGACACGTGAAACCAAAAATCACTTGGATTTCATTTTGTATCATTCAGTAAAACCCGAGATTTTGGTTTTGATGGTTACTCCTATGGTCTCTTTCTTATGCGGCCATATGAGATTAATACATTCTTGCAAGAAGAAATACTAGAGATGTTCAGTTTTGATCAGTTAAAGCACATAATTTTAATATCTGCTTTTAAATGGGATTCTATATTAGTTTGTCACCTTGCACTACTCGGCCATCAGCTTCTTTTTGAGTTTGCAGTGATTTCCAGTTTTGTGCCAGAACCTCCCTGATAATTATGAGTTTGGTTTGTGTCCATGGAGCATGTCTGTTAGACCTGTGATTCTGTGTGTTATCTTCACTCAAACGTTTTGCCTGATTACCTCCCTTTTTTGTTGATTCTTTTTGTTGGCCTTAGGATTCTGAGTACTTTACAACTTCTGACCAGTGCTAAAGTGCATGTGCTTCTCCCTTAAACACGGTGACATTGGTGTATACTCTATTGGTGTATTTAGTTTACTTGTAAGTCCCTTGCAAAGTGGTATCCCCATACACCCAGGGCCTGTAATCCAAATGCTACTAGTGGGCTTGCATCACTCGATGTTCCACTCTCACAAGTAGCCTTTCAACCCTGTTTCAGACTCCCATTGCAAGGCCTCTGTGTGTGCAGTTTACTGACACTTCGACTTAGCATTTAAAATCACTTGCCAAGACTGAACCCGCCCCTTTTATTACACATAAGTCACCCCTAAGTTAGGCCCTAGGTAGCCCTAACGCCAGAGTGCTGTATAACTACAAGGTAGGACAAGTACTTTTGAGTTTTACATATCCTAGTAGTGACACACAGCTACATTAGTTTCTCACTGCTGTGAGGCCTACTCCACTCATAAGCTAGCATTGGGAATTACTTAAAACACTTTTAAGCTGTTATTCCTGATTAGAAAGCAGTAACTGCATCATGTTTCATATCTTTGGAATGGTAATGAAAAATGCGCTTTACTGATAAAATTGGATTTAACATTACTGTTTTAGAAATGCTGCTTTTAGAAAGTGAACATTTCTCTGCTCTTACTGCTCTTTGTGCCTTGCAGCCTGTCTCCAATACACCGGCATGGGTGACAGTTACACTAGGTGCATCCCTCTAGACACCCACAAACACAGGAATGGTGAATGTGAGAGAGTACTCATCTGCATTCATTTACATTCTGAAAGCTCTTCCAGGACATGAAGAGGGAGGTAGAGCTGACACTTACACCTGAATAGGCAGTGTCCCACACAAAGAGATGATTACCCTCTACTGATAGTCTGGAGCCAGGGCTAGTATGAAAGGGGGACCTGTGCACTCCAAGAACTTGCTTTGAAGTCACCCCCACTTCAAAGGCACAACTAGGGGAGAGGAGTTGGCCTAATGGTTAGGGCTGTCGATCTCGAATCTGGGGAACTGGCTTTGAGTCTCAGCAATGACGCTGAACATCCTGTGTTTATGGGAAAATCACGTAATCTCCCCATGCCTAACAAAAATGAATGTGTCCTCATGTAATGCAACTGGTGATAT
This sequence comes from Lissotriton vulgaris, assembly GCF_964263255.1. Lineage (NCBI taxonomy): Eukaryota > Metazoa > Chordata > Amphibia > Caudata > Salamandridae > Lissotriton > Lissotriton vulgaris. The sequence goes on along the minus strand of NC_141689.1, from coordinate 1,131,209,764 downwards.
GTAAAGTGCTCTGATACCCGATTTGGGTCAAGTTCGCACTATATAAAACTCTTTAAACATTTTTTTAAAAAACTGGGTACAAGTACTGGGCTTCTGACCCTACTAAGACAGTATGGTACTGGACCTGAGAAGAACTCTGCCAGGAGTAAGGACTGTTGTGCTACAAGGATTGAATGCTGCTCTGAAAGAACTGCTTTCTGCTTTGCTGTGCTGCCTTGTTGCCCGCTGATCTCTGCTCTGTTGAGGACAAGGACGGGACCCATCTCACTTGATCCCAGAGTCACTCCAAGGGCTTACTGGCTTGCCCCCTGTTCTGAAGTCTCAGGGCCATCAAAGACTTCCTGCACCTGTGCAACAACATCTGGAGTCTGCCATATGTGAGCCTTGCCCAGCCAAGTGGTGCCAATCCAGCCCTGGGCCTGTGAAATGTGATTTCTGCTGCCCAGAACCATCAGAATTGACACAGTGTTGACTTTGCACTGATCGGAACCGAGGCAGTGCCCTTCGACGCCAACACAGTGGCAATACAAGGACTTCCTTGCACAGCACGATGACAAAGTGGGATCCAACTGCGAGGTTGGATGGTGACGCAGTGCCTGCATCATTAGGGGATAATTGACAATTCAGGATCTGACTGTGAGGCTTGACACTGATGCAACAACCCAACTGCATGAACTGGAACTGACGTATCCAGTCCAGCTGCAGTTTTTCCCACTTTAGAATACTGATGCCTCATGTGCGAAGCTTGTTCTGCTGTTGAGGTCTCTCAATGGCTATCTTGCACAAGTAGCCTAGAGCGGATACGTTTGTGTGCTTTACAAATAGAATATTCATAAAACAAAATGTGCACCTTTATAAAAACAAGTAACATGGCAGGAAGGGTGAGGGACCAGGACAGGAGCACAAGGCATAAGGGAGAGTTTGAGGGGCTGAATATGGTGCAACATACCGAGCTGCCAACTTTGGTACTGGGGAGCCGGGTTTTAGTCTCAGAGTCGGCTCTCCTCAATTGTAATAACTAAAATAAAAAATGTGGTGCCACACACAGAGCTGCTGACAAATAAAATTAATTAATAACAAAATAGGAAAGGAAATAATTATACGAGTAACATGGCAGGAGTGGTAAGGGACCGGGAGGAACTGACACAAGGGGGAGGGGCTGAATGTTGCGCAAAATACGGAGCTTCCAACTTTGGGACTGGGGACCCACATTTGAGCCTCTGCATTGGCTCTCTTCATATTCATAAATAAATAAAATTAAAAAATGTGGTGCAACATACAGAGCTGCCGACAAATAAAATTAAACAACACAAAAATAGGAAAATAGACAATGGTGTACTACATACATGGGAAATGGTTAGAGAATCTAAACAAAATACGGAAAGGAAACAATGCCCTTCTACAGCAATGGTTGAACTTCTTCATGAAGTGTACAGAATTGGGTGTACAAAGAAGCCCTTCATGAGCTACAGGATCCAGTAAACAGAGAAAAAAGGTGTGCTAACAAACCAGAAATAAACAAATGAGTAGGGGGACATGTAATATGCCAATACTCCAGGGGAGGAGCAACACACAAAAAAGTAGGACATACAGCCATATGAAACCATAGAAAAGAAAGCTTTTGAGAACGACACACACTTTAACCAAGTGGCAGCATGGGCGTGGCCAAACCCCATAGAGTGAATATAGCATGTCTCAAAGACAGCGCAGGCACATTGCCTAAACTCGAAGTAAAAATGGTGTATAATGCGAAAATGCACATTCATCTCCTTTATTCTTATGGAATATCCTTCCCTAGGACAATTCACATGCCTGGGAGTTGGGAAAACCAGTGTATAGGCTTGAGGGTGGAAACATAGGGGCTTTAAGAATTCCAAAAACAGTGAAAACTGTGGATGCCATTATCAGAAGCCTGAGACTGATGATTGCCAATTTTTTTCAATTGACTCATGAAGCAAATACTAGTAGTGTTCTGTCTAGCATGCAATAAAGCTCATGCTGCTTTCAAAACATATATGGACTGGTTTCTACTGAGTATAATGTCATGCCAGAAAGCTGATTGCATGATGATATACTCGATTTGAAAATAGAGGTATGCTACCAATACTACGGCCAATGCTATGTCGCAAGAAACAGAAATACAATCTCTGCTATTAATGGCAGGGATGAGGGTAATCGGAAAAACACCCATGACAGCATAAGAATATCTGATTACCGAAAATGTCTTCCTAGAAAAAAAAGAGTGTGTTGGACACCAGTGCTCTTTCTCTGAGCATAATATTTTCCAACATTTACACACCTACGGCCTGTAGGACATCTGCAACCCTCTAGCCTGGTCACTAGTCGCTCTGATGCCCTGACCAGGCTCGGGGGGGGTAGGTTGTGACGGCTGTGACCACGCACGTATCCGGTATCTGACCATTGGCGCAGGTCCCACGAGAGCAGACTACGAGGCACCTTAGGGACTCACTTAGGGTCGCCTTTCAAAAGCAGGACCTGTTGGCCTGCCTCCCCTTTTTGACCTCCTGAAATAAGGTTGTAAATCACTTTTATTCACTGTGTAGTACTGAACACCTAGGTCCTGACGAATTGCCATTGGAGCAAGAAACATGTTGACCTGACTAGAGGGTTTCAGATGTCCTACTGAGAACTTTTCTCAGCACATATCTCCCCTCCCACTGTTTTTAACCAAGGGTGTCAGCCACGCTAATAAATTCTGTGTGGACTGGCACACCTTTTTTATCCACCACCACTCCACAATTACACCTTCACTTACCCTCTCACCCACATGCACTATATGGCCGGAACAAAAGATCTCCGATAAAGAGCCCCTTCACGGGTGCCCGTCAGACATTGCAGCGCCAGTCTGACGAGGAGCAGAACCCATATGATGAAGCATGACATTTAGCTTGCTATGTGTGTGAGGGTTTTAGTTCCAAAGAGGGAAATTCCCCCTCTATCTTCTTGACTAGTTGCAGCACGAACTCTTGGTCTCTTAAAACTCACGCCGGGGAACTTTGTACCCTTCTTGTGCTACTGTTTCGAATTTTATCAGTAATCCGCAATGTCAGTTAGATATGGTTACAGTGACTCAGGACATGATTAGGTTTTGCATCGATGTTTTGACCCTGATCTCTGTGTTAATGAAGGGACGTCACATAGGGTCTTCTTCAGGACAAAATAAAACACGCTGTGACAGCCGAGATACAAAAGGGGGGATTTTGTTAGGGGCATTTGTACAAAATGAGAAGAAAAATTGTGTTTTAAAAGGAGCTGTGTTGGCCAAATTGCCACTCACAGTAGTATTCCAAAAATAGGGGGAAGGGAAACTCTGTGGCAAACATTTTAAGGAATAAATATCTTGGTGTGTGTCTTCTCTCCATCTTAAAGTGCTTCCTTCTTTGAATTGGGTTCAGACTGAAACTAATTTCAAGGGTATTCTAACACATAGACTTATGATCCAGAATGGCCAAAGGCAGGCCTGTGTATCAGCATCTGCCTTGTTTGCTCTCTATTTGGCCAATTCAGTAAGAAGACTTTCAAGGTGGATTTATCAAACAATCATGCAGTGCAGCACAGCAAGTCACCTTTCTGAACTGCACTGTGTGAAAGAGAAAGGGCAGAAATGCACTGTATTTAACATTACATGGCACATTCCTGTCTTTTCCTTGTGCTGGTTTACAATGTACTGCCTAGCGCCAATGCAGGTACCCTTGCCTCATGGTGTAAGAGTAACATTTTGACACATCACCAGGACTACCAGTAATGATAAATCTGAGAATGCTCCAAAATCCATGGGTGGGTGCGTGGGAACACCCTAGGGAACAGTAATGCAATGCAGCATTTTGGGATGTGTTGCATTAAGTTAGATAGATCAAGCCACTCAGGGCCACACAAGGGGTGTCTTGTGTGGGTTGATAAATCTAATTACGGTTTTGCGTTGCCTTTGCACCCCGTTGAATAGCACAAAGGGGACACAACACTATGATGAATTTGCCCACAAATCTTTTTCCCCAAATGTTTACAGAGTGCATATATCTCATGTTTACTGTATGCAGGTAATCTTGCTCTCATGAACTCCACTCAACTCGGGATCTATAGAAAAATGACAACCCTTCATGATTACTTTTCAAAAAATTCTAAGTATTAATTTAGATTAAAAGAAAATTAGTATTTGGTAAAAAATGTAGAACACGTTTCTGTTTTTTCAGGAGCATCTTGAGTCCCAAAAGAAGAGCATAACAAAGATGTAGGACTGACTTTCCACAAATGTTTTGAAATAGTTCTATCTTTTTGATCAGCTGGTAGAGCGAGCTCAGACTACTAATGGTGGTTTGTGTAAATCAAATGTAGGTTTTGGTGAATTCTCGTTAAATACATTATTTTTTTATTATTTGTTAGAAATGGGGTCTCTGGTTGGCAGAGTTATACACCCTGACCAAGTAGGGACCCACACTCCAATCAGGGTAAGTGTAGTACACACTAAATGTTTACCTGTTCTCTCTCTGGTAGCTTGGCACAGAGCAGTCAGCCTAAACTAAAGAGGCAATGTGTATAGTATTTCTGCAAACACACATACAGTAACAAAGTGAAAACACTACAAAAGTACTCCACACAAAGTTAAGAAAAATAGCTAGTATTTATCTGAGTAAAATAAGACCAAAATGACAAAACACTAACATATTTAAGTCAAAATATGAATTTTTAAAGATTAGATCAAAATGCAGTGGTCAGAAGTCAATAGCTCCAACTGGGGATATCTGGGCGTGCTTGAATGTGACAAATTCAAAAGTTTAGTCTGTTGTGATGGAGCGCGGGTCGGATATAGGATTCATGCAGACTCCTTTACAGAACCGGGGATGCGTCAGAAATTGACGTGTGGCGCAAAGGAGGTGAGGCATTGCTGATGCTGGTGATCCGTCTTTTTCTGAAAGCGGTGCAAGGCGGTTGAAGCTTTAACGCCAGGGGACAATGTGTTGCAGAGAGGATGTGATACATCCATTGCTGGTGCGAGGCCTCATTTCCTGAAGGCGATTCGGCATCAATGGCGCACCAATGTCAACAGCGGGATTCTAAATCTTCATAGTCAAACCGCTGGGCTGAAGACGAAGTGTTGGTTGAAAGCCACGCAGGGCTAGCGGTGCTGCGTCAAAGACTTTGGAGAGGCGTGCTCAGGACTCACACAGTGGCGGTCCTTCCGAGGCACTGCAGCAAAGGTGAGGCTGCATTGTAAGTCATGGTTGATGTGTCACGCACTTGGTGAGTGTGGATCACGGCTTTGGCACAGGCAAAGGTGATGCATCGATCTCACTGGGATGAGCCGATTCCGAAATTACACTTTGGGGTCGCTGTGTCAATTTCATGGTTGCAGCACCAAATTCATCTCCAAGGGTCAAGGACTAGATGTGGCACTACTTGGCAGGGCAGGACTCACAGCAGAGGAGCCCAGGTGCTGGTAGCAGGATGCAGGTGAAGTCTTTGATGTCCCTGAGACTTCAGCAACAGGGCGCGAGCTCAGTAAATCCTTTTGAGAACATTTGAAAGCAGGATGCAGAAAGTAAAGTCCAGTCCTTTCACTCCCAGGCAAGAAGCAGCAGGCCAACACAGCAAAGCAAGAAGCAAAGTGGCAGTTTCTCCTGGCAACATCACAGCTCTTTTTCCTGGCATAATGTCCTCAGTCCTGGAGTGTTCAGTATATATGGTGTCAGGCCCATTTATACCAATGTTAGCCTTTGAAGTAGGTAGATTTCAAAGAAAGGTCTTTGTAGTGCACAAGACCCTGCTCTTCCTGGTCATGACTCCAGACACCCTACAGGGGTATGCAGCTCTTTGTGTGGGGACAGGCACAGCCCTAATCAGGTGCAAGTGTCAGCTCCTCCCACCATTCTAGCTCCCTTAGCCTTGTGATGGGCCATCAGGATATTCAGGGCATATCTCGTTTGCCTTTGTTTGTGACTTGCTACAGTGAATTCACTAAGTCCAGCTGTCACCTTGACCCAGGCATATATTCTAGGGACGGATAGAGGCACAGAATGGTTAAAGTAAGAAAATGCCAACTACTTAAAAGTGCCATTTTCAGACCTGCACTTTGAAAACCAACTCCACTAAAAGATGTGTTTTTACTTTTTGTGAGACCAGAGACACTAAACTTCAATTTTCTATCTCCTCCCAACTGGAAGTTACACTTGTAAAGTGTTACAAGGCAGCTCTGATGCTAACCTGTGGGAGAGATAGGCCTTGCTGTAGTGAAAAACGAGAATAGCAGTTTTTCACTACCAGGACGCACATGCCCTACTGAAGGACTGGGTTCTCTAAGACCCAGCGGTGCCAGGGCACAACACCTGAAACCTTCGTGGGTAACCTGCTCCGGCGTACAAGTCACAGAGACACGGGACACTTCCTTCGGCGTCAAAGATTCAAGGTTTATTTGCTGCAGGGAACACAGAAATCACAGGAAGTACATCGAGTGTAGTTCGGGGAGACTGCTTCAAATTGGTTCTGTGGATCGCTCCTTTTATACAGTTTTTACCCATAGGATTACATTGAGCACAAAAGTTTACAACCCGGTTCCCACAATTATCCCCCAGAGGGGTCGCTTTGGTCACTTTGAAACACACAAGGTCCGGAACATAAGTGCGGAAACATTTGGCGGTTCCCAACTGTAAAAACCATCTTCCCACCATTAGTGAATTCCAATCAGCAGTAAAACAGATCGAAATAGGAACGAAGACAGGTGCAGAGGAAGACGGAGACAGTGGGGAGATCGGAAAGGGTGTAAAAGGGGAGGTATCGGGAAACACGAGATACAGGCATCAAAGGGACGTGCCTAATGAGATGCACGGCTGAGACAATAAGTCCGTGCGGCAAGATGAGCCTCGAGCGGCGCCATCTGCCTTACAGTAGCATCCCCCTCGTCATAAAGACACTTTCAAAGAACATGTGTCTTCCGCAAATATCTTGGGAGTCCCAGGGTCGCGAAGCGGACAGCGTCCGTTCGCTGGCTACTTGAGGGCAAGAGACAAAATGGATGCCGTATCTAAGATGGAACCCGTGGGTACAGATGAAAAACCCACATAACAAACGAACGGTTTAAGTTAGCACAGCGAAACTGCGCACACTTACTAAACTCGTCATTTGCGGTTCATAGATACCAGACTCGACCATATTCGTGCGAGTCGAAAACACCACTTACAATCGTCACGGAACCTCAGACGCTCCTTTTGCCCTCATGTAGGCAAGCACTAGTCGGAATCATATTCGATATTCATCAGACCATCGAGATGTTGCTGTAGCATAGCTCTGTCCAACCGAGTCCCCTTGGTAACAGATGGTTGTCTCATACACGTTGTAGCACAGAGGCCACATAAGGCAGGACCACACTGCACACAAAGGCAACACGTGAACAGGAACACTACCACAACTCCAATGACCATCAGAATTTTCCAACCCCAAGTCGACATCAGGCCCCAAAACCATCCAAGTAGTGTCCAATCCCCTACATCCACGTGTATGGATTCGGAGATCTTATGCAACCTCGAGATGGCTTGATAGACAGTAGGAGCATTATCTGGAATGAAAATGCAGCAGCTCGAATGGATCACCTTACATACCCCACCGCGATCTGCTAAAATGACATCTAAAACCATACGGTTTTGTAACGTCATAAGTCTCTCCGCCTGAAGTTCTGTGGTGATATTACCAAGGGCACTGGCAGTAATATTAGCTGTCGATTCCACCACTCGAGTCAACTGTCTCAGGTTCCTACTGTTAACCATAGGTCCCCAAAACGGGAGGAAACCCTTGAAAAAGTCTCCTGCCTCTTGACCGGCAGTATCCTCTTTGCTAATTACGCCTCGTACAACTCTAGTCTTATGATAATCGGCATCTACAGTGAACGTCGGAGGCAACAGATTTGCAATAAAACATGAGCCCATGAAGTCTGCGGGCAACCATGTGTATGCACGATCATAACAGATAAAGTATGTACCCTTGGCAGCCAGAAACACAGGGGACGAGAACATCGGCAGAATGTAGTTTTCAGTGCAAGCACTTGCTCCAAGTCGGGCTTGCGATCTTCGGCCACGACCCATAAGACAGAAATTACCAGTGTGGGGTACGACCCATACTGGAGGCGAGCTTTTAAGCTGCTTTTCACTAGTGAACACACTATATTCACCTCTACTTAGGACCTTATAGGCTTGTACCTCTTCTTCAGGGATTAGCGAAGGATCATAGATCTCACTATCTAAGTCCTCTATGGCTATCGATAAAGGCTTCTGATACGAGGTAGGACCAGAGTAGGGGGAACGCGGTTCTCGAATGGGGTGGAAACCCAGTGCGCTTCGAAACATTGTTTGAAATGCTCGAGCTGACCCTTGGGAACTATACGGTAACACCAGATATGGGATTCCCTTATCCGTAGTATGTGGCATCAACCCACACACCCAACAATTAGTAGTATTAACCACTAACTGATGCTGATGAAGGAGTTGAATAAAGGAATTGTTGCGGAATTCTACACGTCTAGCCTGCTCGTGTTCCGGTAACATGTGAAAGGAATGGGGAGAAACAGTCGAGGTAAGATTAGGGTAAGGAGTAGGAGTAGGTGTAGCAGGTAAGAAGTAAGACATCGTGTAATACACCCCTCCCGCCAGTAGTGCAGAAGCAGTCAAAAACATTACAAACAATTGGAATATGAAGCATTTAGTACGACTAAGTTGCTGCAGCTTGAATCTATAGACTTTGAGCTCCCTCCAAATCATTCAGCTTCGAGAATGCCATTCCCTATGACCGTCCGCAACGTTTCTTGACGCACTTCGTTCTGTGCAGCAATAGTCAATCCCCAGGAGTTCCTAGGAACCGACGGCCTTTAACCTAGCGTCAAGACCTACTGTCCAGAAGGAAGTACGCGCGCGGCCCTACGGCCTTCAATACACAATATGTATATACAAGCAAAAAGTCTCTCGGCTGTGGAAGTAAAAAGATGCAAGGAAAGAAACTCAATATATGTATATATATGTACACAAATCACAGTGATACGAATATTCAAAACTGATCACGGGAAACGAGGATATTGCAGTTGTCAATTTCAGCAAAGCAAGAAAATTTTATTTGTCCTTAGTGCGAGATCGCAGAGAATATCTGTGTTTCCCGGGACGTGTCTGCTCGTCGAACAAAGGATCCGTTGAAGAGACAGCGTCCTGCTGATCAGTTGATGGTCTTGAGTCTTTTGCTGACAATTTTTCAACAGTGGCTTTCTGCTGCGCTGAGGATTCTCCAACAGGCTGTGCGTCGCTGAAAGGCACAAACGCCGGCAATGTTTCTGTTTCTGTTGACGCAATGCCTTTCCTTACCCACGGGTCTGCCGGCAGAGGAATAGGGACTCGCTTACAATGGGTAGCATGTACCCAATTTTTCCGCCCCTCGAGACGAACGGCAGTCCTCGTGGCCAGGAGTACCTGGTAAGGTCCGGTAAATCTTGGGTCCAGATTATTCTTGCGTGAAAAGTTGCGAGTTACCACCCAGTCTCCGGGCTGGAGCTGGTGGCCTGGACCCTCCGTCTGCGTCGGCAATGCGTCGTAAACCTGTTGGTGAATTAACCTCAGTTTAGCAGTCAAGTCATGTAAATAGTCAATCAGCATTGGATACTCAAGATCAGAAAACATTCCTGGCCTAGGAACCCCCCACACATTCGCAGGACGGCCGAACACTATCTCATAGGGACTAAGCCCTACTCGGGAGTGTACAGTCGCCCTAGTTGACAGTAATGCTAAGGGTAAAGCGTCAGGCCACGAAAGACCAGTCGTAGCCTGAATCTTTGCTAACTTTAGTTTAAGGGTGCCGTTATACCCCTCAACTAATCCAGCTGACTGGGGATGATTGGCGCTGTGGAATTTCTGATTAATTCCAAGGCCCTTACACACACTCTTCATCACACTTCCAACAAACTCACTTCCGTTATCTGACCACACGACTCTAGGCATTCCATACCGAGGAAAATATTCCTTCAGTAGGATTTTCGCAGTAGACAAAGCAGTATTGTCTTTGAGGGGATAGGCCTCGATCCATCGGGAGAATGCGCAAACCACTACTAAAACGTATTTCAGGTTATTGCATCGCTCCATATGGATGAAGTCCAATTGAATCACCTCAAAGGGATACGAAGGAGGAGCAAAACTGCCAGGGGGAGTTGGGGTTCCTTTGCCAGGATTGTACATTATGCACACCATACAATTCTTCACCAGACGTTCAGCACATTTCGTAATACCATCATTCTTCCACACAGCAGCCAGCAACTTACAAATACCTTTCGCGCTAATATGTGCTAACCCATGTGCCATTGTCACAACAGCCAGCACATACGCATCAGGCAACATCCATCTTTTCTGATCCGACAAATCAATCCAACAACCATTCGCATCCAACTTCCCCGTACTTTCTTTCCACTTCGTCTTTTCAGTCTCAGTGGCCTCATTCTGAATTGCTTTCACGCTCTCAATAGTGTCTTCACACATACTCGATTCTGTAGGCCACCTAACCGAACTCGTCACATACATTCGAGTGCTAAGGTTCCGGGCAGTCTCCTTAGCAGTCTCATCCGCAAACGCATTACCACGACCAACATCATCCGTCACTTTACGATGCGCACTACACTTAACAATCGCAACTTGTGTAGGCAAGGTCAATGCATCCAAAAGGTCGTTCACAAGCTGGCCATGCTGTATCTTCGTACCGTGCGACGTCAAGAAACCACGCTCTCGCCACAATCGTCCAAAACTATGCGCTACACCGAAAGCGTATTGACTATCAGTGTACACATTCACACGTTTCCCTTTCGCCAACACACATGCTCTAGTAAGAGCAATCAGCTCCGCAGCTTGGGCAGAATTCTGATTCAACCTTGCAGTTTCAACAACAGTGTTCAACGTTACAACAGCATAAGCAGTAGTCACATCGCCATTCGGCAACTTAAAACATGACCCATCCACATACAGAGTGCCATCCGGATCTTCCAATGGGGTGTTTTTAAGGTCCACTCGACCTTTCGTTTCCTCCTCAGTCCTCAAGTAGCAGTCATGTTCTGCTACTTCATCTGACTCTGCACTAATTGGTAACAAAGTTGCCGGATTTAGGACATTACAACGTTTTATCTGAATATGGCTTGCCAAGAGCGTCAATTCGTACCCAGACAACCTCGCACTCGTCAAGTGCTGAGTTTTCGTTCGATTCAGAAGAGTATCGACTGCATGCGGAACCATCACCGTAAGCATATTATCCATGACCAATCCTGCTGATTGTCGGATGGAGACCGCAGCTGCCGCAGTTGCTCTTAAACAACTCGGCAATGCTCTAGCTACTGGGTCTAAGGTCGAGGAAAAATATGCACATGGACGTTGCTTACCACCAAAAGGTTGCGTTAAGACACTCAAAGCACAACCTTCCCTCTCGTGAACATATAACGTGAACGGCTTACCGTAGTCAGGGGTACCTAACACAGGAGCCGAGCACAATGAATCACGTAGTTCAGAAAAACTTTTCTGACATTCTTCCGTCCATGGTAAAGGAGTCGAAACATCCTTGCACGTAAGAGCCACCAATGGTTTCGCTAGCAATGAAAAATTAGGAATCCATTGCCTGCAGTACGACGTGATACCTAGAAAGGCACGCACATCTCTTTGGGTTTTTGGCACAGCCATTCGCGCAATTGCTGCAATTCTCTCTGGGGTCAATCTCCTTCCCTCCTTTGACAATAAGTGACCTAGATAGGTTACTTCTTGACAACAATATTGGAGTTTAGAAGGTGACACCTTGTGATTTAACTCACAGAGATGTTGCAGCAATGACACCGTAGCAATTTTGCAAATGTCCTGAGTATCAGCAGCCACCAATAAGTCATCGACGTATTGGATTAAAGCCGCACCAACCGGCAACCGAAACGCATCTAGTTGACCCTTCAAGGCTTGGCTGTAAATAGATGGACTTTCACAGTAGCCCTGAGGAGCGCGTTTGAACCGGAAGCTACGTCCTCCAAGAGAGAAACCGAAAAGGTCCCTGCTCTCTTCGGCAATCGGGATGCTGAAAAACGCATTTTTCAAATCAATCACCGAAAACCATGATGCAGTAGCTGGAATCAGAGTCAGTAGCGCCGTGATGTCAGGCACAACAGGAAATTGAGGAACCACAATTTTATTTACCTCCCGTAAATCGATAACAAAACGATAAACAGGCGGTTTTGTAGGATCTGTACGTTTAAGAATGGGCAGTACAGGGCTATTGCACACGTTTCCCCGGGTTTCTTCAATAACATCTTTCTCGATCAGATCATAAATGATCGCCAACAGTGCTCGTTCACCATCAAGGGAGATACGATATTGGGGAATACGTGGCAATCGCACATTGGATTTCAACTGAACAACATAAGGGGAGATATCAAGCAGGCCCACATCATTTGGACCTGTTGCCCACAAAGACGCAGGAAGAGAATTCAATTCCGGTGGGAGCTTATCGAGGGACAAATACATGGGAGAGACTACCCTCTCTCCTAACGTAAGCTTTACACCCGCAGGAGAACAATACAAAGTTGCATACAAACGTTTAAGCAAATCCAGACCCAAAAGATTTTCACCACAACCAGTAGTCAAAATCAACGGAGCTTCTAGCTCACGTGGCCCAATTTGAAGGGGCAAAGGGCGCGAAACTGGATTGCTAACAGGGGCGCCAGAGAATCCAACGGAAACATTTGTTGAGCCAGACAAAGGTGCGCCAGGGAGTTTCGAATGCATGATAGAACTTTTCGCTGCACCGGTGTCCAACAGAAAAGGCTCAACGACGCCCGATGTGGCAACTGCGACGTAAGGCCCTCTCTGATCAACCGGAACTGATACCACTCCCTCTCCTTGTCTTTGGCTGTCCTAGTAATTACTGTCGTCAGTTCCCTGATCGACGTAATAATCGTCTACATTGTACTGCGCAGATCGCCCTTGCGACGATCCACGTCGATCAAAACAGTTATTAGGATTAGATGAGTTGTCTAAACGATCATTCTGAGCACCACGACCTCTACCACGTGATGCCTGCTGTGAACCCCCACGACCTCCTTTAGACGAGTTACCGCTATTACGTTCATTTAAAGCAGGACAATTGAATTTAATGTGTCCTTCCTGTCTACAATAAGCACATTGATTGTACCCTAACGAGGATCTTTGGAAGGAGGAATCATTACGGGTTTGGGATCTGTTCGATTGTGACTGTGATCTATTCTGTTGGGGCGCATTCTGATTAGAACGCGGCGGATATGCTTGTTGCAACAATACTTTAGTTTTCAGTTCTTTCGTCTTTTTATCAGCACGGTCATTCTCCTCTTTCTCCCTATTCTCATAATATTGTGCCGTAGCCAATATCTGAGCTGAGGTAGAAACGGCCCATGCACTCTCTGAATTCTTTAATTTATTGCTCAAATCGGGCAACAAATTTGACACAAATTTATCCACAAACAACCTTTGTCCACCCTCAGTACCCATATCCTGTCCACTGTGGTCAATGAATGCTTCCTCAAACCTCGTAAAGAAGTCTGAAACACTCTCATCTTTCTTTTGTTTGCAAGCGGACAGTTTGTCCCAGTTCACCCTCATAGCTGGCATAAGAGTCTTCATCAGTGTAATGATTCGCTGGGGAAGAGCAGTAATCAATTGGTCGGGTTTAGCAGCAGCCACTTGTCCAGCATCTGCCGCTGTAATGGCAGCCCAATCACCGCCTAATTCATTTGCATGATCTTGGTGACGAATTTTAGCCCATACCGGTTGCGGTACGACATTGCCAAACAACATATCGATATCGGCAAGATTCATCACCGTAGCATCTACAAGCTGTGATAATTCTTTGTAATACCCAGTAGGGTTCTTCCGTGGGTCAGGCAAAGATTGCTTCACCTGTAACACTTCCGAGCGTTTCCATGGGAGATGTATCCACACTCTCTGGAAATGCGCCACTGTCGCAGGATTAGCATTAGGATCAGCCGGTACCCAAACCGGCGGAACTTCACGCATAGGATATTGGCCAGACTCGTCTTGTTTTTCAATATCCTCAACAAACAGTGCATGAGGAATGGGAGCGGGACGAAGAGATAGCAACCGCTCAATAGCACGTCGGACATTAGTATCTACTATCAGTCCAGTTGCGAACTGAAGCCGAAGTTCAGACAGGGCGGTCAGCACCTCGTCAGGCGCGTCGGCCGCTATCTGGTCGTGTAGGAACTTGCACATTTCGTCAAACACATATCTCTGAGTTGGTATGTTGAATTGACTAAACGTTTCGAGGACAACACGGGGTGGATTTCTAAGAGGGTTTACCATCCAACCCATTGCCATATTATATAGCGCAACGCGTTCTCTGTTTCCAGGAAGCTGACTACGTCTCTGAGGACCATCGGAACCAGCAGACCCATGAACAGGTCCGAGTGACTGAAAGAAGCTAGCCGCAAGGGGAGAATTGCGACTACGAGTAGAGGGAGAAGAATAAGACACAGGGCTAACAAGAGAAGGAGTAGAAACAGTAGCAACGACAGGAGTTAACAAAACAGGAGCAGTAGCAGGAACAGTAGTATGTGGAAGCGGAGGAGCAGTAGGAATAGAAACAGACAAAGGAGCAGGAACAGTCGGAAGAACGGGTGCAGGTTGAGGAACAGGTGGAGGAACAATAAGTGGAAGAACAGGTACGGCAGGGACCACAGGAGCTGCGGTACCCTGTACGTACGGAGGTGGCGACTTCATAAGATAGGACATTAAAGGATCCTCAACTGCCTCTTCCTTCTTATCCGACTCCGTAGGCAAAGCAGGATAACATTTATCTATGGACATACGCTGTAGTCTTTCAAACACCTCCTTATCCTTATCCTCCTTATCACGCTGGAACTGCTCAGCTTTCTTCACTATGGTAGCAACATTATCTCGCTGACTACGTTTATTCTGTCTGATTTCTTTCTGTCGGGCTTCTTTGCGCCACAACCGAAAGGCATCAAACATGGCCGGCCTTGATTTACGTTCGAACAATTTCATTTCTAGATTATCTAAGATCGACGCCTCGAAGCTACCGTGAGGTGGCCAACGAAGGTCGCCGTCTTTCTTTGTATATTTAACCCAATAATCGTTAAAGGTAATCGGGCCTAGCCCATGTTTGCTATATAAGTCATAAGTAGGAGTTCCAACCGGAGGTATCGGACACGAATCCTCCAGTCGGGAATCCGCACCACAAGGTCTAAAACAACTGAACAAAGTACTGCGACCAGGCATCTTGCACACTAGCCGAGTTTCACAAACTTCAAGGGTTACGGGATTTACCAAGTCCCAGCAAAGAACAAAACCCTCGGTTTTTGGCGGCTGCAGTCGTCAAACAACACAACAAAGTACGCTAGCAAAGTGTCACCGACAAAAACACTCACACAGCGTGAACAACAAAGACACTCGCTAAAGTGTCAACAACCAAGAACTCTGGGAGCGACCCACAAAATACTTAACTCAAAGATCGATGGCGTCACCAGGAAGGCCCGTCGATCGTCTCGCTATACCAAGGTCTACGCCAGGCGCCAAAACAGGTCTACAGTCAGGGCAGCAGTCCGTCGCAGCCGTCAGGAGGCGGGAATCTTCGCGGGAAAAGTCTTCGGGCCACTTATTTCGACAACAGGATCGATGAAGCGGAGTGCACCTTCCCTCGGAGATTTCACACGAAGTTCCTCACGATCGTCGGGCTTGGACCGGTACCACTGATGCAGCCCCACGTTGGGCGCCAACTGAAGGACTGGGTTCTCTAAGACCCAGCGGTGCCAGGGCACAACACCTGAAACCTTCGTGGGTAACCTGCTCCGGCGTACAAGTCACAGAGACACGGGACACTTCCTTCGGCGTCAAAGATTCAAGGTTTATTTGCTGCAGGGAACACAGAAATCACAGGAAGTACATCGAGTGTAGTTCGGGGAGACTGCTTCAAATTGGTTCTGTGGATCGCTCCTTTTATACAGTTTTTACCCATAGGATTACATTGAGCACAAAAGTTTACAACCCGGTTCCCACAATTATCCCCCAGAGGGGTCGCTTTGGTCACTTTGAAACACACAAGGTCCGGAACATAAGTGCGGAAACATTTGGCGGTTCCCAACTGTAAAAACCATCTTCCCACCATTAGTGAATTCCAATCAGCAGTAAAACAGATCGAAATAGGAACGAAGACAGGTGCAGAGGAAGACGGAGACAGTGGGGAGATCGGAAAGGGTGTAAAAGGGGAGGTATCGGGAAACACGAGATACAGGCATCAAAGGGACGTGCCTAATGAGATGCACGGCTGAGACAATAAGTCCGTGCGGCAAGATGAGCCTCGAGCGGCGCCATCTGCCTTACAGTAGCATCCCCCTCGTCATAAAGACACTTTCAAAGAACATGTGTCTTCCGCAAATATCTTGGGAGTCCCAGGGTCGCGAAGCGGACAGCGTCCGTTCGCTGGCTACTTGAGGGCAAGAGACAAAATGGATGCCGTATCTAAGATGGAACCCGTGGGTACAGATGAAAAACCCACATAACAAACGAACGGTTTAAGTTAGCACAGCGAAACTGCGCACACTTACTAAACTCGTCATTTGCGGTTCATAGATACCAGACTCGACCATATTCGTGCGAGTCGAAAACACCACTTACAATCGTCACGGAACCTCACTACCTTTTAAATAAACTGCACCCTGCCCATGGGGCTACCTTGGAAACTAACTTAGGGGTGCCTTATATGTAATAAAAGGGAACGTTTGAGCCAAGCAAGTAGGTAAACTTACCAGGTCGACATGTCAGTTTAAAACTGCACACACAGGCTCTGCAGTGGCAGACCTGAGACAGGTTTGAAGAGCTACCCGTGTGGGTGGCACAGGCTGTGCTGCAGGCTCACTGGCAGTATTTGGTTACCAAGTCCTGGACACATGTAGTGCACTGTAGTAGGGACCTATCAGTAAAATCAAATATGCCAACCATGGAGAAACCAAATACCATTATATTTTAGGCACAGAGCACATGCACTTTAGCACTGTTCAGTAGTGGTGGGTGGGTGTATGCGGCATATGGACAAGACTATTGGTTTAGGTCATTTTCTAATTGTGTGAAAGAAAAAATGTGTTTGCGCTTCTCAATTATAAATATGTAGTAAATTGTACTAGTTTTATATTCATTTTTAAGATGTGTTTTTATTGCATTGTTATGTTTTTATTGCTTGCTAGACTATGGTCTAACTAAAGAAAATGTGAATTTCTCCAGCATCTGTTTGTGTAGTAACCCCCATAGAATCTGTAGGACACCTCCTCTGTAGCTCTGCAAATTCCTTATGCACAGCTGTGAGTTGAGGTGAGATTAAAGTACTTTTGTTTTTCATAATAGAAAAGCAGGGTATTCACTTATAATGGTTGTGGTTTGACTGCTTTCAAGTCTCTACCATCAACGCCACCTTCCGCAGAATCCTTCGACTGCTCACCTTCACTATCTAACGAGTTAAGTGTGGTAGGTGTCTACTTGGCTCAATTTGCAGGTCTGAAGGGGGATAGACCCCAGAATAACCCCGGCAAAAGACCCCAAACCTCTGGTTGTGGTCTAGTTGCACCTAACTGCCCTTTAGCCCCACAAACTAGGTCTGACAGGCCCTTAATGGGCAAAGAGTAAAACAAATATATCTCCCTTCTCACCTCACTTTTAGAGAAGATGTGATTGGCAACACATCTAAGACTTCAGTTCCAGGTGTTCTACATGTTGAATTTGTTCAAGACCAGAATTTCTGCATCACAAACAGAAGACTAATCTACCTTCAAGCAAACTGATTAAATAAAACACAACATTCATGTCCAACAGGTGATCTCTGGTTTCAACATAGAGTTGTCAGTCAGACCTATTGTATCAGGGAGAGAAGCTGTAGCCTTGATGTGAGGTGTGGGTAGGAAACTTGTTTCTGTGAGAAATCCATGGTTCAGACTAGTTAGATTTTCACAGGTAGCACAGGTTTCCTCTGAGAAAAATGCATTTGGTATATGAACAGCAACATCAAAAAACATTACAGTTAAGAAATAAATCACTTGGGGCCATATGTAGGTGGCCAAATACCGATCGGTAACACCGAAAATGGCTCATTTTCGGTGTTACCGACAAATATGTAGCCATGTGAGATGTAGGTAATACCGAATAGGATCGATAATAACGAATCGGTAAAAACCTTCCGTCACCGAATCGGAATTACCGAAACAATGAGATCCGAATCGGTAGAAACGAATCGGTAAAACCCCCAAATATGCTATGTAGCAAACCCCGGTATTACCGAATTTGGCCAAAATCGGTGATAACGATTCGCTAATTACCACGTTTCTGGAGCATGTGGTAATCAGGAGGAGTCTATATAAACACACCCAAAATGCATCTGTATGACCACAATGGCAGGCCTCTATCTCATAGCAAGGCGCCTACGGCTGGGAGCAGCAGGAATGAGGATCTGGAGACGTGAGGAGCAGGTGTACAGAGTACGCATCACTCTGTTCCAGTTGACAGACGCTGAAATCCACGAGAGATACAGATTGCACCCAGACACCATCCTGGAGCTAATACGGGACCTAACACCCTATCTGGAGCATCAGACACCAAGGGCCCACGCAATCCCCCCCCATGTCCAAGTACTCTGCTGCCTGCACCTGCTAGCATCAGGAAGTTTCCAGGGTGTGATAGCAGCAGTGGGTGGAGTATCACAGAGCTGCCTCTCCCGGATCTTCAACACCTTCCTAGACGCCATAATGGACAGAATGGAACATTACATATCCTTCCCCAGTACGCAGGTGGAGCTGCAGAGAACCAAGCTGGAGTTCTATCAAATTGCCCACTTCCCCCACGTGATCGGCTGCATCGATGGGACCCACATTCCCATCTGCCCACCTGCAGCAAGTGAATACATTTACAGGAACCGCAAATCCACCCACTCAATCAATGTGCAGGTGATCTGCAATGCCAAACACATTATCACAGACATTGTGGCCAAATACCCCGGGAGTACCCACGATGCTTACATCTTCAGGAACAGTGGCATACATACACGTCTGCTTGCTGGTGAATTTGCCGACGGACACATACTAGGTAAGTAAATGTCCCACACCCTGATGTACACCCTGCCACAAGCTGTTGGTCACACCAATCAATGCCACTTACTTCTCTTCATAGGTGACAGCGCATATGCCCTCCGGCCGTATCTCCTCACACCATATCTGAACCCAACCACCCGAAGGGAGAGGAGATACAATGTGGCACATAGGAGCACACGCAACGTGGTGGAGCGCACTTTTGGTATGCTCAAAAGCAGATTCCGTTGCCTCCACAAAACAGGAGGTGCGCGTCTGTACAGCCCCTTAAAATGTTGCAAGATTATTGCTACGTGTGCAATGCTACACAATCTGGCCACCAAAAAAGGAACTGCAGTGGAACTGACTGAGTCAGAGGACGAAGACGAGGACAACCCTCAGCCAGAGCCCAGCGCGGCTGGTGCTGCAATTGAACATGATGGGAGACATAGACGGGCAGAGATAACATCACACTACTTCTGAGTGAGTAACGACACTGAGGCATTTCCAATTACATGTACAGGTGTTTATTTGGCACACCTACAGCATTCTGAGCAATGTCCAATTGGACATGGGTTACATCACCCATCACATGCATGTGGACAGCCAGAGTCCTTCACTTCTTGCGTCCCCGTGCTGCACGTGCATGTTCCCCATCCACACTGCCTTGTGAGTTGGACCGTTCCTGTGCTGGGACAGTACGTCCACTACGCCTCCTGCACTCGGTGGGTGAGGGTGTGACGCTACCACGGCTGGAAGCCTCCTCACTGTCCCCCCCCCCCTTCCATATTTGAGGCATTAGCATTCTGCATGAGCTCTAGCACTGAGGTCATGGACACCATCCCCCTGGCCACATCCCTGCTGCAATGCGACATCTTCTCCTGCATGGCGATGGACCGGCGACACATCAGTGCTGTTGTACTGGCCAGCCGGTTCACCGACGAAGTATAGTCTTGGAGTCTCACTCTCAGTCGGCGCATACCAACACGGTCCTGCTGCAGCTGGCTGCACAGGTTGTCCACCGAGGTTGCTACCCTCTCCATCCCTGCAGACATATTCTCCCCCATGGCACTGATACCCTCCTCCATCTTGTGCATATGTCTGTTAATGTCTGCCACCTCCCTGAGTAACGCCTTCATCTCCCTCCATTGCAGGCGCTGGACCTTCAGCATCTTTCCTTCCAGTCCAGCAAACACACTGCCACCCTGCTCATATTCCACTGGACTGACCGGCCTTGCCCTGCGGCGTCGTGATGAGATGTACGCACCCTCGGATGCTGATCCAGCCCGCTCCCTGTTGGATCTCTCTACAATGGGACTTTGTTGGCGCTGGCTGCCCTCCTCCTCCGACTCCTCCATCTGCTGGAGGGTGATCACGGCATGCCTCCTGCCTGACTGTGGTTGTGGTGGTGGTGTAGGTGAACGTCGCAATGGTGACTGAGTGAGAGGGGATTGCGGCCCTCCCTGGCGCTGTGGTGATGTCTGTGGTGAACGATTGGCTGGCTGCGATGGCGCAGAGCTGGTGTTCCCTGCAGCCATGCTGTCTTCATCGTGTTCACTCCCCTCTGGCCTGGCTGACCTGCCTCTGCTGCCCTCAGCTGCACTGCGAGATGACTCGCCTGAAATGACACAAATGTAAATTTTCTCAATGCTCTGTCTGCAATGCCATTGCATTAAAGTACATGCCAACAGTGCACAGTGGTTATCCTGACCTGTCCAATTATGTTACCATGCTATTGTGTTAGCTGTCCTGACAGTCCTGATCATGATTTCACACTGACTACATCACCCAGTATGCATTGCAGGTAAGCAGTAAGACATGGTGTGGAGTGGGAGCACTTCTACCACTATGGGGGTTGGGGTTTGGGAGGGGTTAGGGCAGCATGCTGGGCATGCTTCTTACCTTGTTTTCTAGCTGCTCTGGCGGAGCTGTCTGCGTCTCCTATGCCACTCACACTCTCCCGCTGGATGGTGGACTCCACCATCTGTTCCAGTGGTGTTGGTACTGGGGCTCGATTTTTCCCTCCTCCAGTTTTCCCTGCCAGCCTATGTCTCTCTGCCATCCTCTGTTTTGCAGTTTTTCTGAGGTCGTACCACCTCTTTCTGATGTCCTCTATGGTGCGCAGGGTCACACCTATGGCATTGATCTTGTCCCGAATGCCACTCCATATTTGCCTCTTCTGTGCGTCTGGCACTTGGTGGGACTGGGCTCCAAACAGCTTGTGGTACACTTGGGTGACTTCCTCAATCAGGATCTCAAGCTCCTTGTCGCTGAACTTGAGTTTTCTTTTTCTATCACCTCCCTCCTTCTCCTTGTCCTGGCTTGCCATTGCAATGCTTGTTCTGTTTTTCTTCTCTTTTCTTTTTCTGGTCTATGTTGCTGCTGCCTCCTCAGCTCTCCTGCCTGCCTGCCTCACAGTGAGCTCCAGGCCCTGTGCACCTGGCTGGGTGTGGCAACTTCCTGTTTGGGGAGTAAATGGGTGTATCAGGATTGGCTGATTCACCAAAACGCTGTTTTTCGAATTACCGATTCGGTATTTCCGATTTTGGGTGTGGATTCGGTAACATCGAATCGGTATTAGCCTTTCGGTATGCATTTTTATTACCGATCTGGTCACAATCGGTATTTAATACCGATTTGGAACGAATCGGTAATTTTTACCGAATATTTACCTACATCACGTTTACCTCATTCTTAATACCGATTCGGTATGAATCGGTATTACGGAGTCGGTATTTGGAATTTACCTACATATGGCCCTTGATCTTTCCAACCCAAATCAGTACAAAAACAACAAAAACTGCTAAAAAGAGACTATGCAATGCACATGATTAACGAGTATCTAGTACAATTTCAAAATGCCTCTGATAGCTCTCTTTATTTTAGAATGTATATACTGGGAATGTACATTGCAGAACTGTATTATAAAGAAGGACTGATGTTTTCAAAATGAATGTATGTCCTAGTAACTCAAAATGATGATGTCCCCCAGTTTATGAAGGGTGCTTCTGATGGCATGCCCGCATTAGATGTCAGGGGACAGTGGGATTGGTACTGCCCACAAAGATAGAGCTAGTGAAACCCAGCAAGTGAGGGTTACCACCCGTCAAGCAGTGATGGAAAGGTATCCTTGACCTGATAAGCTTCTCTAAAAGGTAGGCCTGTGGGACTGGAGACAATGCCACCATGATGCCTTTTCCCCTGCTTCTACCAAGGCAACCGGGAGCTTAAAATGCAGTAGTGATGTTGTCTCCATTGTCACACACAGCAATGTCTCACCAGGGTTTTACTCAGCAATTTTGCAGTATCACATGTTAAAAACAAACAGCTATCTGTTTAGCAAGATAATGTGATGAATCTCAGTTAGCATGCATGTAGCAAAAATTGGCAAACATTTTCAATTCCTGCAAACTTGCTACTGTTTGTTGCAAAGAGTGACGTATCTTCCTGGATTGACACATCAGGTATTTTATGGAAGTTCTCACCGCAGTAGCTCAGCGAGGTGATAAAAGTGAGATTTAAGGGGCATATTATCAAGGACGGGCGATACATTATCGCTGCTTTTATCGACAGGAAACTGCCGATAGAGTGGCGATAATGGGCTTGATAATATGCTCTATGGAATTCCAATCGAAGCCCATGTTAGATGTCTTCACATCTAACATGGGCTTCGATTGAAATTCCATAGAGCATATTATCAAGCCCATTATCGCTGCTTTATCAGCAGTTTCCTGCCGATAAAAGCGGTGATAATGTATCGCCCGTCCTTGATAATATGGCCCGTAATGTGGTAAGAGAGTGGAAAGAGATGAGATAAATTATATGGCATGCCGCTTTGCTCTTTTTTTCAGGGATGATAAAGCTGAAGGGTTGCTCCCCCACAACTCCTACTTTCTCCTTACATCTGACTGTAGTACCCTGCCTCTCTTTTTTCTTCCATGCCTGCAAGGCTCACCACTGGTTTCTTCCTTAATTGTGATCGTACTATGGACTACATTCTCTCATTGATGCATGGAAGAGACAGTGCGGTTTATTTGACAGAAAGTAGCAAAAAACAAAACTTCACAAACCATCATTCAAATTTTGTTAAGCATCTCAGCAGAACTTTGGAGGATAACAATTCTAGTGATTGTGCCTCTTTAGGAATGGGAAACAGTTGGAACAACGCAGGCTCCGCTGCACGTGTTATGACAACGCAAGTGCTACCACGCTTGCCTTAACCACGAACATGACTTAAACCACACATATGCAGGCTAAGGCAGTACGTGGTCTAGCTGCTGCTTGGTGGAAGCAGGAAGGATTGGGAGGGCCAGAGGACGTGTTGAGGTAAGTGGGGCTGGGCTTAGGGCCAGGATTTGGGGGGTGGGGCGTAGTTTGAATGGATTGGGGGTCAGATAAGTTTTCAGGGCTTGGGGGTTGGGGTAGTTTACAGGGCTGGGTGGTTGGGTTGTTTTTAGGGCTGGAGTGGGGTCTGGGACGTTTTTAGGTCCTGGGGGCTGGTCGTTTTTAAGGCTATGGCGAGTGTGGAGTTGTTTTTACGGCTTGGAGGCAGAGAACCTTTTAGGGCTAAGGGAGGGGTTCGTTTTTAGGAGGGAGTGGTGTTTTTTAGAAGGAAGGGGGGTAGTTTCAGGTTTCAGGGGCATGGACTTGGGGCCATTTTAGCGGTTGGGCAGGGATCGGGTTAGTTTTTTGGGGTTTAGGGGAGGGTTGGTCATTTTTAGGAATGGGGTTTGGGACCTTATTAGGGCTCGGAGATGAGGGGTTGGTTTTCAGGGAGCAGGGGTCGAGGGGTAAGACTTACCTGTCAAGTCTTAACCATGGATATGTCTTTGCCATAGATGCCTTAACAATGCATATTGAGTTGTAAAGGCATGTGTTGAAAAGGCATATGCGTGGTTAAGATTTACATGGTTGAGACCACATGGAACCAGCATGCTTGGTAAATACACTTGTGGTCCCATCACACAACCCTTTAGGAATCAGTGCTATAGCAAGAGTTGTTCTGGCAAACCAGTTGGCGCCTCACTGTTATTTAGTAAGAGCAGATCTTATTACAGTACTGCATTTTCTTAATGATTAGGCATTGCATATCGTTGGGTATTTTTCGCTTTCTGTTTAGTTGGTCTGTAATTAGAGATGTTTGTTTGAGTGCTATTTTGTAGCAGGTGATTGCATTATCCAGAGCTGAAGTGCATGTGATACCTTTAATAGAATTTTGGTGTTGAGGTAAAGTGAATGAAGAAGTGGGGACTAGGAGAAGGCAGAAGAAATAGGAATCAGGAGTGAAGTACAGGAGGGGGTGAGCAGGGAGCCAGAGTTATTGCAAGTAACCCTGATAAAAAACATTCCTACAGATACCCTCTGGGGTAACCTATTACTGTTGAGTTACCTGGAGCCTATCTGAGGCATACCATGGAAAATCCAGGGTTCCCGGATCCAACATGTGGATTTCAGCGAAATAACCTGCCTTCCACAGTTGGACTGCTGTGGATGAGACGCTGAACCTGAGATCAGTAGTATTTCAGGAGAACTTATAAGATTGTACCTATCCACCCATTACACATCAATGAGGAAACAGAGCCACTCCTTTGCTTTGCCTGAAGTAATATCAGAAGGCAGTCAGGGGTGATTGGAAAGATGGTGCTACATGAACATGAAGAAGATAAGAGTAGGAGAGTTTGGGAGATTGTGGGTTTAGTCATTCAAATGTATATTCACCTCAATCATTGCGGAATTAATAATATGTATTCAAATGGAAGGGAAGCGAGATTAAGCAGCAAAATCCTGGTGAGTGGTGTAATTTTCTGTAAAGCAGAGTAGGGTAGGAATGCACTCAAAATGGGTGTGCAGACATTATTATTATGTAGGGACAAATGCTAATCTTATCAATGTTGCACATAGTGCGTAAAACTAGTATTTCTAAATAATGCTTTGGACAAGAGAGGCTGTGATCTAGATGTTCAATTGCCTCTGAAGTTAATTAAACAAGAGGATGCTTGACAAGCTAATTAAAAGGTTTGAATAATTGTTTTTAAACTGAAATGTGCACCTGATGTTTATCAATAAAGTATTCACCTGCCATGTATAGGATGAATGAGTGGACACACCTAATGAGGTACAACTAGGCAATGTGGCAGCATATTTATCATTAGGTGTATTTTAGGAATTTACATTGTCACCTTTGGTCGGAATGGATGATTTCATATACATCTATCTTCTAGGAGTTAGCAAAGAGTTCAGGTCAATTTATCCTCTCCCATATTTTGAGTGAGAAAAACACTTTCTCCTGTTAGTGCCAACACAAAAGAGGCATTGCCAAATCCAGCAGGTCTGTTGTTTTTAGAGTAAGTGTTTGGTAATAGCTGGGCGACTTTGTGCTGTCTCTATCTGTCTTAGAAAGAGAAATTCGTAAAAAAGCAGCATTTTGAGGGACAGCAATAAAGAAGCTGAAAGCAGGGTCCGGTTGTAGAACAGTGTGTGTGTGAGTTGAATTGTACCCTTTAGGACTAGTGATATCAAAAGGAGTCAGAAGACATTTGCATTGCAAGTGGTGAACCGAAGAGGCATACATAGCATTTCCTATTAGATACATTTGACAAAGGGCTAGTAATTTTGTTGCATCTTTAAGAAAGCGTATGTGTCCTCAGACCTTTACTTTGTGAACTAAATAATGTGTGAATTCAACAACATGTTGTCGAGACAGCAAGGCAAAAGAAATAAACATTCAAGTATGAATAATAAATAGCACTGTCTGTTTAGGAAAGGTCTTGGCATCCAGACAGCACACATTAAATAATTTAAAAGGCCACAACAGCAATTAAAATGTTGTTGTGTCAGCATAGTAACTACATCAGAGAACTCACACTGGCTCTGAATTATAAGTTACATGTCATCATATTACATCTGCGATCTAACAATAGGAACACTTGATGTCCCATCACCAAAACCTAAGGGACACATAAGTCGAACAATGTAATCATCCATAAAATACCAGAGCCCTCATGGTGGACAGCCTATCCAAGAATTGGCCAACTCTTAAAAACACATGAAAGACAACCACTGAAGAGGACTGATTCTTATACTATTTTGAAGAATTGATGACTTGGTGTCAATGGTGTGTAACTCTAAATGCCGGTAGCCAATGTTGAAACACTACGGAAAGGAAAAGCAACAAGAGAAAGAGAAGGCAAGAACATGCATTCTCGTGGAATGCTCACACAAAGGACCAGCCTGTTTATCAGCGCCGCGCGCCTCGTGAACATCGCTGCGCGCCCCTCTGCAGACTCCCCCTGCATTCCAAAGGAACTGTTCACGAGGCGTGCGACGCTTTCGATTCTTTCGCCCATGCATTCCAATGCAGAAGCTCACGCGCGCTACATAATCCTATGGGAAAATGCTGCGCGTGGCCAGCTCCTGTTGCCCCTCGTTTTTCGGCTGAGCCGACAGCTATAGTTCTCTCTGCGAGAGTGCGCTTTCGCGCGCTTTTCGCAGCGAGCCCTAAAAAGGATAAGTTCGCAGGCACTACTAATACATTTCTAGGATAGTGCCAAGTCAGCTGTGGAGCAAAGATGTTAGGGAACCCATTTCACCTCAATGTAGAGAAGATGAGAGTGTGTGAAGCAATGTAGATGATCCAATGAGAGCAAAACTCAGAGCCAACTGCACAATTTGTGCTCGTGTCTACAATTATTGAGAAGTGGCACTCATTTTTAGGGACGGGAACTAGTTTCATCATCAGATGTTCACCTACAGCAAAAGAGAAAGTCATAAAAGGGAGAAAGAAGGGGGAGGGAAAGATAGCAACACAATGATAAAGGAATCAAGCAAGGATTTAAAATAAGCTGCAAGAATGAGAAAAAGTCTGGACTTTTAGGGTGGTGAATGAAAGAGGCCATGGGCGGAATCAAGACTAGGCAATCTTAGCATGCATTGCATCTAGCAACATTGACATTCACTGTCCCCTGAACACTCCTCCCCCTAACAAAAAATGTGGACCCCCTGCACTTCTGTAATTATTTTTACAAACCAAGCACTGCAGGCAAGATATTTGCATTTGGCGAATGCTGTACTTTAGCATGATCAAATAAATATAGCTTAACATAACATAATTAATGAAAGAACAAAGATGTGCAGAGGCTACGGCGACCTTGACAAGGAATCCCATATACATAACAGAACACAATATAAAATAACTTAACCTAACATAACACAATATAACATAATATCAGTTTGTTATGCAACATTTTCAGACCTCCTTGTTTTATTGGATCACAGTTTCGTTTCTTTTACCATTATTGCAATACTTGACAAACAACTTGTGAACTTCTTATCAATTTCTAGTCAGCGCCAAATTGATTAGTATTTAATGTTTCTCTGCAATTTACTTTAAAATATGACTTAGAAAACAGCTGCTTTATTCAAAACAGCTGAATGTTATTTATGGTATGACGATCAGAACTGGTGTAGTGAAAATGTACTGAGCTATGAAGCTGGTGTGTTGCCCCACACCCCTATTAGCTCTATGCTGTTGCTTTATTTTATTCTGTGCACACCTTTTCCTAAGCGTCAACCTACCCACGTGTGCCATGGAGGAATTCTGAACAGAACGATAAAGTCTAAAACTAGTCACGTGATACAGAAAAACAAACCCCACAACACTATAGCTTTTGCAATATACAAACCCTGATACAACAGGTATACATCTATTCGTATAATACCTTTGCTCAAGATTGCTTTTACCTTGCCAAAAAAAAAAAAAAAAAGAAGTCTTATAAAATACATAAATCACACCATAAGAGTTACATACAATTAGGTAATGATTATAATAATTCATATGCATTATTTTAAAACATTAGCATGTATTGTATGTGTCTTTGTTTTAAAGTGCTATTATTATACGTGCTGTAGCATAAATATACTACGCTCATTGTAGCATAGAAAAAAGAGAGGACGCACCTTGCAAAACCAGAATTTAGACCCCTTCTTCGAGTTTTCCCAAGCTTCTTCTCGCTACCTGCTCCAAGACCCCTCACTATTCCCAGGGAGTAAGCAATGCCTAAGAGAGGAGGATTTCTGACAACACGGCCAACTGCTCGACGCTGACAGCGTGCTGAAATGAAATTAATCTCAGTCCCCCACGGCCGGCTAACAGGTCTCAAACATTCTACAACTCATCAAACTAGGTCCCGGGGGGAAACGTCCAGCGTGAGATCACACATAGCGGCAGCAGCTGCCTCGCCTCATACACCGCGCGCGCCCTCAGCCACACTCTGAACGCACACACGGCCACAAGGAAAATACACAACTGGCTCAACTCAACGCGGCGAATGCAAACATTTCTAAGTGCTGTTTTTCCTACTTCGGTGAGGCAGTGATATCCTGTCACACTTCTTGTTCTGGTCAAAGCGGCCGCCTACCTTTACTTACTCTCTGCGCGACTGGCCCCATCACTCCCTCAAAACGCCTGCGCTATAAACGGCCCTTAGACTGATGACACATTACGCGGAGCTCCGTTCAGTAACACATGTTTACTTCCTGACATCTGCTCTCAACAAGTCCAGTAAAAGTGGGCCCGTTTTAGCCAACATTTCCGTCAGCAGCACCTTGATGCGAGCAAGCCGTGTGTATGTTGTTCTTTGTTTTTCATTCCAGCGCTTTAAAAAATTCACTCACTTTATGTGTGCGTAGTTTCTTTTTTTTTCTTTTAAAGAGCCGTTTGAGATAAATTACTTCAGATTCCGTGTGTTGTGTAGGGCACACGCACATTCAATAACACATTTGACAGGCAAAACTGCGGTTGTCACTGAGCGCTATTTTGGGCCTGGTTGTTAAGGGCAGTGTTTCTTAACGCTAATGGCTCAGATGCGCTTAGGAATGTTTTGTCAGGGTTCAACAGCTATGCAGATGTACTATGCAGATGTATACATTTTTCTGTATAGCACTTTTAACTTTCTTCTTTTTTTCCCTCTCATTTGTCTTGAGACATGCCACTTTAAAAATGAGTGGATGAATTTGTTTTCATGATTGGGTGAATTGGCTTTACCTTTATACATTTCCCTTAATATTTTTTGTGTTTCCTTCATTTAGCAGTTGCCACTTTCACTTAATTGGGGGCAGATTTACGTTTCCTGGAGCATCCCTGCAAAATCAGCAGGGATGCGCCAGGAAAGATGCTTGACGCAAGTTTATCCTTACGCCACCACAGATGCGCCGCATTTACAATGCGGTACAAAAGGGGGTGATGATGGACGGAGCATCTGAATCAATCAAACACTCATTCCCAGTCAAAAGATGTGGGTTTAATCCTTCACCGTTTTTTAGCTCACTCTGCCATCCCAGTTCAGACATGGCTATATGCAAATCAGTCTGACTCTGTGCCTCATGGGAACAGTCCAGCCCGAACTGCCAAGCCATGCCTTCCCTGGACCGGAAACAAGCTTCAGAGGACCGGTTTCTGGCATTCCAGCCGTCTTCAGCCTGGCTTGTTTGAATCCAGTGGCAAAGTGAGCAAGGGACTCACGTCTGAGCATACCCTGCCACACTTATGGCGGCCAAAAGTGGTACAAAAGGGGGTGGTGATGGACAGAGCATCTGAATCAATCAAACACTCACACCCAGTCAAAAGATCTGGGTTTAATCCATCACCGTTCTTTAGCCCACTCTGCCACCCCAGTTCAGACATGGCTATAAGCAAATCAGTCTGACCCTGTGCCTCATGGGAACAGTCCAGCCCGAACTGCCAAGCTATGTCTTCCCTGGACTGGAAACAAGCTTCCGAGGACCGGTTATTGGCATTCCAGCCGTCTTCAGCCCGGCTTGCTTGAATCCAGTGGCAAAGTGAGCAAGGGACTCACGTCTGAGCATACCCTGCCACACTTATGGCGACCAAAAGCGGTACAAAAGGGGGTGGTGATGGACGGAGCATCTGAATCAATCAAACACTCACACCCAGTCAAAAGATCTGGGTTTAATCCATCACCGTTCTTTAGCCCACTCTGCCACCCCTGTTCAGACATGGCTATATGCAAATCAGTCTGACCCTGTGCCTCATGGGAACAGTCCAGCCCAAACTACCAAGCCATGTCTTCCCTGGACCGGAAACAAGCTTCCGAGGACCGGTTTCTGGCATTCCAGCCGTCTTCAGCCCGGCTTACTTGAATCCAGTGGCAAAGTGAGCAAGGGACTCACGTCTGAGCATACCCTGCCTCACTTATGGCGGCCAAAAGTGGTACAAAAGGGGGTGGTGATGGACGGAGCATCTGAATCAATCAAACACTCACACCTAGTCAAAAGATCTGGGCTTATTCCATCACCGTTCTTTAGCCCACTCTGCCACCCCAGTTCAGACATGGCTATATGCAAATCAGTGTGACCCTGTGCCTCATGGGAACAGTCCTGGAAGGGTGAGGGGTAGGGTTTAGGCAGGAATATGTACACAACCATAAAAAATAAGTCAATTGCTATTCAAAAAATGAAATTCTAAAGTTACTACAGCCAAAAAGGGACCCAAAACAGAAGGAATTTACTCCAGTTCAGCGGTGGAGTAATTCCAGCAACACACATGGCCAACCTCTGGTGCTTCAACAACCTTCCATAGAAAATAATGACTGTAGGGACTTAAAATAAAACCCAATAAGAAATAATGCTAAATTAAATTACGTTATGTAGGGGTAGTTGGCACCAACCCTGCACCCACCCCGGCTTTCGCTGTGCATGGGATTCGGTACACTTGGGGGGTTAGGATGCCAAAGCCCATGCGCTGTGGGAGATTGTGTGTCCACTGGGGTTTTAGGCACAGAAGCTGGCTGTCAGCCAGGCTCTGTGCCCAACACCACACCACGCACAGTGATGGGCATCTCACTTTATGCAAAAAACACAGAAATGTACTGATAAAACCAAAGGTTAAAGTGATGGTGTAGTTAGGAATTGCAAAAATATTTTACTTTACATTAAGAAAACATTAGAAAGTCACTGACAGTGCAAAAAGGTTTAAGGGATGTTATAGTTAAAAAAAAACTTTATTTATGATATTTTTTACACCATAACTGAGCGGTCAATCACAGAATCCTTCGAAATGATATCCATCAACTTAATTCCATTAAATACATTTGAGTCTTGAACACATTTCACAATTAGTTATACTTTACACATTGATGGCACAGCAGCAAACCCAACGTCATACATATTTAGGGTTGTCCCACGCACCAACATTTACACGCTACTGCTACTATCAGACCCATTATCCTGCTCACTTCCAGTCCCTGTTGAATTTAACAATTCCCTACATAACTCTCTCCAGATTGCAATGTCCTCTAGCTTCTCATCCCTGCGTCGGGCTCTCATATGCAGTACATCCACCAGACACCACTCTCCCACATCCCTTACCCAACTTACGAACAACGGAGCCCGTTCACCCCTCCAGCATATTGCCCCCCTCCGTTTGCCCAACACCAACGCTAACTGTAATAATTTATTGGGCATTTTTCGTTTCATGCATTGTGGTACTAGCCTCAGGAGACACTGTTCTGGTGTAGCCTCTAATAAAATTCCCAACCCATCACAGAGTCTTGCTACTACAGTAACCCAATACTCCTGTACTTCTGGGCATTCCCACGCCAGGTGCATGTACCCAGAATTTGCCCTGTGACATATAGGGCATTCACAGGTGGGGGCCGTTTTTATTACAGGGCCGTTTTTGCAGCATAACTTGAAAATCGTCCCTGTAACAAAATCGGCAGAAAACCAGCCCTGGCAAAGAGCGCGGCTGCCCCCCCTCCCCACCCCCCGGGGAGGGGAGGGGGTGCCGGCCAAGCACTTTTCCAGGGTCGGTTTTAGTTCCCAGTCCGGCCCTGAGCATGCTGAAGGTGTGCTGCGTAATATTAGAGGTCAAACCTAGGTGCCCCAGCCCGCCTCCTCATACCGCTTCGAAAGGACCTGCAGCACTACTCTGCAGAGTCTCACCACCGAAAAAAGGCTCAACGCATTCTGCAAGACATAGAGACATCTCGGCAACATCACCATCTTTGCCACAGCTATTCTACCTATTAGGGACAGTGGCAGGGTGTTCCAACAGTCCACAGAGCGCCTCAGTGACTCTACTACTCTAGTTATATTCAGCTGAAGTAACTTTGTATTCCTTTGTGCCACCTGCACCCCCAGTTATCTAAAGTGGTCCATCTCCCATCTCACACCCACACTAGGCAGCTCTTCCACGCTACACTCTCTCAGTTTCGCCAGGGGGAACCCCAAGGACTTGCTCCTATTGATGCACAATCCTGAGTATGCCGCAAATTGATCCACCAACAGCAGCAATTTCAGTATTGCCTCTTGTGCGAACATAACATAGAACAGCGTGTCATCTGCATACAACGAGATAAGGTGTGTACCATTCCCGATTTGTATGCCCCAACGACCTAGGTCTTGTCTTGCCCAAACCACCATAGGCTTAATGGTCAGAGCAAACATCAGCAGCGACAGGGGACATCCCTGCCACATGCCTCGCCCCAGCAACCACTGTATTGACCTGATTTGACCCAGCCGCGCACAAACCGCAGGGTTCGTATATAATATTTTAAACCACCTACAAAAGTGTGGCCCAATCCCCAATCTTCTGAGAATTTCCGAAAAAATAACCCCAGTCCACCGTTTCAATCACTGTTTCAAGGTCAATAGAGACCAGTGCCATCTCCTTCGGGGCCACCTGCGTCTCCTGCAGTATAAGCGCCAACAGTCGGATGTTCATCGACATGCTATGGCCTGGGATAAAACAGCACTGATCCTTCTGAACTAGGTAGCCCATGTGCGGTCCCAACCATTTGGCCAGCATTTGAATAGGATTTTAAAGTCTGTGTTAATCATTGTCAATGGTCGATATGCTTCCAGGTAATTGATCATCCCCACCCATCTTCGGGGATCATGCTAATTTCACCATCGCGCATCGTAGGGGGCAATATTCCACTATCAAAGGACTCATTAAATGTCTGCAGCAATAGCTGGATCAGCTTCGCTGAGTATGCCTGGTAATACTCGATTGGCAGCCCGTTGCCTCCCGGAGCCTTAGTCCTAGGTATGTCTGCTATTGCCTCTGCTAACTCCTCTTCGGTGATCTGCGCATCCATCTACGCCCTAGCTTCTTCAGACAGCTTCCTCAGCGGGAGACCCTCCAAGAAAGGGATATATAGGTCAGCTCTGACCAAGGGGTCAGCCCCATATACTTTCTCCAGGTGTTGCCGAAATAGCTCCAGCATACCTGCCCGAGTATAGACCAGCTCACCTGACTGGGTGGGGAGGCTAGTAATCAGCGGGGGCTTGGTCCCTATGCAATTTCCATGCCAGTAATGGGCCAAATTTGTCTCCCTCTGCGATGCTGATACTTAGTAAGCATATACTTGTCCAGCCTATTCCACATGTCTGTGGCCTTGACTGGAGCTCTGCCAGCGAGTCCCCCTTGTTCGCAGCTCGGACTGCAATTGCTTCCAAATCCATACGTCAATCCCATTGCTGCCCCCCGGACTACCGCCTTCATCTGGACCAGGGTCAGCGGACTTGATAATTCTCGCCTCGGTGCCTACTCTAACCAGGTATCACACTCGGCAACTCTGGGCATTAGCTTGCCTCATCTCTACAACGGCCCCCCACATTCGCCGGGGATGCCTGGTTTCACCTTGGTGATACCCAGTAGGGCCCATCTCAAAGGGATAGCCAGGACGGGTTCCCCAGCGGTCTCCAGCGCCACGACGCCTCAGGGCAGCAGTGCGCTTTACAAGACACATACACTCATTTACTTACATAAAGACAAAGACATTTTTTTTTGTACAATACTGTTTTTAACCGATTATTGTGTATTTATGTACTAAGTATCATTTATTGTGATTTATGAATATATGTGTACAAAATTTTTTTTCTTTGTCTTTATGTAAGTAAATGTTTACATTAAGTTCTGTGATGAAACTTTTTTAATAAATATTTTAACTAAATTCGCTTGGATACATCCTATGTTATGATATAATTTATGTGCATTACATTATGAGTTGGGAATATTACTGATTCAAGATAGGTGTCATTGCTTACAAATCACACTAATGCTTTAAGCTTTAATACACAGAAAGGAAATTTTCTTTTTGGTATAATATTTCCCGGTCCTTTCTGGGTTGACAAGGGAAAACTCTCTTTTTCTTCTGCCTTCCCACCATCTCCCACAGCAACAGGCAACATTATACATTTGTACCATACTTCTATGGAGTAGTCCTAGTACAGTGTGCAACGTTTGAGCTCTGTATTCACATATTTTTTTTAATTATTTTGTCCCCCAGTAAGATCTTCCAACAAGGTCTGGGCCACAGTGTCCATTGTTAATTGTAGAGTCTCATCCTGTGCACCAGGATCAGCAGAAGCAGCTCCCAACGAGTCAATGTCCACAGCTCTGCAAAGAGGTTCGACTGCAGCAATCCATCCTCGCCCACTGTTATCCTCCACTGCGAAGTCTCTGGAGCACTCTGCGACTCCTCCCGATTCTGCTGCTCCGGCGGGTTCTGTCCGGACACGTCCCCCATTGTTGCTTCTGACCCCTCACCTCTCCAGGCAGCAGCCCATCTCCACGGATCTACAGTCACTCCCAGACATCCTCCAGGGAATCAAAGAATTGCTCTTTACCCCCCTAGAGCATCTTCAGTTTAGCAGGGTACAGGAGCATATATTACATGTTTAGTTCACGCAACCTGTGCTTCACTCCTAAGAAGGATTTTCGGAGGTCCTGAACTTGCTTAGTGTAATCCGGGTAGGTACGCATTTTGCTGTTTTCATACTGGAGGTTCTGGTTTTCCCTAGCCGCACTCAGGATGCAGTCTCTATCCCAGTAGTTGATAATTTTAGCTATAATAGCTCGGGGCTGGGCCCCCGGAGGCAGGGGGGGACGAGGGGCTTATGTGCTTTCTATATTACAAATGTGTCCGACAGTCCCTCGGGGCACAGCTGGGTGCGAATCCAGTGCTCCAAGAACTGCTCAGTTGCTCCTTGTTCTGCTCTCTCCGGTATGCCCAGCACTTGGATATTACTGCGCCTTGCCCTCCCCTCCGCCTCTGCGGCACGACTCTCCAAGGTCTTTGTGGCAACGGTCATCTGCACGACTAGCTGCTTTAGGATTACCACCTCACATTTCAGTTTTGTGATATCCACCTCAGTGCTTGTGACTTTGTCAGCCATTTTCCAGAGATCTGCAGGTAGTAGGTTCACATGCACAGAGACAGTGTCTATTCGGTCCTCAAGCTCCATTCAGGAGCCCTGGATGGCAGTCATAAGGTCCACCCTGGTGGGCTCTGCCCCCACGGTCCCTTCCTGCCCCTCTAGTCTGCCTGGTCAGCTGTTGGGACATGTCTAGGGGTTGTATACTGCCTGATAGTGTTGGGTCTGGTCAGCTTCTGGGCTTTTTCTTTGCCCATTGCGATCACCGTCACATGCTTGCGGTGCGTCTGCTGGTGCAATTTACGTGAAGATAGTCTTCCCCTGCGAAGTTCCACCACTAAGCCATGCCAGAAGGTATGTGAAAACATAGGGACCCACCCTACACACAAAATCTCTGATGCAGCAGGATGCTATCACTGTTCCTCAGTCCCACAAGCATGGAGAACCGCAGCCTTAAGGTCCGGCGGCGCAGGGTACGCCTGAAATCCCTGGGATTCACCTGCCTTGTCAAAACAGAGACACAGACTTTTCGTTTGGCATAGAAGATGGTATTTATTAGCTGCAGCTAGCACAGTGGTCTTAGAAGTCGTCAGTACAACGAGGTTCAAAAGAGACTGCCACTTAACTCCGTGGCGCACAGGTTTATATAAGATACAATACAATGCAAAATGCAATCACACTCGAGCATGAGCTATAGGCAAACGTTACAGACACTGTTTTAAGACCAAAGCAACTCAAGTTCCCGGTTCTATTTGTCATTCAACCCCTTAAGTAAATCACAAGTGAATCCACACAATTTGATTTACAAGCAGAGAAAACACAGCTGCATGTTGTAGAAGGACAGTCGAGAAACAGGAGAATGCATGAGACATGTAGCGAAGGACAGCAGATAAGATAACTTAAAGGAAACAATAGTGTGAAATGCCATGTAGTCCGGACGAGGATTAATCAGCTCATACAGGAATTAGTGTACTCACCCAGACCCTGACACTCGTTAGTACACATAGGCGAGGAAGCCACCTGACACGCAAAGCAGGGACGACAAAAACATCGCGTTCACCGAGCTGCCTGAGTGAGGGCAACATAAAATGGCGGCAATCACAAAATGGAGGCTGAGCACGAACAAATTCGTAATTTACAGAACCTCAGACCTCCTTTTGCCATTACTCAGGCAAAAACAAACCAACTCATGCTAATCTGAGTCAGAATCAACACTGATGTTCATGAGATCTCCGAGCTGTTGCTGCACCATCATTCTAATATTCTCTGTCTTCTGAGCAGCAGATCATGGAACACATAAAGTAGCCAACAGGCCACAAACTGCAGAACCACACTGAAAGCATAGGCAACAAGAGAATATGACAGCTAAAATTGCTCCAAGGAACGTTAAGATCTTCCATCCCCAAGTTGACAATATTCCCCAAAACCATCCCATAAAAGACCAATCTCCTTCGTCCTGATGAATCGACTCGGAGACAGTGTGCAATTTGGAAATGGCTTGGTATACTGCCGGAGCGTCATCTGGAATATAAATGCAGCAACTAGATCCGATCAATCTACAGACACCTCCTCGGTCTGCTAAGATCACATCTAGCACAATTCGATTTTGCAGCGTCATAAGACGGTCAGCTTGAAGTTCTGCTGTAATGTTGCCTATTGCACCTGCAGTAACATTAATAGTGGTCTCAACCACTCAAACCAATTACCTGATGTGTCTGCTGTTGACCATTGGGCCCCAAAAGGGAAGGAATCCTTTAAGGAAATCTCCTCCCTCTTGTTCTGCAGTGTCTTTGGCATCGAATACACCTCTGCTATGTCTAACTCTGTGGTGGTCTGACGAAGCCGTATATGTAGGGGGAAGGAGATAAGCTATGTTGAAAGTTCCAGAAAAGTTGGAAGGTAGCCAAGGATAAGCTCGATCACTACAGACAAAATATGTTCCCTGAGACGGAACTAACGGAGGGAAATCAAGGGATGAGAAAATATATGTGTATGTACATTTCTGATTGTCGTCAGCCTTCTTGCTGTTGATTTGGAGACAAAGATTACCTTTATGGGGCACAGTCCACACTGTGGAAGACTCGCCTTTTCTATTTTTGTCACCAAGAATGGAGACATAGTGAGTAACATTCCACCCATCATAAGCTTTCTTTTCATCTAATGGAATCTTACTCTTCTCTATAATCTTAGCCATTACCACTATACTTTTGATCAAGGAGCTGTGGCTAAAATCTAGTCCATTCCCAGAAGTTCTCACAGGGCTTCTAAGTCTGTTGTGATATGCGGCTGCAAACATTGTCAAATAGGCCCAAGCTGAACCTTCGTATGAGAAAGGAAGAACCAGATATGGCATTCCCTTTTGTGTATTGTGTGGCATGAGTCTGCACACCCAACAATCAGTCATATTAATGGCCAACTGATGTTGGTGCAACAACTGAATAAACGTATTATTCATATACTCGGCTCTCCTTATCTGTTCATGAGGGGGTAGAGTATGCATTTTGTGTGAAAAGACAGAAAGACGAGAAGGCAAAGAAGTTGTAGAATTAGCAATATTTCTTGATTGTAAGACATGAACAATCCAACCTGTGCAAGCTAATAGAATACACAAAAACATAAGAACACGCAAAGTTACGCCAAATTGACTACGCAATAATTTACAATACTTTGATCTAATTTCCTGCTTCCTATTTTCCCTACCTACAATTGTTGTACCATCCATCTTTATCTAAAAAAAATGTCGCTCACGGCACTCTTCCTTAATCACTCAGCTAGTCACTTCCGTATACCTGAGGAACTAGCCACTTACTAAAAGAACAAAATCAGGTTAAAAGTCTGAGTCTCCTACCGTGACCCTGCGACGGAGACAGATGGCACATCTAACACTAATATCACACTAAAAAAAGGCAAAAGGACCCCAAAATGAATGTCTTTAAATAATAAAAAGAAGTGTTTAGGAAAAATATTCAGTTCTATTCATTGGCTCTTGGTCTTAAGTTGTAGCGGGTTTTGCTCAGCACGGTCTGATCCTTGAACAGAGTTTCTCGATTGGTGGTGTCTATTCGACGATGCACAGGCACAGCGGCTTGAAGAATATCATCATCTGCTTTTTCAGACTGAGTCCCATAAATCTGAGCATCACTGAATGGAACAAAACAAGGAACCGCTGCAGTATCCGATTCCCTAACACCACTGCGAATCCGCTGGTCAAAGGGTAATGGAAGTGGCACCTTTTTACAGTGCACTCCATGCACCCAGTTACACTTTCCAACCACTTTGACGTCCGTGCGAGTGATGAGCAGAACTTGCATAGGCGTGGACCAACGAGGCTCCAAATTCTTAGTCCGTTGAAAATTTTTAGCCCAGACCCAGTCACCGGGCAAGATGGTGTGACCTGGGTCTGTGGAGGCCTCCGGCAAAACACTTTGTACACTTAATTTAGTAGTCAAATCATGTAAATAGTCAATTAACAGAGGATATGGTATGTCTGAGTATCTTTTGGGATGGGGGACGCCCAAAACATTAGCTGGGCGTCCAAATACTACTTCATATGGGCTAAGTCCCATACGAGAGTGCACAGTAGTTCTGGTTGACAAAAGAGCTAGGGGCAACGCATCCGGCCAAGCAAGACCTGTACTGGTTTGAATCTTCGCCAGCTTAAGCTTGAGCGTACCATTGTAACACTCAACCAAACCCGCTGACTGTGGATGCTTTGCCGCATGGAATTTTTGTCTAATCCCAAGACCAGAACATACTTTTTGCATAATCTGGCCCACAAATTCACTTCCATTGTCACTCCAGACAATGCGCGGCAAACCAAATCGAGGAAAGAATTCCTTAATCAATACTTTAGCAGTTGACAGAGCAGTGTTATCTTTCAAGGGGTAGGCCTCTATCCAATGGGAAAAGGCACATACCACCACCAGAACATACTTTAGGTTGTTGCAGCGATCTATGTGAATGTAATCGATCTGCAACACTTCAAAGGGAAATGATGGGGGAGCAAAGTGACCTGCTGGGGTTGGGGTACCCTTTTCTGGGTTATGCATTAAACAAACAATGCAATGCTTAACCACATTTTCTGCACATTTTGGAATGCCTTCATTCTGCCATACCTGAGCCAAAAGCTTACATATGCCTTTTGCACTAATGTGAGCTGGGCCATGAGCCATAGTCACGACTGGCAACACATAAGCCTCCCGTAACAACCATCGCTGATGTTCCAACAATTCTGTCCAACAACCCGTCGAATCTAACATTCCAGTCCTTTCTTTCCACGTACTCAATTCTTTCTCAGTAGCCTCTCTCTGAATCGTTTTCACACTCTCAATCGTGTCTTCACACATTCCAATTTCCCTCACCCAGTTTGCCGGACCTGCCACATACATTCGACTAGTGGTGTTTCTAGCTGTAGTTTTCGCTACTTCATCTGCAAATGCATTTCCACGACCCACATCATCTGTGACTTGCTTATGTGCACTGCACTTTATGATCTCTATCTGTGCAGGTTAGGTAAGTGACTCAAGAAGATCAGTCACTAACTGACCATTATTATTATTATTATTATTATTAAAGGGGTTTGTAAAGCGCCTGGTGACGCCTCCCGGCGTGTCCCTGCGCTGTGGAGAGAGAGTTTTAGGAGGGGAGACAAAGATACAGACAACTATAGAGTGAATAGAAAGGTTTTCAGCAATTTTCTGAAAGAAGCCTCGTTTATTTCTTGTCTGATGTTCATGGGGAGGGTATTCCACTTCTTGGCTGCAAGAGTGCGGAAGGACCTACCTCCCATTCTAGCTCTTTTAGGGAGCGATGTTTTAAGCAGGCCCATTCCCTTAGATCTGAGGGATCTGGTGGGCTCATACAATACAGCCAGATCGGACAGGTAGGAGGGGGCTTTTTGGTGAATAATCCTGTGGCACCAGAGGAGTGCTTTGAATAGTATCCTCTTGCTAATAGGCAGCCAGTGGAGGGTGGCCAGGGAAGGTCTGGAAGGAGCTCTGCGGGGAAGTCTTAGCACTAAGCGTGCTGCTGAGTTTTGCAAGACTTGTAATCTTCTGATGTTTTTTTCGGTCGCGCCCAGCAGCAGCACATTACCATAATCTATTCGGGAGGTGACAAGTGCCTGAGTCATGGTACGCCTGGAGTTCAGCGGGAGGAAGTCCAGGGTACGATTGAGGGTTTTCATGACTCCAAAGCACTTGCCTACTGTTTTTTTGACATGGCTGTCAAAGGAGAGCTTTTTGTCTATCCAGACACCCAAGTTCTTGGCTTCCTGACTGGGAGTAGGTAAGGGTCCTAGACAGGTAGGCCACCAGTCTTTTGTCCATTTTGTGTCATTTCCTCCTATTATAAGTACCTCAGTTTTTGTGCCATTTAATTTGAGGCAGTGTTCATGCTGAATCTTTGTGCCGTGGGAGGTAAAGAATCCTCTCTCCCTCCACAGCTTTCCGTAACTATGGGCCACACCGAAGGCGTACTGACTATCCGTGTACACATTCACTCTCTTTCCCTTCGACAGCGCACATGCTCTAGTCAAAGCTATCAATTCAGCTGCTTGGGCTGAATTATGTCCAATACGTGCCATCTCAACAATTGTGCATAAGGTGGTGACAGCATAGGCAGAAGAGGTTTCTCCATTTGGAAGCTTAAAACAAGAACCTTCCACCCATAGAATCCCGTCCGGGTCCTTGAGCGGAGTGTCCTTTAAATCAATCCTGCCCTTCGTTTCTTCTTCTGTTCGAAGAAAACAATCATGCTTTTCCTGATCGTCTTTCTCATCTGGGAGTGGCAACAGTGTAGCTGGATTCAACGTGTTACATCTTTTGATATGTATATGGCTCGCTAGAAGTGTCAGCTCGTAATCAGACAAACGAGCACTCGTGAGATGCTGCGTCTTGGTTCTATTTAGGAAGGTATCCACTGCATGTGGAACCATAACAATAAGTGTGTTATCCAATACTAATCCGGCAGACTGCCTAATAGAAATTGCGGCAGCTGCTGTAGCTCTGAGACAACTGGGCAAAGCTTTAGCTACTGGGTCTAATGTAGCGGAGAAATAGGCATATGGCCTCTGCTTATCTCCGAATTGCTGTGTTAAAACTGACAACGCGCAACCTTCTCTCTCGTGTACGTACAATGTAAAGGTCTTACTATAATCTGGAGTACCCAACACTGGAGCGGAACACAGGGCAGGACATAAATCAACAAAACTTTTCTGACATTCATCCGTCCAAGGAAGCAGATGGGGTGTATCTTTCAACGTTAATGCCACCAATGGTTTCGCCAAAAGTGAAAAATTGGGAATCCATTGTCTACAGTAGGAAGTAATACCCAAAAAGGCACGCACTTCTCTCTGTGTGGTGGGTACAGACATCTGTGAAATAGCATGAATACGTTCTGGGGTCAATCGCCTTCCCTCCTTCGACAAGAGATGACCTAAATAGGTCATTCTTGGCGGACATACTGCAACTTGGAGGGCGATACTTTATGATTCAAAACAGCCAAATGATGTAACAACACAACAGTCACATTCTTACACACATCTTCCGTATCAGCAGCCACCAGTAAATCATCCACATACTGAACAAGCGTAGCACCTGGAGGCAAAGAGAACGTATCAAGTTGACATTTAAGAGCTTTGCTATAGATAGAGGGACTTTCACAATAGCCTTGAGGAGCTCTTTTAAATCGAAAACTTCGGCCACTCAGAGAGAAACCAAAGATATCCCTACTTTCTTCAGCAATGGGAATGCTAAAGAAAGCGTTCTTAAGGTCTATCACCGAGAACCAAGCCGCCGAAGCAGGAATCATTGTCAATAAAGCTGTAATGTCCGGAACAACAGGGAACTGTGGTACCACTATTTTATTGACTTCCCTTAGGTCAATAACAAATCTATAGACAGGAGACTGTGAAGGACTTGTCCTCTTAAGGATCGGAGGAACAGGACTGTTACAAACATTTCCTCTGATCTCTTCGACCACACCTTTCTGAATAAAATCATCAACAATAGCCAACAGTGCTCTCTCTCCGTCACTAGAAATACGATATTGAGGAATGTGTGGCATTCTAACATTATCTTTAACTGTGACAACATACGGTGGGATCGCAAGATGACCCACGTCATTCGGGCCCGTGGTCCAAAGACTTTCTGGGAGAGAAACTAACTCAGGTGGAAACTGGTCCTGTGATAAATACATGGGGGACATCAATCTTTTTCCCAACGTAAGATGCACACCAGAAGGGGAACATTACAACGTCGCATGCAGCCTTTTCAACAGATCCAAACCCAGTAAATTCTCACCACAACCAGTTGTTAGGATAAGTGGAGCTTCCAAATCATGTGGACCAATCGAAACAGGCAAGGGGCAAGAAACCGGAATACGGACTGGAGCGCCAGAAAATCCCACAGAAGTATTTATTAAGCCAGACAAAGGTGCCCCAGGGAGTTTAGAATAAATAATAGAACTTCTCATCGCACCAGTATCCAAAAGAAACGGTTCTGAAACACCCATTGCATTGACAGTGACATACGGCCCATTTTGATCTACTGAAATCGACAAAACTCCCTCACTTCGTCCATGGCTGTCCTATTCAGTCTGAAAATTGTCAGCCCTCTCTTCAACGTAGTAATCATCATTGTAATACTGCGTAGATGGAACTGTCTGTTGATCAAAGTAATTTGAAGTAGATGGGGTAAGAGAACGCTGCTCCTGAGAGGACGCACCTCGTCCTCTACCTCTAGATCCTGTCTGAAAGTTACCACGACCTCGGGGAGCAGACATCCCATTATTACGCTGTAATAAGACCGGACAACTATTCTTGAAATGTCCTTCTTCCCTACACTATGCACATCGATTAGGACCTAGTAAAGGTCGCGGCATGAAATACTCAGGCTTCTGCAACAGTCTCTGAAACTGTGGAGGCTGCTGAAACTGAGAGTTTTGCTGATGCTGATTCGAGCGAGGCGGATACGCCTGCTGTAAAAGAACTCTTGTTTTCAAATCTTTATTTTTCTTCTCTTGCTTCTCCTTCTCCTCTTTATCCCTATTCTCGTAATATTGTGCAGTAGCCAATATCTTAGAAGGAGAAGAGACAGCCAATGCACTTTCAGAACTTTTTAATTTATTTGATAATTCAGGAAGCAGATTATATACAAACTTGTCCACAAACAACCGCTGACCACCCTCTACACTCAGATCCTGACCACTGTGATCTATAAACGTTTCTTCGAAACGAGTGAAGAAATCCGAGACACTTTCATCTTTCTTTTGCTTGCATGCGGCCAGCTTATCCCAATTTACTCGCACCGCAGGCATCATTTTCTTCATCAAGTTAATTATTCTACCTGGAAGAGCCGTAATCAGATCCTCAGGCTTTGCACCACCCACCTGATTCGCATCCGCAGCTCTAATAGCAGCCCAATCACCACCCAATTCAGCCACATGATTTTACCTACGAATCCGTGTCCATATACCTTGTGGAACAACATTTCCAAATAACATATCAATGTCAGCCAAATTCATAATACAAACGTCAACTGTTTGGGACAATTCTTTGTAATATCCAGCAGGATTTTTACGGGGGCCGGGAAGAGTTTGCTTAAGCGCCAACACTTCAGACCTTTTCCAGGGTTTGTGAACCCATATACGCTGGAAAAGAGCAGGGACTTGAGGTGGACCAATCACCTCTT
The DNA here is from genome assembly GCF_964263255.1 of Lissotriton vulgaris. Classification (NCBI taxonomy): domain Eukaryota; kingdom Metazoa; phylum Chordata; class Amphibia; order Caudata; family Salamandridae; genus Lissotriton; species Lissotriton vulgaris. The sequence goes on along the minus strand of NC_141689.1, from coordinate 1,131,165,781 downwards.
CTCTCCATACAGGAGGAACTTCACGCATCGGCTAATTCTTGCTTCCTTTTTTATTGGCGGCATCAGCCTCGGAAAAGGACAGGGACAGAAACATTGTTCGAAACGCAATAAGTCTATTCACTGTCTCTTCAACTCGATGTCCTACAATAAAACCCTTATCAAAATCAGCTTGTAATTTCAGTAGTTCCAAAGGAACTATATCTAATTCCATATCTTCCCAACTTCTAATAAGAGTTTGACACATAATGTTGAAAACATATCTCTGCGTGGGCTCCCCCCATTGATGAAAACAACTCATGATATCTTCAGTACTGTATTCTGGTCCATGCTCAATCCATTTATGAGCAAGAGAACCCAAAACTACTTTCTCGTCCGCAAGGGGAAGTTGACCACGAGATTGTCGTCTAGAGAAAGCTGGAGACATTTTTATTGACCTAACAAAAGGGGGAAAAAAACTTGAAACAGCATCTGCTATCCTCCTCTGTGAAATAGGAGAATCCCTCGAGAGTATAGGAGGTATTACAGATGTAGAAGGCAACGGAGACTGAAACGTAGCAGACCGAAGAGTAGGAGCGGGAGAAGGTGGGGGCTGAAGTACAAGCTGCGAGGGCGGAGCAGAAGCAGGCAAAGAGGCATTAAGGGGCTGGGCCGGTTGCTGGACAATCGGTAATTGAGCAACCACTTGTTGAGCGACGGGAGGGGGTTACTGGGGTGCATTCGCATTTTGGACATAAGGCGGAGGTGAATTCAATAAACAAGACATGAGAGAATCTTCTTCTAATTCCTTACTTTTATCTGAAGAGGAAGTAGGCAACATCGGATAGCATCTATCTATCACCATACGATGTTGTCTCTCTAATACCTCCTTCGCATCATCTACTTCGTTGTCTTTAAACTGCTGGGCAGCCTGTAGAATTGACATATCTTGTGCTTTCTTATCCTTTTTCGCTTGTTTTATTTCTTTCTATTTGGCTTCTTTACGCCAAAGGCGAAAGGAGTCAAACATAGCCGGCCGGGCTTTTCTTCTAAACAGAATTGTTTCCAAATTATCTAGTATAACAGGATCAAAGCTACCATTCTGGGGCCATCTCAAAACTCCACTATTTTTCATATATCGGACCCATGTCTCGTTAAAGGTAATGGGACCAATACCATGTTTCGAATAAAGTTCATAAATGGGAGTTCCAACTGGAGGGATCGGACATGATTCCTCCAACTGGGAGTCCCCTGTACAACCCAAACAACAAAATCTTTTAAACTTACTCAGCCCAGGCATCGTCACTTCTCTAGAATGATCACAAACAACAAGGGGTATAGATCAGTGAAACAGTACAATCGTACTTACCCCTTGGCTTCAGCTATTGCAATACCTGAATAAAAACCCCAAAACAAAACAAAACAAAGGTCTGTGGGAGAGACCCACCAAATACTTAACTAAGAATCGTTCTGCACCAGCGAAGGTCCGTCTATTGTCTCGCTCTACCAAAACTCATCAGAAGGGTCCAAGGCAGGGCGACAGTCAGGGCAGCAGTTGTCAGCAGCCGTCGGAGAGGAGTAGCCGCGCCGTCAAAGACCTTCGGTCCACTTCCGACATACAGGGGTCGATCACGTGGTGCGCTTCCTCCGGAGTTTTCTTGCGGGGCTCCTCACAACCCTCGGGCTCAACCGCTACCTCTGAAGTCGCCCCACGGTGGGCGCCAGTTGGAGAACCACAGCCTTAAGGCCCGGCGGCGCAGGGTACGCCTGAAATCCCTGGGATTCACCTGGCTTGTCAAAACAGAGACACAGACTCTTCGTCTGGCGTAGAAGATGGTATTTATTAGCTGCAGCTAGTACAGTGGTCTTAGAAGTCGTCAGTACAACGAGGTTCAAAAGAGACTCCGTGGCGCACAGGTTTATATACGATACAATACAATGCAAAATGCAATCACACACGAGCATGAGCTATAGGCAAACGTTACAGACAATGTTTTAAGACCAAAGCAACTCAAGTTCCCGGTTCTCTTTGTCATTCGACTCCTTAAGTAAATCACAAGTGAATCCACACAATTCGATTTACAAGCAGAGAAAACACAGCTGCATGTTGTAGAAGGACAGTCGAGAAACAGGAGAATGCATGAGACATGTAGCATAGGACAGCAGATAAGATAACTTAAAGGAAACAATAGTGTGAAATGACATGTAGTCCAGACGGGATTAATCAGCTCAGACAGGAATTAGTGTACTCGGCCAGACCCTGACACTCGTTAGTAAACATAGGTGAGGAAGCCACCTGACACGCAAAGCAGAGACGACAAAAACATTGCGTTCGCCGAGCTGCCGGAGTGAGGGCAACATAAAATGGCGGCAATCACAAAATGGAGGCTGAGCACAAACGAATTCGTAATTTGCAGAACCTAAAGCAGCAAGCCAAGGACTGCACCCACGCATTTACCAGAGGGTCCACACGCACAACGTCCTCGGGCCAGCAGGCCTGCAGAAACGGGGTTCTCAGTTTTTACATGTGGCGTGCCATGTATCAGGCCATGCAGTTAGGCCAGCAGTTCAGCCCCCAGAGCCACCCCTTGTATCCCTTGCTTCGCTGGGCCCCCAGGAGCCTCAGGCCAGGATAATGCAGTCCCCACCCACCCACCAGGGGCACCAAAGCAAGACCGGCGTGCCAACGTTTGGGGCCACAGCCATCACAGTCTGATTGAGCTCAGGATTGTAGCCACAGGGGGGGCCCGATGAGTAGTGACCCCCTGTGCACACTCCACCCCTGGAGCCCACAGCCCCCACACATTTCCCACAGTCAGGGGGCTACAAGTTCAGACACAACCCACTGGCTCCCCGACCAGGCCCGCAGCGGACCACTCCGCTCTTCGAGCCCCAGCCGGGGGGGCCACGCCCACCTCAGGCCCACTCACCAGAGTCCACCAGGTGGTCTAGCACCGCTACGCCGCTGCTGAGCAGTCCTGGTCACCGATGGATGGCAGCACATCCCAGGAGCTCTCCGCAATCCTGGCTGGGGTTCCGCAATAGGCCGTCCCACCAGCAGGCATCTCCAGCAGGTCACACGGTCTGCAGCAGGATCGCCGCTCTCCACGCCCAGGCTTCCGTCAGTGACAAATCAGCATCCTGCCACCCAATGGCAGCCCATGGATCCAAGGAGCAGAGAAGGAGCGCCTCAAGCCGAGATTCCACTCTGTTGAGTTCTGGTGGCCCGCGACGAGGTCCCGGCTCTGGTAGGGCGTTTCTTGTAGGCCCCATCGGCGCCACGCACTTTCTCGCTGCCAGTGATGCGGGCTTGCAGTTCACCCCAAGTCGATCCCCCAGGCTCCAGGGCAGCGGGGGTGGTTTGAGCGCATGGCCTGGGTGTAACTTTAAGTAAGGCGGACTCACTGACTTTGTCAAAGGATCAGAGCTTCAAAACATTTAAAAGTGAGCCCATTAGCTTTCTGAAAGTATCAGGATATAAACACATATAAAACATATGTGTTATCTTTGTCAAAAAATTACCAATATTTATAATGAAATGTATAACCCTCGCCGACCGCAGCATCTGCACTTTCTCCCTGTGGACTCCATCCTACAGCAAGCACAGCACCAGGAGGCACAAACGTGTCTGTTCCCTGCACCAGGTGGCGCATAAAGGCAGCCTCGGGCTACCGCAGCGCGGGAGCCCTCGCCGCCCACAGCACCTGCACTTTCTCCCTGGTGCCTCCATCTCCCAGCAAGCACAATCCCAGGAGACACCAACGCATCTGTTTCCTGTGCCAGGAGGCGCATAACGGCAGCCTCCGGTTCCCGCAACGTGGAAGACCTCGCCGACCACAGCACCTACACTTTCTCCCTGGGGACTCCATCCCCCAGCAAGCACATTGCCAGGAGGCACCAACGCGTCTGTTTCCGTGCCAGGAGGCGCATAAAGGAAGCCTCGGGCTTCTGCAGTGCGGGAGCCCTCACCGACCAAAGCACCTGCACTTTCTTCCTGGGGACTCCATCCCCAGCAAGCACAGTGTCAGGAGGCGCCAATGTGTCTGTTTCCTGCGCCCGCCAGCGGCAGCAAGAGGTAGGGCTGGGCCTCCCCTCTTTCATTGAACATTACTCAAGAGGTCTGAGGTGAGTGACCATATATACTATCTGAATTGACAAGAGCGGGCTCTAAGCACTCACTATGGGGAAACACACTGGGACATTGCATGCGCCCCCTAGCACTACCAGCATTGAAAGCATGTTAGAAAGGGTTGTCAGCATTGTGTCTAGGGATATTGAACTAACTGAGCGATGTCTGTCTCTGGGAAGTGAGGCTTTACAGAAAGGTTTTCTAGCTGGAGGGGCTTTAGTTGACTCTATTCCTGTACCTGCTTCTAGCCATGTATCTACCATTGTACTTCACACTCCCCTGCGCTAGGGATCTGGGCTTAACAATACTGTACTTCCTAGCAGGAGCCCAAAAAGATATAACACCGATGAACCGCAGTTAAATATGGGCACACCAACAACAACTGAAGTCCCAGTGGCTAAGAGCAAAAGGAAGCCTGGGAAGGCCACTTGCTCAAAAAGGAAACAACCCATCCGTACCAGTTCATCTCGCTCTTGTTTGACCTCGTGGATACAGCCCCCATTGAATGCCAGTACCCAAGAGGTTGCATCAAATGGGAAGCTAAGTTGTTCTATCTTCACTCAGACCTAGGCTGTATTTTCTGCCACTGACCACAGTGGTCTTGGGGACACTTGTCAACACTGTTATTGACACTGTCTCTGCGCTGATTAAAGATTTGATAGACATGAAATTTACCTGCCTATGGATTGACTATCCCCAATACTGGAGACTAACAAGGTAAACCCCATACCTAATGCCCCAATGTTTTTTTTTGTGACATGTAACCCTGTTGCTGCATCAAAGGCTACCACTGATTTTAAACTAAACAAATTGAGTTGGATTGTCGCTGGTTTACAGTCAAAAATAAACTTACCGTATTGGTTAGAATTGGTAAGACAGCAGGACATTCTTATGTTCCAGGAGACCTGGGCCACACAAGATTTATATATCGAAGGCTTTGAATGTTTTAACACTGTTGCCCCAATCCGTAAGCTAGGCCGACCATCGGGTGGTCTCAGGATTTGGGTAAATATTTCTGCAGGAGGTCATGTCAAGGCTCTACACACACAAAAATACATATTCCAAGCCCTACCATATAAAAGGGGAGGTTCTATTTGTCTACTCAATTTTTATAATAATGATTTTTACACTACATCTAATATTAATGTTATAAATGTGTTTGATTTCATAACTACCATACAGGATCGTAATGGATTTGATAACATAGCTGGTATTTGTTTGGGGGGGGCCTTCAATGCCAAGATTCCCAGGGAAAAAACTGCAACTATAGGGCCAAGCAATAGAGTGCAAACCTGTAATAGGGGTGAAGAACTAATGGAACATCTGCGAAATCACAATCTAATTAATGTTATGGAAATTGCTGCAACATCCAACAACAATAACCTCCAAGAGCCAACATTTAGAGGCAGGGACAGTGTCCCTACTATAGATTATGTTTTTATCTCACCCACTCTTGAGGATTGTCTATTGAAAGCTGAGGCTGTCCCTATTACCCATGGTGACCATAACCCAATTAAAATAGTGTTGAGATTCTCCCCCACGCCAACATATAAAAATGAAAGCGGTGTTAAGAATCTGACTCCTACTACTGACAATCTAAGACTGGTCTGGAGAGGCGTCAATAACACTGTCTTATTGTATACGATGGCAAGGGACTACCCGAGACTTACTGACTTATGCCTGTCATCACAGGACCATAACCCCAAGGTAATTGGCACCATTATTAAACTCTGCAAGGCAATTAAATATATACTATCAAAACCAATTGTCGGAGAGCAAAATGGACCAAGGGGGTTCAACAGTGAATGTTCAACAATAAACAGACAGTTACGATGCCCTTGCGTATAGTGCCACTCTAAAGAACGGGAATGATTTTTGGGCCGTGGTCAAAGACATGAGCTCTATGGGACAATAATTGACTCCGATAGGTTGTAATATAACTAGTGAGACATGGGTGGCCCATTTTTCTATTATTTACACAGCCCCAGCACTAAACGAGGATTCCTTTGAGCACCAGGCCCCCATTGGGATCCCAATATCTCTATCCGAAGTTGAGGAAGCCATTCAACAGAGCTTGGGCAACAAAGCTCCTGGACCTGATGAGCTGCCCATTGATCTCATTAAGCACAAACCTGATTTCTGGGTGCCGCTTTTACTAAATGTTTTTAATAACCTAACTAATACCCTGTTACCAAGTACCTGGTCAACTAGTATTATTGTCCCGATTTTTAAAAAGGGCGACCGCTCCCAATCAAGCTGCTATATACACCAATTTCCCTGATAGATAATACTCTTAACTTTTTAGGGAGGATTTTATACAATAAGATTAAAACATGGACCGAGGAAGATTGCATTTTACAACCATGCCAGTTAAGTTTCAGGAGTAAAATAGGTACAATCGAACAGTGCCTAATTCTTAATCTAATTATCAGGAAGTACACTATAACCTGGCTTTTATGGACCTAACCTCAGCTTTCGATTTTGTCAATCGGTCACGTTTATGGTCCATTCATTTAGAATACAGTTTAGTTGAGGTTTTAGTCTATTTTTTAGCCTACCTGCACTAGTAGCGGTCATTGGTGGGAGTGCTGCTGGTCGCTGACGGGGGCGGGGGAGGGACAGGATGGGGGTTAGTAAACTGCGGATTATGGCCGATTAGAGGTAAGCAAACATATAAATAAATAAAAACGAATTTCGTTGTGCGCACTGCATCGCATTTGCCGATGCAGCGCGCACAACACTGGCATTGTAATTTTCTTACTCTGTTTCCCCCTTGGGTACCTTGCTAATCTAGACCACCTGCCATGCCTGAGCGATGGCCGGAGTGGGCAAACGATACTTCATTTTTTATTCTTTTGTAAATTGTAAATAAAATGTGCAAAATGGTTTTTGATACCCTTTTTAAAAAAAATCGTGCCTGTCCACCTTGAGGCTAGCTACATGAAAATTCTTATATTGGAAGATAATGAATTAGTTCTTTTTGAAAGTTGCAGTGTGTGCCCGTAACACGATGTCTACCTTATGAAGGATGTTCTTACTGAATTAATATTTATACTGTTATTATGATTATGGCCATGATGGCACCAATGAGTGGGCATTAATCAGAAAACTATTGTATACATTAATAATGTGATGCATATTTACGAAATTCAACACTAATCCTTTATGGGTTCTGGAGTAGTGTGCTACCTGCCAAAAAAGCACTTCAACACCCCATCAGGGGTAACAAGTGCTATATAAATGCAAACCTTTTTTCCCTCTTCTATCCTTCTGCTATCCTTCTCACTCCAAATAACTGACTAATATCCACCACTCAAATCACTTTCATATTTCACTATACTAATTCACCACTAATCCTTTATGGGTTTCCGGAGTAGCGTGCTACCCGCCAAAAAAAGTGCTTCAACACCCCATCAGGTTTAACAAGCGCTATATAAATACAAACCTTTTTTTCCTCTTCTATTCTTCCGGTATCCTTCTGAATCCAAATAATTGACTAACATATCCACCACTTAGATTACTTTCATATTTCACTATACTAATTCAACACTAATATTTTATGGGTTCCGGAGTAGCGGGCTACTTGCTGAAAAAAGTGCTTCAACGCCTCGTCAGGGGTAATAAGCACTATATAAATGCAATTACAATACAATACAATGCTTTTATTGAATTTGCTTTTATATTATCCTTATGACTAATATGATTTTGTGCACTTTTATGCTGCTATGTGACTTGTGCTTTTATGGATATATTTTTATCCGAATAAAGATTTTTGAATTAAAAGTATATTTCACCAATTCACACAGAGCAATGTTTCATAAAACTGATTGTCATAACAAATGTAATAAAGATTAATAAAAAAAAAACACCAATACGCCTTTAGGTCCTTTTTTAAACATTTTTCAAACTGCAGCTTAATGTTATGTTATGTTATAACAATTTATATCAGGCACTACTACTCATAGGTGTCTAGGCGCATTTATAACCCACTAAAAGGGGGCTCTGCACTCCAGCTAAAAAGCATAGAGCTCCAGCTAGAAGTGCTTTCAAAAATACGGTACGGTCTCCTGGGGTCATAATTTTAATGACCCAGGAAAAGTACAATTTTCTTAATGTTTCTTAATGTTGCTAGGGGATGCTGCACTTCCTGTAGTCCTCCACAGCATTAAAAAATTGCTTAAATATTTGATGGTGCACCTGAACCTCCATCACCAAACTTCCCATAAAAAAAGCAAGTTTAAAGAACCCTCACAGGTTACTAAGGGGCTCTCTTTCAAGGAGCAGTGAATAATAAATTAGCAGCTCCTGACAATCATTTATTATTCATTTTTTTTGTTATTTTTATTATGTGTGTCCCAGTTATTTGATGTGTTCTAGTGCCCACCCGGGACATCCAGATGTTTATTTTTTGTGGGATTCTGCATGGGTAGCCCCAAGTCCGATGGATCCCCACTCACTCCCCTGCCAGCACCATTTCTTGGTGCTGGAATGAGCTTTCTTTCAAATTATTCTGGAGGTGAGCATGCTATCCCCCTCATTAGCCTTTACATCCCCAGTGACCCTCGTCCCAAGGCAGTATTATATTTTTTATAAAGGAGAGGGTGTGCACGGCTCTGCTCCCATAGCAAATACTGGCCACCGGGACCTTAGGTGAATGGCACGGTGCCCACCTGACAACAGAGAATTGCCCCTTGCATACTTTGTTTGCTGCTGAATTTGTGTCCCTGGTATTGTTTTCTGCTGCTGTTTGCCCTTGACATACTCTGTGGTTTATCACTACTGCTTGATCTTGTTCCTGCGCACTGTTTTTTCATTTTATCTTTGTGCCAGATTTTGTTGATACATTGTATTTCCCACTCCGCACACTCATTCCTGCCATTTTTTTTCCTTCCGCTGGCCGTCAACCTCTCAGGATCTACTTAATGGAGGTCGCGTGAACGTGTGCAACAGGCGTGATGCTGGCGCAATGAAGGCATGCCAAAGGCACTTGTCCACACCTAGACTGCACCCAGGTCCAGGAACCCTGGTCACTCAGCCACCCACAGGTACTCTGCCGTAGAACTCTGAGACTTGGACCCCAGATGCCACCACAACAAATGCTGCATCGCATCCCCTCAATCAACGGTAGGACTGTTCACCTGCTGCCGCTGTCTTTTCACCAGCAGTGCTGAACCTACCACACTCTCAGAAAACCGCACCACTCTACTTTGCTGACCAAGATCGCTCCACACACTCCAATGCCTCCTGCTCAATGATCGCTCTTCAAACATGCCACCAAAGCCTGGGACACCATCTTCACACTCGTCCCCAATGTGATGTTTATCACAGAGACCTGGCTCAACCCCTCCTCCACCCTGACATCGACACTGCAACACCCAACAGCAGTAAGATGACACACTGCCACCGCACCAACAAAAACATAAGGGGCATTGTCATCCTCCACAAAGAAACTATCCGCTGCAACACTACCCAAGCCGACACCATACTGATCATGGAACACCTCAACTTCCAATTCCACACTGATGACAGAGTGACCATAAGAGGCACCCTCACCTACAGACCCCCATGACCACACACCAGCTTCTGTGAAGCCATCACTAACGTCATCGTCCCTCAAGCCATTAGGTCAAATCACTCCATCCTCAACTTCCACCTGGATGACCGCACATAGACTACCTCCGTCAACCTCCTGGAATGCACAGGCAACATCAGCCTCACCCAGCTGGTCACAGACCCCACACACAGAGTAGGGCAGACCCTGAACCCAATCTTCACAGCCAGAGTCAAATACAGCCATGCCACAAAACTCACCTGGACAGACCACTCCATCGTCCACTTCACCATCGCAGAATCACTGTGCACCGCCACCAGCCTTCCACCCGACTCCTCCTTCCGCAGCTGAAGCAAAGTGACATAGACTCAATGGATGGGCTCCTCAAGACTGTGAAATGAGAGGAATTGCTCTTCCACATTCACTGCTCCCGCCAGTGAGTGGCTAATAAGGCCCTGCGAGAGCTATGGATTTGAATATTTTTATCCTCCTGGTGGCTTATAAGGGGCATGAGCACCACCAATAATTTATTTTAAATGTTGTGTGGGCTGCATGTATTGCATCATCAACTGTTGGAATATAGCCAAGTGTATCCCTTCCCCCGTGTGAAGAGATAACCCTATTCACTAGAGCAAAAAGAAATGTGTTCCTGAAATGTGTAACGTAACTGATTCTATGTAAAGTGCCTTGTAAAGGGGCAGCTGAAATTCCAGGAGCCTAGTCCCGACAGCTCAACGACTTCGGAGGGCTGGAAGAGGTCCCCCGCTACACGGCGGAGGAGGGCACTGGACATCGAATGCTGTCTTATGTAAAGCGCTCTGATAGCCTAATCGGTTTAAGATCCTGAAATGTGCAACGTAACTGATTCTATGTAAACTGCTGTGATAACATGTAACGGAACTGGTGCTATGTAAAGCGCTCTGATAACCTAATCGGTTCAAGTTCGCGCTATAGAAAACTCTATAAATAAATAAATAAATAAATAAATCCCCCCCCAGTGAGCATTAAAAAAAGTTGCAGTAAGTCTCCTGGGAAAGATGAACATATTTATAAATCTCTCCAAGATGGAACTGTATGCTTTTCAGCTAGAGTGTGGGCATTCATTGTGTCTGGTTCTATGGCTGCATTTTGGACCCGAAGACCTTTAAACAAAGACTACAAGACATGAAGTTAACTGTTTTGAATTAAATACTATTTAAAATATGTTTGTTTTAATAATTATTATTAATATGTATTATGTATGCATATAGGAATGCACTGGATTATAATCGTTGATAAATTATTGTGATGATTTAATGATGTGGGCCCTTGTCATCCGCTGTTACAACACTCATGACATGTTCTATGACATAATTGATAAGATCATTACTGACAACTGAAATTACATCATGGATGTCAACACTGTGCAAGGCAAAGGCAGTTAACTATAACACGATGAACTACTGTTTGTTTTTGTTTAAAACATTATATTTTTACTGACATTTTCACTTAACTAAATTGGTTACATTGAAGTTATTGTTTGCTTTAGTTATAAGTCGTTAAACATATGTTTAAAAATAACCCTTGGTAATTTATTGGAAAAATCAAGTGAAGTTATGTTTACAAAGCAAAACCTAAAAAACAAAAATTCATCAGATATGCAGTGCTTATGACTTCATCTATAGACTCACTCAGGACATATTAAATAACATCAATGTAATCAATAATGACATCTCATACATCTCAGATGATATCATTGATGGCATCACTCATGGTATCACTGAGAACAACATCCAATGTTCTGTTAATTTTACTATAAGGAAACTATTTACTAAGTGTCTTACCTAAAATTCTGCAATAAATAATTGACTCATTTCACAAAAGATAATCCCAGTAATTTGCCTATAAATACACGATGGGTCCGATTCCAATCTCGTTCGCAAAGCAAACCGAACGGCTCTTGTTGGGAATGCTTTCCGTACAACTCGATTCAGGGGAGTCCGACCAAACAAGTACGATGCATTTGAATGCATCTGGATACGATTTGATTGGTCTCCCATTGACTTTAATGGGAGCCTGTGTACCGAATGCGTACACAGGCTCCAGTTGACACAAGGGGTGGCTGGGGATCATTATGCACCCTGTGCCAGGCACCCCTTGGTGCTTGCCACACTGTGCATGGTCTGAAAGGGGGGACCCATGGGTACCCCTATGGGCCCCCAAAGACTGATTCCGGTGGCCTTTTCGATCCAGGTTAATGGAATCGTAAAGGCTGTCCGAATCGTTCATCGTACTTGCTCGCTTGGAAAACCTAGGAGCTGTACGATTTGGCTCCGGACGGTTCTATCTCTCTGTATGCCTTCTGGAAACTATTCAGTCAGCGCTAAGGGTTTCCAGGCATCATACTTGGTCATTCGGAATTGGGAACGAGTCAGTCAGAAACAAGGGCCCGAATCAGTTTAGGTGAAACGAAATCCAATTCGGAGCCCTTCTGACCGAGATCGGAATCGGCCCTTTGTTGTAACACTGGGACCTCTACTGTCTTTCAAACATTAACCCTATATAATCTTATGAGACATGAGAGGGAGAGCAGACCTCAATTCTTGCATTTGGATTCCTTGCTTAATCATGTCAAATTTCTGTTGTAAAAGCTGCGCCTGCCCATGACAGAGACAGGTGCTGCTTGAAAAAGGTCACCATGTTAGGAATTACATTTTGGAAAGCATGTAGCAGTGGTCCTCGAACCACCGTTTGCTCTCCCAAGGCTGCCCACCCCTATTTAGTAGGTGGAAGCTATCCCTAATGTCTAGCTACAACTTTGTGATGGGATAACCTGTCAATGCAATTACAGTCACAAAGCATTTATATAAATCAATGGAGCTCTCAAGAAGGATGGTAAGGCCGCTTTTAAGCCTAATCGTTCTTGTGATTCATAATGAACCGCAAAAGGCACTTTTTGTGTTAAAAAGACTCTTTCAATTCATAAGTACATTCGATACATAGCAACTTGTAATTTGGCTGGAGTAATTCCTGTGATTTTGCAAACTTTAAGCTTTGAAGCTGCAAAAGCACTTCATATATCAGGCCCTCCAGAAGGGGACTATAGTCATTTTTCTGACAATCAACAAGCTTCCAGCCTCAGTGGGAAAATGTGCTAATTGGGACTGAATTATTCTTAGAATGGATTTGCACCAGAGAGAGGGGCACAGAGTCGACAAAGACCAAAATGGCGCAGCAATGAGCTTCCGTACCTCAAGCTAAAGGAACAGCCACTAACATACCTTTTGTAAAATTGTCCCTTCTTTTCTTCATATGTAATGACCACTCAGTGCAGATGCATCTGATCATCTGACACCAATTAAAACAAATACAAAACAATGCACTTTTATCCAAGGCTCTGGGGTCAATCTCTTACCATATTTCTTCATCCGGTGAAACTTTCTTATCCAAACTGAGGGGTGAGGAGAGTTAGTGTTTCATCAATCAGTATCAATTAACAGTGCAACCCATTTGGCTACACAATGAGGGCCAGGAATCAGTAGCTTAGGTTAAGAAGGTTTATTATGAGTTCAACATCAAGTTAAGCTTCCCAACTCTTAACACCATGCCATAAAGATACAGAATAACAACAGGCAGGCCCAACCTACGGAATGAATTCTGGCAGACCAATATTAGTCAAACAAGCAATTCAGTAACCGCATTTCAAAAGATGAAAAGATGAATCTGATCTCAGAAAAGAGTTGCAAATTTTGTTTTTGTTGTCGATACATGGATACAGCTAGATCACCTAAAGTAGAGCTCCAGCTTAAAAGAGGATTCCGGAAATCGAAAGAACCTCAAAAATCTGGTATTTCCATAATGGATATAAGAATTAAGCTAGGGAAAAAAAATACGTAGGAAAGATGTCAGCATTTCAGGAGCTCTGTCAAGAGTCTTTTTGGGCCAGATAAGTAAGTGTCAGTCTAAGCCAAACTCAGCAGTGAATCAAGGAAAGCACAGTCCAGGGAAAATGGTTCTAAGGATTCAGGTTAAAGTCCTTGAAGGGATATCAAAAAAAATCTGAAAGGCATCTATGGGGCAATAGAAAGGAGTCTGGAACCTCCATGAGTGTGAAAACCAAGTTATAACACAAAATAATCTTCCTGGGCAACACCCCTTTGCACACATCATAAGGGGTCCATTACATTTCACGACGTCTCATGTTGTAGACTGCAACAATTTCCAAATATCCCACACCAAGCATGGGAAAGACATTGTCTTCTCAAGTACAAGCCAGGTTGAAACATTGCTAAATAGCCTTTCAGTTAACACTCTTGCCTGACGTTCTTTCATCAGGGTCTTTTCTCAGGCTCTTTCTCTATTTCTAGTACTGTATTTTATCTTCTCAACATCTAACAATGCCTGTGAATTCCTGCCAGAAATGTCATGTTAGAAGAAAAATGAAAATCAGCATGTATGCAGCATGAAGAAGTATAGGCCTAAATAATCTACTTAAAATATTAGCAAGAGTGCATATTTAATAAGCAAGTGCACATTTAAACACCAACAAATATGAATAATCAGTGTCTTAAGTTCACATTACATAAAGCATGCATTAATTCTTTGGAGAACCATGTGTAAGTATGGCTAAGAACTACATTAAGATTAAATACATGAAATATCAATGCACATATAAACTCTTTATTGTTTGTAGTGTAATCACATTCCTCATATATCAGGATTGTTCATATCCAGTTATCTAAACAGTAAATGTTATTCAACATGTTAAGCACACATTATGAAAGTCGAATTTCAACTTAATAGTGAGTACATATCTACTAAGTATGGATGGTTTATTAATTTCTCATGTAATACGGTTAAACACACAGTTTGAGTAAACTCACTAATCCTACTGTAAGTGCATTTTAGTAATAATGTCAAACTGAACATTTATTTTAATATCATTAGACCATATAAGAATCAAGTGCTAAATGCACAAAACATATCTGAGCTGCTCTCTCTCAGTGAGGGAATTGTAGCCTGTCCTGTGACTAGGCATCATGGTAAAAAGAGATTCCCAATGATGAATGATGCCATCTTTGGTGGCTGAGGGAATTCGCCCTTTTAAAAGTGAATACCCTTTCATGGCTAGGTCTTCATTTGTAACCGGTGTATATTTCTTAGACCCAAGGATTTCTTGATTGTAGTAGACGTATAGGTTGGGGAGTCAACCCTTGCAGGTCTCTAAATCTCCTTGAACCTCCTTTTCTATGACAGATACCTGCAAGAAATATCATTTTTAGCAGAAAAATGAAAAACAGCATTTATGCAGCACAAAGAATTAAAGGCTTAAAATGTCAACTTAAAATATTAGCAACAGTGCACAATTAAAATTCGTAATCACATTCTACATATATGAGAATGATTCTTATCCATTTATCTTAACAGTAAATGTTATTCAATTTATTAAAACACACATTATGCAAGTCAAATGTTATCTTAATAGTGAGTGCATATCTAATAAGTACAGATAGTTCACTCATTTCACATGAAATATGATTAAACACATGGGGCTTATTTACCAGTTTTTGACATAGGGCAGTGCCACAAGTCACTTGAATGCGCTGCCCTGCATCAAAGGAAATGGGGAGGAATGCGCTGTATCTATAAGATACAGCTCATTCCTGTCTATTCCACTAAGCTGGTGCAAGATTGGTTGTCTTGCACCAATGCAGGCACCCTTGCACCATGGTGCCCAAGGGTGTCTGCATTGTAGGAATGACTGTTTTCATGCGGGAAGGGCAACCTTCCTGCACAAAAACAATCAATGGAGGCAATGCCCTTGTTTCAATGTGTGCTGCAGAAGGTAGCACACAAAGAAAGAGGACAAAACGAGGAGAAATAAAGTTATTTCTCCTCCTTACCGCTCCCCTAGGGAGACTTTGGCTTTTGACACATTCCAAGGTTAACAAGTCATTGTAAATCCGGGACTGCATTAAAATCCATGGGTGTTGTATGGAGACACCTACCACAACGCCCATAGAACGCCTTTGACGCAGATTAAGGAAATGCCATGATTTGCTCTGCTTTGCCTTACTCCACATCTACGAGGCCATGAAAAGCCATGCAAAGTGGCTTTGCGTTGCCTCGTAGATATGGGTCAGAACTCTGCATTGCAGGTACTTCAAAAAAAGTGACACACTGACAGTGCAATGGGCTTGTAAATAATGCCAAATGCAACATTTATTTTAATATCATTAGACCATATAAGAATCAAGTGCTAAGTGCACATTTATGCCATGTATCTGTAATTAAGTTGTGGCTTATTTGTGACAAGTAAAGGATGGACACATTTGGACTGTAACAATGTCACAGAAAAGATTTACTCATGGCGTCCTCAATGTATAAAAAAAATGAATGTAGGTCATCGCCCTTTCCCAAAGCTGAGGATAAAGTCGTGATCTAAAGGTGACATTGGTGTAGATAAGAAAGTGTTTTTATGGGGAATAAGCGATTTCTGCAATAACAGGCGTCTAAGCGATATTGGCAACCCAAGCAGTGTTGTTCTTCCTTGTGAAATGTCTTTTGTCTTAGTCCAGCAATGAAGTCTTTTTTTTGCATATATTAGAGATACTAGTTTTCCCGCCTCCACTCATTCCATACTTCGTCCGCACATTTCCCGTTCATCCCTTCAGTGTTTGCCCGTGGTATATTGCTTTTCTCACAGGAGCTTACGACAATGGTGGTTTTAAAATGGGGTCTTCGGCTTATGTTCGTAGGATATGTTTTCTTTACCTAATGGACAATAACAATGAGCAAGGGTAGCAAGTCTCGCCCGTCGGATTACTGGCAGTAACCCTATCATTATCACCTTTTCAGAGAAGGCGGGTCGAAAAACGCAGAACAAATGTAAAGCATCCCTTGCTTTCCTAAAGCTGTGAAGGTTAGCTTTTACTTCATCCGTCCTATGGCTGCTTTCCTCACCTCACTCTTTGTCTCTTTTCCGTGAATGGGGGGTTTGAAAAAGTTTGTTTTCTAACGTGTCTTAGAGACTAAGCCCCTTTGCAATACGTCTCATCTCTTCTCAAAATAACCTTAGTTCCATGTTTTCTTCAGTAGCTATGGAAACTACATTCGATTTTATTATCTCAGTTATTTATACATTTTGTTCGATTGTACCTACCATGGTCCGAATTAAAAATGGTGTATTTAAGAAACACGAAGCACTAAATTTCACGTCACCTTATTACTAATTCAGCACACTATTCAAATTCAGAAATGCTTGCTAGCTTTCCCAAGATTTTAAAACAAAATTCTAGATGGTTTGATGTGACATAGATCAGGACAGATTTAGCACAAAAAGCAAAAAACACCAGCACCTGTTTTTTATTACTTTTTTCCAAAAAGTATTTTTTTAAGATTCAAACAGTAGACAATAAACATGATTTAAACCCACTGCTAAATACCTTGATCATTCACATACAGCCGCATCTGGATGAAACATCATTGAACATATATTTTACATTTCAGTATATAACATACAACGTCACACATTCCCTCTGCCAGCCCACTTTTTCTGCCACTCTCCAAATCATGTCACAAGTAAGCAGAAAGGTTGAGTCTGCACATATCTCGGCTTTCTTCCTCACCGCTGGAAAAAATAAAGTACATCATGCCACATGAGATGAACCACTTTGTGCACTACAACAACAAAGCATACCACCGATTCATTGTACATTTGGCATGTGAGGTCCCAACCGATAAGGCCACATACCTTAAATGCTGCCTGGGACACTGGCATGATGGATCAAATATAATTTACAAACATTCATCTTATTAGGTGAAAAATGTATATGATTAGCTGCAATTTGATAAGAGTTTTGCAAACAATATTTAGCACTCAATATTTTCATCAGACGATATTCAGTCCACGATATTCTGGTACCATACCGAGTCTCAGCACAAATGTAGGTGACAGAAATAGGACATGTGTCAAACTTATTGCCAGTTGTGTCATAAGTTACATAAACAAAATCAGTTGCAATACATATACTTTCAAGTTGAGGTGTTGCGGGAGAGGTGACGTCCAGCTTCACCGGAGCATTGGGGGTTGCTCTGCCTACCGTGTCAATGCAACTCGGTTTACAGATATCTGTTTGTTCCTCAAAATAGGCCTTGTGTTGGGCACATGACTACACACAACACTGTACCTCTATTCATCTCCCCATCCTCGCCTACAAAGGATAGTGGACACCTCTGAAGATATTAGAGCCAATTCACAAACTTCATCTTGTAGCATGTTTAGTAGTGGAGTGGAGTGGTGTGGCTCACTGGTTAGAGGCGGCAGACCCGGGAGCAGAAGTCGGCCAGGACCAGGGTTCAATTCCCGACGCGGCAGGGTCGTGGACTTGGGTCAGCGGACTCGAGATCTCGCTTCGGTGCCTACTCTAACCAGGGATCACACTTGGCAACTCTGGGCATTAGCTTGCCTAATCTCCACAACGGCCCCATCAACGCCAGGGATGCCTGGCTCCACCTTGGGGACTCCCAGCAGGGACCATCCCACAGGGAAAGCCAGGACGGGTTCCCCAGCGTTATACAGCGCCAGGAAACCTACGGGTAGCAGTGCGCTTTACAAGCTCAAACATAGTGACACTAACATACTACTAAATGCTATTCACAAACCTATGGGTGGAGGTTTAGCCTCCTCTTCTACCTTTTATGTGCCAAGTACTTCACCCCGATTGTGGAGATCTCCGCACATGTAGGTATAGATTTTAGTCGTAAATGTGGGAGGGGCAGGGGGGAGGATAGAAAATGGGGAATACTTACTTCTGAAGTTGAGGGCTATTGGGAGTAGTGAGGAGTCATTAAGGGAGAGCTAGGGAGGGGTTAAGAGAGGGACATGTACCCACCCACAAAAGAGTAAGACTGTTGCTATTCACAACTGCACTCTATAGCTAATGCAGACAAAAAGGATCCAAAACATTTGTAAATATACTCAAGATAACCGGTTCTGCAACATCCTCCCATAGAAAATAACGGAGGACAGAATGTTAAGGAGGTAGTGATACCGAGAACCGCTGCGGAGGCTGGTGATTGTGTAGTGAGACAAAGGGAGAAGGAATAGGAAGACAGGAACAGGAGATGCACTTACATTAAGTGAAATGCTACAGAACACCCCAAAAAGAATAATGGTTCATTGGGTTCAGCAGCTGAATGAAACACTCAAACAATCAGAAAGAGTGAAACCTAAATGTTACAGGGGTGGGATAAACTTAAGCAGGCTCAAGACTGATTTGCACATGGGATCCTTCACAATGGCGAAGCTTAATTTTCTTCAGTTGGTGCTGGCTATTATGTGGTCTGAATAATTACTACTGGCTGCGATTAATTCAAGCATTCCATTACATCAATTTTTTATTGAATAATAAAAAAATTAAGATATTGCTTATTTCGGCAGTCTATGTTATACAAAGAAATATTTCAGAAATTAACAAAAAGCATATCTCTAATTTACTATTATGGAAGATGGAAGATAACAATATTTATTCTTTCTTATGAGGATTCCTAGTGCACCATACGTCTTCAAAAATAAAGGTTGATTCCAAAACTAATAACTAGTAGCTGAATTTGGAAACTATGAATTACTAACCCTTTGATCTGTCAAGTATTCCCGGAAAAGCAACCCTAAAGTCACCTGCCATTAATATTATTTCTATGTCAGAAGAGTTCACAAATCTCTTCATTGACTAAACAGTCACACTTGAAGTATTTTGAGGAGCAAACATTAAGTATCAAAATATTGCACCATCAATCTTAATCTTCACAGTAGCATAGCAACTATACGCTTCTTATAGAGGATCAACAATGACCCTGCTAAAATACTTATGAAACTAGATAGAGGCACACAAGGCAATATTTTGAATGGAAACGTCGTCATCAAGCTTGTGCTTAAGTAAGAAATGCAGGAAATTGTATCTATTCTGTGTTCATGTATGTTTGTATGTAGTGTTACTTCTAAAGAACAAAGGTAGCTGCAGAAGGAGTGAACACAGAAATGTTGTTTACTGTTGAATATAGTTCCCAATGGTTGGATTGGTAATGGCTTTTGAAAACATGTTTTTTCAGCTACTTTCTCAATTGTCGGATGACAAAAGTTGACCTGATGCTGATGGATATGTTCCAAACTTTGGTAGAGTAAATGTAAAAGGACTGCTTTCTGGCCTTTTCCTACTTGCAGTTATTTAATTTCAGTCTGGGTATGTCTTGTCTCCTGATGAACGACTGATGACCTGGCTGAACTACTGTCCACCAGAGTTGCTGTTTCTGATAGCTTTGCAGGTGATGCAGCTAGTCTTGGAAATGATACTGCCTGGAGTGGGAGCCTGTGCCAATTGATGAGTTTTGGGAAGATGAGGAAAAAAATCTTCAACCTATTGCCAAAAAAACACTACATCAGGTCAGATACCTTTCATGGGTGTCAGTAATATGCTGGGAAGCCACTGAGTAGGATATTGCTGCCATCCAGGCGCTAGAGGACCTGGGCTTGCACTAATGTTAATAGGTCTATTTGGATAGGAATGGGAGTACTCGTAAAGATCTGGTACTCCACTGGCTTCTTTTTTCTTTTCGTTTAAGGCGAAGTCTGTAGCAAGACAGAATTCAAGTGATTCCACATAACATGTAATCTGGAGAATCATGCTTAAAATCTGGGGTTGTGTGGTGCTCTTGGTAAAAAGGAAAATTATGTATTTATTTGAGTGAGCTTTAAATAGGTGAATGTCAACTAGTTTTATATTAGTCTGTGGCATTTTTAAGTTGCAGAACTTCCTGAAGTGAGAAGATCTTGACATTGAACTGTGTTTCCTTTGTGTATTGGTGAATCTTGAGTATGTTGTTTATGAGTACTGAAGTATGTGACTGAGGTATTGTATGTAGAGACTGAAAATAATGTAGAGTGTTGGATCCCTGGGGTGCTTTCCTGTCAGCGTGGGGGTGTGGGATCTTGAGGTATCCATCTGGAGAAGCTTATGGTAGCTCGAAAGATAGAAAACCACTGCATATTTTCCCACTTAATAGAGTAGTTCAGACCCCAACATTCAACGAAATCATCTTTAGAATAAATATGGACTTCAGCATTTAGGTTTGTGAACAGCTGTAAAATTTTGGATATTCATCATTTATTATTTCATAAATCAAACATTCATTAAACTAGGGAAGCCAATAGCAGAATATGATGCAGAACTGTAGGCTAGCCTTGGTATAAAAGGCATTGTAAATCCTTAAAGGAACGTTTACTACAAGCATGGTGACAGAAGTAAGAAACGATTATAAGAGGATCACTAGGTTAACAAGGAACAAATGGCAAGAGCAGCAGAGGATATGTGTGTTGAATTCAATCACGGATAAAGATATTAAATGATTCTGGCACATAATTGACCTTAGCAGTTTAATTGCTAGCACTTCTACTGAGACCAAAATTGTACCTAAAATCTTAGTCAAACATTTTGTACATGTATATATGAATGTAGAAGCGGATCCATTATTTCATAAAGAGGCATTCCCTCTGTCTCCGATGGGTTACAAGGAAATAGTGACAATATCCTATTCTCACTAGTAGAGGTGAATGACACCATAACTTCACAGAAAACAGGAAAGGCGGCAGGGTTGAACAAGGTGCCAGGTGACTTTTTTTAATCATAGATCATCATATGGGCTTCATAAATCCATGTGGTGGCCAATGAAATAGCAGCTGGAGCCTTACTCTGCAAACATAGTTAGGGGCTTAAATTCTCCCAAGACACAAGGAGGGTAGCATGTCCGAGCCAAGAAATCATAGGCCTATTAGTCTGATTGACACTCTGTAGATTTCCACAAGTGTGGGGCTAAAGAGATTAAAATATTTGCCAAATGATGGGAATGTTCTTTACCATTATCAGGCCAGGTTTAGAGAAAACATTAGCACAATTGATCAGGCATTTACAGCCTGATTCATGAAAACCGAATTCTGCGATTTTTAAATTGCGATTTACAGCGAATTGCAATTTAGAAATCGCAGACCGGCATTCATCAAAATTAGCGAGAACATAAAGCGATTCGCACGCGGCCGCAAAAAGCGTTTGCGATTTTCAAAAATCGCAGAAAAATCGCTATTTTCGTCAACATCCGTGTAGGAATTGCGATATCGCTAATTGCGAGATCGCTAAATGCGATCTCGCAAAATCGCGAGATCGCAAAAACGGGAAGTCGCATTTCGAGCACAGTGATGACATCACAACCAGGAAGCAGCCAGTTCCCACCCCCATTCAGAACAGTGAGGCTGATCTCAAGGCTGCATCTCACTGAGCTCCTTCCAGGACACCTCCAAACTTCAAAATCCTTTTCTTTTGTGACTGCAGCAATGGCAGAGGATGCAGCACCAGGGCCCAGCGACACCGGGCGCAAGCGGAAGCTCAAATTCTCTGAGCAGGAGTTGGAGCACCTGATTGACGGAGTGGTTGATAACCACCCAAAACATTTTGGAAAGGACTCCAGGAGGGTGCCTGAGGCGGAGAAACGCCGACTCTGGCTTGGGATAGCCGCAAAAGTCAACTCTGTGGGCATGGCACACAGGTCGCTAGAGGAGCTGAAAAAGAGGTGGTACGACCTCCGAGGTCGTGCCAAGGAGAGGGTGGCAGAGAGGCTGGGCGAGACCCTGGCTACTGGAGGCGGAGATCCTACAGTCCCTCCCAACACCCCCTTGGAGGACCGCGTGGAGGACACTCTTGAGCCAGAGGTGTGCATAGGGGTCATCAATCTGGACTCATCCCAACCCACCCAAGACAGCCAAGGTAAGTGGCATGCGACTGCGACCCTGTCCCCTAACAATGGACATGACCCTATAGCCTCCCATAATCATCCCAAGTCATGCAATCCATGCACATTAGGTCATGCCCAAAAGCATTGTGGGACATGTAGTCTGCCCACAATGTACAAGAACCCCAATGCAGCCAGACATGTCCCAAAGTACGCAATGCCACAGCCAGTCAGGGAATGTCATCCAGCATGCATGTAGCAACTGCACGTGTGACACATACATGCAATTAATGTACGTCCACTTCCCCTCACAGGTGGCGCTGACTGACAACAGCAGCGACAGCGACAGGCTGCTCATTGATGAGGCACCAGAGGATGCAGAGGAGGTGCCAACACCGACACATCCTGCACCATCAAGCGCTGCACCTATCCCCGCAGCCAGGGCAACACCATCTGCGTCAGCACCATAAGGCGCAGCACCTATCCCCGCAGCCAGGGCAACACCATCTGCGCCAGCACCATCAGGCGCAGCACCTATCCCCGCAGCCAGGGCAACACCATCTGCGCCAGCACCATCAGGCGCAGCACCATTGACAACCACAACTCCACCACCAGCGGGACGCTCTACATCTGGTGCAGCTAGTGCGGTGACAGTGCGCACACCCACTGTGGCCAGCCAGCACAGCAGGCATGGCAGGGCTCGCCAGCAGAACACAGCACGCAGCGGCAGGAGGGGGATGGCTGTGCGCGTGCCAGGGCTGAGCATAGAGCGCCGGATGCTACGCATCCACCAACTGCAGGCACGACGGCAAGGGGCGATCCAACTGCAGCTCCACAACATTGGCCGCAATGTGGCAAATGTGGCCGACAGGATAGAGCGCATGACGACTGCCATGGAGGCCAACACTGCTGCGCTCATCTCGCAGCGCAACACCGCCCGCCGCCGCCACCGCCAGCTACTTACGCGGCTATCAGCCTACACCCGCTCAAACTATGTAATTGGGAATGCCACCTCCCAGCTCTCACGACGGTCCCTGGCGCAGCAGCAGCAGATGGTCCAATGCTGCGAGGATGTGGCACGAGTCTTGGAGCAGGTCACCACTGCCGTACTGGCACTCCATCCTACTGGGCCAGGCAATGTCGGTGGGGACGACACCAGTGAGGGCACCTCTAGTGTCAGCAGCCTGTCTGCCTCACAGGTTGGCGTGTTACGCCGCAGCACCAGGCCCACTGCAGGGTCACGTGCCGTCCCAGAGGAAGAGCCTGAGCGGCGATTGGGTGCTGCGCGCCGGAGGCGCACTTAACTTTAATGTACATTGGGTGGGACATGCTGATGATACAAGCATGTCCTGTGTATTGTTTGGAGCAGTATGACGCAATACTGCTTGCATGTAAAGAATAGAAACATTACATTATTATTGTGCCTTCAACAATAATATTTATTCTAGCATCATACATCGGCCTCCTGTCATTATTTCCATTGGCATGCAATTGTGATTTGTTGGGTGAGGGGAGTGGATGCACTAGAAACTGTTCATTGTGATGTGGTTGCGGCGTCTGTGTCCTTCAGCTGGGTTCTCCCCGCGTGCATGACGCACATGTGCAGGTGGCCGGTCGTCCCCTTCCGATTCACTGCCAGAGATCTCTACAGGTATCCGGCGCTTGGTAGCAATGTTGTGTAGTATTGCACACACAGCCACAATGCGGCAGCACACATCAGGACTGTAGTACATGGCCCCACCAGTCTTGTGCAGTATGCAGAATCTGCTCTTCAGTAGCCCAAATGTCCTCTCAATGCAATTCCTTGTGTGTATGTGTGCTACATTGTAACGCCATTGCTGTGGTGTAGCAGGGTTGAGGTATGGGGTGAGGAGGTATTCACGGAGGGCGTAGCCACTGTCACCTGAATGAGAGGAGCAGAGGGTGAGTGCCTGTGCAGCGCAGCTACTTCGTCGCAGTGTAACATTGTGGGCCAAGTGTACTTACCAAGTAGGTGTCCTTCACCAAAGTCTCCCCTGGCCAGTCGTGTGTGGAGGCCGCAGTGCCGGAATATGAAGGAGTCATGTGTACTCCCCGGGTACTGGGCCACTATGTCCGTGATGTATGTCTTAGCATTGCAGACCATCTGGATGTTGAGAGAGTGGTAGGACTTGCGATTGCAGTACATGTACTCCGTTGCAGCTGGTGGGCAGATGTGGATGTGGGTACAGTCAATGCATCCTATCACATGTGGGAAATGCGCAACATTGTAGAATTGATGCTTGGTCTCATCCAAATCCTGTTGGCTGGTGGGAAATTTGATGTGGTGGTGTAGCTGGGTCAGCATTGCGTCAAGGAAACTCCCTAGGCAGCGGGACATGGTGGGCTTGGATATCCCCCCAGCAGCCGCAACTATCCCCTGGAAGCTCCCGGAGGCCAGGAGGTGCAGGCTACACAATACCTGGACATGTGTGGGCATGGCATTGGTCCACCTTGTTGGGTGCTGCATCAGGGGGTCAAGGTCCTGAACTAGCTTGATGATCATTGGCCCATTCAGGCGGTACTTTGCGTATATTTGCTCTCTGGTTTGGCCCAGCAGGGTGACCCGCTGGCGGAATATCCTGTCCTGATTCTGCGTCTCCTCCGTGCTGCTCCCTGTAGCCTTCGCCGCCTGACCACCATGTAGAGTCCTGGCATTCAGAGACTCCTTATGCTGATGCTGCATCTCCTTAAGTGTGTTTGGTCAGGCCTGCACCTGTTACTGATTGGGCAACGGATTTTCAAAAAAAAAATTCCATTGGCTTTGATGGTTACCACCTGCTTTGGGTTGTCCTTAAATTGCGCCTCGCAAACAGCAATTTTGGTTTTTTTCGCTATTTGCGATTTTTCATGATTACCGATTGCGATTGTATTGCAAAATCGCTATTTTATTCGCAGAATCCGTGGTTTATAGCAAATTCCGATTCGCTAATGGTCTACTGCCGGCATTCTGCGAATCTTTTAGCGATTTCGCTATTCTGTGTTAGCGATTTCGTACTCTTCTTGGTGAATACCGATTTTGAAAATTGCGCACACAATAGCATTTTCGCAGCTATTGCAAGCACAATTTTGCTTCATGAATCAGGCTGTTAGATTCAGGATATTGTTCTGGAAATAGTAACCATTTATTAATGGACTTGGTAGATTTGAAAGCTACTTTTGGCACCATACCACGAACTACTCTGTGTAAAGCTCTGCATGAACTGGGTGTACTAAGCAATCTCCCTGCATTAACTTTTCGACTGCATGCTAACACTTTTGGCACTCTAAGATAGGGCTTCATGGGCAAAACTACAGTGTAATTTCCCATTTATTTATTTATTTATTTATTTTGAGAGTTTTATATAGCGCGAACAAGATCTTTGCAGATAACAGAGCGCTTTACACAGGCAGGTGGAAGGGTAGGGGAACAAGGGGGGAAAGTAGGGAGGTAGATCATCAAGTTCATGTACATAGCAAAAAACAAATTACTTATAGTATAGGTATGAGGTAGCACGGCCTAGTTGGAGCGTAGGCCATCAAAACGTTGTGAATAATACCGAAATCGATAAAAAACTGATATGAGGTAGCAAGGATCTAAGCACTTTAGGCTAATATAAGTCCAGACACACGTACATAGGAATACATAGGCTGTATCATAACAGAATACTGATAATACTGTTCGCATTGAAAATCAAACGAATTGTTCAAGTGTATTTAGCCATAAGGATACTTTTGACTTCTTTCTTAAAAAGAAGGGAGGAAGAGATGAGCCTTGTTTCAGGAGGAAGTGCGTTCCAGATCCTGGGCGCCATTCCAGAGAAGGAGCGTTTGTACGTTTTTTCCTTCCGGAATCTTCGCGGTTTCAACAGAAGATTGTTTGTGCTCCTGGTAGCTCTGGACCCACCGGACATTGTCAACTTATGAGTGAGGTAGCAGGGTGATTTCAGGTGTATAGCCTTGTGCGTCATGCAGGCAATTTTCAACTGTATTCTGGCTTCAAGAGGCAGCCAGTTCAAGGATTTGAAGTCAGGGGAGATATGCAAATGTTTTTTTTGATCCAGTGATGAGTCTTGCAGCCGCATTTAGTGACGCTCTGAGGGGTGCAGTTGTCGTTAGGGGGAGGCCACAAAGGGCCGCGCTGCCGTAGTCTATGCGAGGGATGACTAGAGCTTGTACTGCTGTTTGGAAGTCTTTTGCTGGGAGGAAGGGTTTCAGTTTCCTCAAGGTATTTATCTGGAAGTTCGCCCCCTTAGTAGCCTTGCTGATATGCTGCTGCATGTTGAGGTTGGTGTCGAGTGTTATGCCTAGGGATTTTGCTGAGTCCACGATGGTCGGTTGGACATTGAGTGCTGTAAGGTGCTTAAGCCATGTTTGTGCGGAAGATATTTTCGTGGGAGGTGAGATTAGGAGGAACTCAGTCTTCATAGCATTGAGTTTGAGGTGGTTGTCGGCCAGCCAAGATTGGGTGCTTCTGATCGTTGAATTCAGACTCAGGATGTCTTTAGGGGATTGTAACTTGAGATATATTTGCGTGTCATCAGCGTACATGTGAAAGTGTACATTGGATGCTTGTAACAGAGTGGTGAGAGGTTCCATAACAAGGTTAAACAAAGTAGGGGATAGGCAGGAACCTTGCGGGACACCTAACGATACCGGTACTGGGGAAGACATCAGGTTTTTGCTCTTGAATTTTTGAGACCTGTTGTGTAGAAAGGAAGTGAACCAACGAAGCACAGACCCAGAGAAGCCCATTCTTGTCTTAAGGAGTTCGAGTAAGTTCTCATGTTTCACTGTGTCGAATGCTGAAGAGAGATCAAGAAGGATGAGGAGGCAGGTATTATTTTGATCTAAGATTTGGATGGCGTCGTCAATTATGTGAGCCATCGCCGTTTCAGTACTGTGCCCTGCTCGGAAGCCTGATTGGTGTGGGTTGAGGAGATCAAACTGTTCTATGTGCTTTGTCATTTGTAGTTGGACGCATTTCTCTAAAAGTTTGGCGAGAGTGGGAATGTTGGTAATCGGACAGTAGTTGTTTAGGTCCGTGGGGTCGGCTGTTGGTTTCTTCAATAAAGGTGTAACTTGACCAACTTTGAGGGAGTCCGGGATGGTTCCTTGTTGTAGTGAGCTATTGATAATTTTAGTCCAGAGTGGGAGTAGCAAAGGGATGAAGTCTTTTACGGCGTTAGCAGGAAGAGGGTCCGTAAGGTGATTGGATGGTTTTAGGGTGCTGAGTATTCTGTAAATTTCTTCTTCAGAGTAGGTGTCAAAAGATGACCATGTCGCATTGTTTTTTAGTTTATTTGGTGTTGAGCAGTTGGGTATTGAGTAGAGGCTTGCGTCAATGAGGAGGTCGCTCCTTATATTGTCAGTTTTTTTATTAAAGAAAGCTGAGAACTCTTCACAGGAAGGAGTAGTGCTCATGATGTCGACAGCTGGGAGTTGTTCCTTAGATTGAGATCGGATTAGCTTGAACAATTTACTTGGACGGTTTTTTGCTTGGTCTAGCTGCATTCTGAAGAACTCTGACTTTGAGCGTTTTTTTTTCCTGAAGTATGCATTTCTCTTTTTCCTCAGAGCTTTGAGATGCAATGTCGAGGGAACTGCTCTCCAGGTGCGCTCTGCCGTTCGCATAGCCCGTCTCTCTTCATTGAGACTCCCGTTGTACCAGGGGTTGGAAATCTTAGTGGATACTCTTTTCAGTTGCATTGGAGCGGCCTCATTGATTATTGAGGCCATGGAGTTGAGATAGTGGTCAGTTAGGTCCTGAACGTCAGTAGCATTGGTAGGGGGGAGTAGGAGATTGCAGCTGTTGGGGGGTAGAGAGATTGGATTGAGTTTCCTCATGTCTCTTTTCCAGACTTTGGGCATGGCGTATTGCACCGGGATGAGTTTTACTTTTTCCTTGATGAGGAATGTGATAATATGGTGGTCTGACCAGTCACACGGTTGTATTGAGTTAAGTTGAGTGGTGCCTCCTTTGGAAATGACCAGGTCGAGGATAGAGCCTTTGTCATGTGTCGGGGTGTTGCAAATTTGAGTGAGGTCCGAAGCGGTAAGGAAACTTTTAAGGCTATTAACTACTGCGTCACCGCAGTCATTCCAATGGAGATTGTAGTCACCAATGTAAATTTGTGTGTTTTGCCGTCCTGCGTTGATTGATATTGTGTCCATGAGTTGTTGGGAGAAGACGATGTTGTCCCCCGGGGGGTGGTACATGATGTGTAGTGAACATACAGGTTTGTTCTCACTGGTGACATCAAGGCAGAGGTATTCACATGAGGTAAGAGAAGGAGCGGTGACTTTGTTAATAGATAGGTTGCTCTTGTAAATGCAGGCGATTCCGCCACCAGTCTTGTTGTTGGACCTGTCAAGTCTAGTGATGCAGTAGTTGGGGGGGACTAGGATATCCATGATAGGGTTGGAGGCTTCAGTTAACCATGTTTCAGTTAGTATGGCCAGGTCAAGGCTCCTGGACAAGATGAGGTCAGCGACCTCCGTCGCGTGTTTTTGGGCCGACCTACAGTTGAGAAGTGTGCATTTGAGTCTGGGGGTGCAAGGGGAGGTGGAGGGTTCCGTAGCGAGAGGGACTTTAGTGAGGTTGTTGGGAACAGAGCCTCTGTTGCTATGAGTGGGGTGCCTACTAGGGTTGGAGAGTATCGTAGAAATAGACATGTGCGTGGTGGTTAAGCTGTTTTGGGTTGCCGGGACATATGAGCTGAGTAGGGTGTGTATGTCGCGGTCCGAGAGAGTCTTGATTGCGCGCTGGGGGCGGTTGGCGGTATTGCGAGAGGGGATAGAGGTCCAATGTAAGGGGCGGTTAGGAAGTGTATTGATAGTGCGCTTAGGCCTGATGGAGGTATTACGAGAGGGGATAGAAGTCCCATGTATGGGATGCCTAGTATGTGGGGGGGAGTTGTTCATTCGTTGAGAAGTGGTCGTGGGGGGGTATTGCGAGAGGGGATAGAAGTCCCATGTAAGGGGTGCCTAGGATGTGGGGGGGAGTAGTTTGTTCATTGAGAAGTGGTCATGAGGGGGGGGTGCTCAGAGTGCGGGAGGAGTAACTCTTTGAGCGAGTGGACCTCTTCTTTCACCTGGAGGAGGGTGGTCATGATTATATCCAGCATGCCGTTGGGAGTGGGGTTAGAGTTATTGGAAGGGTAATCAGCGACAGGAGGGGTGAGGAAAATGCGGGACGAGTGGAGACTGATCGTTGTGGGGGGGCAAGTGTAGTATTGGGGAGTGAGAGTGGGGGGGGGAGATGTTGAGGGGGGAGTGGGGACCAGGAGTGGAGGGGGGGCTAAGGGTGGGGATTGAACTGTTGAAGGAAGAGTGGAGGCTTGGAGTGGCGGGGGGAGATGTTGAGGGTGGGGTGTATGTCTGGCATGGGTTGAGTGCCGAGAATATGGGGGGCGCTGATGAAGGCGGAGTGAAGGCTAGGTGTGGCGGGAGTGCAGGGAGTGGGGGGGGAGATGTCGAGGGGGGGTATATGCCAGGATTTCTTTGAGTGGGGGTGGGGGGAGATGTTGAGGGAGGGGAATAGGTCTGGAATGGGTTGAGTGCCGAGACTGGAAGGTGCGCTGTTGAGTGAGGAGTGAGGGCTAGGAGTGGCGGGAGTGCAGGGAGTGAGTAGGGAGATGTTGAGGGAATGGTGTATGACAGGAGTTGTTTGAGTGCAAAGAGTAGGGTGGGGGTGTTGAGGGAGGAGTGGGGGCCAGAAGGGGGGGAGCAGGGAGTGGGGGGAGAGAGGACACGGCTCGGGGGGGAGCTAGGTGCGGCGCGGGTGTAGGGAGTGGCTGGGGTGGAAGGATTGGGGCGGTAATTGGGATGGCATAGAGTCGCGTTGTGAGGGTCAGAGGCGGTGGGTCGTTCTGAGACGTTAGTTGGAAGTGTGGAGTTCTGGTTCAGTTGGATAGGGGTATGTGTGGAGGGCCGCCGATTGGAGAGGTGCTCTTTGAAAGTGGGGAACAGGTTGTCGAGTAGTTCCAGGTTCCTGTCTGTTGCTTGAATTAGAACAATCCCGTTATTGTAAATAGTAATGACTGTACTGCCAGGGAAGCGTTTGGATGGAGCGATGGAGAGTGATAGTCCATGAGCGGATTTCCTGGTGGTGGAGACGTTAAGTAAGGCCTGGAAGGTTTTTCTCCATTGAGCTCTGCGTGCGGTGTGGAAAATGATATCAGTGTTCAGGGATCCATTTACCGGAGAGAAGTAGGTGTCAGCAAAGGGTCTTTCAGGGTGGGACCTCAGGAGGTTGTGTTTAAAGCGTTTAGAGGCTTTTTTTGTGAGTGCGGGTGGGTAGATTATTTTAAATGTATGCTTGCCGCAGTGATCCATGTTGGGAAAGTGAAAGGTGGGTGTGGGAGATTGAGCAGAGGAGATGTGCTGGATCGCAGATAGATGCAGACAAAAAGTTACAAATGCCTGTAGACAGTATGTTACCTAGGTCAGAAGAGATAACTGCAGACCATATGTTACAGGGGTCAGAACGGGCACTAGTGAGACAGTATGTTACATAGGTCACAGGAGATAACTGCAGACCATATGTTACAGGGACAGAGGTGGCACTAGTGAGAGAGCTAAATATGTGTTAGCAACTAGGTGCACTATAGGCATAAAAGGAGATGGGAGCGGCATACATAGATATATAACCATATATATAAGCAGTCAGCTATGTGTATAATACTGCTGAAAAATTGTGTTAGCAACTAGGTGCAATATAGGCATAAAAAGAGTGTCGGAACACTGGTGTCATGAACAAAGGTGTCGGAAAAGAATGCATATTGGTCCCAATTCACTTTAATATTTCTTTAATGGTATAGTGGATGATCTATCATTATATCTTCATGATGCTCCTATGCTCGACGGTGAAAAGATTTTTACACTACTCTTTGCTGTTGACACTCTACTTATTTCAAAGATGGCGAATGGCTTGCTGAATCACTTAAACAGATTTTCTGCCTTCTTTGAGATGAATGGTCTAGAAATAAATGCTGCTAAAACAAAACTAGTGATCTTTTGGGGGGCGGAGCTTGCCGGCGACCAGGATGGCCGCTTGAGCCTCGAGCTCTGACTCGCTGCCCGAAATATCCTTAATTATCCTGCATCAGTTTCTGATTTTACTGCTGTTGTGCCACTCCACGAGACACAGAACAGCCAGAGCTACCGGCGGAAGGTCGGCGGCCGCGACAGTAAGCTTGCGACCAGAAGATATCCGACCCGATAGGTGGGGCTGCGGTGGGCCCAACGGCCGCGGCTTGGAGTACCGCTGGCGCCGGAGCTGCATCACAGTACGTGCGGATCGGGCGCGGCAGGAGCCCGGGGGCGGTCCGAAAGGCAGAGCCTGGAGCCTGAAGTAGTGCTTGCCCTCAACCGCCCGGACACGTCCAGGGAGGTGAGAGGCCCCGGGGCTTCCCCCCCCCCAGTCACAACCTACCTGGAGTGGCGGAGGGCCCTCTGAGTTGCCGACTCCGCTCTGATGTGCGGGTACTTAGAGGGTGACGTACTTTGGCTCACGGAGTCCTGGAGGCGCAAGGTGGCGGTCCCCAGTCGAGCTCAATGAGCGGTGAGAATGCCGCGAAGGCGGAAGGCGGCCCCTGAAGAGAGCGAGCCTCAGAGACGGTGGTGAGGCGCAGAGGGGGGTATATGTGGTCTGGAGCCGAGCCCAGAGTAGGCCCAGGAGCAGTCGGAAGTTTGGCCTAAATTGAAACGGCGCGAATGCGGACCTCGCATAGGGGCAGTCCAGTGGATCCTGCTGTGGGCGTATGCAGTTCATGTCGGAGAGGTGGGGACAGCTGGCGGTGGGCTTTGGGTCTGAGATCATCCTGGGGAGGTTTCTTTGCCCCCTTTTTGATTGACTCTGGATGGGCACGAAATACCTGAGAGGCACGTGTGGCGAAGCAGTGTGCTGGGGGCCCGGAGTGTGACATGAGATAGAAGCTTAGAGGTCGGAGGGAAGGCGGCGGCGAGGGACGGGTCTGAGCATCTGGGGGTTCTCAGTGAGACGGAGCTATCGAAGGGTCTTTTTGGCCTTCCTGAGGCGGTGATTCTACGGACCCCGGCGGCTATAAGAGTGCATTCAGAGCATTCAGAGTCTAGCATTCCCTATACACGAAGCCCCTCAGCATTTGGCACCCCTGCAGAATGGGCAGAGGTGACAAAACACAGAGTAGGCTGTCCTTTGATCAGCAGCGTTCAAAGTCGCAGGACACTGTGGGACAGAATAAAGATGGTACACAGACGAGTGAGGACACTACTGCGGGCGCCGATATAAAAAACATGCTCCTAGCTAGGGAAAAAGGCCTCCAAAATAGTATGACTACCCTGGGCTCCAAGATTGACACCCTCACTTACAGAATGGACAGGATGGCGGAGCGGATTAACAAACATGCTGAAAGGCTGGACATGTCCAAGAGAAGGCTAACAGAGGTGGAGGAAGCACATATGGAGCTCAACACTGATCATAAAAAGATAGAGAAGCTTATGCAGACCTTGCAAGAAAAAATGGAAGATTTGGAAGCCCACTCCTGTTGCTGCAGCCTCCGTATCATGGGCCTTCTGGAGACTACTCAGGCGGGCAACATGGTGAAATATGTCGAGAGCCTTCTGGCCACACTACTTGGAGAGGGGCGATTTCTTCCATGTTTGTGGTTGAGTGGGCGCAGCGCTCGCTAAGCCCTCGCCCTCACCGTGGAGCGCCGCCACACCCCATTATTGCCAAGCTACTCAATTATAGAGACAGAGATGTGGCGTTGCGGCTGGCTAGATCAGCTGATCCTCTCCCTGACCAACGACCCCACCGCCGCCAGAACCAACCTCCACGAAGGGATGAAAGACGTAGCCGAGTGGATGACGACCAGCCGCCTGAAACTGAACTCAGACAAGACGGAAGTCCTCATCCTGGGCTCCTCGCCCTCCGCCTGGGACGACTCCTGATGGCCCCCCGCCCTGGGCACCGCACCCAAACCGACAGACCACGCACGCAACCTGGGCTTCATCCTGGACTCCTCCCTCTCCATGACCAGACAAGTCAACGCCGTCTCCGCATCCTGCTTCAACATCCTGCGCATGCTACGGAAGATCTTCCGGTGGATCCCCACTGAGACCAGGAAGACGGTCACCCAGGCCCTCGTCACCAGCCGACTAGACTATGGCAACGCCCTCTACGCCGGAACCACCGCCAAGCTCCAGAAGAGACTCCAACGGATCCAGAACGCCTCAGCCAGACTCATCCTCGACATCCCCCGACGCAGCCACATCTCCGGACATCTGAGAGACCTGCACTGGCTCCCCGTCAACAAAAGAATTACCTTCCGTCTCCTCACCCACGCACACAAAGCCCTACACGACCAAGGCCCGAGCTACCTCAACAACCGCCTCAACTTCTACGCTCCCAAACGTCACCTCCGATCGACCAACCACGCTCTCGCCGCTGCCCCCCGCATCCGAAGAGCGACAACAGGAGGAAGGTCATTCTCCTACCTGGCCGCCAAGACCTGGAACACCATCCCTACCGACCTCCGCCTGACCCAAGACCACCTCTCCTTCAGGAAGAAGCTCAAGACCTGGCTGTTCGAGCAGTAGCGGCACCCCCCCTCCCCCCCCCCCAGCACCTTGAGACCCTCTGGGTAAGTAGTGCGCTCTATAAATGCCGTGATTGATTGATTGATTGAAAGTCGCTGCAATACGAGGGCTCAGAGATCTCGCTTTATCCTGATTTTACTGCCGGGGTACAGGAGGAACGCAAGCACTTTGCCCCCTTCATGAGACAGCTCAGGGACCTCGGTCTTGACTACGCAATGCTATACCCGGCGAAACTGCGAATTAACCGGCAGGGACACTCCCATCTTTTCACCGATCCCAGAGCACTGCAGCAAGCGCTGAAGGGTTGGTCAATGGACCATCGTCAGGACGCGAACAAGTCGCCGGAAAGCGAGGAGAGGAGCAGTCAGCTTGATGAACAGGAGTGATCTCTTGTCCTCTTTTGGTGTACCCTGCTGAAACATGAGGGGTATGGAACTGTGACTGTGATGCGGACAGATCCAGGGTACAGTGCAAATGCTAGTTTGGGCTCCGGGTGGCGGGGGTGGGCCGGGGTCTTGTTGGTCCACATTGTGAACTTCAGAATGTGATGCAGAATGATGGCTGATGGTGCGCTTTTGCCCAGGTTGTTGGCCTCTGGCCTTGGGGACATGTACTGACGACAACCGCAGGCTGGTGGGTGTGCTGACACTGGGTGCAGAGGCAGGTCCAATTGCAGGGGAGGCTCACGCTGAGCTCGAAGTTGCTTGAAGTCTTGTTGAAATTGTAATTACTGATGCATACGACTCGGAGTAGCGTGAGGCTGGAGTAGAGTGTCTACTACACAGCATATTTGCACAGTACGCTGGTTTATCTGCAACCTTGGTCCCCGCGTGCAAAGCACCCCTTTTGACCTCCTGCAGGTCATACAGTTCAGGTATCGGGATGAAGGGTGGTGGTATTTTCTGCAAGGCCAGGTTGGGGCGGTCTGCTGTGGGTGGGGGGAGGACTTGTTGTTGTGTTAGGGGGTATGTGGCAGGGGGGACTGTTTTGTTTTTTTGAACATACAACGAGATGCACACCCATATACTGTTCACACACACGCGCAGTTCACGATAGCGAATGATGGCATATATGGCTGAACCAGAGAAGCCTAATCCCACAGCCATGATAAGAGCGCTCACGTGGAACGTTAGGGGGCTCAATGATTACCGAAAGCTGAGGAAGGTGCTGAGCTATCTACAGCGACATAACGTAGACGTAGCGCTCCTACAGGAGACGCACTTGCCACTATCGAGCAGAATGCTGCATGGTAGGGGACTGGAAGGCAACATCACTGCAGCGGGCTTCACGACACACGCCAGAGGAGTCCTGACCTGGGTTAACCCTAAATCTAAGCTTACACAGACACTCCTTAGCGCAGACACCTCGGGCCGCTTTGTTATATCGAGATGTACAGGGCTGAGGCTGGACTTAGTGATAGTAAATGTTTATGGCCCAAACTATGATTCCCCGCAATTTTACCAGTCAGTAGCGACGACAGTTTGGGAATATACTGCAGCCCAAATCCTATGGGTTGGAGATTTTAACTTAGTGCTTGATCCGCTGTTGGATAGATCAGCAGGCCCAGCACGCAAGCCCTCCGCAGCTGAGCAAACTTTACACAGCGTGATTACTAATTTTGACCTAGAAGATGTGTGGAGGTTGAGGCACGCAACGTAAGGGGGGTTTACTCACTACTCGGCCTATTATGACATACACACCAGAATAGACTACTGGTTGGCTTCCTCCACTATACTGGGCCAGATACGGGATTATAGGGTCCTCCCGCGCACTTTGTCAGACCATTCGCTACTACTGCTAGTGATTGATGCCCCCGTGAGGTCGATCCCTCCGTTCACATGGCGCTTTCTGCCGTACTCACTACTTGACCCCGTGTTCAGAGAGGACTGGCAGAGGCGATTGATGTCTTCTTCGAGACCAATATAGGCTCCGTGGATAGCTTCCAAACAGTTTGGGTGATATTCAAGGTATACATAAGAGGTGTGGTTATGTCCAAGCATTGGGCGGTACTTAAGTCCACCAGGCAGCGACTTATGGACCTGGAAAGGCAGTTGGCACAGTTAGAAGAGCGTCAGCAAAGTAACCCTGACTCAGCGGTGGACGAAGAGATTAAGGCACTCCTGGCTGAATACCATGAGGAAGCAGACAGGGACGTTAAACACATGGGAAAATTTGCAATTGTTCATGTGTATGGAGAGGGGAAGAGACCTAGCTCAGTTCTTGCGAGGGTGTTAAAGGGGAGGAGGGGAAGGCCCCAGGTGACGGAGAGTAGGAATGAGGAGGGAGTGGTCCTCACAGACGAGTCAGAAATCACACAAACGTTTAGAAGGTTTTACGTAGACTTGTACTCCTCCAAGAGTGGAGACCTAGATGATGAAATACTTGATTATCAAGAACATATAAAGTTACCTATGCTCACCAACACGCACAGGGAATTCATGATGCTTCCAATAGAGCGAGATGAGATTGTTGAGGCTCTCACGGGAATGCGGTTGGGTAGTGCCCCTGGGGCAGATGGGCTCATGGTGTGTTTTTACAAAGCCTTCCACGATAAACTGCTCCCGGACCTCTCGGCGCTGTTTGATGACATTTGTGTGGAAGGTAGTATGCCGCACTCCATGAGAGAGGCTCTCTTGGTGACCATTCTTAAGCCAAACAAGGCGAATGACAAGTGTAGCTCGTATAGGCCCCTCTCCCAGCTAAACTTTGACACAAAAATCTATGCCAAAGTGTTGGTGAACCGTCTGGCGCTCCTGGCTCCCATGCTTGTCGCACCGGAGCAGGCTGGTTTCATCCCCTGCAGAAATCTAACATATAATATTCGCACGGTCCTTGTCACCATGCAGCATGTAAAGCAAGACACCAAGGCAATCGCAGTGTTCCTAGACATGGAAAAGGCCTTCGATTTGGTGGAATGGCCTTTTATGCGGCAGGTGTTGCAGCAGATGGGACTTGGTCTGCCATTCCTCCAGATGATAGGCTCCCTATACAACAAACCTAGAGCCAGACTGCGGCTTGGTGATCTGGTCGCGGACTCTTTTCCAGTCGGTTGGTAGGACTCGGCAGGGGTGTCCGCTGTCCCCCCTGCTGTACGCTCTGGTTGCAGAACCGCTTGCATGCACACTGCGCGAATACCATAGCGGCGAGGGCATAGTATTTTCTGCATATAGGATTGTGGTCTCGATGTATGCGGACGACACGTTGCTGTATGTCCACGACCCAGAACATAATCTAACCTCAATGCTTCGTGAGGTTGTTCACTTTGGTGCCCTATCTGGCCTGAAAGTGAATTGGACGAAATTGCTGACCTTCCCCCTCACCCCGGCAACCCAGGAGTTTGACATGGAATACCCGTTGGTGTGGACCACTGACTCGATCAGATATCTGGGTGTTCGGTTACACACAGACTCCGAGATATTATTCAGCGAGAACTACTGGGTTGCTTTTAGCAAGCTGGAGGATGACGTGGAGGCTCCCACTTAGGCTCCTGGGCCGAATCTCAATCATGAAGATGGTTGTATTGCCTCATTTCTTGTTCCTGTTTGCTACCATCCTGATTGTGTTACCCAAGATTTTCTTTCAGAGGCTGACGCAGCTACTGATTAAACTAGCTTGGGCGGGCAAGCAACCCAGAGCGAGGTGGGCTCTCCTCACACTGCCGTATAGCATGGGTGGCCTCGGAGCTCCGGACTTAGAGCTGTACTACAGGGTGGCTCAGGCATCCCACTTGCACACCTGGATACACGGGGATGTATGCATTCCACAGTTATGTATGGAAAGATTATTTGCTGACCCCCTTCCACTTCCGGCTATGATCTTTCAGCCGATGGACCCCAGGACTGGAATTTTGGATTACATCTGGGCTACAAACCATGCGTGGCATTGCCTTCTGCAGTTGCAGGGAAACTCATTGCTCTACTCGCCTAGTATGCCGGTAGAATGGGCCCTGTGCCTACTCCCCATCAGAGAGAAGGGTGTAATACAAGCCATGCACAAGCTTAATATCAAACAAGCGGGGGATTTATTCCGCGATGAGAAGGTCAAAGCTTGGGAAAAGGTGGTGGGGCCCGGAGGGGAGGCCTCCTTATTGTTGTGCTTCCAGTTTCAGAGAGTGCGAAGTGCCCTTCTGGAACTGCTGGGGGATGACTTGGCGGAGCCGACAAATGTCCCTGAACTATTGTACATAATTAAGTCTGAGCCTCCCCAAAAGCTTCTGACCAATCCATATAAGATTGCTATGGCCCATAGGGAACACCAATTCATGAAGGCTCGGCTGGCGTGGCAAAGGGACCTACAAGCTCCAATAGATGACGACATGTGGCACTACTGCTGTGTTAACACTAGGCGGATATCTTTAAACGGCAAGCATAGATGGATAAACTTTAAATTCATTAATAGAACATATTACACTCCAGAGAGACTGCAAAGGTATGGTCTCTGTCAGACCGCTGAATGTAACAGGTGCCATGCGCTGGAGGCAGATTTTCTGCACCTGGCGTGGCGGTGTCCAGGAGTGCGGGCATACTGGGAAGACATTCTTACAGAGATAAGCACAATAGTGGAGACGGAATTGGTCCCGGACCCTGCTTTAGCGCTGCTGGGCCACTCCAGGAAGCTGCCAGCCGCAATACGTAGGCTTGTATATTTGGGAATGCTTATGGCTAAGTGCGTAGTTGCCATTTGTTGGATGAGAGGACCAGCACCCACAATCAAGCGCTGGGCGCACTACATGCTTTACTGCTGTACACAATCCGAACACTACAGTGAGTTGCTGCCCCCCACTAGCCGCCCGAAGAATTTTTGGGGGTTGTACCAGACATACATTAACAATAGGAGCGCTGTGGAGGACCCAGTGGGATCTGGTGCTGGTTGGGAGGAGGCTGAGGTTCTTTAATTGGATTTCTAGCAGCCACGAGGGGGCCCTGGTATTTGAGCAATTGATCCTCATTGGTCCAGTAACCAAGGTAGACTGTGCAGACTCTAATCCCCTGTTTAGTAACTCTAGGAGATGCACATGGGGCGGGGGGACCTCTGGGGACTGGTCCGAGTGGTTGGGTTTGCCCTAAAAATATAGCCGGGAGCAGGGAGCCGGGAGAGGGAGGAGTGCTCCATGGAGGGTCGAGGAGGGGGGTAATGGATGGGGTGAATTGACTTTTCTAGATAGAAGGTTTTTCTTTGTGAGGTGTCCGCCGCCTGCCCAATTTTGGGTTGTTGGCTGAATGGCTGTGTATGGGTTTATGGAGGGGCTGGTATGTTGTTAAGCTGACTTATTGCATCATGTATGTTCTATTGGGGGAGGGGGGTTCAGTAACGGGAGTGATTTTGTTTTTTAAAAACTCAATAAAATGTTTAAAAAAAAAACTAGTGATCTTTATTTCACCCAAATGATGACGATGATGATGATGGTATTTGTAAAGTGGCGGAATTTCCCCCGGAGGGGTATCTTCACGCTAGAGGAGTGGAGTATGCCGAGCCAGAGCGGTCAGTTACTGAAAGGTTCAGTCTTTAGAAGTTTTCTACAGTGGAGGAGATTAGTGCACTTTCGTAGTTGCACAGGCAATGAGGTCCAGTACATTGGAGCAAGATATGCAAAAGCTTTGCCCCCTGCACAAAGCTTTCGCTAGCTGGGGATAACAAGCAGAGCTTTTTCCAATGAATGAATGGATATGCCAGGCAGATCGTGCTTACGTTTTTCCACGATGTAGCTTGGGCTTCTGCCATGTATGCTTTGTGGACTAGACTGCAGATTGTAAACTTGATTCTCTGACGGATGGGAAGCCAGTGAAGCAGCTACAACAGAGGCCGGGAAGGGGTTCTGGGGGGGCATTTTAAGAGCCAGGTGAGCTGCTGTGTTCTGAACCACCTGTGGTCTATTCGATAGGGATTCGTTACTGGACACAAGATGGTGGCCTTGCAGTAATAGAGGCAGCTAATTACCAAGGCTTGAATCACGGTCCTGCGGACAGATAGGGAGGGAGATGGAGCACTCTACGGAGAAGGCTTAACATGTGGAAACAAGTACCGGAGGTGGTCATGACTTGGTCTCATTTAGCCACAATTTTAGAGGTAGGGCTGAGCCTAATTCTGTGGGCCACCAGTCGATGGACCACAGGGTTTGAGCGCTGTCGAATAACAACATTTCAGTTTAGCAGCATTAAGCTGGAGAAAGATTGCTTATATGCCATCAGCAAAGAGAGATTTGGTTGATACTTTGTCATTATCAAAAGATAAGAGGAGTTGGGTATCGTCTGCATAGGAGTAGGAGGTCAACCCATGGTCTGGGATTATCTTGGAGAGAGGGGCCATGTACACATTGGTCAGGTTAGGGCTGAGACAGGAGCCCTGTGGTACTCCCTTAGTGAGCTCTAAGGTGCGTGGCTGGAAAGGGCCCAAGTTAACAGTTTGGGTAAGCTGGTCCAGAAAACTCATCAGCCATGGCTGATGAGGGCTGTTAGCCCAGAACCGGTCCCAGGATGCTTGTTTCTGGTCCAGAGAAGACATGGCTTGGCAGTTTGGGCTGGACTGTTCCCATGAGACACAGGGTCAAGACTGATTTGCATAAAGCTGTGTCTGAACTGGGGTGGCGAAGTGAGCTAAACAATGATGATGGATTCAACCCAGATCTGTGACCGGGGGTGAGTGTTTGAAAATGTCAGCGTTCCGTCCATCATCTCCTTGTGTTTGCTTTGTTTATCCTAAGTTGGCAAGGTATGCCCAGACGTGGGTCCCTTGCTCACTTTGCCACTGGATTCAAGCTAGCCTGGCTAACGAGGGTTGTTAGCCCAGAAACAGTCCCAGGATGCTTGTTTCCGGTCCAGGGAAGACATGGCTTGGCAGTTCGGGCTGGACAGTTCTCATGCTACGTATTAAACAGGGGTTATGCCCAAATTACCCTCCCATACCTGGGCAAGGAGCATCATAGAGATGAAAAAGTAGAAAAAGTGGTACTGAGGAATCAATAAAGCATGGGCTACTTCAAAACAAGATACAGTTTATTATCCTGTTTTTTACAGTTATTTCTGTCGTCATTAAATGATATCATTTTAGAAGGACAGTTCTCATGAGGCACAGCGTCAAGACTGATTTCCATATAGCTGTGTCTGAACTGGGGTAGCGAAGTGAGTTAAAGAACGATGATGGATTCAACCTAGATCTGTGACTCGGGTGAGTGTCCAAAAAAGTTTCAGCGCTCTGTCCATCATCTCCTTGTGTTCGCTTTGTTTGCCCTAAGTTGGTAGGGTATGCCCAGACATGGGTCTCTTGCTCACTTTGCCACTGGATCAGCGAAGAGAGATTTGGTTGAGACCTTGTGGTTATCAATAGATAAGAAGAGTTGGGTATCCTCCACATAGTAGTAAGGGGTGAATGCATGGTCTCAGATGATCTTGGCGAGAGGGGCGACGAACACAATGAACAGGGTAGGGCTGAGACAGAAGTCCTGTGGTACTCCCTTAGTGAGCTCCAAGGTGCGTGGCCGGAAAGGGCCCAAGTTAACAGTTTGGGTACGCTGGTCCAGGAAACTCATAAGCCATTTTAGTGCTAGTCCCTCAATACCTATCTCACTCAATCTATAGAGTAGCTTTTGGAGAGACACAATATGAAAAGCTGCGGACAAGTCTAACAGCAGTAACAGCCCCACCTTATTGTTATCCAGGACAAGTTTGATGTAGTCTGCAACACCTATGAGGGTGGTTTCAGTGGAGTAATTAGGTCTGAAACCAGACTGAGATGGGTCAAGTTAGCTTTCAGATTCTAAGTTCCCCATGAGCTTAGTATTGATATGCCCTTCCAGGAGTTTACTCATGAGTGGGAGGAGTGAGATAAGATGGTAGTTTGCCAACTCTGTTGTGGGTACATGTGCCTTTTAACGATCGGAAGCACTAGTGCCGCCTTCCATTTAAGTGGAAGTATTCCTTCACTCAGAGAGGCATTTAATATAGTGCAGATGCAGGGGGTTAGTTGCGTGGCTAGTGAGGCAAAGGGATGGGTTGGCAAAATGTCGAGGCATGACCCAGATTTGGTTGTTCTCAGCATCTCTTCTACTTGAGCAGTAACACTCTCTAGGCAAACCTGTTTCTCTCTCTGAGATGGAGACAACAGGACAGAGATATCCAGAGAATTAGAGTCACTGGGAAATTGATCTTATATTGCATTAATTTTTTTCTCAAAATAGTTGGCAATATTATCACATAATGTTGAAAGGGGGGATCTGATTGGTACAGGCTCTGGGGTTGGTAAAAGAACAAACACTATTAGCAAACCATTGGCCTAGAAAATGCAATTAGTATGAGCCTAAATTTGACTGTAAGGGTATTAGGCAGGCAGATAATGTTACATGGATGAATCAGACCATTAAAAATTACAATTATTCTGAATCATAAAGTCAAGGCTACATCAGCTTTTGTGAGAAGAATAAGATCACAAGCTATAGAATTATATATACCTCAAGCCTGAATTATGGAGTATCGTGTACCTGAAAAAGATGAAAGAGGCTGAATTACATTTGTATTAATTCCCTCTTCAGTTTTATGAAGTGTGCCCAAATTTACCAATGATAATTGATTTGAGCATTAGAAATACAGATCATATTGCCAAACATAAGTCCTTGACTTTCTGGCATAGGATTTGGTCCAGTGACACTTTTTCATATTATAGAGAAGCTAACAGTGAGATTCTCACCATTAGGGAGGCAAGAAAGCAAACGTGTTACACCATCCAAAGCAAGAGACCTAAGGGGAATGTATGGACTGCAGCTGATGAGATCAAATCACAGAATACAGCAGTGGTAACCTGCTGAATATTTTGTATTATTTGATTACGCACTGCGTCTTGAGATCTACCAGGATTTATTTTAGCCACTTTTCACTAAGACATTATACATGTGGTTTAGATGTGGTATCTTACTGTTAGCAAACTTTACAGCAAACTGGTAAAACTATTCAGAGAATTCACAAAATTGTTGCAGTTTTGATAATCAATGTATAACTTTGATGCATTTTGTTTTCTTTTTTGTACTTTGTAGCATACATTTAGAATTAAATGGATAATACCGGCATTCCTGAACATGGAATACAAATTTATTTAACTGCTTGCAGACTTGCAGGTACTTCAACTGCATTAACAGAGACTTTTGCTGGGACTAGATTCTTAATGCAACCATGGACGATAAGAAAACGTTATACTGAATTTGCACAGATGGTTAAAAAGTAAAACATAAAAATACATTGCATGCAATGGTTGGATCTTGGAATTGAAATCATGTGAATTTGCACTTTAAATAGATATATACAGTTTTTACCTTGAAAATATTGATATTTTGGTTTTAGCGATGTATGTGATTGTTATTTATTGGTTAATGGGTATTTAAACCTCCAATAAACAAGATCATGATGGTGAAAAAATAACTACTGTACAGCATTTTCATTTAACAGATCACTACAGACCACAGAATTCCAGGAATAATTTTCAGATAAAATATTTTATCTGGAAAGGTGCACACATGCATTCAACTCGACAAAACAATAATCAATCTAATGTTTTTTAATGGCTTTAGGATTAGTTACTTTTTGTATGGAACAAAAAGGATGGCATACAAGAGAGAGAAAAAGATTTACCACTCAAAGAACAAAAACAGGTAAAGAGAATCGATGAGATAGTAGAAAAGGAAGAATGTATAATATGAAAATCTATTCTATCAACAGATGAATTGATATCTATTTCCTTTGTAAATTAAAATTATATACAAACCAAGGCAAACCATTCCAAAATCAGATACATAAGGCTAACCTGGCGAACCGCAAATATATTCTCCCTGCCTAGGGTAATAATAAAATTGGTACTACAAATATTTAACATGACTTGTTAATAGAACAGGGACAGTTTTTTGAAGTTTCCATTTGCTAAAAGTGGTTGCAAATTGTGGACCAACTTTATTCAAATGAAAAATAATTTTGTGTACCAACCTATAAACTAACAGGTTTCTAAAAAAAATCCAAATCCTAGTGGGTCGCAACCTGACCTACTTCTTTAATATTAATGAGGTAAGTCATAAATTGGTATTTTACAGCTTTTACCCCCAGTTTTGACCTACCAGAATGTAACAAAGGAAGTCTTCCATGATGTGATAATTATCACACAACTTGAAGTCCCAATCCCTGTGCAAACATGCGTTTCTCTGTGATCGCATTTAAATAAACTAAAAAATATTATTAAATGCAGCCAATTTTCCTTAAAGTAAACAGGGGTATTTTAAAAGGATTGCCGTTGGCCCCTGCACCTCTGCCTACTCTCCCAAAAACTTGTTTTTACACTCACAAAGTGGAATCCCTTCCTTTTTTCAAACTTGTTACTATCCCAACTCGGGATTCAGTAACTTTTCAATGCTTTGCAACTGGATTTCAGTCACTGAGTATTGATACTTACCATAAAAAAATCACTATTTCGAGGGGATGAGCTAAACACAGCCTTTCCGAATAGCGATTCATTATGCCTTTCTAAACCCATGTTTCGTTTGGTAACCAAAACACAAAATAGATTAAGTGCATTTATAAAAGCCGTCGAGTGGATTCAAGGAATGTGATTTACTGAATCACAGGCTTTGTAACCAACAAATACCTTTGTACATGTGGCCCTAAATGTCATTTGTATTTCCATGTTCCCAAATGATACACACAGATCCTAGAATGTTTACATCTGATAGTACTGTGTAAAAATATTGACTTTCATTTAATAATTGCAAACAGTTCAACAGAATTGAAGAAGAAAAAGGTTAGACATGAAACTGGTTCCTGAATGTACATTGGAGAGAGAGAGGAGAAAATGTACAGACAGCATGATTGTTGCATACCCAACATGCTCAACCCATGCAATTCTCTTTTATGATTAACAGAAA
Organism: Lissotriton vulgaris; assembly: GCF_964263255.1. Taxonomy (NCBI): domain Eukaryota; kingdom Metazoa; phylum Chordata; class Amphibia; order Caudata; family Salamandridae; genus Lissotriton; species Lissotriton vulgaris. The sequence continues at coordinate 1,131,120,898 of NC_141689.1, read as the reverse complement.
CGGAGCATGAGTATTTTTTGTGCAGCTTTTCAGTGTAGACAGGAGACTGTTTGTAAATCTCAGCTACTGCTGCAAAGACAGTTCCTTCTGACCTGTAACACACAGTGTACATAAGCAATTTTTCAGATTGTAGATAGGCAATCTTTGTAATGTATACTGCACCAGTTCCGAAAATGCAGACACTAGATGCTACTGTAAGCTCACTGAAATGCCAAAGGCCTCCATTTTAGGCTTTGTCTGTCAGGGCTAGCAAGGTTGAATTGTCAAGGCTTGCTCTAGGAGGGTGAATGTGAAGAATGCCTACTTCAGACGGCACACGCGCCACTCACAATATTTAGCTTGTCGAAGCAGTGGTATTATTTTGGTAAAAAGTATGCAACTTTTATTATACATGAATCAAACAAGCTAAGGTGTAGCATCTGGTCCTCATCCATGTCGCTTGCATGGTAGAAAATATCAGAACATTGAAGAGTAGACTAGAACAGTGGAACCTTGCAATCAGTTCTAGAATGTCGACTGAGGAGCCTTCGCCCTTTGGAACTAGTAGTTGGCATTCTGTGGCTGAGGAATATGGAATAAATGTGAAGCAACTCTTCACTTTCTTGTCTGCTTATTGAGTAAGCCTCTTATCTTTCTTTAGACAATAGTTACTTAAGGATATTTTATGAAAAGGCACATTCTTAGGATTCTTCCAGCAAATACACTTATAAAAACTTCCACACTTAGCAGAATGGGTGTATTGCTTAGGACGTCAGGATTACAATGATCCACAACTGTAACCTAATATTTTGGTAATTGTCCTTAGACCCTTATCTGTATTCAGAACTCATGTAGCCGTTTATGGCCGCTGCACTGGAATTGTAGATATGCGTTAAATGCAATCGGTGGCACACATTCTTTAGCAGGGGAGCAGAAGCTCTGCAGTGTCAGTCAGCCATGGAAATGCGTTCACATGTTGAATGTGTGGTGCAGAAAGGACATGGCTGCACAGGGCGGCTGCATGAGAGTCACAACCTTAATGACTGTCAAAGGCATGTAGAGGTGACAGTATCTTCGACATGTACTCAAATCATCTATGGGCTGGGTCAAGATGTTCCTCTTAAAGGGTCAAAGCCAGCCTCATGCTTGCAGTACTTTGGTGAGTAACCATCTCAGAAGTACTTCTGTGATAGGGCTGGGCCAATGAATATTGTATCTGTTTAATCAAAGGAGGGAGGGAGAAACAGATATTAAATTGGCTTCCATTAGGTACAATCAGAATCAGAGGAGAATGAATCGCATGTCCAGTTTTTGCCAGGGTCTTGGGATCTCATGTTTTGGTGCCCATTATTCACATTTAGGGTGGGTTTATGTTGATTCTCCCCTCTGTTGGTTAGGTGAATAGCATCATCGTTGGATCTTTTATCACTTGAGTGCTCAATTCTCCAAGTGATCTACGTTCCTCCACCTGACGGGAGACTGTTTGGTTTTTAGACTATTGGGATTAGAGAGTGAAGAAGTGTCTGAAAGGTGTGAGTGAGATTAAAATTACCTCCACTTCTTAGTTCGGACTTTTATTTACCAAGGAAGGGGCAAGATTAAAAGGGTGGGTAATGCTGTGGTGGAAGTCTTAATGTTCCACCACACCTGGTGTTAGGTCATGGTAGGTCGACATGTTTCGGCCCGGGTCTGTGGGCCTTCTTCAACACCAAAGTGAAGCTGGCTACCTTTTAGGTCACTTGCAGATGACTGTTGGGAGGGGGGACTCTCACTTTGTGATATCCCATTCATGCTTGTGCTGACTCCTTTCTTCATTTCTTCCAAAGAGCAACAGTCCGCTCCTTGAAAAGTTATAGAAAAAAAGGTGTACCTATAACTCACACAAGAAGTTGAGTGATTGGCCTCACTGATGAAGAGGGGTAAGGGACTTACTTACTCACTGCAAGCGACCTAAATATCATACCTCAAAGTTAATTGGAAGAAGTCCTGCATGTTTCTGTTAGGCCATGGACTTGACAATCACAGGGGTGCTGCAATGCAAGATAGGGAAGAATTGCAATTTAGCATGTTAAAACCCGGAGATAAACACATATATCATACAGATAAAGACATTGTGGAGGGCAGAACTCTTACATCGCTTCATCAATTCTGTTCCTTGTGGTTCATTGATCTGTTATCCCCTCTGGGTTCAGTGACAATAGCTAAAATGTTAATATTGTCATTACTGCTATATTTGTTTGCAGCACTACTGGTGCTCCTATCCAAAATATTTTTCAAGGAGCTTACCGGTCTCCTATCAAACTAGATGTTGGAGAATGGTAGGAAAACTGACACACTAAATAAACTGCAGTTGCATTGTTTGGAAAGGGGATTGGGTGCCTCCAACTATGAAATGTACTATGTTGCAACACGATTGCAGTGGCTGCTTCATAAGTTGGGAAATGTTCACAGTTCAGATAAGTCAAATGTAATGTGGGTCCTCAGTGGTGAACTTACATTCACCTGGATAACGAGCCCTTTCAAAAAGCACTGGCCACCAAGACCGACCTGATGCTTGTGGCAACAAAATGCTGATAGAAATATATACACATATATTCAGGTAGCCCCCCCCCCCATAAGCTCTGCAGCTACCTTTATGGATACTGCCTGAGATAAAAGGTGCCAATGCTGAGGCCTGATGTGGATCTATGGAAGGATGCTGGAGTGACACTTGTTATTGACTGTTATACAGAAGGAAACCTGAACACAGTCCAGGATATAAGAGACACCTATGGAATATCTTCATTTTATATGATATACCACGACACAGCATGGTACACATATGAGGTGGGGACAGGGACAAGCAGAGCCAACTATATTGGCGCTTCCACAGGGGTTGATATTGTATGGCAATGTACGGAAAGACATCACTGTGCTTTACAATTTACTCACTATACCACAATACACTGCTGACCTCGAAATCAAGGGTCACTGTGTAAATGACTTTAGTACAGAGATCTCCAGTGAACAATGGAGGAGAATTACAGAACAGGTAACAAAGGCCTTTAGGATTCTGAGATTTCAATATACACAGTTTAACAATGTATGTTTGATGGAACATCTTCGGAGCGCCCCAGTTGCCGGCAACCCGAGGTGGGTTTTTACCAAATGGTGTGGGAATGTCCGGTGCTAAACCGCGGATGGGGGAAGTGATGGAGGGTGTTTCACTGCTAGTAGACCACAGCATACCCCTTCACCGGAACTTTGTCTGCTAGGTGTAATGCCAAGTCCCAAAGGAAACAAATATTTGTGAAGGTTTGTATACTTTTTAAACACTGCATTGCTAAGTCGTGGAAAGCCTGCATGGATCCTGATACTGAATACTGGCTATGGGACTTGCAAAAGTGGGCCAGAGTGGAAGCAAATATTATCACACTGGCCTGACTGTGGGATGGAAGGGACCCAGTTGGGACAGTCTGGGTGTGTATTTCACAAAATAGAAAGCTAAAAATAATGTTGGACCACCTCGACTCAATGGGCAAGAGATTTCACTTGAAACAGGGATGGAAATACTGTCTGCATGCTGCATGCAGGACATTGCAACATTCACCACCCCAACCACCTTTTTTTTCAGGGCTCACGATATGCAAACCCAAGTTAAGTCAGATATGAAAGTTTGTATACAAAGCTTCCTGGCTGCCATTATTGTTATCCCCCATTCAACTCGGAGAGGAACCGAGATGGCTGCACTCACAGATGGTCTGGACTCCTGGGAAGCTTTGGGACCACATGATCTCACTACCTGTGTTACCTACTTGCTCTTTTGTGCTTTTTCATACTCTTGTCACCCATGGGTACCTTGGACACAGGGCCTGGCTGCATGCTGTTTAAGTGGGGACTTGGATAACAGTGGGGAGTTGGTTGCAGGCCGAGGCTGCAGGCGAGACCTTGCGGCCAACCCCACAGGTGCACAGCCAGAGGCAGCGTAGAGTTAGCTTTACATTGACAATTACAATATTACTTTACTTTGAAAAAAAACTAGAAATTGACTGAAAAAACCAAAGGGTAAAGACGTCATAGTTAGGAATTATAATTATATTTTACTTACATTTTTTTAAAAACCTTCACTGAAAAAAACAAAGGCTAGAAAAGTGTTTTGAGTAGTTGAAAAATCTAGTGAGAATGTAATGTTTTAAACTAAAAAACACTGAAATCCACATTTTCTAGTTGTCTCAAATAACTTGTTTTTAAATATATTAAATTTTTCAAAATAAAGACTGTGTCTCTTGTCCCTTGGGGTCTTGCTCCACTTCAGTCCGCAAAGCGAGGAAGGTGATCCACGGGCCCCAGCTATCCCTAGGTTGAGAATGTGTTGGCATGAGCTCCCACTAGGCTGTGAGTCGCTCCTGGCAGTATTTCAAATCTTTCAGCCAGCAGCTGAGAGCGGGGTGAGCCGCCTGCCCCAGTGGATGACCACCCTACGTTTAGCTAAGGGAAGCAGCTTTGCAGTCATTCGTCTAGCCACTAGGGGAACATCTTTCACGCATCCCAGCAGTCAGGGTTGACCGCTGTGAAAAGTCACCCATGATCAAAGCAATGGTGCTAAAGACTTCAGTCCAGAATGCAGATATCATGGGGCAGTGCCAGACGAGATGCACAAAAGTGGCAGAGGGTTCCACGCAACTCAGACACCTCATTTCCTCCACAAGGCCTATCTTATGTAGCTGGATACGTGTGCATTATGTTCTGTGGAAGAAGTTGAGAATTAGTGTAAGTCTGTAGTTGGATGAAAGGGCACCAGCCTGTGCTCAGCGATAGTACCATTATTCCTCCAAGACAGGTGGGGTTGTGTTTACCATCAAGCAATTTGGGCCGTTGGTACAACCACTGGGGCCTTCTTTCGTATTTTAGCATGGAGCCGGTGATAAATGTGCTTGGGGATGAGATCATGAGGATTCTGTCAAGTGTCTTTAGTGTCGGGGGAGGTTGATAGTAAAGTAAGACATCCAGAACTGTGTGAGAAGGATTATCCATTATACAACGTGATTGGATAACCTGCTCTTGAGGGTAAAGGTCCTCAAGCATGCTAAGACTCAGTTGCTGGGCTCAATGACAGGCTCACTCACCACAGACCAGTGGTTTGCTGGGTGCACAGAGACAGTAGGCTTATGTGAGTTGTCACAGGTCATCTCATGCCCATAATGTACATGCCACCATATCCATTTCAGCACAAAGGCACCGAACCAATAGGTAAAACCCAGTGGGCAGTGGGCCAGGGGTCACATGGTCAGCCTCATGGGGGTGTGCGGCTAGAACAGTGTGGGATGTATCCAGAAATGAGGAAGCTGGGCCTGGGCATAATAGAAATATAATTCCATGTCGGGGTAGGAAGGGTCAGCATCTCTCATGCAATTCATGGCTGTTTGCCAGCCCATGTCAGGACCACCAAATTTGAGCAAAGTTGCCTGAGGAAATGTCTCTTGAGGGAGATCGGAATGTTGATAAACAGAGAAACTTGGGAAGGATGACCATTTTGGCAATTAAATCTTTCCCACCCTGAAGAGGGGTAATCTGGAATAGGCTGGTATTTGCTCCTCCAGCCACACTTAGGCTCTGCCACAATGTATCCTCCAAAGATTGTTCATGTCATGGGTGAATCATATGCCCAGGTATCAAACTGTGTTGCGTATCAATGGGGAGACCCGAAAGACTACCAGACCCGGGTTAATAGTACAGTACAAAAACAAAATGGTCAGATAGTGTACAATAAATTTAAGTATGCACAGTGAATCACATCCAAAATGCCAAGTTATTCAGAGTCCAAAGGATTCGATCTCTGATTTATTATGCTGTTTTTGTTAATCGCAACGCAGTTGCACAACACTCATCAATTATGCTGCCGGATCCGGAGACGGCTGCTCCTTAACAGACAGCAGATTCATCTTCGAGATGACAGTGATCGGATGACCTGCCATTCTCCTCGTCACGTACACGGAAGGCCGTTCATCTTTGTGAGAGCTCTTTAGAGCCCACATCTTCTACATTCCCAGCATAAAGACACAAGCTGGAAGCGATAATAGGTGCCCTACAACAGTCCTGATGAAGATCCCACCCTAAGGCTGAACTCACCTAGTTCTAGTTCTAGGGGTTGAAACGGTGACAAATACCTAACAGATTACAAGCAAGTACAATTGTATATGACTAACAGTGTCCATATGAAGCTATGTAATTTATGTGGAACAACTGACCTATGTTTTAGGCCGGATCAGTATCACAATGCAAATTTGATGGATATATGTCACACCACTTTGTCCATGTCCACTACCCTCACAAGTCCACAATGTTCATAAATACTACTCTTCCCTTTCCCTAATCCTGAGCACCAAACCGTGTAAATATTTGTATATATACTAAGTACCAGTTGATGAGCATTGTGCAACTGCGTTGTGATTAACAAAAACAGCATAATAAATCAGAGATCTAATCCTTTAGACTCTGAATAACTTGGTATTTTGGATGTGATTCACTGTGTATACTTAAATTTATTGTATACTACCTGACCATTTTGTTTTTGTACAGGTATCAAACTGGTTCTCGTGCTCATGTGAGTGGATGCTCAGAGTCAATTTAGTGGGTTGCTGGGATGAGTGGAAATAGGATGGAATTTGACCTGTTTATGAGAATCCCAGATTGTCGGCTACAGTGGATCAGCTCTTGAATTATCGGTGCAATATTAGTCTGAGGGTCTCGAACATAGAGTTTAACATCATCTATGTACATAGAAATTAGTATCCCATGGGCAGTGAAGCCTAATCGTCCTTGTGAATGATGTTGTTGTAATCTGGCCACCAAGAGTTCCATTGCAATCTCAAAGAGGAGCAGTGACAGGGGCCAACCTTGTCTGCTGCCCCTAGATATGGGGAAGGAGTCTGATGTGTCACTGTTGACTAGCAGTCTTGCAGTGGAGAGGTGTGGAAGAGTTTAGGCAGGCACAGGTATCTGGGGCTCATCCCTATGTGGACAAGCAACTGAAAGAGATACAGCAGTTTTAAAGAGTCGAATACCTTGGTGGCTTCAAGTAAGTGGTGCTCAGCTGGGGGTCTATGAAGTGCATGAGTGCAAATATGGTGCGGAGATTGTGCGCAGTGGAGTGACCCGGAACAAAATCAAATTGACCAAGGTGAAAAATGTAAGGAAATTACTTTTGCCAGTATTTTGTTATTGACATTGATAGGAGTTGGTAAGAGTCACAGCTGTGCACAGTCTTGTTATGCTTTAGAATGGTGACAATAACTGATTTGCGTAGGGAAGGAAGTAATATGCCCACTAAATAAGGATTCCTCATACATCCCTAATACGTGAGGGGCTAGGTTTGAGGTGTATTTCATTGCAGAGGGCTGTAGTAAGGCCATCTACTCTGGGCACCTTGTCCCTGGCCATACTCTGGATAATATCTTTGACTGTGAAGGGCTCATCTAGATATAGACGATGGACATAGTCCAGCCAGAGGAGTTGAATCAACTAAAAGAATAAGTTCAGGGTATCTGTGTCTGGAGTCGATGCTGCATGATACAAGTCTGTGTAGTAGTCAGTCATGACATGAAGGATGCTGTCTGGGTCTTGTATGAGTACATTGCTAGTCATCTGTAAGTTGAGTAACATAGTCACTAGCCCAGGCCTTCCTGAGTAGCCCCAGCAGTGTCTTACCTTATTGGTCTCCCTTCCCATAGTGTCTGCCACCTCCTGCCTGACTTGGTAGTGGGTTTCTCTAACCATTGCTTCACTGTACTCCAACATTTTCTCTCTAAGGGCACCTAGCATCTTGGAGTCCACAGTCACAATGTATGTAAGTTCAAGCTCGTGGATGTTGGCCTCCTGCTGGGTCAGTTTGTGTGCTGTGCTTTGAGTATACCTGACTGTTTAGAAATGCAGGCCCCCAAATAACACATTTGAAGGCTTCCCAAAGTGTATATGGGGAGTCCACTGTGTGCTCATTATGAGTGAAATATCCGATTATCTCTGTGTGGATCTCATTACAAAATACAGGGTCTCTGAGTGCATGAGGGGCAAGCACAGACCCTGTGTAGGAAAGTGCCAGATACCTGATGCTAAGTTGACCGGGTGTGTGCTGGGATCCTGCTAGCCAGGCTCCAGCACACCTGAGCCAACCTGTAAGCCTCTTGTAAAGGTATCCGCAGTACCAAGGGCCTGGGTGACCATAGAGGGCCTCTGAGGGCTGCAGCATGTATTAAGCCACCCTCAGGGACCCCTCACCTTAACATTCACACGCTGCCATTGCAGGCTGCGTGTTTTTTGTGCAGACCAAACCGAAGAGTCAACATGGCCCACATCACTGTGTGCCATGCCCACCAACACTGCCTGTGGCATGGTTAAGTCACCCTTCTAGCCAATAAAGAAATTTTCACAAAAAAAAAAAGTCACCCTTCTAGCAGGCCAGTCTGAAGATGACTTTTTTGGAGGCTTTTGATTTATAGATTTGTTCGGGATTACTCTCCAGTGCATTTATGACAATGTAGCGGTGCCATCACTAATATAGTATGGACAGACGACATATACTCCACAGATTACAGATCTCACATTATCACATGGGAGGACCCTTTTGTGTGTGATACAGTGCTTAAACTTACTACAGACTCGGGCTTAATTATTTATTACATTTTTTGCGACGATCGGAAATTGACGACGACAAGGCCCGGACAACCCGACAGCAACTACATCAGTTTGATACTTCATTTGACCCCTGAGTACCTGGACAGTTGTATGTATGATTACCAGGTTACGAAAATATGTAAGGTACGTTACCAAATTCGGGGCTCCAACCGCTTATACTGCTTTTCCTCGAATTGCTGAGAAAGAGACTTGTGAGACACGTTAACAGGCAGTTCACATTATGCGCTATAGACTCTGCGAGCCCATAATTTAAAACGGTAATGGCGCATTATTGCGAGGGATTGTTTAATGCGCAAAAGGCACAGGGACTGTTTACTGATTAACACACAAAGGACACAAAAACTTCAATCTATAAATCAATAGCAAACTTTATTGTGTCTCGTTCCTCCGCCTGTCATCGTCCCGCTTTTCAGACAACCAACAACACCAGTGGGCCCACCTTCGTCAGTACATTGGGATTGTGACTGTTCAAATTTACTTATTGCGGCAACACAAGTGGGCCCCACCTTCAACCACTACTTTGGAATTTTGGTTAAATCTACTTAAAGTGACTACGCCTGACTACTGCATAGGTTACATGGGCTTGGGAGGCGTTTACAAAAGGCTGGGAAGGATTTTCATCATAAACACGCATCTCGTTTTTCGAGTGTGTGCATTGTAATTGCATGATACTATATCATTACTGTTACAGCTGTGACACACACACGCAACTCATTGTGCGTCATGTTATCCAACTCATGTTGGCATCAGCGGTGATACACACTCCTCGTCATTTTCTTGTGTACCTTTGCACCAGCATCATCGGTGATACACACACCTCTCTTCCGCAATAATTCTGTATTTAATTTTTTTCTCCTTTTTCTCGCACGTAGGAAATTTTTGCTTTATTCATAGTTAGTATTATTACAGCTCATTATTGTCAAAATGAATGTTGCCAATTCTATTCCTGCACCGCCACCATTTCTTATGTCTTTTGGGGAACCTTCTATGGATTGGTGTGACTCCTTTCAAAATTATCTTGTAGCTCTAGATGGTTCTAAATTTTCTGCTGTTTGTAAGAAAGCTTTACTGTTAGGTGCTTTGGGGAAGGAGGCACAACGGATATTCAAGTATCTTCCAGTTTCACCACAAGAAGTAAATGATGTGTATAAAGATGCCATGGTTCGACTACGTACTAAATTTGCCAAACAGGAGAATGTGATCATGCAGAGACACAAATGTTATACTCAACCCCAACAGCCCAATGAACCCATTGATCAATTTGTGTCTAAATTGAGAGAGCTGTCTACTAAATGTCAGTTTGGTACTATGCAAGATGATATGATCAGGGATCAATTAATAGTACAATGTTATAGTAAGAAAGCCCAAGAAAGATTATGAACTGCTAGTAATCCGTCTCTAAAAGAAGCCATTACTATTGCTGAAGTAGTGGAAGAGTCTTAGAAGTGTATAAGGGAGTTGAAAATGATCCAACAAGATAAGAGTTTGGAAGTGGCTGTGTTACAATCTGGTAGTAGTGAGGTAGTGATTCCCAAATGTGGACAACAATTGAAAGGCATAGGCTCTGGTGGAAACATTAAGGTACCTAGGCCTTCTACTTCATCTTGGCAAAAACATAACACACGAACATGTTACAGATATGGCAGTACCTTTCACTTAGCTGACTCGAAGAATTGTTTTGCCATCGGTAAGGAGTGTTTGAAGTGTGGGAAAAAGGGACATTATGCACGTATGTGCAAGGCATCTAGTAAAAAGGTTGCTATGATAGAGGAAGATGAAGCCTCAATTATGGTGATCAAATCTGATGAAGCTTCTGAAATTGATAAAGGCAAGAGTTTACCATGTCCAAACGCATACTTTGGGATCAATTGGCAGAGTATGTCACTTATGGTGGATACTGGTTCAGTATTCACCATAATTCCCAATGTTTTGTAAGATGTTTCTTGCAAAAGTGTTAAATTGATACCTTCAGATGTCATTTGAAGGGTTATCAGGGTGCCAATATTGGAGTTTTAAGATATTTTGAGGCACACATCACTTTTGAGAAGAGATCAACAGATGGCAAGATTTGCTTGATGATGACATTATCGAAACTGTGGAGACTCCGGAGTGGTTATCTCCTGTAGTTATTACTCAAAAACAGGATGGTTCTCTTCATTTTTGTGTGTACCTGAAAAGTTTAAACAAAGTTGTTATAATGGATAACTTTCCACTCCCAAACATCAATGGGATCATGTCAAGTCTGGCTGGTGGTAAAGTGTTTTCAAAATTAGATCTACGCAGCGCAAACCACCAAATCAAACTCCATCCTGACTCTAAAGAATACACTTTGTTTATAACATCTGAAGGCACGTATCAATTCAATAGACTTCTGTTTGGCTTATGTTTTGCTGCCAGTGCTTTTCAACTGATAATTACAGAGATTTTGAAGGGCATTGATCGTGTGGTATTCTTCCAAGACGACATCTTGATTCATGGTGTGGATGTCAGCTATCATAATGCCATTTTGGATCAAGTCTTGTCACATTTGTTTACTGATGAATTGACTCTAAGTTAAGATAAGTGCATTTTTGCTGTTCAAGAGGTTGGTTATCTTGGTTATCATGTCAGCAAAGAGGGCATCCGACCTAAACACAATCTGGTCAGTGCCATAGTAAATGTAAGGAAACCAGATGACAGACAAATTAAGATCTTTCATGGGCATGGTGGAATACTATGCAACATTTGTCAAATATTTTGCACATAAAGTTAAACCATTGAGGGAACTATTGAGGGAGGGCAAGACATTTTCGTGGGGGACTGATCAGAAGAACGCCTTTAATTTGATTAAGGAGAACATTGTCAATGCCAATATTTTTACTTGTTTGCTTGCACATTTACTACCTTTTTGATTGTGGATGCCAGTGCTGTGGGCATTGGAGCCGTTTTAACTTAAAAACATGCCAGACAGGAAAGAACCATTGCCTTTGCATCTTACTCCCTAACCGAGGCGGAGAGAAACTATTCGGTCATCAAGTGTGAGGCATTGGCAGCTGCATGGGCAACTAGGCACTTCAGGGTTTTCTTGTGGGGTCTCACATTTAGCCTTAGAACTGATCACAAACCATTGCTAAAAGTGTTTGGTCCTGATGGCACTAACAATTGTTCTGGCAGCCTTGCTAGATTAGCTGTTAGTGAGCAAGATTTTGTGTGCTGAGTTGAATATGTACCTTGGTTGGCGTAACAGCATTGCAGATTGTTTGTCTAGGCTGCCGGATACCAAAGTAATTTCTAATGCCTTGATTAAGTAAAGTGTTGTTGCTTGTTTAGACGATCTCGCTGAAGATTTAGGTAGGTCTATTTCGAAAGAGGAATGGTTGGAAGTCATGAGGAAGGATATGACTATGGAAGGTGTTAAGATGATCAGAGAAGGTGTATCCAGGGAGAGTACTGTATTACCTGGTCTTAAACCCTTTGTACAGTAACAAGATGAAATTTCCACACAAGGTGAATTTATTGTGTTGAGGGGTGAGAAGTATATACCACATAGTCTCACAGGTCTCGTGTAATTGCTTTGGCCCATGAAGGCCATTTAGGCCAAACCTTAACTGAAAGAAAGATTTTGCTGGCCAGGAATGAATTATCATGTGAAACAATGGGTGGAGAACTGCGTGGGTTGCAAAGAGTCTGAGAAGAGGTTACATGTGGGTGTGCACAACTCCTCTGTTCCTCAACATGTGGTGGGTGAGGAAGGTGTTTGGCTGAAGGATTGTATGGACTTCATTGGTCCATTTCATTAATTGCAGGAAAATGAGAAATATGCCTTGGTATTGGTTGATTCAGCCTCTAGATGGGTGGAAGTAGCATTCATGAGAAATATCAATACACAATCCACCATCAAGGTACTCAGTGAGATATTCCGTAGGGCAGGCATACCTGCTACACTTCTGTTGGATAATGGCACACAACTTACTTCACAGGAAATGGAGCTTTACTTTGACTATGTGGGTTTGAGACACTTGCCTACATCCTTATATAATCCACAAAGTAATGGTTTATGCGAGAGAGTGACCAGGCTTGTAAAAGGTACTATGCAATTAGCATTAGCATCTAATGTTTCAGTACAACAGGAAATTAAAGAAATGCTTTGGGCTTACCGCACTATAGTGCATCAAGGTATGTCTAAATCTCTTTTTGAATGAATGAGGGTCAGACAAGCTGGTACAAAGATGGTTCCCACTTGGCTATTTCAGCATCAGATAGAGGTTTCTCCCTCTCTGCGTCATCAAAACGATTTCATGGGCAAAAGAAATGTGTACCCTGGTGATCTAGTAAAGGTCAAACCTGGCAGAATACATAAGGGGTTTAACAAGTTCAGAGGTCCTTTCCTGGTGAAGTCTGTGTGCCAAAATTATGTCAAACCACAAAATGGTGAAAACGTGGAATCTTAAAAGAGTAGCGTTGTACCAGAAACAAGTACACGTTTTGCCTAATATTCCTTCTTTACAGGTGGCACATTCATTGTCTGATGATACTTCTCATTGTGGTGATGGGAGGCCCATTCGTAAACGCAGATTACCTACCTATTTAAAAGATTTTGTATAGATTTTATTGTACAGGAAGGGACTTGTTATTGTTGTTTTTGATTTGTTTCTTTTATCACATGTGTATTTTGTTTCACATCTTACTTGTGTTTCAACACTATTTTAGGATGTTCTTTTCCCCATTACTTGATGTGTTATTTGAAAGGAAAGGGGATATGTTATATTAATTATTCGCCTATGTTGCTGCCTCAGCTTGTGCTGGCTCGTTTGGTTTGAGGTTGCGGAATGTCCCGGCCTTGTTTGTGGAGCCTGAGCTCGTCGTCACGTTGCACTTCGTTGCCTCAAGCCCAGGGTTCCGTGAGCGAGCAGTTAGAGAGTCGCGGTTTCTTAAACTGAGATGGTTGGGTTGTTCTTTACGAGCTTGGAAATAAATGCTCCCTTCAATTTACGACGGACTCCGGCTTAATTATTTAATACAAATGCTCAATCACATAAGCCAACATTACATTTACAACAACAAATAATGCCTACAAGTAAACAGACACAAGTTGTTAAATATTAAATTCATCCTCTGGGTAAACAACTGTAATTTTAAAATGATGCATAAAAAAACAGGTTCGGGGGTGGGTGTGATAAAATAGTGCCCTATCACAGTTTTTCAGCGCTGCTGGTGTTATGCTTGCCTCACATTTGTATCAATGTTCTCCTAATGGGACCTTCAATCCTCCTAAAGCAGATGTTAGTTTTTTATTAAACTGCGGGGCATATTCTCAAGAACGTGTGATAACAAGCGCAAAAGTAACTTAACGCAATTTCCAACATCGCAGTCTATTGTGGAAAAATTACGCTGTGTTAACGAAGCATTCTCAACATAGCGGTACCATGCAATAGTCTCCAGATATCGTGTCAAATGTCCACCTTAAAATCAACGCCACGTCGCAAAAATGCGAAACGCAAACGCAAAAAATCCTGTGATGAGGCCAATCGCGGTACAAAAAGCAGCGAAAACCAGCAACAGGCCTCCAAATCCCACGCGTCTGGTGGGAAAATGCACTATAAAAACTACAAAAACAACAAACCAGGAAAAATCCAAAGCGCGTAGCAACATGGATGCACCATGACCGAGCGCAGAGGCCAACTCAAGCCCCACAACCCCCACAGACCACCAGCAAGGAACAACGGGGGTGGGGACGGCCAAGGAGAAGAAGGAGAGGGAGAGGAAGACGGGGTGCAGTCCACAGCAAAACCAGATCTGCGTCACGGAGGTGAAAGAACACTACCTTCAACTGACACACAAGTAGACCACTGGGAATGCAGTTGGAGTGTAGAGGAGGACAATCGAGGAGGCCAAGAGGCACTGGCAGGATGTGAAAATCTAAACCAGGCAGAAAGCCGCTGCCAACAGGAAGGCAGCAACTGCGACAGGAGGTGGTAGTCCTGCACCATTGGAGGATATGGAGGCCACAGTCATCAGTGTGGGGATGACGGTGCAAGGAGTAGGGAGTACGGACACAGATCAAGAGGACCTGACACAACATCAACAGGTTGTGTAATGACCAGGGATTGCGGGAACGGGGGAAGATTAGCACAATGGCTCACAGGCACAACGAGGAGTAGCAAACGGCACACTCACAATGACCCTGGATCATGCCCCTGATCCCTGTGGTACGCTCCAGCACACACACATTGCAAGAACAGCATACCCACACTGACAACTATGTGGTACAATGTGCAAACCTGACACTGCAAGACAGAGGACACAACTGGCTCCGCACACAAGCAGAAACAGGCCTACTACATCTGACAGAGCTGGAACCTATGAAATGGAAATGCACGTGTACAACCTCACACCAGTCATGTAGTCCAAATGTACACGGTCCCACATCCAAATCCTGCACTTCCCAAACAGTTACAAAGTACATTGTCATACAGTCTGCATGTAAACAAGAACAATGCACCAACATACATGTCAACACAATGTCAACATGCATCTCCCCTTCACATTACATAGCGACATACAACACCTCCAGCAGAGCACAGAAGACCACACATCAGTGATGCCAGAGAGGACCACCACACCTGCGGTACTGATGCCCTACAACAGCCCATTGACATCCCACGCAATCCACCACCTGGACCCGGGCAGCAAAGTTACTTAGAGGAGAACACACACCCTGCAACAGACCATACAGCAGGAAGCACCCGCAAGCACAGAGGCTCAAGACACTTTACTGACCACACATGGAACCCCAATGCCAGGTGTCAGAACGCCAAATGTAGGTGGCTGAACAGGTGCGGATGGGGTCTGAACCCATGGAAGGCGAACTAGATCACATTTGTGGGTGTGTATTATCCTTCAGAGACCACCAACACCCCACAAAGGAGACCCACACTGCTATAGAGACACATGCAGATACACATTCCCACACCTACGTCTGGGTTTGAGTGAGTATGGTTTGAATGGTGGTGTGTGAATTTGGCTTCTATTTCCCTACCTGGTTTTATATTGTATGTTATATTTACTGTCTTTTTCTTGTATGATTATTTATGTACTTATATAACTTAAGTTGATGTAAAAACAAAAAAAAAATATATATATAAATATATAATGATGAAAACATTTTTGATAAAAGAAATGAAATAAAATAATATAGTTTTGTAATTGTTGGAGTATTTGTTTATTGATGAATAAGTTATCTTGGTTGCCCACATTATACATTTGGATTAATTTGTGTGTATAATAATTTAAGGTCTGGAGGGAGATTACTTTTTTGTTCTGTTATTATTTTCCCTCGTCTCCCTGACCTTTATTGTATTCCAGAGGGGGTACCCTACATATTGCATAGCATTCACGGCTTTTTAGCTGTAGGACGTTCTACTCCAGTAGTTGGTGTCATCATTTATTGTAAGTATATTGATTGGACCGTTTTCCTTATTGCTTTGACGTTAAGTGGTTCGTAATTATTTGTGGTCACTTGTTGCAGTCTGTCTACTGTTGTGTTGTGTATGAAAATGTAAGTTTTGTGGTTGTGCCTATTAAGTCTTGTTTTTCATTTTTCTCTTTTTTGTTTTCTTTGTGTGTAGTAATTGTTGGATTTTCTGGGTTTAGTTTTTTTCCCCTTTACACACAGGTTGTTAATGACGCTGCTGGGTGAGTGAGAATTATGGAGGGATTAAAAACATTTGGTTTTACCAATGAAGATTTCTCGGTATTAATGGGCCAGGTTATGGCTAGTGATAACCCAACCTCCCCCCATCAAGGTGATAATACAGAATGGAACAATCTTTTAAATTTGAGAAAAAACTCAAACGTATGGAGTCTCATGCGCATTTTATGCGCGAATATTTAAAAGCAGGGATTATACCGTCTGGTTTGAGGTTGCGGAATGTCCCGGCTTTGTTTGTGGAAATCCGGAAATTCCTGGAGCGGTGGTCACATATTGCAAAACGCTGCTCCAGGGATTGGATGCTTCTCATAATAGACACTGCAAGGGAAATCATGGAAGTCTTGAACCAAGAAAACTTGGACTTGGAGGATAAATTGAAATACTCAACTGCTTTAGAAGAAGCAAAAGCATCATTTGCAAAAGTCAACGCAGACATGCAAGATTTTGAAACGTACCTGATGAATAAAAAGACAAAAAAATTAAGGAAGGATATCAGCTGGTACTCCCAATAGAAAGCATATCCTTATCTCCATACATCTTACTATCAAGATTGGAATCAAGGATCTGGTCAGGCCAAGGGTTATCAAGGAAATAATTATAGGAGGAGAATTATTAATGTTTCTGATACCTACTCATCTGATTCCGACAATGATAACTACCAGGAAATAGATGGGGATCGTTATGACCCAAGACAGGGGGAAGACAAACTGGCCAACGTTCGTTTTGTGGTCAATCTCCTTTTTTACCGAGGGGTCAGTACAGAGGCACGAACAGGAGATGGGCACCAGACAGGGGGGATCCCCAACAGATGGCCCTTCCACATCAGCAGCCCTACATGAAGACCCGGAACCAACAGTATTGGTGGTAGGGGGTCCTTCGTCCATGGTTGAGGTTGTCAACAAAGATACACTACCTATTTTTAATCTCTCCCCTACAAATTTGAGTTTAGATGAACGATCTGTCCTTAGTCGGGGCCTTTCCTTTGTCCCATACACTCGACCAAATATCTTTAAACTACATGAGGACCTGTTCTCCTGTTTTCGAAAAGTGAGATTACATTTTTTTTCTTGACCGTCCATTTGAACAAAATGAGGAAAATCGCTCACATTGTAAACCTCGTCCCAATTTAAACCAACTCTTGATATGGTGGGGCCTGAGGTTAAGATATTTGAGCAGAATGTCTCAGGGAGATTGCCCGCATTGTCACATCTCAAAATGCCCGTGGTAATCTGTCACATATTGAGAATCAGGATATAAAAAATATTCAAGAAAATAAAGATCTGGTTATCAAACCATGTGATAAGGGTGGGGGATAGTCCTGATGAAACAGTCAGATTATAATGATAAAATGCTTTAAATGCTAGCTATCCCTGAGCATTATAAAAAGTCACACCCTAGAGAACTGACTAAGTTAAGAACCACCATTGAGGAAATGACAGAAAAGGTTCTTGAATTGGGATACATTTGTCAAGAGGAATTTATTTTCTTTGATAAAACATGCCCAAAAAGACCGGCCCTGTATGGGCTACCAAAAACCAATAAAGATGTTGAGAATCCCCTTATGCGTCCCATCATCTCTACTATCGGTTCCAGTATGGAACCCTTGTCCAAGTTCGTGGATGCTTATCTGTGTCCGTTGACACAGAATTATGCCTCGTATATCGCAATACAGGTGACATTATAAGCAAGATTGAGGGTATGGTTTTAAATCAAAATACTGAGATCCTTGTAATGCTTGACAGTGAGGCTTTATACACAAATATTCCTCAATGTCAAGCGTTAGAAGCAGTCGCCGCCCTGTTGCAGAGGTCGACTGGAGTGCTTCGAGATAGTATTGAAGAACAACTACTTTGACTTTAATGGCACTATTTACCAGCAGCAACTATTTTGACTTTAATGGCACTATTTACCAGCAGCTGAAGGGGACCATCTTGTGCTCCCAGAGTAGCCAATATCTACATGGGTGAATGGGAAATTAAGCATGTCTGCAATGAGGCGTCTCCATTTTTCGATCAGGTCGGTTTGTGGAGACGCTTCATTGATGACATCTTTTTTGTTTGGTAAGGAGACAATGTGTCACTACAGGAGTTTATATTGTGGCTGAATGTGAGTGATGCCAACTTGAAAATCACTGCACACAGCAGTTCAATCAGTGTGGAATTTCTAGACATTTTCGATATTAGGTACTAATGACTCCCTGGAGGTGAGTTTATTGCGGAAGCCCACGGTAAAAAATACTATCTTTCAGTATAGTAGCTACCATCCGACCTGTCAGAAGGACTCCATTCCCTTTTGAGAATTTCTGAGGGTCGGGCGGAATTGCTCAAATATGGCTGAGTTTCACAAACATGGGGATGCCTTGAGGACACGCCTTCTGGCCAGAGGGTATCCCCGTAGATTGGTACGACACCCGTACAAAAGGGCTAAGTATTACAACCGTGATGCCTTATTGAAAGGCACACGTCGTATGCCCCAAGATCGAGTTGTATCTGTCGTTAACCATTCTGCCCTGAATTTTAAAATCAAAAACATAATTCAAAGGAATTGGAAAATTCTTAATACTATTGAGAGTGAGACACAATTGGAACAACCATTAGTGGCTTACCACAGAAATCGGAATTTGCGAGATCTTCTGGTCCACACAAGACCAGTGGTGAGCACTTTGCATAAGACCTCTTTTACGGGTTTGCCAGTAATATCAGGCAACCACAAATGTGGATTGTGCCACGCCTGCGAGGCCGCTATTGTTACAGAATCAATCTGCTATCATGCCGTAATATTACGCTGTGTGACTTGACTAAATGTAGAAGCCAAAACATAGTAAATCTGCTCATGTGTCCGTGCGGGTTAGTTTACATCGGGGAAACCGTGCAAGAATTTAGAGTTCGATTTAGCGAGCATAAATCAGCTATAGG
The DNA here is from genome assembly GCF_964263255.1 of Lissotriton vulgaris. Taxonomy (NCBI): domain Eukaryota; kingdom Metazoa; phylum Chordata; class Amphibia; order Caudata; family Salamandridae; genus Lissotriton; species Lissotriton vulgaris. The sequence goes on along the minus strand of NC_141689.1, from coordinate 1,131,101,644 downwards.
AACCAGGAAGATGGCAGCACCATTTGCCCAACATTGTGTGGACAAAGATCATTCTGAGAATTATATTAGATGGTGTGTTTTAGAAAAAATAAGAAACAAAGCGGGATTCCCTATTGATGTTACACTAAAAAGAAGGGAAACCGTTTGGATTTTTACACTGGACAGTGTGAAACAGGGGCTTAATGAAGACATCCAATGGCATGTGACTCAATCGTGGTAATTTACTTAGCAATTCTCACCTCTATGTAATGGAAAATGGGTCAGGTCCATGGGTTTAGTCACGTTGCAAGCTTTAGTCTGCTGTTGGAATGTTTTGAGATTTGGTCTTTGGGCCTAATTGACCTGTTAGGCTTCACTATACAGTACTCTCCTGGCTTTGCTTTAAGCAAATGAGAATTGTTGCCTTTGATAATTGCCCTTATTATTAGATATGGGAAGATGAGGAATGGAAACCACACAGTATATGTAGTTTTCGAGGTTGGTGCGACCATCGATGGTGGTGACACCATTTTGTGTTACTAGGTGTAGGTGATTATTGGTTGCCAATATAATAGTTTGAGGATACAGTGATATTCTCTGGAAGCCTTGACATGCCGGCAATTTAAAACACTGTTTTTTAGATACATCATATTGGTCTAAAATATTGGGACATCGTTTGTTGGAATGGGATATATACCATATTGGCCTTAAATATTGGGACATCATTCATTGGAATTACCTAACTTTTATTCTTGCGCCGGTTTTGATTTTTGGGGGGCACGGGGTTTTTATGGTGCCCTCGACTCTGGCGGTTTGTTCATCTGTTAACTACGGTTATTGGTTTGACTTTGAAGAAATGGCACTTTTTTAATATTACAGCATTGTTAGAGGCCCATCTACCTATCTCATTTAGAGTCGCCTTGTAATTTGTGACTTGCCAATTCCTCTAAGATGGCGGCGCTATCTTTTCCATCTTTGTGACTCACCTACACTCGCTTATGGTGGCGTGAATGTTCAAATTTTGTCCATCATTTATTTTTTGGGATCGGCCTATATGTACAGAATAGGCATTAAGAAATACGACGCAGGTCGGCCTCATTATGCATTTTCAACTCGCATTGAAGACGCTGTGTGGTCTCTTTTATCTTTGTGATTTACCTTTTGGATTACGGCATGACTTTTTTACAGTGTCCATCCTCTGTGTCTTGAGATTAGCCTACAGAGAGGTGTAGTAGTCATTCCCTAATGTGACGTAGGCGGGCCTCTCAATGTTTTTGCGGGGTAGCCTGGGCCGTGTTTATTATCCTTCTAAGATGGCGGCGTAATACCATCTACGTCGTCCATTGTTTGTTTTTGTAGCATAGGCCACAGGTCTGGGCGTTTGGATAAACATGCGCATCCTGAGAGAGGATTCGAGTATATAAAGCGGATCTGCTTCGAGAATTCAAATGACGGGGAGGATCCGAGGACTATGTGTGCTATTGGTTATGCTGGCCACTAACCACTATGGAAGGTGAGGAGATAGTAGGCTGTGTCTCATTTGCTGTAACAAGTACTGCTTGGTCGTGTAGGGAATATCCAATCAAGGGTGATGTAACGTAAGGGGATAAGGGGTATGCAGCTCATTTCTCTCGAGCAATGTATTGGTTTTCGAAATAGAGGTGACTATTTTGACAGGATTTGGTAAGGAATTCTGCTTGTAGCTGTGGGTTGGATATTTTGAACCGACATGGATTCATTTGTAAGTGAAATGCAGCAGTAATTGAGGACATTCATGATAATGTGTAGCTGGTGTCATTTTATTTTTCAGCTAACAGAGATTGAAGCTCACTGCCTAAAGGTACAAGAGCAGGAGGTTTTGTGGCTGTTGAGAGAGATACCAGTAGTTTTGAGGTAAAACATTAGTTAGTAGTTATCTTGGAGAAGAACTGTAAACTGTTCAGACATCTAGTGATGACGTGTGACGTGTTGCCTTATACTTTGTTCACAGTTAAGGTGGATATTTACTATGAAAAAGACATGCTGCATAAATGGATAATTCTGGAAGATATAACCCATGCCTCATAATGTATATTTGTTGTAAGGGAACCTCTTCGTTGCATTATAGACATATAGGTGAGGGCCAGCTTAGTTATTGTGCTGGGAATTCATATAATGTTTAATACTTTTTTAGTGTCGTCATTTTGTGAAGGCTTGAGAACATTGGCTATTCCGCGCATCAGGATTCTGAAAGGTGAACTCTCAGCGCGACTGTACTTGTTCTAAAGGTACCTTTATTGTGTTATTGGCACACTTAAATCTAAATACCATGTGGAGGCTTCCACAGTTATTTGACGAGAATTGGATTTAAGATATGTCCTCTCTATGTTCACAGGAGAGGAGTCTTGGGATTGTTTTACCACATTTTTTCTTTGAAAAGTGACAATATATGGTGTTTAGTCACTTTGGGTAAGAGAATGTTCCTATTGGTTAAACTACCGAAGTATTGGTAAAGGGAGCCTTATGAAGGAGTGTCTTTAAGAGATATGACACTCCTGGATTACTGGTAGATTGCTGGAGTTTTTTCGAGATAGGCATTGTATGGGCCTTCTCGTGAGTACCCCGTGATATATATTTATATATCTGTCTTATGTGCATTCTGCCCCTACAGGATTTGGGAGCTATATCTTGTGACTACCTTTTGAGAAGTGGCAGATCCTCAATCGGCCTACATAAGACAACTATCTGTATCATAACAGACTATAGTAGAACTGTATTTACAGTAAGTACCTCTGGAGGAATAGATCGCGTTTGGTGTGCACTGCTAAACAGTGGTCAATTGGTGATGTTTACTACACATTTGATGCGTGTAGCATGTTTTTCCCGACTTATTGTGATGGTAAATGTATACACTGGGTGTATCTGTACAACCTAACTTTAGCCCTGAGTAGGTAGGGGAGCGTTGTGTTGTGTTATGTGGTTGTCTTTAGGTGACAATGATGCACACTGTGGGTGGTGAGTTTCCAGTTGACAACATCAAAGCAATGAAAGTTATGAATATCCTATTGATTATTGAGGAAATTGGTCCAATCAATGTTAATGTTATTGATACTCTTGATGTGGGTCAGTTTTTCCTATTGTTTTTATACTTTTCAGGTGGTATTTTTATTCCAGGGTGGAGTGGCTTTTGTGAGGGCTATATATCCGGCAGGACCTGAGGAAGGTGGCCTTTCATCGCCTTGCAGCCACCGAAACGCGTTGACCACTGCCTTTATAATATCCTGCTATATGCAGTTGTTGCACTTGGTCATTCTAACTACTATGTTACTCTGTAGTTGTGTCCCCCAGATATGTTATGAATGTAGAGGTTTGTCTGGGTTTGTGTGAGTATGGTTTGAATGGTGGTGTGTGAATTTGGCTTGTATTCTCTACCTGGGTTTATATTGTATGTTATATTTATTGCCCTTTTCTTGTATGATTATTGATGAACTTATATAATTTATATTGATGTAAAAACATTAATAAAATATAAATGATGATGAAAACATTTCTGATAAAAGAGAGTAAATAAAATAATATTGTTTTGTAATTGTTGGAGTATTAGTTTATTGATGAATAAGTTTTCTTGGTTGCCCACGTTATACATTTGGATTAATTTGTGTTTATAATAATTTAAGGTCTGGAGGGAGATTACTTTTTTGTTCTGTTATTATTTCCCCTCTTCTCCCTGACCTTAATTGTTTTTCAGAGGGTGTCCCCTACATATTGCACAGCATTCCCAGTACAGAACAACGCCCATGGGCACGCAAGTATCAGTCACACACCCACGGTGGCTCTGCGTACGATGGCTCAGGCCACTCCCCTTATGAATTTAGTGGGTGATGACACAGCTACATGTCCAAGCTCCAAACTGCTGCCTGCTGTGACATGTCTGCGCTCACTGTGCACAGAACAATGTATGGTTGTAGGGCTCAGGTCCCTCATGCATACAACAAGACCACAGGGACACATGCAGATATTATTTTGAACTGGCTATGTGCCGTGCGCCCGGCCCCTTTATTGGCAGGAACACATGTACAGTAATGCCTGTGCTGGATGTGTGTAGGGTGAGTGTAAGCCAGCCCGCACAGAGTGCTTGGTGCTGGCAACAACTTGAACAGTGGACACCAGTGCAACGGAAACTGAAAACACCTGCATAACAGAGTCAACTGCTGAGCAACATGGAGGGAGACAGAGCAAGAACAGAGGTCACCCAACATGCAAACAGTAGTGTCTGTGAGTTGCAGTGCACTGAGGTTGGGGCACCAGAGTTGAGCGCGCTCATGTGATGAAAGGCTTGTGTCCATTCGGGACATTCCTGAAGAAGATGCAGTAGGGTGTGTTAGACCTGCATCATCTTCCTCATCAACGTCCCAGGTCTCCCACACTGCCTGAGGTGACATTGCCTGGCAACCACTCCACAGCACAAAACTCAATCAGCAACGGACCATGGTTTGCGGTGCACTGAGTCAGTGGCACTTGGAGTGCTGAGCAGGGGATCAGGCAGATGATGGGTGTGAGCAACTCTGTCAGTCTGCCAGTACCACTGTTTTGACTCTGGTAGATGGCGGTACCAACACAGCGGACAGCCAGTATCCCACCTCAGACCAAGCTGCTGGCTGTGATGCACCTATTGGCCACTGGTACCCTTCAACTAACATCTGCACGAGTCGGAGGAGTCACACAGCTAGACCAATCCAAGTCCCTCACAACGGTCATGGATGACACCATCAGCTTGATACCCCACTATCTATACTTCCTCCACACTGCGCAGGGACAGCTGTAGACCAAGCAAGCCACATACACCAAAGCTGGCTTCCCGCAAGTGTTGGGGCAATTGACTGCACACATGTCCTACTTGTGCCCCCTGCTGACACTGCACACAATGTTATGTTATGTTATTAAAATATTTCTAAAGCGCGCTTTCACCGATTGGTTTCTTGGCGCTGTGATCATCAGTAACATGAACAAAGGGGGGGAGTTGCGTTATTGAAATGCTTGTCTGAAGAGCCAGGTCTTCAAGGCTTTCCGGAAAGAGAGGAGGTCTTGACAATTCCGGATCTCCAGGGGGAAGGAATTCCACAAGCAGGAAGCAAGGGTCGCAAACCTACGGCCTCCTGCGCGCTTAAGTTTGAAGGAGGGCGTCTGCAGGAGGCTCAAATGGAGTGAGCGTAGGTTGCGGGATGGAGTATATCTGGAAAACAGTTGGTTAATGAATGAGGGGCTTTTACAATAGAGGGACTTGAAGATTATACAACCAGTTTTAAAGGCACAGCGCTGGGTTACTGGGAGCCAGTGTAGTTTCTTTAGTAGAGGGGTAGCTGTGTGTCGCCTAGGTTGGTTCAGGATTAGCCTTGAGGCATGGTTCTGTACCATCTGGAGTCGCTTAACTAGGTAGTTGGGAAGACCTAGGTAGATGGCGTTCGCGTAGTCCAGATGGGACAGTACAGTTGAGATCACAACCTGGGTGATTGCCTCTGAAGACGGCGTACCTTCCGAATTTTTTTTAGTTGGAAAAAGCACTTGGAGACCACCTGACCTACTTGCGCTTTCAGTGATAGGTCGCGGTCCACGGTGACTCCAAGTGTTTTGGCTGACAAGGAAGGTGTTGGAGCTTGGCCTAATTCAGAAGGCCAATAGTGGAGGCCCCAGTACTTAGTGCTGTCGCCGGTCAAAACTAACTCGGTTTTCCCCGGGTTTAGTTTGAGCTGGTTCTGGTCCATCCAAGTTTTAATGAAACTCATGGTGGACTGAAAGTGCAGTATGGAGTCTTCAGTGTTGTCGATGGTAAAGAGCAGTTGTAAGTCGTCTGCGTAGTTGAAGACTCTCACCTGTTTGTCTCTTAGGGTCTGAATCAGGGGAAGTATGTAAAGATTAAATAGGTGAGGTGACAGGGAGGAACCTTGTGGCACTCCGCAGGTGATGGCCTGTTTGGCACCCATTAGATCACCAAGGCGTAGTGTTTGGTTGCGGTCTGTCAAGAAGGATCTCAACCAACAGGCTGCTAGGTCCCGGACGCCGGCCTGTTCGACACGGTCGACCAAGATGTTGTGATCGACCGTGTCAAAAGCGGCCGAAAGGTCCAGGAGCACCAGGGCCTGTGGGGAGCGTCTGTCGGCGCAGTCACGCAGGGTGTCCAAGACTGTCGTGACTACTGCTTCAGTGGAGTGTGCAGGCCGAAAGCCTGCCTGGTGGGGGTCGAAGCAGGAGGATTCCTCAAGAAAGTTAGAGAGGCACTTGGCCACGTGCGCCTCTAGAACTTTTGCCAAATAGGGCAGCAGCGAGATGGGTCGAAAGTTGGCTTTGCAAGCTGGGTCTGCCCCAGGTTTTTTTAGCAGCGGGATGACTATGGCCTCTTTAAACGCTGCGGGAACTGTGCCAAGAGACAGGGAGTTATTCAGGAGGGAAATGGCAGGGGCTGGGTGTGTCAGGAAGCACTCTTTTAAGATGTGAGGCGGGCAACTGTCCGAGGGTGCACCGGATTTTACTCTTGATAGCAATTCCCGAAATTGGTCCTGGGTAATAGGTGGGAAGCTACTAAGGATGTTGTGGTTAGGCTTGATAGACATGCCGGACGTGAGGGGGGACACCGGTTGAGGGATACTGGCTTTGATGTCCAGTATTTTGTCAATAAAGTAGACATTAAGTGAGTCACAAAGCGGTTGAGTGGGGATGATCTTAGGACGAACAGTATCTAAGTTTGTTAATTCGTTTAGGATGGAAAAGATGTCCTTAGATTTATTTGTGGATTCCAAAAATTTTGGAAGAAAAGTAGGACGCCTTTGCAGCAGAGATGGCAGTCATATACTCCTTCCTTGCTTTAATAAAGGTCCTTTTTAAATCAGGGTCGTAGTTGCGACGCCAGTGACGTTCTAATTGCCGTAGGGCCAGTTTCCTCACTTTTAGATCAGTGGAAAACCAGCGGTTGGCATCGGCACGTCGTGCCAGTCTGATTTTTTTTAAAGGGACATGGAGATCACTGGCCGTGTTTAGCCAGTTGGTGAGCATGGATACTGAGAGATCAATCTCATCTTGAGGGGGAGGGATGGCATTGGCTAATGACTCTAGAAATGCTGTTTTGTTCATTGTATTCCAGTTCCTGGCTAACCCGCCTCCGCCTAATGCGGTAGGGGTGGCAGGGGCGATACATAGTTTAAATTGAAGGAGTGCGTGATCGGACCAGAGGCAAGGTAGTATGGTTGGGGCAGTTGTACAGGTGGTATTGGACCACACCTGGTCTAGGATGTGACCTTTGCAGTGGGTGGCGGATGAAACTAATTGATTGAAATTTAGGTTTAGGTGAAATAAGCGCAACAGAAAGTGCACATATCCTACCAATGTGCAGGCACTAGTGGACCACCGGGAAATCTCCGCCAACGTTGCTGCCAACAACCCTGGCAGGGTGGATGATTTATACACCTCCAACAGTCGATCATCAACTAATGCTTCCAGGATGGCACCCACGGAAATGCACTGCTTGTTGGCCAATACCAAATGCACACACCACACACCTCAACTCCACAATCCAGCAACTCACAACATTGGAAATGCACACGTCACAAGCTCACATACAACATGCACACCCACCAGACACAACAGCACATCTCACTGAGGGAACGTGGCCCAGCCATGGACATTAGCCATCAACGGCATGGCACCTCAGCCACACATTAGCAGAATGTAGGAAGAGGTGGGGACCAGGCATGTGCGAAGGAGGCAAGTGACCCATGATTGGCGTGGATGTAATGGCCAGACTGCAGTATGCAGACCAAATACCCATATCCATGTCGACACACACCGCTGGTGTTTGGAGTGTAGTGGACAGTGGACGCAACCATGACACCCCAGCCAGTGGGAAAGATCGCGGGATGGTAGCTTGTTACGTTCCCCCTGTAAGCAGGGTGGGATGGTCCGGCGTATGCCAGGCCAGCGTAGGGGCATGAATAAAAGGCACGTAACTCTGGGGGCGGCACCTCTCACCCCGGCACGAGGCCGTCGCTGTGAGAAGTGTTGCCTGCGACCCTGTATACCAGCGGCACCCTGGGCCGCTGGACCGAGAACCTGTCTTACCCGCCCCTGCACACCCAGTCCTCAAAGCTCACCTGCAGACACTGGCATGTGTCGAACAGGGTCCACCACGTGCCGGTGCAAGCTCCAAGCTCGAGGCCCACGACCCTGCCAACCTGCCATGACAGTCACAGCCTCCGCGAGCAAGGCACGCAGTACTCCTTTCTGGTTTATGTACTTTACCGGCTGACACAGCGGACTAGCAGGTCACACATATGGAACTGAGCCTTGATTAGACCATGGCCGAGCACATTAATTATGGCTGAGTTTATGTCACTATACTCTCTTCGATGTGATGCCTCCAGGTCTTAATAGTGCATCACAACCGCAAGATTCTGTGGGCCCACGTGGAATACTGCTCTCGGCCTACTCTGCGCTCGAGTAGGTCACACAATTGGAAATGAGCATTGATTTTTCTAAGGCAGAGTACATATCATTGCACGCAAGGAGAGGCATAAGAGGATGACTTGTTACATTTGGGAGGAAAAAAGGATCATCGTTACAGAGGTGATCGAACACTACTGACAACTGCCCTGGTGTCACTAACTCTGTACATTGTGAGCCTATGACACATGGCTGTAGGCCACTGCTGACCGCTGCCTCTGCCTCGCTCTTCGCTTTGGCCGGAGTGGTCGCTCCCAGTGCCCCTGGCGTGTACTGGTATCGTTGAGCAGCGCTTTTGTTGATTTTTGCCTCCTCTCTGCCACCTATAGCTCTGCCTGGCTGCCGCTTTGCTTGTAATGCGCTTTGGCTTGTAATTTGTACATTTATGCTGCTGTGTTAGCGCGTTCTCCCCAAGCGCTCTGTTGTGCTCCCCCCTCCTCCATTTTGTTGGTTGTTGTTGTCTTGTTCAGCCCGCCCCGCCTCCCAGCTGAGCCGCCCTCCCACAGAATACAACCAGCGCTTCCCTACCTGGAAGCGCTGTGACTCGCTCTTCGCTTTGGCCGGAGTGGTCGCTCCCAGTGCCCCTGGCGTGTACTGGTATCGTTGAGCAGCGCTTTTGTTGATTTTTGCCTCCTCTCTGCCACCTATAGCTCTGCCTGGCTGCCGCTTTGCTTGTAATGCGCTTTGGCTTGTAATTTGTACATTTATGCTGCTGTGTTAGCGCGTTCTCCCCAAGCGCTCTGTTGTGCTCCCCCTCCTCCATTTTGTTGGTTGTTGTTGTCTTGTTCAGCCCGCCCCGCCTCCCAGCTGAGCCGCCCTCCCACAGAATACAACCAGCGCTTCCCTACCTGGAAGCGCTGTGACTCGCTCTTCGCTTTGGCCGGAGTGGTCGCTCCCAGTGCCCCTGGCGTGTACTGGTATCGTTGAGCAGCGCTTTTGTTGATTTTTGCCTCCTCTCTGCCACCTATAGCTCTGCCTGGCTGCCGCTTTGCTTGTAATGCGCTTTGGCTTGTAATTTGTACATTTATGCTGCTGTGTTAGCGCGTTCTCCCCAAGCGCTCTGTTGTGCTCCCCCCTCCTCCATTTTGTTGGTTGTTGTTGTCTTGTTCAGCCCGCCCCGCCTCCCAGCTGAGCCGCCCTCGCCCCTCCCCCTCCACTATCCTTATATGACAGTAGTTCCCGCGCGCAGCATTCATGCGCAGCGACCGCGCCCCATTCGCGCCGAAGGTGCGCCAAAGGTAAGCCCGTCTACGCCCGTCCGCGCCTGGACCGCGCCCAGCGCCAGACCCCCTGCCCCTCGCGCTTCCCTGCCCTCCCGCATTACCTACGATGCCGCCACCCTCCTAGCCCTTAACCCCGGTCGCGCCCCCAACTGCGTCCAAGCCGCTCCTGGACACACCCATGGCCCTTTCTCTTGCTACTCCTGCAAATTCATCGGCACCGACAACATCTCCGCTACGACCACACCACAGATTCCGGACCCCAACCACCTACAATGCATCCTTCTCAACACCCGATCGGTCCACAGACATGCCATTGACCTATGGAATCTACTAGACACCATCTCTCCAGACGTCGCCTTCCTAACGGAAACTTGGATGAACGCCTCCTCCGCCCCTGACATCACCATTGCCATCCCTGAAGACTATAAGATCACTCGCAAGGACCGTACCGGTCACACAGGAGGAGGAATCGCTATCGTCCATAAGAAATCAATCCGCATCTCAACCAGCTCTGACGCCAACCTCGCCAACTCCGAACACCTTCACTTCCAGATCCACATCGACCCCAAGACCACACTCAGAGGCACCCTCCTCTACAGACCACCAGGACCCCGCGCAAAATTCAGTGAAGACATCACGGACTTCATCACTCCACACGCGCTCCCCTCCAAAGACTACATCCTTCTGGGAGACCTCAACTTTCACCTTGAAAAGATCAACGACCGCAACACCACCACCCTCTTGGACAACCTCGCCAACCTCGGACTTAAACAACTGGTCACTTCCCTCACCCACATCGCAGGTCACACACTCGACCCCATCTTCACCTCCAGCAATCATGTCTCCTTCAGCCACACTACGGATCTCCTCTGGACTGACCACAGCTGCGTTCACTTCACCTACAACAAACCAAAACCCATCAACCACCTCCAACCAACTCTGCAAAGAAACTGGAACAAAATCACCATCGACCAGATCTCCTCATCGCTCCTTCTAAACACCCCAGCCCACTCTTCCAACCCAGACCAAGCCGCCGCCAACTTCACCCTATGGTTATCCAACACTGCCGACACATTAGCACCACTGAAAAAACGTCAAAGCAAACCTGGCAACAAGAAGGCCTCATGGTTCAACGATGATCTTAAGAAGTCCAAGAAACTCTGCCGCTCCCTTGAAAAGGCCTGGAAAAAAGACCCAACCACTAGCACCAAGGACGCCTTCAAAAACGCCACCCGCACACACCACCAACTAATCCGAAAGGCCAAGAAAACAGCATTCAAAGATCGACTTGACAACAACGCCCACAACAGCAAGGAACTTTTCAACATCGTCAAGGAATTTTCCAATCCCTCGGCCAACTCCAACGACATCACCCCCTCTCAAGCCCTCTGCGACTCCCTAGCCTCATTCTTCCACAACAAGATTGCAGACATCCACAACAGCTTCGACAACCAACCCGAAGACCAACCCACCCAACCATATGCTGAACATTCTCCCCCCGTGAACACCCTTAACGACTGGAACCCAATCTCCACTGAGGACACCATCCGCCTGATGAACTCCATCCACTCAGGATCCCCCACAGACCCATGTCCTCACCACATCTTCAACAAAGCAGACTCCATCATAGCACCGCACCTCCGAGACGTCATCAACTGCTCCTTCAACTCCGCAACCTTCCCGGAAAGCTGGAAACACGCTGAACTCACCGCCCTTCTGAAAAAACCCACAGCGGACTCCACCGAACTAAAAAATTACCGCCCCATCTCGCTCCTTCCATTCCCGGCCAAAGTAATCGAGAAAGCTGTCAACAACCAGCTCGCCGCTTTCCTCGAAGCCAACAAATCCCTCGACTCCTCACAAACTGGCTTCCGAGCAAAACACAGCACTGAGACCGCCCTCATCGCAGCAACAGACGACATTCGAACTCTACTAACATAACATAACATAACATAACATGTGTATTTGTAAAGCGCACGTTCACCCAGAGGTCTCTTGGCGCTGAATAACAGATGTTTATTGTTACCCAACTCAATGGTACTCATTTTATCGACCTCAGTTGGATGAAAGGCTGAGTGGACCTGCCGGGATTTGAACCTGTGACCATGAGGTCGAACACAGGCCCCTGCAATGGACGCATTAGTCCACTGAGCCACCAGACCCGGCTGGACAATGGAGACACAGTCGCCCTCATCCTCCTCGACCTCTCTGCAGCATTCGACACAGTTTGCCACAGCACCCTTTTACAACGCCTCAGGAACATCGGAATACAAGGAAAAGCACTTGAATGGATCACCTCGTTCCTCACCGGAAGAACCCAGAGAATCCGCCTTCCACCATTCAAGTCCGAGGCCACTGAAGTCATCTGTGGCGTGCCTCAAGGATCCTCACTCAGCCCCACCCTCTTCAACGTATACATGAGCCCCCTCGCGACCATCGCCCGCCAACACAACCTCAACATCATCTCTTACGCGGATGACACTCAACTAATCCTTTCTCTCACCAATGACCCCAGCACCGCCAAAACTAACCTACACGAAGGAATGAAAGAAGTTGCCGAATGGATGAAACACAGCCGTCTGAAACTGAACTCAGATAAAACAGAAGTCCTCATATTAGGTACATCCCCCTCTGCATGGGACGACTCTTGGTGGCCGGAAGCCCTTGGAAAAGCACCCATCCCGACAGACCACGCACGGAACCTAGGCGTCATCCTGGATTCTTCACTCTCAATGAACAGACAAGTCAGCGCCGTATCCTCATCCTGCTTCAACATTCTTCGCATGCTTAAAAAAACATTTCGCTGGATCCCCACCGAAACCAGGAAAACAGTCACCCATGCTCTGGTAACGAGCCGACTGGACTACGGAAACACCCTCTACGCAGGTACTACCGCTAAACTCCAGAAGAAACTCCAACGAATCCAAAACGCCTCAGCCAGGATCATATTAGACATCCCGCGCAATGAACACATCTCTGGTCACCTGAAAGACCTCCACTGGCTACCCGTCAATAAGAGAATCACCTTCCGACTGCTAACCCACGCACACAAATCACTCTACGACATCGGACCAGAATGCCTCAACTCACGACTGTCCTTCTACACCCCCTCCCGCCAACTACGTTCTTCCAGCCAAGCCCTCGCCACTGTACCTCGCATCAACAAGACCACCATGGGAGGCAGATCCTTCTCATACCTGGCTGCTAAAACATGGAACTCACTCCCTACTTACCTTCGCCTTACCCAGAACCACCTAGCATTCAGAAAGCAACTTAAAACGTGGATATTTGACAAATAATCCTCCTCCCCTTCCTTAGCGCCTTGAGACCCTCTGGGTATGTAGTGCGCTATATAAATTCTTTGACTTGACTTGACTTGACTTGACCTACACAGCAGTCCAGTAGGTCACGTATTTGGGACTGAGTCTTGATTTAACAATGGCGGAGTATATAACAGTGTACCGGCATCATCGCAGACTGCATCCCCGCTCAGCCCTGGTGCCACTAAGTCTGTTCCCCGATATTCATGGACACTCACTGGTCGTACATTGGTGGCGTCTGAGTCTATGGACTAGGGGGTAGTTTTCATCCTCATGTAGAACTACCAAATTGGTGGTGGCAACGAGGCTGTTGCTTTATACTCTGCATCATGCCCTGGAGGACACCTTCCACTGTCCCCCGCAATCCTCTGCCACATTCACCTTCAACATCGACGAGGACCTGCTCAGTTTGCATGGCCCTACCTCAGTGAACCGCAAGTCACCATCCCGTGGCGGGGTGCCTGTGCCAACCGCTGTGCAACCGGGGCCACTAACTCTGTGCTGGTCAAGTCCGGGACCCTTACTTCTGTGATATTGGATGACCTCTGAGACGGTGGTCTTGGGGTCATCGACGCCGTGTGTATGCGGCCCTGCACTGTCTGCTGCCTCCGGCCTCAACTGTGATCCATCATGGCTATCCCATCTGCCTTATTACAATTGCATGATATCCTGCGGCATTTATAATAAGGTGGATGGGATAGCTTCCACATGTGCGAAGAAGTGCTTGTCCACAAACTGAAAATCAGGACCACTATCTGCTAATGCACAAATGTAAAGCCTAGCCAACATTTAACAAAGTATGCAGAATTGTTTATGACTCAAAAACATTGACTCATGTCAGTAGAGTTTGATGCACCAGATACGCCATCACAAATGTGATGTTAATCAGGACCATCATGTTACAATATTCTGCTCAGATACTTCCTGGATGTCAACTAGTAGTATCTCCTCAAGTAATGCATACAGTATACTATCAATGTCACAGACTATTTAGATTAGCACAATAATGGCTACACATCATGTTCATTAAAGATCTGAGAACGGTCAATACTTTTTACTTGCTCCACACAAGTGTGAGCCTCATGAACTACCTGATGAAGGGCCTGGTTTCAAGGTTGGTTGAAGGAATACATCATCATTAATTTGAAAGATATCTCATCACCATGCTGCAAATTCATTACTGCATATGTTACATGCAATATAGCAGATGGGATATCGTTCATGTTTCCAATGGAGACTCACATCATCAAAAAACTTTAAAACACATTTGTATTCTTTATAAATCACACTTGTTAGGTAGCCTTCAAATACCTCTATTAGTACACATATTAATGTCCCATCATGTTCACATGCAAATCTAAAACCTGAAATTCAGTAAAGCATTGACACAGATATCATTGTGAAGAAACATAAGGCGGGATTTACTGGTTGATGTCTGGGTTGCTCTGTGACTAGTGTGATGGATATACAATTTGCTGAATTGCAAGGTTAGAATATCCTATGGCACCTATAATATGGACAGTGTCTTCACCACATTTTCTATGCAGTATTCCAGCCAACAAACAGTAAAGAAGATTTATAAGCAACACCAGTTTTCTTAAGGTAATGTTACTTACCCCCTTGTCACTGCTCCATGGTCATTAGCTCCCCATCCAAGTCAACGTAGGTCACTGCCCGAACAAGGATGCTGTATGTGCTTTGTCTTACCTTCCCAGCAAATTTAACGCAATTAGGCGTGTCCATCTCCGAAGGTCCTCCCAAAGTTTGTGGCAGTAAATGCTGCAGTGCCTGAAGACCATTCATGCCTATGCTAATGCTATTAATGAACATATAATGGGAAATATCACCATTTTTAAAACAATTATGAAGATATTATGTAAAGCTGACCTAACATACATTGTGTTGGTTTTAGTATTGTTAACATTTAAAAAAATAATAGTATGGAGAAGATCACTCAATGTTGTCGGATGCCACCAAATAACATATGCTGCGCCTAACTTTGGTAGACGAGCCAAGCGATCACAAAGTGAGGGGCATCATATTCACTTTATTACATGGGCGTTACATACTATAGGACTTGTGATAATGTGTACAGCATATATATCACACTGTGATGAAGTAACCCTTCTGCCAAACTGTAACTTAGGACCTTTGTATTTTATTGAGAGGATACTCCATTCAAAATGTAAGAATGTCCCCTGTCCACAAAAATGACAGTATTATTGGTCTGTCAAGGGCAGTTTTCAACGACAGTGTGCCAGATGGCTTTGCTGACAAAAAGCTTGTTTCTACTGGCTGTTTTTACATCAGTAGGTACTACTGTACACCAAGTTCAAAACAGGCCCAGACTAGTGTCCCTGGCCGATCCGTATTACAAAAATATAACACTATGTTGGTCTGTGGTAAGCCAATGACTTTAACTTGTGAAAGCTGGGCGGTCAACCAAAGCATTTTCATTTGAACCTTGAAGGTAAACCAAATGTGAAATAAAGTGAACAAACTCAAACGCACCGCAGAAGAGAAGTGACAGAGCAGGAGAGATTGTGAGATGAAGATTTCATAGACTTTGAGATAACCCGAAACATTTTAAATGCCAGGGAATTCCAGTATTAGAATGACATTCAACACATATGTAATATCAAAAAATCCATGGGTTGGGAAGATGAAGCTAGGCTTTAGAAAGTTGAGGAGATGTCAATCAGATGCTCTTTCATTAATGTCAGAAGAGCTTCCATTAGCGAATAACAATAAAAAGCATCACTAAGAAACAGGTTCTGTATTTTTAAAAAGTGTTTATTGTAAAATTCTAACCCAGTACATAAAATGTGAATGGTGGCCACTTAGAAAATGAAAAACATGACAGCAAAGTATGTAATGGGCAATGCAAACAACAAGAAAATCTCTAACCTTATTATTGAGTTATTGAGTTGTATAATCCTTACACCCTCATGTTATTTATAGGTGCTTGGCTACTTGTAGCTAGGGGCCATATGTATCAAGGCCAAATGGGTTCGCAAACGTCAAAATTCGCAGAATTTCGGCGTTTTCTAACCCATTTTTGGCAAAATGGTATGTATCAAACAATTTGGGTGCAAAATAAGGAATCGCAAAATTTGCCATTCCTTATTTTGCAATTGCATTTAAGGAATCGCAAATTTTGCGATTCCTTAAATGCAATTTATCAAGGAAAAAAAATTCCAAAATGCCCTTAAGGAATCGCAAATTATCACCAACTTCTAGTTGGTGGTAAGTTGGGAATTCTTTTAAAAAATAATTTTTCTGAAAATCCAATGGTGCCATCTGAAGCTCATACATGCCCTTAGGGCATGTATGTGCGCCATATGCGCACACATGTCATTTTCAGGGGTGCAGCAGGGTGTTCTTGAGACACCCCTGCACCCTTGAAATTATTCTCAATTTGCGATTAGCAAATTGCGAATCGCAAATTGAGAATAATTTCCCATTCATTCCTATGGGCCTCCTGGCCCATAGAAATGAATGGGAAATTATTCCTTAATTGCGATTAGCAATTTGCTAATCGCAATTAAGACATTTTAAGGAATCGCTTAAAATTAGCAAATTTCTTCATACATACCATTTTGTGATTTCTAAATAGCGATTCCTTAAAAATCACTATTAAGGAATCGCAAAAGGGTTTGTTGATACATATGGCCCTAAGGCACCAAACCAAAATCGTTTTCTTGAGTTTCAGAGATCGTTCACACAGTATACCTATGTTTTCATATGGAATAGCACCGTGGCTATTTCATCAATAGAGACAAACTGAAGGCCTCTTCGTCCAACTGCCATCTCTGACTAAGGCTGCTGCTGCTGCAAACTGTCTTGACCTCTGCCTCAATAGACATGGAGCAAAGTAACTCTCTAACCTTTAGTCCAATACTTGGGTTTCTATAGTATATCATTATCAATCTTATCTTACAAATTAAAACCAATAATGGGACTAGCAGAACACTAATTCAGGAACAAGCCAAACAATCATACAAATGTGTCAACACGATGTCTCAACACGGTTATCATATTGACAGGATATATTTACAGTCTATGAACAATCTGTAGTGTAGTTGCATAGGGTACAAGCATTTATAGCATGTCCACGCTTGTCTAAAACTTCACACTTTCTATGGAAGAAATAGAAGAGTCCGGAAAAGCAACGAATGGAAAAAGTAAAGTCCAAAGGGCCAAACTGATGGAAAGGTTTGAACGGGAACTATCACAGAGTTCACAAAAACTTCTCCCCACAATATAGCAAATTGTGGGTGTGCACATTTTGGACCAAATTTGCACATATCCTTCAAGGATATTTAGCATGTAATTTGTAATTTACAATTGATAGATTCCTAACCTGTTGTGATTAATTTAGTGAAGATAGACCAGTAAGTGTTCAAATTGGAACAGAAACCGATATATAACTCTACTATTTCTGGCTTCATAAACGTTATGTCTCCGGGTGTACGTTGTTTAGTACAATACAAAACTCAAGGAAAAAGTTGTTTACATCTGTTTCAGCATAGCAGTGCCAAGTGCAATTAATAACGACATTTCTGCTGCAATGGCAGCAGATGATTTCCTACGGACGCAGTATTCCATAAGTGGTCCTCGATAACAACTAATTCCAACTTTAAAGAGGTGATGACTCTGACTGGAACAAAACCCACTTTAATTTACAATTGTGGGGCATATTACCAAGCAATAGCGATAATTATCGCTATTTCTTGGTTAGAGACAAAAATTTACCGCTGAGCTGCGGTGATTTTTATCGCAAATAAACCTTGGTGTTTCCAAGGTTTATCGCAAATGCGATAAAATACGCCCGCAATGCATGAATATCGCTGAAAAGTCAGCGATATTCATGCATTACCGAGCTAATGCTCTTAGCCATGTTATCCACCTCCCATTGGATAACATGGCTAAGAACTGCTCAGGGCAGGTGTTAGCTTTTGGAGATATTCGCACTTAGCGCGAATATCTCCAAAAGTTGGTAATAGGAGATAGCGATGTTAGCGACTGTTTCCAGTCGCTAACATCTTGGCACGCCCACTTTGCATGTCATTAGTGATAAATATCACTGACATGCAAAGTGGGGCCCAAGATGGTCGCTATCTCCTACTAGCTGTCGCTAACTGGTGTTAGCGACAGCTAGGTAATAGGGAGATAATTTTATCTCCGCTTTCTTGGCTTTTAAAGCCAAAAAAGCGGAGATAAACCCCCTTGATAATATGCCCCTGTGTTTTTTGCATTGTTACAGCTTAGAGAGTTTCTTGATCAAACTGGTTGTAATTTATAAGAATTAGGGAGGAACGCCAGACTTCAGATGTAGCTTCTTGCAAGAGAATATATTAAATGTTTCCAGAATAAGACATGTGTTGCACAGCGAGACTTGCTGAGTTTCTATAAAAAAAAGAACGCTATATATCATTGGTCTGATTACAAGTTATGCATATGGGATTATATTTTGCAATTAATGTACACCAAAGTAACTCTTATGCTGGTTCTGAAATGGACTCACCCAAATGCAGTGCCCCACAGTGCAAAAGAGTAAAAGAAAGACTGAACGCAAAAGGCACAGAGGTGGAATCGAATTGCCCCCTCATGGCAGAAGTGGACTTGGGGGACACTCGAAGTTTGAATTTACTATTCGAACTCCAGTCCTAGAATATTTGGGGAAAGAGCTACTATCCCCCAAATATTCCAGGAGGTTTATTTACTATTCTAACTCCAGTCCTGAAATATTTTTGGAGACAGTTATAAATTACCCAAGTATTTTTAAGAAGGGTCGAAAAGTAATAACTTTGTATTGGAAAAAGTTCTTCCCTGAGGGCACAGCTCGGGTAAAATAAAAAAACAGGAATACCGATCAGCTTTCTCATGACAGAGTAGCAGGGTTGCTAGGTTTCTACAGGCGGTAGAGCACGTACCATCTTTTAACATGGGTTCCTTGTTTCAGCTTACTTAAAGCAACTCCCTTTCCCACTTTGTCAGCCAAATGTCACTTGAGGACAGAAAAACCAAGTAAAGCTGATTCAGCAGAATAGCTCCGATGCTAATGTACAGGCGAAAGCCTGAATTCTATACCCATCTGCTGCTTGTAACAGAAGAACTCGATCGTTTTGCAGACATGTGCAGCGATTGACGCTCCGTAGTCAGGGAAAAACAGTTCGGGACCTGCGCTGACGGCAATGACGACGCCAAATGTTCAATCCTAGACCTAAGGAAATAAACAGCGCGATGTCGAGTGATATACGAAAGAGAACTGCTACAAAATACACGTGCACGTAGGACTGACTACGGGAGATGTGCCAAGCCAATAAGAGGATATGGTGGCGGAAAAGGAGCTTGTGTCGGCACTTCGGGCGGCAGCAGGTGGAAGGGATTTGTGGGACCGACAGCAGTGCTATCACCAGTGGGTATGTCATGTAAATCCATCCGTCCCTTTAATGCAAGGCTCATCTTCGCACCTCATTAGTGGATCGTGTCACAGTATGCCTCCTACATACAAGCCTTACAAACATTTTAGACTGCAAAGACACAGCGTGCATTATTTTAAATGGGGCTCCTATCTTTACGGCATACATTTACTTTTTTCTTTTTGTTTGCATCTAGTCTCAATTATTGTGTTCTCATCTTATTGGCTTTTGAGAACATTTAATAGCTAATGTATGAAAAAATGACATTGAACACCATGGGGCAGAATTACATGCCCCTTGCGCCTCCGTTGCGTCACTTTTGTGATGCAGCAGCGGCGCAAATCCTGCGCCATGGTGTGGGGTACTTACAACGTGACGCATCTGGGAGATGCGTCACGTCTTAAAGCCCTGCGCCACATGTAGGGGTTCCTGGGCAGGGGTGGGGCGTTCCAGCGCAGGAACGCCTCCTAAAAGTGGCTGAGTGAAATCTACAAGATTTCATTCAGTCACTTTTAGGCCCATGCTGCATCAAAACCCTGCGCCTCCTTGAAGCAGGCGTAAGGATTGACGCAGCCTTAACTAGATAGGGCCCCCAGAGCATTTCTGGAGCTGTGTCGCGCTTGCGACGCAACTCCAGCAATGCGCCTCTTTTACGGCACAGATGTGTGACGCATCGGTGCCTTTTTTGCCCATTGGTGCGCCGCATTGTAAATGCGGCGCATCCATGATGGCGGAGCTGTGGTGCACAATAACTGGGGCATCCCTGCTGATATGCAGGGATGCGCCAATTATTGTAAATATGCCCCCATGTTTTTTACAGAAAAATGTGCCTAGTAAGGTTTTACCGCCGTAAATTGTCTCATAAACAACGCACTCGTTTGAAAACGTTAACATTGTTGTACAAACACACTAGTATCAGTCTAGCGATTTTGAAATGTCCATGCTTGTAACTCTGCATGTTGTCAATTTGCTAATATAATACCCTACCTGTAATGACTGACAACCGGGGGAGCCAACCAAAAGAGGGCCCATCAGCAGTCTCCTACTCTTAAAAATAAGCACAAAGAGGCAAAATAGTGCATTTTGTCTGTATTTATCTACATAAATCTGCATTGGCATTAACGCAGGAGCTTTAAGAATAAATCAACACACAATCTAAATCACATCAGACACATCTCCAAAAAATCAGCAGTAAAAATGCATCCATCCAGAAGAAAAAATCGCTGGATAATCTTAATTAAAAAAAAACTGAATTAAGGATAAATATTGTTACACTTAATGAATTTCACCATTTACTTCTCTTCATACAAAGAAATGGGAAAACCTTCAAAAGAGAAGAAGAACTTCGGTTTTATCTTCAGGACAAGCTAATATAGGCTGCACAAGATGGGAGTATAGCAGTTACACATTCATGATGAGATCGTATATCAGAAAAAAAAATCTACAGAAATATTATGGCTTAAATATAGATTACAAACATATCACAAATGTATGTATACATGGCTTATTTCTAACTGTACTATTCTGAGCTTCCACGTTTAATGTACCTTAAAGATAGTGAAGGTTAAAGTTATAATACAGGTTGGTGAAAATATCAGTTAAAAGTAAAATACCTTAAAAGAATTCAATGTAATTCACCAGTCATAGTTATCTGAAGTAACTATAACTTGTGCCCTCACAGTGTTGCCATCAATTGTGTCACTTAAGTTGTCATCAGTGATGTTATCAATGATCTCATAGAACATGTCATGAGTTTTGCAATTCGTGAGGTCATAAGCGGTGCATGATGGGGGCCGTGAGTTATAGTTATTTCAGTTAACAATAACTGGTAAATGTCAGTGTTTTTTAGAGTGTAAAACATTACACTTTTAACTGACATTTTCACCCAACTATAACCTAACTTTAACCTTCGTTTTTTTTACTGAATTTCTGAAGTTTTATTAATGTAAAGTAAGATAGTATTATCTAATCTAACCATAACCATTAACTTTTGTGAATTTTTGAGTTTTTTTAAACTTAAGGTAACAATAAAAAGAGATGTCATTTCAAGAAGGGCAGACATACTGCCTTTGTCAAAGAGTCAGCACACCAAAATATAAAAAACCTGACCGAGTGGCTTTAGCAAGGTGTCAGCTCATTAACATTTAAAAAGCAGACGTATTGACTTTGCCATAAAGTCACCACAGTAATTTATCAATAACCGTATTCCAAAGTAATCCTTATAAATATACGCAGGGTAATGAATTATAATTGTTCTCCCAAAATATTTAAAATACAGCATTTGTATTCAAACAACTCTAAATGTGTGTTCGGGTCTTTCTTTAACATTCTTCAGGCCACAAAATACAGCCACAGAACCAACCAAAAGAGGTCCCTGCGCTCCAGCTGAAGAGCATACAGCTCCAGCTTGGAGTGCTTTACAAATAATGAGAAGCTTTCCTGGGATCATGCCTTCAATGAGGCTTTCACTTTTTTTAATTAAAGTTTCTTGGAGGCTGTTCTTCTCCTTAAAATCCAGCACAAAACTTTTCTAAATTGCTGGTGGTGGCTCCGCCTCTCCTTGGAGGGCAGTACCTGCACAGCAGAATCTGATCATCAGACTCCTTTTGACATGCAAAGATTCAGAGTTCCAGTGATGGACCCACACACCTACTAAAATAAGAGGGCTAAATGCTGGATCCAGGTTTGCTAGACAAACGAAGAGTGTTCCCCCCAAAAAACCTTTCCAAGCCCTGAAGAAGACCTCCATCAACCATGAACAAGGCCGTGTAGGGAGGTCGAAATGCCTCAGGCGTACCTTTCACTGTGGCCAGGATATATTGAATTTTTCAACGGAATAAAACACCCATACGACTATGCCTATAGTGATATGTCTGAAAAACATCAAGGTTTCCCAACCACCAAAACAAGGGCCATTTATGACCCATGGGATTATATCTCACTGGGGAAATGCATGTACCTCATTTTTAAGCAAAAAATATAGGACAATATTGTTAATTTTCCTTTATTTTATGTTGATTCAAATATATTAAATGTTTAACCCTGCTTTTTATAAGAGAGAAATGTTTGACCATTGTTTTTATCACAATTTCTAAATGTATATAATGTCTCAGTGAATTACATAAAGTGCACACATTTATTGAATGATGTATATATAATAACTTTTATGTACTAAAAAAGAATAAAAGAATATCCAACCATATAACATGATCTCCTGCCCTACATTTTATTTTGGGAGAAACACATGAATATACGAATATGTGGCCCATCGTAACAACAATGTGCAACTTGGTATAATTTTAGAAACATGACACTGGTCATGCATTGACCAGTTGGAAAAAGAAAGTGAGGCATTTTCCTGCAAAACAGATCCAACATCTATGGTTGTAGGGGGTATACTTAGGCATATAATATCTATTGATCCCAGCCCCCTAGGTACTAGAAACTCTGCCTCTCCTTGTGGCACCACAAAAACTATAATGTGTAAAAACGCGACTCATGCAGGGAATTATGGGCCACTCCTCCCGGGGCACTGGTTCACTTCGGGCCCAACGGGGTGGTGTCCCCAGGGCCATCCTGAGGTGTAACTCTAATATATACCATTTTTACAACTGTATACACTCTTATTTCTGTAATAACCTCCCCAAGATCTGTGGGCTTCCATATGTTCAGGAGGCACCTCTTTACCTCGGGACGCAGTTCCATTTCCCCGACCTCCCACATACAGTTGTGGACCAGCTTCCAATAAGTTTGCGTGGTACAAAATGGGGTGGTGATGGACGAAGCATTTGAACCAATCAAACACTCACACCCAGTCAACAGATCTGGGTTTAAACCATCACCGTTATTTAGCCCACTCTGCCACCCCAGTTCAGACATGGCCATATGCAAATCAGTCTGACCCTGTGCCTCATGGGAACAGTCCAACCCGAACTGCCAAGCCATGCCTTCCCTGGATCGGAATCAAGCTTCCGAGGACCGGTTTCTGGCATTTCAGCCGTCTTCAGCCCCGCATGCTTGAATCCAGTGGCAAAGTGATCAGGGGACTCACGTCTGAGCATACCCTGCCAACTTATGGTGAACAAAGTGGTACAAAAGGGGGTGGTGATGAACGGAGCATCTGACCCAATCAAACATGGTCAGACGTGAGTCCCTTGCTCACTTTGCCACTGGATTCAAGCAAGCCGGGCTGAAGATGGCTGAAATGCCAGAAACTGGTCCTCTGAAGCTTGTTTTCGGTCCAGGGAAGCCATGGCTTGGCAGTTCGGGCTCGACTGTTCCCATGAGGCATAGGGTCAGACTGATTTGCATATGGCCATGTCTGAACTGGGGTTGCAGAGTGGGCTAAAGAATGGTGATGGATTAAAACCAGATCTGTTGACTGGGTGTGAGTGTTTGATTGGTTGAGATGCTCCGTCCATCACCACCCCCTTTAGTACCACTCCAATAAGTTTGCAGCACAGGGCATTCCCATAGTATGTGAAAGAAAGTTCCTGTCTCCCCACATCCCCTCCTGCAGAGCCCATCTTCACTGTGGCCCATCAACAGCGGCCTAGTGCCAGAAATATATACACTGTGAAGTATTTTCAACTGAACTAGTCTCAATTTGGCCGATATTGCTATTTCTTTAGGGGAGGCGAGTGCTTCTCTCCATTCCTCATCGTCATTTTCGAGTCCGTCTGCCTCCCATTTTTCCCTTAGGAGCCAGTAAGGTGTCTGTAGTGTGATTTATGAGCTTTTTGTATGTGAGGGAAATAGCCTTTTCTGGGAGGTGGCCATCCAGCAGCCTGTCCTCAATGGGGGCGGATTCTGGGAGCTGTGTCCCTGGTGGGATGTTTGCCTGGAGAGAGTGCCTAACCTGCAGATATCGAAAATATTCCATGTGTGCCAGGTCATAGGTATGTTGGAGCGAGGCGAATGTCACCACCCTGGAAGGACCCCACAAATCTTTAATGTGAGAGATTCCTATCAAGTCCCAATTGTGGAAACCTTTGGTGCAACTCAGTGTGCCCAACCTTTCCGAAGCCCATAGCGGGGTAGATAGTGTAAGTTTGCCAGCCCATCCCAATTTTCCGTTAACAATGTGCCAGAGTTGGACAGAATGTTTTGTCGGTCCCGTGATGGGGTAGCTGTTGGGCCTGAAATAGAGTGCAGCCTCGAAGTTCCCACCCGAAAGGAGCCATCTGTCCATCCCATAGCCGGGGTAATTTCCGTCACAGTAAGAACCCTGATTTATGGCAGAAAGATGGGCAGCCCAGTAATATTTCCAGACATCCGGGAGTGCTATACCCTCGTCATACCATAATAATGTAAGTTTCTGTAGGGGTATTCGGGGTATTCCGGTCCACAGAAGATCTCTTTGGGTGGTCTCAATGGCGGCAAAATATTTCTGAGGAACTAAGTCCAGGCAGTTCTGGTGGGCGTGAAGAAACCGTGGCAGTCATTTTGAAGGGCGCTGCCCGACCTAGTAGGGACAGCGGGAGTGTCTTCCAGGTAGTGGCGTCCCTCCTAAACCATTGCAGAGGCGGCAATAGATTATTCTCGTATCTAGTGGCCAATTCCTTGGAGATAAAGATTCCAAGGTACATGAACCCATCTGTGGCCACCTTAATTGGGCGGGATTGATGGGGGGGGGCTCCATGAAGGACGTACAGAAGTGACTTACCCCACTTAATACTATATCCTGAGTTCTTCCCGAAGCTGTTGGAGATATCTAAGGCCACTATAAGGGACTTACGAGGGTTCGGGAGGTACAAAAGGATGTCATACGCATATAGAGAAATCCTGTCCTCCCACCCGTCAGCCCATCGGAGCCCCTTTAGGGAGACATCCTATCTTATCCAGGCAGCCAATGGCTCCAGGGAAAGGGCAAAGAGCAAGGGTGAGAGGGGACCCTGTTGCGTCCCTCTTCCTGGGTAAAAACCTCTGAAATGTTATTGTTCACTACCACCTGGGCTTGAGTCTAGGTATAGAGGAGGCGCACCCAGCCAATAAAGTTCGGACCAAAACCCAGTTTCTGAAGGACTGCCATCATATATGGCCACTCGAGCATGTCGAATGCCATCCCGGCGTCCAATGATACCACCACCGTATCCTCTTGAATCATGTGGCAGCATCCTAATACTCCGTAGAGACGGCGCAGGTTAAGCGCTGTGTTGTGGTGGGGCATAAAGCCCGATTGGTCTGGATGGACCAGTGTGTTGAGTACCGGCTTGAGTCTGTTGGTGAGTACTTTAACCAGAATTTTTGGCTCAGCATTAAGTAGTGATATTGGTCTGTAGGAGGTACTTAATTCTTTCGGTTTCCCTTCCTTAGGAATGGCCACGGTTGTAGCTATACGGTGGTCCCTTGGTAGTATACCTTGCTCTCTACATGCCTCGAACATGTGTTTTAAATGCTGGCTTAGGCTGTCAGGCTTTAGCTTGTAGAGCTCAATCGGAAGACCATAGGGTCCGAGGGCCTTTCCAGGCCGGAGGTCATGTATGGCCCTAGTAGTTCCTCCGTAGTGAGTGATGCCTCCAGATTCTCTCGCTCTTCATCTGAGAGGGTAGGCAACCTGATGTCGGCTAGTAGGGCAATTGAATCCTCTTCCGAGCGCTCGGATTCCCTGCTGTACACATTTTGAAAGTGTTCTGCGAACTCCCGGACAATCTCATGGGGTTCTGTAACGACGGTTCCTGAATCAGTCTTAGGCTTGACTACTACCCTCTGCGCCTGCTTCTTTTTGTCTAGCCAGGCAATTAGTTTGCCCGCTTTGTCTCCTTGGTCATATAGTCTGCCCTCCCTATCTCTTGCTAGGGTTTTAGCAGCATCAGTAGCCAAAGCCTTGTATTCTGCTGCTTTAAGTTGCATCTGATGCAAAGGTCCCGGACCACCGTCCCTCTGCGCCATTACCTCTAAAGCGAGAAGATCGCTTTCCATAGTGACCATTTGCGCCTCATGCTCCTTACGGCGGCCAGCAATTGCGGAGAGGGCTTCCCCTCTCAGCACTGTTATAAACGCTTCCCAGAGGACTGCTGGTGATTCTACAGTCCCAACGTTTTCTTGAAAGCACTGGCCAATTGAGAGAGAACGTTTCTTTTTGGTATCCTCATTACGAAGATACCAAGCATTATTCGGCACAACACAGCCCTCTCTCCCGTCCCCAACTGTAAGATGGGCCCATATAGGGGAGTGTTCCGAGATACCTCTCGCCAGGTGTTTGATATCTCGAATTGGAGTGTCCTGTTGCATTGGTGCTAAAATGTAGTCTATCTGCGAGACCGTGTGGTGCGGGCCTGAAGAGAAAGTATATTGTTTTAGGTTCGGATGCCGAAGACGCCAGAGGTCGATTAACCAAAACGCCTCAAGGAGATTGGAGAGCCACATGTGCCCCACCACTATCTCTCGAGGCCGGTACCTATCCAAATCGCCTGATACCACTGTGTTAACGTCCCCGCCTATTAGGAGTTGCCCCTCCGGTAGGGAAAGAAGAAGCCTACCCAGGTCGTGATACGTCTGAGTTTGGAGATCCGGCGAAATATAGGCTGTCACCAGGTTGAGCCTGCGGCCCTCCCCCTTCCCCGAAACCGCCGCAAGTCGTCCCAGGGGATGCGTGTCTGTATGATCAATGACAAGTGGAAAGTTGCGGCGTAGCAAGAACCCTACCCCACGTGACCCTGAAGTAAAGCCGGCATGTATCGCCAGTGTGTATCCCCATCTGTTTAATACGTGACAGGTGTTCCCCACCAAATGGGTTCCCTGCAAAAGGACCACATCCGGGAGGTGTCGCTTAACAAATTGAAACATTAAACTCTGTTTAAGCTTGTCCCCTAACCCATTGACATTCCAGCTAAGTACCCTGAGGCATTTATCCCACTTCGTATCCATCGGTGCATGTTATTGTAGCATTCTTAATGTCACTCATGTTATTTCTTACCAGCATATCTGAACATTCCCTGTGTTACCATCCCAAACCCCCTTCCCTCCACCAACCATGCCCAACCTCCAGCCGCAACCCTGAAACTGATGCCTCTCCCTTCCCCCCCCTGCTACCCTGCCACGTTGGTCTCAAACTACCCACATCCCCAACTAGCAGAGCGCCTGTCGCTCCACCCAACTCAGGAGTGAGAAAACCTCCCCCTCCAAAAAACTGCTTAAAGGGAAAAAAAATCCGGCACCAGCTCCAGCCGCTAATCGCCTTCCCACAATCACAGTAGCTCATTATGTCTGTGTGTACACCTTCATGTTAGTTTTTGCCACATAAACTTCGCTACCCCTACGGGCAAAGTGATACCTCTTCTACTTCCTAGACTGTCCAGATCTGTCCGGTATCGGGGGCAAGCAGCTAAAGCCACATCCGGGGTCTATCGCCGGCGCTCCTTCCATGGGGTCCAAACAACCAGTCCCCCACCCCTCAAACATCCACCAAGGAGATAATAAACCCAACATCATGAACAGAGAGTATACATTGCATTACAGTTCGTTTGAGTCAATGCTGGCAGTCCCTCTTCCGCTATTTTCCAATAGCGTCTCCCCATTTTGGGCTAGCCGACCTCGACCGCCATGAGCATTGACTCTCTCTGTCCACATCCGAACCATCATCCCGTGATCTCGGTGAAGCGGCCTGGTGTCTCTCCATTCGGCACCTTCTGCTAGAGCGGAGGACCGTGATGACCCTCTGTCCAACCAATCTTGGACTTCCGAAGGTGCAGTGAAGAACAGGAATTTTCCCCTGCAATAACTTTGAGTTTGGCAAGGAAAAACATCATACATTTGATGCCTTTGTTCTGGAGTGCCACTTTTACTCCATTGAAGGAGCGCCTTTCGCGTTCTACTTGAAGCGTAATGTCTGGGAAGAACCTGACCATCGCGTTCTCGTATTGTAGGTCCCCCATCTGTCTGGCGGCCTGTAGGATAGCGTCCCTGTCCCTGTTGTTCAATATTTTCGTGATGACTGTCCTCGGTGGCGCTCCTGGCTTGGGCTTAGGAATTGGTGCACGATGCGCCCTCTCGATAGTGAAGATGTTGGATAGACGCTTTGGCTTCAGGTAATTGAGGATCAAGTCTTCAAGAAACAGGTCCATGCTGGGCCCCTCTGATCCTTCCGAAACGCCTACCATGCGGATGTTGTTTCGGCGGGCCCTCCCTTCCTGGTGCTCCAGCTTTAGGGCCATTTGACGATGTTGATGCACGAGGTCATTTACGTGTTGTTCGAGTTTCTTCGAGGAGGCCTGGAGCTTCTGTAAGCCCATTTCATTAGCCTTGGCCTTTTCCGACGTCTTGCCGAAGTCTGTTCGAAGCAGATTAATTTCGATCGACATCTTGTCGATTTTCGTCTCCAGGGTAGTCCCCAGGGTCTGAATTGCTGTCATAATAGAAGCCAAGGATGGTTCATTAGGAGCGGATTGGTCTCCCGCTGCTCCCCCGTACTGGGGGGTCCCTAATGGGACCGCATACTTGTCCAACTTGTTGGTCTGCGCAGTTGCTGTTCCCTTCGGCTTCATCTTGTAGTTCCACACTCTCTACTGCGTTATTACCAGGAGTCAGCAACTGGGCGGGAGAAGCCTCCAGTACTTCACACCCCCGCTTTTAGACTCGTGCCCCAGTACTTCTTCTTCAACTCGGCCGCTGCTCAGACGTTACTATGCCTATTTTTCGCTGTTCTCAGGTCCGCCTATCGCTCCAGCCGGGCCAGTTTTCTGGTCCTCAGTCCTCCACCTGCGCGGTACTAGCACCCACGTCAGCGCTGGCCTCCCGGCTCCTGGATACCTTCTCAGTGCCGTCGGTCAGGTCTTCCAATACTGCCGCCACACTCGCAACCCCCTCTGGTGAGTCCAACCGCACCTCTCAGCTGTAGGGGCTATCGCTGTCAGAGTACTCCTCCGCCTTAGCACAGTGACCTTCCCAGAATGCTTGCTACGTGCCTCGGGAGCAGCGCCCACCAGGCACTGCATCTAATAATGGTGCCTTTTTGTCTAAAGCCAGTACAGCCTTTGCGCAATTCACCCCGCCCTGGAACTCTCACCGGGCCAGGGGGCGGAACAGGATCCAAATTTGCACACCTCGCTTGTGTGTTCCCAAGGGCATAAATTCCCGCTGCCGGCCAACAAAAGGTCCGGCACCACAGTTGAAAGGCCGCTATGTCTGCCGCCAAAGACCTCCAGCG
This sequence comes from Lissotriton vulgaris, assembly GCF_964263255.1. Taxonomy (NCBI): domain Eukaryota; kingdom Metazoa; phylum Chordata; class Amphibia; order Caudata; family Salamandridae; genus Lissotriton; species Lissotriton vulgaris. The sequence continues at coordinate 1,131,072,081 of NC_141689.1, read as the reverse complement.
AGTCCGCCTGACAGGGCCGCCGCCCGGTCCCAGCACCTCCGAGGTGAACTGCGCCTCCGGTGGAGCTGCCTCTGGACGCTGTGTAACAGCCGACCCCGTATTTCAGTCTTGCGGGGTCGGCGGGAGCCCCGACGGCAGAATCGACTCACACCCCTCTCCCCCGGCGCAGGCCTCAAAGCCGGGTCCGCGCCAGCCGCCTCACCTGCTCTGGAACGGCGAGGCATCACCACACGTTGACGATTCACCGCAGCTTCGGGGCGAGCAGAGACTTTCAGAGTGCAGTTCCCGGTGCCGCTAAGTGTCAGAAGGCATTTGTATTACCAGGTGTGCACAACCTGTCGGATATTAGCCGGATTTTGGAGGGATTAGGGCTCGGCTCCGGCGGAGCTCTAGACTAAGCAGCCATCTTCCGAGTAAAGTGTTCTTAGTATATTTCTATTCTTCAGAAAATAGCCATAAACATGCTGGTCATATTTGCCCCCAGGGCAGCACATTCAGGTGAAAAAGAGTGGCTGCTTTAAAGCCGCTCCATGTTTTCACAGTGCAGGCGGCAACCTGTCTGCACTTTTAGATTAGAGATCCCCGTGCAGGCGGGCACAGTCTGTGACTGCACCTCCCTGCATGGGAGGGGTCTGGGGAGTCCATGGGATCCCCTTCACCCCTTCCAGAGGGCTGCCATTAGGGACGCACTGACAGTTCCTTTCCGATGGCACATGGTCAGTTCGCCTCCTGAGAGTGTCTTTGCTTATGCACCCCCATCTGCAATATGGCATGGACGCAGAGGCAAAGGGATTCCCTCATTTGCATGTAGCCACACCCCCATGCAAATGAGGGAGCACCTCCTGAATATAGCGCTGGAGCTTTATGTGTACCAGAGCTATCAGTATTAAAGAAGGGGTCGCACAAATGTCTGCGGCCCCTTCTGTAATACCAAAGTGCTCCGGGGGAACACAAAGCGGGTGCAAACGCCTGTTGGGCCCCCGGGGCACTTTGTGTAATACAGCCCTTTATAGAACTTTATGTGTTTCACATCCTACCTAGTGTTTTTTCTTCCACTGATGCATCATTCTATCTAGCCCTGATCCCGCCGCACGCCTCCAGCTCCGACCACAGTCCACCGCAGCTGATTGCTGTTTGAGTGGAGGGTGGACCGGGTAGAACGAGACACCCCCCCCCCCTGACGCCGCCTTTCAGAAATCATACATAAGGCCCATAGCCTTCGCGACGCGTGACAGAAGCATTGCGGGCTGTTAGCGTTGGCCGTATCCTTGTGCTGTGTGTGTGTGTTTAAGTTTTTAAACCTGCACTTCTTATTTTAAACTTGGAAACACCTTCTGTTACGAAGTCTTTCTTGCCCTGATCACGCCGCACGCCTCCCGCTCCGACCCCGGTCCACCGCAGCTGATTGCTGTTTGAGTGGAGGGTGGACCGGGTGGAGCGAGACACCACCCCCCTAACGCTGCCTTTCATAAATCATACATAAGGCCTATAGCCTTCGCGACGCGCGACAGAAGCATTGCGCACTGTTAGTGTTGGCTGTATCCTTCTGCTGTGTGTGTGTGTTTACGTTTTTAAACCTGCACTTCTTATTTTAAACTTGGAAATACCTTCTGTTACGAAGTCTTTCTTGCCCTGATCATGCCGCACGCCTCCCGCTCCGACCCCGGTCCACTGCAGCTGATTGCTGTTTGAGTGGAGGGTGGACCGGGTAGAACGAGACACGCCCCCCCTGATGCCGCCTTTCAGAAATCATACATAAGGCCCATAGCCTTCGCGACACGTGACAGAAGCATTGCAGGCTGTTAGCGTTGGCCGTATCCTTGTGCTGTGTGTGTGTGTTTAAGTTTTTAAACCTGCACTTCTTATTTTAAACTTGGAAATACCTTCTGTTACGAAGTCTTTCTTGCCCTGATCACGCCGCACGCCTCCCGCTCCGACCCCGCTCCACCGCAGCTGATTGCTGTTTGAGTGGAGGGTGGACCGGGTAGAGCGAGACACCACCCCCCTAACGCTGCCTTTCAGAAATCATACATAAGGCCTATAGCCTTCGCGACGCGCGACAGAAGCATTGCGGGCTGTTAGCGCTGGCCGTATCCTTGTGCTGTGTTTGTGTGTTTAAGTTTTTAAACCTGCACTTCTTATTTTAAATGTGGAAATACCTTCTGTTACAAAGTCTTTCTTGCCCTGATCACGCCGCACGCCTCCCGCTCCGACCCCAGTCCACCGCAGCTGATTGCTGATTGAGTGGAGGGCGGACCGGGTAGAGCGAGAAACACCCCCCCTGACGCTGTCCCATTGGGGTATAAATTCAGTCTATGTTAAGACCGCACAGCGGGCGCGCCGGTGGTGCGCCAAAGGCAAGCCTGTCTGCGCCCATCCGCGCCCAGCCAGGACCTGGGGCCAGCCATAATGCCCGTTTGATCTCCTACACCTCATGTGAGCTCCACAATCTACAGGGAAACTGGCACATCAGTCCCAATGTCAGGTTAGCCGTAAAAAAGGAAGGGATCCTGCACCCCAGCGACTCATGTCCCGAGCACCGTATCCAGGGTATTGGGCACGGATCTCCTCTCCCCTACAAAGAATTACAGTCACTCATCACTTCCTACACTCAGGTAGCAGGCCCACTTGTCATTATCTATTTAAACACGAATTCCTTGGTAAAGCATCAGCTCGAAATCTTCCAACTGCTTGACGCTGACAGACCTGACATCCGACTTTTGTCAGAAACCTGGCTTACTTCTGACTCTAACCCGGATATCCTGACAGCAATACCTACTGGCTACTACATACTTCATGCAAATACGGTATCGGGTAAGCCAGGGGGCGGAGTGGCAGCTATTATCCAACATAAACACAAATTTACCACCCTACAGATAAACAGCCCACCTCACGTTGATAGCCTTATTTTAAAATTTGACTCTCCTAGTTTTTCCTTTATTTGTGCTCTTTTCTATCGACCCCCTGATCATATGCCCCTGTTCACTCAACTCTTTGGTGAACTAATTTCTCAGCTAGACATCAACCATGCTAGGATCATCATTCTTGGTGATTTCACTACTGGCCCTCTGATACTCACGAGAGTGCCACTTCGGTCGAGTTCACAGATTCTTTATTAGGCATGAACTTCACCCAACATGTGCACAAGGCTACCTGGTCTGGACCTCTAATATAGAAATCACACTTCCTTTAGTCTCTCTCTGCACCTGGTCCGACCATGATTTCATTTCCTTTACTATGGCTATACTACTTTCACTATGTTGCCCCCGGCTGGCAATTTTTCGGCCGGAAACTGGAAACGGGCCAACATGGATGATTTTCATGCATTTCTAACAGCCACCTCCCCCAACGACCCGGCCTCTATCTCTCTTCAGGCCTCCAACCTTGATCACTGGCTAGAAGTAGCCAGCGACAAGGTAGCCCCTCTGAAGAAGATTCTACTTAAGCGCCCCCACGATGCCCAACGCTGGTTTTCCGACGATCTAAAAAAGAAAAAACTGGCACTTAGACAGGCAGAGCGCCGTTGGCGGCGAGCCTATGCCTCTGAGGAGAAAGTGGTCTATGTAGCCTTGCTAAAAAACTACAAAGATTCCATCCTCCAGACCAAATCTGCTTCTTTTTCTCAAAAAATCACGAACTCATCCACCAAGGCTAAAGACATTTTTTCAATTGTCAACAAGCTTGCACAACCCGATAGGGTGACGGCTACACCCTTCCTTTCACAAACACTATGCGATTCTCTGAATTCATTTTTTATTGAAAGAATTACCCTTATCAAGGATAATATCCCCACCCCCACTTCTCCTTCCACCCTCCCCGTAATCTGTAAAAACCCCTTCACGCTCGATCAAATCCCTTTTATCTCTAGAGAAGAATTCTTGACCCTACTGAACAAGATGGGATCTGGCTCTCCTAATGACTGCTGCCCTCCACATATTTTGAAAGAGGCCTTTCTTACCTGCCCTGACCCACCACTCTCACTCCTTAATAACTCCCTTAAAACAGGCATTGTTCCGGACACCTTTAAATGCGCTGTAATTGTCCCTATACTAAAGAAACCTAATGCCGATTCTTTGGTGTTGGGGGGTACAAAAGGGGTGGTGATGGACGGAGCATCTGAACCAATCAAACACTCACACCCAGTCAACAGATCTGGGTTTAATCCATCACCGTTCTTTAGCCCACTCTGCCACCCCAGTTCAGACATGGCCATATGCAAATCAGTCTGACCTGTGCCTCATGGGAACAGTCCAGCCCGAACTGCCAAGCCATGCCTTCCCTGGACCGGATTCAAGCTTCCTAGGACCTGTTTCTGGCATTACAGCATTCTGTCCATCAATTGTTGTTTTTGCAATTGTCACCCCGAGTGGGACGGGTATGCTCAGACGTGAGTCCCGTGCTCTCCACACCACTGGAGTCAAGCTATCCTGGCTGAAGACGGCTGATAGCAAGAAACCGGTCCTAGGATGCTTGATTCCGGTCCAGGGAAGACATGGCTTGGCAGTTCGAGCTGGACTGTTCCCATGAGGCACAGGGTCAAGGCTGAATTGCATATGGCCATGTCTGATCTGGGGTGGTGTGGAGTGCAAAAAAACGATGGATTTAGGCCCAGATCTCTGTACTGGGGTGCATTTATGACATTGTTCTGCATTCTGTTCCTCAATTGCTGTTTATGCAATTGTCACCCCGAGTGGGACGGGTATGCTCAGACGTGAGTCCCGTGCTCTCCACACCACTGGAGTCAAGCTATCCTGGCTGAAGACGGCTGATAGCCAGAAACCGGTCCTAGGATGCTTGATTCTGGTCCAGGGAAGACATGGCTTGGCAGTTCGGGCTGGACTGTTCCCATGAGGCACAGGGTCAAGGCTGATTGGCATATGGCCATGCTTGATCTGGGGTGGTGTGGAGTGCAAACAAAATGATGGATTTAGGCCCAGATCTCTGTACTGGGGTGAATGTATGACATTGTTCTGCATTCTGTCCATCAATTGTTGTTTTTCCCTTTAGTGTTGAGCAACTTTTGCCCCATTTCCTTGCTCCCCTACCTTAGCAAGATACTGGAGGCTCACGCTACGAACTGCCTCAGCTCATTTATTGAGCATTCCCAGTTTCTTGACCCCCAGGCAGGCGGGCTTTAGGCCTGCTCACTCCACAGAATCTGTCATCCTAGCAGTTATGGATGAACTTAGGAGAGGAGCTGATAAAAACATCACCCAGGCCCTGGTGCTTTTGGATTTATCGGCAGCTTTCGACACGGTCGATCATGAACTCTTGTTCGAACGTGTCGGCAACGCTGGCATCCGGGGCCTGGCCCTTAAGTGGATTACCTCCTTTCTACATGGGCGTTCCCTGGCAGTCCGTTTGGACAATTTCGTGGCAGGGAATACAAAGCTGACCTGTCGGGTTCCTCAGGGCTCTGCCTTATCGCCCCTTTTATTTAATTTATATATGCAACCCTTGATTGTGTCTCTACGCAACAGCCCAGCCACAACCTTCAACTACGCAGATGACCTCCAGCTGATATTCAATATAGATTCATCCAACACATCCATTAGTAATTTTCAGTCCACTATGACTTCCATTAGTGAATGGATGTATTCCTTAACCCCGATAAAACTGAGCTTGTTCTAACAGGGGGGTCGACCAACCCCTGGAACCCCAGTTTCTGGCCTCCATCTTTGGGCACCCCTCCTCGACCAGTCAGCTCTGTAAAAAGTCTTGAAGTTATCATCTGTAGCGACTTGTCCTTGAAGCCTCAAATCAATGCAGTAGTTTCCTCCTGCTTTTTCCATCTGCCTAGAATCCGGAAAATTTGTAGGTTCCTGACCACAGAAGCCCTTACCCTTGTCATCTTGGCCCTGGTTACCTCTCGCATCGATTATGCGAATGCTCTTTATGTTGGCATTCCAACATACCAACTTCATCACCTACAGCTCGTTCAAAATCAGGCAGCTAGGCTCATTTTTCGCCAACCTAAGCATCAACATGTTAGTCCCTTGATGAAGAGCCTTCATTGGCTTCCGGTAGCCAAACGTTGTGTATTCAAGCTAGGCTGTACCATCTTCAAGGCCCTCGCTGGTCAAGGCCCTGTCTTCATTTCTTCCAGAATCCAACGTTATGTCCCCTCACGTGAACTTCGTTCCTCCATCTCCACTTGCTTACTATTCCCACCTTTAAACAAAAAAAACACGGTGGCCTTAGGTTTTCTTTTTTGGCTCCCCGTTTCTGGAACTCCCTTCCCAATGAGCTGAGACTTGCAACATGCTATACTCAATTCAGAACTCTTCTGAAAACTTTCCTTTTCTCACAAGCATATGAATAACACCTCAAAGACCCTTACTGCTGCAGTCCTGTTCTTAGCACCATGAAACAGCTTGGTGTAAGAGCACTTTAGAAATTATTTTAACATAACATAACATAACATATCCTTCACCTTCCCTGTTATCCTTCCGTCTTTCTTTCTATACTTCCATTTTTCATTCCTTCCTTCATTCCAATGTGACATGCTTCCTTTCAGCTTCTCATTGAACCACCCTTCCTTTCATCTTATCTTGCTTGCTTTCATGAAGCCTTCCATCGTTCCTTCTATTGTTCCATTTTGATTTATAGTTTCCTTCCTTCCAACATTTCTTTTGTACATTCTTCCATCTTTGCTATCATCTTCCTGCTATTGTTACATATTTCCATGCCACTCGTTACTTTCTTCTCTGGTCTTCCATACATCTGTCTTTTATCTATTCACTTTATTTGCCTCTCTCACTTTTTCCTTGCCTGCTTTATAAATTCTCAGTCTTCTATGTGTTTAAATTCCCAGGCACTGCTCAGCTCCAACTACATAGCTCTGCCATGTGGCAGCATTTCATTTATTAGCTTTTGACTGACTTTGGAGTCAAAGATCAAAGCTAAGAAGGCCATTCAAACAATTTCAGTGGGGCCAGTGTAAACCCCTGTGGCAGCTGGTTAATCTGGCAGTGCCCTTGGCGATCACAATTTGACACTGGCACTGCAAGGGGATGGGATTGATAGAGCGCGCAGGTCACCCGACTCTGAGTTTACCAGATATTCACGCACTTGGGCCCATGACGTGATTATGACAATATTTTGTGAGTCAGGCGGGTTTACACACCACTATCAGTACTTTGTGTGTGTTTTCTTTAACACTATTACCATAGTACCTGACTTACCACAGGCACTTATTCTTCCTGACGGATCAGGAGCTATTAGAGGACAAAGAGATAAGATAATCCTAAAAATACTTTATACATTCAACCATAATTTGATAATTGTATAATGACCACAGACACCTGAAGGGTTTTAAGGATTTTTATATAGTAATTAAAATTCAAAGTGACAAGAGTATAAGACTGATGCAAATCAGAATGTCAATAATCAAGATTACAACAATGATATAGCTATGGAGGAGGGCAAGCACCATTGAGTGCGAGTGGGATTCTATTGGGTAAGGGTAACAGGGAACATGCTATTCAGTTCAGGCTTAAACTAGGGTAGGTAAGTTCAAAACACATTAGTCAGTGGAATGCTAAAGTCCTACAAGTGATTCAAACCCTAATCTTAGTCTTATCTGTTAAACTAAACTTTAGATCCTAGACATCAATAAAGTTAATCACACTATTTAAGTAATACAGTTTCAGTATGCCCTACAGGAAGGGAAAAATGGAACACCACAAATAAACAGTTTGCATATACGGCATTTGAGATGACAGAGAGAATATCATGGGCATAGAGGCTTTATTTAAAAGAGTAGGAGGAAGGAGGATAGAAAGACGGACACCCACAGATTATATTTACCTAGGACAGGAATGAGGACTAACCCTGGCCACGGGTCAGCTTCGAGAAAAGGCGAGGACAAGGACCCTCAAGGATTTAGGATGCCAGTAGGTGAGCAGGTACAGCTCACGGACAATCAGGACAGGATACCCCTCAGGATTTGGGTCAGGACTGGGCTCACCAAAGGGCACGACCAACACCTGCAGCTTCGGATGCAACGCCTGCGCTACTCCCTCTCTGCACGAAATCCGCCAATAACCCCGATTGGGTTCTCGAATCTCCCAGCAAAGTGCTTCGCCAGCACTTAAGACTATTTCCACCCCTTGGAGTTTTTGGAAAATTTCGGACAGAGTGCTCCGCAGCTCTCTGTATCAATCACCTATAGAGTCGTAGGGTCGGTGACAGGTCAGCTATTTGGACAAGTCGGACAATTTCTCTAACTAAAACTAGGCTAGTTTTACCCTTTTTCGGGTCCCTGGACCACCCACAAGTGTTGCAAGTGACAGGTCCCCAACTTATGATTGGTCAGGAGAGGTGGTTAGGTCATTGTCACTACCTAAAATTCTGGGTTCCCATATTTAATATTCATTTTCAGTACCCACCCCTTACATTCCAGTTGCCAGGCATACGTGTAGAAGAGAACAATAGAGCACACAGTGGGAAGAAACAAATGTAACTATTTCAGGTGAAATTCAGCTTCTTCTCCCTGGGCCAGGGGGCAGGTTCCCAGGAGCATCTCAGCTTCGGTAGCCAGCTGGGTGAGTTCCACTGATGTAAGGCTCGGTTCTCATGTCACGTGATCGGGTCCGCATAGACTTCTAAGATGGAGAGGCTCCCCACTCCCAGGCCCCCAGATACGCGGTACATGAAAAGTAAGCGAAAACACATTAGAAACACAGAAAAAATGAATACACTGTACACCATGATAAGCTACATTGCACCCCTTACTTTATAATAACTATAGCGGTTAGGAGTTATGCAGAAATAGATAGAAATGCAAAGCGGCATGGGCAAGCAGAGAGCGTGTTTAAAGACAAGCGGCCATTTTAGCCACAATGCGCATGAGCGAAATATCCCTCCAAAACTGCGAGTGCGTCACATCACATGGGTATGACCGACGCATGCGCAGACTGGATTTCTGCGAAGCGGCCATTCTGTAGTATGCAAGCGTTGTTAGGATTAATAGACACATAGGCAAGCGTCTCTGGGACACCCGCGTGTACTGTAAAGGTGCGAAATTAATGACAAACAGGATTGGTTAATACTATTACAAATTAACGAGGTTCATGAATGTGAGCAAGTCGCTTTACGTGCGAATCCTTGCTCCATCAATCCCCTCTTTGATGATATTTACTATCATCACTATTAATGGAAACAGATGCAACTTTCTTTCTTACATCTCACTCATCTCTATCTCGATAAATTTGTTGTTGAGCCTCTTTTCAGCATCCTTATTAGGATGGAAATTCTTGGCCTTTTTGTAAATCTGATTTCTTAATTCTTCTAATTCCAGCTCATCCACATTTCGCTTCACTCCCCTCCTATTTACAGTGTACTTCTTTCTGCATTTTTGGCATTTACAGCAAATTAATATAATGAAGACAATCAGACTTATTCCAGCTATTGGCATCAGTATTTTCCCAACGAGACTTCGCCCTATGTTAGAAAACCAACTACCTACAGAAGAGAGACCATCTGTTAGTCTCTTCCAGGCACTATCAACCTCTAGTGGTTTGAGTTCTTTTTCCAAATTAGTTATGTTTCGCACATATTTCTTTATTTTTACGCTTTTATCAGGAATGTAAGTGCAACAATGTTGCGCCTTCAGCATCCTGCAGACTCCGCCCTCTTTTGCCAATAAGGTATCAAGAGCAAGTCGATTCTGTAAAACCATTGATCTGATCGCAACCATTTCAGTATTGACCAGCAGGAATCCAGCAGCAGTGTCAGTTGATAACCGATCCACTACTGTAGACAATTTGCAAATACGGTGAGTATTCAGAACCACTCCCACTCCAGGTATCAGTGCACTAAATATATCACCTATAATTTCCCCTACACTTTCACGTCTACTACGTACTAAACCATTAGTATTTTCATTGCTTCCAGCAGCGTTGTTCACATGGTATATTTTCGGGAAGACAATGCCAAAATAGCAGCTTCCATACCAGTGATCCGGCAATTTGAAATAAGCCTTGTTTCCGCATATATAATAAATTCTGGGAAACACAGGTTCTGACCCATTTTTGAAACCCCAACCTCCAATTACCTTGTAATTATGTTCGCATTCACTGGAACCGATGAATACATTGTTATAATAACTAGTCTTTTCTCTATGAAGGCAGAGTTTCCCTTTTCGTTCAAAGTCCAGCAACAGTGCAGGATTAGCTCTGCCATTTGAGGTGCTTTCCATGTTTTCAGCCCATTTAGGAGTTTTCTGTCTCTTATCATTTGCCTTTCTTTTGAAACTCTCCCTTCTCTTTTCTGCCATTTTCAAAAACATTTTCTCCTCTTCATGTAATGAACAAGTCAAATTATCTCTGCGAGCTTCATTTAAATCTATGTCACCTACAGTCAGGAAGTATTCTCCCATGTAACGAGTCACTTCGCTTCTAACATGTACAATGTTCAGGTTTCCTCGAATAGGAAGTTCAGAAAAGATCACGTCAGTGTTTGAATAGTAGTACTGTATGGTGCTTCTATAAAATAAGCTTGCTAATATACTACAGGAAATTCCATAGGTCAGGGGTAAATGGTGATAGGTCACACCTTCAGCTACTGAAGTAGGTAGCTTCATGCAGACATAACAATCTTCTATTTCCATAGCTTCTACATAATGCACTAAAAGATTTGCAAAGACATTTAAATGTGTTTTGTTTCTCATTCTGTGAAAATGTAGTCCTTCCTCCTCTGGTGCTTCTAAGTCAGATCGGGTTTGTTTCAGGCTAACTGAATTTTCACATCTTTCTACACTTCGTGGTGTTTCTTCGGTATGTACAACTTCTGTGTCTGGTGTCATCCATTTAGTAGGGTACAAGTTAGTATCTTTACTTATCATAAAGGGTATAAAGACTGTTAGTCCTATCCATACTATTATCACTATCGCTACACTACATAAGCATATTTTACAGCAAGTTTTACAACAATTCCCTCTAGGTCTTCCATTCACATTTGCATTCATTTTTAGCTTACAGGTGGCTTTCCAACCCCTCTTTGTTTCTCAACACAAGAGGCTTACGCAGTTTCTCTTTCAAGTTGGGTCTTCTTCTTCAGGACTCAGATCCTCAATTGAATCTTGGTCGCTTTTGTCGCTTATTTCGGGATCATCAATTTCTTCCAACACCAAGTAGGTCCATTCAGGACTTCGGTAGTTTTTGTTTTGTCTTTTTATTCTGGTACTGCGTCTGTTTTGTTGAGTTCCTGCTCTCTGTCTTTCACTAGCAGCTCTTTTCCGGTCTTCTATTTTCTCTTCCACTGTTTTTAATCTTAATTTCAGTCTCTTTATATATCTGGGTTCACTTTTCTTCTTGAGCATTTTAGCTATTACTGTAGTTTGGCCCTCTTCACGAGCCCTTTTATTTTCGTTCTGTTGTGGCACTATTGTTTTGGCAGTTTCTCTTTCCCTTCCTGTCTGACTAGTCCCAGGTTTTCTTCAGTTTCTTCTGCCTGGTTTCTAAACTGGCCTTGTTCAGGTATACTCTGGATTTGTCTTTGATTTTCAACTGTTTCTGGCTCTGCCTCCTGAACACGTTCATCTATGTCTATCTGTTCCTGTTCATGCACTTCGAACCCTTGATTTTCTTCCGCATGAACTTCAGCCCTAATTACTATCTGTCCCTTTTCAGTTTCTGGAGTCTTTGGAGGTGTGTCGATGACTTGGTCTGTCCCTACTTGACCTATGTCTTGATCAGGTCTGACGTGTATCTCGATAACCTGACCTTCTTCTTCTAGTCCTGTCTCATCCTCACTATCCCACTCTCTATCTAGATAGGAATACTTTCTGGTTCTTATTGGGTCAAGAATCAGATCGTCTGCTGGGAACCATTCATCTTGACTGGTGCTCGGTAGTATGACATCAGCTAGATCCGGACCCTCGTTTGGAGTCTCTTCAGCTGCACCACCTTCAGCTTCAGTCGCTTCTTCTTCGGTTACCTTCTTGGTATGGCTGGCATGAATCCACTTTGGCACGCCGGCGCACTTCACAGCAGTGGTAGTGACAAGGATCACTTGCCTCGGTTTTCCCCACTTTGGTGCAAGGCAACTCTTCCGGATGTGTTTCTTCAACACAACCCAATCTCCAGGTTTCAGTTTATGGGCTGGAGTTGTTGGGCATTTAACAGCTGTCTCCCCAATCTGGTGAGAGATAGAACGCACTTGGTCACCCAGCTGCCTGCAGTATTCTAGTACCAAATCTTCAGAAATACTTAGCAGTTTGTGTCCAGGTACCCATGCCTGTTGCATCCCTCTTCCCATTAGTATCTCATGGGGGCTCAGGCCTGTCTTTCGGTTTGGAATGCTTCTCAATCCCACCAGGACAAGAGGTAATGCTTCTATCCAGTTCGATTTCGTAGAATTACACATTTTTGCCAATCTTGATTTTATAGTGCCATTCACTTGTTCGACTATTCCAGAAGCCTCTGGATGATATGCACAGTGTAGCTTTGGCTCAATCTTGAACGCCTTATAGAGTTCGCCTAAGGTTTCATTGGCAAAATGCCCACCTCTGTCTGTTTCAATTGTTTCTGGAAATCCATACCTAGGTTTTAGCTCCCTGAGTAACAATTTGGCTACAGTAATGGCATCATTTTTCTTTGCTGGGTAGGCTTCTACCCACCTTGAGAATAGGCAAACTATCACTAAGACATACCTATATTCTCTACACATGGGTAACTGAATAAAGTCTGCCTGCAGTCTGACGAAGGGACCTTCTGCCTTTCCAATGGTACTTTGTTCTACTACAGTCCTCTTCCCTGGGTTAAACTGTTGGCACACCAAACACCTCTGGCAAAGCATCTCTGCAATGTTTCTGAACTTTATAGAACACTTCATGGAACATACGGCACATCGCATCCCTCCCAATATGTGTGTCTCCATGGATCATCCGGGCCATTGGGGCAACCATGCTATCTGGTAACACAGGCACACCCGTCTTATCAACCATAACACCATCCCTGTCCCTGGGCTGACATTCCTCCGTCTCCCATCTCTGTTTTTCCTCCTCCTCTGCTGCTTGCTGCAACTCTTTCAGTTCCCTCCAAGAAGATACATTCTCAAACACCATAAGTTGGCAGCTGTTTCCGCCTCCCCATAATTTAATTTTTAGGGACATTTTGTATCGGGCACAATACTGGGCAATTTGGTCAGCATATCTATTTCTGGCTGTCACATCGTCATTACCAGATTTGTGAGCAGCACATTTGACCACCGCCAATTCTTTGGGCAACTGGATTGCTTCCAGTAGGTTTTGTACCACTTTTCCATTTCTGTTAGGGGTACCTGAGGAAGTCATGAATTCTCTTTGCAACCATAGCTGGCCGAAGTCATGAACAACCCCGTAACCATATTGACTGTCAGTGTATATGGTTACTCTCTTATTTTTTCCTTGCTTGCAAGCTCTTGACAATGCAATTAACTTGGCTACTTGGGCAGATTTTATTTCACTTAAGTAGGAGGCTTCCAGGGTCGTTTCCAGAGTGACTATGGCATAGGCAGCACTCAACCCTCCATCCTCATGTCTTAAGCAGGAGCCATCCACAAACATCACAAGGTCCTCTACAGGTAGGGCCGTTTCTTTTATATCAGGTCGTGGTTTGGTTCTAAACTCAGTTAAATCAATGCAGTTATGTTCAATTTCTCCCTCCACTTCTGCATTTTGGGTGAGGGGCAACAAGGTTGCAGGGTTCAAAATATTGCATCGGGAAATTATTACATTCTCTGCACCAATAAGAATTCTCTCATACTTAGTCAGCCGACTAGGTGTGAGATACTGGGTTTTGGTTCGGGTCAACAGAATCACAACTGAATGTGGAACATAAACCGTTACAGGATGTCACATGACAATGTTTTCACTCTGTTCCAGACTCGTACAAGTAGCAGCCACTGCTTTCAGACACCCGGGTAGCCTAGCAGCCACTGGGTCCAGAGTGGCTGAAAAGTAGGCCGCTGGACGTCTAGTCAGACCATGTTCTTGTGTCAGGACTGAGAGTGCACAATTGTCTCGTGTATCACAGAACAATTCAAAATTATTGGAATAATCGGGCATTCCTAATGCAGGAGCTGAGCACAGACAATTTCGTAATTTTATCCAGGCTGTCATGCTTTTGTCATCCCAGCTAACTGGATCATCTACTCCTTTTTTGGTCATTTTTATCAAAGGTTTGGCTAAAACAGCAAATCCCACAATCCACTGTCTACAGTATCCCACAACTCCTAGGAACATTCTGACTTCCTTCTGGGTTCTAGGTAACTCCATATCTCGAATTATTCTAATTCTTTCTGAAGTAACCCTTCTGATACCTTTTTCTATCTGGTGCCCCAGATATTTCACCGAATTTTTACAGAACTGCAATTTGTCAGGTGATACTTTATGTCCTCCCTTGCCTAAATGATTTAATAAGGCAATGGTATTAGCAACACAGTCGCTTTGACTTTTAGACGCCACTAGAAGGTCGTCTATGTACTGAACCAAAACAGATTCTTTTGGCAGGACTAAGGATTCAAGGCATCTTTTTAAAATCTGATTCAAAATCGAAGGGCTTTCTGTGTACCCCTGGGGGACGCGATTCCAGACGTAGACATGACTGTCGAACTCAAACGAGAAAATAAATTTGCTGTCTGGATGTAATGGGATGGAAAAGAATGCGTGGCATAAATCAATGACAGTGAACCATTCCGCATTCCATGGAATCTGATACAGGATCACTGCAGGGTTTGGCACAATGGGACAGCAAGGTACAACAATCTGGTTTACCTTTCGCAGGTCCTACACTACCCTGTACTTTCCGCTAGGCTTTTTAATTCCAATTATGGGTGAATTACAAGGACTGCTCATTACTTCCTGTATTATGTTTGCCTCTAGCAACCTGTTTACTTCAATGGCAACTCCAGCTTTCACTTCTGCACTCATTTTATATTGTCTGGTTTTCGGGTAAACAGCATTGGTCTTAATTGCTATTTTAACTGGGTCCACATTTCCCATTAATCCCACATCTCTCCCGGTGAAATCCCGCACCTCTGGTATCACCTTTTGTTGTAGCTCTTCAGGTAAATCCTGTACGGTCAGAGTCTTGATTGCTACATCGGGCCTTAGCAACATTAGTTTGTACAGGCCTTCTTCATCTGGGGTCTGAATTTCGACGCCTTTTGGTGTGCAGAAGATGGTACAGTTCATTTTGCACAACAAATCACGTCCCAGCAGATTCACTGGACTAGAGTCACAGACAACAAATCTGTGCATTTCTTTGAAATTCCCTATAGAAATCTCCATTGGTTCGGTTACAGGAGTACTAATTATCTGATTTGATACGCCCACTACTTGGATAGCTTCTCTCGAGAGGGGTAGGTTTGGAACGTCCGCTGTTCTTACAGTCGAACGGGTAGCACCAGTGTCCAACAGAAAGGTGACATCATTTCCTTCAACCTTTCCTTCAATGTATGGCCCTGTCTGGTCTACCGGTAAGGAGGCGCCAAGCACGCACTCCTCGTCCTCCCCCCTCAGGCCCCGTCAGTATGGTTCATCGCAGAGGAATGTATCATTTAACAGGAATTGTGAAGTTGTTGCATATCTCTCATTCCCTCCTTTAGCAACGACCTGCATATGCGGGATGGCTGACGATGTTATTTGTTGTGGGTGGGGGGGTAAAATGCAGATACGTAAAATGATCTTTCGACCATTGTCCCAATGGGACATTCACCGTGATGCCTTCCTGCTATTTAAGGTACTACGCCGCCCGGCCTCCGGGATGCGGGCTGAATGGCTGTGTATGGTTTACGTTTTAATGCTTGAACGGGGGGACATTACGAGTGGACTGGTTGAGCCATTGTATTCTGTGGTTTCTAATTCTGCAATAAAAACAAATTTAAAAAAAAATAAAAAAAAAATCTCTCATTCCCTCCTTCCCATACCTCGACCCCCTCATTCTGCTGAGTCTGATTCTTATAATTAAGTCTAGGAGCTTGAGGGAATGGGTGCTGGTTTACCTGTTGCTGATTCTTTCGTGGCCCCTCTTTCTGCACCTGTGGATTTAAACCATTTATGGGGGCATTACCAGCCTGCAAATGTGGACACTCGTCTCTCCAGTGCCCTATCTGACCGCACCCGTGACGGGGAACTTCTTCTTGGCCTCTTCTTTACTCATCTCTACTCGGGGCTTCCCTCCTCCCCCAGAGTTAGTATTTTGAGTATTATTATTCATTTTACTTAACTGTTTCTCTTGTTGCTCGGCCAATTTTACTTGTGCCCACATGACCTTCTCCTTCAGGGCCTTCTTTTTGTTCTCCATCTCATCCTCACAGTACTTAACGTACTTGAGAACCTCATCTATGGGCTTTCCCTGCCAACAGATTTTATTATCCCTAATCCACTGGGATATATCCGGTCTCAAACCCAACACGAATCGATAAATGAAATGGGTCATATCCTTCATTTCAATGTTATCGATTCCACTGTAGGTTTGGAACACCTGTAGTAATCTTTCATTATAGGAATGCACGGTTTCATTATGATCCTGGGTAGTTCTATCTATTCGGGTCCAATCAGTTTCTTTTGCGGGCACCTTTCCTTTTAGGTATTGTATGACTTGGTCATACTTTCTCATTACATCGGGAGAAGGAGCTCCGGTTCGGGAGTCTCTCGCATATTCGTCACTGGGCCAATCAATTGCAACCTTGCACTCAGTCCATAAATCTACAGGAACTACAATGTCAAAGAACCCATCCAGGTCCTTCAGGAGACACCTTTGGACTTTCACAAATCGCTCCACCTGCCTATACCATTCCACTGGCTTTTTCCTTAATTTTGGGAAGTCATTGGTAAAAGACACAGGGCATATGTATCAAAATAGCATTTTGCGATTCTCAAGTAGCGATTTTTTGCAAATCGCTATTTGAGAATCGCAAAATGGTATGTATGTAGAAATCAGCTTCTTTTTAGCGATTTCTTAAGATTCCTTAATTGCGATTAGCAAATTGCTAATCGCAATTAAGGAATAATTTCCCATTCATTCCTATGGGCCAGGAGGCCCATAGGAATGAAGGGGAAATTTGCGATTAGCAATTTGCTAATCGCAAATTGAGAATTTTCGCAAGGGTGCAGGGGTGTCCAAAGGACACCCTGCTGCACCCCTGAAAATGACATGTGTGCGCATATGGCGCACATACATGCCCTAAGGGCATGTATGAGCGTTACATGGCACCTTTTGTTTTTACAAAAATTGCTTTTTGAAAGGAATTCGCAACCTACCACCAACTTGAAGTTGTTGGTAATTTGCGATTCCTTAGGGACAATTAGCAATATTTTTTTGCATGATACATTGCATTTAAGGAATCGCACATTGTGCGATTCCTTACATGCAATCGCAAAATAAGGAATCGCAAATTGTGCGATTCCTTATTTTGACCCACATTTGTTTCATACATACCATATTGAGAATTTGCATTCGCAAAGGCCGAAATTCGGCGAATTTCGGCTTTTGCGAATGCGAATTTCAATGATACATATGGCCCACAATGTCTTGTCGGGACCACGGGACATGTACATATTTCCTACCTGGCACTTCCCTCATGGGATACAGTTTTTCTGCTTGGCCTACTTCTTTTAACACATATTCGGAAGTCTTTGGTTTGACCTTACTGTCTTCCTTTTTCTTTGCCCATCTGGCTTTCCATTTATCTAGATCTCCCCATTTCTGCAGTATGTTCAGCAATTTCTTTATCTGTATTTTCTTCCCTGACACATTCATGTTCTCCAAATCCTTGTCGGAGAATTCTGCTCTATAGGGTTTCTGCAAGACTTTGGATCGACTTACATCAATTCCCATATCAGCAGCAGTGTCCATTAATTTTTCGTGGAGCACTCTGGTGTTCCGGGTAAGGCTTTTGCTGATAAACAGCAACTCTTCTTTGTTAAGAGTGTTCAATCTGTCTAATCCCACATTTCCGGCGATTAGTTCCTCCATTTCTATCCTTAGCCTGTAAATATCCAAAGGTTTGGGCTGGGGAGTTTCCCTTTCTATCTCTTTAGTCCATCTATCTAGTTCTTCTGGAGCCACCACTGTGGCACTTCTGATCCCTGAAGTTGTTTCAATTAGGACTTCCTTTGCCTTAGCCTGATTTCCTGCCCGTGGTTCACTGGTTCCAGGCTCCCTTATGGGCAAATCCATTAGGGAGATCACGGACTCACATTCACTTGCCTGATCATCAACTATGAGCGGCTCTTTCCTTGGGGGTGCTGTAATTGGGGTAATAACTGGAGTTCTTGGACTAGCCTGCCTATCCCCGTAAAGAGGTATAGCGGGACCAATAGTTACTGGGATTGTCAGGGCATCTGGACTGGGATGTATCTGAGCTATAGTCTGAATTAGGTCATTTCGCTGCTTAATCAGGGCATCTCTTTCTCGTTCATGCAAAACCCTTTCCGTCGAATTGTCATGCATTATTTGGGGCACCAAGGGAGGGTATATACTCGGGGCAGTTGGGATGGCTAACCCTGGTCTGTCTTCACCAAAAGGTCGGTAATTTGGAACTGCCGTATTAGGTCTGCAAAACTCGTCACTATTACTGGGTTTTCTTCCAGCACCAGTTACATCTGTCTCGCTGGCCCTTCTACTTCTAGGATGTCGGAAAAATGGATTTTTCGAGCTTAGGGTCCCAGACACTTCAGCATAAGGAGGTGGATTTTTCATTAACAAATCCTCCAGGTATTCATCCTCCGAATCCCCCATAGTCATTAAATGTCGGGATTTCTCAGTCCTTTTTCCTCCCCCTTGTTCCGTTACCCCAAACATTGGAAACAGTCCCTCAACCATCATATTCTGTCTCCACTGCTTCATCTTTTTCTCCTTTGTTTCTCGTTGTAATTTTGGGTACCATTTGCTCACTTCCTTATCCATCCGGGGTCTGTCTCACTCTAGAGCCTCAATCTCCCATTCCTCTAAAGCTTCATACAGCGTTAATCTGGGTCGGGGGTGTAATTCATTCATTCGGGTCCTCAAGTTAAACAGGATTCTACCATTAAAGGTACCATCGAGGGGAAATGCTAAGGCTCCGTCATCTTCAGTGTACTTTACCCAATTTTCCAACCACACACAGGTATGATACCCTTTGTCAAACATCATAAAAGATGCAGGAGTATTAGGAGGTGGAATGATCACACCCTCCCTAGTTCTAATGGGTTTATCTTTCTTGAAATAATTCTTTATCTTTTCGGCAAGGGTCAATTTTCTCTTTCCTCCATACATATTGTAAGGTCTACCTCTTAGCATCTGTTCCTTATGAAAACCTAGGTTTTGCGGATTAGGTAAAAATTCGGGGTACCACATACACCTCTCCAAACTATCCTCAAGCTCGGATTGATTAATTTTCTTTACTTATGTGCTTCCAATGCTAGCGCGTCTTTCAACTCACGGCAACCAATCAGCACTGAGGTTGCAAAATCTGTTGACCAATGGGTGCGCGGCCCCTTCGTGAGACACGGTCTCACTCTTTGTCGCTCACCCCTCCCTTACAATTCTGGCTTCGCTACACTCCCGCTGGCTCAACCAATACCAGCGCGGCACGGAGTGACGTCAGTGCAGCCTTGCGACCGACTCCCTCCTTCACAAGGTAACGGAAACTTTGAATTTTCCTTAAAGTGCAAGTGCTTATTTTTATTAACAACGTATAACGTTCGCCACTGTGCTTGAGGGTTTTAAAATGAAAAAGGGTTTTTCTTTTACTGCAAGTAAACCACTTTTGTCTACTTTTCATTCACTACGGATAGATCTCTTCTGCCTATCCTCTCACACAAGCAATAGAGAACCTGCTACTCCTTTGACTAATCCACTTCTTTCCGGGATATATACTAAGTCAAATTTTTCACCAGCGAACTCCTTTGCTGTCACTCAAGCTCCAAAGAACCTATTACTCCTGCCGTACGTGACCCTTACTAGGTGATATCACAACGGGAGTTTCATCAGGATATTCGTAGCTAACATTTACACATCAATTAATTCGTGAAAACCCTAATTAGTGCTTCCAGTTCTGCCTAACCATGCACTAATCTCCCTCCTAGCCAGTGACCTCACAGCCAAGTGGATTCTACTCACCACCTGCTATTTTACTTCCCCGAGGATCCCCACAACACAAAAAAAAAACAATCACTCACAATTTGTTAGTTATATGCAATAATATAGCAGCATTTCATGAGATATAATAAAAACTTATTTTATAACATTTAAATGCAATAACAACCTTATTTTAGCAGCAAAAATGTTTTAGCAGCACATTTTATTTTTCACAGTTCATCAGAAACTATCCTATCTACTTATCTTAACTAGTCCTAACCATAGCTCTGCTACCAGAAAATACTGATAGAGCGCACAGGTCACCCGACTCTGAGTTTACCAGATATTCACGCACTTGGGCCCATGACGTGATTATGACAATATTTTGTGAGTCAGGCGGGTTTACACACCACTATCAGTACTTTGTGTGTGTTTTCTTTAACACTATTACCATAGTACCTGACTTACCACAGGCACTTATTCTTCCTGACGGATCAGGAGCTATTAGAGGACAAAGAGATAAGATAATCCTAAAAATACTTTATACATTCAACCATAATTTGATAATTTTATAATGACCACAGACACCTGAAGGGTTTTAAGGATTTTTATATAGTAATTAAAATTCAAAGTGACAAGAGTATAAGACTGATGCAAATCAGAATGTCAATAATCAAGATTACAACAATGATATAGCTATGGAGGAGGGCAAGCACCATTGAGTGCGAGTGGGATTCTATTGGGTAAGGGTAACAGGGAACATGCTATTCAGTTCAGGCTTAAACTAGGGTAGGTAAGTTCAAAACACATTAGTCAGTGGAATGCTAAAGTCCTACAAGTGATTCAAACCCTAATCTTAGTCTTATCTGTTAAACTAAACTTTAGATCCTAGACAACAATAAAGTTAATCACACTATTTAAGTAATACAGTTTCAGTATGCCCTACAGGAAGGGAAAAATGGAACACCACAAATAAACAGTTTGCATATACGGCATTTGAGATGACAGAGAGAATATCATGGGCATAGAGGCTTTATTTAAAAGAGTAGGAGGAAGGAGGATATACAGACGGACACCCACAGATTATATTTACCTAGGACAGGAATGAGGACTAACCCTGGCCACGGGTCAGCTTCGAGAAAAGGCGAGGACAAGGACCCTCAAGGATTTAGGATGCCAGTAGGTGAGCAGGTACAGCTCACGGACAATCAGGACAGGATACCCCTCAGGATTTGGGTCAGGACTGGGCTCACCAAAGGGCACGACCAACACCTGCAGCTTCGGATGCAACGCCTGCGCTACTCCCTCCCTGCACAAAATCCGCCAAGGATATATGACGTTACCACGCACACGTTACAACGACCTACCATTACAACACGGTTGTAACAACGCAAGTCGTTACAACGACTTGCGTTGGGGGGGGCGCAAATTTAAAACATTTAATTTACTATTCCAACACCAGTCCCCGTGGATAGTAGGGAAGGTTTTGGGATAGTAAATTAAATGATTTACTATCCTCGAGCGCCCCCCAGCGCAATTCATTGTAACAACTTTCGTTCTTACAACCGCGTGGTAATGGTAGGTCGTGGTAACGTGCGCGTTGTAAACGTTGCATACCTCCGCCAATAACCCCGATTGGGTTCTCGAATCTCCCAGCAAAGTGCTTCGCCAGCACTTAAGACTATTTCCTCCCCTTGGGGTTCCTGGAAAATTTCGGACAGAGTGCTCCGCAGCTCTCTGTATCAATCACCTATAGAGTCGTAGGGTCGGTGACAGGTCAGCTATTCGGACAAGTCGGACAATTTCTCTACCTAAAACTAGGCTAGTTATACCCTTTTTCGGGTCCCTAGACCACCCACAAATGTTGCAAGTGACAGGTCCCCAACTTATGATTGGTCAGGAGAGGTGGTTAGGTCATTGTCACCACCTAAAATTCTGGGTTCCCATATTTAATATTCATTTTCAGCACCCACCCCTTACATTCCAGTTCCCAAGCATACGTGTAGAAGAGAACAATAGAGCACACAGTGGGAAGAAACAAATGTAGCTATTTCAGGTGAAATTCAGCTTCTTCTCCCTGGGTCAGGGGGAAGGTTCACAGGAGCATCTCAGCTTCGGTAGCCAGCTGGCTGAGTTCCACTGATGTAAGGCTCGGTTCTCATGTCACGTGATCGGGTCCGCATAGACTTCTAAGATGGAGAGGCTCCCCACTCCCAGGCCCCCAGATACGCGGTACATGAAAAGTAAGCGAAAACACATTAGAAACACAGAAAAAATGAATACACTGTACACCATGATAAGCTACATTGCACCCCTTACTTTATAATAACTATAGCGGTTAAGAGTTAAGCAGAAATAGATAGAAATGCAAAGCGACATGGGCAAGCAGAGAGCGTGTTTAAAGACAAGCGGCCATTTTAGCCACAATGCGCATGAGCGAAATATCCCTCCAAAACTGCGAGTGCGTCACATCACATGGGTATGACCGACGCATGCGCAGACTGGATTTCTGCGAAGCGGCCATTCTGTAGTATGCAAGCGTTTTTAGGATTAATAGACATTTAGGCAAGCGTCTCTGGGACACCCGCGTGTACTGTAAAGGTGCGAAATTAATGACAAACAGGATTGGTTAATACTATTACAAATTAACGAGGTTCATGAATGTGAGCAAGTCGCTTTACGTGCGAATCCTTGCTCCATCAGGATGACAGTCTGGTGCCACCTTCCAGCCCATGGAGTACAGCTCAAGCTTATGAGCAGCACCACAGGGCAAAGAGTCAATGTACCACTTTTCAAGCCACATCCCCCATGGTTCCCTCACAACTGTCCCTCAGTTCGACGGACACATTCAGTAGAAGCGAATTGGGGCAGCTGCAGGTTTTGAAATTGCTGGTTTTTCATTTATGTGCACTTGGGCAGCTACCAATGTACCTGTAAGTGAAGAACGGCTTTGAAAGAAACAGCATTTCATTAAATCAGTACCTGCTACTTAAAGCATAAGTATTGGACCCATGATTGCCCAGTATTTACAAGAGTCGCACACTTCTGTGTGAGTTTCATTTCAGCACCTAAATAATTCATGTCGTTAATTTGGTGTTGGATGGATACACACCATTTGCAATCCCGCAAGGTAGAGGGCGGCAGTTCCGCATGGGGAAATATAGGATGGTTGTTCTACACGTGTTTAATAGCAAAAAACAGTACTGTTGAAGCATTGACCAATCAATGAAGACTGCTGGGCTGCTTTCTCCAACCAGCAAAGAGAATGTCTTGCTTTTTAGCATTTGAAACACTCACTTGAAGCCTTCTGTAGGTGTCAATGTAAAGGGTCACATTCCTGTTGACAGCGTTCTTTAAAACAGGAAGCAGAGGAGTGGTGGAATTATCAGTGAATTAGTACTGGAAACAGTAATATAAATGCGCAGGTACTCACTATCCTAGAGGACCAGTTTGCTACTGAGAAGTGACTGCACTCTCCTGCAGTGGTTAATTTGTAAAAAAAAAAATAAGTGCCGGTCTCTCGTTAGGAGGCAGCTTGCACCAGCTCTTTTCTCCTCCATTTGGCCCATAGGAATCAATGGGAATTGCGAATTCGCAAATTAGAATTTGCAAAATGTTGATGCATTCCATGGGTGCAGGGGGGGTGTCCAAAGGACCCCCCCTGCACCCCTGAAATGTATTTTGAAGTGCATGTTTCAAACACACATGTCCTTAGGACATGTGTGTCTGTAACATGACAGTGTTTTGAAATGCAAATTAGAGCATTTTAACACATTTTCGCAAATTACCACGAGGTTCAACCTCGTGGTAATTTGCACCCCCTATTTGCGAATTCGCAATTTTAAAATTAATCATGCATTGCTTTTAAGGAATCGCACATTTGCGATTCCTTAAAAGCAATCGCATTTTTGGAATTCTCTAAAAATAGCGATTTCACCAAAAATGCTTGATGCATCCCACAAACCTATTTAGGAATCGCAGACGGCCGAATTTTGCGATTCACACCGTTTGCACTTCCTAAATAGGTTGATGCATGTGGGCGTTTCTGCTAAGCATGAAAGTGGGGAGATGATGTGGTGCAATGGCCAGAGCTACTGATTTCAGAGCTGGGAAACCAGGTTCGAGTCTTGCCATCGGCTCAACAGCCTGTGATTCTGGGCAAATCATGAAATCTCATCGTAAAGTAAAGTTTCCTTAACTGGTGACCAGGAAAAGTGCTGGAGTTGGTGATTAAGTGCTGGTGCTGAGCACCGGAAACCACCTTCTCACCACTCTCCTTTAGCCCACCCATACAGAGAAAGGCCAATCCTCTTCCTTTCTAATAAAGTGCTTAGTACTTCCAGGACTTGTCCAATTAAAGCATGTTTCTTGACCTGACATGTGCCCCCAGCGCAACAATGGGAGTGGGGACATTGGAAGGTCAAAATTACTATTCTAACTCCAGTGCTAGAATATTTGGAGAAAGCGCGACTTGCCCCCAAATATTCCATGAGGCTTATTTAGTATTCCAACTCCAATCCTGTAATATTTTGAGGGTAAATTAGACATTCCCCAAGTATTTTTAGGAATGGTTGAAAAGTAGTGATTTTGAATGGCTGAAAGTGCTGCCCTGAGGGCGCAGCTCAGGGCAAAAACTAGCAATACCCCGAATCAGTCCCTCCAATAAACCAATAGCTTCCAAAGCAACGAAAGCAATGTCTAGTGAAAGTTGTGGAGATAAAAAAAATTGTAACATGCTTACATCTATTTGAACTGCTGGTTAAATCCATCTTTTTTGCGGTCGTTTCCAAAATTTGGGCAGAGTTTAAGAGCGTCGAAATGTCTGACCGGAGCACTTTGAGTAACACGTTTTTAGCATTTATTTTCATGTTCCCTTAATCCCAAAGTAATGATCCGTGCATAAGGAGACAGTTCACGCTCCCTTGCTTCCTTGCAGGAACTGGGCCAAGTACGGGATTCCAAGCTCATGCGGGTGATTTGTGAGAAGTTGTTTTGAGTGGTGTGTGTACTTTCAATCTGTTGTGCCTGCATGCTGTAATTTTGGATTATCGTTTGGTTTGCGGCTTTGTTGTATGTGTGCTGCTGTCATGGAGCACTGCTTGAAAGCCAAACAACATGAGAATCTGTTTGCTCTCACTCATTCCTCAAATGAACGAGTGCACATGTAGGTGCTGTTTTTAAAACGAAACCGAAGTTCAGTTTGTTTGCTAAAATAGTAGCTAATGTTGCATGAGCAAAGGCGGTAATTATTCGAGGTCTAAGCACTCGTTGATAGGGCCAGGGATTTTAATAAGAGCTATCATGTATCACGACTTTGTTCTGAGCTTTGCAGTGGCTTCCAGGCTGGGTAAACTCAGCTGTGAGGAGATAAAGTGGCTTTAGTCAAATGACATATGCAGGTCAGCGGCAAAGATAAAAATACTTTCAGAAAGGAAACTTCCGATTATAAATACTCTTGTGACTGATAAATGGGAAAGCTTTGGGGATAAGACATGATGGGGGGTGGGAAGTCTTGCACATTTAAGAAACCATTTCACAAAGGGAAATATGCACATGTAGTACTTACAGCTATATTTAAATCTACACCTAAGTACAAATCTACACTTTTTTGATCTCCACCATTGCTGAGGGTAGATTTACACCTCCGTGTAGACTTGGATGTATCCACCCCTGTTGCAGCCTCCCTTGACAGAATTTACGAATGTACAGTTACTACTTGTAACTTTTCACATGTAGACAGAGATCTCCACAAGGGAAAGTATAAGAAAAATATTAAACATTAAAGGAATTACACATATTTTAATCTGGAATATAAATGTAAAATAATTAAAATACTTATAGTTACCTAGAACAATTGAAAATGCTATAGTACATTCACACATTAAATGTATTGTATATAAAAAAGTTAACAAATATATATTTTATCTATAATATTTCCTAAACAATATTAAAAAAATTAATTCCAACCACGTTTACATTTTTTCTTTTTATTTAATATGTATTCAATTTTGATAAAAATTATGGGGCCCATTAGGATGGTGGGCGGATTGCCCCCGCCAGACTGGAGGTAGCCACCGCCAGCCTGGCGGGGGCAATCCGCCCGCCATCCGCACCTAAATTCCCCCCGCCATATTAGGATGGCGGGGCGGACCGCAGCGGACGGAAAGACCGTCCACCGCTTTCTCGCCTCGGTCGCCTTGCGACCGGGGCGGAAAAGGTTTAATATGGTGCCGGTGTCTAATAGACACTGCCAGCCATATTATGATAGGTTTGTGTAGATGCCTTTCCGCGGCGGAGATGCCGCCACGGAAAAGCATACGGTCTTCACTCTGGGGGCCCCTGCGGGCCCCCAGAGTGAAGGAGAGGTGGGGGCTGCACACAGGGGGGTACCCCCCTTCATTTGCATAAACAAAACGGCAGGCACCGCGTGGTGCCTGCCGCTTTGCTTATGCAAATGCATTAATGCATTTATAGCATTGTGGCGGGCGGTGCAGAGAATGCTATAAATGCAGGATGTGCCTGCCACTGTGGCGGACACATCCTAATACCCCCCACGGGACCCCCGCCCTAATGGTGGGCAGTCCCGAATTCCGTCAGGATGGCGGGCGGACAAAGGCCGCCTGTCATCCTAATGAGCCCCTATGTGTTGAATTAATTTTAATTATTTAGAATTTTTTGACAAAAGTTTAATTTAATTTGTAATTTGAATTAATTTTAAATTATTAAGTATTTATTTATTACTTATTTATATATTTTTACATTAAACAAAAACAATACATGAACACAAATAATTGTATTCATATAACATTTCTTCATCTTGGGTGCTATATAAGGCACTTGAATTTGATATTTTCTATAGGAATGTCTTGCAGCACATGAGTGGCCATGTGTGGCGTTTGACTTACTCCAAGGCCGAACTGTATTACATTTATTCCTATTTTGGGACCTTTTGGCTGTTGTAACTTTAGAAGTGTAGTTCTTGAATAGCAATGGGCTTACCCTTTTGTGTCTGGGTGTTTGTATTTGCATGTTCCTACCTTAGCACTTCCTCAGCCCTCAATAAATCCGACCCATTTAGGAGTAACTATTCCCTGTTTTCCAGACACTCCTCCTTTCTCTCCCACATTTACTGCTAAAATGTAGGTACATGTATGGAGATCTCTGGGAAGTTGACAAAGCTCTCCGAACAGATAGATTAGAGTGTTGGGGCAGAGTTCTCAGTGCAAGGGTTTGTGAATTGCAGTTTGTAGTACTTTAGTGCTAATAACATCTTAAACAAGCATTGGCATAGCCAATAAGTCTCGCCTTTGGGACCTTACAAGTGTGTAGCCAGAGCTATTGGCTTGTTTTTAAGCTATATCACCCAACCAGTGCCTAAGAAGAAAAGAGAGCATTTGATGTACTCAACGATTGGATACCTTGTAGGTGTGGATTCAAACAATACAAAGATCTTAGGGGCAGATTTATGTTAACTGGCGCATCCCCAGGGATGCGCCAGTTAACGTGCGCCACAGTGCGCCACAGCTCCGCCACCCATGGTGCGCTGCATTTATAATGCGGCGCACCATGGTGCAAAAATGGCACAGATGCGTGCCGGAAATGTGGCGCATTGTTGGAGTTGCGTCCCAAGCGCGACGCAGCTCCAGCAAGGCTTGGGGGTACACCATCTGCACAATGCTGCGTCAAGACGTACGCCTCCTTCAAGCAGGCGCAGGGTTTTGACGCAGCATTGCCCTGAAAGTGACTGAGTGAAATCTCATAGATTTCACTCAGCCACTTTCAGGAGGCGTTCCTGCGCAGGAACGTCCCCCCCCTGCGCAGGAACGCCTCCTTATGGCGCAGTGCTTTACAATGTGACGCATCTCCTAGATGCGTCACGTTGTAAATAGGGTGCATTGTTTGCACCGCAGTTGCGTCAAATAAAGTGACGCAATTGCGTCGCAAAGAGGCGCAACGGCCTCATAAATCTGCCCCTAAATGTTTTAGTAAAATGTGTCTCAAAATCCGATAAATCCATCCACTGACTCTCAGTTCAAGCCACATTAATTTCCAGGTATGCTGGGGCTGGCACATAATTCTTTAGGGGCTGAGCAACGACCTAATAGATCAAAGAAATATCATATTCTTCACCACAAACTGCAAGCCATAGCAATATGCAGTGTTGGTCTCATGATGCCCTCCAAATAAATAATGCAGCACAGTTGGGTTGTGGAAGTAAAGGGTCATCCCCTCATAAATTGCAACAGCATTTCAAAAAAAATTCTGAACACCTACATGTAGTCACTGACTATTTCTGAAAATGCAATGCCACTGGAGCTTGGGTGATATATCTGGCGATATTCATATCCCTCTCCTGTTATTATGCATTTATGGTACATGCTATGGTGGGTGGTATTCACCTGGTTAATTAGCATGTGATTGTTTCCTTCCTAGAATCCTCTCACCATGGGAAGAGGGGTGGTAAAGGGGCTTGGAAAGCTCTCCTGTGGGAAAACGGCAATGCCGAACAACATCACTCAAAGGTGTTTTCCATAATGCCAAAAAAGTCTGACAAAGCCCTGTGTGTTAAATGGTCAACATAATTTGACCCTTAAATTAAATGTTTGCCACAGTATAGTCTATAAGGGTTCGGGGTAAACTCTTAAAGGAGACAGGGGTATCTATGCAGTGATTCTAAGCTTCATGGTCTTAAATGGCACAGGAAGAAACGAATAAAACTAAAATGTGTTATAAAAATATATAGAGAAATTTATTGGGTACCTCCCATACAGGGTTACACTCTGAAAATTAAAAACGTTAAAAACAATAAAAACAGTGCTTTTATAATTTGCAAATAACATAATATACATAATCACAAGAAGTCAAAAAGACAAAGGTCGACGCGGCGTTTCGGTGATTGCTAACAATAGTTTTCACCTTCTTCAGGACGTTTTTTGACTAGGGTTACACCAAAATTTTGTGTACCTTTAGATCAAAGACTTCGATGCTGCCAAGACGCTCTGTGATAATAATGCCTTGTTCTGATAAGCTTCCGTTAAAAAATTGGAGCAGGACCTTCAATTACTTGCTTATTCCTTTTCGATGGAAACCCGGTGGCAGAGGAGCAGGGAGGCCGTAATTTTAAACCCAGAGAGAAAAAATCTCCAAACAAGTCACCCCTAGAGCAACCAATTGAAGAGGGTACTAAATGGAGTAATAAATTGCTTCCTTTCTGATTCCAATTGAAAAAAGGAATCAGAGAAATGCCGCAATAGTGAATATTCTACTATATCAAGTATCGGTGGCTCCTCTGCACCAATTGAAAAGGAATAAGCAAGTAATTGAAGGTCCTGCTCCAATTTTTTAACGGAAGCTTATCAGAACAAGGCATTATTATCACAGAGCGTCTTGGCAGCATCGAAGTCTTTGATCTAAAGGTACACAAAATTTTGGTGTAACCCTAGTCAAAAAACGTCCTGAAGAAGGTGAAAACTATTGTTAGCAATCACCGAAACGCCGCGTCGACCTTTGTCTTTTTGACTTCTTGTGATTATGTATATTATGTTATTTGCAAATTATAAAAGCACTGTTTTTATTGTTTTTAACGTTTTTAATTTTAGAGTGTAACCCTGTATGGGAGGTACCCAATAAATTTCTCTATATATTTTTATAACACATTTTAGTTTTATTCGTTTCTTCCTGTGCCATTTAAGACCATGAAGCTTAGAATCACTGCATAGATAGCCCTGTCTCCTTTAAGAGTTTACCCCGAACCCTTATAGACTATACTGTGGCAAACATTTAATTTAAGGGTCAAATTATGTTGACCATTTAACACACAGGGCTTTGTCAGACTTTTTTGGTATTCGCTCCCCTCCCTGTCACTGAACCAGGGGAACCTTCCAACCTATTTTCCAGTTTTCCATAATGCAACACAAGCAGGTCGGGACTTTGCCACTCAGGTGCCAAGTGTGCTGTAA
The DNA here is from genome assembly GCF_964263255.1 of Lissotriton vulgaris. NCBI lineage: Eukaryota > Metazoa > Chordata > Amphibia > Caudata > Salamandridae > Lissotriton > Lissotriton vulgaris. The sequence goes on along the minus strand of NC_141689.1, from coordinate 1,131,042,074 downwards.
CTGTGAAAGAACCCAGTTGTGTGCAGTGTGAACTACCACAGCAGTTGTCCCTCCCAGGGAAGGCCCAGCTAGCAGACCCTGAGGAGAAAGCTGGCACCCATCTGTTACGAAAACACCCCAAAATCTGACCCGGTCACTCCACTACTGCACGGCCCCCATGTGCCCGGATTCTGATGCCGCTGCCTGCTTGGCCCTCTTGCTGCCGCCTCTCCTTAGGGCCCCTGCTCTCCAGGCTTGCCCTCGCTCTCCAGGCTTGCCCCAATCTCCAGGCTTGCCCAGGCTTGCCCTCTCTCTCCCCAACTCCACTTTTCCGCTCTTTCCCCCCCTCTGCTCCTGGCCACTGCTCTCCTGCGGCCTGCCCCCTTCTCCTGTCTCCCGCTCTCCATTCGCCGCCCCGCTCCCGCCTCCCAGCTGCTCCTCCCTCCCACTTCGCCATAAATGGCGGATACCACCCGTACGCGCAGCGGCCACGCACAGTGGGCGCGCCGATTGCGCGCCAAAGGCAAGCCCGTCTACGCCCATCCACGCCTGGACCGCCCCTAGCGCCAGAACCCCTGGACCCCGCCAGAGCCAGCCAACCCGACTGAGCTACAACGCCTCCACGCACTCAACACTGGCTAACATCCAGCTTGCTACCAAGCCACCCCGAAACGCACCCAGGGAGCCTTCACCTGCCACGCCTGCTACTTCACCTGCACTCGATCCTGCACCGCGCCAGCCAAAACAGCCGCCAACAACAACCACCTCAAGTGCATCCTGCTCAATACCCTCTCCATCCACAGGCACACCGTCGAACTATGGGACGTCCTGGACGAAACGGCACCAGACGTCGCCTTCTTCACGGAAACCTGGATGAACCCCTCCTCAGCCCCCGACATCGCCATTGCCATCCCGGACGGCTACAAGATCATCCGGAGGGACCGCGTCAACCAGACCGGAGGAGGCATCGCCATCGCCCACAGAAACACTATCCGCATCACGACCAACACCGACGACACCCTCGCCACCGCAGACCACCTGCACTTCCAGATTCATACCGACCCCAAGACCACACTCAGAGGAACCCTCATCTACAGACACCCGGGACAACGCTCACACTTCAGCGAGGCAATCGCAGACTTCATCAGCCCGCTCGCCCTCGCCTCCCCCGACTACATCCTCCTAGGAGACCTCAACTTCCACCCGGAGAACGACCAGGACAATAACACCGCTGCCCTACTAGACAACCTCGCCAACCTCAGAGTCAAGCAACTGGTCAACACCCCCACCCCTTACGCCGGCCACACGCTCGGCCCTGTCTTCTCCTCCAGCAACCACATCTCCTTTAGCCACACCACCGAGCTCCACTGGACCGACCACAGCTGCGTACACTTCAACTTCAGGAAAACAACGACCCACCACCGCCCTCAACAAACCCCCCGAAGATACTGGAGGAAGATCACCACCGACCAACTCACCACCTCCTTGTGCCTAAACCCTCCTACCAACACCACGGACTTCAACGAAGGAGCCCGCAACCTCACACAGAGGATCACCGACTGCGCCGACACCCTTGCTCCACTGAAAAACCCTCCCAGCAACCTCAACAGCAAGAAAGCCGCGTGGTTCACCAACGATCTCAAAGACTCCAAGAAATCCTGCTGTGGCCTTGAGAAAGCCTGGCGCCACAACCAGTCAATGGATAACATTACAGCCCTCAAGAACGCCACCCGCAAACACCACCAGCTGATCCGCACCACCAAAAGGTCATCCTTCAGAGAACGACTGGACAACAACACCCACAACAGCAAGGAACTCTTCAACGTCGTGAAAGAGCTCTCCAACCCCAACGGCAGCGAGAACGACATCACGACTTCTCAAGACCTCTGCGACTCTCTGGCCACCTTTTTTCACCGTCGACATACACAACAGCTTCGGGGCTCAGAACACGTACCCCGCCACCGAACCTACACCCCCCACCACCATGTGCGCCTGGACTCAGGTCAGCACGGAAGATACCACCCACACGATGAACACCATCCACTCGGGCTCCCCAGCCGATCCCTGCCCACACCACATCTTCAACAAAGCCGGCTCCATCATCGCACCCATACTTCGGGACATCATCAACAACTCCTTCATATCCGTCACCTTCCCGGAGAGCTGGAAGCACGCAGAGATCAGCGCCCTCCTGAAGAAACCCACCGCAGACCCCTCAGACCTCAAGAACTTCCGCCCCATCTCGCTCCTCCCCTTCCCTGCAAAAGTCATCGAGAAAACCGTCAACAAACAGCTGACAGCCTTCCTGGAGAAGAACGGCTCCCTCGACCCATTGCAGTCCGGATTCCGAGCAAACCACAGCACCGAGACCGGCGACATCCGGACCCTGCTGGACAACGGAGAAACCGCCGCCCTCATTCTGCTCGACCTTTTGGCTGTGTCAACACAGTCTGCCGCCGCACCCTGACAACCCGCCTCCGCCACGCCGGGATCCAAGGAAAGGCCCTGGAATGGATCACCTCCTTCCTCTCTGACAGAATCCAAAGAGTCCATCTCCCACCCTTCCTCGCAGAAGCCACCAAGATCATCTGCGGCGTACCTCAAGGCTCCTCGCTCAGCCCCACCCTCTTCAACGTCTACATGACCCCCCTCGCAGCCATCGCACACAAGCACAACCTCAACATCATCTCCTACGCCGACGATACCCAACTGATCCTCTCCCTAACCAACGACCCCACCTCCGCCAGAGCTAGCTTCCAGGACGGAATGAAAGACATCGCAGACTGGATGAAGCTCAGCCGCCTGAAACTGAACTCAGACAAGACGGAAGTCCTCATCCTCGGCCCATCCATCTCCGCCTGGGACGACTCCTGGTGGCCCCCTGCTCTGGGCCCCCCACCCAAGCCCACGGACCACGCATGCAACCTGGGCTTCATCCTTGACTCCTCCCTCATGATGGCCAGGCAAGTTAACACCGTTACCTCCTCCTGCTTCAACACACTCTGCATGCTCCATAAGATCTTCCGCTGGATCCCCACTGGAACCAGGAAAACAGTCACCCAGGTCCTCGTCACCAGCCGTCTGGACTACGGGAACGCCCTCTACGCTGGGACCACCGCCAAACTACAGAAAAGACTCCAGCGCATCCAGAACGCCTCAGCACGACTCGTCTTGGACATCCCCAGACACAGCCACATCTCCGCCCACCTGAGGGACCTGCACTGGCTACCCGTCAGCAAAAGGATCACGTTCAGACTCCTCACCCACGCACACAAGGCTCTCTACGACTTGGACCCCGAATACCTCAACAACCGCCTCACGTTCTATACGCGAACCCGCCAGCTCTGCTCCGCCAGCCTCTCCCTCGCCACCGTCCCACGGATCCGCCGAACCACCACCGGAGAAAGATCCTTCACCTACCTGGCGGCCAAGACCTGGAACACCCTCCCCACCCATCTACGACTCACCCAGGACCATCTCTCCTTCAAGAAGCAACTCAATACCTGGCTTTTCAAGCAGTAGCAGCCCCCCCCCCCCCCTCAGCGCCTTGAGACCCTAGCGGGTGATTAGCGCTCTTTACAAATACTCTTGCTTGATTGATTTAATCTTATCAATCTTATTTTTATCAATACTGCCCATACTCTTCATAAACCAGTACCGTTCCTCGTTCTGTCCAGGCTTACATGACCTCTGTGAGCGCTTTTTATTTTATAAACAAATGAAAGTGTATATTTTAAGGCATAAAAATAACAATGTGAGCATCCCCTCAACATACACTAGAAGATGGCTTTAGAGATGCACGCCATTTTAGAAGGTCTAGAGCTGTTCCTTAGGGCCTCATTACTATTGTGATACAGATTTTTATTTTGCCATCCTTGTTAATATGGCATTGTTAGCCTGATGTAGCTGCATACACATATATTCATAGTTATCTATTATTTAGTGTTATGAATGAAGAGTAGCTTGCATTTCCACGTGTAGGCTAAGTTACGCATTAGTCAGAGAAACCATACTAACGCCATTTTGTATTTTGTCGACTCTGGCCTGGGTGATGACCACATGTTGGTTTCGTGTTACTGAGCGAGTCCCAGTTAGTTGAGTTACAGGACAGCTGATTCACTATGTATTTCTTCTTCTCTAAGGCCCAAGGTCGCATCTGGCTTCAGAGGTGATAAGCACATTCCTACCGGCGCCAGGCTGTAGCACCCATGTACTGAGACGAAAGGGAGTTACCCTTTCTGACCTTTCCCATAATAGCAGAAACAGACTTCTGAGCAGGCTTTGTGTGCCACATATGGTTCTTCCTTGAGATCCTGAACCTATTGGGGGTTTGCTAAATACGGTTATTTCATCTAATGTAACTAAGGTATAAATGACTTGTTTCAAGTGTAAATCGTCAGTCTTCCCGGCACACTGATTGTATTGTGGCTCGGGGGGGCTCCTCTGCGCAGAGTTCTTTGTTAATAAACGATTGCTGCTTCTTCACTGCCAACTGACTGGTTATTCAATAACATTATTGGGCTATTGGTAAGGGTGGCCCTTTGGATATTTTTCCAGTACAACACTTGGCGACTCCGCCGGGACTCCGCGTTTGGGGCCGTCCTCCCGTAATACGGGGTGAAATAAGGACACTAGGGCGATTACTCTGGTCGGGGGGGAGTGGATGGATACGTGATTTTTGACTGAACTCTGCTCTGGCGATCAGAGAGCCCCAGCTGCTAGTGACCTCTCGCTGGAGTCCTACGGGTTTAACCCAGGAACCGATCCGAGTTGATCTTCAGGAGTGGGCAGTGGAGAACTTGCAATCTTACTTTAGTGCACCAGGTGAGTGTATTGATTTGTTGGTTATGGATTGCGCTATTAAGAATTTTTTTTAAAACAGTTAACTGATTTTGGTAGTTTGGTGGTCGGTGTACCACGAGGAGTTTAGGAGATCTGACGGGGCGGCATTGAGCCTGCACGGGCAGATGCTCCACGGGCCTGTTTTGTGAATAATAGAGGTTGCAATCAGACACCTCGGTGTGGCATTTTTGGGTGCGCACCCGGCCAGACTGTTCTCGGAAAAGCCCATGCTGGTAACTGGGTAGCCTTTTGGACACATCTGAAGCGGCGCTAAGGTAGCGGGATCAGTCAGAATAGTCCCGAAGGTGAACCTGGGAGGCCCATGGGATGGTCTGTAGGCCAGTTTGTGGTTAATTCCTGTCTGATGACCTCTTGGTAGTCTCTGGACTGCCTGTTTGTGGTTTCTGTTTTGTCCGGTGGCTGGAGGTTCGCGACTCCTCTATGAACAGGAGTCGACGGGCTCTGTTCCTTGGCGGTTTTATATTATTCGAGAGATAAACTGTAGCGAAAAAAAAATGTTTGCTTTCTCAATGTGAAAAGTGGTACGTGTAAATTTGAATGCATGATTGATGTGGAGTCGACGAAGATTGAGGGAGAATGAAACATGGCCATGTTTTGATTTAATGTGACGAAGTGTGAAGGGTGATTATTAAAAAATGTCTTGTTTTAGTAAAATATGTTTTGGATGTTGTTGTCCGCAGAAAAATACACGATTAGACGAAAGTCAGCCTGCCCCGCCTAAGGGCAGTCCAAATTTTGATATGTATGTGAAACATGGACTTACGCCTATTTTATTTAGCAACCTATGGCATAAATACACCAAAGATAACGAAGCATTACAATCGCCCGTAACTGGGTCTTTTGATTAGAACAAAATACAGTACTTAAAGGATCGTTTATTCTCCAAGAGAAGCCAGCAGGTAATGTTCGATTCTTTAAGATTATGGCAGAAAGAGGCAAAACGCCGTCGAATTAGAGAAGAGAAGTTATTAAAAATACAGAATGGTCAGACCATAACTCAAAAAGCTGTGGAATATGATAAAGAACAAACGGAGAAGAAGATAGAATGTTTAGACAGATAGTTTCGACTGCAGGCAGATAAAAGTTATACAGCTCGACCCGAGGTAGAGGATGAAATAGAGGACTTATTGGACCCGCGTCCTCCACCCCCTTATGCCCAGCAACGAGTGTATACTGGGATACTCCAGGCAAGTGCCCCCAGTGCACCCATTGCGTTAGCTAAGGCCCCTTCGACTTATGTCACGATCATGTCGACAGGGACTATTCCTGTTCCTTCACCAACGACACCTACTATGGGTACTTTATTGACTGATGATTCATCAACCCCTGTCATGTCCCCAATTACATTGATCTCCCCTTCATCTTCGGTGGCTTGGCCTTCCCAGTCAGCCACTTCAACCCCTCAAAGGATGGATTGGACCCCCGCTCATGCTCCAGGAACCGGGGGCGTTCGACGATTATATACACGTGCTGTTGTGGGATGTCAGGAAAAACAGATGGTGATAGATCAGGAGTCCCAGTGGGTGCAAAATGCTATCTATACTATTGAAGATTTTTGGGGAACCATGATTGATTATGAACCGGTTATGCAGCAATATACTTTAGAAACTATGGCAAATCGGTTGATTTCTCTATGGGAACAATGTTTTGACGACGGGAGAGCTCCACAGGTTCTATATGATATAGTGGACCGGGCCCATAAGTTTGAACTAGGACCTGAGCATGTATATGGAAATTTGGTTACCATCATGCAATATCGGCAGAGATTATTCACAAAATGCCCCACATGGGATTCTCAGCATCCCATGCGAGAAGTACACCCAATTTATCATCCGGAAATCCCGTAACTTAAGGATAACGCCAATCAAGTCATTCAAGCCCAAGTTGAAACATGCTTTCAGGAACAGTGGGTATATACTCCTTGGAAAGTACTTGGACCACCTCTACTCCCTCAGTTATATTGAGTATGGCCCAATATTATGAGCATAGGGAAAATGAGAGTAAGGACAAGGCTGATAAAAAGACTAAGGATCTTAAAACCTGTGTATTATTACAACAGGTGGCTCGGGATGTGGCAGAAATGAAGGAGGACAAAGAGGGTTTGTTCCAAGAGGGGCTGGGACAGGACGAGATGGAGGAGGTCCGGCTGTTGCTTTGGGCCCGAATCAGTGTGCTTATTGTAAGCAGGAAGGACCCTGGCAAGCTCAGTGTCCTTTCCTTTTAGCGCAGAATGGAGCTGTGAGGGGCAGAGGAAGGGGAAGGGGATGAGGTAGTGTGGATTGAGGCGATATGAAAAGGGAAGAAGTAACACGAGGTGAGTCCCAAGGGAATTACTTTGATGATACTAGTAGGAAGCAGTATTACAACGGGGATTATGGAGTGGATGAGTCAGATGGATACTTTTATGCATAGGACAGTTACGGACAGCGAAGGGGCCAATTATCAATACCCGTGGACCAGAAGGGGCCTTACGTTAGAGGACAAATAATGGGAATGTCTGAAAACTTTTTAGTGGACACGGGTGCAATGAATAGTTCAATTGCTCACTCATTGGTCCCAGGGGCTGCTCTGTCCGGGCATAATAATGTTTCAGTTGGATTTTCTGGTATTCCAGTGGTAAGCCCCATCTCGAAGCCACTCTCATTTATGATAGGCCCGTTACGGTAGATTCCACTTTTCTGTTAACATCACAATGTGTGGAAAACTTATTGGGATTGGATTTGTTGAAGAAGATGCATGCAAAAATGTATTGTTCTCCGGATGGAGTATATTTGACGGTTCAGCCACCAGAACGATACACCAAACAGAATGTCATGAAAAACGATCAGCTCCCCCCGGAATTGGCGGCCATTCCTCCTACTTTGTGGGCAACAGGGGATACTGATGTAGGCTTATTGAATATTCCACCAGTTTCCATTACGTTAAAACCCAATGTTCGGTTGCCTCGAATTCCATAGTATAAATTATCCCCAGCAGGAGAAAAAGCTTTGCTGTCAATCATACAGGATTTAAAAGACAAGGGCGTAGTGGAAGAGACAGCTTCTAACACTTGTAACAGCCCCAATTTATCGATTGTGAAAAAGGCTCCTATAGGAAGCAGTCCTGATTATGCTGATACGTAACGCTTTGTAATTGACCTCCGGGAGGTTAATAAGGTGGTAGTACCTCAATATCCAGTGGTCTCGGACATTACAACCATACTGACTATGATTCCCCCTACTCCTAAATTTTTCTCCGTTATTGATTTAAAGAATGCTTTCTATGGGCATTCCTATACATCCTGAGAGCAGACATATCTTTGGCTTCTCATTGTCAGGCCGTAGCTTCAGATTTTGCCGTGCTCCCCAAGGCTATACAGAAAGTCCTAGTATTTATAGTAAGGCTTTGAAGGTAATTTTGGATGAATTGACCTTACCCTCAGGAAACGTCCTTCTCCAGTATGTAGACGATCTGTTAGTGGCGTCTGATACGGAGGAGGGCCGTAAGGAAGCTACGGTTAAATTATTGTCCTATCTGGCAGCCCATGGAAATAAAGTATCCCTTTCGAAATTTTAATACCGTCGACAGGAGGTGACTTACCTTGGTCATCTACTGTCGAAAGAGGGGAGGAAGTTAACTCCTGAACAAGTGTCTACTATGACTAACATGCCTGTTCCTCGTACTCAACGAGATGTTCGAGCATTTCTTGGTATAACCTCTTACTGTCGCCAGTGGATTCCTAATTTTTCTCTTCTCACTAAACCACTGTTATATTTAATTATGAAAGAAGTGAATGAACCTTTACCCTGGACGGATGAGTGTCAGAAAGCTTTTGAATCTTTGAAAACTGCTCTTTGTACTGCACCTGTTTTAGGAACTCCTGACTACCGTAAACCTTTTTTTCAACTTTACGTGTATGAGGTGGACGGTTGTTCGCTTTCAGTGTTAACGCAAGGATTTGGTGGTAAGCAAAGACCTTGTGCTTATTTTTCAGCAGTATTGGACCATGTCGCTAGAGCACTTCCTAGCTGTCTGTGGGCTACGGCTGCAGTGGCGGTGGCCATTAGGCATTCGGAAGGACTTGTGCTAAATTCTGACCTTACAGTGATGGTACCGCACGCTGTGGACACCCTTTTGAATAAAACAAAGACACAGCACCTTACGAGTGCACTTCTCACCGGATATAAATTGACTTTGTTTGCACCTCACATTACTATGAAGAGATGTGCCACTCTGAATCAGGCCACGTTACTACCCCTCCCTTCGGGTGAACCAAATAATGACATACATGATTGTATATTTCGGATCGAAGAAGAAACGAAGGGACTGGTGGACCTCACAGACACGCCCCTATCTGATCCCCAAGGGGAGTTGTATGTGGATGGTTCTTGTTTTAAATTACGAGATGGCACAACGACAGATGCATACGCAACACCACCCTGCGTACTGTCGTTGAAACGGCTCGAGTTCACTATCATTCTGCACAGGCAGCTGAGCTAATAGCCTTGTTACGGGCATGCAACTAAGTGAGGGACTGGAGGTGAACATTTACACCGATAGCCAGTATGCTTTCGGCGTGGCTCATAGTTTTGGGAAGTTGTGGGCGGAAAGGGAATTCTTCACTTCTCATGGCCAACAAATACATCATCGCCCTTTGATATTGAGATTGTTGACTGCGCTGACTTTGCTCCGGAAGGTGGCAATAGTAAAATGTAGTGCTCATAAAGCCATAGTAGATACTGTAGGAGAAGGAAATGCTTTCGCTGATCAAATGGCAAAGGACACTGCTAAATCTAAAATGTCCCCAATGTATGTAAATTCAGCCAGGTGGGTGGAGGAGTTGGATATGTTCGATAACACCATGGAGAGTGTCCGAGAGATACAGAAGGAAGCTACCCCTGCCGAATTGTCCTGATGGGAGAATGTGGTAGGGAGATTGGATGATAATGGTTGCTGGGTTGATTTAAGTGAAAAGCAACGATGGATGCTCCCCAATTCTTTTGTCAATGCGATAGTAACCATGGCCCATGGGAATGCACACATAGGAGGAAAGGGAATTTGTCAGTTGTTGGACCCAGTTTGGAATAACCCTAATATTTTGAAAACTGCCACCCATCTGGTCCAACATTGTATGGTTTGTTTACGATACAATCCTGGAGGAGGAGAACCTGTTCTTAGTGGAAATTTTGTCCCACCCTCTTTACCTTTTGAGGTACTGAAATGGGTTATATCCAAATGGAGAGAGGGAATAATCTGAAGTATATCCTGGTAGTGGTTTGTGCATTTAGTAAGTGGGTAGAAGCTTACCCTACCAAGGAAAATACTGCACTAGCAACTGCTAAAGCCCTAATAAAGGAAGATTTCCCAAGATACGAGGTCCCTCGGGTCCTATAGTCGGACATCCGGACCCATTTTAATGCTGATCTTATAAAACATATCTGTAATGGATTACACGTAAACTAGAAATGTAATGCTGCTCGACATCCTCAGTCTGCTGGGCTAGTTGAGAAATATAATGGGATTTTGAAGTTGAAAATGGCTAAAATTCATGAAAATACTGGGTTACAGTGGCCGGACACGTTACCTTTGGCTCTGATGTCTTTACGCATGACCCCCCATTTCCGTTCGGGTCTGTCCCCTTACGAGGTCATTTTTGGATGACCAGCTAATGCATGGGGTGTTCCTCGTCTGAGAAGTTTTAGAGAAATAGATTATCCAATGATGTCAGATTATTTGTATGCCTTGACTAAAGACCTCCGTTCTATCCACCAACAGGTGTCTGAAGTATTGCAGCCCCTGCCGGAGGGTCCAGGACATCGTTTGGAGCCCAGCCAGTGGGTAATGGTGAAAAATTATCAGCGGAGATCGAGCCTTGAGCCTAGGTGGACAGAGCCAGTGCAAGTTTTACTGGCAGTAAAGGTGACCAGGCAGAAGCACTGGATCCATGTTGCACATGTGAAAAAGGTGCCACTTCCTCTTCCATTTGATCGGCTGAACCCAGAAGGAATACAGAAGGAATATTGACCCAGGAAGTTGAAAGTGTTCTTTGCATAGTTCCCTTTTCTGATGCCCCGGAAATCGAAGGGCAAGAAGGGGGAGCCGAGAGCACGAGAGAGGCCTCACCAACAAGCGCTGAAATGGCCTCGGAATCTGTTGCTCGAGTTGTTACACGAAAAGTTCATGGAAGACTTGGCACCCTGGATGCTTCCTCGTCTGTTTTGTTTGGGGATCAAGAATTGCCAGGTCAGGCTCGATACAACCTGCGGCCCAGAAACCAACGCGGTACCCCCAATAATTGCAGGAGATAGGGAAAGACTTTAGTGGTAGGGATTTGCTAGAGAATCTTGGGGGTACTGAGCAAGACACTGGACTGAACCCGTTGAGAGCAGGAACTGGGTGTTGCTCTGTTCAGAAAGAAATACTGAGAAACAAAGGAAGAAGGGGCCCAGGTTGCAGTGAATAGAATAATCGGCAAAGGAGTTTTGTTCCATTTTTGATGAACAATAGGAGCCTACATGTGAGGCTCTAGACGGACACAGGGAAGAAGCACCCTCTGGCAGGACGAACTGCATTTTTTAGAATAGTTTGGACTCCAGCTAGAATGTACCCTTTTGGTCGATTTATTCCTGAGGAGGAGCGTCCCCTTGCTCCTCGATATATGCCCATTTATGTACCTATGTTTTCATCATGGACCACCAGAGTGAAGGTGGCTTTTGTGATAACCATTGCAATTTTGTTTATCATATTAATGAGTGTGTTCTTATATTTAGAATTTCATCACCCTATGCATCCAGTGATAGGGACTCCTACCCCGCCGATAGAGCATCATTTCTTTACGTTAGCTCCTCATAAAGAAAGGCACCGCCAGTCCTATGCTAATAATGCATTTGCAGACATGCTGCATCCCACCCACAGTGCTACCAATGTGACAAATTGTTGGGTTTGCGGCTTGTTACCCTCTGTAATGCATCGACACGATCTCTTTATCGCACTGCCATTATCCTATTTAGGAAGTTGTGAAGCCTGGTTTAAGTTATTGAGTATGATATATTTGCATTACACTGTAGATACCTCTCGATATACCGAGATGGACTATGAGATGATTTTGACTTATATAGAAGTACACCAAGGTTTTGACCCACAGGGAAACAATGGAGAGGGGTCTTTGGACCCCAAGGCTTGCATGAATATGTATACCGAATATGAAAATGTTACATGGTTGAAAACAGAAATATTGGATTTAATTTTACACAGTATTTTCAGCACTTTAAGGATCGGAATGTTACCAATGACAAACAAATTCCAGTGCCTATATTAAATAGTACATCAGCCTTTTGTGTACAAGGAGTGGGATCTATCCCGGTAGGATATAGTCGGTGTAATTATACCTATAGATTGCGCACCTTTAGTAGCCCACCATTGATAACACCTCTGAATGTTTATTTTGTCTGTGGAGAGAATGCTTACACTTGGTTACCCCGGGGGTGGATGGGCCGTTGTTATTTATCCTACCTGTATCCCCCTGTATATATAGCGTCCTCGGATTATCATAAGGATCATCGGTTGGATAGACAAAGATCACTAGTAAGGTGTGAAAAAAAAAAATTGGATATGTCAGAAATAGATCAAACTGATACCCCAGAACAGCACTTTGCGGATATAGTAAAGGGAGTGTTTCCCATTTGGGGACCTATATTAACAAGTAAGGAGGTGGAGGCGGTTATCTAGGGTAGTTGAAAGAGTCATTAACACCACTGGTGGTATATTAACGAATTTGACCGTAGAACTTCAGGCCACGAGACTTGTTTCTCTTAAAACTCAAATGGCGTTAGACGTTATCTTAGCAGATCGAGGAGGAGCTGGTCGAGTGATCGGCAGCTCTTGTTGTGTATATATTCCTGACTCCGTCCCCTCTGTCCATTTAGCCATTCAGAAATTACACCGTTTTGCATTCGAAATACATGCTGATACGGGAAGTTGGTGCCTCTCTGGTTGGTTTTGGGGCCTACTGTCAGCCTGGGGATGGAAAGTATTAATGATATTAGTAGGCATAGTGAGTTTCCTGTTCACATGTTGCTTATGTATACATTGTGGCCTGCCTGTTGTCCCTATTGTGCCAGAAAAGTGTCCTCTGCTCTGGTACCATCCCCCTCGACCAAGGAAAAATCTCAAATGGTGCAGCAGGAAAGTCGAGATTTGATGCAGATAGATGAGGGTATCTTTGAAGATTAATTTAGCTACATCACGCTAAAAGGGCGGTTCTGTGGTACATATTTTTATTTTGCCGTCCTTGTTAATATAGCATTGTTAGCCTGATGTAGCTGCATACACATATATTCATAGTTATCTTTTATTTAGTGTTAAGAATGAAGAGTAGCTTGCATTTCCACGTATAGGCTAAGTTACGCATTAGTCAGAGAAACCATACTAACGCCATTTTGCATTTTGTCGACTCTGGCCTGGGTGATGACCACATGTTGTTTTCGTGTTACTGAGCGAGTCCCAAGTAGTTATGACAGGACAGCTGAATTCACTATGTATTTCTTCTTCTCTAAGGCCTAAGGTCGCATCTGTCTTCAGAGGTGATAAGCACATTCCTACCGGCGCCAGGCTGTTACTCCCATGTACTGAGACGAAAGGGAGTTACCCTTTCTGACCTTCCCCATAATAGCAGAAACAGACTTCTGAGCAGGCTTTGTGTGCCATATATGGTTCTTCCTGGAGATCCTGAACCTATTGGGGGTTTGCCAAATACGGTTATTTCATGTAATGTAACTAAGGTATAATTGACTTGTCTCAAGTGTAAATCGTCAGTCTTCCTGGCGCACTGATTGTAGTGTGGCTCGGGGGGGGGCTCCTCTGCGCAGAGTTCTTTGTTAATAAACAATTGCTGCTTCTTCACTGCTCACTGACTGGTTATTCAATAACATTATTGGGCTATTGGTAAGTCTGGCCCTTTGGATATTTTTCGAGTATAACACCGTAAATTCCTTTGCGAGGCATAGCCTCTCCCACGTTCTTTCCATGTAATGCGATAATGCATTTCTGACATGTGATGGCAAAGGTGGTTTTAATCGTGTTTTAAAAAAACTCTAGATTCCACTTCTCTCTAGCTCCCTCGGCCGATGCCTTCGGCTCACTTAGCCCGACCCCCAAAACACAGGAAATTGTTTACATGGCAATGTAGCTGCCATTTTGAAAGATATTTCCCTTCAGCCCCAGCATGACGTGGCCTTTAAACCACTCAAAGCTGCTTGTGACCAGTGCAAAGGTAGAACGCTATAGTCCTGTAAAAGCTAACACTCTTAGCATAACGCTCTTTGAGGAGGTCTTAAAGACTTTAGGTCGCCAGCAGTTACTTGAACACTTTACATCACCCACAAAAGCTCTCGTCTAATAGTGGCGTACTCGTAGGACACTCACCCTCCATCTCCAAGTCCTCTGGTTCGTTGAGCTGCTGTTCCCCGGGGTGCCACGGCGGTGGAGGTTGGTGGTGGTTCTTGTCTCTGGCCCCCCCTACCTGCGCTGCTTGCCGCGCCCTGCGCTGACCGAGAGGGCTACACATAGGTGTTATGGTGCGCGGTATTAAAACATTTGATTGTGCATCTTTACCTGTCAAGTCCAAGCTTCGGTCGATCAGCAACAGAGAGCACCTTGTTGGCGCAGTCTTCCTCCTGTTCTTGCCCTGCGGGTCTCCAGACAGTTCCCCAGCTACGAGTTGGCTGACTGCGCCCATGGCAAAGCATTCTTCATGAACCCCCAGTTCCTCCAAGAAGCTGGCCAGTTCATGGGCCAGGCCACGTATCTGACCTTGCAGAGCAGCTGGCACTCATTCTCTACTGCTGGGGGAAGCGGACTTTTCCTCTTAACCCGGGACTGGCCGGACAAGTGCTGAAAATCTGAGGGGAGCGGTGGAAAGAGAGTGGCTATAGCATGGGCCAGAATTAAGAACGGAGCCAGAGGAGCCCACGATAGAGGCGCATGCATCACCTCAACCACGCCGGTGTCGTCTCCCATCCATCGGCGGATCTGTTCTTCCAGGCGCACTCTCTCCTCGGGGGAAGCGGGGGAGATGAGGAGCACATGGCAATGCTGGAAGCAGCTGCCCAGCACTAGATCCCGCAGCATGTCCAGCCCACAATCCTGTGGTGGCCCGTCCAGGACTAGCACAGCTCGTGATTGTCCAGGGTCTCCCACAGGTCTGGTGAGCCCCCGAACAGCAAGTGCACCCACCTGCAGCAGAGCCCCTATGCCTCCGATTCTCCAGTGCAGGCTCTCAGCACTTGCAGTGTCCAGAAACACTGAGGAACCTCGGAAGCAGGGCAGCACGCGCTCCCATGCCTGGACAGAGGCAGAGCTGAAGGGTGAGACATTGCCTAGTGCCCCGGGAGCAGCGACAATCAAAAGTCCAGGTTTCAGCAAAAACACGACGTGTAAACTACAGTATAGCACAGCAAAAGCAACATTGGATGGTTGTTGAAACGTGTTTGGGTACGTAATGTTTCTTTCCTTTTGTATACCCCAAGCCTGGCCTTGTGTGAAAATTGGAGATAAGTTTGTTTTACCAGTAAGTGGAAGTGAAAGGGAATTGAATTCAGCGTTTCTTCCGCCTTTGAAAAGATACGTTATCCCATTGGCTGCACACTATTGGCATCTGTTCTCTGATTGGTCGCTGTGCTCTAGTTCCAAGCATCCATTGCTGTCAACATTATACAAGCAAGATAACCAGCGCTGACTGCCATCTGTTTCCAATTAAGACGACCGCAATAACACGGGCGCGATAATTGGAAACAGATGGCGCTGCTGCTCGCTCTGGTGCTCCCTAGGCCAGGGGAGAGAGAAGGCGGGACATGCACCCGACTTTGGCCAATTGAGTGCTGTCTTACTTAGAAAGACACATGCAAAGTCCATTAGCAGTGAGCCAAAAAAAAAAGCACACGCACATGTGGTCTTGAAGTGAAAGTCCTACCTAAAGCCTTGCAGGGCATGGCATGCGCGCTGGCTCAGGCGAGACCTAAAAATGCAGTTTGTGAATTGGGCTGTACATAGACATGTGGTTGTAGTTCTCAGAAAATTACGCTTGTAAGAAAGGTTGCTATCTAAGAAAAATAAAAAAGGGTTTACACTGAAATCCATGAAAAAATACTTCTCCCAACAAGGAACCAACAAAAAAGAAAGTCTAAAATTCCAGGATTTATGGCAAGTGCCTGAGCACTTCCGACATTAACAGCTGGGAAGCTGATTCACCACACGTAATCACATAGCTGACCTTAACACACTTGTGACTGACAAGAACATAAATATATGCTTTCTATATAGTTTCTTCTCAAAAGCATTGTTTCTCTATGCATTTATGTACTAATTCTGTGCATTGTATTCCTAAACTATTTTGTTCATTTTGCCTCATGAAAAACAACTTGGTGCAGCGTCTTTTCATTCCCTGCATACTAAAGTAATTCAAGGTGCTGAGATTAGTTCAGATGTTTAATCATTAATATTTTGTTTCTGTGTGAGTCTCCCTAAGTGGTAAAGATATGCCTTGGAGTCCCGAACATATTGAGAAACAGGACCAGGCCTGTAGCAGGAATAAATGTTTTGAGGGGCTTGGCCCCTGTAACAATAACAACATACAAAGGTTGCTCGGGGATCTGGAAAGAAATCCTCCCACCCATGATTTGTTTGGAAAGATAATACAAGTCAGTGAGATTTTAGAGAGCCCTGCACAATTAAGATGCTTTAATATGGTATGTATTACTTTACATTTAAAGGCATAATGGACCAGAAACTTTGGTTGAAGCTGTAACTAATTTTATACGAGGGATCCTCCCAGGAACATGTAGGGAATTTCTCCCAAATTGTAAATTTTAAAGCCCACTGGAGTTCTTACTGGTTTGGATTTAAAGGCAATTTTACAGGGGTTTCGCTGATTACCATAAAAATGTGCTCGATAAAACGAGTGGAAATAGTGGATTTTAAAGCACATTGGCCAGTGATATTGTACAGTGCTCCTCAGCTACTTGACTAGATTAGCTCGATACAATTACTACATATATATCTATCTATCTATAAATCTATACATATATATATTCACTGAAAAAAACCATAGGTTTCACACAAGTTATAGTTAGCTGGAAATTGTACTGATAAAACCATTGAAATTCCCACGTTATAGTTAGTTGGGCTCACTATAACTTGCGCGTGCAATGCACTGCTGATGACGTCACATATTACATCACTCATGACATGGTCAGTGACATCACTCATGACATCACTGATGACATCTCAAATGACATCACTGATGACAACATCCTTGTGACAAAGTGGCAGACCTCCTATCAGCATAAAATAACCTTTGACACACATATTCAAAAATAGAAACTAACATTTTCTTAAAAAAGGAGAAACCAATACCACTTACAACAACTTATTAGGTAAATCCAACATCTACATACACATCCACTCATTCACCAACAGTTCTATATAGTCACTCATGCATGTACTTACTCATCATATGTACTCATACACCTATACATCCTGTTACATGCATGGTGCAGTAACTGGTATGGGTATCTCCATTTTTTTGAAAATTTTAGTTTCTATTTTTGAATATGTGTTTCAAGGGTTAAATTACACTGAAAGGAGGTCTGTCACTCTGTCACAAGGATGGTGTCATCAGTGATGTCATGAGTGATGTCACTGACCATGTCATGAGTGATGTAATATGTGACGTCATCAGCAGTGCATTGCAGGCGCGCAAGTTATAGTGAGTCCAACTAACTATAACGTGGGAATTTCAATGGTTTTATGTCAGTAACATTTCCAACTAAGTATAACTGGTGTGAAACCTATGCTTTTTCAGTGAATATATATATTAAAATATATATTCACTGAAAAAAACATAGGGTTCACACATGTTTTAGGTAGATGGACATTTCACTCATTCAAAACCATTGAAATTCTCCCGTTATAGTTAGTTCAGCTAACTACAACTCGCACGCCCGCAATGCACAGCTGATGACGTCACATATTACGTACCTCATGACATGGTCAGTGACATCACTCATGACATCACTGATAACATGCTGCTCCCCATGCAGAAAAGCAATCGGCTTTGGTTTTTGAAAGAGCGAGCAAGTTTCCTGCTCTCTCTTTCAAAAACCAAAGCAGTTTCCTATGGTAAGGTGGGAGCCATGAGGCTCCTGCCCTACCATACCAAACTACAGTGTCCCGGGGTGGGCACCCAGGGACACTGCAGGAGCCTGCCCTGGGGGGTGGCGGTCCCCAGGGCGATCACACGCTCCTGGAGGGGGCCTCGCAGCCCCCTCCCAACAGTTAAAAGCCCCAGGGTGGTGGTCCCTGGGGCTGAGGGGTCCATCACGGACCCCCCTATTTTGAATATTAGAGCCCCGCAGAGGCAGCGGTCCCTGGGGCATGTGGGGGGGCTTAAGCCCCCCACGCACGTTTTGTTTTTTTATTTTAAAAAAACAAGCCCCGGGAGTGGCGGTCCCCGGGGCTGCGGCGGGCCGTGAGCCACCCCACATACATAAAGTTAAAGCCCCGGGGTTTTTTTTTACGTGGGATACGCGTAGCGTACGCTTATCCCGCCTAGGGGGTCACGGTGTCTCTACCCTGCCCCCTTTGCGTGTTTTGCGTGTTTCTTTCACTGCTTTCTTGTGCTTCAGTTCTACCGAGGCACAAGATGGCTGCCAACACTTCCTGGTTTGGAGTTTTGACAGCCAATTAGCATAAAGCTCGTGCTTCGGAGGGTACGCGTACGGTACTTCGTCTACAGATATACCTATGATTTTACTTTTGATTTTCTCAGGAACTACTGAATGGATTTACACCATTTAACAGAAAGCGTAATCTGAGAACCAAACTCTACCTTTTTGCCAAATTTGGTGTAATTCCGTTCAGCAGTTCGGGCTGTAGCCGTGTCTAAAGGTCCCTATGGAAAATTGCATGGGAAAAACACGTTTTGGGACCCCCTTTTATTTCTCACCCCCGCTTGACGAATCACCCCCAAACTTTAAGGGAAGGAGCGGAGTGGAGTGCCCCATCTTCTTTGAGAATTTCGCGAAGATTAGTCAACTGGGGCCAAAGTTATTCCAAATAGAATGTTGCGGATTTCCAATGGAAACTAGGTCCTAACTATAACTACCTACTGGCGACCGCCAGTAGGTGAAATATATATATATATATATATATATATATATATATATATATATATATATATATATATATATATATATATATGTATTGTATTTATCTTCTGTGGTGTAGGTCCGGGTATGGCACGTAGCAGCGGGTCAGGGAGGCATGGTTGGTATTTGTGTTTGTGGTCAGTGCAGATAAGACTCAGACAACATTTGTGGCCAAATCTTGGATTAGTGGCTCCTTTTCCATTTCCTGTCACTGGGGCTTCTTGCCTTGGCCTCCCTTATTTGACAGCCTTAGACCTCTAGGTTCAGACTCAAATCCCACTCATTGCTAAACACTCTCTGTTTCTTTTTTTTTTTAAGTTTGAAGTTTATTGAAATATAAAGAAACAAAGACAGAAAATGAAGAAACAATCAAGAGTTATGAAAAAATGAGACCAATCTTACATAATAGTGAATTACGTTGGGGAAACTGAAGCATAAAATATGAAAAAAATAAATAATGAATATGAGGAACATAGGGGAATGAGGAGATATCTGAAAATATGAGAATGGATAAAAAATATGATAAAATACTAGCTGTAACAGATAGTATATTAAACGAATAAATTAAGGTAATGCATTCATGGAGGTTTACAAACTTCAACAGTACGAATCGGAAGTGGTGGAGGAGGATTAGCAACTGTGGATAGATAGTCAGTGAGGGGAAGCCATAAGAGATCACGTTTGATTGCTAAGGAGATAGGAGAAACAAAATTAGTGTCAAGTCGGTGATTAAAGCAAACTGCGTTCCACCATGCAGTAAAAGAAACATCATTAGCTTGTTTCCAGTGTGATGTAATATGATGGAAAGCAATGGCTATGCATAGATCAAGTAATTTTTGGTTGGAGTGGGAATCAGCGAGTGTGGGAGAGAGGGAACCTAAGAAAATATGTGAAATGGAGAATGAAACCGTAATGTTGAAAATTTTTTGGAGCTGAAACCATACTAAGTGCCAGAAACGTAATATGGGAGGACATTCAAATAACATGTGTTTCAAATCAGCTGAGGGGAAATTGCAGGACCAACAAGTAGATGGAGTGTCTGGGGAAAAGGAGGACAGGAATAATGGAGTGAATAGAATACGATTATAAATAAAGAATAATGTTTGTGTGGTATTTGCAGCTCTGGATGTACTATGAATTTTAGACCAAATTTTGTCCCATAAAATAATGGACCATGTGTGAGATAAATCTTCCTCCCAAGCCAACTCAATCTTAGATTTTGTACGATCAGCAGAGGACTGTAAAGATTTATAAATAAATGACGCAGAAAGAGATTGATCAATAGCATTAGAAATCGAAAGATGTGTGGTAGGGATAGAGGTAGAGGTTGGGAGTGAAGAAAGATGTTGAGTAAGGGATGGAAGTAACGATAAATATTGTTTACGGGATGAGGCAGGTAATGAGAATTTTGCTTGAAGGTCTTGGAAAGAAAGAGGTTGAGTATCTGAGAGAAGTTGTGAGATCCATTTTAGACCAAGGGAATGCCAGGATTTCCAGTATAAGGAACGATTACGAATTTTGAGGAATTTATTGTGCCAAATAGGTTGAGCGTGGGTGGAGAAGGCAGATGGGTATGTGGATATTAAGTATGGACGAAGAAGAGAGCAGGAGTGAGATATGATGGGGGAACAAATGGATGATACCTTAGAGGTAAAGGAGAGGACTTCTCGAAAATCATAAGGGTGAAGAAGAGAGGATTCTAATGTGAGCCATAGGGGAGGAATGCGAGGAAGATCTGAAGAAAGCCACCTCATAGATTGTTTTAAAGAAAATGCGTTATGGTAAGACTTAAAGTGGGGGAATTTGACACCACCAAGGGATTTGTCTTTTTTCAGGGAAGAAAGTGCTATCCGAGATTTTTTGCCTTTCCATAAGAATTTTAATAGAAGGGAGTCGATCGATTTGAAGTAATGATCTGGAATACGGACGGGAATCATGGAAACAGAATAGAGGACTAAGGGAGCTAGCATCATTTTGATGGAGTCTAGTCGACCCCACCAAGAAAGGAATAGAGGGTTCCACCGCGTTATTGATGTATTAATTTTGGTAGAAAGAGCTTCGAAATTAAATTTAAGAGTGTCTGGAATACGGGGGGCAAACCAGATACCTAAATATTTGATCTTTATGGGCTGCCAGGAAAAGCCAGAAGATTCAAAGAGATGTTTTTGGCATAAGGGATTTAAAGGTAAGATTTCACATTTATCTGTGTTAAGACGATAACCTGAGACGGTAGAGAAAGAAGAAACTTGACGAAGGAAGGAAGGGAGAGTTGTTTGAGGGTCCGAGCAATAAAATAAAATGTCATCAGCGTATACAGATAATTTAGCTTGCTGGTGAGGGCCATATTGGAAACCAGTGATCGTGTCATCAAGTCTAATCTTAGTTAAAAAGGGTTCTAAGGCTATAATAAACAGTAGAGGGGATAGTGGGCATCCTTGACGAACCCCTCTTTGAAGAGGAAAGTAGTCGGAAACCATACCATTGGCAAAGATTGACGCATGGGGGCTAGAGTATAGTAGTGATATTAGAGATATGAATTTAGGGGGGAAGCCAAACCATTGAAGAGCTTGGAACATAAAGTCCCAACCAATTCTGTCGAATGCTTTTTCAGCATCGAGGGAGATAGCAGCAAGGGGGGAAGAAAGGGATGGGGCTCTACTCAAAATATTAAAGAAAACACGAGAATTATCTGAAGATAGGCGACCCTTAACGAAACCGGATTGCTCAGGACCTATAAGTTCTGGTAATAAGGGATCTAGTCGGAGAGCTATAATTTTGGCGAAGATTTTATAATCAGTGTTTACTAGTGATATGGGACGGTAGTTCTTACATAGGGTATGGTCTTTATCT
This sequence comes from Lissotriton vulgaris, assembly GCF_964263255.1. Classification (NCBI taxonomy): domain Eukaryota; kingdom Metazoa; phylum Chordata; class Amphibia; order Caudata; family Salamandridae; genus Lissotriton; species Lissotriton vulgaris. The sequence continues at coordinate 1,131,020,199 of NC_141689.1, read as the reverse complement.
GGTTTAGGTATCAAACAAATCAATGCTTCTTGGAAGGTTCCTTGAGAGGATCCGGAGGCCGCAAAAGATTGGAATAGGAGATGCAATTTTGGGAGAAGAAGGGAAGAGAAGTAAGTATAGAATTCAATGGTAAAACCATCGGGCCCTGGGGCTTTACCTCGACGAAGAATAGAGATTGCATGAGAAATTTCCGAATGGCTAATGTCCAAATCTAATGATTGAAAATCAAGATGGGATGCTTCTGGAGAAGGGATATTTTGAAAGTATGAAAGGAGATCTTGAGGGTCGGGAATAGATTCGGGAGTGTAGAGATTTTGGTAAAAGGAAACAAATTGAGCCAGTATGTCTTTATCTTTAAAGAAAGACACTCCATGTGGGTTTTGCAAGGATTCAATTTTTGTACGTTCTTTACGTATCTTAAGGTAATTGGCCAGGAGCCTGCCCATCTTGTTTTGTCCGCCGTAGTAGCGGGAATTGCATTTTAGGAGAGAGTTAGAGGCAGCATTGGTGGTAAATTTATTGAAATCAAGTTTGGCTGAAATTAATTCACGTAGAGAAGCTTCAGAATTTGAGTTATAGTACGTATATTCCAATTTTTTAATTTTATCCAAGAGTTGAGTTGACTTAGAGATTGATTGTTTTTTCTTTTGGGAGACAAAATTAATAATAAAACCACGTGCAGCTGCTTTAAACGAGTCCCAAATCATAACAAAAGGAGATTCAGGAAGGTGGTTAAGTGTAAAAAATTCAGTGGAAAATTGCCTAAATTGGGTGCAAAAATCAGAATCAAGAAGTAGAGAATTATTAAATCTCCAACGGCCTGAATGAGGGGAGTAGGGAATAAGATCAATGTCCACAAAAACGGGAGCGTGGTCTGAAATGAGAATGGAGCCTATATCTGAGTGAATGGCAAGTTGGGCCAGAGGTTTGCTAAGGAAAAGGTAATCAATACGTGATTGGGAGTGATGTGTGGGGGAGTAGAAAGAGTATTCTCTGAGGTCAGGGTTACAAAGCCTCCAAATGTCAACTAATGCATTATTCTGTATAGAGGAGATAAACTGGGTATGCATTTTGGAAGGAACAAATTTAACTTTTGAATTTCTATCGATAAAGGGATCATAAATTTGGTTGCAGTCACCGCCAAGAATAACGTATTGGTCATTGAGGGTAACCAGTTTGTTCGAAATAGCAGGCCAGAACAATTTATCAACGCCAGTTGGGGCATAAACATTAAAAATAACTAGAGGTATTTTGTCTATAAGAAGATTAACAATTACCCAACGACCATCATCATCGCACTCTTGAGATACAATTGAAACATTTAACTTTTTATGACAGAGTATAACAGTACCATTTTTCTTACCTACAGCAGGTGAATAAAAAACGTGACCCACCCAACATTGTTTAAGTTTAGTAGACTCTAAATCTGTGAGGTGGGATTCTTGAAGAAGGGCTACATCTGCCTTAAGTCTGGTTAAATGTGTTAAAACTCGTTGACGTTTAATGGGGTTATTCAACCCCTTAACATTCCAGGTGACTACTCGGAATGTACAATATCATGAGAATGATATACGAGAAAAGAGAAAGTGGAATAGAAAAGTAGTTGAGAAATGTTGAAAGAAGTAGTAAGATTGCAAGAACATATGTATGAGAGAGATAGAGAGAGAAAGTGAGAGCAAGAAAGAGAAGAAGAGATAAAGAAAGGAATATAAAGGAAGATAAGAGAGAACAAGTCAAGAGAAGAAACATAATAACAAATACAAATGAGAACTAGGGGGTGACGACGCCAGAAGAGGACGACATCAACAACAGAAACTCACGTCATCGAACACCGGAGGAACCAGCTTAGGATCAATTGAAGGGAGCAGAAACTACACCGGGACGGGGAACAGAAGGAGAGGATCTGTGATGAGACAAAAAATGGAATAGATAAGTTAAAAGTACATAAGGACGCCAAGTATAGGAACTACGCGACAGTAGAATGAAGTAAACAAAATATATATGGATACAATAAGGTAAGGGGAGTCGATACTAGGTACAGTAGGGAAATAAAGGGGTAAAAATTTTTAGTCAAATCAGGAAGACACATAAATCATTAAACTGGTCTTGCAGTGTCCATGTTGATGGTTTCATGGTGACGGAGGAATTCTTCAAGGACTCGTGGGTCTTCAAAAGTCGTTGTCTTTTCTTTATACGTAACCTTGAAGAGGCAAGGATGAAGGAGACCGAATCTGGCGCCAAGATCTCGCAATCGTGGTCGTAGATCGAGAAATTGTTTCCTGCGGTCAGCTGTCACTTTGGCTACGTCTTGAGATAGATACAGACGGTGACCTTCCCACATAATCTGCTTCTTCGCTTTGGCTGCTGAAAGTACCTGAAGTAAGTCGGTATATTGTAGGAAGAGCATGATGACTCCGCGGGGCTTGGAGGAAACTTTCGGACCCAGTCTATGAGCACGTTGAATGTTGAGTGTGACAGAAGATGGAAGATCCAAAATTTTTGGTAAAAAGGTTTGGAAGAAGGAGGTTGGATTGGACCCTTCTGTGAGCTCTGGAAGATTATAAAGGCGCAGGTTATTGCGACGATTTCTATTTTCCAACTCCTCAGTCTGTCGTCTTAAGAGAGAGACATCCTTCTCCAATGAGGAAATTCTTGAGCAGGAAGATTGTAGAGCCTCCGTTGATTGTTCCACTATCAGGACTCTGGATTCGAGAGTGGACCATTTATCGTGAAGAAATTGCAGCGTTTTAGTAGTTTCAGCCATGAAGGGTTTAAGTGCTCGAAGTTCTTCAAGAATAAGATCCATGGAAGCGGATGATGACTCAGAACCTGGAGATGGTGGATCTTTCTTGTGACGCTTCGTGGAGCCAGGTTGCAGAAGTTTACTGGTGACGGTAGTCTTAGGAATAGCCCCACGAGTGACCTCCGCTTTAGAAGGAATGGTGTCCTCCATGGCCTGCGTCGTCGAGTCAGAGTCTGAGGAAAGATGTGGCTTGGTTTTGGTAGCCGTGAGCTTGAGAGTGCGCAGTTTCCCCATATATGGTATGGGAGATAAATAATAATGTTCCTGTAGGTTCAGAAGATAGAAGCTCTGTGGTGAAAGTATTCCTCAGCAAGAAAAAATATCAGTGCTGTGAAAGGTAGAGCACAACACATTGATGTCAGAACCTTGTTGCGCAGAAGAAAGTAAAATGCGTCACACAAAAGACATCATTAAAATAAAGGTGTACTCAAAAAGACTGGAATAGCACTGTATAATATGAGCATGAAGAGAAAAATCGGCTGTATCATGTGTGGAAACAGATAGACGTTGTTTAGGATAAACAAAAACAAATGATATCCTTTCTTGTAGGTTCCATTGAAAATGCCTTTGAAAAGCGGCGCCCAGATGTGGAATTCAGCCTGAAAGCAGCGCTCAGCGTGAAGAAAGCGTGACGAAATAGGGGAACCACAGGCTGAAAAACGCTAACATGAGGATTCAGTTAATGAGGAACATCAGTATTATGTATATCTTCTTGCCGCATTGAGTAGCGTTGACAAGGAGAGCACCGCACCGCGGTGCAAGTCCTCCGCTGACAGAAAACGGAGACGCGGCAAAAGTTCAAAGGAAATGGCGGCCGCCTGAGAGCGCGCCGCGTCAGTCACGAAAAGTCTGCATTTAGACGGAGTAGAGGGACGCAGGTGGTGTCAATCTGCTCACCTCATACTCCGATGCAAGAAGATGAAGTCGGCGTTCGAAAGGGTGCAGTTTAAGATAGGAAAACTGCTGGCATCGGCGTCCGATGTCCGGAGCTCCGCAGTCAAGCCGCCATCTTGTGCGGCGTTCAGGCCACCAACACTCTCTGTTTCTGATTATCTACATTGAGCTTCCCTTTCAGTACACTGATGCTGCACAGTTTATTTATTTATTTTATTTATTTGTTTAGTTTGTATAGCGCAAACAGCTACCCAACAAAGGGTTTCCCGGCGCTTGTGATTCAGTGTAGAGAGAAGGACAGCTGGCTTAGATGTTGAACAACCAGGTTTTAATGGCTTTTCTGAATCTGATGTAATTAACTTCTGAGCGCAAAGCTTGTGGCATGGAGTTCCACAGAGAGGGACCAAGGTAAGCAAAGGATCTGCCTCCCATACGTGATAGTCTTATTTTGGGCACAGCAAATTTGTTCGCTGTTGCAGATCTCAGCGTCCTGGATGGACGGTAGCGTTGTACCAGACTTTGCAGATATTTAGGAGCTTTGTTTGTTGAGATTTTATGCATAAAGCACAGTGATTTAAATTTAATTCTATTCTCAATTTTTAGCCAGTGCAATTCACGTATGAGTTTGGTAGTGGGTGCATGGATAGGAATTTTACCTAGCAGTGCAATTAAAATGTCAACAGAATAACCAAGATCATACAGAATTACTAATCCCTGCTACACACTACATACACCATTGTGTGGGAAACAGGCTTGGGAGCCAGAGGACACCAGTGTGTCATCTGACTCTCAAACCTGGCTCCCAATACACTGCCTCCTCGGACAGAGGTGTCCTCCAGGCAGCTGCTGATCCCTCTTGCAAAAGCCATGAATTGGAAGAGCCTACACAGTGACTGAAGAAAGCATGGGGTCGCATCGCCAGTGCTGGAAGGAAAAAAACTTTGGAAAAATCACAATTATTAGACATGTATCAATGATAACTAGGCTTGGAGCTGATGCTTCTTATTGATAACTGATAGAAAAATGTAATTCAGTCATTACTTTCACTGCCAGACTGGTGCTAGCATTTCTGCACTAGATTGCAAAACATTTAATTGCTGGTAACAGTGCTTCGAAGCAGGCCTTCCCTCTCAAGCATTCCACCCATCACTTTTTTGTTAGTGTGTCACCTTACATGGGATGGTATGCCCAGACATGGGTCCAGTAAAACTGGAAACAAGCTATACCCAGCTGATGACCCCTAATAATTGTGAAACTGATCCTGGGTTGCTTGTGTTTCGGGTCAGGGAGGACCCAGCCTTGTAGTCGGGCTGGACTGTTCCCTCTGGTGCAGGGCCAGAACTGGATTCAATATGGCTGTGTCCAAACTGAGGTGTACAAAATAGCAATTGACTGAGATGTGGTCCAAAGTAATTACCAGTAGCTGATCGTAATTCTAGCACTCCTCCCTTCATTTTTTTGTATACTTCTGTGTGACAGCCTAAGAGGGATGGCTATGTCCGTCCAGACGTTGTTCCCATGTACGCTGTGCCACTGGAGCAAAGCTATACCTGGCTGATGAGCCATAATAGGGGTGAAACTGATCCTTGGGTTTTTTGTTTCTGGTTCAAGGAGGAGCTGGCCTGACATCTCGGGCAGGACTGTTCCCATTGGGGCACAGACTGATTTGCATATGGCTGGGTCCAAACTAAGTTGCCACGGTGTGCTAAATAATGATAGACTGGGATAAAGCCCCAAATAATTTCCTGTGGCTGAGATTGGTTCGATCATTTCACTCATCATTTTTTTCTATACTTCAGTGTGCCATCCTGAGTGGGACTGGTATGCACAGACATAGGTTCAATGCCCACTATTCCACTGCATCTGAGCTACACCTGGCCGATGAGCTAATAAGGATGAAACTGCTTCAGGGTTGCTTGTGTTCCAGTTCAGGGATGACCTGCCCTGGCAATGCGGGTTGGCCTGTTCCCATTGGAACAGGGTGAAGACTGATTTACAGTGAATGAATGAATGAATGAAATATTATTTATATTGCGCAGCTATGCCCAATGGGCGTCAAGGCGCCTAATCCAAATAACAACTGTGAGCGGATAGAAACAGAGCCTACTGGTATGCATTGATAAAAAGCCAAGTTTTCAATGACTTCCTAAAGAGGTCAAGGGAGGGCAGTATTTTGATTTCCAGGGGGAGTGAATTCCACATCAGAGGTGCACTAGCTTTTCACTTGAATGACTTTGATATGGACTACCGAACAGAGAGCAACCACAGGTCCCTTAGAGCATCATTCAGTCTTTCCATTGTTTCATCCAGCAAGTATACGACCGTAGGAGAACCTAGGGGGAAGAATGTGACAAAGGTCCCTGCAGGATAAAATGGACCCTTAACCTTGGCATTAAATTGTCCATATGGATAACAAAAACCGAACAATTAAAAACGTAATTCAACCCGCAGGCCCTGCTAGACTTCTGGCCCATCCTCCTCACGGATCTGCATCTGGCGCTGGGTGGAACATTAGACGCTTGTCAAAAGCAGGGGCTAACCCAGCTAAATTGGTATCAGAATAAGGAAATGCTGGAAAGCAAACAGAACACTCAGAAGAAAAGCAAAACAAAGAGGGGACAAAGCTTTGCAGGGTGCTGCCAATGGATCTCTTCGAGCTGCCTATAAGAAACATGCATGGGAGAAACGTACTAAACGAATAGAAGATGCTTGGCTCAAAATGTTCTCCCTTCTTAAAGATAAAAATGCAGCTCCATTTTGGAAATATGTAAATAAACTCAGCAACAATGGCCAGTCTAAGGAGAATGGGGTACGCCGCTTTTAAATCAAGCCTTTCTTACAACCACAATTCCATCTACTTGGCAGGGCTCAATATTACATCCAATCTACAAAAAGGGCAACCGCTTAAACCCGGCCAATTACAGATTATTAGCGTTATTGGATATTGAAGCTAAGGTTTACGCTCGTGTCCTGCTGGCTGAATTAGAAAATTGGGTCACAGAAAAAAGCATCCTCTCTCGCACCCAGGCTTCAGATCGAGCTGCTCTACAACAGATAATATAACAGCGCTGGCCTATTTATACTGGAAGGCTACTCTGGCCAACAATCCACCCTTATTCTGATGTTTTGGGGACTTCAGTGCAGCATTCAATAGAGTCGATCGAGGAGTGCTATGGAATAAGCTAAATTCTTGGGGGATACTCTCCACTCTTCTCTCTGCACTGATGTCACTATATCAGAAGACCTAGGTGGGGATTAAAATCAGCACCATAACAGTATCTGCAAAAATTCCAACAGAAAATGGAATAAAAAAAGGCTGCGTATTAGCCCCACTACTTTTTAATCTCTATACTGCAGACTTACCCAAAGCACTGGCTGGAGCAACCTTGGTTGCCCCAAAACTGGGCAACGAGCCGCTCCAAATTATGCAATACGCCAATGACATTGTCATCATGGACCATACAAGAACGGGTCTACAAAGAACGCTCACTGACCTTAACACGTACAACATAAGGAACAAACTCCTGATGAATGAGTCAAAAACTAATGTCATGATTTTTGGAAAACACCAAAGAAACAAAATCTTGGCTTGGAGAGGAGGTGGGTCACAAATAACTACCTGTACCATCTACAATTATTTGGGAGTCTGGTTCAATGAAAGAGCAAATCAAGTGGCCCACCTTAAACATCTTTGGTCCAAGGGAACTGGGGTTATACACAGCCTGAGGCGCCTGAATAGGCAGCTGCATAGCCTCCCCACCAAGCCAATTTTAAGCGTCTTACATGCTAAATTGCATCCAGCATTATTTTATGGCCACCTGTCTTTTCCAGGTAAAATGAAACTATTTCTTGCTAACTATCAAATAATGGCCAATAAGAAAATATTTTCCATTCCACAGCATGCAAAGAGGGCCAGGCTGAGGCTCGAGTTGGGCCTGGCAAGTGCAGACCTTCACTGCTTAGGCAATTAAATGAAATTTTACATCCACACCCTGCGCACCTCAGCCCAATCCTTGAAAGAACAACTTCAATTTATATTCAGTTCAGTTCAAATTCTTTTATTCGGTTAGACAGTTAGTTAACCATAAAAAGTACATCATAATTTAAAAATACATATTTACATAAATGCGGAACAAGAAATGCTATTACAATATTACAGTACAATTTTAAAAAAAGCCTATAACGTTACAGAAAAAATAACAGAAGGGAAAAATACACTTTCAGTCAACTACCAGCACAGTGTTAGATCCTCATTTCTTATTGTTTTACGTATTATTATACATGATTTCAAATACATTGCCAGGCTTTTAGCCTCGTGTTGTGAATTTGGCTGTTGCAGTGCAAGAAGCGCTGGTCGACAGGTCCTCAACCCCATCTGTCGCAACACGGGCAAAACCCAGCGTTTGCGGGGTATTGCGTAATAGTAACAGAAAAAAGCTACATGCATGGTGGATTGGGAAGAGACCTTGTCGCATGGGCATTTCTCTAAGTTGTGGGACCAATTTAATGGGTTTGGGAAGGTTGTCAGTCGGAAAAACAAATTAAAACGAAACCTGGTTATAAGGTATTTTTCGTAGTTTGTCAAATAATAAGTGAGGTAAGGCTGTAAGCCTGGAGAAACTTGTACCATCATAACGTGGGCATTTGATTGCTTGGGTAATTCGCCGCTCAAACGAAGTTCCCTAAGATGGTTAAGACAATGGCACTTAAAGGTTTTCCTACTTAGCTCACTGATTAATGACGGCTCCGTTACGTATTGATTAAGATCCAGATCTTCCAAGAAGTTGACAACGTAAGCCAGCCATGGGATCTTTTTCCAAGAGGACAGCCCCAGGCAATCCGAGATCAGGGCCCGAGTAAGGTGACATTCAGGCTTAGACCAGATACGATGCCATAGGAGCATTGGTTGACATTTGATGTAATCAGCTAGGTAGTCAATCCCAAGCTCGGTATGGCATCCGTATGTGGGGGCACTCTGGGGAAGGGCCAACAGGTATTTTACAAAGCCATTTTGAATTTTTTGGAGTTCGGCCGTATTTACATAACCCCATACGCCAGCCCCATATGTAGCAATGCTCTGGCACTTAGCTTGATGGATTTTAAGTAGTGCGGGGGGAGATGGCTTACCCAGTTTTCTAGAAAATGAAATTAGGGCAGATGTAGCACGCTGGTATAGCAGTTTTCTGGTTACCAGTGCCCTTTTCCACGTTAGCTGGTCATCTATTAATATACCCAAATAAGGGTATTCCCTGACTCGTTCTAATTTTGAATGCTCGATAGTGAGATACTTCGAGCTTGTCACCTTGGGCCCCGTTTTCATAACAAAGGTCTTGGTCTTATTTACCTTTAACCCCAGGGAAAGCATATAGTTGCAGTATTTGTCTAGTTGCTTCTGTAATTGAACCAGGGATCTAGCAAAGATAACTGAATCATCAGCGTAGAGCAATGCTGGGATAGGACGATGGTTAATGGTAGGTAGGTCCTGACTCCCTTCAAGCATGGCTGCTTCCAAACCATTCGTATATAAGTTAAACAAGAAGGGAGCCAGGACGCAACCCTGCCTAACTCCACGTGTTATTTGAAAGGAAGATGTTAATTCGCCACCTGTTCCAAACCTTACGCGAGCCGAGGCTTCAGAATAAAGCTCGCGCAAGAATTTGATTAGCGGCGGGTCAACCCCCAAATTCTCCAGGATGGGCCATAGCTTGGCATGGATTACACAGTCAAACGCCGCACTAAGGTCGACGTAAACCATGTATAGGTTTCCCCGTTTGGCTCCCGCATACTTTCCTATTAGAAGTGCTAAATTTAAAGCCTGTTCAACAGTGCCCAGTCCCTCCCGGAATCCATACTGGAGGTCGGTGATGATGTTATTCTCCGCCGCCCAATCCTGTAAACGGTCAAGGATTAGGCGACCCGCGACTTTTCCCAATGAATCCAGGAGGGAGATGGGCCTGTAGCAGGCAGGGTCATTTCTATCCCCTTTTTTAAAAATAGGAAGAAGTATGGAGGAAGACCAAGAATCCAGAAGGCCAGTGCTAAGAACTGCTGTCATTAGCTGGGTGATAATTGGGGACCATAGGTCGATGTTAGAGACAAATATGTCTAATGGGACGCCGTCCGGGCCAGGAGCCTTTCCAGTTTTTGAGGAGGATAGTGCGCTTATAACCTCCCCCAGGGTAAAGGATAGGTCAATTGGGTACACTCCTTTTCTTGGGGATCTAGATTCTTGATTGAATTGTGCCGCACTGTCCGGGGGGAGATCACTAAAGATCTTAGAAAAGTGAGTCACCCACTCGTCCGCGGACACTGCTACGTCTAGGTATTGATGGGATTTGGCCTCAAGCAAGAAAGGGGATTTTACAACTTGCCAGAACTGAGAGCTGTCCTTTGTTTGGCAGCTCTCATGTAGCTGTGCCCATAGTTTTTCCTTAATCTCTTTTTTACATCTGATTTGGGCCTGCTTATATTCAGATCTTAGCTTAGCTATTTTGGCGTTGTCTCTGACTGGATTATGGAGTTCTCTCTTTAGGGCATTTAGTGCTTTTCGACATGCCGTGTTGAACCATTTTGGACCTGGATGGGTACCTGATTTGTGGGCTCGGACTAGTTCACTCTGGATAGTTTTGAGGATTTCCCCAAAACTGGAAATGATTTGCTCAGGGGTAGTATCCTCATCAAGGCAGGAATTTATCCAGGGGAGTGCTTTGGTTACAATTTTAGTTGTTGTTATTTGGGGGTCTACCCGGGACCATTTCACCGAATAACCATTGGTTCTGTCCATAAGTAATGCATTTTGAGTCAGTAAACTCTTCAGTGTAGGCTGATGATTATTAGTAAATAACTTCAGTACAATGCTGTTGGAAAAATGATCACCAGATACTTCTGTACCTGTAGTAAACTGGAAAAGTGTACCCTTTTTAAAGAATATGAACACAAAATAAAATCTATAGTACTAAAGCAGCCCCTGCCGTGGAAAGTGGGATTGAATTCCACTTGGGGGTAAACAAGTTCATTGGCATACAACAATTCTAAAAACATTAAACTTTCGTTAATGGAATCTCCTACCGGGGAGTGAATAAAATGTGTCAGTGGGCAGTCGTTTTCGTCTGAAAGGCCACAATCATTTGTCCTGTATTTTGGGCACAGTTGTACATTGAAATCGCCACCCCATATTACATTACACATTGTGGGTGAATGTTTAGCGCGTTGTTCGCTTATAGACATGGTAATCTCTGACACAGTTTTCATACAGTCTATCGGAGATAGATTATTATAAAAATTAATTATGCAGTATGATGTACCATTTTTAAAAATAATCAAAAGAATTTGGTAATTCGGTGTAGCACATTTTATAAAAGTTTTTCTTACTTCAAGTTTGTTTGAAATATATATGACAAGGCCCCCCATCGGTCTACCATGAGTTGATGGGCAGGCCGGTGTATGAAACGTTAGGTAACCCTGTATGTGCAGTGGCTCAGTTGTCCAAGTCTCTTGCAAACAGATTATCTGGTGTGTGGTAACAAAGTCCAACCAAGGAGTAGATAAGATCTTAGTTCGGAGACCTGCCACGTTCCAGAACAATATTGATACTAACTGGAACAACTCTGCTTCATTAATATGTACAGGGCTTCTTATCTGTGCAGGAGAATCCAAGGATGCACGATTGACGTTGTTGAGGGGGGAAAATAAAGAAACTCCATTGCTGGGGTTAGTAGCGTTGGTTGCATTAATGGTACACCGGGACAGGACTGGATTGTGAGAACCTTCCGCCTCAGTATTATTTGTATCTATTGCGGTTGCGTCTACTGTGGGAGGTAAGAGCATCATTCTAGCCTGCGGACTTCGGGATTGAGGGAGATTTGCTAGGATTGAGGATGATAGATCAGATAAAGGTGTGATCACATTTTCCAGTCCCTGAACTGTTGATGGTCAGTCCACCATCTCCAGGCAGTCAAACCTGTTGTAGGTGGAGACGCCCCTCCAATCCGGGAATGACGTAGTTTCCCTGCCTCCTTGTCCTTGCCATGTTGACCAGTTCATTTTGTTGTTCCAGTTGCCAACCTGAGTCCAGTTCCATTCGTGTCCTGGTGGTAGGGACTTGGCTGGTGGGTAGAAGAAAGCTAATCTTTTTGTTGAAATTCCTTCAGGGGAAGTTTGAGGCCCCCATGAGGAAATGAGTTCCACGGTTTGAGGGTCTTCAAAGTTTATTATTATACAGTCCCCTGGGATCAATTTTGGCTCCTTCCCTACCCATGGAACTCTACGGACTGATACAACTCTGTTGTTTGCGTAGGGGGGAAGTGGACGATTCAGTGACAACCAGTGAAGCACCTTGTTTTTTAGAGACCATCCGGGCTCATCGGAGTTAGTATGTAACTCTGGGACCCCAGTCATAATAATGACATAGGGCGTTGCTTCTGGTGGAAGATAAGCTGGGCGTGCACCATTGCGTCTGGTATTATATGCTGCGTTCTTTGTAGCAGGTGTCTTGTTGGGTACAGTCGTCTTTTTAGGGGCTGGTGTCTTTGCTGGAATTGGGGTGGGTGGATGGTTGGTGGGTTGGCCCTCTGGAACAGATGAGACAGGAAGGGAAGAAGAAGCAGAGGTCGTAGGCTTGTTTGCAGGAGGATTGACTGATAATTGCTGCGAATTAGCATGTGCTGTATTAACTGATTTCTGTTGGGTCACTGTTTTTTGTTGGACCACCGTTGAGGCGTTAACCGCTTTGGGTGCTTTGTGTGCTTGTGGAAGATTTATTCCCCCAGCAGCTTTTAGTTTTGGATTGCAAGTTGGAGCTGCAGGAAGTGAATGCATAGGAAGTAAATTCTTCTTGGATTTAAGATCAGAAGTTAGTGTGGCTAAAGATTTTTCGATTTTAGCTAGTGATACCATGAAAGGTTGAAGATGGTGCTTTATTAGGGCCTCAATTGAAGTTAGCAGATGGGTATCATGAGTGGTTACGTCCTGCCTAGTGCACGTATTGCCACTCGGAATCAGGTTATGGGTGTCAGGTGAAAGGTTTATGATTTCTGGGGCAGGAATATCAATCGGCTGTTGAGGCGTGGCCGAGTGGTTTAAAACTGCCGAAGAGGAAGAATTTTTGTCTGATTGTGTCAGAGGATCCTGTCGTGTATTACTAGTATTTTGAGGGGAGTTCTTATTTCCTTTTCTTTTTCCCTTGCTTTTTTTCGGGATAGCACCTTCTCTCTGGCCCCTCGTGGAGGGGGATGGAATGTCCTCATCTGGGGGGTTTATAAACAGGATCGGGGTTCGCTCAAGTGATGGGGGGAGATGGGATACAGAGGTTTGAGATAGTTGAGTTGTGGATAGATCAATAGACACAGACAAGTCTACAGTCCCAGGGACCGTTGGGGTCTCTTGTAGTGTGCCAAAGACGAGAGGACGTTGAGGGGTTGCGGCGGTTGCGAGTAGTCCCAGTGAGGAACGTCTTGCTGCCGCTAAGTCCTGCGAGACCCTCCTTTCTAAAAGGAGGACTCCTTGGTTGATAGCATCGTTCGCCTTGGCGATGAATTGGTCAATTGGCCCTTTGATCTGAGCAGCATGTGTGAGCTTGGTATTTCTAGTGATTCTAGGTGACATTGTAACAGATTCAAGGAGGGCACAGTAAATGAATACAACGAAACAACACCTAGATGTTGATATTACTATAGAATCACTACGTTATATAAAATAAAATGTCAAGGGGTTAGCCCAGTCCAGTCTTACCCGGGCTTGAACGGGATTAAACGGGCCCGCCCTTGGCCCGGGCTTCGCCCGGCGTCCCGCGAGACGGGGGTCTCACGCTATTTCAGCGCCTCCGGGCGCGCAGATGACGCGGCGTGCGCCGCACTGGGTGCTGGGAAGTGTAGTTTTCCCGCCTTCGACCGCGCTCCCCACGGCAAGCGGCTCCAGCTGGCAACGGAGTCAGGCTGCGGGGGGCGGGAGGCTCAACTGGTGGTTTCAGGTCTTCTTGGCTGTTTGGGCAAGCGTCAAGGTGCTTAGAGCCGAGGGCTTCGCACACACAATGGTACAGAGGATTCCCCCCCTCGACCGGGGTCTCACGCTATTTCAGCGCCTCCGGGCGCGCAGATGACGCGGCGTGCGCCGCACTGGGTGCTGGGAAGTGTAGTTTTCCCGCCTTCGACCGCGCTCCCCACGGCAAGCGGCTCCAGCTGGCAACGGAGTCAGGCTGCGGGGGGCGGGAGGCTCAACTGGTGGTTTCAGGTCTTCTTGGCTGTTTGGGCAAGCGTCAAGGTGCTTAGAGCCGAGGGCTTCGCACACACAATGGTACAGAGGATTCCCCCCCTCGACCGGGGTCTCACGCTATTTCAGCGCCTCCGGGCGCGCAGATGACGCGGCGTGCGCCGCACTGGGTGCTGGGAAGTGTAGTTTTCCCGCCTTCGACCGCGCTCCCCACGGCAAGCGGCTCCAGCTGGCAACGGAGTCAGGCTGCGGGGGGCGGGAGGCTCAACTGGTGGTTTCAGGTCTTCTTGGCTGTTTGGGCAAGCGTCAAGGTGCTTAGAGCCGAGGGCTTCGCACACACAATGGTACAGAGGATATTTTTAAAAGCCGCTGATATGATCTGTGTTGGCCTGGCTTTTAATGTGGCTGTTTACAGAGCACACACAGACTGCATGTTACATACGAAGAGCTCCCGTGGAATGACTTTCCACACTCCCTCAAAGCTACTGACCATCACCTTGCCTTTAGAAACTCTTTAAAAAACTTTCTTCTATGGCTAACTTAGCAAGCTGTCAATGATCACTGTCTCATTGTAGCTCAGAGCGCCACAACACCCTTCTGGATATCAGATGCTTCGTCCTCTCATTGCCAGACGTCTCTGCGTCTCTTGGCACCGTGAACCAGGAAGCCATTGACTCGCCACAAACTACCAGAATAAGGAAATGCTGGAAAGCAAACAGAACACTCAGAAGAAAAGCAAAACAAAGAGGGGACAAAGCTTTGCAGGGTGCTGCCAATGGATCTCTTCGAGCTGCCTATAAGAAACATGCATGGGAGAAACGTACTAAACGAATAGAAGATGCTTGGCTCAAAATGTTCTCCCTTCTTAAAGATAAAAATGCAGCTCCATTTTGGAAATATGTAAATAAACTCAGCAACAATGGCCAGTCTAAGGAGAATGGGGTACGCCGCTTTTAAATCAAGCCTTTCTTACAACCACAATTCCATCTACTTGGCAGGGCTCAATATTACATCCAATCTACAAAAAGGGCAACCGCTTAAACCCGGCCAATTACAGATTATTAGCGTTATTGGATATTGAAGCTAAAGTTTACGCTCGTGTCCTGCTGGCTGAATTAGAAAATTGGGTCACAGAAAAAAGCATCCTCTCTCGCACCCAGGCTTCAGATCGAGCTGCTCTACAACAGATAATATAACAGCGCTGGCCTATTTATACTGGAAGGCTACTCTGGCCAACAATCCACCCTTATTCTGATGTTTTGGGGACTTCAGTGCAGCATTCAATAGAGTCGATCGAGGAGTGCTATGGAATAAGCTAAATTCTTGGGGGATACTCTCCACTCTTCTCTCTGCACTGATGTCACTATATCAGAAGACCTAGGTGGGGATTAAAATCAGCACCATAACAGTATCTGCAAAAATTCCAACAGAAAATGGAATAAAAAAAGGCTGCGTATTAGCCCCACTACTTTTTAATCTCTATACTGCAGACTTACCCAAAGCACTGGCTGGAGCAACCTTGGTTGCCCCAAAACTGGGCAACGAGCCGCTCCAAATTATGCAATACGCCAATGACATTGTCATCATGGACCATACAAGAACGGGTCTACAAAGAACGCTCACTGACCTTAACACGTACAACATAAGGAACAAACTCCTGATGAATGAGTCAAAAACTAATGTCATGATTTTTGGAAAACACCAAAGAAACAAAATCTTGGCTTGGAGAGGAGGTGGGTCACAAATAACTACCTGTACCATCTACAATTATTTGGGAGTCTGGTTCAATGAAAGAGCAAATCAAGTGGCCCACCTTAAACATCTTTGGTCCAAGGGAACTGGGGTTATACACAGCCTGAGGCGCCTGAATAGGCAGCTGCATAGCCTCTCCACCAAGCCAATTTTAAGCGTCTTACATGCTAAATTGCATCCAGCATTATCTTATGGCCACCTGTCTTTTCCAGGTAAAATGAAACTATTTCTTGCTAACTATCAAATAATGGCCAATAAGAAAATATTTTCCATTCCACAGCATGCAAAGAGGGCCAGGCTGAGGCTCGAGTTGGGCCTGGCAAGTGCAGACCTTCACTGCTTAGGCAATTAAATGAAATTTTACATCCACACCCTGCGCACCTCAGCCCAATCCTTGAAAGAACAACTTCAATTTATATTCATGGACGAACTCTCCCCCTGGTACAGACAGCTGCATTTGGTCATTTCCACATTGAAGAACGAAACCACAAACCTCTCTAATCCAGCTGTTCCTCTGTCAACGTGGAAAACCCCCATAAAAAGCCAAATTATCTTAGTGTCATTTGAGAGAGACAATGCTCGGCTTTCTAAAAACCCACTCTTTACAGCCCTGGATGCCTCGTACATCAAAGGGAAACATCAACCATTTTGAACTACTCCCTTCAACCACAGACTTGCAATAAAATTATCTATATGAGGCATTTAGCCCTTCCAATCTATGACTTTAATCTGCTTTGGGCTAAGAGGAATAGACAGCTAACGTGTAGGTTTTGTAATTATCCAGATGAGTCTTGGCTTCACCTGCTATGCTGCTCTCCTCGCCTTGCTAACGACCGTCGTCGGCTACTATTCCCAGTCTATCTGGACAAGCTGCTGAGGCATTGCAGGGAAGCACCTGACTTGTGTTTTAGCAACAACTCCGCTCAAGTTCTTGCAAGGACTGGGATGTTTATTAACATTATTGTAACGACATTGCACACAGCTCAGCACTAAGACACAGCTAAAGAACACAAGACGGCGTCCATGGGGTCAAATCGGATCACCTTGCAGGGCCCAACAACACATTTACAGAGATAGCTCACTAAGAGCTGTTGAAACATTCTCAAGTCCCTTTCTATATTGCCACCGTACAAAAGGACTTTGCTGAAAGTTAGGTACTGGCAGCTGTAACAAACTCTGGGACATTCTGATATTGCCTTTTGCATTTCAAACTTTTCTTCTGGCTCTAAATGGTTACATGACATTCTTGCCATTAACCCGAAGTGCTGCTTGGGAATTGTCATTAATATTGACTGCTTACTTTTACAATGTGCTTTTAAAACTTTTATTGATGAGATGTTTGTATGTTACGGTTTTTATTAACTGTATAATAGAGAGACTGATTTACATATGGCCGAGTCCAAACTAAGCTGGTATGGTATGTAAAATAATGATGGACTGGGATGCAGTCCAAGTAATTAGCAGTGGGTGAGATTAATTCTAGCATTCCTCCCATCCCTTTTTTTATAACTCTCATGTGAGAAGAACAGCACTGCTTACCAAGGCTGCTATCATTTTCATTGTCAGGATCAAAATTTCTCAGCAGGCTGCAAGATATTTCACCGACAGCCTCATCACCTGTTATGTGATGTGGATTTATATGGCTCAGCTTATCACCGTGAGGATATCCAGATGCTGGAGAAGGAGCATAGGTCCGGCAGTGCTCCTAGTTGAAGACCCAGGTCTTCAGCTTCTTGCAGAAGTAGGAAGCTCGTTCCAGCTTTTGGCAGCAATGAAAAGAAAGCCCATTCTCCCGTCTTGCTTCTGCAGCTGTAAAGATTCATGCAAGGAAGAGAGAGGAGTGTAGCTGTCTGGAGTGTTGGTAGAGTTGGAATCGGTCATTGTGGTAGGCTGGTCCTGCATTGTGGAGGGCTTTGTAGGAGTGGATTAGAAGATTGACTTTGGAGCATTTCTGGATGGGTAGCAAGTGAAGTTCTGCTAGGTAGGGACTGATATGCGCACTTTTGGGGACATCTAAGATGAGTTTGGCATCAGTGTCTTTATGTGAGTTGGTTGGAGATGTTGACGTAGAGTGCGTTGCTGTAAAGCAGTCTGCTGGTGATGAGTGCCTGGATGACAGTGCATCTTGTGTGCGTAGTGGGCCATTTGAAGGTTTTACAAAGTATTCTGAGGAGGTGGCAGTAGGATGCGATCATGGAGTTAACCTCTTTGTTCATTGAAAGCTTGTCGTCCAGGATGATGCTGAGGTTTCTAGAATGGTCTGTGGAGATAGGCGTGGGTCCCAGGTAAGGTGGCCACCAGGAAGAGTTACAGGGGGAGTTGTTATTTCCAAAGTTGAGGATCTCCCTTTTGTCAGTGTTGAGTCTGAGGCAGTTCTCTAGCATCCAGATGGCTGCATCAGATATGCAGGCGGTGAAGTTGGTCCTGGTAGTATTGTTCACGTCTGTGAGGGAGAGGTTGAGCTGAGTGTCATCAGCATAGGAGACAATGTTGTTGTTGTGTGTTCTTATGAGGCATGCAAGAGGTGTCTTGTAAATGTTGAACAGGGTTATACTGAGGGAGGAGCCATGGGGTACTCCCCAGATTAGCTTCCTGTGTTCGGAGTTGAAAGTAGAGAGTCTGACTCATTCTGTCCTGCTGGAAAGGAAGGAGGCAATCCAACTTAGGGTGTATCATTGGATTACTGATTCTAGAAGTCTGGCGATGAGGGTGCCATGGGAGAGGGTGTTAAACACCGATGAGAGGTCGAGCATGCTAATTGCAACAGTTTCTCCTCTGTCAATGATTGATTGGATGTTATCTGCCAGGAGGGTGGTTTCCATGCTGTGGTTGCTGAGGAACCCTGACAGTGAACTCCAGGAGGCGGTGCTGTTCAAGATGGAGTGAAAGCTGCTTATTGATCTCTTTCTCCAGGGCTTTGGCCAGGAATGGTAGGAGCGTAATGGGCCTGAAGAGGCTGAGGTCCTTTGGGTTTGCCAATGATTTCACCAGCAGACCAGTGACCTCTGTGTGTTTCCAGCTGTCGGGGAAGTTTCCACTGAGGATGGACAGGGTGATGATGGTGCTGAGGTTGGTGCTGATCAGTGTGCTTCCCAGTTTGTACATGTGGTAAGGGCAGAGGTCGAAGGGGGACACTGAGTGGATGGTCTGCATGACTCTGGCAGTGTAATCTGTGGTGAAGGGGCTCCACTTCATTAGGAGGTGGATGCTCCTGATGGGGGTGGGGGTTTGCCTGATGATGTCCTCTATGGTGGGTTGAGGTGCAAAGATGGGGAAGATCTTGAAAATGTTGTTGTGGAAAAAGTCTGAAAGATCATTGCAGAGGTTCTGGGAGGGAATGAAGGGGTTGCCAGTGGCTATCGGGTTGGTGAATTCTTTGACAACGTTGAAGAGTTATTTGCTGGAGTTCGAGCAGGATTTAAGTCTGATCACAATGGATACTTACCTAGCTTACTTGATATGTGCGTAGTGCCTTCAAAGTGCGAAGTCTCCTAGGTCCTCCGTGTACCAGTATGCTTGAACGTGTGTTCTTGTGTGTCTGGTATTCGTGATGGGGGCCAAATTGATCGCTCCGTTTGAGATCCAATTGTTGAAGATGGATAGGTCACTCTGTAGGTCCCTTTGTGGGTGGGTTGGTTGGATCTGAGGGCTTGGGTCCAGTCTGCTTCTGTTATGTTGTTCCTGTTGTAGCTGAGGTTGATGGTTGGGTTATGTTTGTTGGGTTGGGGTGCACTGATGAAGAAGTATATGATGGAGTGATCTATTCATGGGAGCAGATAGGTACGGCTGAAGGTGATCTTGTTGCTGGCTCTGATGATTGTGTCAATAGTGTGTCATTGCGAGTTAGGCCTTGTACAAGCTGTGTTAGTCTGATGTTGTTGAGGTTTTTTAGGAGGTCGATGGCCTTGCGGTCCGTAGGGTAATCGAGATGGATGTTAAGGTCGCCAAATAGGAGAAAGTCATTGGATCTGATGGTGATGGGGGTGATGAAGTCGATGAGGAGGTTGTTGAAGGGGGTGTCGGTTCCTCGTGGTTGGCAGGTGAGGGTGCCTGAGATTGTCATGGAGTGAGTGAGCTGCAGTTTAAAGTGCATATGTTCCGTGAGTACAGTTGGTTCATCCAAAGAGGTGGCGCAGGCGATGGTGTCATTGTGAATGATTGCAAGGCCTCCTCTAGGTTTGTGGGGGCTTTCGTGGTGAACGATCTTGTAGCCAGGAGGGTCGGCCATTGAAATGGTGTGGGTAGAAGAGAGGCTGAGACATGTCACGGTGAGAAAGAATATGTTCAGGGAGTCAATGTCGATGAAGCCCCAGACTTCGGAGATGTGCTTGCAGAGGGATCTGGTGTTAAGGAGCATGCAGGTGATGTGGGGTGAGTTGTGTGCAGAGAGCAGCTTGGGGATGCTGCAAGAGAAGCATCAGTGAGTGCACAAGAAAGGTCCTGCCAATTAATGTGGTGTGGGGGCAGTTGGCTGAACTGTAGCGGTGGCAGGTGGATGAACTAGTTCTCTTCGATTCAGTTGAAGAGATTAGTTCCACTTCTCAAAAGGCCTGTCTTTTAATATGAGAAGAACATCACTGCTTAGCATGAGTGCTATAGAAAAGAAAGTCTTCCAGGCTGGGCCACCATTCGATTCAAAGGACAGTATCAGCACTACTCACTAGTAGTGCCCAACACAAGTTTCACACTTGTATTGGACACCACTTAGACTTCTCAGAAGGGGTGTTATCATTTTATTGGTAGAAAGTGTGCATTTCATGGAAGGGTCACCATACCGTTAATTGAAAAATACCAACACTTTTCAAGACAGTTGCTATTCTCAATAAAACAAAACAAATACTTCTCAGGAGGACTGAATTACATTTCATGGACACCACAAATATTTCTCCCGAAGGCGGTTATATCTTTGACGGTGCCAGCACTTCTCATCAAGGCTTTCCTAACGTAATGAGAGAGTATACATACTTCTAAGCAGTCTTATTTTCTTTTCATTAACAATATCTCTGGTTATAAGGGCTGTTATAATTTGTGTGCATGGCTGAAACGTTCTGTGTTCTGAGAGGGGCTGTCTGTAATACTTGTAGTGGGAAGTACCAACACGTCTCAAAAGAGATTCTATACTTGTCACAAAAAGTACTAGCTATTCCAAGAACCACAGCAGTACTTTTCACGAACAGAAGCAATTCTACTCAGCAGGACTGCATTATATTTCACAAAAATAGCAATTCTTCTTAGCAAGTCTGCGCTACTTTTCCCAGAAGTGCCAACTCTTCTTAAAAGGTTTGCTCTTCTTTTCATAGGTAGTACCAACATTTCTCAGTAGGCCAGTAGGGCTGCAGTACTTTTCATGGGGTTGCTCCATATTTCTCGGCTTGGCTGCATTATTTTCCATGGCAGCATAACGCCTTTTTTGCAGAACAGCACAACAAAGTATCCTTCAGTGAAAGAAAATCTGCCCACATTACAATTTGAAATCTGAAAAGGTTTATTAACAAAAGAAAAAAGTATCTCCAGGTCACAGAAATGGGCTACTAGTAAATCTATCAGCATCCTAAATTAACCTAAGCTGCACAAGCAAAAACAAGGCCTAATTAGGGGTCAATTAGGATGGCGGATGGATCGCCACCGCCATGCAGGCGGTGGCGATCCGTCGGCCATCCTTGCCCGTCCGCCACCTATTTCCCCCCCGCCATATTACAATGTCGGGGGTGACCGTGGCGGAGGGGAAGACCGTCCTCCGCTTTTCCGCGCGGTCGCCTCAGACACCGCCAGCCATATTAGGATGGCCGGATGCAGATGCCTTTCCGTGGCATTGAAAGGCATACGGGCTTTGCTTTGGGGACCTGTACGGACATGACTGGTGCCTGTCATGTTGTGCTGTGAAACGCACAACATGCATTTTTGACATTGCGGTGGACGGTGCTTTCAGAACAGTCAGCGGCAATCCTAATCGACCCCAATGTTTCCACACTTTACTTCGGATTTTTGTGAATAGTGTTAAGAGCAAAAACATAACAAATATGCCGACCTAGTGTTCCATCAAGAAAACTAAACATAGCAATTATAAGCCACAAAAGTGGAGGCAAGAATGACCCCACAATAAGCAGAGCAATACCCTGACACACAAGCTAAAGCACTTTTCAATCTTTCTTAAGAGGCAAGGGATGCTGGCAGTTCACTGGACTAATGGATTAGTATGAGGCGCATTGTCCAAGTCTGAGATATCGTGCCTATAGGAGCCAGACATGTGATGGTAGAGGCTCTTCCTCACCTTGTAGGGGATATGTAGCGGAATGTGATAGCCTCCATCTGCATTATTATATAGGCCTTAAATGGCTTCCATACACCTTCAAATCAAATATGAGCTTTCTGTCGGCTTGGTAGTGCAGTCAATCTTTTCACGGCGTAGATATGCCAGATCGTTGTCCACTACAGATCCAAAGACGAAGGGGTCAGCTCCTTCCAACAATGGGCCACAGCGAATCTTCCTACTAAAACTGGATGTGGAGGCTCCCATAGGTGAGTGTGTACATTTGTATGTTTCATTTGCAGGGCTCCAATGGAGATCATGTGATGAGACAGAAGCAAGATGTTATACAGGTGCAGCATTCTGAAGTCATGAGACAGTATACAGAAGGCCATCAAACACACAGATTTGTAAGCTCCTGCTGCTGAGCAAGCTAATCCGAACTATCTCACTTCAAGCAGCAATCATGGAAACAAGGCTTTACACATCATAGTGGGGATCAACTTGAATGAATGTTTAGCACGCACAGAAACATGGTCGAACTAGTTACACTTATACTGATGAAAAAACTTAAAATCTCAGACTTGATAGCCCTCAGTTGCCAAAGTGTTGGATTTGTTTTAGTAATGCTGTTAAAGTTTTTGTTGGTATTTAAGTTTGAGGTTTAAGCTGAAGGCCAACACAATATTTCATCTTCCTCGAGCTGACAGAATGGGTTTGAATTAAAGATTGGTAGTAATAATTGCATATGAAATGTCCCGTGCAAAATGAAAGTGTCATAAAAAGAGTAGATTACGCCTCTTGCAACATAAACCATCATAGGCGCAAGAAATCTCCTCCTGCCCAAGGATCAGTGAGGAAGTGGACAGAGCTGACAGCTAGACCCACACAGAGCTAAGGATAGATATACAAAAACATTTTTGTATTGATTCTGGGACCTATAATGCTACTTTACCCACGTATGAACGTAGAAGCCATCACAGGTGATATTGCTGTCTCAATAAATGGACTTGCTGAAGTTGGTGATGGTGCCAGCAGGCAGGTATGGGTGAGGAAGTATGAAATAGCGAGGCTACATTATTCCCTGCAGTTAAGCAATCCTATGTGGTGAGCTCATCCCACACACACCACTTTATTTGGCTCAGCTGGGCCGAGCACCCATAAGTGTTGTTGTGCTTCATAGCTGAGATGTGCATTTTACAGTAGCCTTCTTCCCTGTGTTCAATTGTCACTGAAAAACAGCATATTTGCCTCAACTGAGTGAGAAAGGGAGAGCCATACAGTGAAAGTAGGACCTGGAGGCAATTTGATCTTTGAATACCTCACAAATCTTTGCACAGTCATATATTTTCATCCTCACACAAAGAACGTATGTATATGCATTATTATTATACCTTGACAACAGTCAGATCTCTCTCTCGATCTTGGCTTACAGGAGTAGTTCATCATGAGAAGAGATGTCCACAGTTCTGAACACACAAGCGTACCAAAATACAGTGCTTAATTTGTAAACAAAAATAATAAATGTCAGGGCCCTAGTCAGGAGGCCTTTGCAGCTTGCACAGTGATCGAAGTGGGGGGGAAAGGTAGGGGAACTGTGGGCGGAGAATCAGAGGGCTGAAATAACCTGATGATTGGGGAAGTGGGCGGAGTCAGAGGTGTGGCCAGAAGGAACAAAACATACCAGTTTTTAGTATTTGTTTTGCGTTTCACTGACCAGTTACAGCTCATTACATTATTTAATTCAAATTGACATTAAAACACATTCACAAATTTTGATACGTATCCAATATCACAGAATGTCCCAAATACGCTTCAAAGTGCTATCACAAGCCATTTGTCTCTCAGCCGTGCAGTTTCTGTCATCAGCGCTTTTCCTCCCCTTTCCCACAAAAGTAGTTCAAACATGAATGGCAAAATATCCTATTTTGCAAATGTTTTCCACATAATTATGGCTCTGCCATATTTGCTACATAATATATCATAGGCTGCCTATCTGACGCTTTTCACTAATACATTGTTTGCTGCTCAAACGGATGAAAAGTTACTAAAAATGTGATTTGTGTTGCTGCAAAGTGAAGGGCCTTTTGGAAAGGTTGAGTGGTTACCTTTATCACTTCTACATGTGTATGTTGAACTGGTACTAACCAGTCAAAATATTTGCAGAGACTGTATGTGTCAAAATGTCAAAATAATAAAGTATCAGGAAATATACTGCATTACGCTGCTGCCTATTTCTTGCTGCATAATTTAAAGCTGTAGCATAATTTTGTCCTCAATTGCTGCATAATTCCAGTGACTTCAAAGCAGGCAGAACATGTTAAAAGTGCTTGTGCATGAAGCAAAGAGACTGTTAAGTTTGTGAAATTATTTTGGTGTGCGTGCAACTCCTGCATTGCCGAGCCCTGATGAGTTGCAGCTACTACTGATGAAACAAAGCCAATGGAGGTACCAATGGGTGAGGTGGACCGGCATCAAGGGTCCTGGGACCTCAGGGACAGTCACTGTCGCTCTAGGGTGTGCTTCTTCGTATGCCTGCAGACAAGACTGGAGGTGAAATTCAGTATGGATTGCCTTTAAGATTAACCCAAACTTGCCACCCCTAGGGTCCACCTGCTGATGCTAAGATACCAGGGCTTTTAAGGTCTAGCGGGGACTTCTAATGTCTAGCAGGGGAAGGTACTCTCACAGGAGAGCAGTCTGGAGGACTGGTCATAAAGGCTGAACCTGGTTCCCCAATTCCAAATTCGGCATCTCTGGCCAAAGAAGTGCCACATCCTCTCCCCCACTGGACACCATACTGCCCCACTTAAAGAAAATCGCACTGCCTTCAACTACAACCAAATTGTGCCCCTCTATAAAGACCTAGGTGAGACTCAATTCAAATTATACACTAGACAAGAGCAATACGCTGGCTGAAAAAAGTAACAACATTCTGGAAAAAGCAAACACTCATAGGCAATGCAACCACACTTTTACACTCATTATTCAGAAATCAATGAGCGTTTTTGCCTGAAACATTAAGCACATGACTACAGGGCTCGGAAGGGACCCGTTTCAGTGTCCATTGCTCATATCCTTACAAAACATAGTCAGTATGGTTTAAATAGACCACATCCCTGAACACAGAGCTGCGGTACACATTTTATGAAATAAAATAGGGAAAACAACTGATAAGGATCACATTAAACGTTTTCCAATCCACTCATCAAGCAGGTATTGCAGTACCTCCATGAATGGCGCACTTCCCCACTAGGGGAAAAATGCTGTTCAAAGAAAGGTGAGAAAAGAAAAGTAGCGCTTCATTGGCAAAAGCTGTAAAGTGCTGCTAATGTGTTTGGGGATGAATAAAATCAATCAGGCCAACTTACGACCACTCTCTCTTGTTTTATTTAGTTATGTATTTATTGTTCAAATGTTAAACCTTTTTTTCTCTCCTCCGGAGGATGCATAGAAAAATGTCAGAAACAGACATTTGCAGCAAAAGTGTTTCCTCTTTTTTTGGATCCATTTAGCAGGGGAACGAATGAAGGAAAGTCACGGTTTTAAACAAGTGACCTGGAGCAGGACAAAAAGGTAGAGAATAAGAGAATGAGAGAGGGGCGGTTGCTAGCGGTGGAGCAGGAGAAGTGGAGACTGTCCTTGACTTCTCTGGGCAAGAAGGAAACAATAGCCTTTTTCCTTCTGTGCCCACCCATTCTTGAACAGCCACGAATTGACGGGCTATTTCCGCCGTTCTGGGATGCATATCTAAAATAATAAAGTAGGGGAACGGACTGTATTAAATTAAAGAAGTAGGGGCACGCCGTGCCCTTCCGATCCCGCCCACTTCGACCACTGAGCTTGCACCACCCGTTGCCATTGCAGTCACTGCCAGTGGCAGCACCTACACAAGTATTACTAACTGGCACACTACAAGCGTGACAATTCAGCCTATTCCAGGCCCCAAAAGCTATAAAAATAGCTTGGGCAGCAGGTATTAGTTGTTTTCATTCCCTACTGAATTAATAAACAATTGCTGTTCTGCTCATCTCTAATTTATACAAACAGTTCAACCATGTGGAAGCTGTCATAAGTGCCAGTGTCGAAAATTAAGTGTCTGTACCGAAAATTAAGTGCCGTGCCGAGCACCAGAAACCACTGGCTCAAATTAAGCACTGGCACAGTGGCTGTGCACCCTGCCGTTGGGCACTACACATTGCTATGAGGGTTTCATCTCTGTTGCATCTTCTTGCCTAGAAATGTGCTGTTTCGAGCAGCACTATATTTAGAGAGAGCAAAAAGGGAAAGGGCTTGTTGAAGCATATTAAAGTCTTTCAAGAGCTGTGCATAGTAACACTTGAGCAGTGATGGGATATATGATGGATACACAGACTGCACTCTTGGCTGTTTACTTCCTCATCACAATTCCAATATGAAGCTGATGTCTACACAAGTATCAGTCCCTGTATGCAACCACCATCTAATCAGATAGGGAAATCAACGTAGACCAAAAGTTGTCAATTTTAAACCATTTTAATTGCATAATCCTTATTATTTGATATGCAGGAGTAGTAATTTCGATTTTCAAATGCATGCAAAATGCCAATCTAGGCCTTTTCTACAGCATGTGAAAATTACCAATTCGACAAAAGACATGAAGTTTTGACCTGAGACTGATACATTTGTATCCATCAGTTTCATATTGGAATATTTCTTTTTTTTTTTATAAATCGTTCTATTTTTTTAAAAACAAGTAAAAACGAATAGACATATTAGGTGCCATACATTCATACATGATAATAGGGTGCACAGGTACAATGACAGGATAGACGTGAAGCAACAGAAGAATCGCTGAAACGCCTGCGCTAGTGAGTACGAAGCAGGATTTGTGGCATTACAATCGACAAACAATATAAGCGCAGGCCCTCAGAGCCCGCCCACCCATAAAATCAGAATAGTAAGCATGGCAACCAGAGACTGGAATTTAAACAAAATCAGGATATTTCGCTAATATTACTAATAAGGGAGAGACAAAAGAGAAGATTGAAGAAAAGAAAACCATAGGAACAAGAACAGAAAGAAAACAATAAACCCATCCCCCACCCTGCACCCCTGCATATGGCTATCGCCTAACCCCAACTAGCAGTGTGCCTGTCGCCTCGACTAACTAGGTTCTAAAAATAGAAAAGAGAAAACATGGGGGAGGGCATTTCTGTATGGACTTCCGGTCCCTTTCCCCCCCTTCTCCCCGTCAGAGACAAGCATCCCCTATGATGAAAATACAATTTTATCTGTGATCACAGCAAAAGTAAATTAGGGGGAGCCGTGGTACACCGCCCAGCCTCTCGTGAGACCAACAGTTACGAATCCCACATCCATTAAGGCCATAGTACCAACCCCGGTCAATCGATCTCAGCCTTGGCCCTTCCGAACCATCATGCGAGCCTCTCCCGGTAGGACCACTACTTCTACAGGAGAATCAAAGTGCAAAAAGAATCTGAAAAAAGTCAGTCCAAAACAAATCAAAGTCAGTAATTCCTCAAGAACTCCATCAGCACAGAAACGCTCCCTCATGGATGGATAGTCCCAATGCTGTTTTCACCACGATCGTACGGTCACCAAAGAGGGAAAGGATGAGACAGAAGTCCAAGAACAATCACCAACAGGAGTCTCCGGGAAGGGAACGCCAATCGATTCTCCCAAAGTCAGCAATGATGGTAGGTGTAGTAATACGTTCGAAACACCGGGTTCATGATTCTCCAGAGTACCAACCGAGCCCTTCGGCGCCTCTTGTCGCAAGGGGTCCTCGTCCAGAATCAAAATGGTCGTCATGTAAATCGTAGCTGGCAGCAGTTCCGGCAGTGGAGAAGGGTCCGGTTCCACACACTCCTTCTCAGGTAAGCCCGTAACCATTTTGTGAATCAGGGCATCCATATGTGAATGAAATGCCCCGATGGCTGCCAATACTGTCTTCAGCGACGGCTCACGCTCCGTCTGGTCTATTTCTCTTCGCTCAGTACCGATCATATTCACCTCCCCCAGAGAGCCCGGTTTCTCCGGGGGAACAGATAGTAGCGGAACGGACGGCATCGGAGGGTGACTGATCGGTTTCTGCGGCAGCAAACTGCACTCCGCTGCCGCGAGCGAAGACCCCGACCCACCGAACCCTGGCTGCGGCAAACCGGATCCGTGGCACAGGGACCTCCACCCACAGCCACTTTCATGCCACGTCACTCTTCCCTCGATGTTAGTCATTCAGAATGATCGCCATCAAAATCGGGCAAAAAGACCTCCAATGCGGTAGACCGGACCCTGCTTGACTCTCACGGCCGATGTTATTCAACTGCAACCAATGCTTTAAATGGGCCGGTACTCACCGGTACTGAGTACCGGCACCTTTTAATTTTCTCCCCTTGAGTACCGGCACTTTTTCAAGAACGAAGAGAGTACCGGTACTCATGGGGACTTGACTTTTACCCAGGCAGCGCTCCTTTCATCCCTCAAGTGATACCTTGGCAGTACTTTTAACAAGCACTGCACAGAATAAATCATAGGAGCTCTTGTCACCAGGACACAGCGTGAGCTGCTATAAAAGTCATCAGGGCAGGGGTGTGTCTGCAGAGTGATTAGCGCTCCCATTGATCTTTCACAGTGGGCCTGAGAGGGGTCTTTAAAATCAAATGGGTGAGGTGGGACGCACAGTTCAGGACAAAACAAAAGAACGTTTGCTAAGCTTTAACCATCGCCACGCATATGAATTGCCTACTTGCATGGGTGAATAAGAATGGATCTTGTTACCAAACTCACTCATTCCTATTTTATCACCCTTGGACAGACTAAGTCCAATGAAAAATGTGGAGATTGGCACCTGGTTCCCCAGTACAGACGTCAGCTCTGGCCCCAACTCAGATTTGCAAATGTTCCAGGAGAGACTCGTGTACTGGACAGATGGCTCAGTGGGCTGTATGGCACCGGTTGGATTTAAGGCAGGCTGAAGCAGCATGTCATCCTTAGGTGGTCGATAAAATGAATGCGTTTTAGTTAGATTATCAAAACGTCCGTTATGTAATGGTGCGAGTGGTTCCCTTTAAAAAGTTCTACTTTTATGTACAGAATATGAAATCGAAGCAAATGGGAAATATTTACTGAAGTGGACTATGTGGATGCTGTTTTCTGAAAGGATGGTTTATCAAAAGTCATAGTAAGTGACAGTGGAGGCAACTTAAAGCTGAAACCTTCTAACAGTGCAGAAGTGGGTAAATCTGCCTACCACCCTGAAGGAAATTGGAGTGTGCAACGGTTTAACAGCAAAGATAAATGGGTTATTGAGTTGGCATAAAACCAAATAAACTGAATTGGGAATAAGAAGTAAAACAAGCATTGGCAAAGCCAATAGGTCTTGTAATGGAACGGTTCTAAAGAAGCTTTATGGAGCAGCCAGAAGCAAAAATGGAAGTAATGGTAGTGGGTGGGGGTAGAAGAAACAGGATGGGGAGAGGTGGAGGGGAAAAGAAACCAGATGGATGAGGGTAGGGAAGGTTATGTGGCCAGCGTTCACGGTGTCATATCGTTAAAAAAAACTATTGGACAGATCCACATTCTAACAATGCATGCAGATTTCTTGCATACAATTTTGGCACGGTCAAAAAGCTAACCCTGCCCCTTGTTCTGCCTTAGCACCGCCCTTGTGCCCACCATAAACTCCGCCCACTGCTCCATTTGGTGAGTACCTGAACTTATTTTTTTCCACTTAAAGCACTGACTGCAACCCAGCTGGGTCAAAACTCGAGGCCCTGGCTCTCCTGCTGGACTAGGCCGCAAACTTCAACTCAACACAACTCCGTCAACCAAGCCGATTAAGTTTTCGGGATTGCACCATCGGAGTGTGTATCGGTTCATCTACACGGAGGTCGGGCATAAAAACAGGATTATCGACAGGATCATCTGGCAGGATACGGAGGTCGGCGGAGCCGGGAGCCTAAGCAGCCATCTTGTTTACTACCGTAGCTCCTCCCCGTATATTGGAATATTTCTTGATGTCAGCGGATGGAGCACTCACCAGGATAGCATCCCAACATTATTAATCATGCGCGAACGTGGAGCAGAATTGGAGTGCGTGTTGCCAATTGACTCTTATGTAATTTCCTCATCACCCCATAATCTTTCAATGACAACTTTCTCAGTCTCTAGGCAGATCGTTTATACCGCACCATCAACCATGTTACGCGTAACATACAACTTTTTTAAGTGATCTGAATTCTGCTCCTCAGAGGAAAAAGTGGGGTGCTAACGTGCAAAAGAGAAAAAAATAAATGTGGTCAGAAGGAAAACATTTTTCTAGCTGGATCTAGGGAGAAGATGGAAGGTTCGAAAATTGTACTGTAGACTTTCTGGTACCTTGATCTGGGGTTATGATTGCTAAAGGTTTCCTATCAAATCACCAGTTTCACTCTGTCCCATGCACTTTCAACGTACTTTGGTTATTCAAATCCCTCTGCTAATTACATTATCATAAGCTACCATCATCCCAGTGCTTGTATGGCATACTATTGTCGTCACACATATTACAATACACAAATATCGCAGCAAAGAAAATTGTGGTACTATATACACAGTTTACATTATTTCACTGTAACATAGAATATAATCTACATAATATTGTGGTACTCAATATCGAGATTATGTAGATATTTATATATACTTAAAAAAAATTAAATATATGCTAACTTTAACAATATAAAGGCCAAAATGCATCTCAAGAATTGATGTTTTTCTTTCCAATAAAGGATTTGTTAAGCAGCTACCCTGAGTTTACGTGTTAGCTGACTTTTACGAGTGTTTGTTAAAAAAAAATTACTTGATTGGGTCAGTGCAAGAGAAGCATATATATATATACATATATATATATATATATATATATATATATATATATATATATATATATATATATATATATATATATATTTAATTTATTTATTATTTATTTATTTGACTTATAAAGCGCACTGTCAGCTTGCAGGCATCCTGGCGCTGACTGGCTCAAAAGGGCGGGCGAGTATCAGGCGAGATGTGACAGAGCAGTACAATTACTTGGGAGACAGCCAGGTTTTGATCTTTTGCCTAAAAGGGAGAAGTTCACTGGTTTGCCTAATCTCGAACGGAGCAGATTCCATAGTTTGGCAGCGGCCACCTCAAAGGATCTACCCCCTGCTCTAACCTTCTTAAATCTAGGCACCTTAACCAGCCTAGCCGCTGAGGATCGAAGCCACCTTGTTGGTGAGTACCAGGCGAATTTCGATTGCAGGGAAACAGGGCCAGTTCCATGGAGGGCTCTAAAAACCAGGCAGAGGGCCTTAAATTGTACAATCTGTCTCAGAGGTAGCCAGTGCAGTTTCTCTAGGGCAGCCGGCCCTTGTGCTCTTCTAGGAAGCCCCAGAACCAACCTGGCAGCCGCTGATTGCATTCTTTGGAGCCGATCCAGCAAAAAACCAGGGGACTCCAACAGTAGGGCATTACAATAATCCAGCCTACTGAGGATTGTGCACCTTGCCACTTGAGCATGTGCCTGAGATGGTAGAAGTGGCAGGATTTTCCACAGAGACCGCAGAATAGCAAAGCAGCAGGCGGTCGTTACAGACTAATTCCACAGGCCGTACTTTAGTCGCTGTCTCAGGAGGCCAAAAGTTTTCTGGAAACATGGATATATATATATATATATATATATATATATATATATATCTTTATTATATGTCTGGCTATATACTTATATATTTCTGTTTATAAAAATGTCAAGTCTTCCAGTGAACTGGTTACCGGGGGCAGTGTGTGACAATGGGTACAAATTCCCAAAAATTCCAATACAAATTATGTCTGCTCAGAAAAAGGAGTGTGAGGCAAAATAAACTTTTCAATACACATCCAGGAGTGTGCGCATTTTGTGTTTGCTGAGCGAGCACAATTGGTTTTGGAATATGTATATAGCTATATATATCTATATCTATATCTATATCTATATATATATATATATATATATATATATATATATATATATATATATATATATATATATATATATATATATATATATATATATATATATATATATTGGGTCCGTTGATGCTTCCGTAACCCTCCACCTCCTCACCGAAAGGCACGTTGGTGTGACAGACCTCGGAAGCCAGGTCTCACAATATTCTTCGTTTTTCTGTTTCAAGAAATGTCTACGCCTTGTCGCTTGGAAAATCACTTTATTTTCAGCTGAACAAAGTTATAACTTTATAACAAAGAATATTGGGAGACTGGGCTTCCGAGGTCTGTCACGCCGACGCGCCTTTCGGTGAGAAGGTGGAGGGTTAAGGAAGCATCAACGGACCCAATTTGGATACCCCCGCCCCCCCCAACCGTGACTGCACGGAGAGCGGGATCGCACCTGGCCAAAGGACTAGCAAGCTGCCAGAAGGTCTGCCTGGACTCGTCATCGAGTTGGAGGACCCGAAGAGGCAACAGACAGGGCTGTGGTAAGCGTCAGTCAACTATACAGCGTTGGGGAGAAAGGAAAGCCAGTAAAATTGTTTAAACATCGTGGGAACTTAGATTTTGCAGAGACTGGCGGTTCGCTTGAGGCGCTGATTCTAACGCGTTTTTAATCTACATTAGCACTATGTCAGCTGCAGAATTGAAAGATCGGGAGGAAGCAGCACTTTCAGTCTTTGACTACAATGTCACAAGTAACAGCAAAAAAGTGGTAGCAAGGGATACCAACATTAAATACAGCGATGTACGCACTCGCTTAAAGAGACTGGAGAAGCTTAAATGGTCAGACCTTTCTAAATGGTGGGAAGCTAAATCACTGAACAGATATTTGGAGGTCAAACGAATTCCGAGGGGCCTCAGAATACTAGTAGCCCCCACCTACGAGGATCCCAATCTGAACATGCTCAGGGAATGGGCAAATAATAACCAAGAGTTCTCAAGTAGCATGTTGGCAATATTAATTAAGTACGCAGAAATTGACCGAATTAAAATCATTGAGGAAATGGAGCAAATAATGGATATGCTCAGTAAGGAGGAAGAGCAAGAACCAATTATGCAATTTATGAATGAGATGAAAGACCGTCTCAGCAAATTGGAAACGAGAAAAAAAACAGTAAAGCTCAGAAGTTTCTGCATGACAAAATAGATTATGACAGAGGTCAAACCTATACATTTGCCAAAAAATTTGAGAATTTACGAAGACAAAGGATGAACAAGGGGAGCTCAAGTGTACAAACCCCACAATCAGATGCAAGCAGTTTACAAAGTTCTGAGCTAGAAACTGACTTAGAGGAAGGATCTTCCAGCATGAGAACAACAGTAATTCCAAATCAATCTTTCTGATAGTGAAAAGAGAATTCTCAGATTGGGTCTTTATTACTGTCCAAAAATGGATATGAACTACACATCCACAGGAGTAGATTTGTTCAAATTTGAAAGGTCTTTAAAACTGAAAGTATTTTGCGATTGCTCCAGGGAGATCAACCAATCCCACGGCAAATCAGGAAACCAGAGGAGATGATAATTTGATTTGACAGTGAGCGATATAAACCTGATGGTGGAACTGCAGGACTTGCAAATGAAGAGAACACAAACCTGCGAAGATATGGATATGGACATGGAAGAAATTCTGAGTACATCAAGTAAAGTAATTCAATTAGCAGCAAAAGAAAAACTTGATATTGGAGGGAGTGAAGGAACAAAGTTTAAACTGCCCTCAAGATTTACACCAATGTCATCAAGGGACTCTGTTGATGTGTTCAGTGATTTGGTGATCAATGAGGTCAAAGTATTGTATATTTGAATAAATGTCAAACGTAAACCATCCAATAAGCAATTGAGAGATTACTATGCTCTAATTGACAAACTCACAATTGATGATAATTGTATTGTCTATAATGCGGATAAAGGCGGAAATGTGGTCTTGTGGGGGAGGGATTAATACCTTGCAGAAGCTAATAAGCAACTGGGCAATAGAGTTAACTATGTGAAAATTCACAAGGATGTTATGTACAAAAGTTTTGACATATACAACAGTCAATTATCAGAGTGGCACAAGCAGGGATTGATTAGTCAGGTGGAACTAGCGTATCTTAAAATAGTCAATCCTACGACCCCAGTCTTTTATTTAATACCTAAGATACACAAAGACAAATCTAATCCCCCAGGGTGGCCCATTATTTCAGCAATCAGCAGTGCTTTTGAACACACATCCAAATTTGTTGACTCTTTTTTATGCCCGTTAGTCACCAAGCTCCCCTCTTATATTCAAGATACAGGGGAATTTTTTACGCAAGGTATATGACATGCCATGGGAGCCTGATTTTCTCCTAATGACAATTGATGTGATGACTTTATATACTAGTATTCATCACAAGGATGGAGTAAATGCAGTCAGATACTTTCTAGGGGAAAGATCAGCAAAATTTTGGCACCATACCCACATGTTGTTATCTATGGTCACTACCTGTCTGGAAAATAATTGTTTCCTATTTATGGAGGACCTATATCACCAACGATGTGGCACAGCGATGGGCACCTGCTGTGCCCCCAGCTATGCTAATTTGCATATGGGCTGGTGGGAGGAGCAGATGGTCCAATTGCTTTTTGCACAAGAATGGCAAAACAATGTAATCCACTTGCATCGTTTCATCGATGATTTATTTGTAGTCCGGAAGGGGGATAAACTAAGTGCTCGAGATTTTGTTAGAAAGCTCCAAAACAATCATCTAAATTTGAAATTTACCTGTGAGATTAGTGATACAGAATTGCACTTTTGGTATTTGTCTGTTTTTATACATCAAGATAGACTAAACACCAATTATTCCGTAAACCCACCAATGGAAACACATTGCTTCACGCAACAAGTTTTCATCCGGCGAACCTAGTGAGAAGCATCCCCTATGGGGAGTGTCGTCGAGCCGTAAGAAATTGCAGTTCAAAGGGTGATACAGACAAGGAAATAGTATGTCTAAAAAACAGGTTCACTGAGAGAGGGTATGCTCAAGATTGCATTGAAACTGCTGTTTATAAAGCCACCCAAAAATCGAGAGAAGAATTACTCTTTAACCTGACTAAGAAAAAGCAGAGGTTTGCAAGAGGAGATTCCCGGTGCAGGATGATCACTACTTACAACAACCAACACATTGAGCTGAGGCGAATCCTGCAGAAACACTGGCACATAATTAGCAACGATCCTATTTTGAAACAGGTGGTTCAAAGAAGGCCAGTTATTTACCTTCAGACGGGCACGTTCCCTAAAACAAGCATTAGTCAGCAATGTACTACCAACTAAAAAAACATCAAAAAATACAAAACCCTGGTTAGGAAGGAAGGACGGCTTTATTAAATGTGCTAAATGTAAGGCCTGTACCTTCAGAAAGAATACTACCAGTTTTGTGCCAGGTTTCACTGAAAAAGAGCAGAAAATCAAAGGACAATGTAACTGTAGAACAGAGTTTGCTGTCTACGTGCTTCAGTGCCCTTGTGGCCTGAAGTACGTAGGCAGTACGATTCTTCAGGTTTACAGGCGAGTGCTACAGATTTTACGAGCAATAAAGAACGCAGATAAATCTTATCCGGTGGCTTGTCATTTTGAGCAATACCACAACAAAGATGTTAAGGGTTTAACATACTTTGTAATTGACGCAGTTCCCATCAATGACAGAGGAGGAGATAGTTGAGTAGACTGGAATCCAGTTACATTGTCAAATTGAACACTAAGACACCTATGGGTCTGAATATGGAAGAAGACTTGTATACATACTTATAAAGTACTCCCAAATGCTTTCTTAATTTTAACTGTTTTTAATTCACAGAATCCCTTGCGCCCTAAGGAGAGGAAAACAATTCTATAATATTTGTATAACGAGATTGTCCTTTTTACCATAGGTGTGATCAAGCCCACTTGGGCACGACAAATAGAGGTTATAGACAATGCTTGCACAGGCGAGCAAATAATGTTGACAATGTATAAATCACACCAAGTATTAATATAGCGTGATACAAGGTTGCCAAGGCCCACTAGGGCATTAATTGTGGAAGAGCTTATGATATGCTTTTTTAGGATGTTTGAATATGTACATGACATTCTGACATTGAATTAATTATTTTGTTCAATCACACGTGTTTGCAAAATCGATTATACGGTGACTGTAATATTAGTAGTCCCCATCCTGGCATCGGGCAGAATATTAATGCTCTGTTTTAAATATTTGTGGTTTACTGAATTTTCATTTATTGAGACAAATTAAATAGTTTCAATGTATGAAAATGTCAAAATTATAAGTATAACCTCTTGAGTTGGTATTTACAATCAGCCGATATATTGTGGAATCAAGAGAACTACGAGTATTTCCTCTGTGTTTATTATTTTTGTAATTGTCACGTGTCACGTAAACACCACAGTTAAAATGGCGAAATAAATTTAATAAAGTTGTTAGTGAACAAGCCTGCTGGGCAGGCAAAACGCGTCTAACTTTGTTCAGCTGAAAATAAAGTGATTTGCCAAGCGAATAACTTTGTTCAGCTGAAAATAAAATGATTTGCCAAGCGACAAGGCATCAACATTTCTTGAAATAGAAAAACGAAGAATATATATATCTATATATATATATATATATATATATATATATATATATATATATATATATATATATATATATATATATATATATATATATATATATATATATATATAGATATATATACATATATATATTTTTTTACACTCATTCCACCAGTACTGCCAGACACTCAACTTGTGCTCCGTTCATGAGGTCTGTGAGTGGGTGTGTAAATGTCTGTGTGGGTCTGTAAGTGCCTGCATGGTTCTGTGAGTGGGTGTGTGAATACCTAAGTGTGTCTGTTAGTGGGTATGTGACTTCCTGTGCGGGTCTTTAAATGGGTGTGAGAGTGGCTGTGTGGGTGTTTGAGTGGGTCTGAAAGTGTGTTTTTTTTTAAAGTTTATCAAGATTCTCAAATCCAGTGCAGATTTACATGAGGGGCCACAATGAGCCTTGTGATGGATCTGCAGATTCTCAAAAGTGAGAAAAAATGTTATCTCAAATTTGTACCAACATAGGTCGCTCTGAAACTCCTCCAGCACACAGATGGTGTCAGGGTACTCTACCCTGACCCGTTTAACCATTATGCACTCAGATTTTGTGGTTCCAAGACCATGCCCCAATACATAAATTGTCAGCTGCAACTTTCCAGTCAGGTTGAGGCCAGCCAATCACACCAATGATGTTGGTGCTTGGATTCGTGGAGCACCACAAAGGAAACAGGGAGGATTCGAGTCCCTAGTTATCTATATTTATTTTTCCTTTAATAACTCATGAACTGCTGAATGGTTTTACACCAAATCACAAACACATGTCTTCCGGACCCAAGAGTTAGATTTCTGCCAAATTTATGAAATTCCATTCAGCAGATCAGGATGTAGTCATGTTTAAAATCCCCAAGGCAGATTGCATGGGCAAAGCGCATTTTGGAACTCCGCTTTTTTTAGAACTACACGTGACAGATCACCACAGAACTTTCAACACAGCAGCTGAATTCAGGTGCCTACAATTCCTGAAAAGTTTGTGAAGATTTGTGAAATTACACCAAAATTATTGGCAAAACAAAAAATGCTTTTCCTATGGAAACTGGATCCTAACTATAACTACCTACACACATGCACACACATAACAGAAGTATAATAAATAACCAAAGACGTTAAAAAACTATATATATTTGATATACATTCAGAATATTAAAAAATGAATAACAATTAAAATTATGCAATATAATTGATAAATAATTGAAATTATAGTTTAAGCACTATTAAAACTGATATTACCAACAAAATACTAAATAATGTAAATTATCAAACTACAAAAAATTACTGTGAGATCTCAAAAATAGATAAATACAAAAAACAGCAAAGATAACAGAACAATTAAAAACAAGCAAAATTCAAAAATGTAAATGTAAAACATTACAAAAATGTATAGAAAATAGATATATTATCAAAACCAAGAGAACATTTGCAACTGTTATAGCCAAAGTAATAATCATAAACATTAAAAAAACAATTAAGATCATTAAATAAAAAATTAAACCAAAACATAAATAAAACAAAAATAACACTCCAAATTCACCACACAAAATGTAGAACAAACGTTAATCTAAAAACAATAAAAATGTACCAGTCCCTTTTCAACCTAAAAACAGTCATGAAAGCACTGCATTTTGGAAGGAACATTTGAACATTTGCCATTTGCAGTCTAACCTAAACAGCAAATGGTTAGTGTTCGAGTTTTAATGGCTCAGGCTTACTATTCACACTGAACCTAACCAAAAGCAGGAACATTGTTGGCCTATGGGGGGGGGGGGTAAATGTACTATTCCCTCTCCAACCTAAGCAACAGCAGGGAAAATGTTGGACTTTGCGTGACCCAATTTACTATTTCTACTCCACATGAAATAACAATATAAAAAACATTAGACTCTGAAGGGGTAAGATTTAGTATTTCCACTCCAACCTAAGCAACAGTAAATTAATTGCTTGAATTAGGAATGTTCAGATTTACTATTCCCACTAAAACCTAAGCGGCAGTAAGGGAAGTGTTGGAATTTGGAGGGGTCTGATTTACTGTTCCCACTCATGCCTAAAGCAATAGTAAGGCAAGTGTTGAACTTTGGAGGTGTCAGATTTTCTATTCTCACTCAAACCTAAGCAAAACTAGAGAAGGCATTGGACTTTGGAAGTGTCATATTTACTATTCCCATTCCAATATAGACAAGATTAGGGAATGACTTGGGCTATTCCCTTTCCATTCTAACCCATCCTGGGCCATGGTTTAATGATACTTTGAAACTGGAGGAAAAACTGCAAAAAATCTAAAAAAGCTTGACATGAAGAATACAGCATAGAGGACAAAACAAAGTATAAACAGGCACTTAAGAAATACCAGTCACAAGTTAACTCTACTAAAAGGGAATACTATGAAAGAAGAATTGAGGAAGCGGATAAAAAAGAAAGAGGAGTATTCAAAATTGTCAAAAACTACTCCAATCCAGTAGCCTGTCATAGAAGTAAGGAACAATCTAATAAGTTGTGTGAGCAACTGGCCACGTTCTTTCATAATAAAATTCAGGAATTTCAAACTAACCTAAATGTGACATGGTTACCAGATGTAGGTTTGTACACTCAGGCCAAGAGCACAGATATTGTGTCTTGCAACTTATCTTCCTTTAATTTGCTTTCCATGGAAGAAACTAGGGAAGCCATCTTAATACTGAGGTCAGGCTCTCTCTCCGATCCCTGTCCCCTCTTTCTTTGAGTCCTGGGAGTGGATGCTATTAACCCAGTGGTTAATACTTTGTTGAATGAGTCTCTGTCAGTATCTTCCCACATTGTGAAAATATGCTAAAATCTTACTATTCATCAAAAAACCCACAGCTGAGACTAATGTCCCAGGAAACTACAGGCCTATTTCCTTGTTGCCAGTGTCGTCCAAACTGTTGACATTTTTTAAAAGGGCAGCTGTCAGAATATTAAGAACCAAATGAGCTACTACACCCCAACCAGTCTTGTTTTAGGTCAAAGTTTAGTATGAGACGCCTCTCCTCTAAGTATCAGAATTGTTCTGAAATACCCTGGATGCGGGGGGAAAGGCTGTCTTAGTTCTCTTGGACCTGTCAGCAGCTTTTGACATTGTCCGCCATTCCAAGCTACTCTCTTGCCTACAGGACATAGGGATTGGGGGTTCTTTCAGCATTGAGGTGGCAGGAATCTTTTTTGTATGATAGGAGGCAGGAAGTCTTGATGCCTCCATATTCCTCAAGTAAAGGGAGAGTCACAGTAGGAGTGCCTCAAGACTCTGCCCTTAGCCCAACAATGCTTAACATCTATATGACCCCACTTGCTGCCTTGGTAGAGACCTAAGGGGTCAAAATAATCTCCTATGCTGACGGCACTCAGCATTTTGTTTTCATTTAAGAAAGATAAAATAATCCCCCTTGATGCTAGCAAACCATGTCATGCTACAGTTTTTCAAGGGTTGTGCTTCAGCCAACTCAAGTGCAATGCAGATAAGATAGAGGTATTCAGCTTTAGACAAAATTTCAACCTGGATTGGCGAATGCACTGACCAGAGGGACCTGCACATCCAATTTGCAAGAACAGGCTGTCAAAAATCTAGGAGTCTAAGTCGACAAACAGCTGACCTTTCATAAACAAATAAAAATGGTGGTAGAAACCTGCATTGGCCTTTAATGCACTGCTAGAAAATGTTTGCACTTCCTTTCCATCCCTGAAGAAAAACTGTAGTATTGGCCTTGATTAGGGCCAAGTTGGACTATGCTAATGCTCTCTACTCAGGTCTCCCACAGTACCTATTTTAATAATTGCAAATAGTACAAAGTGCTCCGCTCGCCTTACACTCAATCTCCCAAGATGGGGTCATAACTGCATTCGATTATTCAAAATCCTGCTCCTTAGGTACAGAGTGCTGCACCAAACTGGCCCAAGATATTTGCCCTCTAGGATACTACGCTACAGCCGCAAGAGAGGCTTGTGTTCATTGAACTGCCACTTCGCCACAGTCCCGAGGGTTGACTTTCAGGGTCAGTTTAAAAAGAAACTAAAGACTTGGCTTTTCACTTATTAGTCAGCTGGCATCCTCCTATTCACTAACTGTGAATACTGCTGCGACACTCTTTTGAGTAACTGTGTGCTGTATAAAATCCTGTTTCATTTAATTTAATTTCACAAACAACATTGGTAAAAGCGCTGGACATTGGAGGTCTGAAATGTAATATTCCTACTCCAACCTAAGCAAATTCAAATTCAAATTCAAAAAGCTTTATTCGGTACATTATACATGACCATAAAAGCATTCTAATAACGAATATAAAAAAAATATTATGATTAATTTCAGTTCATAAAGCTTTGTTTTGATAAATAAATACCTTGAAAGCTGTACAGACCAATAAAAAGTGTACAAATAAAACCATACTGCACACATCATAAAAACATTGTAAAAACATTATATATAAAAGCATTCAAAATGATTAATACAGAAAACAATGGGCAATAGGTATTTTTTTTAAAGGCTTGCTATACAACTATGGTGGTACAAGGAAGTGACACATTGTAGTGACAGAGTCCGTCTTCAGAGTTCATGCTTCAGGACTTGGACTTTATTTTCCTTGCTCTAATGCTCCATGCCCATTTTAGGTATTTGGCTAGACCACAAACATAGAGGTCCCGAGTATCTGATTTTAGAATGCGCAGTGTGGCTTGATAACTACCAGTGCCCATCTTAATGCAAACTGGCTTCAGCCAACACCTCCTAGGGGTCTTATAGGCTGGACAGACAAACATAAAGTGGGCAATTGACTCGGTCAGAGCCTCACAGCATGGGCAGGAAGCTGTAGTTTGGTGGGGAGGCGTCCACTGAGCTGTCATTTCTCTTGTTTGCAGTGTGCATATCCTAAACTCGAAGTAAAGTGCTCTGTCATGTGGTTGTTGGATAAAATCTAAATAGGGCTTGTAGCAGGAAAATGACATGTGCTGCATGAACTCTTCTGTGAGCCAGCCTATTCTTGGATTAAGAAGATCATTTTTAGCGACCCACTGTCAATACAGCCTCTTGACCTCGGCCTTGGGCGGGGCAGACCTGTTCTTCCATTCCTCGTTGAGGCCCAAATCGTAAAGAAGTTTCTTTTCGTTTTTGAGCCAATGGATCTTGTGCCACCCGTCCATATCCATGATCTCACCCAGCCCTGTAGCTCAGTGCACCCAGAGCAAAAGTGGGCGAAGTTGTGCCGTGTCCCTTAGTGAATGGCAGCCTAAGTCATATAGGAGGGGCTTAGTGGGTACCCTCTGAGGGAGCATCATTAAAGCTTTTAAAAATGTGTTCTCCGATTGTACAATTTGGTCTATATTGGAAAAGCCCCACAGTTCAGCACCATAAAGGGCATAACTTACTGCCTTGGCCGTGTAAATTGTAAGGGCAGGGGCAATTGGTCTACTCGTAGAAGAGCGATGCTGTTTTGGTATTGACCCCACCACCCTTTTGTGAGCCAGAAGCATTTTCTATATATGCAGTGACCAATTCCTAGAATCGGAGATACGGATGCCCAAATAATCAAATGTGGTTACCCTTTCTAGTTGGACAGAGTTTAACACTGGAGGGTTCCTAAAAGTTCTACAAGGGTTAAGGGTGAGGAACTTTGTCTTAGTGGTGTTAATAGA
Source organism: Lissotriton vulgaris (assembly GCF_964263255.1). Taxonomy (NCBI): domain Eukaryota; kingdom Metazoa; phylum Chordata; class Amphibia; order Caudata; family Salamandridae; genus Lissotriton; species Lissotriton vulgaris. The sequence continues at coordinate 1,130,978,034 of NC_141689.1, read as the reverse complement.
GAGCCCGCTGGTTGTGCAAAAGCGTTGGAAATTATCCAGAAGGGTCTGCAGGCCGCTCGGGGTTTTAGAGATGAGGAGGGTATCGTCGGCGAACAGGAGTGTTGGAATCTTTTCGCCCGCCAGGGATGGGGCATCAGATGGTATTTGCTTTAAGAAATCAACCACCCCATTCACATACAGGGAAAATAGGGTGGGAGCTAGCACACATCCCTGGCGGACTCCCCTGTTTACCGGTATCCAAGATGTTTTTTCCCCCTGTGACCCCCATCTCACTTGGGCAAAATTGCCCTCGTGGAGGTGACTCAGTATATTTACGATATGCCTAGGAACCCCCTGCTCTACCAGGACCTGCCACAGGCGCTCACGTGGGACCAGGTCAAAGGCAGTATTAAGGTCGATAAAAGCAAGGTAAAGACTGCCTTTGCCTATTCTAACCACTTTCCAATACAGGAGGAGCAGCCTGAAGGCCTGCTCAATTGTCCCCATACCTGCTCTAAAGCCAGCATGATAGTCCGAAAGGAAATCATTTTTGTCTGCCCAGGCTAGGATTCCCTCCAGCAAGTCGTCCTACCACCTTTTGTGTTGAATCTAACAAATTTATAGGGAGGTAATTTGCGGGATCATCCCTGGCTCCTTTCTTAAAAATTGGTACCACTTCGGCCCCCTTCCAAGAGTCCGGGATCGGACAGCCACTATCAATTGCATTTAATAGTAATGATAAAAATTTGGCCCAACTGGCAGGATCTGCTCGGAGGAGGTCCCCTGACAGGCCGTCGGGCCCTGCAGCTTTCGCTGGGACTATTCGCCGGATAGCTGTTTGAACCTCCTGGACTGTGAAAGGGAATCTAATAGAGTCCCCAGGAACAGATCGAGGGTCAACTGGTGGGCCATCCAAAGTGACCTCTCCATCATCGGTACAGAGACTCTGAAAATGGTCAAACCAAGTTTTGCTTGTAATATTATTGGTGATGAGCTCACAGACAGGGCGCACTTTTTTCCTCAGTAGATCCAAAAATAGGTTAGCATCCTTTCCCAGGCTGGCAGCTGATAGGGCCTGCCAATGCTGCTCCTCATAATCTTTTTTTGCCTTGAGGACTGCCACCTTATACTCTTTTCTTGCTAACATGATGCCAGGGGTGGACTTGCTTTTGACGGCCTTTATAAGTGCCTTTTTTTCTGTCTGCAAAATACCGTAAACCATGTACCATTGGGGTTGCTGCTAAAATGTATTTTCTTACTGTTTGAGTAAAAGAATGAACCCAGAGTTTTGATGGTTTCCTCATAAATTAAGGGTATCTTCTGTAAGGCATCTATGTTGTTGGAAACATTTTGCAGCCCTATTAAGGCTCCTGATAGGGTGGATCTAATGCCTGATAGTTTTGACTCATCAAGAGCCACTTTGTTCCATTTGAGGTGCCTCCCTGAATAAGAAGGAATTAAATCTCTAGTCTGCATTACATTTATTTTAGTGGAATTCTCAAGCTTTGGAGGCCATGGCGGTTTATGGTCGCTGTCGATGGTTGGGAGTACCTCCATATCTAGTAAATTGCTCCAGAAATTGCAATCGAGCAAGATGTAATCAATCCTGGAGGAATGCCCTGGCCTATTAAACGTATGGGCTCCCAGCAGGTCCGACTGTGACCTCCCATTTGTAGTCCTTAGCCCATATTCCAAGCATAGAGAATTCATCTGGATCGCTACTTGGGTCCACCTCTTACAGGTGCTAACTTCAGTGGGGGGATTCCCAGCATTGCATCTTCCTCATCTATGCCTAGCATATCTTCAGAAGCTAGCGGTTCGAATGTGCAGTTGAAGTCTCCCGCTACCAGAGTGTGTGATTCTGGCAGGCAGCGGGAGAGTTCAGCTTCCAGGCACGCAATGATGGGAGATTGCGCGCCACCTCTTGTGCCGCGAACATAAATGTCAGAGATCTCGAGTATCTTCCCACTCTTATTATCCTTTAGGGTTATCCTTAAGAGGTCGGGGCATTTACAATCTATCTGTTGGACTGAACAATCAAGTGAGATATTAATCCAAATTAACAGACCACCAGATGGACGCCCCTTTCTGGGTACTGTTGAAACTGCCGGAATGTAGTAAGTGGCAAAACCCACTTTATGGTGGGGTACCAGGCTCCAAGTCTCCTGAAAGAGACAGATGTCGTAAGTTTCGACAAATCTGTTCCATTCAGGAAGGGCTAAGTTCTTTTGGAGGCCAGCAATATTCCACGACTGGATAGTAAAACTTGGGGTCTTAACTCTTAAATCCCTCAAATTGGTCACTAGAGTGGGCTGCGTGGGGTTAGAGTCTAATGTGCTACCTGCTACCATATGTATGTCAGGGGGTAGGGCCAAGTTCCCAGGATTAATATATCTACTAGTATTGTAGGAAGGCTCTGGATTGTGTACCATCCCCTGGACATGTACATTCCGAAGATTACTGATTTCAGGGTCGATCATAGTCTGCGGCTCGGTTGGAGTGCGCCCGCAGGTAAAGTGTGAAGCATTTGCTAGTCAGTCGTTTTCATTTAAATCGGACCCCCTTAGAGAATTACAGACTGGGGAAATTGTCACTGTGTTTGTACCTATGATAGGCGCAGTCACTCTAAATTGAATGTTCAATGTACTGGGAGGGCAAGCCCTAAACTCAAGAGCCAGGAGGCCCTCAACCAGAAAAGGGGAGGCCAATGTGAGTTCAACTTTGTCTATTTGTTGTTTGTGAACAGAGATCCTCCTTGCCTTTAGAATATCCTCTCTTATCAGCGATCGACACCCTCTAACATGTCTGATCCAGTGAGTGGTTTTATTAATAAGAGAGTCTTCCTGTTCACGGCCCAAGCATTTAGGGACATTCGTCATGTACACAGTCTGTTTTTTAAAGTTGAATAAGAGGCCCTGAAGGAATTTGTACAGGTCTTGTGGTAGCAATCGAAGAAGACAAAGCTGGAGGAAGAGTCAGTTTGCTGTGATTGAATTCTGGTGAAATGCTTGTTTGCCTTCTATTTTGGGTCGGAGATTGGTTGGCAACTGGGGTGGGGTCAATTTCTTAACAGTTGCTGTAAGATCTAAAACTAAAGCTTTCAGGTCTCTCACCTGAATAGTTAAGCTATTTATTAGGGATATTAACATCGGGCCACTGGCACCTGGTACCATTATCCCCTCCATCGGAAAATGGGTCAATTCCTCTGGTGCTGGTGCAATACATGGATCAACAGATGAGTCTGGGTCTGGATCAATACTTAGAGGTAAGATTAATAAAAAAGCCATTAATTCTTGTACATCTTCAAAATTGTGTGCATTGATATAGTCCATTTTTTGATTAATAATCCAAAGATTTCACCCTCCAGATAGTACATTAAAATTGGTTGAAAAAAAGTCATTAATTAATAAAAGTTCTCAACCTAAGCAACATTGGGGAAAGCGCTGGGCTTTTGAGGGATCAGAATTAAGTATTTTTACTCCAATATAAGCAACAGTAGGGAAAGTGCTAAAAATATATTTTAAAAAAGTATTATAATATACGTTTAAAAGAATCTCAACATTAAAACTTCGTTGACATTTTTTAAAGTTTTCGTACATTTTTTATTTTTTTAAAGAATTTCTATAAACAACAAAAAATTATGAAAAGGTATCAAATGCAATTGTTATTTATTAATTAATAAACCTAAAAGAATGTACAATAAAAAATGTCTCTCCCTACTTCCCACAAACAAATGGGAAATTTTAAAAAACTAATCATAAATAACAAAAAAAATTACATTTTTAGAAAAAAAACATAAAAAAGGAATTAATTACATAAATAAGATAATTAATAATATGAATGTCCAATTAAGAATTTTAAAAAACCCTATACAATTAATTTACATATGTGATTGTATAATTAACAAATTGAAAACATAGATACAATGTATAAATAATATAAATTAAAAAATGTAGTTAAGTCATTTACATAATTATTCATCAAGTTATTCTATTAAATTCTACAAATTATCAAAAAACTGTTAAAATAATTACAATTCGCTCAAAACCAAGACTTTAAAAATATTAAAAGAACAATGCAACAACCACTAATAAATCACTAAATTAATCAAACAAGCATCTCAAATTACTTTATTATTAACTTAAAACACACAAAATTGTAAAACATCAAAAAATAATCCAAAATGGATATTAAAGGCAACCTTATTAAAAAAATTATATTAAACACTTAAAACACCCAATATTCTTACTTGCAATGTTGTGTACTACAATGCTTTTGTCACTATGATATTTTGTGAGCTTCAAAAATGCCCATAGCATTTGTGCAAGGTAGATAAAAGATTCCCAGATGTAGTGTTAAGTTCAGCTGCATTTTTTAATTACCTTAAGTTATCAGGTCCTTCCCTTCAAATGGGAAGATTTTTCAATGGCATATAATTCAACTTTCGAAAGACCCAGAACATTAAATCCTGCTTGCACTGGTTGATAAGTCCCTGGTTTCACTCACATAGTTCATGCATTGACAAATAGACAAGACTGAACAGATAGGGCCAGCTAGCATGTGAATCTGTCTGAATGAGAGCAAAATGAGGCACAAAGGGCCAGAAGTACGACCCTTTTTACTGGTTTGCGACTGTTAAAAGGCATTTTCAGATGTACCAACTCTAGAGTCTATTTTGCGCGTTAGTAACCTATTACGTGCCAAAGACGTGCCAAGGACATCACTTCCAAATAGCGAGTCGCATTTGTAGTACATAGGAATGTAGGATGTAGTATGTAGGATGTATGTAGTATGTAGGATGTAGTAATGTTGGATGTAGTATGTAGGAATGTTTTGCGACCATGAATGTGGTCACAAATTATTCGCAGTTTACCACCAATTTCAAATTTGTGGTAAGCCATTCACACGGGAAGGGATCCCTAAGGGACCGTTTCTCCTATGTGAATGGGGGGCCAAATTTTTTTTCAGAGCAAGCAGTGGTACAGTGGACCACTACCCACTCTAACAAAATGAAAAGAAAACTTTTCATTTTTATTTTTTAAAAGCATCCCGTTTTCCTTTAAGGAAAATGGGCTGCATTTAAAAAAAACTGCTTTATTTATAAAGCAGTCGAGGACATGGTGGTCTGCTTAACCCAGCAGGCCATCATTCCTGTGAGTGCCAGCCATTTCCAATGGGCCGCAAATTTCAACCTGTCTCATGAATCCCAGGTACCTTGCGTCCCATTTGGGAATCCCAAACAGTTACTCAGACACTGTTGTACATCAGGTTTTGCGACTCGCAAATTACGAGTCGCAAAAAAATCACAATTTGTGAGTCGCAAACCATGATGGTTGTACATCTGGCCCTTTCTGGCTTCTGTACCAGGTGGCAGGAAAGAGTGAGGTTAGATCCAGGGCATAGGGTTCTAGGTTATGCTTTTATTCAAGAACAATTGCTATAGCAAAAAGACCAACACTACTTTCATCCCGGTAAGGAGGAGGGAATAAAGGTATTAAGTACTTATGTGTTTGCAGAAAGGTTGATTATAATAACTCAAGACAAAGTTTTTTGTTTTTAAACTAATTTAGGTAGTACGCTTAGAGGTTTTTAATTGTTTTTAGTTAAACCTGCCTAGAACTTCCATCTTGATTCTATGTCTAATAAATAGCTTTCAAGTTCTAGCAACTACTTGTACAGAGGTGCAAGCAAGGGTATCATTGGTCCTTGTGCAAGCAAGGATATTGTGTTTGCATCACCTTTTCTGCTAGTAAAAATTAATTCGGATGAAGTGGGCTTCTCAGACCACTGCAACCCTGTATCACTGCACCTGCTGCACTATTGATAGATACTCTTCTGTACTTGCAATGTAAAAGAAGGTCTAAAAAGTTCTGAAACATTTACTGTGCAGCAAAACAGCATACAAAATTAAACTTTACAAAAAATAAGTAGTCATCCTGTTCATTTTATAACAAAGGTCCTGCCCCCTATTGGTCGGCCGGAACTTTAAAATTGTGTAAGAAATGACGTTCTTGCAAATAAATGCCCGTCAAGGTTCTCACTCTCGTGCTTCGTTCTCCAGAGCAGACACTTTCCTGGAGCTCATTGCATTAGTTGGAGAGATTTTAAGATGATATATGCTCCCATCTGACTGGCAATACATAACCGGAAGGAAAGTAAGCTTTAGTTCTAGAGACAAGAAGAAAAAACATAAAAAACGATGACACAGCCACATATTGGCACAACAGCAACCTTTAAATAAAAAAAGAATGAGGAGAGAAACAAATTTATCTGAATACAGTGTTGCAATAAAATGTAATATCACCCGTACTAAGTAAATAAACATGTAAGCGAAACCAACGCCGGATATTTCGATATGAAACAGAACACTGTAATAAAAACTATGTAATACTGAACACTGAAGGTGATGATTAAGAAGTGGCCATCTTCATTGGTTGAACTTCCCAATGTTTCCCACAGTTTATAACTAAGTGAAGCCAAGGGCTGCTTGCAATTATAGTATTTCAATCGTGCATCTATTCAAGTGGCATTTTCTTCATGAACATATTGTGAATAAAAATTAGAAACTGTCGCCTTTTTTTATACAAACCACTGTAAAAAAACAGAATGTCTTGCAGCCTTTCCCAAAATAAAGGATTTTTAAATGCGACGTCTCGACCTCCAAAGTATTCACTTTGCAGGATTTTCTGACTTTATTCGGGTTCTGATGAATCATGCTCAGATTATCCAAGCATTTTTTGTGCCATTGCAAGGATCGGCTCTGTCAGGCATGAGGACTAAGCCAAGACCTCACGGCCTCAAACTACAGTTCATGGATCCCAACTATGACTAACGTTAAATCCAGCCACTTAAATCCAATGACATTGGAATGAATGGCACCAGAAGAGGGTTGTGTAATCTATGCAGGGTAAGCCTGCACTTGCTTTTTAATTACATTTCAAAAAAGTAAATATTCAAAAAGCAGCTAGTCTGTATGTCAGAGTGTGGCTCTGTCAATGGATCATGTAATGGGACGTGCAGCCCTCTTGGTGTTCCAAACACGTCAAGCACAGCAAGGGAGATGAGTGCAACCCTCCATGAGGCCTGGGGATTGCTGGCATGGAGTGTTTCCGGTCACCAGATAAACCGTATAATGGCGGCCTTACATACAATGAAATTAGCTACCATGATTCACGATCATTTGGAAGATATACCTCATAGTAAACTGCTCAGACCCACCCACCATTCGCAGAACCCCCCCTGCAGCAAGATTCTGAATTCAATAACTGAGCACGTGAAGGGTGCAAGGAGGGGAGGAAGTGCACAAAACCACTGAGGAAAAGAGGTATCACACAGGAATGCTCACACCCATCAATGTAAAGCTCCAAACAGTTCAGAATATGCAGTTGCCACACTTGCTTTTATTAACTGTTCATGGGCAATTCACCCTTTTACTATCTGATTATTTTCTGGGCTCTGACCATCTGGAGCTGCTAAGTAAATACTAGCAGTCAGGGCCGTACTGGCCAGTCTGCCACTCAGACTTATCCCTGGTAGTTTACAGGCAGGGCTTTAAGTGGGATGACACACGTCGAGGGTCTCTAAAAGGGGCGTGGCCTTTGTAGTTATAGGCGTGGTTTAAAAGTTAACTACATTGCTATGGTCCCATAGTGTGTACCTGACTAGTAATTTGCTGGCGCTCTGAGCCTTCTTTTATTGCATCTAGATATAAAGCACAATAACTAATATACGCCTAAAACCAGCCTGGACTGTTAGCGTTGTCAATGGTTGTCTTTGTACACTCTGTATAGAGGCCACGAAGTGGATGGCCATGTATTCTGAACACCTTTTGGCCCACTGACAGCCACTGCGAGAAACTCTACTGCCTTCGGCCTGAACATTGGAGCTAACTTTTGTGATGCTAATATACACCTGGAGCCGACTCAGTTCAAAGCATGCACTATTCAAGAGGAATATGCTGAAAGAAAAACAAAAATACAAAATCATAACATCCTGGCAATAGCTAACACGCTAGTGAAGAGCACGATTCAGTAACACGTTTTAAATAGAACCGGGAACTAAATCACTAAAATGGCTCACCTGAACATGAACATTTATTATAGTCATTGTTCAGGAATAGTCTGTATTTTTCTCAGTGAAGTACGTGAACATAGGGCCCAATAGTGAACCGTTACAATCTCTGTTTTAAAATACTACAGGGTCTGAAAACCCCTAAATAGCTGTTTACAGACTAGGGGGCGTTTTCACGTCCGGTCTAGATGGGCTGTGAACCCTCAACCTTGAAAGCCACCATACCCGATTCTAGTCACGGTCACCTGCAATATGGCGCCGCTGTTTGCAACATTTCTACCAGGGTTTTTCAGTTTCCAGTCTTGGCCTGTCAGAAGTGCCGTTGGAGCTGTCTTCACTCTGTCCATGCCCAAACCAAGATGACGTCCCCGCGACCACCTACAACTGGTCGCCATGGCCAGCTCTCTTCACATAAGCAAACAATTCGCGGGGTGCATTCTTCAGTGATTCCCGTAATGTGCTCTCCGTAATCCACTGACCAAAAAAGTGCTGGGATGATAGGGAAAGAAAACATCAAGGCAGGGCTAACAGCTGAAGGGACGTGACATTGCCACCGTGAAGGACAACACCCTTTCGCGCCAGCAGTTTCCGAGAGCGGCACCCCTCGTCTGATGTCACCGCTACGCTTCTGAAGAGCCATTTCAAAAATTCCCACGCTCGTAGCACCTGGGCGGCCAGGCCACGAATCTCCTGGCACCACTACACAGGGACTGGGCGCGCTCTGGATTCCTGACCCCTTATGCCAGACTTATAAACAATGCCTTTTAAAGTTCTATTTCTAGAGACGCATTCTGTCCTCACTCCACGTTGTCCTTTTTTTTTTAATAGACCGCGCTGTCATTCTTTGTATTGTTTTCATACGGTCGATCTTTTCAACAGGTGGCGCCTCTCATATCCCTCACCTAATTAGGGACTTTCCAGACACGCTCCTGTGACTTCCCATATTGGTGCCTGTGCTGCAAACCGGCGCACAGGGAGTCTGGCCTCTAGGCTGTGGCGCTTCCCAGGGCCCATTGATGTAATGAAGATGTCAGCACGTGCTGGAACATGGCTGAGTCCGAGCTTATGTATGAAGAGCGTCTATGTATTTAGGGCCTTAGCGGGCTTCTGCCTGCATTGTCGCTTCTCTATAACAGTGAATGGCCTGCTTATAAGCTGGATATTATGTACTCTATCTTAATTGTAAAATGAAATGGCATGATCGACTGAGCTCTGCTCTAGAGAGACCCTTGTGGCATAACAAACATATATTACGCAGTTCATAAATGTTTAACCGGCGTCTGTTAAACTTGTAACTGATACTTAGCAGCGTGTACTATTGGACAGGTTGTTTTGCAGTGCTGTGTTGTTACACACCTCTCTCTTTGTGCAGAAGAAGCTCTGGAAATGTGAAACGTCAGTAGGTACATTGGGTCCATCGTTCATGATGTATGGTAACCCCAAAACAGTTTGCCAGCCGAAAGAAATTAAACAAGCACAGATCCGAACGTTTTTGAGCTCATACATATTACTAAGCTGTGCTAAAAAAGCAAATTATGATAAGAAATTGTATATTGTGAGTCACAAAATTGGAGTTTATATAATTTAACAATCGGAAATTTGTCGCAAAATGTGGAAAAATATGTTTGTGTGAGTCATTTTCCACCATCAATAATTTAGACTTAGCGGCTGAACTGAGGTGTTCCGGAGATTACTCATAAATTCTCACCTTGCAACCACAAATGTACTCCTGAGAAAGACTGTAGAGGCCTCCACGGTGAGATTTTTAAGAGAACATCGCTAAATATCAAGTGGTTGTAGTGGACGAGGTTGGAAAATGTTTTCATGGTGGAACAAAAAAGTACGTGCGCAAAAACATTTTTGCATGACATATTCCTGCAGATTTGCCACTTAATGGAATGTCGAAGTGTTCAAGGGTTATAGATTTCCAGGCGTACTCTAGGTGATTTTTGTGGATCCCCCAACAATCTGAAAGGTTCTCTTATATGTAAGCTTAACACATGGGAGTAGATTTCTGGCTTTCCAACCTGGGCATTGTATATCAAGCCCTGATTCTTCTGAGAGCCTAGTACTGTTAAATAAAAAGTCATTGCGCGTCTTCCATCATCAAGATGCTGTCCCTGCCCAGATTTCTCTATCAATTGCAGAGCTTCACATACAACATTCCAAATGCAATGGTTCTGTAAGCTGAATTCTATCCTTACTACCTTTCTATTGGAGGGAGGAACCCCTTGTATTGCCCTCAGCAAAAGGCTTTCAATCTATTTATTGTGGGAGTATAGCAGCCACAGGTATTGAATCGTACTACTTTGGATCCCACCCCCAGATGCTAAATGACTGGTGGTATGAGGTATCCCAGCCTACGCATTTGAAAAATAGGCAATGGGGGTGCTCTCCCTCGGCGATGAGAGTGACATTGAATCTATGGCGCTCTTCTCTCTGACTATTAAAATGGTGGAGCAGACTGATGGAGCAGACCCCGCTCTGGGAGGGACTTGTGCTTTCACAGGGGGTTGCACTTGAGGGATTCCAGAAATGGGTCCTCATCAGGATATCGACCCTGGGGGATGTGATGCACGGTAAGATCCTCATGTCGTTCCAGATCATCCAGGCAGTGTACAAGCTCCATGCAGCCATTTTCAACGGTATCTTCAGCCCCACTATGCACTGAACCCCTATAGTACACCGTATCTGATCTTCTAAATTAATTTTAATCCATTAGAGGAAAAACTTCTCATGGGTGATCTAGGTGACCACAAAGTTGCAAAAAATTACCAGATGCTTGTCTCCAACCATCCCAATGCTTTTGGTACCGTCTGCACGGCCTTGGAGGTGGATGTGGGGACGTTGGAGAACAAGGATTGGATGGAAGTACTGGGGACACTTCCCGAGGCTGCCATTGTGGCCTGGCTCCAGCTGATTCAGCTCAAATATTTCTGCAAGGTCTACTTTATGCATCATAGGCTTTGGCAGATCGGGAAGATCGCCTCCCTGTTCTGTCATCTATGTGGTTCAGGGGAGGGCACATTTATTCTTACAGCGTGGAGCTGTCCTGAGTTGGATTGATTCTAACATGGGGTGACAGCCTGCTTCGGCAGAGTTTTGTAATGGCAGATCCCAATGGACCAGAGATCCATCTTCCTCCATCTCACAGATGATTTAGGCGTGGATAGGTATATATTGTCCCTGTTATATTTAGGACTGACATTAGCAAAACGGGATATAGAAAGAGGCGCACCCATCATTGGCAGTGTGGAAGAGAGGGATGGACCACTGTATGGGTTTGGAAGAGGGAGTGTATAAAGCGAGGGACTGCCCTCAGAAACATCCCAAGATCTGGAAGGGATGAGCTGATTATCAGGGCACAGAGATGAAGGCAGACAGTCCCATCCACCACCAATAGATGTTGCATTTCGGGCATTCAAAGGAGAAGGGTGGACTGGGTGGACGTGAGATGGCCAATCTACTACTTTGACGATTTTGTGTTTTAATGATGGAATGTGGCTGGGGGAGGGAGTGGTTAACAGAGGGCAGATGTTTGTTTCTTTATTTGCTTTTTTCTGTAATGGTCTGTTGTATGTAGGTCTTACTGCCATGTTCAATATTTCAATCTCAAAATCAATTAAATATGTAAAAAAAAGGTCATCCGGATAACAGAAGTCCTGTATCCCCAGCAGCCACCAACAATAAGCTATCTTTTTGTAATGATGTTTACATAGGTTGAAATGGTTTGTGACATCATTCACTGAATGGCTCCTTTGAAAAAGTGCCAAAGGGATGCAAAAAAAATGACAAATGACAATACACATTGCATATTACCACATTCATCAACCAAATGCTTAGTTGCTTCTTTTATGAACCGTATATATCTGAAACGAAAGCTTACACATCTATAACCAAGGCATTGCGGCTTCCTACAGTAAAAATTGATGTAGCGCGGACACACTGCATGCATACTCCTATGATGACACTGCATCCTATTTCCGTGAGACTGCTCATTCCAAAAGAGGGTTTGCTGCCAATCATTCTTTGGAAACTGGGCACACCTCCGCTTCATTTTATGTGAAGATGTTGAGATAGATTTGGGAATGTTGTAAGCAGCCTTTATTGTAGCCCATGTCTAAATTTAGAGTAGTTGGGAGGACACAGAAACAAAAAGATTCCAGAAGTCATCCACTGCAAACGACAGATAACTGAGTTGGAAGGCCAATATACGCACACAGATTTACATGTAATATGTTCACTGAAGTGTAGGCAAAAATTGACATTTGATAAAAAAATGACTGACCAGTCCAATTTGTCTATTTTGCTCTAGTACAAAACCCTGTTCTCCAGACCAGGCATGGTCACACGGGTTCACCATCATATTGTGCACATCAGCCAGTGACATAATGAAAACTCTAGTGGATGTACCATATCCATGTACAGTTTTACCCCTTTTCCAATATGTCACAATCTACAGCTTACACGGTTTACTTGGAAATTAAGTTAATTAGTGCATGAAATGGAAACAGCATAGTTCGGAAACAGGGAGATGCAGCACTGCTCACTGATTTCAAGCTGTGTTGTTGTAGTACACTATCAGCAGTCTAGTGTTTCAAGAATGTTCTCTATATTGTCTTCTATGTATTGGTTTGAGTTGAGGGTTCTCTTCCAAATCAGTTGTGTCTTGACCAGCTTGGAAGAGTCCACTCTCGCCTTCTCTCTGCTTTGATTAAAGGACTCAAGCTTACCTATATTCCAGTGTACAGATTATTTACTACATTTTGGTGACGATCTTGTGCAGATTTCGGAGACACTTGTTTTCGTGCTCCATGACCAAAGTTGGAAGAATTGTTATTTTAAGGCAACTTCAAGGTGAGACAAGTATGCAGTGAGAGCGGGCAACAGCAATCCCTGGCAAGAGTGAGTTGTTTCATTTTCTTGGTCCACTCAGCATCCAGACTACCAAGAACATTGAGGAAATTCTGGATTAGCGCTACTTTTGTGACGTAATTCAGCTGTGAGCCCACTTCCAACCCAAACCGTACTTGGATGCAATCGTGGCTGTTTCCAAGCAACGTGACATCTTCAGACAATCCAGCCAGTGAGCATTGGATGTCAGCTGTGTTCGTCTTTCTGTCTGTATCCCAGCAACTAAAGTAGATGCACCCGGTGAGCTCATCCTGCGCAGCACAGAGTCACGTTCAATAAAGGCGTCATTGATGTCACCACGCATCACGTTTACGTGTCCACGTTGTCAGCCATTTTGTTTGTGGCAAAATACCTTGTAACTGGTATCCTAGCATCCAAACTACGGAGACGATCTCCGTGGGCCTGATCAATTGAGAACAAGGAAGCATTCTCTTTGGTGATATACACACCTGAGGTATATCGTTAGGTAACCATTTCCTTTACTAAAAAGGTACTTTCATTTGTTTTGTTTATTATAAATACTCAGACTCATTGGTTTACCTACGTGGCACTGTGATATTTGGTCACTTTATAATTTAGCATGGCATCAGCTCAAATTTCTGTTGTATTACCTCCTAATTTCTTAGCTCAAGCAGGACCACCCAGCATTCCATGGGAAGATTGGATTCTCATGTTCAAGAATGATCTCAATGCTCTTGATAGTCAGGAGTTTTCTGCTAAGAGAAAGAAAGCATTCATTCATTAAGTCTTTATTGCGATTTTTCATCATAAAAGACAACATTTCCAAAATAAAAATATTTCCAATCATTTATAAAATACACCATCATACTCTAAATCTAAAACATGTACCACAACAATGATAATTCATACGTTAATATATATATATATATATAAATACATGCTAAGAGAATTCATAAAAAAGAATTAAATATATTTTTTGGCAAAAAGGACTTAATCTTCATCTGTTAATTTACGGTAATTAGACACTTATAAACCACAAAATACAGAAAGAAAGCATTGTTACTCAGTACATTGGGGAAAGAGGGGCAACGTATTTTCCGTTATCTGCGGGAAGCCCTACAAGCCAATGGTCAACCCATGTCTGATGAGTACAAGGAAGCCATTTGTAGACTGGAAGCCAGATATGTTAAAGAGGAGAATTTAGTAATGAATTGATACAAATTTTACACCCAACCTCAGAAACAAGGAGAAACTATAGAGGAATTCATAGAGAGCCTTAGGGAACTATCTATCAAATGAAAATTTGGAACAATGACCGATAAATTGAAGAGATCAATTAATTGTACAGTGCAACAACAAGAAAATACAGGAAAGACTTTGGGCGGCTAAAACCCTTCCCTTAAAACAGCCATTGACTTGGCCAAAGTTGTTGAGCAATCTGAAGGGTGTATGAAAGAAAAATTGAGAAGTGAAGTTTAAGTTATGATGTTTCTGAACTGTCAGATATTTACAGACAAGACAATGAATGCATTGAGGATGACAGGGGTGCAGTAGTGGCTGTTAAAGACAAAGGAAAGTTTATCAAAATACCTTTTGCCTCTAAGAACCTTGGTTATAAAACATGTAATAGGTTTGGAAATGGGACACACTCTTCTGATTCTAGATTTTTTTTTGCCCCTAACAAGAATGTCTGAAATGTGGTTGAGTTGGTCATTATGCTAGGGCGTGTAAAAGCAAGTTCCATCGTAAAATTGCGTGTGTCCAAAGTGAAGAAGAGGTGGATGTGAACAACATTTTGGTTGTTGGTGAGGAAGGGTCTGAAGATAATGATAGAAGAAAGAATAGACCCAAAGCAATGTTCAATATTGATGATTGTGAGATGTGCTTGATGGTTGATACTGGGTCAAAATACTCAATAAACCCTAAGGGGTTATTTAAGGAACTATGGGTCGAGAACATTTTATTGCCTAAAGACATTGTTCCCAGTGGATATCAAGGCGAATCCATCACTATTTTGGGATATTTTGTTGCACACATTAGTTTTTCCGGGAGAAAAATTCAAGGTAAAGTGTATGTGGCAGAACAAGATCCAACTATCCTGGGGTGGGTGCACCAGTATGATTTGAGGATCATTGTCAACTCAAGAGCACCTACACAGGTTATGATTGTGGATGATGAGAAAATTGAACGTATTCTTGAAGGGGCAAGAGCTGTATTTAGTGATAAATTTGGATTAAAAAGGATATGTGCATCACATTTTGTGAAAGAAAGGTGCTGTACCTGTACAACATAAGGTCAGGAGGGTTCCCATTGTGGTGAGGGAGGTGTCATGACACTTATTAAGAAAATGCTGGATTCTGGAGTGATTGAACCAGTGGAGGCCTCTCCATGGATTTCTCCGGTAGTTATTACTAAGAAGGCCGATTGCAAACTGAGATTCTGCGTGGACTTAAGATCTTTAAATCAATGTGTCATTGCTGATATATTTCCACTCCCAAATATCACAGAATTGGCTTCTACACTTAAAGATGCCAATTTTCTTTTGAAATTCGATCTAAAGAGGGCCTTCCACCAAATCAAATTGCATGATATCTTACAGCGTTCATAACCCCTGAGGGCACTTACCAATTTACGTGGTTGCCTTTTGAGTTAACTTCAGCCCCTAGTGTTTTTCAGCGCATGGTTACCAACATCTTTAAAGGAATCAACATTACTATTTATTTTCAAGATTACATTTTAGTATATGGAAAATCTGTGGAGAAACTCAAGTTAATCCTGAAATTGGTGTTGGAGAAACTGTCTAATGTGAGTCTCACACTACGTAGGGAGAAATGCAAATTCCTAGTTGAACAAATAGTATATCTGGGGTACACCATTAGTGCTGTGGGCTTCAAACCAAAAAAAACCTTTGTAGTGCAATTGAATTGGCACCTTCCCCATTAGACAAAGACCAATCAAAATCATTCTTGGGCTTAATTGAATATTATGATTAATTTCTAAGGAACTTTTCTGACAAAACAGTTTGTTTAAGAAGTTTACTCAATAAGAGGGTGAGTTTTATGTGGAGTGTTCAGCATCAAGAATGTTTTGAACACATCAAGAAAGAGATCTGTGATGCCAATGTTTTAGTACCTTTTGATCTAAATCTCAAGTTCAGTATCACAGTGGATGCTAGTGCCACAGTTTTAGGTGCCATGTTATCACAGCGAAAAGCAGGTTCTGATGGAGCTGTAGCCTTTGCCTCTAGAACATTGACACATGCAGAACAAAATTACTCAGTCATTGAGAGGGAGACACTTGCTGCATCTTGGGGGTGTTGAGTATTTCCGTACCAATTTGTGGGGTGCAACATTTTTGCTTCGTACTGACCACCATTATTTAAAATCTTATCCCCTGGTGGTACCGGCAAAGGTTCTACAAAGAGGAACGTTCAAGCAGACTGTTTGTATTGGATGTCTGTTAATTGGAAGTTGGTGAAAGGACATGAATTTCATGATGAAGACAAAGATATCACTGTGGATTCTGTGGATGATGTAGTTTTTGTAGGTGAAGGTGTTTTTGATGCTAAAGATTGGACAAGTGAGATGAAGTTGGATGACATACTTCATGCAGTAGTTAATTTGTTAAAGTCAGGATCTAGGAGTGAGAGTTGTGTCTCTATTCTGGTTTGTCCTTTCATCAAAATATTGGATGAATTATTTTTGTGTGATGAGAACGTGTTGATGAGGGGGGGAGAGATTTGTTCCTCCCTTTGATTTTAGAGAAAAACTATTAGCTTTGGCCCATGAGGGTCATCTTGGACAAACATTAACACAACGTCGTTTGAAAACACATTTTTGGTGGCCAAGATTGGATAGTCAAGTTGTCTATTGGGTGGAAAAATGCTATGTATGCAAGGAGGGTGTGAAGAGGTTAAAAGTAGGTTGCAAATGAGGTGTTGGAAATATTGATAATCCTGGTAGGGATTGGCACAGTGTTTGTTTGGATTTTATTGGCACGATGGGAGAGTTACACAAGAGAGACAGGTTTGGGATTGTGATTTTGGGCATTTTTTCTAAATGGTGTACTATAAAATTTGTGAGGGATGTCACTACAGAGAATACGTTCAAGTTTCTCAGAGAGTTATTTATGGGTTGAGGGCATTCCCTCAATCCTCATCAAGGAAAATGGTACTCAATTGGTCTCAAGGGAGATGCAAGGTTTCTTGAAAGATTGTGGTACTGCCCATCACCTTACTTCTTTGTATAACCCACAGGGTAATGGTTTGTGTGAACGGGCCAACACAGTTGTGAAAGGAATTATTCAGATGGCTTCTGCCAATGGCTCTGTTGTGCATAAAATGGTTGATGAAATGTTGTGGGCTTACAGGACCACTTGTCAGAGCGATGGAACTAAATATCCTTTTGAGTTTATGAGGGGTAGAGCTCCTGGTTCAAAATTAGTTCCTACATGGATGAGGGAAGTGGTGACTTTGGATATAGTTCATTTGGATTAAAAAAATAAAGTAGTAAATTCTTGATGTTTCCGAATTGGTGATTTAGTTAAAGTGGGAAGTGGAGGATTGGGAGTGGTCTCTCAAAGTTTAAGTGACCCTAACCAGTTAGAAGAGTTGTCAATCACTGTGTCATTCTTGATAATGGTGAGGAATGGAATTTTTGCCATATTGCTCTTTACCAAAGGGGTGGTGGCGTTCAATGTAAGCAAAGCTCAAGAAGCTGAGGCTATCTCTAGTCCATGTATTTCTGGTGCCAACATTGTTGGGGGTGACGCCTTGATGCCTGTGGGTCAAGTTCAAATGGATTCTGCAGGTTCTGTTCATGGATCTGAGGGTTCATTGTGTCAAAGGTCTGTGAGAAGTCGCAGACCACCTGCTTATCTTAAGGATTTTGTTTGTTGAGTTTGTTTTTTGTTGTTAGTTTTTATTTCTTTGTTATTGGGAAGGGGAAGATGTGTAGTACACTATAAGCAGTCTAGTGTTTCAAGAATGTTCTCTATATTGTGTTCTATATATTGGTTTGAGTTAAGTGTTCTCTTCCAAGTCAGTTGTGTCTTGACCAGCTTGGAAGAGTCCACTCTCCCTTTGTCTCTACTTTGATTAAAGGACTCAGGCTTACCTATGTTCCAGTGTCCAGACTGTTTACTACAGTTGTCTTCAGCTCAGGCACTAACCTAGAGATTTTCAAGATAAGTGTATGTGTTTAAGGCAGTGCAATGCCTTAAATACAGGCTCGCAGCTCTGCTCTGCCCACAACCGATGTTTTTGACATGACCCTGGACCCAGAATACATTAAAAAAGACCTTGTTGAAACTGCTTACAGTTGACTTGCGATTTGACTGTAACCACAGTGTTGGTCACTCTTCCCTTTATCCATTCCATTTCAACAGTTTTATTCATCAATTTACATACATAAAAGCATTTCACAAAAAATACAAATGGAATTATTTATATATAAAAAACATGAGTCATAAAAAGACATGCATTAAAACACATGAATAAAACTGCTTCATATTCCAAGTTTATATGATTTGTTAATTAAAGAAGTAGATCACGCTCTTAAGCAAACCTCCTTTAGGGGCTGGTCGTGTATCTAGTATAGCTAGTTCTCTTAACCTAATTATTAAAATCTCGTTAGAGAACAACTTAAAAACATTTAAGATATAAACAAAACTCATCACTAAATACTGTACCATCATAAATGAATTTATTTCTGCAATATGCAACTATATAAGGCATCCCTCGTTATATTCCACCTTAACCTACTCAGTGGTATAATCATTAGTTTAGAGCGTCTCAGTGTTTACCCTCGCTCTGGGTTATTAGGCGAGCCCTCAAAGCCCATGACCACCCTAGAAATGTTGCCATTGCTATTACAATGGGCAATGAGGTGTCAGTCCGAAGGATGCGTTTTTTTTCTGCTGCGTACCTCGAAGCCCAAGAGCCTGCAAATTGGGAGCAACTATACCTGACGCAAGAGAGCATAAGCAGCACAGACAAAAAGGATATGGGCCAGGGATTCGTTACAGGTTCTACACCCCGGGCATGAAGATACTTCCTGGGCTGACCATATCACAGTAAAAGATCTCACCGGGAGCGTTCCCACCCTGAACTGGAAGTACAATTTTCGGTCCAATGGTTTAGTTATTATGTCTCAGTAAGATTCCAGCTTCAGGGTGGCTTTATGATCCAAGAAAAGGCCAGTGAGGGTAGATGCCTCTTTTTTCCTGATGTTGTTAACCTGGAACCAATCCCAGTACTTAGCCTTCAACGCAATTTTTACAGAAAGTGAGAATTTTCAGGGTCCGCCCAAATTGAGATCATGCCTAAATCCACCAATAGATCTCTGACTGCCCATAGCCATTTGATACGATGTGAGGTATCGGCCCTTATTATTTCTTGGAAACCTTTCGCGTAGCCTGCAAGTTCTGGTGTGGTCAAAAGTCTCCTCCAATACAGGAGGAGGCGAAGTTTGGCTACCTCTGCGATAGTTTTTTTTTTCCTAGATCAATTAATAATGGGCACATTGGGGTACGCTGGGGTAATCTAGTGATTTTTCTTAGGAACCTATTTTCTGAGGAGGAAAGAGCTACGAGGTTCTCACACCCCCAGAGTTCCGAGCCATATAGGGCTGAGCTGACAGCCTTCAGATTATAGATTTCTAAAGCTGGACTAATGGGCTTAGAGTGGGAGAGATTATGTACCTGTAGAAGAATCCCTGAGTTCTGCCTGTGTTTAAGGGACGCTAGTTCGATCCGGTGATCCCACTTCATGTTTTCTTGGAAGTTCACCCCTAAATAGGTGAACTCCTTAACTGTTTCTAGTGGACCATCCTTCATTCTGAACCCCCCCCATATGGACCTTATGAGCATTAAAAGCCGTTAACTTAGTCTTAGACACGTTGACCTCCAAGCCCCTCTGTGAGCAAAAGCCTAAAAAATGTTGAGGCCTTTCTGCAGCCCACTCGGGGTCTTGGACAAGATCAACATGTCGCCGGCGAAAATCAATATTGGTGTTTTTTCTCCGGCTGGTGTGGGGGCATCAGTCGGCGTTACACCCATATAATCAACTATTCTGTTAATATATAACGAGAATAGTGTAGGGGCCATATTGCAACCCTGTCTCACACCGCATTCTATAGGGAATAGTTCTGTGACTTCCCCCTGCCCCTCTCATCTAATTTGGGTGCTATTATCATCATGAAGACTTACAATCAGTGTCAGGAGATCTGGTGGGTGCCCAAGCTGTTGTAGGACAAGCCATATCTTCCTGCGGGGAACAAGGTTGAATGCCGCCTTGAGATCCACAAAGGCGGCAGAAAGACTGCCCTTTCCTAATGTCACAATCTTCCAGTGTATCAGAGTAAATATGTACACCTGGTTGATGGTGCTTATGAACGCTCGGAATCCAGCCTGCAATGGGGATAACACCCCAGAATCCTTGATCCATTCCTATAGTCTATTTAGCACCATCCTACCAATTATTTTTTGGGAGACAATCAATTAGGCTGATGGGCCTGTAGCTCCCTGGACTTGATTTGTCCCCTTTCTTATAGACAGGGATGATTTCGGCGCTCTTCCAATCCTTTAAACAGTGTGGTAAGATACTAAAAGCACAGGATGATAAAGATGGTGTTTGAGCTGCACTAACTACGTGCAAATTCAGGAAGATGGACCTTGTTCATGAACCACGGCTAACAGTCATCAATTGGAACATTTCAATGACAGTGAAGCATAATCTGTCCCAGTGAATCGGCGAGAGGAATTGATTTGGAACCCATAACGTTTATTAACACATTAGTAAAACTACAATCTCAAATTAGTTTATTCAATCATAAATTAATGATCAAGCGCTGGGCCAACCTCTTACTATTTTTGATACAGTGGGTTTTTTGTGCGACTGAGTGGTGATGGGAGTTAGCACTCAAAAAGGACCAGTAATCAGTAAATAAAGTCAAGAAGTTTATTACAAGTTGGCAGCTAGATTAAGGTAAATCAACCTTAATATCATGCTGAAGTTCGGGAGCAGCAGTATGAGACAAACAGGAATTTCAGTCACAGCAGTACAAAGAATTAATTGCAAAATCTGATGCTCAAAGAAGAGTCTTCGATATTTTCTCTAAAATGTGAGTCATATCTAAAGTCATCTAGTTTATAATCAGAAATTATTAAGAAAGATTAATCTAAAGGAGTTTCAAAAAGTCAAAGAAAGAGGGAAAAAGAGAAAAAATGTGGGAAGTTTACAGGAAGGTGTCAGCATTTCAGAAGCTCGGTCAAGAGTCATCTAGGGATAGAGAAGTAAGTGTTAGCCTAAGCCATTCTCTTTAAAGAATCAAAGAGGTAAGCAAAGAGGTCTGTATCTCTTAAAATCCAAGGGAAAAGTGGCCAACATCAACCAATGAGAACACTAGTTAATACCACACACATCTTTGGGTAACACCCATTGATTACACCATCATCTGCTCCACTCTCCTTTCCATTCTCACGCCGTGAGCTGCACCATCAGCCCTGGAAAGTCCTGAGAATTTCATCATCCTTCGGTACATTACTGCAGTTAGTGCTCTGGCTCCCAATGTTCTTTGTCAAGGACTTCTTTTCAGACTTTCTATTGCTAGTACAGAGTTAAATCTATTCTCAAACTAACAAACCATGTGAACGTACCTGTGAGAAACGACATGTAAGCAGAAATGGAAAAACTCTATATTATTCAGAAAGAAATACATGCCACGGTGAGTCAAGCTAAGCCTATTACTCAATGGTGCACATTGCTATGCATGGGTTGTGCACATACAACTACTTATGAATGACATGTAAATACATAAATTCAGCATTAGATTCATGTTGCACTTTAAGTAAATGTAAAGTAACTTTGAATGCACAAATAAAAGTATGACTAGAAACTACATTATGAATACCAATGTGAAAATATTAGTGCATGTTTACATACATCTCTCTTGCTTCTAATGTAAATACATTTTCAAAGTGAATTGCACAAGATGACCCTGAACACCCAAACAGTTAGTTAATACAGTATAAATGTTTAATATGCATATGTTCACAAAAGATTCAATTGTTCTCCCAAGAATATCCAAAGTCAGATTTCTTCTTTAAGCAATCCTTTTATTCACAATTGAAGATTAAAACCAATAGCCTATGGCCCAGACCATCTGCACCCACACATATGTATACATCAGGAACTTGGTCACCGGTGCGGGCATAATAGCCTTAATCCCCTTCGCTGGCTTGAATTTTACATTTTCAAAGTGAGAAGATGATTTTATCCAAGCTCTAAAGACTAGATTTCATTTTCATAAGATTAAAGCGCACAGAGTATTTGAGGTTCTAGTTCTAAAGTGAATGCACTTCAGTACTGAATTTAAGTGCAACACTTTACACTAATAACCTTAGGGGACACAGAATATGTAGTGCTAAATGCACATATATGTTGCATAGGTATGACCTGGCAGATTTTAACTAAGATCGGGTTAGGAGGTTCCTTTTCAGTAAGATGTGCGCACGCGCACTCTTACTTGGAACGATTCCGGTTCCTTATCGCTTCTGTAACTAGCGTTTAATACAGTTAATTCAAAATAAATACAATTCTTATGACTGATGCTTGAAGTGTTTTATTCTTAATATTTATCGTTTTCAAAAATCAATATTTCATTTCCATCATATGATTCATAGTTCAAACCATAACCCAATGCATTTCAGGTCACTATAAAGGACCCTTCTTCGGGGATCTGCAATCAAAACAAAAACAAATCAGTCCTACTTAATCTCATTTTGGGGCTGCTATGTCAAACAGAAATTGTGCGTTTAAATAAAGTTAATTCAAATCTTGCATTTACAACAATTATGCTTTCTCTTTCGGTGCTGTAACATTTCTAAATAAAGTTTTGAGCATTACAAGAGATCTCAAATTTATGGAAACATCAAAGCTCACATGTACCACTTAATTTGTCGTGGGATTTTACTGATTTTACTTATTCGCAGTTTTGTCGTGATGTGTGTAGCGCGTTTAGTAAAAACATGTAAACTGATGTTTAAAACATGACTTTCTAAAGTCAGTAATCAGAATTATTGCGTTCAAGCTTTTTATGAACATATTAGATGGCGTTTCGCATAGCGGTTTTAATGGCGGCGTGCCTTCAATAAGTTTTAACGTTAAATATTAATCGGTTCATTACGTTTTATCGGTGGCATTCAAGATCACTTGCTACTGACTATACTAACGCGCATTGGAGATCCGCGATAAGTCTTGCTTACCATTTGAAATTGAAGAAGTCACTCTTAAGCGTGTTCCGGCATTCGTCTGCAAAGTAGGCCGTGAATCTCGTTGCTTGGCGCGATACTCGGGGTTACGTGATGTATCACGTATTTACATGTGACGTATAGTTAACTCGTGGTTGGGTAAAATGTTAAAAACAAGTTTGTATTGTGTGGGTGATAACCCACGGCGATTTGTGAAAAACATAGTAACATGATCGAGCCTGACTCTTTATGAAGAAAGCATAAGTAGTACAATATGACGATAATTAGAACTGAATACATTGCAAAAATGCACAATTTTTACATTGGAGTAATACAAAGACATTTGTGTATAGAAAGCAGGAAAGTTCAATATGGGCATTTAACCCTGTTGGTTGTAGAGAATTCAATCTCTTTATCTAAAAATATTCTGATTTGAGTAACTGCTTGTGTGGGTCAATGCCATGCTGTTGTTTAACTTGTTCAAGTATAGTGAATCTCAATTGTGTAACGTGTGACCAGCTTCTAGCCAATGCATGGCTACAGATGATTTTTCATTGTGCTTTTTGATGTTGCTTTTATGCTCGTTATTCTTATTTTGATTTTCCTTTCCGTTATCCCTACATATATTTTGCCATATGGGCGCTTTATAGAGTAAACTACGTTCTTTGAGTCGCAAGTGCTGTTGTGTTGTAGCTTAATGTTGTGACCTTTCGTTGGATGTGGAAAATTATATCCTTTTATGGCATTATGACAATGAAACCAGTTTCCACAACTTTGCATGCCTTTGAATCTCAATTGTGTGCTCGTAGTAGCTTTTTTCGTTAACAATTCCTTGAGATTTTTAGATATCTGCAATGCAAATATGATTTTGTTTTTTGAGATACATTCAAGATGTTTTTGGATGATTTTCTTTATCTTATTGGCTTCCTTTGAGTACTTCGGTATGCAAATGTTATGTTGCTCCTTCTTTTGAGGTTTTTGTTCCAAAAGTGATTTCCTTTCAATATGCTGGACTTTCATTATTGATTCATCTAACACTTCTTCGGGGTATCCTCTTTTTGCAAATCTATTGGCGTATCTTCTGATGTTCTCAGTGGTGGCTTCTGTTGTATTAATGATTCTTTTGAGTCTGATGAACTGAGATCTTGGGAGGTGTATTTTGAGTGATTGTTGGTGAAAACTTTTGTAATGAAGACTATTGTTTCGGTCTGTTGTTTTTGAATAAACATTAGTATTGATCTGATTCTCGTTAATTTGTATCAAGACATCCAAGTATGGTATTTCTTTTCTATCATTATGGTATGTGAATTTGATTCTTTGATGACATCAGTATTTTTGCTTTTAGCATTGATTCTTATCCTTTTCAAATAAAAAAATATCATCTTTATATCTTTTATAGGTAATCAAATTTTCTGTCCATAAGGTGTCATTCATGATGTGTTCAAATTCGAATTTGGACATAAACAGATTTGCATATGTTGGGGCTCCAGCAAAGCCCATAGATGTACCGTTACATTGGGCATAGAAGACGTCATTCCATTCAAAGTAGCTATGATATAATGCAAATTGCATTAATTTGATTATCAAAATTTTATTGTCTCCTTTACATTCATTGTTTAGCAAGAACCATTCAATGGCCTCTAGGCCTTCATTGTGTGGTATTGATGTGTATATAGTGAAATCACATCCATTGTACAAAGTATCCAATTAGACTTGTCATTGTCTGTGAAAGTTTCAAGAAAATTGAGGAATGCTGTTGTGTCCTTGATAAATGATGACCATGCTTGAACAATAGGTTATAGAAAGTGTTGGAGATATTGTCCGATTGGTTCTGAAATTAATCCACATTCAGATACAATGGGTCTGAAGGGTGGTAACTGAGCATTTTTGTGAATTTTTGGCAGCATGTACAGTTTTGGATGCCGTGGATATTCGTTGTCTAGAAATTGGTAAATTTTGATGCTAATCCAGCCCATATCTCAGGCTTTGTTCAGAATCTGTCTTAAAGTTTTCTGGAATTTTAACGTGGGATCCCTGTCTAATTTCATATATACAGTTTGATCTTCCACATGATTTGTAACACTGTTGTGATAATACTCTGTGTTCATTACAATCAGAGTGCCTCCTTTATCCGCTCTTTGAAATGTAAGTGCTTTGTTGTTTGCTAAGTCACGTAAGATATTCCATTCTTTTTTGTTGAAGTTAGATTTTAGATTATTGCCATATTTTATTTTGCTACAGTCGGTTTTGATGAGCCGTTCAAATATATCAATGGATTTGTGAGCTGTAAGTGCGCAAAATGTGCTTTTTTTCTTAAATTCTTTATATTTCTGTGTTTGAGAGTCTTCTGTGATCATGGGACATGTATTGAAGAAGTATTTCAGTTTCAGCGATCTTAAGAATTTAAAGATTGCAATCTCCGTTTCGGCTTGGTTGCTGCTGTATGTTGGTACAAATGATGTTCCTTTTGATAATACTTCTATTTGGTCTTTGGTTAAATTGACATTAGATATATTGATGACTAAGTTGTCTTCGTCGAGCTTCTCAGTGCTCTCTTTATCGATTCTGGGTCTGTGTCTTTTGCTCCTCCTGGTTTTTCTGTAGTAGGGGAGTTGTTTGAAGCTGGGCTTGTTGGTTAAAAAGCTACCTTGGAGGTTTTTGCTGTTGTAGCAATAGATACTTTTGTGGATGTACTTGGTGTTGCATTAATTGGTGGTCTATTTTTCGCAATATCAGAATCAGAGACTACACTTTCTTGAGATGAGCTTACGTGTGGTCTTTGTTGCCATTTTCTTTGGTTATAAAATTCAGCCCATGTATAAACTTCTTCAAGTTTATAATCAATCGTGTCTCAGCGATACTTTTTGATTTTTCTTTCATGAATTTCTTTTGCGTATCTATCCAATTTATTATTGAGTTCCTCAAGTGTCGCCTGTAAATCAGGATGTTTATCGAATTCTTTTTTGATGTTTGTTATTTCTTCTTCTAGACCTTTTAGAATGTTTGATAATTCTCCTACGATCAATAAAATCAGGTCTAATGAACATTTATTCAGGATTTGATACCATTTCTCGACAAAGGCTTTATTGTTCCTACATAGCATAGGTTTCAGTGCTATTCTTAAGCCTCTTGGTATGCGCTTATTGTTATGATAATGGATTAGTGTGGTGGCATGCAGCCTCTGGTTGATTTCTTTTTTGCTGATATATTCAAGTTGTTTCAGGAGTTGCGTGACCGTACTGATTTGTGGACTGAATGTGTGTACTTTTTGAATTAAATTGTAAATTCCACTTGCTTCTTCTGATGAAAATATTAGAGTTTCTGCTTTATTGGTGGTAATCTGGGCGATTTCATCAAAATTCATTGTCGGTGCACATGGAACCCATTTTGGATTTCTAGCCGTAGTCTACTTATCTCTTGTATAAAAAACTGAGTGCACAGAGAACCCATTTTGGATTTCTAGCCATAGTCTACTTATCTCTTGTATAGAAAACTGAGAGCACAGAGAACCCATTTTGGATTTCTAGCCCTAGCCTACTTATCTCTTGTATAAAAAACTGAGTGCACAGAGAACCCATTTTGGATTTCTAGCCGTAGTCTACTTATCTCTTGTATAAAAAACTGAGTGCACAGAGAACCCATTTTGGATTTCTAGTCGTAGTCTACTTATCTCTTGTATGAAAAACTGAGTGCACAGAGAACCCATTTTGGATTTCTGGAAGATGTTAAGTCACAATTCTGAAAATGGCACTTTTAGAAAGTTGAAATTGGAGATAAGGACATTGTTTTGCACTCCAGTATGATTTAAAGTAATGTACTAGTTTAAACTCTAGTGAACTGGTTTATTAAGCTTTGTGTGCACTCTGTGAGGGGTCTTCACCCTTGTCCCTGACTAAAAGTAAAGAAAGTACCTAAAACAAGTGTTCTAGATACAGAGTGCACTACTATTTCCCATGACAAGGGTAAACAATAAATGTAACATACATAGGTGAACTTCAACAATGAAACAGTATATCAGTCATGCATAAGCATTATCAGACGACGAACGGAAATTCTATGCAGTGTAACACATGTAAACACTGCCTTTAATCAAGTCAATTTAATTTCAAGGACGGGATTCTTGTCAGAAATTTTTCACATGGAAGTTAATCTTGACATTCTTAAGAGACTAGCTGTGAGGTATATCCCAATGCATTTCGGACTATAAGAGTAGCCCTTCATCAGGGGTATCTGTGTTAAAACCCCTTCCCTCATGGTACCCTCACTTAAGACTGTCGCACACAAATGTACACAAACTTGAAAATGAACTAAAGGATTTAAAATCATGTTATTAAGAAACCTATTCTAGCCCTCAGTGACCACTTTGGTTCAATATGGCCCATTTTCGTCAGGTTCATGCATCAAGCACAATTTAGGAGACTCTACAACAATCTGGGCCGGCTTTAGCGCTGGTGGCGCCCGGTGCAGCCACCTTTTTTGGTATTTCCACGTAGGCCTCAAAGCTTTCCTTCTTCTTCTTCTTCTTCTTCTTCTTACGCTAATATAAAATCATGTGAAGTAGTCACCTAAGCCCTATGAGAACTTTCTGTAAAGTTTCACTTCTGTTCTAGCTAACAATGGACTCATTTCTCACTAGAAGTATATTTAATAGAACTGTAGCAAACGTTGTTGCAAACCCAGGGAAAAGTGCCTGGGAAGAGATAGACTATGAACGAGTAAAAGTACCTCCAACTTCCATGGAAGTGATGAAATGCTAACTAAATAGAGCATAATGACTTTTAAAAAAATTAGCAAAAAGGAATAATTAAGAATCCGGAATCATGTGATTCAGTGAACACCCCATAACAGCTCACTGTGAGTGACCAATAAAACCCCATGGATTGATGGAATTGATACATTAGGGGGTGTACACCTTGAACATTGGAGTATAATTTCCCCATCTGAGGAGGAGACAGGAGCTGGCTGTCATTCATCTTTCCTGCCTCTCACACAATCTTGATTCCTATTATCTTTCCAATATACATTTCCACTCATTCTTGGTGGAAATAGACTTTGAGTAACTGAACGTTATGCAAACTGTGACTCTAAACCCTATGCTTTGCTGGCTGGCAAAGGTGCATGGGAAATAACCTTTAGGTTGTGAGGTTATCTGATTCCTGTTGTGGCATGTGCTGCTGCAGGCTGATCCTGAACTGAATTACCTGAGTGGCAGACTTGAAGTGTACTGCCTTGCTTGGTATGTATGATTAATAACTGAACCTGTATTTTTCCCATGTTCTCAATAGGCTGAATCACGCTGTTGTAGAATATCTGGGCTAAACTGTGTGGGTACTTACATTAACAAATTGTTATTAAATTTGATGTTGAAAAATATTTCCTGATCTGTCAATGCAATTTGAAGCATTAGATAAATATATTTCCGAAACTATCTTTATCGATTCTGACTCATTCTTCTAGTCATATCTATTATTTCAAGAAATATGTATGTGTGGCTAAAGAAAGTTTTGTGTTAAGTTTGATAAGACTTATGGTCAGATTAAAAAAGATCTATTCCAGGTCTCTTCAGATAATTGTTTATATCTTCCAAATATTCTAGTCCCTATCAGTTCAACAAAAAAGTTCAGTTGGAGGACCCAAGTGAATGAAATTGATGGGTAAAGCCGGAAGATACATTAAGGTTATATGTGGTAGAAAATGGCCTAGTAATATCTGAGTTATAGAGAGTTTTAAGAGAAAATGTTAGTAAGTTTATGCTGCATCACTCTCTAGCAGGAACTTAAATCAATTACACGTTATCTTGACATTTTTATTGCTGGGTACTCTGCAGCAGGTGCTTTTAAATCATACGTTATTGCAAAACAGTGCGCCCACCCCCTCTGCCAGTGCCCCCTCCACTCCCAGGTCAGCGTCCAGGGCGACTGCACTGGTCATACCCCCTAAACCCCACCCTGACAACAATTATACATTAGCAGCCATGACATTTGAACCCACAGCTCAGCTGCAATATTCAGGCCATTTCTCGATAAAGAAATCTATTCTCACTACTCAATAACCAATTAAAATCAAACAGTTAATAAATGATTGTTCTTGTATGGCATATTTGTGGGCAGTTCCCAAACATAGTTATTTCTTTTGTGTCTGCATTCCAGTGTAGCACCAGGTTGTGTTCATTTTAAATGCACACTATTTGCATCATCACTTCAAAGTCAATGCATGGGTAAGGTCAAAGTTTGCGGAGTTAATTTATACGGTCATGGATCACTGAGGTGTCTTGTAATATCTGTATAATATATTTCAGGGGGTACTCTATTCCTTATAAAACATGGTCTCACCATAACACTTCCCACAAACTGCTTAAACCGTAGGTGTGTTGCTTTTTCATATGAAAGTATGTGATATTTAGAGACACACAGACATAACAAATAAAAGTGTAATCGGTAGTGAAAGGGTGAACACCAAAAGCAGTTATATATGAAAAAAGATATTGTTATCAGTTAAATGTGAGTCAGATAAAAAGCACTGTAGCACACAATGTGTAGAAACATGCAGAGTCTGTCTTCCCTATAATTATGTGAAGTGTGCAAAAAAATAATGTTGCTTTAAATATCTCCTTTCTTCTGGTCTCAGTTCACCTCCAAAACAGAGCAGAAGAAGGAAAAGACAGGTTTTGATTTTGCTGTTTAAATTGCAGCTTTAATTATGTTCCGTGACATATCTTATAACCTAGCTGCTGGATGTAGCAGTATGCATCATGGCGGCAAACCTCAACTGTAATAAATTATTACAGATGTGTAACAATGTAATTTTTTTATTATAGGTGACTAGACAAGTCACAGGTCACATGTAATAAGGAAATTAGAGGCAGGCTTGTATACTGGGTTTGCAGGCTCCCACATATTAAGATCTTATTACAAGGAACCCTTTTAGCAATGTTCAAATTAAAAAAGCAAGAAGGTTCTAAATCAATGCCTTGCAGTTTGCATGCAGCTTCTTGCTGTTGGGTCACAGCTCCCAGTGCTGTATTAGAAGTACTCCATCTTTGAAATGCACATATGTATAGGATCTCTAGGTTAAATGCAGTAACATAATTACATATCTACTTACAATGCATTCGGCTATCTGCATGTTATACAGTGTGCATTTCAGCAGGCACATCAACCCTCTATGCCAGTATATAAGTAGAAAC
Organism: Lissotriton vulgaris; assembly: GCF_964263255.1. Taxonomy (NCBI): domain Eukaryota; kingdom Metazoa; phylum Chordata; class Amphibia; order Caudata; family Salamandridae; genus Lissotriton; species Lissotriton vulgaris. Next base: position 1,130,947,676 of record NC_141689.1, on the reverse strand, counting down.
TGTGACTAGACAAATAAAATATCTCTCCATGAAGTGCACTAACCACCAGTTCTCTTACCATTATTATTACGCCCTGAGAATTGCTTGGCCCACAAAGATCGGTGCAACAGGTGACATAACAGTGTAATATATTTTAAAATGCAACCTCTTTTGACCAATTAAGTAAGCTAGAAAATAGTTAGTGTCACATACTTCTCAGTGTCAATTTCTTTTCTGCAGTGTTTTAAAAAAAATGTATGCTTTGACTGTCAATCTCTTTTTTTATGACTCCACTCCTTTGTGCTGCCACACCTTGACCCCCAAACTATGGGTACCCGTAGTAAATGTTTCCATTCCTGTTGTGTCTAAAGAATGGGTCTGAAACTAATGGAGGTAGGTACAATTTATTCCTAGATAAGGAGAGCAGCCCAGTGCAACAGCTCCATATCCCACACTCCACCAATAAATCTACCAGCTCGCATTCCATTACATCAACATACATTGTGAAGCTACCTGAACACCAACACAACACTTCTCCCATTCTAATATCCAAACAAAACAAAGACAAACGAAACAAAATATAAAACATAAATGGTAAAACAAACACAAATAAAATAGCAAAAACAATTTGGCAACAATAAATGACAAGATCAAGGTATATAATATGAATTAGAACTGTCATCATTAGAAATATTTTAACTTGTCAACAATGAATAAAAGGAACAAGGTAAATAACAGGAATTAGAATTGAAATCATTAGAAGAATTATGAAATTTCAAACAAATAAGTAATCACTAGTGTAATGCCCTACTCAGCCCGGGCACTCACCAAAGACTACGCCACACACAGAAAGTAGTTATACACATCTTTATTCTTCAGTGTGTAAGCAAAAACTCAAAGTTCAAAACCCGCATTCACTTCACTACCGTCCTACACCTATGTCACAGATCTATGGAGTCAATAAGGAACCAGAAGAGGTTGGTCATTCTTTCTTTACACAAAACTCCAGCTAGTATAATCCTTCATCCACACAGGAAGTTTCTTGCTCCTTTTAGTCAAACACTAATGCACAAGTGAAAAATCTACCTGCAACGAATTCCCCAGTAAGGGAGATCCTTCAACATATAAAGGAGAAACCACATCATATAAATCAGGACCAGAATATTTTGGTGAAACCTCTCTAGGAATAGGATTCTCCAAGGTCACATTATTATCTCCTTCTACACTCAAAGATATACATACACACATCTTCTTTAGAAAGAACATCATTCTCCTCAAACATGCCATACTGTTGACACTATTGCAGCTGATTTTAAAACAAAAGGTGACCCTACGTTGGACTCACATATATCTGAAGACGACTGGGTGACCCTGTAATAAAGTAGCAACACTGGTATATTTCGTAAGTAGGAGAGGTTTAATATATCGACCTCATCCAAAGTAGACCTGAGCCAACTGACACAGGTAGAACCCCACACGCTCCAAGCTCCACATTGGAACTTAGAACCAAGCCACATCACACTTATTCCTCTTTACAATTTAAAATATAAATACAGTAGAAATAACATAAAGATGATCAAGTACATATGAAATACAATAAAGTAGAGTTAAACAACAAAACTAACTCTTTACAAAATCTTGAAGATGGGCTGGTTTCTTGCGAGTTCTGATGCTTTTGCGAATGGGCACCAATGCTTCCTTATCCAATGAAGATCCAGTGGAACTTTCTTCTCCATCTGTAACACCACATCTTGACTCAACACGAACCACACAGCTATGATTCCAAATGCGCCCATCATTTGTTTTCACAGCACATTTGAACAACTTCACCACAGTCTTAACATCTGTGAACTTTGACCAGTTTAGACAGCCTACAGGAGCTTTGATCTTAACTTTGTCTCCCACTTTAAATTCAACAGACTTTGCCAATTTATGATAGTCCACATAAATCTTCATTTTCCTTTGCAGATCCAATCCTTTATTTCTCCACTGACCAATTTGGTCATTCTTAAGTCCTTTATCCATAATCATCCAGCCAAGACAGATAATTGTGTAAACCGATCTTCCGATCTTAAATAATTCAAAAGGAGTCTTCCCTGTTGAGGAGTGAGGTGTGAACCTGTAGGCTGTAATCCTATTTTGCAACTCGTCCCTCCAATTCAAATTGCTGACCCTAGCCTGCTGTACACTCTCTTTCAAAGTTTTGTTTAACCTTTCAACTCCTCCTTTGCACTCTGGATGATAAAGATAAGTCTTCTTATTTTTAATTCCACACTTTGCTAAATATTCCTCCATTTCACAGACTCCAGTGTAATAAAGTAGCAACACTGGTATATTTTGTAAGTAGGAGAGGTTTAATATATCGACCCCATCCAAAGTAGACCTGAGCCAACTGACCTCGAACCAAGCACGTCACAGACCCATTATTCAAGTATTTTTTCCACCAATTTACCTGACCTCAGGCATCACATTGTAGGAACCCTGAATCCTCAAGTAAGTTTAGTATTAACTATGTCGGAGGTTAAGTTTGGCCTAGAAACCTGCAGTAAGGGGAAAGCACCAGGTACGGAGGGGATCCCAGTTGACTTTTGTCACACTGACCCAGTTCTCTGGGTCCCTTTGTTGACAAATGTTTTTAATATGATAGCAGCATTGGCTCCCCTCCTGTCATAGAAGACGAGCCTAATAGTCCCAGTTTTCAAAAAGGAAGATAAGGGAAATCCTAAAAATTACAGACCCATCTCCCTCATTGACACAACTGCAAAATTGATGGGTCGTCTCCTGCTGTGCAGGCTTGAATCTTGGGCGTCTGATAGGAATTTTTTGATGTCAACCCAGTATGGCTTTCGACAGGGGAAGGGCACTGTGGATCAGTGTTTGAACCTTACTTTTATTACGGATAAATATGTGAGGGCCAAGGGTGGGAAACTATATTCAGCCTTTATTGATTTAATGGCAACGTTTGACTGCGTTCCCCACCCGAAACTCTGTGATATTATGTCACAAATGGGATTGGACCAACCCCTAATTGATTTAATTTGGCAACTGTACTCAGATGCTTCTGCATCCATCCGATATGGGAAAAATGCGGAGAGGACCCGCTCGTTTAAGATTCTAAGAGGAGTCAGGCAGGGCTGCATCCTCGTGCCGTTTTTATTTTCTATTTACACAAATGGTGTGGAGGACGCGCTGGGGGTGTGCCTTTGGATGTCCCCACGTGTGACTCGCATCGGCTCCCTATCTTGGCATATGTTGATGATGCGGTACTCCTTTCAAGAACTGGGGTAGGGCTCCAGCGTCTGATAACAGCATGTGCAGCTTTTATGAGTTTGCTGGACCTAAAGGTAAATAAAACAAAGACATTCATTTTAATTGCAGGAGCAGGGAAAATTTATAAACCACCACAGTCTTATATGCACTCTAAGAAAATCAAAGTGGTTAATACTTTCTCCAACTTCGGAGTCCTCTTTGATGACAATCAGTCCTGGAAACAGCAGGTGGAAAGTAGAGCACTGACAATGAATAGGAGCTTAGTGACATTAAAACGTTTTACTAAGCGGTTGGGTGCCAGACCTCTGGGCACTATAAAAAAGATCTATCAAGCCAAAACAATATCGGCTGTGACATACGGGGCATGGCTCCAATTGAATCACTACAGATAGCTGAAAACAAATTCCTGAAATCCTTGATCTCCCTTCCACAGTCATACTCTAATTATATCTCCCACATCAAATCAGATGTCCCATATATCACTGATTCAATTCATTTGGCTCTACTTATGCTGTGGTTCTCGATTTGGCATAGGGACACAGTCCCCCTGAATCAAGGGATTATTACCGACCTCCTCAAGTTGGAGAACCTTAGCAAGTGTGGCTGGATAAGTTATGTAGAGCAGGAATTTAGCGCCTTAGGCTTGCCGAACCTCCTACGATTTACAATGACATGCCGGGACTTTTCCAAGAGTAGGCTGGCCGAGATTTACAAGGCGAGGGCCCAATACGTCCGTAGGGAGAAGAACTTTGGTGCGCAGATGGTGCGGCTGTATCATCTAACTCCGCCAATTGTGGAGGGTGAGTTTTTATATCTGGCAGTGGTCCCACTCTCACACCATAAGTTAATTCTAACGAGATTCCGTCTAAATCTAATTCCAATAATGCTGGGGTATCCAGACAGAAGTTTTAGGCATTCTAATTTATCAAAATGCCCTTGTGACTCTAAGTCGATACAAAATGGTTTGCACTTGATATTTTTCTGCACTTTGTGTGCCCTAGAAAGAAAGCGTTTTATTGTTCCAATTTTAAAGAGACATAATTTTAGTCAATGCCGGGTTGCATTGTATTTTTAAAATTGCTCCTGAATGCATTTACGTGTTTCACAGAAGCATTCTTCCACTGGGCATGTATGGGGAAAAGGAAATATGCGCGTTAATATTGAATTATAAGAAACGCCTATATGTTTATAACTTATTAATTCTATGAATTTTACCTGAACTTTGAATAGGGGAGTTCGGTTTTATGAAAGTATTGTGATTGGTTATATTTGAACTCTTTTGTAAGTGATTTTATGTACTTTTATGATCTTTATATAAAAGATCAAATAAAGTTTATAAATGAAAATGAAAATGACATTCATTCCCCTTTTCCTGTGAGTTACTTTAACTCTCCAACCTACTGCTTTCAGCAATCCTTTTGTGATTCCACACCTTGCATCACTCAACTGAACAGCTTTACTCAAGGTTTCAATGACCTCCAGAGGCTCTGAAAATTGATGGTCTGTCCTAGGATTTTTAACTAGATTCCTTACTCTGACCCACAGACGAACATTATTCTACACAAGTTTGGTATTATGCTTTTGATCATAAACCCTTTTTTGGTTCTGCTAGTTTGTTCCAAAATCACTTCTACTTCTTCAATATTCCAAAGTTTCACACAAGGCTTAAATAACCACCCTGGATTATACTTAGTTCTGGATTTCTACCTCTACTCATCACGAACTGTGCACTGTTATCACTTAAAACAGTTGCAGGGATGCCCTCAGAAGTAAAAACACCATCCAAAATTTTCAAAACTGAATCAGTGTCAATTTTATTCACCACTTCCACAACCAGGGGAACATCCTTTTCAACGCGGGTGTTACCCCGCAGTGCTTTTACGACGCGTCCTTTACAACGCAAGTCGTAACCACGACTTGCGCTGGAGGGCGCTAAAGGATAAAGAATTATATATTTACTATTCCAACACCTTCCCTACTATCCACGGGGACTGGTGTTAGAATAGTAAATTATACTATTTACTATCCGTGCCCAACAACGCAAGTCGTTGTAACGACTTGCGTTGTTAAAGACGCATTGTAAAGGCACGCGTTGAAACGGTACGCATTGTACCGTCATACATCCCCACAACCAAGTTCGAAACCAATGAAGGCTATAATATATATCTAGAACTCTCCCACTGAACAGTATTATCTATTGCAACAGATTCCCACAGAAGGTTTGGGACAACCCCTGCCAACATGGGATGTCTAAAGGACTAAAGGAGTGATTTATCAGCCATAACAAAAGGTAAACATGATCTCACAAATTGTTCAATAGTAATGTAGATATCAGGCCACCAGTACAATTATTTCACTACTTTTTTGGTTCTGATATTGCCAAAAAGTCCTTCATGACATAACCTAACAATATTTTGACACATCATTTTTGGGGATACCACTCTGTCACCTCTCAAGAAAACATAAAGTACAGTGGACAACTCTGATCTTGCTTTCCAAAATGGTTTTACAGAGTACCTTTACTGGGCCAACCATTTTGTATCTGACCAATCACCAACTGCCAAAAAATTCTGTTTTTTTACTCAATTGTCCACTTTTCCTTACTGATAGATACGTGACCTAAATCAGGAATATGTGCCACCCAAAATTCATTCCACACCTCATCTTAACATTCTTCCAATTCTATTTCAGGACCAGAGGTCAGGATTCTGCTTTCTTTCTTTGCTTTATTCAAACAGCAGCCATATAAAACATTAAAAACCACACATCCAGTGAACATTAGGGGTGAAGTTCATAAGAGTTCAACAGAGGTCAACCAATCAGGATGTCCCAGGGCCATCATAATCCCTCAACAGTGCCCTTTCTTCCTCTTTCTTTGATGTTCCTCGCAGCCTTCAGATAAGTGCAGGCGTGATAGCATTTGCTTATGATTGTGCTTTGAATTTAATTTGCTTTAATTTACTGGCTTCCCTTCACAGGGTCCCTCAATTTGCTCACGGAAGTGCGCTCCCATCTATACGGTACTATTTTGTATGTTGGGGCTGTGCGGTGCGGTCCTCCGACCACTGGGTCGCACCTACACACAGTTTCAGGAGCTCAGCGTGAACACCAATGGCATTGCATTTCTGTCAGGACAGCCATCGCATTAGTCGGCCCGTGTGTCTCCTGCCTGACCTGGAGTGTCATCAGGCCATCCGCCTACCATGCCAAAGTTCAGTTAATCTGCAGCACTCATCACACACCAGACGTCTGTGGGGCAAGTGCTCGAGGTCATTGAGCTCCATTTGTTTGCCCCACACGCAGGCCCATCTTGGGCATCACAAGGCCGGACTCACACCGCCCCTGCCATGCGAAGGCTAACAACCTGGGGAACTCCCCCTTTCACTTTCACTTTCAAGTTAATGAAATCAATGCATTTCTTTTCTTTCTGTACCCTCTCCCTTTCCTTTTCTGTTGTTTTTGTATTGTCCTCTAAAAAGGAAGAGGTGTGGTGATGTGGTGTTGGCATAGCTTTATGAGTATTCCATGACATCATCTAGAGTGTTGGTAAGCATACTGTTCTGAGTGTGTTTCCCTCAGTGACAGTTGCTGTTTGTCCCTTGGTTGTGTCAGCGGGGACGGCTCTCTGTATCCTGTTAATAAATGCTACTTCAATATCTACAAGCGTGTCCTACCACTTCTTATCAGAGACATACCTTACAGTTCTCATATTCCACCCCCACGGCACTTCATCTAGTTTCAACGGCTTAACATCACTTACGAAACTGCTGTTTGGCCTCTCTTCAACTCCTTAGTGCTTCACCAAGATCCTATGACCAGTGGTGGAGTACCGTCGTGCTGGGAGCGTTTGTCTCATAATATACATGGGCGATCTTCTCCTGATGAACCAGGACCTGTGAGCCGCACCCATCTTCAGTGAACTATTTCCCTTCTGCGATCACTGGGCTTTCTCAATAATGAGTAAAAGTCAGACTGCTCTCCAACGCAATCCATAGTATTATTGCGCACTGTGGTGGACTCTGTCCAAGCGATTCTAAGCCTCCCCTTTTGGAAGATTGCCAAGATCTGTCACAAACTGATTTGCACTCCAGCAAAATCAGCCACCTCCTTGCACCAGGTAGCACTAGTGGTTGTCCTTCTCCCCTCATCCATCTAGACCGTATTTCTGCGACCCCTGCACTACAGGTCCTCCTGCATCTCAACATTTCTCACTTACAAAGAGGCCTGACATATTTGGAGTGCATTCCTTTTCAGCAGAAGCAAGAGCAAAACTCCAACAGATACTGGCACATATGGAGGTGTGGAACGGCCGTGCCATATTCGGGTCACAGCCGGACCTAGTGATAGAGGCAGATGTCAGCGGTGTGGGCTAGGGAGCTCAAATATGGGGAATTCTCCACAAGCAGAAGATGTCAGAACTAGAGAGCTCTCTTCACATCAATTGCGCTAAGTTGATGGCAGGCTTTTTTGCAGTCAAGTGTTTGACGAAGGAGCGATTCCAGTGCAATTTTCTTCTCAAGACGGACAAAATGGCTGCTGCCAGGTACATCAACCACCTTAGGGGGACCTTCTCAAAACCCCTTTAAGATTTAGCCCAAAGCTTCTGGGAATACTACTTGAAGAATCAGATTTCCGTCACTATGGAGCACCTTCCAGGCACAAACAATCAAGTGGCGGATTGGCACTCCCGCCCCCTGAGGGATCTCAGGCTGTGGAATTTGGACCCATCACTCTTATGGGAGTTGAAACTCTGCTTGGGTCCATTTTAAGTGGTCCTTTTTGCTTCCATACTGGATCACCAGGTTGCCAAATACTTCAGCTGGAGGCCAGATTCCTCGGCTCACGTGATGGACACATTACCACAGGACTGGAACTCAGACAAGGGCTATGCCGTTCTCCCCTTCTCAGTGATAATGCAGCAGTCTGTGCAGGTCCATCGACAGCAAGCACAGATGGAACTTTCTTGGGCTTCTCTAATCCATCTACCCTTGTTTTAGTCTCTTCTCTGAGATCCCTCTGGCAATCCCTACCATCTAGTCCTGGAGGGTTCTCTGCAGCTTATTGCATGGAGGATTTCCGAAGACAATAGCATGTCACAGACCTTTCAATATGGGCTGCATACCTTCTCTCAAAGGCATGGTCAAACAACACCACTAAAATATACAGATTAGCTTGGTATAGATGGCTGGGTTTATATCAGCAATGACACCTGGATCCCTTGGGGACCTCCATTGTCCATATCTAGAATTTCTTGACTTACCTGGCATCAGCAGGCTTGGCATATCGAAGATAAATACCTTCCATTTTGCAATTTGAGAGGGTCATCCCCCTATTCCTGGACTTTCTGTGGGTGAGCATCCACAAACACATAAACTTTTCCAGGGAGTACACCTGTCTATCCCTCCGGAACAAAAATATTCAGTCCTCTGGGATATCAACGTCTTGTCCAACCTGTTCCTCTCATGGCTACTCCTGAACGGGTGACTTTTCATACTTCACGTAAGACTAGGACCAATTCCAGAGTGATTCTGTACTGGCCTTTCCACACTCTCCCAAGTTATGCATAGTCAAATGCTTTAAAGCGTATGAAGCTATGGTGGAAGATATCCGTCCCCAGGAAGAAAGACAACTTCTTATTGGCCTTAGAAAACCACATAGAGCAGTTTCCTCCCCTACCATCGCTAGATGGGTCGAGAGGGCCATGCAAGAGGGAGGCATCAACACCCAGAAGTTTCAGGCTCATTCCACCAGAGGAGCCATGGCATCCAAAGCGTTCTTCTTGGGGACTCGCTTAGAGGATATCTCTGCTTTTAAATGTTTTTGCTTTACCCGCTCCCTAACATGGCAATCCTTGTTATCGATAAGCTTTAAACTAGCATAATCCTTGCCTCCGGTCCTGACATAGAATATAACATTTCCTATCTTCTGTAAAAGAAAGTTTGCATTCTATTAAGTACTTGGAGGCGAGTATCATCCCACCTGGGTTTGTGAATTCACGACACCCCCCCCCCCCCCAATAAATTTTTAAATGAGAATTCATAGAAGAATGCTCGATGAAGTTGAAATGTTTTATTCGGTTTGCAATCACAGTTCATGCAGTTGTGAGTAACGTTTGATTCTTGTTGGGTGACTGCTCAATGCTGTCTTCTATTGCAGGAAACGATCATGGCAAGCAGGAAAATCGATTGATCGTCGCTTGAAGAATGAGGAAGAAAGGACATTGATGAGGGATTATGATGGCCCCTTGCTGAACTCTTATGAACTTCGTCCCTAAAGTTCATGGGATTTGTGTTTTTTATGTTGTACATGGCTGCTGTTTGAATAAAGTGAAGAAATGAAAGCATAATCCTCATCTCTTAGTTCTTAGAATTGAAACTTTCTTTTATGGAAGCTAGAAAATGTTATATTGTCAGGGCATCCATGACAAAACATCTGTCACATTGTTAACCTTACCTGGTACATACACAATATTGTAGTTGTAATCTTGTAATTGAACATAAAGTGTTTCCAACCGGGGAGGCGTATTTACGCTACCTCCTGTCCTGCTTCATATCGTCCTGAGATTTAGCGACCTTGCTCCAGTTTGGTTCAGAGGGCTACACTCCATCCGCCACATGCCAACAGCCTGCCGGCAACAGTGGATCAACACATCAGGTGAGTACAGAACAGACAGCAACCAGACCATCTGGCGCAAGTAGCTGTTAGGGTGTTTGCACTAGGGGAGGAGATCGGGTGTGGCTGAAGCGGCTGAGCTAGGAAACTGTGTGGATTGCAGCCCTGCACCTCCCTGGTGGCTTTCTTGTTGTTCATTGCTGATGCTTTTGCTGCTACTGGGCACTCCCGCCTCATGCCATAAACCACCAAGAATCGAATGAGGATAAGCTCACTTATAAGCTCACTGCTGACATTTTTACTACAGTACGTCAGCACTTTTAGAGTGGACCTCGCCTAGATTTTGAATAAAACCATTGTGCTGAGTGAGGAATCTAGAGATGCGGCTTCTAGCTCTAGGATTAACCAGGATTTATTAGACCAGGACTCCCATTGGGATTGCCCGACTCCATACCTTTGGCCTTTAATCCAGAAGGTTTGCACTTTAAGTAATGATGCTGTGTGTTTGTGGCTGACAGGGGACTCCAGGTCCCAGAATTCAAAGTACCAGGAGGCACCAAATATTCTCCTTTGGCAGGACTCCATCATGCTATAAAGTGCTGCCCCGTTTCCCACTGTGCGGGATAAGTGCGGGCAAAGCCTGAGCTCAAAGCGGGCCTATCTTGAGCCCGTCATTGCCCGGAAGAGGCTGGGCTATCTCTCTTACAACTGCTAAACTACAGGCATTGGAACTATTTGTCCTTTTCCAACTGCTGCTTTCTTCCTCATGTGCACACATACTAACTGTGGGTAGCCATGGGAAAATAGAAAACACTAGAGAATGGCCCTAAAGCACCACCAGGTTCTATCCTTGTTGACTTTCAACAGAGATCAGTAGGATTCATTTGTAAAAATATCGAACTGGCAAAGCGGTGATTATCGATTTCATCTCCTCTACTCCAACCATTGGATTATGCACCAGGGGCACAACTAGAACTACTGGAATCACTATCTCCAGTCATAACAACCATTGACACCAACCCAAGCACAGGCGGGTTGTGGAACATAACAAATGGATCCCATCCTGACTGTGGAGCCAGATGTGGCTCTTACCCAAACTAAATTGAAATTGTGCAGTGGGGGAGCGAACAGTGAAACAGGTAAAAGGAAAAGAACAGATCAAGACCCTAAATCAAAGAGAGTATGTATTCCACCCCCTCGGTGGGAGGGGATCCTGAAGCTGAGGTAATGGAAAAGGACATATTTCTTGATACAATAAAAGACCTGTGTATAGAAGACAAGATTCGGAAAATCAACTTCCAACCAGCCATGAAGCCCTGCCTGGTCGAAATTAGCAACACCCCATCCACCAGCAAGGACAACTCCTTTTGAGCTGAGATGACTTGGGGTGACCCAGGGAGACCATTGACTTTGGCTAGCACGCAGTTAGCCCACACTCACACTCACGCTACATGCATGCCAGAGAGGGTGGAACCACCAGCCTTGGGCATGACTGGCAGAGCAAAGAGTGGTGATGGAGGCGGGGGAGGTGAGGAAGAGGTGTAGGCCTGCAGACGTGTGGGTCTGGCACCTGATTCACAATCAACCCCTTTAAACCTACCCCATGATGCCTGTCCATATGTAATTGTACTGTCCAATGTTCCCTGCGTAATACCCGGTGTATAGGAGTTGTTCTCTTAATCGACAAATGAAGTCCTACATTGGCTTTGTACGCATGCATGTTTTTTCATACTCTGATGTTTGCCATATATTGATGGTGAGGAGGGTGGGCTCAGTTGGACCCTATGGGAGGTGACTGCATAGTTGTAAGTTTCAGGCATCTAAGCATTTTCCACAACCTCCTAGCCAATTTTGCACAATCTGAATTGTCAAGCTCTAACATCTCTCTCTTGCCATAGGGTTTTTTCTATCACCACTTAAGAGACAGACCTCATCTTCTATTGGCGTGCCAGCAAGAATGTAGCTGAGAACACATGCTAGTCACCAGGCCCTTCCTACACCAGTAGATATCCCTTCCCACCTCTCTCAGATTGATTGACTTGCTAGTCGTTTCAATCTCGCCCTACACAGAGTAAATGGGACTCCACCAGGAGAGGTCTAGTGTCAAGTGTCGCCTTCAATTTGAAAGATTCTGGTGTTTAAACTTGTTAGTCCAGACCTCTCATCAACGGCTCTAATGGCATTAAAGATATTGATATAATGGATGCGGAGCATGCAGGTAGAAAAATGCAAACACCCAATGCATTAGAGTGCACAGAGATTGACCATGCAGATTTTGTCGCCCTGCCACAAAGTTACCATTACAGATAACTTTAGCAAGGTGAAATATTGCAGGAAATAAGGTCAAAATATGTGATCCTGAATGGGGTAGAATGTACTGATGTACTTGATCGCGACTACATAGGCTTACTTCAGGAGACATGGGCAACTGACCCAGTGCACAGAAGTTGGTTTAAAAACAAAAGAGTGTGTGCCAACAAATCCACGAATGGGCATCCGTCAGGTGGGTTGCTAACACTGTATATTGCATTCAATTTCTGTAGTTGATGTAGATTCCCATGATCACCAAGGACAAATTTTCTCCCAACTAAAACCCCTATTGCTCTTGGTAATCAACATATGTAAAAGGAGTCGTGGCCATAAGCAACAATCCTAAACTCTGCAAATCTTGGACCAAACATTGGTAGCTCACTCTGGCACACACTAAGGGCCTGATTTTGATCTTAGTGGGACTCCCGTCGTCCCTCTGTGGCGGCGGTTATAAGTACTCCGCCGAGCTGATGGAGTCGTGCCTGCAGTATTTAAATGTGGGCTGGCTGAACCGTCGTCCGTATTGACAAACTGTTTACTGTCTCTTAAACTGCACACCTCCATAGACTTAGCGGACTTCCTTGCTGGCTAACAGTGCTCCACCACCATCAGGCCAGCTAATTTTCGCCAAGTCGATTTAGATTTCTCCATTGTGTAGGTGTTTTCCTAGTAGCGGATTTCTGATGAAGTGAGCCCCTGGTGGAGTGGACACTGGCAAGTATCACTTTTGTAATGGTCACTACACATACAGGTTGTGTTTGGTTAAAAAATATATGTAGTTACTGTGTCATGCCCCTTTTGGTACATATAGCATAGCAGATATAGAATATACACACACTATTGAATGCACACCCATTGGCAGTGAACGCTGCTACGGGCAGTGTCCAATACCTTAATTACCAAAACACAGCCCGAGCATGAGCCGGTTGTAGGCAATCTAAGAAATCCTCAGCCTTGCTTGTGGATTTGTGTAGCAAGAAAGTACTTGTCTTGTTTCTGCTTCCACTGCAAAACCATTACGAACAAAGGCAAACACTTGTTATTCTTTTGCCCCATCTATGCTAAAGCCAGAAGCAGGTGAAAAGTGCCCTTGTGCCGATCCCTTAATTTAGCAGAAAGAAGACAAGCTTATAGAATTTGTAAATGTGACACCTCATCGATAGTGGTAGTAGCGGTGTCTAAGTTTATGCACATAGCAAGGTCAGTGAGGCAAAAGCTACTAGAAAGCAGGACCGATTGATTACCATAGGGTACTGGATTGAATACAGTTAGGATAAATTATGGAATAATCTTTGATACCATTTTGTTCTACATATGTTCTTAAACTTTATATTTATTGCTATTCTTATCAGTGTGCAAACTGGAAAATTTCATTGTCGTTTTTACTGAGATTGTTTCATGTATTTTGACAATGATATTTTATTTCAAACTATCAACAAATGACAGGGTACACTAACTTTGGTAGTCAATATCCTCATCAAAGGTTTGTGATCACACCTAATAGTGAAAGGCTAACCCCAAGCAAAATAACTGAAATGGTTACATGCCCATGCACTTGCTAAAGTCTCCTTCTCAATTACAGAATATTTATCCTCAGTGGGAGAAACAGACATAGAGGTATACGAAATTACACATTCAAGTCCACCCTCACCAATCTGAGACAACGCTGCCCCCAGACCCTTATTTCTCGCATCCGTGGTAATGACACAATGTGCTTCGGGGTCAAAAGCGTTTAAAGAAGTGACATTAGCAATGGATTATTTCACACTCTGAAAATCCAATTCACAATCAACAGACCACTCAAATTTATCCCTGTTCTTAAGAAGTTGTTTAAGATTAAATGTTTTCTCAGTGGAATATATTTTGAACAAAACTCGACTAGACCAATGAAAGATCTGACTTCATCTTTATTACCTGGTGCTCACACACTGAATTTTCTTAGAATGGCATTGCCACTTAATTGAAAATGTTACAATACTTTTTATGTTAGGAAAATATATTTCAAGATGCAGGTGTATATATTTTTGTCAAATTTTATAAAGGAATTCAAACTTGGAATTACAGGGGGTTCAGAATATCAATCTCATAATACACTGACAATGATCATTGCAGTACTTTTCCACCACCTGGGACGCCATTGTCTAGCACCAATATGGTGAATGCTCACAAAGATTTATACATATGCTGAGTTACCACCCAAAATACCACTGTAAATCTTTGTTAGTGGGACCATGACAAATATTTTGGGGGGGTCCTTCATCATCTTCATGAAATTACACAGTCCTGAAGATGGACTCACAAATGCACAACAACTGATACTGAAACATCAATGCATAACCCAACTTTCTCTTTAGTGATTGTTCATCTTCATTTGGAGCCTAGCTTTTCTGAGTGGGGCACGGTCTAGCTGTATATTCAGAAAGTTCAGAACGTGGGCTTGAAATATATTGACAAGTGGCATACTAACTTAGAAAAGTACTGCAATTATCACTGTCAATGTATAATGAGATTGCTATTCTGAACCCATGTATGTTGAATTTCTAAATACATTTGACAAAAAATATATACACCTGCATCTTGAAATGTTCCTAAAATATAAAGGTATCTTACAACTATAATTAAGTTGCAATGTCATTCTAAGACATCTAAAATGATCAATGTATTGATTTGTTAATTTGCTGTCTGAACAAAATCCCTTGTTGACGTCTTTACCTACCTGACCTCAAATACCCAAGCCCACAAGGGAATATTGGTTTGCCTTTTTTATTTAATAGACACACACTGAATGCCATCTATTAATGCCACTTTGGGGTTTATACCATCAACATTAATAGCATGAGCCAATCAAGTAATGCTACCCTGAGCAAAAGAACATTTAGAAAAAAAACCTTTGATGCTAAAGTGTATAAAACTTCTCTCACCCTCAAATCATGCTCATTTCCAGTCTTTCAAAGAATAAGGATATTATCTTGGAAGAATGGTAATCCTTTAGTCTTTCCAAACAGCTGAAACATTAGCTTCTAGAAAACCACCACAGCCAGACCAAAAGGCATTTGTTTCAATTGGAAACAACCAATAGGAGTTACAGTCGCTCTCAGATTTTTGAATCTCTTGTCAGGGGTATCTGGTACTAAGCTGATGAAAGATCCACAGTGGACAACCACCTAGTTCTATTCATAGTGACAAAATTTCATTAGTGTATGGCAATGGAAACTGGTCAACAACGATGTTGTTGTTAAGGTGACGCAAATCAATACATTGGCCCTCATTTTGATATTGTGCGGACGGCCACCAACAGGTCGTTGTTGGCGGTCTGTCCAAAATCTAGGTCATTGATGCACCTCCGGATCACAATACCGGCGGTCAGAGCGATGATGTCGGGGGAAAGACTGCTGCCTCCGACAGGCTCATGGAGCCCATCGGTGAGGCCATTGGACTCTCATACCTACAATGGAGGCACTGCAATATGGATTAGAATGTCCCTTTCCGACTGCCTCATGGCAGTCTCACCGCCATCTAAAGGCAGCGGAAAAGGAACTTTGGGGGCTCCAAGCAGGGCCCCCAGCCCTGTGGGTCACTGCTAAGTGGCTGGGGGGCACCTGTGATGCCCCCCAACACATCCATGCACCGTGTGCCAGGCACTTCATGGTGCTGGCACACAGTGCATGGATGTTTGTAAAGTGCCTTTTTTTCTGCTGCTTGTGCTGCAGCCCTTTTCTGGGCTGCAACTGAAGCTGCAGTAGAAAAAGGCATTTCACGACCGCCTTCACAGAGGTTGTATCGTAATAGGGCAGGCAGGACCACCAACCCATTGTAAGACGGTCACCTGCCCAAACTGATGGTGGCTGGACTCTCGTCCCATCACCATCTCATTAGTCTAATTTTACCATTACCTCAGTGTGCCACCATCAAAGGACAAATCCAAGCAGACGACTCCACTGGTTCAATAATGTTTGCCTTCACTAACTTCTCTAATTCTCTTATGAACTCATCCCACAAAACAAATGGGTTGTTTCTAACTTTTTGTATTTTGGGAGACACAACATCATTTAAAACAATCTTGTGTTCAAAAACTTTTCATTTAAACAACAAAGACCTGACTTTAAAAGGGGTGGCATTGAATTTTTACAAAGGACTGGTACTGAGGGGTATCAAACTGATACATTTTTCAGTCTACGCCAATCCTAGGCACCCCCAACATTCAAAATTATTAAAAATAGATATAGTCAACCCACTCCACAAACATGTACACTTAAACACTAAGGGTACACACAAGACACTTCAAAAAGTGACACATCAATAAATTAGTGAAAGAGTGAGAAAGCACCTCACCTACACCAGGGGAGCTACTGGCAGGTTCTCACCAGCATACCCACGTATATCATCATTGGTTTGCTTTCTTACTGAAAAGACAGAATTTGTGTCATTTTGAGTAAGTTACTCAAAATGAGTAAGTTACTAATTTTGGTATTCACAGAAGGCACTAACTCATCAATGAGTAAGCACCTTCTGTGACTACCAAAATGAGGAAGTGCATTCTCTGAATACCAAAATGAGTAAGAGCTTACTGTGAATACCAACATGAGTAAGTGCATTCTATGAATACCAAAATGGTAGTAAGTTTAGGATTTTGTAGTTAGTTAGTTCTGTGAATCGGGCATGTGGTGTTTTAGGACACTTTGATGAGTAAGTGCCTTCTGTGAATACCAAAATAAGTAAGTTACTCAAAATGAGTAAGTTACTCAAAATGAGTAAGCTACTAATTTTGGTATTCACAGAAGGCACTTACTCATCAATGAGTAAGTGCCTTCTGTGAATACCAAAGTGAGTAAGTGCATTCTGTGAATACCAAAATGAGTAAGTGCATTCTGTGAATATCAAAATGGTAGTAAGTTTAGGATTTTGTAGTAAGTTAGTTCTGTGAATCGGGCTCCACCTGCATTACACTTAACTTTATTAGTGGGACAACCATTGAAGAAGGCTAAATATTATGAACCCCACATCAATAGCATCTAGGCTAACCTTTTCCTTACCCTTTCAAACTGATACCAGTACTTGCCTTGGTTGCATTAGCAGTAGTTTTTCTGCTCTGTGCAGATCTAATTTTATTAACTACATGAAAATTCTTCTCTTCCTCTTTTAACGCATTTGACTGACAAACGAGTAGAACTTTCAGCTTTGTGTAGGATAGTATACAAATAAATATCATCATTGACCCACTATTTCTCTTAAATTGCCGAATTACTGGCATGCATCCCTTGATCTCTGATAAGGTCCTCAAGCAAATTCCCAAACTTGCAATCCGTGGTAAGGTTTCTCAACTCACTCAAATTGTCAACAATCGACTTGTGTTTGTTTTGCTTCCTCTGAAGGAATATACAACTCGTTCTACTGATACATACTTTAGGTGCATAATAGCTATCCATATCCACAATGGCAGCATGAAATACATTAATATCTCCCACAACTTGTGATTTTATTAGAAAACTGCAAATAATTCTTAACTTCCAAATTGGCCAAAGGAATGTATCAGTATACATTTCTTATGGTCAGGAGACATACTCTATCCATATCAGTAGGGTCAATATAATTCATGAAATATTTATTCCATTCACTCCAGAACATTGGTGGATCAGTACCCGTAGACCAGAATGCTGTGGAGGACTCAATGAAATCTCTGATGACTCATGTTAAATTTGTTGTGGTATTGTTTTATAACTTAGCCAAAGTTTCTGTGAAGATTGCTCCCCCCATTCCAACTTTCCAATAGTGTATCAAAAATTGCAGAAGACACCAATATATAAATTGAGCACATGGTATCTCAGTAAACTGGGTTAGTATCCCTACCCATGAAAATTCAAAAAATGTCATCCTTTAATCAGCAAAGGCCGACACACGATCAATACTAGGTACTGCCCAAAATAGTGTAGACAACACCATACTTCCAACAAATGATACTGTAGGGGATCCAAAATGGCTGTTCTGTGCTCGAAGTTCAAAGTGAGGCTTGGAACTCACAAGCATCACGTAGTTTAAACTTGCAAGACACCGCTCACAAGAACAAGTGAGAGGCGTGAGCAAGAATTAACTGCCATCTGTGATCTGCACGCACAACCAAAGCAGTTACTCTGCACTTCCAGCCAAAAAAACAACAAATTCCCTGAGCAGGCATCTTCAAATATCAATGAAGGCATGCAGAAGCTACACTTAGGAATCCACAAGGATAAAAGATGTCATGTGTCCCAGTTAGGCCTAGAGGGAAACACTGCCATTTTTTACATGTACACGGGTGCCTTCCTAAAATTGGCCTCACTCTCACACAATGGCTTTTGACACACATTTGCAACGGTGAGAATACAGATAAGTTTCTAGGAAACTATACTTGCTTACAGACCAACTTTGCAAGAATACTGTCATGATACCGTGACACATCTGGTACAAGTTTAATACATACATTGTGCAAATGTGATTATTTGTTCCATGCATATAGCAACTGAGTTATCTATATCACGTAACCTCACCAAGATCTTGGTCCAAGGCAAGGATGCATTGTGTTATAAATAAACATCAGTTTCCGGGTGTTGGCAGAGGAACACCTTGCTGTCATTGGCAAAGTCTCTACATGCTGATGCTACAACCCAGCAGCCGGATGATATTTCGGTGAGCGGTGGCCATATCGTGACTATGATGGGGACCTACATCTTCCCCTTCTTGTTTCAGTGGTTGGGTCGTCCAGTACATGGTTTCTTGATAGAATACACACAAACACATGCCCTAGACACTTAGGTTAGGGGACGCATAGTAGGAGTGCACCCGATCTTTATATTGTTTCATATGCTTGCATATACATTGTTTTATCACTATGGTGACAGTTTCCATTCTGTTCTGTGTCCTAATACTTCTAATAACTTTCCTTTGATTCTGTCTATTGATCATTGCAGCACATATATTTTATACAAGAATCATGTTGGTTAAATAAATATTGAAAACATCCCAGTGTGTATTACTTGTATATTTCTTTAAGAGAAATAGAGCACTAGTGACTGAGCAAAAGGTTACTAGATTGGTTACTATAGTTCCTGGGGGATCAGGGTTGTCATGTTCAGCGGTTGCCACCTAGGGCTAAGGGGGCTTATGGTGGCACTGTGAGATAGCTGGCCTAAAGGATGATATAGCCTGAGGAGGTGCATGGAATCAGTCTGGCACAAGGCCAACGGTTATGCTGTCTACAAACTCGCAGTTCCTACCATAGGGTGGAAACTGCACAACAAGTAAAAGAATCACAGATCTTCACACTGATTGAAAAGCCACTGGGTGTTTGTCAGGCCTCCCCCTGCTCCCCACCTACACTCCAAAACCACCAATTTACCCCTGGTGTGGTGTTTAAAGAATGGTTCCAACACTTTTGGAAGTAAGTATACCGTATTGCTAGGTAAGGAGAGCAGCTCTGTACAATACCTATGTATCCCTCACTGCCAACAAATCTACCAGCTTGCATTCCATTATCACCTTCAGCGCGGCGCAGATTCCTGCGCTGTGCTGAACGTTCTAATGAGCCAACGGGCTCATGACGGAACGGTTCCGTCATGAGCGCAGGCCAACCGACCCTCATGACGGAACCGTTCCGTCAATAGCATCGAAGGGGTTAAATCAACATTGAATGCGAGCTATATAAACACCAACATAACAATTTCCAGTACAACTTGCAATACCTCAGCTATCACGGGAAAAGATTGTAATATGAGGTAAATTTCATGAACAGATTGTGCAATCAGGCATAAGCAGCAGGAAGTGGCTGTGACTTTTGTTTCATGCAACACAGTGCAGGAAGGCAACATGCTCCGCTGTGTACTGTGTCTACTAAGATATGCTGCACTTCTGCTCTCATCCAGTGCTGGCGTACTTATGCTGCCTAGCACCAATGCAGGCACCCTTGCACCATGGTGGAAGAATGCCTGTGTTAGAAGCAGGATTGTTTTTGCATGAACAGATCTCTTTCCACAAAAACTATTCTTAGAGGTATATTCTTCTTTCTAGGTATGCTGCAGAATGCGGAATGAAGAACTAACAAGGAGAAATAAATATAATTGTCCTTGTTACCTCTGTCAGATAGGTGCACCATTTTGGCACAAACCCAGGTTTAGAAGTCTTTGTAAATCTGAGTTTGTGTCAAAATACATGTTTTGATGCATGGGTATGCTCATGCTCCACCCATTTAATGCTTAACCGATGCAAAGTAATCATGTGCTATGCACTGTGTTGCATTACTTAAGATTTACTAAACCACAGACATCTACTTCATGTGTCTTAGTTCATGCTAAAATGGATTTTGCATCGGGGATTTGCCACAAAAGTGACTCTTCCCACAAGGCCAAATTTTAGCATTGTTTTCTGTGGTATGTAGTTACTCCTAATGAATGGCAGCAGAAAGCTGTAGCGTAACATTTAGGCACACACCAGGCAGTCTGTCAGCATTGAGCACTGCGACATTCAAGGCCCCAAGCGCAGGCAGCACAGTGCTATCTGAGCTCGAGAGGTTGGGAGGAAGGGGAGGGAGCAACACAGTTAGATGACAACTGTAGGGCTGCCTATGTAGCATCAGCACATACGGCCACAATCGCACGTTCCTTTGCTCCTGCTGCTGAGCTGAAGCCCACTGACCCCCCTGCTACATGCTATTGGGGGCTGGGAGTGAGTGTTTTATCAATGTAGTGCTGTTATGGTTGTATATTGTTGTATTTGAAGGACAAACAAAGGAAAGCAAGCTGTTCAGCTGATGGGCCAATAGGTGGTTGGGGGATGAAGGAGCAAGCAAAGAACAATGGATTCAAGGGGGCATATTATCAAGGGGGGCGATAGGCAATTTTCGCTGCTTTACCGGCCGTTTTCGGCCGCTAAGCGGCGAAAATTCTATCGCCCTATTATCAAGCTGTCGCTAACAGCAGTTAGCAACAGCTTTGAGGCGATAGCGAGCGGTTTGGGGCCCGCTTTGCATGTTAGCGATAATTATCGCTAATGACATGCAAAGTGGGCGTTCCCAACCCGTTAGCGACTGAAAGCAGTCGCTAACGTCGCTAACGCCTATTAGCAAGGCAGGCTTAGCGATGGCAATATTCGCGCTAAGCGGGAATATCGCCAAAAACTAACCCCTGCCCAGACCAGTTCTTAGCCATGTTATCCAATGGGAGGTGGATAACAAGGCTAAGAACATTTAGTCGCTAATGCGTGAATATCGCTGTATTCTCAGCGATATTCACGCTATCGCCGGAAAAATTATCGCTTTGGAGATAAACGTAGCTAATAGCACGTTATCTCAGCGATCATTTCCGGCGATGCTTAGCGATAAAAAAATCGTTGCTAAGCCTAGTTAGCGATAAATATCGCTAATTGTTGGT
Source organism: Lissotriton vulgaris (assembly GCF_964263255.1). Lineage (NCBI taxonomy): Eukaryota > Metazoa > Chordata > Amphibia > Caudata > Salamandridae > Lissotriton > Lissotriton vulgaris. Next base: position 1,130,926,110 of record NC_141689.1, on the reverse strand, counting down.
AATATGCCCCAAGATTTTGGGCAAGGTTGAGGGCCCTGTCCAAGAGTGGGCAGGCTTGACATTATGGCTAATATGGGTTTCGGTGTGAGGATCAGAAGGACCTATGGTATTTCGAAGGTTGTGTGCAAATCAGAAGTGATTGGGAGTTAGGATGCTGTGGGTTGGAATTACTAAGGGAAGAGGGGTTGGTTTAGAACCTTTTGTTAGCCCTGTTGACAGGGGCTCAGCTGAAGGGCAAGGTACTCTACTTGACAGCGGTAAATAAAGAAGCCTTTTGCACTCAAAGCAAGCTGTGATCACTTCCTCCCAACCACTTTATTTTCAGCTGCAGCACTGTAGAGGCATGCGCTGCCACTTTTCTTTAGGCCACTTAATCATTTTAAGTTTGCAGTCAAGCGTAGCTAATAAAAGTAAAGCAGGTGCTAAGGAGTTTGTGATCCATGGTTAGTGCACAGAGTTTGAAATTCCAAAACAGTGTGTGGAAGGGACAAGGGATTAAATATTTACAGGCAGAAACATGACGCTAAAGTGCATGGCAATATTGAGAGGGCAACATCATCATAAATAGAACCTATTTCAATTTATTTTTGTTGGGTTTTCAAGGAAAAGAACATTATAAATGATAATAACAATAATAATAATAACAATTATACTGACAATTATAATGAAATAGTAATAGAAAGCAAGGAAAAACTACAAAAGAAGAAGATAATGCCAAAAGGTTGCAAATTAAGTGACAGTTGGAATTGCGGTTTTGTTAGAGATACAGGTGCATTTCCAAAAGTACCCCAAGTGCATCCTAGCCTAATTCCACCTCAAATATAAATATTGAGAGGGTCGGAGATGACCTGATCAGGTTTGCAATTTGCAGCTATTTGTATGCATTATGTTTGGAAAAGAATTGTAAGCAACGCACAAAACAGTTTCCTTTCACTAAATGGTTTTGTTTTTACCTAACTCCTTAAAGACGTTTTGCTTGTGGAATTATTTGCTTACCCTTCTTTCCTGGGTACATTCTTCTTTTTCTTTGCCCCTCTTGCCACCTTTGTCTGTTTTTTCTGGTGCATTTAGTTTCTCTGTGTTCACTGTGACGTTTTTTTTTTCTCTGCTGGTGGTACACTTTTTCTTTCTCTCTCTGTCCTTTGCATTGGCTTCTATTCATGTCCATCGTTTATTTGTATTTTTTTCTTTGCAGATTGACATTATTTTTCCTCTTTCATCCAAGGATCCCAATTTTCTTCTTTTTCTTTGTTGTGTCGTTTTCTCTTTTTCAGCGCGGTCCGTTTTAGTCTTGGTTACATACACTTTTAGTTGTCTGAGGCAGGCTTCCTGTTACTAATACTTCACATATAATAGAGGGGACTTTTGAGCAGCTACTTTCTCAATTGGACAGCTTTGTTGTCTATCTCATGTCTTTGCTGTTGATGCATCTGTCTTCCTTCCTATTTTTCGTATATGAACTACCAAGTAGATTTTCATTCTGACAGTGTTCTAAATAAATTAGTTATATTCTTCCCCTACAGATACTGAGAGAGCACACAGGTCACCTGGCTCGGTTTTACCATACTCACCTGGGCCCATAAAACAACACAAATTATACTTGTGAGTTTAATCAGGTAACCTGTGCGCTTACTGTAATCAGTGATTTATGAATTTCATTTAGGACCTATACCATTGACTTACCAATCCTTGTAGTCGGTACCTAAACTCCTAAGGGATCAAGGGTGTTAGAATAATGGGAAAATAACATTTGCACTCATATAATAACCACAGACTCTGGAAGTTTTTAAATCTTTATCTAAGTTTCTTAAATGGTCATGATCCAAAGATTAAACACCAACAGACTTTCAATTATGAAGATCAGAACCAATATGTAACTATGCAAAAGATGTATTAAACTGTTTTCGAACATTTAGCAGTAAGGGAGGGTAAAGAGAAGGAACATGATATGTGATCAAACGATTTTGGGCATTTAACAAAAGGGAGAGTAAGGAAAAAAGAAATAGGTAATCAAAACTGTCTCAAGATATCAACAATAGGGAGGGTAAGAAAGGGAACATATGTCAAACTTTTAACGATAGGAAGGGTAAAGAGAAGGAAATAATACAATGACGAACCCACACGGATTTATAATTACCTAGAATGGTGTGAAGACCAAACCCTGGCCACGGGCTGGACAAAGGACAGAATCGCGAAAATGCAGGCGCCAGCAAGGCAAGCAGGTGCAGACCAGAATTCAGGACAGGTAAAGCCAAATTGGATCAGGACAGGACCACCAAAGGTTTAGACAGGCACCTGCAGTTAAATTGCAACGCCTGCGCTACTCCCTCTCTGCAGCTAACAGCCAGAACCCCGATAGGGTTATCGATTTTCCCGACAAAGTGCTTTGCCAGCACTTCAGCTCCCGGAACCCTGATTGGGTCAGCAAATCTTCTGACAGAGTGCTCCGCAGCCCTCTGTTCTTGGTCACCTATTGAGTGCGTTGAGTCAGTGACAGGTCAGCTATTCGGACAAGTCGGACAGTCTAACTAGCTAAGCCGACCCTAGTTATACTATTTTTCAGGTCAGTGTACCACCTCTCAATTTTGCAAGTGTAAGGATCCCCAATATTGATTGGACAAAAGAATGAGGAGAGGTCATCACACCATACCAAAATGACACTTTCTCTTTTGAATATTAATGTTAGCGTTCCCGCCCATCATTTTATTTTCTCAGGTATGTTTTATTCCACCCGACAATGAATGTTCCAATATTGGTTACAATTTAGTTCATAAGAGAATTCTGCTTCCTCCGTAGAGTTCAGGAGGTGAGGTTCCCAGGCGCATCTTGGTCAAGACTGTCCCTGGCACTCATTCAATGCCATGACTCAATGGTTTTTAAGTCTATGGTGTGCAGGCTCAAAGGTTTCAATATGGAGTGCAGTGGATTTCAAAATGGAGTCACAGATACATTTCAGGCCCAAACATGAGCTGATAGTAAAGCAGAATAAAACAGTTTTAGAACAAAGAATAAATGAATGCACTGTATACCACTTATCTCTACTCTATTCCCATTACTTTATATTTAACTATTGTGTTAGTGTTAAGCAGAATGAACAGCTTAGCAAAAAAGCAGCAGTGCAAGCTTCATTCATGCTGTAACACAGTGCAGCCATCTTAGTACTAGTGCGCAGAAGCAAAAGTTTCCCTCCAAGGGAAAGATACGTCATGTCACGTGAGTGTGACAGACGCATGCGCAGTAAGATATCCCGCGTAGCAGCAGCCATATTATTGCAAGCGGATTAACATTAGGAAAAGCACATATGCAAGCTTCCCTCAGGTGTCGTGTAATGCGATATTAATAATACAAACATGTTGATTAGTACATTAACGTTATGTCGAGAGGACTGAATTCAAGCAAGTCGCGTTACATGCAAATCCTTGCTCCATCAATCCCCTCTTTGATGATATTTATATCATCACCAATTAATGAAACAGATGCCAACTTTTCACATCTCACCCAGCTCAATTTCTTCAAACTTTCTATTTTCTTTCTTTTCATTGTTTGTGTGAAAGTTTTTCACTTTCTTGTATATATTTCCATTCAACTCCTCTAATTCAAGTTCATCAATATTTCTCTTTTTCCCTTTCTTATTCACTGTATATGTCTTTTTGTGCTTCCGACATTTGCAACAAATTATTAACCCTAAAACCAGTAAACGTATTCCCACCATTGGTATCAGTATTCTACCTACAAAACTTTTTCCTACATTAGAAAGTCAACTACCTATAGAGGAGAGACCATCAGTAAGTCTCTTCCATACACTATCAACCTCCAGTGGTTTGAGCTCTTTTTCCAAATGTGTAATATTTCTTACATACCCTTTAATTTCAACACTTTTTTTAGGTATGTAAGTGCAACAATGTTGCGCTTTCAACATTCTACAGATTCCGCCCTCTTTTGCTAATAATGTATCAAGAGGGAATCGATTTTGTAAAACCATTGATCTGATCGCAACCAATTCGGTATTGACCATTACCAATCCTCCAGCAGTGTCATTTGATAACCGATCCACTACTGTTGACAATTTGCACATTCTTTGCGTATTCAGAGCCACTCCCACTGTAGGTATCAATGCACTAAATATATCACCTACTATTTCTCCAAAACTAGCTCTTTTGCTACGTATTAATCCATTAGTTTCTTCTTTGTTTCCAGTGATTTTATTTACATGGTATATCTTTGGGAATACTATTCCAAAATAACAGCTCCCATACCAGTGATCTGGCAATTTAGAGCCGCTGGGCCCATTGAATGATGTGGAAACGGGCTATAATCACTTCTGCACTTGGATCTCCAGGGCCTTGGACTCTCTGATTCCTATTGTTTCGAGTAAAGTCAGTACTAGAGAGTCGAGCCCCTGGTATGACAGTGCACTACGTGCCTTGAAGGGTATATGTAGACGGGCGGAAAGAGCCTGGCGGAAGTCTTATGGGGCTGATTTGAAAGTCGCATATGTTACCTCCGTCAAGATCTACCACCGGGCCATTTGTCGAGCCCGTGCGGCATTTTACGCCACTGAATTTCGAAATAGCTCAAACCCGTCCAAGCCCATATTCAAGGCCGTGAAAGATCTCCTGGCGAAGAGGACTTCCTCTGCGGCCGTGGGGTCTATCTCCCACTGTGAGTCCCTGGCCTCTTTCTTCTTGGGAAAGGTCCAGGCTATTTACTGGGCCTTCCCTGGTACGGGGACTGACCTGGGAGTCTCAGAGGGGGCTCAAAGTCACCTTACCCTGCATTCTTTTGCCCCTCTACTTCTGGAGGGGTTTGACAAACTTGCCTCGCAGGTTAAATCTGGCTCTCCGTCGGATCCAGTAAGACCCGCTCTTTTTAGAGAACAGGCCTTTCTGGGACGCTCTGCAATACGTTCCCTAGTCAATCTCTCACTGGATTCGGGTGTGGTTCCAACTAAATGGAAGCAGGCGGTGGTTTCGCCAATCATCAAGAAGCCTACTCTGGACCCCTCGAAGCCCGAAAGTTATCGCCCCATTTCATTGCTACCCTGGCCGGTGAAGATAACGGAGGCTCATGTCAATCTGGCTCTGTCAGAACATCTTGTCCGGACCAATGCCCTAGACCCCACGCAGAATGGTTTCCGTGCTGGGCACAGCACGGAAACTGCCCTCCTCGTGATGGTAGAGCATCTACGAGCGGTGTTGGATGCTGGTCAGACGGCGGCGCTGGTTTTATTAGACCTCAGCGCCGCCTTTGACACGGTTTCCCACAGCATCCTTTTGCACCGGTTAGAGGAGATTGGCGTTGGGGGTCAGGCCTTGCATTGGTTCCGCTCCTTCCTTGACAATCGTTCTTTCTGTGTGGCCATCTCTCCCTTCAAGTCCAAATTCCAGCCGCTGGCCATGGGGGTTCCGCAGGGATCCTCGCTGAGTCCCACGTTATTCAACCTGTACGTGAGACCGCTGGCTGAGGTCGCTAGGCAGTGGGGCCTGACCCTGGTCTCATACGCCGACGATACTCAGCTGGCGGTTACTCTCAGCGGGGATGCGGAACAAGATGCCCCCAGGTTTCAGAATGGACTGAAGGCGGTGGCCAGCTGGTTGACGGCGAACTGTCTCCAGCTTAATGCCTCCAAGACAGAGATCATGATTGTCGGGAAGAGAGTGGAACTATGGGGTGACCAATGGTGGCCGTCAGAGTTGGGACCGACTCCGACTCCGTTGTCGGAGTTAAAAAACCTGGGAGTCTGGCTGGATGCTGGTCTCACTTTCGTTGGCCACACCAAGAAAACAGCAGCGTGCTGTTTCGGCCTCCTTCGGGGCCTAAGACCGGTCCTTAAATTTTTCGATGCCCCAACCAGGCAGCTGGTAATCCAGGCCACTGTCATCTCTTGCCTGGATTACGCCAGCTCTCTCCTGGTGGGGGCCAATCTGGCAGAAATCACCCGCTTACAACGGGTACAAAATGCTGCGGCTAGAGCGATAGTCGGCCTGCCCAGATCTTGTCCTGTTTCAAACGTCATCCGCTCCTTGCACTGGCTCCCAGTGAGGAAGCGAATCCATTTTAAGGTCCTTTGTCTGACCTTTAAAATCTTGAAGGGAATCGGCCCCCAGATCAAGTCTAGCTTCCTGTCATTTTATGTTCCTACACGCACTCTGCGTTCCCAGGGCCAGGCTCTCGCCGTGGTCCCTAGATTCAGGCTCTGTCGTGCAGGTGGACGCTCCTTTAGTGTCAAAGCTGCAACCATCTGGAATTCTCTACCGGTTGAAATCCGCCTGCTGGAGGATCTAATGCTTTTTCGGAACGCTATTAAAACATTCTTGTTTTAGTCATTCTTTTTAGTGGTCTTTCTCTGTTCTGTTCTTGTTATGCTATGTCCTACCTTGTCACTGCGCCAGGACGCTCCTTCGCTGGAGCAGCTGTGCGCATAACAAATACCGATAACATAACATAACATAACATAACATAACATAACATAACATAACATAACATAACATAACATAACATTTGTAATAAGCCTTGTTTCCGCAAATAAAATAGATTCCAGGAAACACAGGTTCAGTTCCATCTTTGAAACCCCAACCCCCAATTACCTTACAATTGTGTTCACATTCACTGGAACCAATGAATATATTGTTATAATAACTTTTTCTTTCTCTATGGAGACAGAGTTTCCCTTTCTTTTTGAAATCCAGCAACATAGCAGCATGAGTCTTGCCATTTGGGGTGAACCCTGTGTTTTCAGCCCATTTAGGAATTAATGATTCTTATCATTGGCTTTTCTTTGGAAATTCTCTCTCCTTTTCTCAACCATAGTCAAAAATATTTTATATTTTTCATGTAATAAGCATGTTAAATTATTCTTGTGTGCTTCAGCTATATCTATTTTACCTATTGTTAGAAAATATTCACCCATATAACGTGTTACATCACTCTTAGTATGTACAGGATTCAGGTTACTACCTATAGGAAGTTCAGAAAATATCACATCTGAATTAGAATAGTAATAAGGCAAAGGTCCTTTCCTATAGAATAAGCTAGCTAAAATACTACATGAAATTCCATATGTTAGTGGTAAATGGTGGTAAGTTACACCTTCAGCTACCGAAGTAGGTAACTTCATACAGACATAGCAATCTTCTATTTCCTTAGCTTCTACAGAGTGTACTAATAGGTTTGCAAATACATTTAAATGAGTTCTATCTTTAATTCCAGTATAATGTAGTCCTTCCTCATCTGATGCTTCTAAATCTGCCTTCTGTTGTTTAATGCTAAGTGCTTTCTCGTGTGTATCTATTCATCTAGGTGTATCTATCGTTTGTGGCTCATTAGTAGCATTCTTCATGTCTCTACTCATTATTTAAGGAATAGCTATTGTCAATCCTAACCATACTATGAGTACTATCACTATACTACATGTGCATATTCTGCAGCATGTTTTTAAACAGTTTCTTTTTGGTCTTCCATTAACAGTACGATCAGCCATTTCTGACCAAAGAGACTTAACCCCTCTTTGGAGCTTTTACACAGTCTTTTAGCCTGTGAAATTTTTCAAGTGGGTCTCACTTCTCCGTCAGTCTGATCAGCAATCAGTTCGTCATCACTTTTGTCGCTTATTTCTAAGTTTTCGAAATCTTCAAGAACGAAGTAAGTCCATTCAGAGCATCTGAAATTATTATTCGGCCTTTTCAGTCATGGACTTCTCCTTCTTGGTTGTATTACAGATTGTTCAGCTTGACTAGTTATTTCATTTACTTGTTCTGGCTCTTCATTTATTGTCTTTAGATGAAGTCTCAATCTTTTGACAAACCTAGGCCACTTGTCTCCTTTTCTGAGTCTTTTATCTGGCACTGTACTCTTGCCTTTTTCCAATGCTCTTTTATTTTCATTCAGTTGTGGCACATCTATTTCAATGCTGTCTTCTATATCCCTCTCTATCTGACTCGGTCCAGGTCTTATTTCTGTTTCTTCTGCCTGGTTACTAATCTGGACTTGTTCAGGTATCTGCTGAATTTGACTTTGATTTGATACACCTTCTTCTTTCCGAACACGTTTTTCTACTCCTATCTGGTCCTGCTCAAGCTCTTCGAACCCTTGATTTTCTTCTGCTCAAGCTTCCGCCCTATTACCTATCTGTCCCTCCTCAGAGTCTGGAGCTGTGACAGATTTTTAAAATGTCCGAGTATATCGATTTTCCCTTATCTGATCCTCCTCAAGATTACCATTGGCTTGAATTTCTGTAATCTGAGTCCGTTCTTCTAGACCTATCTCATCCTCACTATCACTCTGACTGTCTAGATAGGTTTGACTTCTGGTTCTCACGTATTCTGCAGCTATCTCAACTACTGGAATCCAGTCATCTTGACTGGTGCTCGGCTGTTCCTCTTCAGCTACTTCAGTATCGATATCTTGAGATCCCTCAGCTGCACAACCTTCAGCTTCAGTTTCATCAGGTTCAGTCACTCTTTTTGTATGACTGGCAAGGATCCAGTATGGAACTCCTTCGCACTTTACAGCTGTGGTGGTAACCAAAATCACTTGACATGGTTTTCCCCACCTTGGTGCAAGGCAAGGTTTTCGAGTATGTTTCTTTAGCACTACCCAGTCACCTGGGTTCAGGTCATGTGCTGGAGTTGCTTGTCTGGCGACAGCGTCTTCCCCAACCTGGTGAGAGATAGAACACACTTGGTCGGCCAGTTCTTTGCAGTACTCCAGTACTAAATCATCAGATATATTTATCAGCTTGTGTCCTAGCACCCATGCTTTCCTCATTGCTCTTCCAATTAATATTTCATGAGGACTCAAGCCTGTGTTCCAATCTGAAATATGTCTGAGTCCCATCGAAATAAGAGATAAAGCATCTGACCACTCTAATCCGGTAGACTCATACATCTTTCCCAATCTTACTTGATTGTGCCATTCAGTTGTTCTACCACTCCAGAAGCCTCTGGGAGGTATGCACAGTGCAGCTTTTGCTTTACGTTGAATGCTTCACGGATTAGACTAATTTTTTCACTATTAAAATGTTTTCCTCGGTCTGATTCAATTGTTACTGGAAAACCGAACCTCGGGATTAGTTGTCTGAGTAGGAGTTTGGCTACAGTGATGCTATCATTCCTACGTGTGGGGTAAGCTTTCACCCATTTTGAAAATTGGCAGACAATGACAAGAATATATTTTAGTCCTCGATAAGGGGGTAACTGAATGAAATCAATTTTCAATCATATGAAAGGACCCTCTGCCTTCCCAATCCTTCCTGGTAATACTACAGTTTTCTTTCCAGGATTCATCTGTTGACAAATTAAACATCTATGGCAAAGTGCTTCTGCTATGTTCCTGAATTTCGCATTGAACCATGACTGTCTGAACAGACGTATCATGGCATCTCTTCCCAAATGAGAATCACCGTGGAACATCCTAGCCATAGGAGCAAGCAAACAGTCTGGTAACACAGGCCTACCATCAAGGTAAACAATGACACCATCTTCAACCCTTCTCTGACAACCTATCTTTCTCCACTCTTCCTTTTCTTTTGGTTCTGCTTCATTTTGCAAGTCCCTCACTTCTTCCCACGTTCTCACACCTTCAAGCAACATAAGTTGGCACCTGTTTTCAATTTTCATGTTTACAGCCATTCTAAATTTGGCACAATGTTGGGCTAACTGGTCAGCATATTGATTACCAGCTGCACTTTGTCATTTCCAGATTTGTGAGCAGCACACTTGACCACAGCCACTTCTGTTGGCAATTGGATTGCTTCAAGTAAATCCTTTACATAATGAACATTTTAATAGGAGTACCTGAAGAAGTCAGAAACTCCCTTTGCATCCATAATTGGCCATAGTCGTGCACAACCCCGTAACCATACTGGCTATCAGTTTATATGGTTACTTTCCAACTTTTCCCAAATTTGCAGGCTTTTGTCAATGCAATCAATTGGGCTACTTGTGCAGACTTTACTCCAGGTAAATAGGATGCTTCAATTGGACCCCCAACGGGCACACTGCATAGGAAGCATTCAAACCTCCTTCCTCATGTCTCGTACATGAACCATCTACAAATAGCTCATATTCGGAATCAATAAATGGCTCTTCTCTTATGTCTGGACGCGGTTTTGTACTGTATTCAGTCAAGTCGATACAATCATGGTCGACTTCTCCCTTCACTTCTGCAAAGTGTGAATTAGGTAGCAGTATTGCTGGGTCCAAAATATTACACCTAGCAATGGTTACATTCCCTGCACCTACAAGGATTCGCTCATACTTAGTCAGCCGACTAGGAGTGAGATACTGGGTCTTGGTCCGGGATAACAAAATCACAACTGCATTTGGAACATACACTGTCACAGGATGTCCCATAATAATGGACTCACTTTGCTCAAGGCTCATGCAGGCTGCAGCTACTGCTTTCAGACATCCAGGCAATGCAGATGCCACTGGATTTAGTGTGGAAGAAAAATATGCCACAGGACGTCTCATCAGACCATGAGTCTGGGTCAAAACTGAAAGTGCACAATTATCTTGTGTATCACAGAATAGTGCAAAATCTTTAGAATAGTCAGGCATCCCTGATGCTGGAACTGTACACAGACATTCTCGTAATTTCAAAAAAGCAGTCATTCTTTCATCATCCCATTCTACTGGGTCTTTTGCTCTTTTCTTTGTCATCTGTATCAACGGTTTTGCTAGGACAGCAAATCCCACAATCCATTGCCTGCAGTAACCTACTACTCCAAGAAACATTCTGATCTCTTTCTGAGTTTGTGGTAAATTCATGTTTTTGATTATTCCGATTCTTTCTGAGGTAACCCTTCTGACACCTCTTTTTATCTGGTGCCCCAGATATTTCACTGACATAGTACAGAATTGCAATTTCTCAGGTGACACTTTATGCACTCTTTATGCACCCAAATGATTCAGTAAAGCAATGGTATCAACAACACAGTCATTTCGAGTTTTAGACGCCACCAATAGGTCGTCAATATACTGGACCAGGACTGACTGTCCAGGCAGCACCAAAGACTCAAGGCACTTTTTCAGAATCTGATTCAAAATCGATGGACTCTCTGTATACCCCTGAGGAACGCAGTTCCAGGCGTACACATGACGTCGAATTCAAAAGAAAAAATAAATTTGCTATCTGGGTGCAATGGAATCGAAAAATGCGTGACACAAATCTATCACGGTAAACCATCCAACCTCCCACGGTATCTGATACAGAATCACTGCAGGATTTGGCACAACTGGACAGCATGGGACAACAATTTTATTAATCTTGTGAAGGTCTTGTACGACCCTATACTTGCCACTCGGTTTCTTTATTCCAATTATTTGTGAATTACATGGACTGCTCATTATTTCTTGTAAAATGCCTGCTTCAACCAAACGCTTTATTTCTGCTGCAACACCTGCTTTTATTTCTGGGCTCATTTTGGACTGTCGAGTATTTGGGTAAACTACACTTTCTTTTACTGTCACTTTAATTGGATCGACATTTGTCATTAATCCTACATCTTTTCCGGTAAAATCCCATACATCAGGATTTACAGTCTGTTGCAATTCTTCTGGTAAGTCTACTATAGTTAACTTTTTATTCTCTTTTTCTTGTTTTGCTAACATTAATTTATAAACTCCGTCTTCATCTGGGGTTTGAATTTCAACACCACTCGGGGTGCAAAAGATGGTGCAATTCATTTTGCACAACAAGTCTCTACCTAACAGGTTCACTGGACTTGAATCACAGACAACAAATCTATGCATTTCTTTAAAATTGCCTATTCTAACTTCCATTGGTTCTGTGACTGGGGGACTAATTTGTTTATTAGAAACGCCCACTACTTGGATCGCTTCTCCCAAGAGGGGTAGATTTGGAACGTCTGCTGTTCTCACAGTAGAACGGGTAGCACCAGTGTCCAATAGATAGATTACATCATTTCCTTCAATCTTTCCTTCAATGTATGGACCTGACTGATCTACCTGCAAGGAGGCGCCAAGTACGCACTCCTCGTCCTCCCCTCTCAGGCACCGTCAGTATGTGTCCTCACTGAAAAATGTATCACTCAAAAGAAATTGTGCTATTGCTGTGTTTCTCCTTTCACTTCCCTCCCAATTTGGGGAATCCACACTCTGATGTGCTTTGCTCGTAAAATTTTGCATAGGTGCAAGGGCTAACTGGTTTTGTATTACCTGCTGCTGTTGCTTCCGTGGCACCTCATTCTGCGTCTGTGAATCCAAATCATTTTTTGGCATGTTAACATTTTGCACTGCCTTACACTCGTTCTTCCAGTGCCCCAACTTTCCGCACCTGTGACAAGGCAACTTAGTTTTTGCTTCCTCTCTATTGAATTTTCCCCTTGGCTTACCCCATTACCATCACCCTGATTCTGGTTATTGTTTACTTGGCTCAATTGAGGCTCTTGTTGCTCTGCTAATTTCACTTGTGCCCACATTACTTTTTCCTTTAACTCTTTTCGGTTATTATCGAATTCATCTTCACAATATTTTGCATATTTAAGGATTTCATCAATCGGCTTGGCCTGCCAACAAATGTTATGGTCCTTAATCCATTGCTAAATTTCTAGCCTTAATCCTGACACAAACCGATGGATGAAATGCGTCATGTCCTTCATATCAATATTGTCTAGACCACTATACTGTTTAAATACTTGTAACAGGCGTTCATAATATGCATGCACGGATTCATCTTTATTCTGAGTAGTTCTATCTATCCTAGTCCAATCTGTCTCTTTTGCAGGCACCTTCCCTTTGAGGTAGAGTATTACCTGGTTGTACTTCTTCATAGCTTCATCAGAAGGTGCCCCTGTCTTTGGGTATCTAGGGTACTCATCGCAAGGCCAATCAATAGCAATTTTACATTCTGTCCACAAATCTACAGGAACAACTATGTCAAATAATCCATCTAAATCTTTCAAAAGACCTTTACAAATCTCTCGACTTGTCTGTACCATTCTACTGGTTTTTCTCGAAGTTTGGGGAAATCATTTGTAAATGACAAAATATCCTGTCGGGACCATGGGACATGTACATAACCTCCTCCTGGTACCTCTATCATGGGACATAACCTTTCCACCTTTTCTGTTTCTTTTAATACATATTCAGAAACAGTTTGTTTTGATCGAGCCTCTTCCTTTTTCTTTGTACATCTTGTTTTCCATTTTTCTAGGTCACCCCATTTCTGCAATAATGAAATCAGCTCCTTGATTTGTACTTTTCTACCTGACACATTCATATTTTCCAAGTCTTTGTCAGAAAATTCAGCTCAATATGGTTTCTGTAATACTTTAGATTTGACAATGCCAATTCCCATGTTAGCTGCCATGTCCATTAACTTTTCACGAAACACTCTTGTATTTCTAGTAATAGTTTTGCATATGAATAATAATTCATCTCCACTGAATGTATTTAATCTGTCCATTCCCACATTTCCAGCCATCATTTCTTCTAATCCGACTCTTAATTTAAATATATCCAATACTTTGGTTGTGATTTTGGCTTCTCTATTTCTCGTGTCCATCTCTCTATTTCTTCTGGGGTTAGTACTGTGGCATTTCTTGTACCTGAGGATGTCTCCATTTGTACTTCTCTCAAATTTACAGGAGTGGGTTTTCGGACCGAGTCACCCACTGGTTCTCTTATGGGCAAATCCATCAGGGAAATCACTGACTCACATTCACTTGCTTGATCATCAACTATTAAGGGTTCTTTTCTAGACTGAACTGCAGGTGTAGTCAGAACGGGGGTTTTAGGGCTAGCTTGCTTATCTTCGTACAAAGGAACAACTGGGCCAATAGTTACCGGAATTGTTAGGGCTTCAGGACTTGTATTTAACTGGGAAATTTTCTGAATCAACTCACTTCTCTGTCTATTCAATGCTTATCTTTCCCTGTCCTGTAGCACTTATTCGCATGAAGTCTCATGTACCACTTGCAGAATCAAAGGTGGTTTAAAAAACGGAGCATTTGGATTTACTGTACTTGGTTCCTCATTATAAGGTGGTGGATTTTTCAATAACAAATCCTCCAAATAATCATCATCTGACTCACCACTAGTCATTAAATGTTTCGTTTTCTCATTCTTTTTACTTCCAATGGATTTTTCTAAAGTTAATACAGGATACAATCCTTCCACTAACATAGACTGTCTACATTGTTTCATTAATTTATCTCTTGTATCTTTTGGAAATCTTTCATGCTTGTGGTGCCCTTAGAAGAGGCAGTGGTACCACCTAGCATTTCTTAATGTTGTGGGGCTGCTGCATGGAGTGCAGCAGCCACACAACAACATGAAAAAAGCAGTTAATCTCCTGAGTTATTAAATCAATAACACCAGGAGAACTTACCATATTTTTTAAAGCACTCTGTGCTGGGGCTCTCTGCTTTTAAGCTAGAGAGCAAGGTTGTCTTGTGGCTTTTTTTATGATTGCATTTTGTGGTCTAAAAATGTTAGAAGAAAGACTTGGAGACATGTCGGTTGTATAAAAAAAACAAGATGCCTGAGTCTTTCTTTTAAAAAATTTTAGCCCACAAAATTCAATCATTGAAACAATGTTAAAAGAAAGACTAACAGACATGTTGATTGCTTTTTTATTTAAACATTTTTGTAATAATCACTATTATAAAACTTTGCACTGTGTGAATTTCTTGAGCATATATTTGATTAAAATTGTGGTGATTTTTGAAGAAGGATGAAATATCTGCTTTATCTATAGTGATACACTCACCCCTTGATAAAGCCAATAGGACCCCCTTTTAATGTTTTGGTGTTCTCACTCTTTGAGAAAGTCAGTAAGTCTACCTGAATGCGGCCAGGCCCACGTCCAACTCTATGCTGTGCACAGCCGAAGGCAGGAGACCATGCGTGATGCGGGGTTAGCTGCCCACTTAGAGTTGAACGCAGTACCTGGAAGCAGGCCAATCCATGTGACCAACCCCAGGAGTGGTGCAGTTTGGCTTTACGATTGGTAATAAAATATTACATTATATTAAACAAAGGCCAGAATTTCACTGAAAAAAACAAAGATTAAAGTGACTTGATAGCTAGGAATTGTAATTATATCTTACTTTACATTAAAAACAAACTTAGAAATTCACAAAAAATACAAAGGTTAAAGTAACAATATTTTTGCGTCAAAATCACAGACATTCTCCAGATATACTTATCTCAACTAACTATGACACATGCCCTCACCATGCACTGCTGCTTACCCCATATATTATATGACTCATGACATGATCTGTGACATCATGTGTAGTATGCAAATGACACACGATTGATGGACGGAATGCAGAACAAATCAAAACATTCACCCCCAGTCAAGAGATCTGGGTTAAATCCATCATTCCTTTGCTCACCATGCCACCCCAGTTTAGACCTGGCCATATGCAAATAATTCTTGACCCTGTGCGTCATGGGAACAGTCCAGCCCAAACTGCAAAGCAAGGTCCTCCCTGGACCAGAAACACGCATTCCAAGGACCGGTTTCGAAGTTTCACCCCTTTTCAGCCAGGATTGCTTGATTCCAGTGGCACTGTAAGCCCAGGAGCCACGTCTGGGCATACCTGGCGCACTTAGGGCGAGAAAGCAAAAGACACACAACTGATGGACCGAATACAGAACAAATCAAAACATTCACCCCCAGTCAAGAGATATGGGTTAAATCCATCATTCTTTTGCTCACCATGCCACCCCAGTTTAGACCTAGCCATAAGCAAATCAGTCTTGACCCTGTGCCTCATGGGAACAGTCCAGCCCGAACTGCCAGGCCAGGTCCTCCCTGGACCAGAAACAAGCATCCTAGGACCAGTTTCGGGGTTTCACCCCTCTTCAGCCAGGGTAGCTTGATTCCAGTGGCACAGTGAGCCCAGGACCCACGTCTGGGCATACCTGGCGCACTTAGGGCAAGAAATCAAAAGGCAAACAATTGATGGATGGAAGCAGAACAAATCAAAACATTCCCCCCCAGTCAAGAGATCTGGGTTAAATCCATTATTCTTTTGCTCACCATGCCACCCCAGTTTAGACCTGGCCATATGCAAATCAGTCTTGATCCTGTGCCTCATGGGAACAGTCCAGCCCGAACTGCCAAGCCAGGTCCTCCCTGGACCAGAAACAAGCATCCTAGGACCAGTTTCCGGCTGGCGCAGTGGGCAAACGAATGATAGATTTAACCCAGATCCCTTGCTCACTGTGCCACTGGATTCAAGCTAGCCTGGCTGAAGAAGGGTAACATACCCTGAAACGGTTCCCAGGATGCTTGTTTCCGGTCTAGGGAGGGCCTGGTCTGGCAGTTCAGTCTGGACTGTTCCCATGGGGAACAGGGTCAAGACTGATTTCACTTTCACTTTCAAAAATCTTTATTTCGATCACAGATCATAAAAGATGCAAGACATATATACAATTAAAAACTTATTAAACATAGTGTGATCCGATATTAAAATATTTTAGTTTAAATATCAGGAAAAACAATAAAGGGAAATCACTTTGGTGGGGTCCGTTATGCCAGTCTTTTCATCACTCGGCTGCGGATAAACCACAGTGAAGTTAGAAATTTTGAGAGTGCCAAAACTACTGGGGGAGAGAGGTCTGATTTTAAAACCCTGTAGGCGGTTTGATGAGATCTAAATCCCAAGTTCCTGAGTAGTGGGACTAGCCAGTATTTCCTGCTCCGCTCATAGCCCTTGCAGAAGAAAACCACGTGCAGTTCATCCTCCTTCGGGTGTGCACACATTGGGCAAGATGGTACGGTGGAGCACGATGTCCAGGACGCTGTAAACGAAGCTAGAGGAAGGCATCCATAGTGCCATTGAAGAAACAGTTTCCTCGTTAGTGGGGGGGAGATCTCGTCTAAAGTTTTTTCGAGGCAGTAGGTATCCTTCACTTTCAGGAATAAGCTTGTCAGGGACCCCTCTCGAATATCATTGGTGGCTCTGGTGAGCATCAAAGCGTAGTATGCACTCGCGAGTAACTTTTTTGGAAGCTTGGTGCATGAGTTAGACGGGTCTGTCCATAGTTCCGGGAAGCCCATTTCCTCGAACCTTCCCTTGACGTATGTCAGCCAAGGAATCCTCTTTATATTCCGTAGTTCCAGGAATTCCTGTAATTCCTCTCTATAGGATACAAGGTCTGGGCTAGACCACAGACGCCTCCAGAATGTTAGAGGTTTAAGACCTAGCTCCTCTGTTATTGGTTTGATTCCCAGGTCTAGTCTGAGGGGTAATAATGGAGTACTCTGGGGGAGGGCAGCTACCTGTCTCAGGAATTTATTTTCAGTAGACTGAAGCTTAGAATATTGAGTGTGACCCCACAGCTCGCCCCCATATATAACCCCTGCCCTAGCTTGTGTTTTGTATATGTGAATAATTGGGGTAAGTGGTCGGTAGCGTGATTTGTTTGCCAGGCGCAAAGTGCCACCCGCCAACTGAGCCAGTTTGATGGTCACTTTGGCCTGGTGCGACGTCCAAGTTAGATGTTCGTTTATGGTAATCCCCAAGTATTCAATGTTATGCACCCGTTCTAGTTGGACTGTGCCAAGCTTGGGAGGGGCTCGGTTTCGCGGGTTGGGATTTAGAATCATGAATTTAGTTTTTTGGGGATTAACTTCCAATCCCTGGTCAGAGCAGAAGTCTAAGAACCCATCCAAAATACGTTGAATCCCCATTGGGGATTTAGACAGCAACAGGGTGTCATCTGCAAACATGATTGCTGGCACCCTGTTGCCAGTCAGCTTTGGGGCATCGGAATTGGGAATCCTGTTTAGGTGGGTGACAACCCCGTTCACAAAGATGCAAAACAGGGTGGGTGCGAGCACACAACCCTGTCTCACACCTCTGCGAACGGGGAACCTTTCGGTTAGTTTACCACCTTTGCCGTTGTTGGAATGGAGCCTCATCAGGATTGCCAAAATATCTGCAGGGACATTCAGCTCTTCCATGATTCTCCACAACCTTGCCCTAGGAACCAAATCGAAGGCGGCACGTAGGTTTACAAAGATGGTGTATAGACTGCCGCCCTCGATTACTGCTGTTCTCCAGTAGAGCAGGTGTAGCCTGAATATTTGGTCTGTGGTGGATACACCCTCCCGAAATCCTGCCTGGTATTGGGACAGGATATCCATTTCTTCAGTCCACACATGCAAACGATTTAAGATCAGTCTGCCAAAAAGTTTTTGGGATATGTCTATTAGACTGATGGGTCGATAGTTGGAAGGGAGCAGGGGGGATCCCTTTTTATAGATTGGGACTACCTCTGCTCCCATCCAAGTATCGGGCACAGTCATTCCCCCCAAAATGGCGTTAAATATTAATGTGAGGTATGGTGCCCATATCCCTGGTTCCTGTTTGAACAGGTCCCCCGGGACCCCATCCAAACCCGGGGCTTTTCCCACAGCTAGGCCTTTGGTGGCCTCCCTCACCTCCTTTTCAGTGAAGGGAACCCCAGGGAGGCTAGATGTGTTTGGAGGTCCATCACTATTGGGATCCCCACCTTCCTCCGCGTACAACGCTTCAAAATGGGCCTGCCATACTAGAGGGGCTATGTTGGGCTCTATTGCGGAGGATAACTCGTCCGTACCATTCGCTACTACACGCCAGAATTTGCGTGAGTCTCTAGTTGACAGTGCTTTGACGAGATTCTCCCAATAGTCGTGGTCCCATTCCGCCCTAGCGTTCACTAAGAGGGATTTATACGTTTTTCTCCTAGCACGGATTTCATCCTTACTAAAGTGTCCCTTAATGGGACTAACAAATGAGCCTTAGCCTCCCTACACGTGGCATTATACCAAGATGTTTTCGGCTTCTAGCCACTCTTTTTCCCTGCAGTAATGAACAAATCTTGTTCCAAAGAGCCAATGATGTTTTTATGGATTTGTGCTAACTCTCCTCTGATATCCTCATCTTGGTCTTTAGTGCCTAGATGAAAGGCATTCTCCAATAATGGAATTAACCTATCATATAGGCGGGATATTCTGTCCTTATTATTGGCCAACTTCTCCCACTTCACTTTCCTACGATTGTTTTCAAGTAGGAGGCCCGTCTTATCTTTGCCATGTCCCTGCAGTGTATCTTCACTCCCAGGGAGGGAATAAGTCAATTCCAGGGAATTATGATCGCTATCTATTCTTGGGCAAACTTTAAAGTCGACTATTGCTGGCCACATAAAGGTTTTAACCATAATGTAATCAAGTCTGGATTCACTGCCAGGTTTATTGTAAGTGGGATGGCTAGGTATGTCCGATTTACAACGGCCGTTGCATGCCCTGAGGCCCAGATTAAGAGTAAGAGCATTTATCTGCAGGGCTAGAGGAGTCCAGGCCCTTGGGGGTGGTGCCGCCGTCTCAGGTATAAACCAGCAAGAATCTTCGTCTAGGGAAGGACCATCACGTAATCCAGGCAGGGGTTCGTAGTGAGAATTAAAATCGCCCCCGACCAAACAGGCGAGTTCACAAGGGGTGCCCTCTAAGAACCTAGCTAACTCATCTACAGTGGTCGACTCTTTGTGCATTTGGGTCGGCCTAGAGTAGATGCTAATGACTAGTAGCTTTGAAGAGTCTGGCCATTGAAGTAAGACAGCCAGCAAATCGTCGGAAGCGGTCTCCAAGTGAGTGGCTTGGCAACCTAAATCCGTTGCTACCCCTATCATTAATCCCCCCGATGGCCTCCCCCTTCCCCCCCATTTGGCTGGTTTGGAGAAAGACGCAAAGCCGGGTAATTCTATTTCTTCTCGCGCCCAGGTTTCTTGTAGAAGTATTCAATTTTTAGATCTAACATAGGCTCCCCACTCTGGACAATCTATTTTACTAGAGAGGCCTGCCACATTCCAAGAAATTACTGTAATGTATAATAATCGATTGTGAGGTAGACTCACATTGATATCGATAGACTCAGGGTGGGCCCTTTGATTTGGGACGGGATGGATTGTACCCAGTGGACTGATGGCAAGGGGTGAAGGAGGGTATGACATGCTTAGAGCCTGGCTAGATTCGACTGGGCTAACTGCCGAAGAACATGGATCGGACGGTCTAGATGTGTTAATATCAGGTGTAAATAAGTCGGTATCAATTGGGGAAGTTGCACGAGCATCATTCCCCATTTCAGCCACCTGTCAATCTACCGTATCTAGGCTGCTATATCGATTCTGTGTGGATAGGTAAGCAGGATAGTGGGTTCTATATGGACCGGGAATTCCCCTCTTGTAGCCACCACCCCCCCTCCTCCTCCTAGTGAAGGTTTCCCAGCCTGCCTCATCCCCATAACCGGGGAAGTAGTCGATTGTTCTTCCCCTGTGTGGCGGGTAATTGTTGGTCTCCCTGGGGCAGGTTTCCCAGCCCTCCAATAGCTCTTGGTGGTGGCCCCATCTATAATCCTCTGAGTTATATAAATTGGAGGGGTAAAAAAAAGAAAGGGGAAGTGTTTGGATGGTATTACCAAAATCCTCGTCTGAAGCACTAGAGCAAATATATGCGGCTGTGTTGGGGTCTCTAAAGGAGACCAGGATGCCGTCTCCTCTTATGGATTTCCTAGTGTGCCACACCCATGCTACTCTCTTGGTCGTAGAAATATCACTCGCTGTTCCTCTCGGGAGTGGTCTATTAACCGAGAGCCAATTTACCACTTTATTCTTGAGTGAAGTATATGATTCAAATGTGGGGGGGTTGAGTTCAGGAACCCCAGCCAGAACTACGGTGTAAGGAGCGGCTTCTGGTGGCAGGTTTACAAACTGTAATTTGCGTTTAGTGTATGGTTTCTCTCCATCAAGTGGGGGATCATGCTTGGCTTTTATCAATGGCGTGGGGTTTGATTTAGATGGGGGAGCTGATTTAGGGGTGGCGGTATTTGGTTGCTGTATGGGTGTCGGGGCCTTGTTTGCAACTGCATTGGTTTTTGGAGGTTGTGTGGGTTTAGGTTTTGAGTCTGCGGTTTTATTGTTAGTTGCTGCCTGGAGACTATTGCCTTTAGTAAATTTGGAGCCTAGACCCTCCTTTGCTGTTTTGGTCCCGCTAGTGTCAGTTTTCCTGGCATCGGCGAGTTGCACAGTTGCTTTTTCAATACTGACTAGTCTTGCTTCTATCTTAATCAGTCTCGACTGATTTGCATATGGCTGTGTCCAAACTGGGGTGGCGTAGTGGGCAAAAGAAGGATGGATTTAACCCAGACCTTTTGACTGGGGGAGAATGTTTGCATTGTCAGCATTCCGTCCATCATTTGTTTGCTGTAACACATCATGTATAGTATGACTACAACAGAAATTACATCATTAATGACAAGACTGTGCATGGCGGAGGCACGAGTTATAATTACTTTAGGGCATGAGTTACAGCTTCTGCCTGGAAAGTTTCAAGGTGATCCACCAAGCAGGGGGTCAGAAAAAGGGGAGTTCCAAAAGGCAAAATTCCCATGCTGTTTTCATGGACATATTTTAATTGCACTACAACTAAAAGGGTTGAACGGAATAACTTAAGAATTGGCAGGAAGCTCGATCTTGGTCCAGAAAGCGGGCTTTTTTATTTGGTGTAAATCCATTCGGTAGCTTTTGAGAATTTAAGGTTCACAATTTACAGATATCTGGACTGTTAGCCCAAATCAAGTCATTTTATTCGCTGAGAGGGATTTCTCAGAGCTAGGGCTCTGATTAGCTGGCCGCAAAATTAAAAGAAATGGTGTGTGGTCCATTACAAAATTCTGGGGCTTAGTCTCCTGTCCAGGAACAGTTTTTAAAAAAGAGTATACGGGTGATGCCTTTTATCACATTAATTTTATTTATTAGGCACCCTGCTCAGTGGGCCTTCATGACACACTTTATGGTGACTAGCTAATACAAAAATATGTTTTCCTAATTGGGAAAGGCAGATTTCATTCCCTTGTTTTACTACAGTGTACAGTGGTGCTCCTGACAGCCATATATGTTTGCCGTATATGGTAAGGGTGGTATAACTATACACTACAGGCCACATATGGTTCTGGTGGCTTTATGGTTTAATATGTCCACTGTAAGGGCCTGTGTTTTACCTCATGGTCAGAGGTCCAAATCCCAGCGACCCCACTCAGCCTTTTATCCTTTTGAGGTAGATAAAAAGAGTACAGTTTTTTGGGTAACAATAAACATCTGTTATTCAGCGCCCAGATGCCCTTCTGGGTGAACATGAGCTTTACAAACACAAATGTTATGTTGTATGACATTCACTCCCATAGCATTGGTGCATTTTGAACACCATGTACTATGGCCTTACAGAGACATTAAGTGGACCTACTGGGTGAGACCAATTTTCCAAATACCAATATTAGGGCCACAGCACACACACTATAGAGCTAATTAGCAGTGCCATGGGGCACAGTATCCTAATGCCACCAAATAAGGATGCAGAAAAAAGGGAGTGACCTATTGGAGTGACCATGTAGAAAAAGTATGTTTATTACAAGATCCACAGGTGGTAATAGCAACTGACCATGATCTGCCATCTGACCTTAAAAGCCTTACCTGAGAGTGTAGTAATCAGGGTTCCCAAGGCCTACATGCTCCGTAGATACCCCACTTACATTCAAGAACTGTTGGCACGGACACTGTAAAATTCAAAGAACAAGTTTATTAAGACCCCATGGGGTGGTGGTACATTCCTACAGCACCCTTCGGTAATGCAAGAAGTATCACACCGAACATCGGTGTGACTCGGTCTTTTATACAATTTACAGGTAATAAAAGATAGGCGGCACAAAGTTACAAAGCATCATGTACATATATGGTCATTTTCTGGAACACAGCCAGCTCATTGGAGGGTTACAACCCCGCTGGTCAGTTTGGCGGCACATTCCTAAGGGGTGACTGGTCAGTGGGGACTGCGCATGTACAGACTTGACCAGTGCTAAAAATAGCCTGTTGCTGGGCAAAATCAAGTGCTCAGTGGTACGGACAACGGACTAAAGGGCACGCTAGCCACGAGGCCGCTTATGGTCTAAGATGGCCGCCGTAACATCCAAAATGGCGTTTTCGTGTATAGCCAAGTTAAGCGGGAAAACGTGTAGTTCAGCTAAGCGCTAACACGGCCATGGTCGAATTACAACAGACGACCCTTTTAGCGTTTAGCTGAAGCTACCTCATAGTGAACATAATCAGGGTGTTCGTCCTCAATATCTATTAACATTATTTGAGTTACTTCTTTATGAAGCATCATGTGGTCATGGGCAAGAGCTCGTCTTGATGGTACACAAGCGGATAAGCACATAGAACATAAGGCTGGGCCACATTGAATACATAAGCATACGAAGAACAGTACCCCCACAATAATACAGAGAATCGTTAGCAGTTTCCAACCCCAAGCAGTAAGCATTGACCAGAACCATCCTGAAAGTGTCCAAGTTCCATTGTCCAGATGAATTTCAGCAGCTATCTTATGTAATTTGGAAATGGCATCATAAACAGATGGTGAATTGTCAGGTATATAAACACAGCAGCTGCTTCCGATAATTCTGCATGCCCCCCACGGTCAGCCAAAACTACGTCTAACACCATCCTATTTTGGAGCGTGACAATCCTAGAAATCTGGAGTTCTTCAGGGATATTCCCAAGTGCAATGGCAGTATCATTGGCTACGGCCTCAATAACACGTGTCAATCGACGTATTTTCCGACTGTTCAACGCAGCCCCCACAAAGGAAAACAGTCCCAAATTGAAGTCCACATATTGCTGTAAGGCAGTATCGGTTTGGTCGATGTCGTCCAGAACAACAGTCCGTTTAACACGATTCAAAACAAAGTTGTGGTACAAAATATAGTCATTATGATACATTGGTGGGGCAATGAATACAGGGGGTAGTACAAAGGATACATAGCACGTGCCTAACCATCCCAACGGAAGCTGATGATAACCCTTCGTTCCACAGATAAAGTAAGTATTACGAGATGCTACAAATGATATGCCAATTGGACTGTCAAATGTAAGTGTAGTGTTGCATTCACTTTTCCCAAGCGAAAATGTACCTTTATTGCGTATACACAGATCAGCTTTTGTAGCAATAACATTAATGACATGCAAACTGGATACGTTGATATTCCGCTGATTACTGTAAACACGTGGGGCAGACACATTATCGGGGCGGTACTCCTCCCATTCAAATCGAGTACCCTCAGCTCGTGGATACCCATCCCGATCATGATAGCAAATTTTATTCAAACGGAAAAGTACCCCCCCTTTCGTTGGCCATCTCAAAGTGAATAAAAGGGTGTACCAGGCATTGCAGGATCCATTATGTGAAAACGGGAGTGGAATGAGTGGCGTACCCCCTTTCTTCTGATGCCCAGGCAACATCCCACACACCCAACAGTTGGACGTATTTGTCATGTTATGCGTATGATGTAGGATCTGAATAAAACTATTGTTCAAATAAGTCTGTCGGTGCCGTTCTTCATGGTAGGGCAAGGTGAAGTGAAAATGTTCAGATGGAGCCGGGGTAGTCGGCAGCAAATGTTCACGTGCAGGTACCACAAGTTCAACTACCCAGGCTATCACAGCTATTACCACAATGGTCAAGACAAAAAGGATGGCACCAAGTATTCATTTATCTCGTGCTGCAGACGACGCCATAGTTCAAAAAGTTCTCAAATAGTTCACAAAGTTCACAAAGTCTCAATGCACATATGCATATACCTAAAAAAAGAAAAATACGGTGCTGAGCTCCGAGGTAGCCGTCGTTTTCTTCTCCGGGCCAAGACGGGTGTCGCTACACTTGGCAGAACTGATCCCCCCCCTTGGAATTCCCGGTTTCCGTTTCACAAACCCCAGAGCGGTAACCAACCAGTCTCGAAAAACCAAAAAATCTTCTTTATCGTGGCCGCAGATTGTAACGCTCTCGTCCGGAAACAGTATGGTCCGGGAAGGCTCCCTCAACTTCGGCCGATGTCACAGCTGGGCTCTTTTCTTTATCCAGAATCTCCTTGTAGTCAGTCAGCACAGCAGGATTCACCAGATCAGGAGAGACACGCCGGCAGTGAGTTGAGTGCACCCACCGCTTCCTGTTGGTCACTCGTACAGCTGTCCGGGTTGCCAGGAGGACCTGCTCAGGGCCCTTCCACCTTGGCTCCAAACTGCTCGCCCTCTCAAACGACCGGATCATAACATGGTCGCCAGGGCGAAGATCATGGCCCTCTCCAGTAGAGTTGTCGGGGAGCGCTTCTCGAACCTGTTGATGAATAGAAAGCAAATCATTTGTTAATCGTGCCAAATAATCATTCATCATTATACAAGGCACATCATGTATCAACCGCGGCTTGGGCACCCCCCAGATATTCATGGGGCGACCAAACACCACCTCATATGGTGTGAGGCCAGTTCGCGAGTGGGGTACTGACCTGAGAGAGAGTAATGCCAGCGGCAAAGCATCCGGCCACTTCAACGACGTGGATGCCACAATCTTAGCCAGTTTGAGTTTCAACGTAGCATTGTACCGCTCAACCAGACCTGCCGACTGAGGGTGGAACACAGCATGAAACTTCTGCTGAATCCCTAACCCCTTCAGTACATACTCCACAATCTTCCCAACAAAATGAGGCCCATTATCGCTCCACAAAAATTTGCAAACTCCAAAGCGAGGAAAGAATTCCTTAAGCAACACCTTAGCCGTTGTTAGAGCTGTATTGTCTTTCGTGGGGAAGGCTTCAACCCATTTGCTAAAGGCACACACCACCACTAGGACGTACTTCAGATTGTTGCAACGCTCAAGCTGGATATAATCCATTTGGAGTACCTCGAATGGTGCAGAAGGTGGAACGAACCCTCCTTTCGGAGTATGGGTCCCCTTTCCAGGATTGTGTTGCAAACATACTAGGCAGGTCTGCACTACTCTCTTGGCAGTATTAGCAATCTCGGGATGTTCCCAGACTCGTGTTAACAGTTGAGTGATTGCAAGAGCTCCCACATGAGCCAACCCATGTGTCATCTGGACCATCGCCTGCAAATAAGCTGCAGGCAATTTCCATTTTTCCATATCTTTGCTTCTCCAACAACCTTCATCATCTAGCACCTCATCTGCTGCCCATGCCGCTAGTTCTGATTCAGTAGCTGATTTCTGAATATCCAAGATTTCTGCTCTAGCATCGTTCCATCGCTCAGCCTGTGATTGTGTCACATACATGGGGGAGTCAGTCCGAGACATAGCCGTTTGTCTCGCTATGCTATCTGCGAAGGCATTTCCCTGACCCACTTTATCAGTGATCTTTTTGTGGGCGCTACATTTTATTATTGCCACTTTCTTTGGACAAAGCAACACGTTTAAGAGATCACGCACTAGTTCTCCGTGCATAATATGAACTCCATGAGACGTCAAAAACCCACGTTCTTTCCAGAGTAGCCCAAAGTCATGCGCTACTCCAAAGGCGTACCGGCTGTCTGTGTAGATGTTCACACATAGGCCAGCACTCAATTTGCAGGCTCGTGTTAACGCTATCAGCTCTGCTGCCTGAGCCGATTTCTGTGGTATTCTAGCTGTTTCTACCACTATCTTAAGTGTCGTGATCGCATATGCTGCGGAAGTCGTACCATCTGGCAGCCTCAAACACGATCCATCAACCCACAGTTCCCCATCCACATCTGGAAGTGGCATATCCTGTAAGTCAACACGACCCTTTGTCTGTTCCTCAGTCAGGAAAACACAATCATGATGTTTTTCTTCCTGACCCTCCTCGACCGGATAGGGCAATAAAGTGGCAGGGTTCAGGGTAGCGCACCTTTTCAGTGTGATATGTGGCGTCAAAAGTGTAAGCTCATATCCTGTCAAACGTGCACTCGTGAGATATTGCGTCTTTGTTTGATTTAACAGGGCATCTACTGCATGGGGGACTAGCACCAACAATTTGTGCGATAACACTATTCCCTCACTCTGCCGTATAGCTACTGCTGTTGCTGCCACTGCTCGAAAACACCCAGGTAACCCTTGTGCTACAGGATCAAGAATGACAGAGAAATACACACATGGTCTCTGCTTATCCCCGTGTGTCTGCACTAACACTGACAACGCGCACCCATCTTTCTCGTGCACGTACAATGTAAAAATTTTCGTGTAATCTGGTGTACCTAATACGGGGGCAGAGCAGAGGGCCTGTCTCAATTGTTCAAAAGCATTTTGACATTCATCTGTCCATTCAAGGGGCATTGGTGTAACTTTGGACAGTAACGCTAACAAAGGTTTTATAATGTGCGAAAACCCCATGATCCACTGCCTACAAAATGACGTTAACCCTATGAAGGCACGTACATCTCTCTGTGTGCGGGGGACTGGTGTATCTAAAATCGCCTGAATTCGATCAGATGTTAATGCACGCCCCTCCTTAGACAAAAGATGACCGAGGTAGGTCACCTTGGGTCTACAGTATTGGAGCTTTTTCTTAGAAACCTTGTGATTGTTCTGTGCCAGAAAAGAAAGCAACGCAATCGTACTCTCCTCACATTGTGCATAAGAGTCTGCAGCAAGCAGAAGGTCATCCACGTATTGGATAAGGACAACCCCGGACTGTAACTCAAAGGAATCAAGTTGTCTTTTCAGAGCCTGGCTGTAGATACTCGGGCTCTCAGTGTAACCTTGAGGAACACGACAAAATCTATACGATTTATTATTTAACGTGAAGCCAAACAAATATCTGCTATCAGGATGGACAGGGATGGAAAAGAATGCGTTTTTCAAATCAATTACACTAAAGGTCGTGGCCGTTGGTGGCACCAGTGTAAGCAAGGTCGTAATATCGGACACCACCGGGTATTGGGGAATGACAATTTTGTTAATCTCTCTCAAGTCAATAATAAACCGATAGACTTTGTCGTCAGTATCTCTCTTAAGGATCGGGAGAATAGGGCTGTTACAAACATTATAAGGAACCTCCTCAACCACTCCTGCAGTTATCAAATCTTGAACAATATGTGTCAGGGCAATTTCACCTTCCCTCGAAATCTTATACTGTGGCACCCGTGGCAGAGAGGCCCCTCCTTAACAGTAATGTGAATAGGTGGAATACGCATCTCTCCCACATCCGTATCTGAGGTCGCCCATAACGTGTGCGGGAGAGAGGCCAAAGCTGGAATGTCCAGTATAGTGCAAAATCTATCAGAGTCAGGGTAGTTATCGTTTAGGGTAACCCGCACTCCCTCAGGAGCACATCGTATCGTTGCTCGAAAATACTTAAGCAAGTCAATACCCAGGATTTTATCTGGGGTATGGGGCGATAACAAAAATTGACCAAAACTAAAAAATTTGTCAAGTCAAAGTGCAAGGGGTTTTGACAATGGGCTAGGGGAGGGTGTGCCATCAAACCCTACACATGTTATCATTTCGCCAGACAGGGGAGCCCTCGAACCAAGTTTTTTGACAAAGCGCTACGAGTAGCCCCTGTGTCGACTAAAAATTGATCAGTAGAACCCAGAATACCCGCTGTTACATATGGACCCTTCTGATCTACCGGCACTTCAATTGATTCCGTACCCCATCCTACGCAGTCCTATGCATGCACATAATCCTGGTGCTCCACATTCTCACCCTCCGATATCTGATATTGGTTTCGTCTATCAAACGTATTACGTTCATCCTGGCCACGGCCCCTCTCTTCAAACCTGCTACGATCACTTCCACTACCTCTGGCTCCCGAATAACCTCCTCTCGACCTTCCACCTCCTCGACCACGCTGACTACGCTGTTCACGCAGTACCGGACAATCATCAGCCCAATGCCCAAACTCCTTACAGTAAGCACATTGGTCCTCCGCTATATCTGTACGCCCGTACGATGCATTGCCCGTCCCTCGTCTACCTCTATCATTCCCTCTAGATTGCGTTCCACGAACCTGTGCCAACATCACTTTTGTTTTCAACTCCTTCGCTTTCTTATCAATACATTCTTTAGCCTCCAATTCCTGTCGCTCATAATACTGAGCCATAGTTAACAAAGACGCAGGGGTTGCCGTGGCCCAGGAACTTTCACTCGATTTCAATCGCTTTGCAATCTCCGGTAGGAGATTAGCTACATACTTATCGACAAACAAATGCCTACCCGTATCCTCAGTTAAAGATTGACCACTGTAATCATGAAACGCTTCTTCGAAACGTGTAAAGAAATCTGAAACCGTTTCGTCTGGCTTTTGCTTGCACGAAGCTAACACAGTCCAATCGATCTTTTTAGAAGGTACGAGCGTTTTTAATTTAATCAAAATAGCCGCCGGGAGGTCCAAAATCAACTGGCAAGGCTTACATGCCGGTTCCCTGTCTAAATCAGCTGCCGTTATTTCTTTCCAAGTTCCCCCAAGTATCGTTTCATCATTATTTTTACGAATCTGTCTCCACATATCGGGTGGAAGAATTAACCCAAAAAACAGATCTATGTCAACAAGAGTCATCACACAAGATGAAATAGCCCCTTCCACCCCTTCATAGAATGCCGCTGGATTTTTACGAAGATCAGGTAAAGAATTTTTCAACGCCATAACATCTGCTCTATTCCAAGGCGTATACACCCAGTTATATACAAAATATCCCTTTGCATCCTTTGACAATTTATCATCATCTGTACCTTCCCCTTTAGGTGGAACATACAAGGGTGCGGCTTCACGCATAGGCATAACATGCAATGCAGAATTCTTATCTGAACCCCGGAGAGAACACTCCTTAGACTGCACATTAGACTCCGGCCCAGACTCCTTATTCTTTTTCCGCTCGTCCCGCAATCTGGTAGTCTCATCTCGCAGCTGGATCAGTAGCTTGTAAAAGGCATCAACATCTGCAAGATCAAATAAACCTTTATCCAGATTCTCACGGTGAACTGACACAGCTTTAGATTCTAACGTATCTGAAAGTTGACGATATGCGGTAACAACTTCATCTGCCAAATTAGATAGATAATACAGTAATTCATGGTCCGTCCATCTACCCCTTTCCGTAACAACTTCAGACTGAGAAACATAGTTCGTATTCACTTTACGAGCCCAACTACGTAAATGTGCGGATCTCTCCGCAGAAAACCTGAGAGCAGATACACCCTTCTTTTCCGGCTTATCCTGTCCATCATCCTCCGAATCTGCAGCTGGAGCCGTAGGCGAAACGTACGGAGGCGGTGACCGATCTAGCAATGAAAAATCATCAATTTCATTATTAAGGACAGGATAAAGCGGCCGGCGAATAGGGAATTGACCAGTCGTTTGCAATTTACGTTCCCGTTCTTCCCTCTCTTTCTTCTCCTGAGCCTCTTTTCCTCAAGCTGTAAAGCCTTATCCCGAGCAGCCTTGCGCTGCTCTTTGTCCGCCAAGGCGACTTCACGTTTCATTCGCTCACGCACCGCTTTCTCCCACATTCGCACACAATCAAACATGTTTTGTCTAGACCTGCGTTGAAACAAACATTGCTCCACAAACTGTACTTTCCGCAAATCGAACGACCCATGTAGAAGCCATTGCAATTCAGGATCGGACTTCGTATACTTATGCCATAATTTGCTGTACATTATAGGGGGAAGGCCAAATTTTATGTACATATCACGATTTGGTGTTCCTTCTGGGGGAGCCGGCTGTGCTTCTGCTAACCTAATTGTGGTACCATTTCCAAGACAGCACATCCCTCGGAGTGTGCTTAAAACAGGCATGATCAAAAAGTATCACGAAAGCGTGACACCGTATAAAATGGCACTTACAGTACTTCACACAAATGTGCCGTTCAAAGGAAAGAACCAAAGTTAGAAAAACATCTCTACATGCATGCCTATGTGAAGTGCACTACACATAAAGATTCAAAGATCACAAATTCACAAACGTTAGCTAACTCAAATCAAATCATAGGTCATAGAACTCCGGCAAGCGTCCGAAGACTACCTTACCGATCACAAATCATAGGACTTCAGTAAGCGTCCGCAGACTACCTTACCGATCACAAATCTTACCCAAACTCTCAATTGTCCAGATTCCAACTGCCAAGGTCTTGTAATCGAATCAGCCAAACGGCACTTTCCCAGCAACACAGACGATCGAAAACTCAGTCGGAGACCGGCGCCACCTGGAAGGTCAGATCGGAAGGAAAGGAAGAAACACCGCGGGTGCCAAGACTCGGGTCACTCGGTGGCAGCGTACACGTCCATGGCGAGTTTCCAAACCTTCGTCACGACCTCTCCTTCGGGCATCCGAGTCGCCGATGAGTCCCTTCGTGGTCGCCAATTTGTAGTAATCAGGGTTCCCAAGGCCTACATGCTCCGTAGATAACCCACTTACATTCAAGAACTGTTGGCACGGAAACTGTAAAATTCAAAGAACAAGTTTATTAAGACCCCATGGGGTGGTGGTACATTCCTACAGCACCCTTCGGTAATGCAAGAAGTATCACACCGAACATCGGTGTGACTCGGTCTTTTATACAATTTACAGGTAATAAAAGATAGGCGGCACAAAGTTACAAAGCATCATGTACATATATGGTCATTTTCTGGAACACAGCCAGCTCATTTGAGGGTTACAACCCCGCTGGTCAGTTTGGCGGCACATTCCTAAGGGGTGACTGGTCAGTGGGGACTGCGCATGTACAGACTTGACCAGTGCTAAAAATAGCCTGTTGCTGGGCAAACTCAAGTGGTCAGTGGTACGGACAACGGACTAAAGGGCACGCTAGCCACGAGGCCGCTTATGGTCTAAGATGGCCGCCGTAACATCCAAAATGGCGTTTTCGTGTATAGCCAAGTTAAGCGGGAAAACGTGTAGTTCAGCTAAGCGCTAACACGGCCATGGTCGAATTACAACAAGAGGTCAACCAACTTTTGGCAGAGTACACCCAACAACTGTAGAACAATTACTCATTAATTATCAAAACATGAATACCAGGTGTTCCTTTCTCGTTTTCAATAGAAGTGTTCTTTCAAATGCAACACACAGCACTGGCTAGATCTTAATTTCTGCACTCCATTTTTAAAATAAATTGAAACAAATGTTTATCCGTTACACAATAAAAAATATTAATTTTTACTGCTACATCGAAAACACCGCATGATTGCAGTTGCACCATGGAAGTAGTTTTTTTGGTTTCTAATGTTGCCGATTTCACAGCTGAGCTCTATGTACAATCCACTCAAGTTTTCTGGATGATCAAAACAATATATGTGACATTTACATATTATTAATTTCAGTAGAGAATATTGACATGTTTCTTGGACATTCTGAAAAGCCCACTGTATTTTATCTATGAGTCAGCAAATCTCCGACCCCGATTACTCGTTTGTTCTAGCAGTATTCCTCCAGCCAATAGAATCGCGTGAGGTGTGGCCTACAAGGGAGCAATCCTCGTGCCTGGCACCGGCCTCCCCAGCGCCATGACAGACTGCCCTGCACTCTGACCAGGCCCTATCCTTCACATGATTTAGACCCCGCTCAGAGCAGGCATTAAATGGGAGCCTTAATACCCATGGAAACGGAAATGCTGTGCTGAATTTGAAATAGAAAAATTAAGACTGAATGATTATTCCCCATTCTGTGGGTTAACTTGCATTTTCACGGTATTGGTGGGCTGCAACCACACAGTAAGGGCGTTTTCTAATAAAGCGTTTGGACCCTGCCATTACTGGGCAACTTGTAATCTGGGCCCCTGCGTCAATACGGTCTGCTGCCCACAAAATGATATGCTTCAGAATTTAAAGGGAGACATCACAAAATATCCCCTTTTCATCCTGCTGTAATTTTGCCTTAATTTTGGCAATGTAAAGGCAGCTAACACAATTGACGACAGAATAACAAACAATAATTTTTTTTAGCTCCAATGAGAAACATGCATTTTTCATCGTAAAGGCAGGGGTGCTCTCCATGCTTGCTGAAGGGGTATTTGTTGTCACAGTTTTGACAGTTTCCAGAGAATTTGGCTCTCTCAAAGCAGCTAACCCGATTTTCCGATGTCATATTCCCAAATTTACATAAAACATTACGACTATGCATTGCAACAATTTTATACATAATTTAAGTAAGGGAAAGCCAAGCCACAATGTCTGCTGTGCCATCTACCGAGGGCATTCAATACTTCTAAATTTTGTTCTCTGAAAGTCACAAACGTCTGGAACAAATATTTGCCTTTTCAGTTTATTCCCCGAGCATACGGCGGATTATTAATGCCTGCTGAGGTTTTGTGGCTGAATTTCCATTTGTGAAACCTCACTGATCAGCATGCCAAACTTAGGTCAGTGTTAAAACTAGCAAGGCGTCCGAGAGTGTAGGTTTCCAGCCTGGTTTATACTGTTAGTCACGGGAAATCAGCGGGATATGCCACTGGTTGTGAATTCATCCAAGTAAATGTTTCTTTCCAAATAATAAACATCTAAATATGCATTTGAAGTAGCTGGAATTATGCGAGCTCTTCAACATTCTGCAACCCTAGTTGTTAAACTGAATGGTTCGAATGCCAATATGTTGGTCAGATATTGGAAAATCCTCATATGTGATTCACTATTCATGTCTCCCCGTCAAGGAAAGCAACTTGAATAAACCATACATTTAGAAGGCAATAGATTTTATAGTGTGCTAGTCCAACTTAATGTGTAACATAGTGAAAGAAAAATGGTTCTAGTATTAATAGCAAAAGGCAATAGCCTTTAAGGAGCACAACTATTGTAAAAATAAGGGGATGGTGGAACCCGCAAAGATTCCGCAGAGTTACATAAAAATTCAGCGAGATTCCACAGAGTTTCGCCAACGGGCTGAAAATATTCAGCTCGTGCTGATCACACTGCAATTTAGGCCAGTAGCGCTTGAGTGCTGAAAACTCAGAGTGAACGGCACCTTGCATTAGTGCGTGGCCATTCAAGTTGATTTTACTTCTGCTGGAGTACAAAATCTATTCAAGCGGCAGCAAATCTACTTGAATGGCAGCCCTCTGATCATGACCGTTCATGACCACCCGCATTAGAAAATCATGCTAGAGGACCGCAAATCTCGCTCACTCCCTACGGCTCGCATTTTATGAAGACTTATGGGATAAAAATTGTGCCACACCATGATTGGCGAAATTTGGGTAGAACTCCCTGTTAAATAGTTGTCAATATCTTAAGTGTGCCTCACAGCAGGCGTAAGACTGACGCAGGCACATTTGAAATAGGACTTGCCCATGTGAAATGACCCATTGCTGAAGTTGCGTCACTTTTGTGACGGAAATGGCACACCGCCCGCAACGCCTGGCACCCGCTCGGCACCTAGCTTCTCCTTGATCCACGGGGTCCGGAGCAGGAGAAGCTAGGTGCCGAGCGGGTGCCAGGCGTTGCAGGCGGTGTGCCATTTTCCCCTCCACCCCCCTCCCGAGACCCATGGGGCGTGGATCTTTTTCTACACAAACTATACAGGTTCCTCTGAGTGGAGGTAAATCCCACAACTTGTGGTTTGTGTTTTGTTTTGCACCTTTTTACACATAGCACAATTTTTAACTTTCACGTCCTATGGTCAGGGTGGGCCTTAGCGCGCCCATACCGCCAAGGTACACGCTACACGGTCCTGACGAATGCCCACGTAATTCTTACACTTATAAAGGGCAGAAACATGTTGACCCCACTTTAAGTGGAAACTTCCATCATAATTTGTGTAGTTTTCCACACATAACTTTTTTAACCATGTCCAAACTGACCAGTAAATAAATCATTTTGATTGGTACAGTATTGGACATTTTTAACATCACTTTTCACATCACTGTCACAAAATCCAGCTCTGCAGTAATCTGGCATTGTAGCACACCAGCGAGGCACTCGGCTTCTCCTGGTGGGCCCGATGATGAAGCATGTCACCAACCAGGTTGGTGAGTGAGGGCTTCTCATAACACTCTTGAAGGTTTCCAATGTGCCAACAAGGGGGTATCTTTCTATAGTCTTTCCTTACAGTCTTTGCCTCTGTGTCTCTCCATTGAGACACCTTGCATATGACACTTGTCTTAAGAAAGCGGGCACCCAGTCTCCAACTTTCATAAATTTTTCAATACATGAAATTGTCCAGTCAGCCCATCAGATTATATTTGTTGACACTGTATTGTCTGATTTTGGGCTGGAAACAAAACAATATAGTGGACCCTCCTT
Source organism: Lissotriton vulgaris (assembly GCF_964263255.1). Taxonomy (NCBI): domain Eukaryota; kingdom Metazoa; phylum Chordata; class Amphibia; order Caudata; family Salamandridae; genus Lissotriton; species Lissotriton vulgaris. The sequence goes on along the minus strand of NC_141689.1, from coordinate 1,130,891,061 downwards.
TTTGAAATTTGTGTGGTGTAAATTGAATAGTTGTGGCTTCTAGGCAGTGGGGCCATTAAAAGTTGAGTGTGGGATCACTGATGATATTTAGTATGACACACTTGTGCAACGGTAAGGCCCACACTGCTTGTGATTATCTTTTTTGTCTGAAATCAAGTGCATCACATGTGGCAGCTGGAATGTTAACTGCCAAACACACATATCTTTGTAGTTCCAACGATGTCATCAAGATTACAGTACCCACAGTGACATCTGCTTCAAGGTTTTCTGTGACATATGGTCAAGGGCCACACACTGGGCAGATAAGGGACGCTGGTAAGTAAAACCAAGAATGATGAACCTGAATGCTCATGTAATGTGGCTTTAATGCCCGCAGTATGTTTTATGTGCTCTAAATCACTGTTGTCCTTCATCACAATATGCCTGCATATGGCATTTTACTACATACCATATCACACTGTGGTGGCTAGTGTCACTAAATGTATGGCAAGTGAGTGCAGTATGTACATAAAAGCCTATTTTGTATCATACGAAGTGGAGAAGCCACCACTGGATTGTAAGTCAATGATATGAAAATTGTCAAGGAAAATCACAAGGCACAAAATGTATTGAAATATGTGTGGATGAGGGTCACAATGATGCAAGTTGTGTTGTTTTGAGAGAAGTTTATGGGCTGCTAAGGTGGATGTTGAGGACGTGAAATACATATATCTTGTGGCTGAAATGCACACAGCAAATCCAGTGTAGGCGACAATCAACCAATGTTTCTACACGTTCCCACAATGTGAGATCCTAGTCAAATGTTGAATTCAGCTTGCATCCGATTGAACTGTATTCTCATATAATAAGTGAGAGGATAAAATATGAGGTTAAGATGTGTACTGTACAAGACATCAGTCATTGACAGCTAAGTTCTACCATGATGCTGTGCATGGATTTTGGGAACAGAGGAACCACAAAGACTAAACATAACAAATGTGTTATCTCACAGTCCAAAATGAGCATTGTGACTTCATGGGGAGGGAAGCACAGATGAGCCACAAAAGGTACCTGAAAGGTGGACATCTCACATATTAACTCTCCAATGCAATGATATGATCTCATGTGCAAATGTGAAACTGATCTGCATGATGATGTACACTCCTTTAGATTTGTCAACAGACAACATCATACTCATGAGGCATGATGGGCCTAACGATGAAGGTGCAATCTAAGGTAGTTGGAGGCGTCCAGAATAATTATCCCCATTCTTCAAATATCAGTTACCTTTTCATATACATGTGTCTGTTAATGTGTTATCTTATTGATGTCAGGGTTGTGTGGAGGTAACAGCTGGTGACTGCTGCGGATGAGCAGGGGCCCACATGTAAAGTTCAGGAGGTAAACATGCCACATATTGGCCAGAAATAGCTTATCAATGGTCTTTGAGAATGACATATACATGTTAACTCATAGCTACCATCTTGTGTACTTAAAGCCGTTGACAGGATGCCTTCAGTGCTGTGGACAACACTATTCCGGGGTATGCAAGACATCCTGTCTGCAGTAGTCAAACCCACTCGCATCTATCCATCAGGTCAGCGTGCCATGAAGTGTTTCCCTATCATGGATTCCAAAATCATTCCAAAGATCCAAATCCCCTTCTGCATAGCATCTGCAGTTGTTGTGTAAAAAGTAACATATATACTATTTTATAATAGTGAGTGTCACATGTGCCTGTTTGCATATTAGTAATGCAGATCATTGAGTAAGGTGTCACTTCCATCTCCAGCTGCTGAGTCGCAGACCGCTTCTTCAGCTACACCTATAAGGAGCCAGGCTCAGCAGTTGACATCAGAGGGATCGCAAAGCAACACAGAGATGTTCCTGGAGCAGGTGAGAATGCTTGTGCATTGTACTTCTGCATTCAACACCTCAGTGCTATGGTGTGCCGTCAAGTGTAGGTGTACCCAAACCAGGTCACATGTGCATCATCTGTTGATGCAAAGTACAGTAGAATTAACCCTTGTGCTGCACCACATCTTATACTAGGTCAATTACTTATCCTCTTGCAACTTCTATCTTCCAGGTGATGAGAACGATGAGGAGAATGGACCTTCCACCAGTGGCGGGCAACGGGCAATCGAAGGGGAGACTCCACTGCTCTTGCAAGCAGCAATGTCGGAGGCAAGTAACGCGCAAGACAAGGAGGAGGAGGAGGAAGCACCTGAGGAGGCTGCTGAATTTGAGGATGAGGGAGACTATCTGGCCCTCCTCACAGAGGATGAGTATTCAGATGCCCTGGACAGAACATGTAATACACTGGCCAAATTTGGCAAGGACACAAACCCTCCACCCAGCCTCAGTATCCAAAACCCACGATTGCCTGTCATCAGTATAGTGCTAACCTACCACAGCTCTCACTCATCCCAACACAGACATCACTTCCTCACAGCCCTGACATCTTTGTTCCCTACACACTCCTCCCTATACAGTGCATCCCAGGCATTCTCTCCACCATCTGAGGGAGGTACTACCCCTGGTGTGGTGCACGAATATCCTGCCCACAGATTACCATCTGCCACCCTCCCCCTTCTGGTAGACCTGGCGGTCTTATACATTGCTGTCCACTGCAGAGAGGGCCAGCAGATTGCCATAGTGGCCAGTGGGAGGAGGACTTCTTCAAACAGCAGGCTGATGTGAGGCAGGACATTCGTGCCATAGGGGCTACCCTGCCAGATATGTCAGAGGCCCTGCAGGAAATGCCGCAAATCCCTCAGGTGGTGGAGAGACTGACCCAGGTGTTGGACAGGAAAGATCGATCTTGGCAGAACCTGTCCAAGAAGGCCAATGACATTATATCCATCCATAGGGAAGAGAGTGTAAGATACCATGCCTTGGCCATGAAGGTGAGGGAAGGCATGCTGAAACTGATCCAAAGTTTCCCATCAAGGACCATGCAGGGAGGGGAGCCATCACATCTGCCTTCAGCACATCACACCCAGACACCTGTACCACAAACTGCACAGGCCTGCAGCAAGAGTACACACCTACCACCATGCCCTGTCCTGGCACTCACCCCACCAGCACATCCACCACCACCCGCTGTCCAGGCACTCCCCCCACCTGCACATCCACCACCCCCTGTCCAGGCACCCCCTCACCTGCACATCCACTACCATCCCATTCCCACTCCCCCCACCTGTCTGGGATCCCCCACCAACTGTGCAGACACCCTCAGCCCCTTTCCAGGAACTTCCCCCGGTACAGGCAGGTGCACCACACAAACATGCACCTCGGCGACAACACAAACACACACACTCACAGCGATCCTCACCACCAGCTCTGCGAAGTTGCAAGCACGATCCCTCTTCATCACATGGCAAATATACCATCCTTCGTGAATATGTGTAAATAACATATAAATCTCCTCACAAGTCAAGACTAAGTTGCGTATTATGTACTGACGTGCAAATGGTTCACCTTGTGGTGGCCTAGAGAGGTGAGGCTGAATGTGTGTGAGTTTAAAAGTGTAACCCCATCAGTGCAACAAGCTGTAATGCACAGAGAAGATAACTACTCCCAAGATATATGTCCATACTTTGAACACAACATTCACCACAAAAAAGTCACATGATAGAGAAAGTATGAATCAAAATATACGTTTATGTAAATGAAATGGTTTGGAGAAGAAAAAAATAAAACAGTCTGTTTGGAAGGGAGAAAGGAAAACAAATAATGTTCTTTAAACAGAAAGGACATGGGGACTTGGGAGGGCAACATAAATAAAACACTTCCGAATGCATCAGGGGAACCAGTCGATATACAAGGTGCAAAGGAAATAAGTGTCCAAAACAAAGTTACAGTCCAACAAGTCAACTGTCTTTCTGGTCAATCTCCACAATGTTCAGATCCCCTGATTCCGAAGCAGGCTCATGGCTGGCCGGTGTAGGTGCAGGCACCACACAGGTTTGGAATACATGAGGAGTATGGGAGTAAACAATATGGGATAACGTGCAGCCGTATCAGCCATCCCCTGAGCAAGAAATTACATACTGAATTCAAATCTGTCATGGGTACTGCCTGGAAACACTGCATGCAGGTCAATGAATCTACCACTGGCATTACAGACACCCTACACATTGACAGAATGCCATTGGTGTCTGTTGTAGAAGACGTATGCAATGTGGTGGGGTGGCTGAAGAGCCACATGGGTACAATCATTACACCCAGCACACGTGGGAAGCGGGAAATGAGATAGAAAAGCCTAGCTGTCCTTTGTCTCCTGTCCAGTGTGTGGGATATTCGTATATAAAGGTGGGCTCTTGTATTGATGGAGCTTAGTACCTGATGCAAGCACTGCAGCTGACTTGCCTGAGAGATGCCCACAATGCCACTGCATACCCTTTGGAACAACCCAGTAGCAAAGAAATGGAGAGCAACAAGTATCTTGAGATAGGCTGGGATGGCATGGGAGCGACAAGTCACAGAGTCAAGTTCCTGCTCCTACTCACATACCATCTCCAATATGACATCTGGAGGGAAACAGTATCCAGCCCTGACATCTTGGCTGGATATCCCAATTAGGTTAATTCTTTGCCTGAATATTCTCTCTACTCTCCCCCTCCTCATTCTCCTCCTCCTCCTTCTCCTCCTCCTTTCCGCATTGAAAGGGGCAGAGCAAGAAACACATTCAGCGACATTTTGAAATGTTTGTATATGTCAGCTCTGATTTTATATGTGCTGCAGGGCTGGGATTGTCTGTTGGGCTGCAGTGTTTCAGCTGGAGCATGGTGAGGGATGGTAAGCCCTTGCACAGGCGTTTAGCATTGAAGACAATGATCATCTTGCCTGAGTGCAGAGATTCCGGCCTGGGTGCGGAAATTCCAGCCCGAGTGCAGAAATTCTAGCTTGAGTGCGGATGTAAAGATATGAGTTGTAAATGACTTTTGCGAATGCCAAAGGTCGTAAGTGACTTCTGTGAATATCAACAGTTGTAAAGTTAGACTTTTGGCACAGATTACCTTTGTGAATCAGCTCCGTCGTGTACATGGTGCAAAAAAGGCAAATTATGAATTCCTATGACATGAAAAAATTACAAATTCAAAACTGGTTCTAACCTGCACAGTGCAAAGCACAATTAACACCCGAAAATCATAAAAGCCTTGGCACCTCCTTTACTCAAGTATGCACAGGTGCTCATGTGACACAACATAAAGATACTGACCTTTTCAAAGTCCTATGTGCGCGACACTAAATTGCTTTGCCTCAAACAAGCACCTATGCATGTTTAGTAAATGAAGACATTGGTTAGGGCCACAATACGTACAATAGATATTTTCAATTGGGTAAGAGTACTCTAGGCTAGGAAGCAAGATTAGACAGGGTATATCAGTGATTAACAGTAGAAATCCATTTTCTTCACTGACAACAATCAGGCTTCCTGGCATTTCAGAGTATCAGACAGTGACTATGCATACAACATGAAGAGAATCGTTCCTGCCTTTACGTCTGCATCATGGATTTTCCCCGTGACATGCAGGCTGTTTGGTGACGTGCTAGTGTTGCTCTCTACTTGCACAAAATTAAATCGCATGAAAGATCTAGACAAACAACTTCTAATTTGTAATGGTCCACAGAGAACAATTTTTCTAACAGTGCACACATCGAATGTGTGTAACTGACTACTCTGTGTTGGAGCCTGTGCCTATTTTTGTGCAGCTGACCATTCTTGCCACCTACTTTCATATTATACTGGTTGTATGACACCTTGTCCGGTTGCACAAGGAAAATGAAATGGGTATCTCTCACACAGATCAATTACACCTCATGCGTTTGTTGTGTACCTGACATACCAAAAATCCCAGCATGACCTTGTAATCCATTTGTGGCATTCCGCATGCATAAAGCATTTTCAAGCAGGTGGCTGCTAAAAATTGCCAGTGCCAAGTGTAATGGTGCAAGTGCCACCTCAAGTCAGTTCTGTGATCTGCACCTACATAGATGTTTAACATTTGGTACTCTAGAATCCAAATAAGTGCAATGAAATTGTGTTTGGAGCCAACATACTCAAGTAATTGCCATTGTCAACATGCACTTACTTCTAGTATGCTAACCCAGACAACTGAAGGTGCTAGCCTCCATGGTAGCATTGGTATGGATTAGGATCAAAGTTTCATGGTAATGTGGTGGGCCGGTGTAGTGGTGTCACCACCATGATTGATGATCCCATTCTAGACTTGTTCCAATATGCTGATTACCACTTGATGTCTGAGCTTATCTCACCATTCATGCATCTTCTACAGCTCCATTCTTGGCTTGTGTGGTGCCACAGCTTTAACGATATGGTGAGCAGGATTGCATCTGCCAATATGTTTTTCATGAAGGACAGTGTAGGTGATGTAGTGCTAGTGACGGGGATCTAAATAGTTCTCTGCCTGGTGTCATAGGTGAGGTGGTGCACATCTGAACATTCTTGAGAAGTTTGGTGTTGGTTAGCTCTTCAGTTTTTTGAACAACTTAACCTGCAATGTGAAAACGTAGTCTGTCAGGATATAAACATGTTTTTGTCCGTCTGGTTATTTTCTCTTTTGTCTTCTAAAGCTAGCGCCTAATTCACCAGTCTTTCATGTGTGATTGGGTGAAGCCTAATCTTTCTTGTAGGATTGAGTGGAGCTGGGAGGCTTCAAGTATGCATCATTGTTTTAGAAACTACTTGCACTATTTACATTTGGAAGAATCAAGGCCAGAGGAACACATATGATACAAGTATATGGTCCATGTACCATACATAAACTTAAACTCTTTAGAGTCACAGTGGTGTTTTCTGATATTCTGGCTAAACATTGTGAATGTACCTTCTCTATGGCGTTTATTCATTTAACACGTTCCTCCTTTCCCATACTCATGATTGCTAGGACATGTGCTTGGCAATGGTAACCATTAGCTGATGTGATCTTCCTTCAGCTTTGTGTTTTTGTCAATCTTTCCCATGGGCTTAGTCTAGAAATCAAGCTACCATAGTGTATTTATTTAATCCAACATGCTCTTTGAATAATGTGGCGTGTCTTAAGGTATATTGTGCAGAAGAACCCCGAAGTTCAATCTTTACCAAATCCTACCTTTTTAACTTTCTTCCAATCATATTCAAAATAACTTCTTGGTGGATTTCTATTTTTACTCGGGAGTGTGACCCCACATGATTGCATTACTGAGGCATTCTAGTCACATCATCAGATGTACTTTTGGTTTTGCTGGTCAGTTTTATTCACACCATTCCTTGTGTTTTAACATTTTAACTTTGGCAATGGTTCACTTAACACTGGCACACAACTGTGATGCATAGTGTTCTCCTTAACAATTATGGTCCACAACCGAGGACATGTCTATAATTTGATACCCATTTCACCTCTTTAAAGTTGTATGGATTTTCTTTACACATTTTTAACTAAAAATGAGCTTGCAGATTGGGCTAATTTTGGCATTATAGAGGTTCTTCGTTGTTGCCACAAACCACTGAATATATCAAAACGTTTTGCACACACAGATGCAATACATCTTCCTTCCCCTTTAAGGATTAACATTTATAGGTGCTTCTCATTGAAGATGTATCAGTCCTTTACATCCACTTTACTGCCCCAACCCATAAACGTTTAAAACCCATTCTGCTACACTAAAAAACTCCCAAGCCTCAAACCCTAAGGAAACAAAGATGCAGTCCTTAGTGTCCAGCAGGATGAAAAATTAACACCATATATGATGGAGACAGCAATATACAGAGCTTGACAGTGATGAGTGAAGGAACTAGCTGGTGGAAGACCATGTCCATGGAAAAAAGTCATACCCACCCTAACGGGTGTGCTGGCATGACCTCCATTTCCTGAAGGCATCTGCATGAAAATTCAGAGCCACTTCACCACTAACTGCTGTTTCTATCTAAAAACAATATTAGCCAATGACAACAGGGCAAAAACAAAGCAGCACTAGACCTTAAGAAAGCAAAAATGTGATTGATGGAATGCTTGAATTCATCTCAACCACTGGTAATTATTCAGGCCACATCCAAGTCCACCTTTTTTGCCGACAACGTGACCTCAATTAGGAACCATCCATATGTATTTGAATACCTCTATTCAGCAAAAAAAAAAACATAAAAGTACAGAGTAAAAAGAATATAAAATAATATACATTGTTACACAATAAAATTCAATTTCATCATTAAAATACGCATAAAAAACGATTAATTCATAAAATAGATTAAATCATTTAGCCATCCTCTAGGAACCTGGAGGGACAAAGGCTCAGCAGCTGGTATATGTATTCAAGACTTATAAATAACACCAGCATAAGATCAAAATTACCTATACATGGGGAACTGGGATTATCCTGTCCTGTCCTACCAGCAAAAAATGGGGTACATCAAAAACGATAACGATAAATTGTCTCTCATCAGACCCCAATATGCGAAGAGGATCCTTATGAGATCTAGTGCCCAGAACCCAGCATATCAGAATAAGCCACTTTTTCCTGGGTAAAAGATATGGGGGGGCAGAAGAAAAAAAATGCTGTTGGGATTTGCTGTTTGCCCCACACAAAGGGCAAGAGCGTCCTATTAGGCCACGTTTCTGCAACTATTTGATGGTGTATGAGGCGATTTGTAGGGTTTCATATCTTAGCTACTAATACAACTTGGGAGCTAATGGGGGCTTGATTCCGTAAAAAAATTATAACAGACTATAAATTACTTTACCTTGAAGCAATCGGTCCGTCATAATGCCAGTGTTAGAATCTGACAGTGTCTGACCCAACTTTTACTGGCAAAAACATTCTATAATCATGCATTTATTAAGGACTGGAGGGATCTCACGTACTTTCAACAGATCACTATGCCCAATATTTGAAAGTATTTCTTTGAAATGTCTGAACCAGGGAATGTTTCGAATGCCTGGAATCCTCAGCACATTTCTAAGGCTGTCCAGATAATAGGAAAGTGCAGGTGTAGACCAAATCTGTTGCCAGTCTGAAATCGAGTTTAATCCCACTTCCTCAGAGATAGACCGTAAATCCAGATACAATCTCAGAGGGACTAGGTGGGTACTCATAGAGAGACCTGATAATGCCGTAAAAAACGATTCTCTGGGACTTGTAAATTCTTTCCATTTTTGTGACCCCAAAGTTCCGAACCATACATCACAGTGCCCAATGTCTGCGCCTTGTAAACTTGCATAGCTGCCAAAATTGGTTGATATGATGAATTATTATGAATTCTTAATAATGCCCCATTTAGCTGCACAAATTTCAGTCTCTTTTTATCTATGGGATTGCTGCAATCCTGACCCTTGTTAAGTGTCAACCCCAAATAATCAAAAACTTGAACTTGCTCGAGGGGAACACTTAGGAGCTTGGGGTTACCTTGTGTGGAACAACCTTGATGTATTTAGTTTTTCGCAACATGTATTGCTAATCTTCACTGCTCACAGAATATCTCAAAGCGATGCAAGAAATCTGCAGGCCCAGAGGGGATTTCGAAATTAATAAGGTGTCATCTGCGAACATTATGGCTGGTGCCTTAATATTTGCCAATCTAGGTGCAATAACCATCACAGTCCCCCAAGAAGGAAATAAGGTCATTCATATATAACAAAAACAAAGTGGGGCCAGCACGCATCTCTGCCTTACCCCATGGTCCACAGAGAAGGGAGCCGTTAAATTGCCGGTTGCTCCACTCTGAACTTGAGCATAATTACCTTGATGGAGTGTAATTAGAACTGCCAATAGGTCTGAAGGGAATCCCATGATAGACAACATTTGCCAAAGATTAATTTGAGGCACCATGTCAAAGGCTGAGTGTAGATCAACAAATACAATGTACAAACTACCACCACCCAGGACCACAATTTTACAATAGATTAAAATAAAATAAAAAACGTGATCAATTGTACTGACTCCCTGTTCAAAACCTTCTTGGAAGGGGGTTAAGATCTTAAAGACTTCCATCTAGGTATGGAGACGATTTAGGAATATGGTACCAAAAAGTTTCTGGGAACAGTCTATCAGACTGATTGGTCTGTAATTATGCAGGTCTTCAGGGGAACCCTTTTGATGTATGAGAATGATTTCAGCCCCTGACTATGTTAGGGGAGTGACTGCTCCTTTGAAAGTGTTGTTAAATAATAAGATAAAATACAGCCCCATGCATCCTGGTTTTGCCTGTAAAGATCACCAGGGATTTTGTCCAGTCCTGGAGCTTTGTTACAGCTTTTTTTTGCATAATGCTACATTTACATACAGAAATAGAATTGAAAGTTGGTTTCTGTGACAAATTACCCTCTTCCTTCAATGAATTGTCGAGCATCAGCACTTGCTGGTGAGAATCACCACCACCCTCCAATGGATAGAAGGATGTGAAGTGTGATACCAAGTCTGCTGCAGCAATATTCAACATGGTTGAGCCAGCCCTCCCTATGCAGCCCACCGAAACCAGATTCCAGAAGCTCCTGTAATCTTTATTATTGACTGCAATTAGCATGCTCTTCCAGTGTTCTATTTCCCATTACACTTTAGCCTGCCTGGGGGTGGAATTGTACGCAGCCCTCAAGCATTTGATTTCCCCCTGATTTAGCTTTTTTGATCGCTAGTGATAGAGCTTGTCTAGCATTCTTACACTCTATATTGAGCCACAGCTGCAAGGTAGGTTTGCTTACAAGGTTTCCTAGATTGAGTATAAAATATGACCTTGTGGTAATCGAACAGCTTTTTGTGTATTAAAGAGATAGATGTTGAACACCATTTCCCTATACTGTCCCACTCCAACTCAAGTACGTCACCTAAGCTTGCGGCTATCAAAGTATAAATCTTGCCCATCTGCACCGCTGAGTCCTTCACTCTGTCCCATTTTACTTTGCGCTTGTTGCTGGTAACAACTATATTTGGGTCTATACAATCCTCCTGAAGGGCTTTAAACCTAACATAGCAAAGTCTATCTCAAGCCGCAGGGCATTGTGATCACTCTCTATCCAATCTTGCACAACAAAGTCAACAAGAAGGAACCATAGACGTAAGACTATTACAATGTAATCAATAAGACTAGTGCTTGGTGGCCTATTAAAGATGTGCCTGCCCTGGCTGTCTGATGGAGATCTCCCATTCAGAGCTCTAAACCCTGCATTTAGTGTCAGGGTGTTCATTTGTAATGCCAGGGCTGTCCATTTCTTAATTGGTGCTAAGGTCAGCATGGGGAATCCCCAAACGGTGTATTCTTCATACAAGTCATCCTCTCCTTTATCATTCAAGGGTTCAAACTGACAATTGAAGTCGCCACCAACAATTGTTAGGGCAACCCCAGGAGCAGTTTTCAGGTTAGACAGAAACAACTCCAATGTGGATGGTTCGTGGGCCAGACCCCCTGGTCTAAGATGGGCATTATATAGATATACAATATGGGTTGAATTTATTATATTCGCACAAAATGTCAGGGGATGGCACTGAGATCTCTTTTATTATGCAGGGAATGTCTGCACAAACCCAAGTGGTAAACCCTCCAGACGGTCTGCCTCTTCAGACAGCTTGTTTGTGAAAGTTAATGTAGCCACCCCTATATAGAGGGTTACGGGTCCATGTTTCCTGGAAGAAACAGATGGCATGGTGGTCAATAAAGGTGGCCCAGTTGGGAATGTGACGCTTAAAGATAAGGCCTGCAGTATTCCAGGATAGTAATTTGAACTTGGACTTACCACAGAGGGATTTAGTGCATGAAACCTCTGAATTGGCTGGGGCAAACAGGACATCACATTCACTGCCTTCGTCAGGTAGGTCAGGCGATGATTTCATGCTTGGTAAATCAAACCCAACCAGCTGGGTTACATGGGCAATGGCACATCCTTACCCTCGTGTGATATGCCGGCCATAGCCTGAACAATATCCCTGGGATGGCTCAATATTGTGTTTGCTAGACCAAGGCGGGTGGATCCCAACTTTCTCTTTACCGCTACCCACAGGGGCAATTGACCCTCTGTCTCCTACCACTCTAAAATAGCCCCCTGGTCAAGCACTACATTAAATGTGACAATCTTATTGCCCTCAGGAGCTCCCGGATTTTTTATGATGAAAGAATGCGAAATTGCTGAGCCATTGCCTCTTGATTCTAGTCATTCAACCCCATCTAATACATCACATCTATTGCGGAAACAGGTACATTAAAACCATAGGTGTCTTTTGAGTAATGTGTACAAGCCCTAGTTGGACTAAATGCTAGCTTTTGGGGTGGATAACCATGCTCCTTGTTGCTAGTGGGTCTGTAAAACTAACTCAATGGTACTAACTCAATCTTAGACCTTTTTGTGGACCACTGATAGGGGCAAATAATAGCTTATGAACAATGGTCGGTGATCTAACATTTATAATTTCACAATCACCACTTTGGAGCTTTGGCCCCCTCCCCAACTTACTCACTCTCTTTGTAAACACGATTTTTCTTGCCATTGAGGTGGGGGTACTGCCCCTGATCCCCCAACCAATTGAGACATGTATTAGTTAAATCCACTTGGTCTACCCTCTGGTCTGCACGCAGTTCTGGAACACCAGTCAGCACAAGCAAAAAAGGACAAGAGGCTAGAGGGAGGTCTATCACCGATAGTCCTTTAGAAGTGGTTGAAATGTTGGAGGCTATTAACCAATTCTTAACCGCACCATGTTGGAAGGAGGCAACAGGTAAACCAACACTAATGGGCCGAGGCTCCAACCCTCCAAATGTATTGATCTACAGGTTTTATAGCACAAGTAGATTTACTGGCTCCAGTCACATCCCCTTGGGTACCCGATTGTGTCTGTTTAGCCTACTAGGCTGTGAGTTGTGGCTATCATGAGTAGTTAAGATATGGGCACCAGCAGCCACATCAAGCAGAGGAGTATTTGCTTGTACTTGGCGTGTTGAGAAGTTACCCAGGGCTTTTTTCATCAATGTTAACTTATCACAGAGCGGACAATCTCTTTGACCAGCAGGTCTACTACTTTCTCAAGTAATGATTCCGTAGGCCAGTCAACCAGGTTGGCGGGCTAGCTTGATCCTTCATATAGGGCAGAATGATAGCCTTTGCAGATATCTGAACTGAGGGGCTGGCTGACTCGATTACAGGCCTAACAGGCTCCAGGCGAGATAGTGAAGCAGTGCTCTGTCTGCGATGCTTGGCAGCCTGGGATTGTTTGGTATTTTTCTGCTTCCTGCCCCCAGCCGAGCGTGGGTCGGATATAAAGACACATCATTACCTGGTTCAGCATCGGCCACTGAATGGTCTCCTTCCTGATGAGCTGTCACATTGTCCTCACTTGGGGATCTAGCAGCAGTGGAACCCCACTACGATGACCTACAGGGGTTCCCACTGACAATCTGCTCTCCGTTAGTTCAATTTCAGTTGATATGATCCCCATATCTCTATAGGAGTATTTTTGTCTGTGCTTGTGGTTTGCGGAGGGGAGGGAGTGGCTTGGATAAAGAGACTTTCTTTTTGCCCATGTTGAGTCAGTCAAATAAGACAGGAGTGATGACTTATATAACACAAGAGAATAATACACTAGCGCACCACCCAGGAGAAAGATATCAGAGGGTGAGTCCAGCCAAGCCTCCTCCTGTTTCAGATGGGTGCAAATGGGTGCGCCCTTTGCCTGGGCATGCTCACACCTGTCCTGCGCTGCAGGAACCTCCTGGCACTTTAGCGCATCAGGAGGTGAGCCCTTCCTCCTCCTCTTATAATGCGGGTGTTGGGGGACCGAGACCCACCCCAGTAAGACAGCAAACCAGCAGAGCGTTGGCCGCAAGAAACACCTGGTAAGTCTGCCCCGTGATGCGGGAGTCTCCTGGTGCTTTAACGTATCGATAGGTAAACCCCTCCTCCTATGATGACATGGGAGCTGGGGGACTGAATCCCACCCTAGCTAGACACCAAATATCAAACAAGGAGAGGGTCGCAGGCAAGAAACGTCCAGTAAGTTTGTCCCATGCTGCGGGAGTCTCCTGGCGCTTTAGCGTATCAGGAGATATGCCCCACCTCCTCTGATGATGATGTAAGAGCTAGGGGACCAAGTTCCACTCCAGCCACCAAACAGCAAAACAGCAGAGTGTACCGGGCAAGAAACACCCGGTAAGTTCAGCCATATGCAAATTGGTCTTGATCCTGCTCCTGTGGAAACAGTGCAGCCCGAAATGCCAGTCCAAGTCCGCTCTGAATGGCAACACAAGCAACCCCGGACTGGTTTTGTGACAGCTTTTCCATCCATTGTGTGTTTTTGTGCCTACCATGCCCCATAGCAGGACCCAAACTCCAGGTCTAGGCATGTCACGAAAACCCACAGACTTGTTAGTACGTGAGTTTTCACAAACCTTTTTAATACATTCCCACTATGGATTCAGAGAATTTACCTTTTCCCAGCCTATGTACATCATTATTCAGGCTGGGATTTGGAAGGGGATGTGTTAGGTGGATGGTAAGGAAAATAATTTCTTCTGTGGGGAAAAATAATCTTGTGGAGAAAAAAGAGATAGCATGTGCAAATGCACGTTTGCTAAGCATATGAACACCTGAAAATATAAATCCTGTATATTTATGCAATTTATGGTGCCCCTTACCTGCACCATAAATTGTGCCCCTTCACCGCCGTTTTGGCGGGTCTGGTCCTGGGGTGGGTGCCTGGTTCGTTTTTGGTGGACATCTTGGAGTGGGGTGAGTGGAGTGAGGCTTTTCCAGCTGACAGCGCTTGAATGTGCATGTGACGCCTGGGAACACCTATTTAAGGCTCCTCCCCTAGCGCAGCGGGATCGCGCAGCGGGCGTGTCCTCGCGTGGCCGGAGTCGTGCCAGAGTCCTGCCCGTCTGCGCCCGTCCGCGCTCGGTTGCGCTGGCTTCGCGGCGATACTTACATCAGGTGCATCTCCAACCATGCTTATGTATACCAGGGATAGGCTCCTGGCATTTAACACCTGTCTGCCTCCCTGCGCCGAAGTCCGCGTTGACCCTTTGTGTGGCCCCCATCGCTGTGCTTGTGGCGGCTGGCTACTCGAAGCCCCTTCCTGTTTGGGGTCTTGTATAGTGCAGCCTGCCATAAGCAGTAAGGTCTCTCCGCGACATCTCACCATCTGGAATTTAAACGTCAGATCGGCGGTCAAGCATTATCAGGATATTGCTGATCTTGTGGACAATGACCCCCCTGACATCTTTTGTCTGACAGAGACATGGCTGCAAGACACCGATTCTACGGTATTGAATCTGGCGTTCCCCGTTGAGTATTCCATCTACACGCTCAACCGCTCTTCGAGAGGGGGTGGCGTCGCTCTTGCTGTTAAATCGTGCTATTCTTGTGCCTGGAGTGTGCAGAACATCACGGGCTGCGAAAGCGCCCTGTTCAAGGTCGCGGTTACTCCGCATTTTACCTTGTCAGGATTGCTGATTTACCGTCCACCTGGTAGTTCAGTGGCATTTCGAGAGGCTCTTCCTGAGGCGGTTAGTTCACTAGCAGTAGGGTCTGCCAATTTTTCTATCATTGGTGACTTGAATCTCCATTTTGACACTCTGTGTCTTTCTTCTGTGGGAGGGATGGTGGCGGACCTTGAGGCCCTTCAATTGTTCCAGCTGGTCTCGGACCCCACTCATAGTGGTGGCCACACTCTGGACCCCTTTTTTTCTAACTTAGAAGGGGTTACAGTGGCCCCCCCGTCCCCCTGACCTGGTCAGACCACTCACTCGTGACCATCCACTGTCCTCTTGACGAAGCCCCACTTAAGGTGCCACTGCGAGCCATGCCCAGACGGCGCTGGAGCAAATTAAAGGCGGAAGATCTCCACCGCCTTCTCACTGACGACCCACTGGGTGCAGTGGAGAACGTGGAGTCTGGTTATGACCATTTCTGCGGATGGGTAACCAGGGCCCTCGACTCCCTTATCCCGATGGTTTCCAGTAAGTGTGGCTCCCGCGCCCCCAGTCCCTGGTATGATGGCAATCTGAGGGCTCTGAAAAGTGTCTGCAGACGTGCAGAGAGAGACTGGAGGAAGAGGTACGACAGCAGCAAAAAAACCCTGTACATGGCTGCAGTCAAGTCTTATCACCGCGCGGTTTGTAGAACCCGGGCTGAATACTACGCTCTGGAGTTTCGCAATAGTGGGAATCCTGTTAAAACCATCTTTAAGGCCCTTAAAGACCTTGTGGCAAGGAAGCCGGCCGGTAACTCCATCAGCTCCAATATTCATTGTGAAGCGCTGGCGGCTTTCTTCCTGGAGAAGGTCCAGACCATATATAGGGCTTTCCCCTCCTCCACTGCTCAAACCAGTATGGGGCCTCCCATCCGGCTGGATCAGGTGGTGCTGGACTCTCTCCCCTCCCTCTCTTTGGAGTCTTACACGGCCTTGGCTCTCCGAGTTAAGTCGGGGTCGCCGGACGACCCGCTCAAGCCACCTATGTTCAGAGACCAGGTTTTTGCTCGCCCGGTTTGCGACTTAATCAACACGTCGCTAGCATCAGGCCAGGTGCCTTTGAAATGGAAGCATGCGGTAGTAATGCCCATTTTGAAAAAACCATCTCTCGACCCTACAAAATCGGAGAACTACCGCCCGATTTCGCTTCTCCCGTGGCCAGCCAAACTCGCGGAGGCGCATGTCAACACCGCCCTCACTGGTCATCTGTCGCGTGCCAACATTCTGGACGACACCCAGAATGGTTTTCGGGCTGGCCACAGTACGGAGACAGCACTGTTATCTATGGTCGAGCACCTTCGGGTAGTTCTGGATGCAGGTCAAACGGCGGCGCTTGTTTTGTTAGACCTTAGCGCCGCCTTTGACACGGTCTCCCATGACATTCTCCTGCAACGTCTTGAGGAGATAGGGGTGATCGGCACTGCACACCAGTGGTTCCGTTCGTTTCTCAGGGATCGTTCCTTCTGTGTTGGGTCCCCGCCCTACCAGTCCAAATGTCATCCTCTGTCTCTTGGGGTCCCACAGGGTTCCTCACTGAGCCCCACGTTGTTTAACATCTACGTGAGGCCGCTGGCTGAGGTTGTGAGGCTCTGTGGTATGACCATGGTGTCGTACGCAGATGACACCCAGCTAGCGGTCACGATCAGCGGGGACTCTGGGGTGGATGCCCCAAGATTCAGAGAAGGACTCAGGGCGCTGGCTGGTTGGATGACGTCCAACTGTCTCCAACTAAACGCCAAAAAAACGGAGGTGATGATCTTTGGGAAGCGGACGGACCTATGGGGAGATACTTGGTGGCCCTCTGAGCTGGGGCCGACCCCCACTCCGGTTGCGGAGATCAAAAACCTTGGTGTTTGGCTGGACCCTTCCCTCAACTTCGTTGGCCACACCAAAAGGACGGCGGCTTGCTGCTTCGGCATCCTGCGCAATCTGCGCCCTGCCCTCAAATACTTCGATGCCGCAACTCGCCAATTGGTGGTGCAAGCAACGGTTTTGGCGCGGTTGGACTATGCCAGCTCCCTTTTTATAGGATTAAACCAGGCTGAGTTAACTCGACTTCAAAGAGTGCAGAACGCTGCGGCCAGAGCGATCGTAGGTCTTCCTAGGTTTTGCTCGGCCGGTCCATCTTTGCGAGCCTTGCATTGGTTACCCGTTAGGCAGCGGATCCACTTTAAAGTTTTGTGCCTTTCCTTCAAAATTCTAAAGGGCCTATCACCTCCCTTACTGCACCAACTTTTGCGCCCTTACATCCCGGGCCGCACTCTGCGCTCGCTAGACCAAGAATTAGCGGTAGCCCCTCGGTTCAAACTCAGTCGGGTGGGGGGCCGCTCTTTTAAGGTGCGGGCAGCCGCACTCTGGAACGCTCTCCCTTTGAAACTCCGGACCTTTGGTGACCTGCTCTCCTTCCGCAAGGCCGCTAAAACTCATTTATTTTCTGAGCTTTGTTAAATCCTTCACTCCCCAATTTCTTAATAATTATTTCTGTTCCCCAGTTGTGTTGTGTTCGCCACCTTGTCGGTGCGCCGGGACGCTCCTTCGCTGGAGCAGCCGTGCGCAATACAAATAGCACTAACATAACATAACATAACAATTGCTTTCACCCTTTAGCACTCTTTGTAAGCTGTTACAGTCACAGCTTGTAACAAGAAGAGGGTACAAAGTTCCCCGGGAAGAGTGATAAGGAAAAGAGGTGTGTGTGCCAGTAAGAGGGGGGAATCCCCTAGTTGGAACTAAAACCCTCACACACCCAGCAAGCTAGGTGTCATGCTTCATCATATGGGTTCTGCTCCTCGTCAGACTGGCGCTGCAATGTCTGACGGGCTCCCGAAACCGGGGCTCTTTATCGGAGATCTTTTGTTCCGGCCATATGGTGCATGCGTGTGAGAGGGCAGGGGGAGTGTGGTCGTGACAGTAGAGTGAGGATAAAAAAGGTAAGCCATTCCACAACCTATTTTATTCTCGTGGTTGGCTTCCTTGGTTAAAAGGGGTGTAAGGGGAGGTAAGTTGCCCTGAGACTATCAGAGCCGGCTTAACTACTACCCTAAAGTATGGTCGACATGTTTCATGCCTGATGGCAATTCTTTAGGACCTTAATAAAACAGTACCACACAGTGAAAGCTAATAGTGAAGGAACAATTTTGTGGTGAGGTATACAACCTTATGTTGTTGATAATACTGGATTGGCAGGCCGATTGGTCCTGCTGTAGTATTAAAACCTGTAAGGGTAAAGATGAAAACAATTCACAAATTTATCAGCGTCAGTGAAGTCTTCCAGAGTGGAAGATTTACCCAACTGTAGTGCAGGCACACACACAAAACCTTTATGTGAAGGATTAAAAACCGTGCATATATCAAAACAAGTTGTTGTTGGATTTACAGGATCAACTTATATGTGACACACCATGCAACGGTGATGACGATGAAGGTATATAGGCTAAGAAAGCTGTAATGCAGGAAAGGATTGTTGTAGGGAACAGGCTTACCCCAGAACAGTCACAGCTTCCCAGGTGTACAAAATTGAATTCTTTCTAACTTCCCCATAATCTATATTTGTTGTAGATTTATAGTTTTATGTTTTGCGAAAAGGTGTCTTTTTTAGGTCTCGCCAAGTGACGCAATGAATGCGCTGCTCGCCTTGGCGAGATCTATTGTCATTGGTTTTGCTAGCGAAGGGGTACAGGAGATGTGCACGCGCCCAGACAGGTCTGCACACTCGCGCACGGACAGGCGATGTGCACGTGTACGGCTCGCGCGTTCAGCACACCGCGCACATGGCGCGCTTGCGCTTTTACATTTTTCTTTCAGTTAGTGGTGTTCTGTTGTTTTCCGTGTGTCTCAAGTGGCCGGTGTAGTCGTTAGCCCAAAATCCTGTGACTCTGGTTGGCCCAAAGTCCCATGATGCACATGCCGCATGACGTGGCAAGAGTCGATTGGCTGTCTTCTGATCACTCCAGGTGAAGCGTTTGACAGTTGAGGCAGAGGCCAGGTCGGTACACGTTCTCGGGCTGATGGAAGACGGCGGAAGGGGGACGGCCCGAGGGGCTTATGGAGCTCCAATTGCTGGCGGCAACTGCGACCTCAAGAGTTTTCTGCAGCAGCCACAGACTGTGACCCGAATCATTAGTGCGGTGAGGAACCATGCCACACCCCAAGACACCACATCCTCTCAGGCTTCGACACTCTCCTTTCCCTCTTTCAGGAAGTTCCTGTACCCCAGCCGTCACTATCTGCTGAACTGTGAAGCCTACCCTCTTTGTCCCTATCTTTAACCATCTCTGTTATTTCGATGGATTATGCAACCCCCACCCTGTTCCTTCACCCGCTCCACTACCCATACATACCTATCCCTGCCCCTGTCTTCCTATCACTCTCTCCACTCCCTTTACCTTCCTCCCTGCTCCATCCCTCTGTCACCCCGTCACTCTACCTCATTTCTTCACCATATTACCCTTTTCATTTCCACCAATCAACTCTGTCTTGCCTTCCATATCTTTCTCTAACTACTCTCTCAATTAGCACAATAATCTCTCCCTCTTTCCTCCATTGCTCCTTCCTCTTCTACCCGTCCCATCTCTTTCTGTTCATCCCGTGCTGTTTTCTCTATCCCTCCTCCCAACCCACCCTTCCTACTCTCTTCCATCCCTAGCCTGCTTATGCCTCCCTCACCCGTATCTACCCTCACAATTTCTCAGGGCCATACCATGTCTCTGGTAATGGTTTACAGAGAGCGACCCCTATCAATAGGCTTGCATCATTCTGAGCAAGACAAGAGAACAGGCGCAATGGCAGATGGATAGGGATAGAAAAGGTGCAAGCCCAGCCACTGTACCCCCAGATAGAAGTCTGGACAAGCCAGAAATAGGGCCAGTCACAGGGCTTTTTATTCCTAACTGGACCATAAGCAATTGGTGAGCCATTGAGGGAACCGTGGACGGGCCGTGGGCCCGAGGCGCAATCTTAGATTCTGTCAAGGACTGGAAGATAGCACCGGTGACACGAGATGAGACAGATTCCCATACAGAACCAATAACAGGGCCAGAGAAAGGACCAGTGATAGACTCAAGGCCAGGGACTGTGTCAGGAGGACAGAACCCAAACCAGCAATGGCATAGCCAATAGGTCTCGCTTTTAGGACCTTAAAAGTTTTCAGCCATGCAGCATATTATCCTGGGTAATGTGTCAACCTGACGAAAGACAAATGTAGTTAAAATGTAACTCAACCGCTGACATTTTATTGCTTCGCCACACATTTAGCATGTATTCTGCATGGTTAATAAGGGAAGCTTTAGAACATAACTCCAATTCATCATGAAGCCACATAAACCACGCTTAGCTCATTGCAACTGCAAAAACCATTTCAATTTGCCCAGCACATTACCATTCCATTTGTGTGGCACGAGTGCTTTATGAGCAAGTACCAAGGTATGCAGTTCTTGTCGCCGCTTTACACAACCATGCTCACACAATTACAATAAGCATTTGCAATGCTATAGGTGTCGCATTTAAGCGAGTTTGAGCTATTGACATTGTAAATGACAATGCATTTTATTTATGTTTTGGTTTTTAAAACGTAAATAAAAGGCATTGTCATTTATAATGCCAGTAGCTTAAACTCGCCTAAATGCGAGACCTATTGCATTGCAAATGCTTGTTTGTTCATTGTGACTGGTCTTTGAACATCATTTGAGAAGAAAATTGAAGCAGAAGTGAAAGATGAAGCTGCTTCCAAATCAACCTTTATCCACAAATCTACAACACGAGCTAGTGCTGAGTGCTATAATCACACCGAAATGTGGGGAGATCAACCCAACATGCTTGTCGCGTTCCCAAGTGATAGTATTAGTAACCATTCATTTTATGCTTTATAGCATTCGAGGCAGAATAAAGTAAATGTATTTAATTGACGTGTAATAACAAGCTTACTTAGAAGTGCCTTTAATTAGTCTTGAAAATGGCTTCTCGACTGACTGGATCTGAACACTTTCCAAATTATTTGTACGTTGCTTTTGTCAAAATAGCATCATCACCCCTGTGATAGGAAGGTATTTTTATTACATTTAATAAACGTGGACTTTCCCGTTCATTTACTTTACATTATCAGCACCGTAGACGATCTGTGGGCACCCTAATTACGTTACTGGCTAAGTTAAGGTAGTGAGACTCGCCACTTAGTGACTTGGGACCTTTGTTTCATGGCGCCGATTTATTTTCTTTTTAGATTAAGTGGAATAATCAAATAATCTAGGAACCTGAAGCTCAGCGAAAAGCCAGGGCTGCGACCTTTGAGTTACAGGAGCCAAAAATAAAGCAGGCGTTGCCTGTGATTCCAAGTCAGTCCCCAAGGACCCATCTGAAGAGCTGGGCCCAGGCCTCACTGGAAACCATCGCAATGGCGCGTGAATTAAAATACCGCGTGCGCTCTCTGTTTTCACACGCATGCCTCGGCACCTCTTGTAGCACCGACGCTGCTACTGGTTGATAAAATGACACTGTGGCAATCTGAATAACTTCATGATGTCACCGTGTGCCAAATGTGAACCGCGTAAACAGCATCATTTCTGATTCTAGGTGACAAATGGACCCGCTTAAACAGGGCACTTGCACCGCGCACGGTCACAAGACAGAGATGTGTGTTAGTTTATGAAGTATAATAGTAACTCATTCAGTAACTCATCAACTCTGTGATTCAGCATGACACTGCAGACATCAACAGCTCAAAAACTGTGGGTGTTTGCTGCACTTTTAGCCCGATATATAAACACAGGGCTTTATTTAAAACATGAAGGGATTACAAATCCTCCAATTCCTGGAGGACACTCTAGATATAGTATAGAATCTATAACCCAGAACTGAATAACTGCAACAATAATATCCTTATGATGGAGAGTAGTCAGTCAATGGAGTGTCCTCCATATTTCGAGTTGCCTCGAGAACTTGAGGATTTCCATTTCCCTCCAAACTCTGAAGGGCATATGTACAATCCCCTATCGCCACCACAATGTCACTTTTATCGACGTTGTGGTGGCGATAGAGTCTGCGCCTTATTTACAACAATGTTTAGCCACTTAACTTGGCTTAACTCTGCCTTGTAAATAAGGTGCCCTTTCAAGCTATGCTTTGCATGAAAGGGGTGGGCAGTGGGTGTTCCCGTGGGCGTTCCACCGCAACACTCATGGTGTTTGACGCTGCCCCCATGTGCAAGGGTGGCGTACATAGGAGGTAGCGCCAAAATTAAGACCAGGTAAAATCCTGGTCTTAAATTGGAAAAACGAGGAGAAATGCATTATATCTCCTCGTTTTAGCTTTTTTCATGTGTGCTGCCTTATGCAGCGCACATGGAAAAAGCAAAATGCCATGGATTGTTTATGTGCCTGATACAGGCTCATTTTTTTCTCCCCATCAACACAAGTAGTTTACCATTCCACTTGGTCTCTAAGTTTGTCTTTTCTCTTAAACTCCATATTATTCATACACTGAAAAAGAGGATTTGCTTTTTCTGGCAAATAGGAAATTCAACCCTTGTATTTTGCCTCTTCCATATATTCCCATACATGGAGGCGCCTGGAAGTGGCACCAACACTCAACTTTGTCCCTAGTCCTGTCTGTGTGCTCAAACAATGATAGCACTTTATGTTTAGATATAGAAAGATGTATTTGTGTACATCCTAACCTGATATCAAACAACCAGGCCTGTCTTTGCTCTAATGGCATACCATTTTCTGTATACTAAGAGAAGCAAACAGATACAAGGATGATGGAGACAGATAAGGGCAACTGATAACACAAGCTATTTAATGCTCTTTCTACTGCAACCCTACCAACCTTCATTTCAAATGGCATCTCAATTTTGATTTGATTCAGAAACAGTTGTTTCGCATCAAATTGGAAGAATGAGTTATGCATTGTTTCTGCATGCAGTCTTACAGGATTTGTGGGGACAAATCCACCTGGTCAAACCTTGTGGAAACATGTCCCCAGAACAATAAAAGTGGAAGTGGATTTACATGTGTATTTCATTGTGGAAACACCATTTGCTCCATATTATTCCCCATTCCAGTTCAAAGTGTAAAAGCCTTCAAGAAAGGTACCATAATACTGCACAGTATCTCTAAGTAAAGCTTACACTATTATTGCACCCTTTTACCCGGAGACTCAAAATGAGGGCCAAAGTATCTAGGTCTGAATTTTCCCTAACATTATAATTACATTACATATAAAAAGACAGAGATAATTGGACATTAAGCCAGAGAGAGGCCTCCAAGCTCATTTAATCTGCCTATTTCCACTGACTGTCGCCTCAATTTAGGCGCTCCTTAATCCCCACGACTGTCCTTGCTTTCACTCTGTGATTAGTCTTCAGTCCTACCTTTCCCCTCGCACTATAATTACATTATATATAATTATAGAGTGACATAAATAGAGAGCAATACCAACTGATTATCACACTCAGGACATGTGCACTATTCATATTCCCACACCAAGTCGTCCAGCAACTGAACTGCAATCCAAAGACTAATGCTTAATGCTATACAATTTCAGCTCATTGGCTTTGTTCCTGCCTTTTTATTAGTAATGCAAAAGAAGGGAGTTTCAAAGTATGGGGAAATGGAATGGGAGAAGAGGCCTACATCAGATTCAGTGTTTGTTACTTTTTCTGAATAAATCAGTAAATGAAATCCCAAACATACTCAATGTATTACATATTAATAAACATAACTGACAGTAAACCTTACACTTAATAACAATAATAGAAATCAAGGGACATATGTATTAAAAACCAGTTTTGCAAGTCTTTAATAGAGATTTTTATCGAATCGCTATTAAGGACTCACAAAATGGAATGCATGTAGGAATAGCAATATTAATTGTGATAACATAATATTCCTTAATTGCGGTTCACAAATTGCAATTCACAATTAAGGAATAGTTTCCCATTCATTCCTATGGGCCTAAAGGTCCATAGGAATGAAAGGGAAGACATTTGCAATTTGCGAGTACCCATTAGGTACCCGCAAATTGCTAAAAGCAATTTCAAGGGTGCAAGGGTGTCAAAAGGACACCCTGGTGCACCCTGAAATATGTATGTGTGCACATGTGGGGGACATACATGCCCTAAGGGCATGTATGGGCACCACATGGCACTTTGAAAAATGCAGAAAAGTGCATTTTTCAAAGAAATCACAAATTAACACCAACTTGAAGTTGGCGGTAATTTGCAATTCCTTATGCCAAAATTGCACAACTTGGGTGCTTCCTGCATCGCATTTAAGGAATAGCAATTTGCGATTCCTGAAATGCTATCGCAAAATAGGGAATCTCAAATTTTGCAATTCCCTATTTTGTGATGCCCTTTTGGGGTGATACATCCCAAAAGGCCTTTTCCCGTTCGCAAAATAGGCCCGATTCTGAGAATCGGACCGTTTGCGAATGGGAAAAGAGGTTGATACATATGCCCTCAAGCACCTAAAAAAGCATTCTTTTAGTTCTAACAATCCTCTTGTACTCTGCATCTTTTAATATCTAATCAATACTGCAATAAGTAATGTTTCATATTGTTGTTATTATTTTTACATCAGGTATAGAATATAACCATATTAAAGCACAGCACATTGGAAAAAGTGATAGGACAAAATTGTACCTCTTTAACTTGAAAAAGAAGCAGGTCTTATAAACAGTATTTGCTGGATAAATGAAGAACGTATCAGCCACTCTCCAAATAATGAAACATTGTACGAAGGCCTTCTTTTTCCTTGTTTTGTTTATATGTCATTGACATACTAGATAACCATGATCAGGTGCTTACAATCTGATTCAGGCCCTCAGGGTGTTCGCACTGCACTGTGTATAACACTTCCCCACGACAATGCCTGGTCACTAAATCAAAAAGTTAGGTACACCCGAGCCCAGACTTCCTTGCATTGTTCTTTTCTTAAAATATTAAAATATTTTGTAAAATCAGGCACAGGTTTAACTTCAACATACCAGATTAGTCTCTCCATATTTATTTAGCAATTTATTTTTATGTGAATGGATTATTAATCCATGTAGTATTCTCCTCTTAAGGGTGGCAGTAATGGTAAGAAAGAAAATAAGTTACATTTCCGCTCCACCACACTCATTTACGGCAACAAGGAAAAACGTTTTTATTACTATACAACCCTCACCCACTTGCTTCATCATCAGATTCTCCCTGACTCCTAAAGGTCTGGGTGGGGTCAACCGTGTTTCAGAGAGCTCTTTGAAGAATGTTTGTTTTTGGGAGTTATATACTATTAGATAAAATTACTCATCCACTTCATGGTATCCCTTTATTGGTGGGGGAAATGGCCAGTTTAAAACTATATTTGCACAGGGCAAGCAGGATATTGTGGCCCTATGACATTGGTGTTACATTTCCACCATGTTTCTGCCCTATACTACTGGCCTAACATAGGTCCTGGGCATTCCTCAGGGTGAAAAAATGGAATGGTTCGCCCAGTGATGCACCACTGTGTTGATTTTCACTTCATGAGTGGCATGCAAAGACAATCTTTTGCGTGCAGTTAAAATGGTGTACTTGCCATTTTGGAAGTTCCCTCGAGTTAGGTAACAATTACTCTTCAAGGGGCATTAGGGGTCGGCCCTGTAGTCACACTATCATCAAGAGATCCTGCCCTCAGGGAACCTGTTTGGCTCACATCTCTCCTTGGCTGTGTAAATATAGTTTTCACCTCACTATGCCAAGGACATTTTTTCACCTAGCCTGTGCTTCATACTGTGGGTCAGCCTCATGCCAATGATTCTGCTGCAACAGAATCAATCGCCTAGTTATATATTTGTTTAATCATGATCTTTTAGCAGCATTTCCACAATTGATGGACTGACTGCAAAGAAATAAAGTGCTATCTAGTTGGTGACTTGCAATAGTGGGACCACATCACTCCAGGCAATTACAGAGACGGTCTCCAGTCCTAAACTCTTCGCCTACAAATGATTGATTTGAGGTGTCCTAGTTTGATTATTTCAATTAATTCGAAGTGTGTTAGTTTGATTATTTCAATTAATCTATAGCAACATCCCAGGACAGGACAGTTTACAGAGACTATTAAATGGGAGGACCTTAATATCTGACTTTCTGATATCTAGTAGGTTCTTGCATGTAACATAAACATATATTGTTTGCAGCTGTGATGCCATCATGGTTATTATATATAATCCAGCCTTCCAAACTAATCAGTCATTGCACTCACTCACTTTTCCATCCATTCATTCATCCATCCATTCCAGCACACATCCACTGATCCATCTATTGATGTACTCACACATTAAATCATCTATTCATGTTCTCATTCATTAATGTGCTGGAACATGAATCATTTCATGTACTGATTTACAGATTCTCACTCACCAATTCATTCTCCTCCACTCCCTGTCACTCAGTTATCCATTCTTCCATCCATTCACTCCCTCTTGATGCAGTCATACGCCTGTTGACTTATTCATGCGCTCGTCCGCTCATTCATGCATTCACAAAATCCCTCATAGTCATACAAAGTCACTAATTAACTACGGAGCGCTTTTACATGTTAAAAGCCAGACGATTTGGCTTCGTCAATGCTTTGCTCTCTTTCTTGTTATAAGCCTTTGTGTACCACACGTGTCCCTCATCAACAGCCTCACCAATCCTTACTACACTGGGTTTCAAGTGAGGATGACTCTCATTTTGTGTATTTTCCAGGAAGTAGAAAATTACCCCAAAAAACACTGATTAAGTGGTTTGGTCATATATACATGTTGAAGTATGTAAGGTAGTATTCCTGTAGTACTCTTTTATGTATTTACACGCCTTTGTGAATTGGCTCCAAAACATATAAAATTGTAATACGTCAGGAATAATGATTTAATGCTCTTTAACAATTAGCACAAATAGAATGGGCTCTGCCCTCTTTGCACTTCTGCTAACAGGGAGTTGAAGGTTTGATGTCAGATTCACAAAGAGTATGTAAAAGAGTACTCCTGTAATACTACTTCCTGTACTAATAAACGGTTTCCTGAATTGGGCCTTATGTTGTAACAACATCCTATTTATGGTCGGTTATGGACGTTTCTTGGAGAAATGATGGTAAGGCAAGCCCCATTTCAATGTCTTAAGTCACTTTTATCGTTCTACCTATTTGCAGTGCCAGAAGGATAAGTGGCAATGACATCTCAGATGCTTCATGACGTGTTAGTAGAAAAACCAGCTCCATGTGCACTGACAGAAA
The DNA here is from genome assembly GCF_964263255.1 of Lissotriton vulgaris. Lineage (NCBI taxonomy): Eukaryota > Metazoa > Chordata > Amphibia > Caudata > Salamandridae > Lissotriton > Lissotriton vulgaris. The sequence continues at coordinate 1,130,863,384 of NC_141689.1, read as the reverse complement.
TTGATAATCAATGCACAGAAAATAAATATTGTATGTATTTACATTATTTAGCATGTGTGTATCAGCTGACTCTAGGGCCCCTTATTAGCCCGTGCAAATCCTGATTTGGTCTCAAATAGGAGTTTGCACTTGAATTGAACTTAATATTGATCAGCTCTTAGTGGTCCCTGTGAGTTTTGGCCCACACAATTAAAAAAAAAAAATCTTAATCTGTGCAGGGTATTAAACAAGGTTTGGAGATTGGAAGCGGTGGATCAGTGTGGGATGAATCCTGACTGAGCAGGGGAAATGATAGATTCCATGAGTAACGAGAGGAGACATGCCAAAGCTTTCGCAAGAATTTTATAGTCTAAGTTTAACAATGACAGTGGGCGATATGAACCACACTGAAGGGGTGGCCCACACAATTTACTTGATCAAAACACTGATGAAAATTGTTGGGCAATTCACAAACATTGCAATGTTGTGCATTTCATAATGGGGCAAATACACACAATTAGGATGTTACAGTGCAGTAATTCTCTGAAAGCTACATGTATTCAAAAGTGTGATGTGTGCAAAAGTGGCCGAAAGACCATGGTGCACATTACAGGGTCAAAGGAAAAGACACAGTAAAGGAGTGATTGGAGTGGTAGCTTGGTTCTAACATGGTAAGTGGGCTACTACTGTGTTGTAAAGAACAGTTACTTACAACAGTTAACCTTGTTGAAACAGCCTCTGAGGCGGAAGCCGGAGGACTGCACGCTACCACCTGATTTTAAACTGTCACCTTTATTGAATTTGTGTGTTTTTTAAAACGAAACGAAGCTCACCTTCGCTACAGCGCTGGTACCCACGCGCTAAGGCAGCCCTCCCAGACCCTCCTGACACAGCGTGCCCACCGCTGATACAGGGGAACACGCCCACACCGCCAGCGCGGTCTCAAGGCGGAGCCACGCCCACTGCGAGGCCACGCCCACCTGAAAAGCATATTTAAACGCTGTCAGTCAGCGCAACGAATCACCTTGTTGAAACAGCCTCTGAGGCGGAAGCCGGAGGACTGCACGCTACCACCTGATTTTAAACTGTCACCTTTATTGAATTTGTGTGTTTTTTTTAAACGAACGAAGCTCACCTTCGCTACAGCGCTGGTACCCACGCGCTAAGGCAGCCCTCCCAGACCCTCCTGACACAGCGTGCCCACCGCTGATACAGGGGAACACGCCCACACCGCCAGCGCGGTCTCAAGGCGGAGCCACGCCCACTGCGAGGCCACGCCCACCTGAAAAGCATATTTAAACGCTGTCAGTCAGCGCAACGAATCACCTTGTTGAAACAGCCTCTGAGGCGGAAGCCGGAGGACTGCACACTACCACCTGATTTTAAACTGTCACCTTTATTGAATTTGTGTGTTTTTTTAAAACGAACGAAGCTCACCTTCGCTACAGCGCTGGTACCCACGCGCTAAGGCAGCCCTCCCAGACCCTCCTGACACAGCGTGCCCACCGCTGATACAGGGGAACACGCCCACACCGCCAGCGCGGTCTCAAGGCGGAGCCACGCCCACTGCGAGGCCACGGCCACCTGAAAAGCATATTTAAACGCTGTCAGTCAGCGCAACGAATCACCTTGTTGAAACAGCCTCTGAGGCGGAAGCCGGAGGACTGCACGCTACCACCTGATTTTAAACTGTCACCTTTATTGAATTTGTGTGTTTTTTAAAACGAACGAAGCTCACCTTCGCTACAGCGCTGGTACCCACGCGCTAAGGCAGCCCTCCCAGACCCTCCTGACACAGCGTGCCCACCGCTGATACAGGGGAACACGCCCACACCGCCAGCGCGGTCTCAAGGCGGAGCCACGCCCACTGCGAGGCCACGCCCACCTGAAAAGCATATTTAAACGCTGTCAGTCAGCGCAACGAATCACCTTGTTGAAACAGCCTCTGAAGCGGAAGCCGGAGGACTGCACGCTACCACCTGATTTTAAACTGTCACCTTTATTGAATTTGTGTGTTTTTTAAAACGAAACGAAGCTCACCTTCGCTACAGCGCTGGTACCCACGCGCTAAGGCAGCCCTCCCAGACCCTCCTGACACAGCGTGCCCACCGCTGATACAGGGGAACACGCCCACACCGCCAGCGCGGTCTCAAGGCGGAGCCACGCCCACTGCGAGGCCACGCCCACCTGAAAAGCATATTTAAACGCTGTCAGTCAGCGCAACGAATCACCTTGTTGAAACAGCCTCTGAGGCGGAAGCCGGAGGACTGCACGCTACCACCTGATTTTAAACTGTCACCTTTATTGAATTTGTGTGTTTTTTTAAAACGAACGAAGCTCACCTTCGCTACAGCGCTGGTACCCACGCGCTAAGGCAGCCCTCCCAGACCCTCCTGACACAGCGTGCCCACCGCTGATACAGGGGAACACGCCCACACCGCCAGCGCGGTCTCAAGGCGGAGCCACGCCCACTGCGAGGCCACGCCCACCTGAAAAGCATATTTAAACGCTGTCAGTCAGCGCAACGAATCACCTTGTTGAAACAGCCTCTGAGGCGGAAGCCGGAGGACTGCACGCTACCACCTGATTTTAAACTGTCACCTTTATTGAATTTGTGTGTTTTTTTAAAACGAACGAAGCTCACCTTCGCTACAGCGCTGGTACCCACGCGCTAAGGCAGCCCTCCCAGACCCTCCTGACACAGCGTGCCCACCGCTGATACAGGGGAACACGCCCACACTGCCAGCGCGGTCTCAAGGCGGAGCCACGCCCACTGCGAGGCCACGCCCTTTAATCGTACTACAAATGTGCCGGCCATACCAGCGCAGCGGACGAGCGCAGCGGGAGCGCCTAAGGCAAGCCCGTCTGCGCCCGTCCGCGCACGACCGAGCCTAGGGCCAGACTCTATGCCTGTCCCTGCCGCCTCAAAGGTAAGCTACTCGCGTAGAGAGCTACTCAGCCTAAGACCCACTAAAAACAGTTCCTGTCTTGTATTACATGACCCTACTATCCCTTTTTCCCGCTGTGACAAATGCAAACCAGGAAATCTCTCCCTACCGAAACCCCCTGTCCCACCCCCTGTACTTAAAATCTCGACTCTCAACTGCAGATCGCTTCCTAAACATTCCCTGCTTATTAACCATCTCATTGTCGACCTCAATTTGGACATACTACTCCTCACAGAAACGTGGATTACGGAGCATTCCAACGCAGACATAGTTCTGGCCCTTCCCCCGGGCTTCCTTATCATGTCTCAACCACGCCCCCTAGGTAGAGGAGGTGGATTAGCCATAATCCACAGGGACCACTTCACCTGTCGCACCAAAGACTGCGCGATCCAGGACTCAGAGAGCTGCCTCTTCACGATTCAGCTTTCCTCGACTAACTCCCTGTCAGGGCTCCTGGTGTATCGGCCGCCCGGCCACTCTGGCCCCTTCACGGCCGCCCTTTTGGAAACTGTTTCCTCCTCGGCACACCTGACACCCAACTTCCTTATAACAGGCGACCTAAACATTCATTTCGAGGATCCTCTTGACGCAGGAGCAGCCAACCTAATTGGCGAACTAGCGGCCTTTGGACTGCTTCTTGCCAACTCTGGTCCAACACATACGAAAGGGCACCTTCTCGACCCGGTGTTTTCCAACATCCCCTCCCTCCTTTTCATTAATTCTCAACCTCTCCCGCGGACGGACCATTTTCTGGTCACGACCCACCTTCCCTGGAGCATTCAAGAAGCCCCAAAAAACCCCTACCTTCACTAGAGACAGAGCGTGGGCCAGTCTCTCGGTGGAGGATTGGTCCATAGCCCTGGACGCTTCGACCCCAAGTCTCACGGAGGACTCCTCCACCGCCGACTCCCAAGTTAGAGATTGGATATCCTCCTCCCTCGACAGTATCATCCCCATAAAAAATCGGGAGATTAAAAACAGGATAAAGGGCCAGGCTCCCTGGTACACCTCTGACCTCCGTGACCTCCGCAAAGAGTGCAAAAAGGCTGAGAGACAGTGGAGAAAGGACTGGCTCCACAGTAACAAAGACATCTACAATAGCACGGTAAGACGCTACAAATCGGCCCTCAAACTAGCCAAGGCAGGATACTATGACAATAGAATACATAACACCACTAATTCCGCAAAAGAATCTTACCTGATTGTCAAGGAACTCCTCAATATTCCCTCGGCATCCACTGATTCCCACGCCCCCCCGGACAGAAGTAATGACCTTGCCTCCTTCTTCGACTCAAAAATCTCGCGAATACTGGACTCTCTCCCTACCACCACCCCCCATAATTACGCTGATACAGAGGTCTGTACTAACAGCCCGCGGCTGTCCTCCTTTAGAGCAGTCTCCCTCAGTGAGGTCACCTCTACGTTAGCCAAAATGAAAAGCGGCTCACCCCTTGATCCGGCCCCGGCCAGACTTTTAAAAGCTGTGTCTCCCAGCATAGCCCCTACCATCATGGATCTCATCAACATCTCCCTCCTCCAAGGCACAGTGCCTCCCAACTGGAAAAACGCGGTCGTCAAGGCCCTGCTTAAAAAGCCCCATCTAAACCCGGACGACATGTCTAACTACAGACCTATATCACTCCTTCCCTGTATCAGCAAGATGGCTGAGAAACTAGTTAACTCGCAACTCTCCCAATTCCTTGAGACCAACAAAATCCTGCGCACATCTCAAACCGGCTTTCGGCCCGGCCAGGGCACGGACACAGCCCTCCTCTCCGTCATCGAGGAGTCAAGGTGCATTCTGGATTCAGGAGGATCAGTGGCAGTGATCCTCCTGGACCTCAGTGCCGCCTTTGATACGGTTGACCACCGTGTCCTTCTACATCGCCTGGCCAGGGCAGGAATTGTGGGTACGGCACATGCTTGGATTAACTCCTTCTTATCAGGTCGTTCATTCCAGGTGTGGGACGGCAACTCTCGCTCCGACCCCCTACCACTCACCTGTGGAGTTCCCCAGGGGTCCTCGCTTAGTCCCACTCTGTTTAATGTTTACATGGCCCCCCTGGAAGATGTCGTGACCCCCCACGGGATAAAAATAGTAAACTACGCTGACGACACCCAACTTTTCGTCTCTCTCTCCCAGCTGGATAAACACCCAGACAGCCTGCGGAACTATCTCCAGGACATTTACACCTGGATGTGCGAATCCTCCCTGAAGCTGAACGGTGCAAAAACCGAAATTATGCTTCTGGGCAATAAATGGTCCTCCATCCCTCCCGCGGTTTGGCCAGACGCCTTTGGTGAGATACCCACACCAAAGACAGAAATCAAAACGCTAGGTGTCTGGCTGGAACCGAACCTCACCATGAAGACCCAGGCTACCAAGACCGCTGGAACATGTTTTGGCCTCCTGCGGTCAATTCGCAAAATTCTTCCTCTCCTCCCCCCCCTCTCCAGGAAACTTTTGGTTCAAGGGCTCATCTTAGCCCGGCTTGACTACAGTAACGCCGTCTACCTCGGCGCTCCGGAATTCACCTTGGCCAAACTCCAACGGGCACAAAACGCCGCGGCAAGGCTCATTATGAACCTCCCTCCCAGAGCCTCTGCCAAACCGGCCCTCAAGGCTCTTTACTGGCTCGCTGTCCACCAGCGAGTAGAGTTCAAAGCCATGTGCACCAGTCACAAACTCATCAATGGTGCCGGCCCGGCCGCCCTGAAAGATCTGGTCGCCCCCTACCAAGCCCCAAGAACACTTCGCTCCGACGATGAACATCTGGCCATCGTCCCTAAATTTAAGAAGGCTCGTACCGGTGGCCGTCACTTCTCGGTCAAAGCCTCTGCAGGTTGGAACGCACTTCCCCGCAATTTGCGTCTGGAACCCTGCCACGCCCTCTTCAGGAAAAAACTAAAAACCTTTTTATTCCCCAATTAGTCTTCCGGTCCTTTCTCCTCCTGGTTTTTTTCAACTCTATAGCGCGGGGATGCCTACGGGTCACCATGCGCTCTATAAATTTATAAATAAATAATATAAATAATAAATAAGTGTGTCTTTAACTCTGTAAATTGAAGCAGGATTTGGGTAGGTCCTAATATATATTGAATGTCATTCCAGGACTTGGGTGCATAGATGGAAATGCCCTGTGGACTTGTTTCCTTTTTAGGTCTCATGGGCGTTGAAGAGCACATGCGCTCCGCCTGCGAGAGATATTGGGATAGATGAAATTTCTCAAAAGGACTTTTTTTTAAAAAAAAATTTTTGAAAACCTTTATTCGTGCATAGAAAAAGAACAAATACGGGCCTACAACCGTCAGGCCGGCCACGACACGGTTAAGCACTGGTACAAACATTACGCCCCCTTAGCATCAACGGTCAGCAATAGCAACGATTTATGGATATTACACTGGAGAGACCCGTGACACCAGGGGATAGGAGAAATGAAGGTTAATTTTAAAGTTTTTATGTAGTTTCATCAGGAAAAAGTCAGTGAAGAATGAGAACCAAGGAGATTCGAGTCCGCACGGTATCTTCACAACACGGGAGAGCGGCAACATTATGTAACAACAATGGAAAGTAAAATCCCAGGCAGCGAGGCGGTGCAATTCAACAACAGGATAGTCACATCAGCAATTACGCACCCCTTCAGTGCCGCCCCCACTCTGTCAACCCCACACCCGGACCCAGAATCGAAGCAAGGAAAGCGCAGAAACATAAAAGGAGAAAAAGGTCTCAAAAGGACTTTAAGCCTTGCCCATGGTTTTCACTGGATAGCATCATAATTTAAGTAAAACCCTGGCTTCCGATTGTAAGCCAGGGTTTTTGGTTACCACCCTGTCTGCTTTTCGGACAGCCCATTCAGACATAATGGCCTGGTTTACGGCTGTCGTAACTAAATCAGTGGAGGAGTGTTTTATTACATTGTTTACTACAAGCTCATAGGCACAGGGGTTCATGGGGAGGACAAGGGATTCCCTCCCTCCCCTCGCTATTCTACTTCCACCCCACTCTCTGGCATCCTGCTTGGCTTCTTCCATTGCTGTTCGCTCCTATGCGCCCCTTTTCACACAGAGTCCGTCTGTTCGTCCGTTCTATTCTCTTTCATCCTGCAGACTTTTTAATGGTCACCAAAGTCCTTATAATTTCCGACGGCCACCTCCCCCACCCCCATGACGAGCGGTGGGAGAATTCGCAGAGAGGCCAAGGTTTAAATGGGCCTTCAGAGTGCTGATGTTTATCTCTTTGCCTGTTGTGTGCTCTGTGGATGAGTGTGGCTCGGGGGTAGTGTGAGTAGTTTGTAATAACGAAAGTACAGGTGATATATGGGTTCAAGTAAGAGGTCTTTATTAAACAACCTCATCCAGCATAACAGGAATAACTTCCACAACAAGAACCTTCACAAGGTTCCCCTAGGAACATTCCCCTGACTTGGTTCTATGTCGGAACATTCACCATAGAACCAAGAAAAGGCAATGATAACAAAATAGAACAAGACATAAACTTGAAGGATAACTTTCTTAGCAAATATCCCACATCCCCCTTTCTATAAATAAAAAAAACACATCGAAACAAATCTTCCAAAGTAGAAAAGTTGCTATACATAATCATTTAGATAAGCAGGAGCTTTAGTAAACCTGCAGGATCTTTGGAAGACATAAACTCTTTTACCAGAATTTGACCCACAACTTTCAGAAGAATCAGATGGTAACAAAACATCACCTGAAAATTGTACAGGCACATGTGCGACACGATTTAGGTTCCAAATGCGCCCATCATTAGTCTTCACAGCATTTTTGAAGATTTGTACAATTCTCGTCACATCTGTAAACTTGGACCATCTTTTACAACCCACTGGAACTCTAATTTTTACCAAGTCACCAATTTTAAAAGTGTGAACCAACACATTTTTCTTCTCATCATAGTACATTTTCCTTTTCCTCTGTAAAAGCAATTATTTTTCCCTCCATTGTCCAATACTGTTATCTTTTAAACCTTTACCTTGTAATATCCAACCCGGACATAAATTCGTGTTGGAAGATCTTCCCCTAAACAACTCAATATTTATCTACAATAACCTCCTTATTCAAAGCACGAAGGTCCACACAGAGACGAATCTCATTATTGGGTTTTCTCGCAACGACAATGGGGGCCAACCATTCAGTCGCTTCCACTGCTTCAATCACCCCAGTTTTTAGTAATCTACCAATTTCATCCTTTACAGCTTCTTGCATGCAAATTGGAACACGTCTAACTTTTGCTGCAACAGGGATCGCACCAGTTTTCAACTTGATCTTGTGTTTGTAACCTCTCAAACATCCTAGTTTTTCACTGAACAAATCTTTAAAACATCTCACTATTTCCTCACTGTCATCTTCCACTGTTTGCACTTGAATTGATGGATTAGCATTAGGATTGAGCGCCACACCCAAATTTGCTTGATGAGACCAGCTAATTAAGCTATCACCTTTTTCCGCAACATAAATTTTTCCCACAACATTTCTCTCATTGTATTCAATATTCTTTATGAAGTAACCTAACATTTTTATTGGGTCTTTTCCATAAGCTGTTGGTCTCACATCAGATTTCTTCAACACAAATTTTACTTTAAAATATTTCAAAAAGTTTTCTTTAGAAATAAAAGTTAAGTGTGAGCAAGAATCGAACTTCATCATAACCTTAACCCCACCTACAATAACCCAGCCAGATGGATGATCTAAAATGTCATCATTAATTTCAAATGTAACTTCTTTAGTTTCAACTCTGGAGTCTCTTCTAAATCTTAATCGACAATTCTTGCCTAGGTGACCCATCTTCCCACACACATTGCAGACAACTTTCAAAATTGGACAATTTTTATCATTAGCCATAAGTCTCAATTTTCCACATCTGTAGCAATTGACCTGAAAAGTATTCCCACTTTTCTTTTCCAACACATTTTTCCCAGCTTGACTATCACTAACACCAACTTTGGTATCTAACAAGTCTTTCTTCTTTTTTTCTTCTAGATTTTTCACTTCTTGAACTTCTTCTATCTTTTCATTACCGCTCATATTCTTCCCAGCTTTGCTCAACTCACCCACACACTTAACCATGTGTTCTACCCGCTTAGCAATAATCATCACCTCATCCAAAGGTGGTTCATCTTTCATCCAAAGCTCTTCTCTTATTTTGTCATTGGTACATATCAGCACGAATTGATCTCGAATCCTCTCCTCTGTTAACTCACCAAACTTACAGCTAGATGCTAATTTTCTTAAGACAGTTACAAACTGTTCAACAGTTTCTTCCTTTCCCTGCTCTCTCAGTCCAAAATAATATCTCTCCATTATGGTGCTTACTTTTGGCAGGAAATGTAAGTCTAACTGTTTTATACAAATTTCGTACTCCTTAAGTCCCCTTTGTTCAGCTTGATTCAATGTAGGTAAATTTTCCAGCAATTCCTGCCCTTCCCCTCCTATGCAATGCATTAAGAGAGCATGTTTCCTTTCCGCACTTAGATTCGTGCCACAAACCCTTGCATAATTTTCAAACATTTTTTCCCACTTCTTCCACCTGATCGGTGGATCACCTGGATCAGAAAGAAAGAAGGGTGGTGATGTAACATTCTGCATATTCAGAGACCCTTTCTACTTATTTTCACTACAGTATAATGTTATAATAGTATTTAACTTATCTCAATTAATATTAACCACAACTTTACCACATCACACGGAGTGCTCTCAAAACTAAATCAAATTATGAATAAAAGTGACATCACTGTTCATTTAAGACGTGGTGTTAACCTTATACACACAGAAAAGTCAACTTTTATGTACTTATCACCCTCAGCACAAATTCTTTTCTGTATCCACAAATTACCACTCTTTTTGTTTTTTTAAAAGAATACTTCCTTAAGGATATCCTCTTCTTTCAACGTCAATGAAGCACAGTATTCCGCCAGTTTTCGTCACACACGCATTTGGTTGCTTTCTTCAGGCAATCGGGCACACTTTCCAGCATAAGGATATTTTCCTGTGGGGATTTCTGCTTGTTTTTCAAAACTCACGACGTCAGTGGAACGCAGACCGTCTTCTATGCGTTCCACCTTGAGACAGCTCCGCCGAACAATCTGCAAAAACGCCGCACCTCCTCGAAGCACTTCTCCTTCAGCGATCCTGCTCACAGACTTCAATCGTAAGTTTATGCTTTCCGCTTTCCGCTTTCCGGCTTGTCAGCTACGCTCCAAGCTGATTTATTCTGCCTTAAACTTCTTAATTCCTTCGTTGTTGAGGTTGTAGACCGTTTCAAACTACTGTTCACCACACCACTTACCGTCGCCAGTGTAATAACGAAAGTACTGGTGATATATGGGTTCAAGTAAGAGGTCTTTATTAAAGAACCTCATCCAGCATAACAGGAATAACTGCCACAACAAGAACCTTCATAAGGTTCCCCTAGGAAAATTCCCCTGACTTGGTTCTATGTCGGAACATTCACCATAGAACCAAGAGACATCATCACATAGTTGGCAATCCTTTCACCAACACCAAAAAGTATGTACTGATTCTGGCAAGCGCCTCAAGGTGATTCTGCTCCAAGTCTACCTAATGAAAGAAAAGTAGCAATTCTTTATCCTGTTAGCAATAACACCATGCTAGCAACAGCGCTGTGCCAAGCGCCTATGGCATTCTGGGAGTTGTAGATAACTGATTGTTCACGTATGTAATCCAGTGTAAGTTACGGCAGAAAACCAATCATTTGTTTAATAACAGCACAGCTTTTCGACCGGGGGCATGCAGCGGTGCTGACGTAGTCGTAGAAGACTGGCATCATCTGCAGTAGTGACGTGATGAAGACGCAATCCCATAAAGTGCATTAAGATAAAAATACTCGCACTCGTTGAGAACCAGGTCAGCTGAGCCGTTCAATCGCAAGAGAACCAGGTCAGCAGAGCTGCTGTAGAGCCAGAGAACCAGGTCAGCAGAGCTGCTTTAGGGCCAGAGAACCAGGTCAGCAGAGCTGCTGTAGAGCCAGAGAACCAGGTCAGCCCTAGAGCCAGAGAACCAGGTCAGCAGATCTGCTCTAGAGACAAAGAACAAAGTCAGCAGAGCTGCTTTAGAGCCATAGAACCAGGTCAGCAGAGCTGCTCTACTGCCAGAGAACCAGGTCAGCAGAGCTGCTTTAGAGCCATAGATCCAGGTCAGCAGAGCTTCTCTAGAGCCAGAGACCAGGTCAGCAGAGCTGCTTTAGAGGAAGAGAACCAGGTCAGCAGAACTGCTGTAGAACCTAAGAACCAGGTCAGTAGAGCTGCTGTAGAGTTAAGAGAACCAGGTCAGTGGAGCTGCTGTAGAACCAGAGAACCAGGTCAGCAGAGCTTCTGTAGAGTCCAAGAACCAAGTCAGCAAAGCTGCTGTAGAACCAGAGAACCAAGTCAGCAGAGCTGCTGTAGAGCCAGAGAACCAGGTCAGCAGAACTGCTCTAGAGCCAGAGAACCAGGTCAGCAGAGATGCTCTAGAGACAAAGAGCCAGGTCAGCAGAGCTGCTTTAGAGTCAGAGAACCAGGTCAGCAGAGCTTTTGTAGAGCCAGAGAACCAGGTCAGCAGAGCTGCTTTAGAGCCATAGACAGAGCTGCTCTAGAACCAGAGAAACCAGATCAGCAACCTGCTGTAGAGCCAGAGAGCAAGGTAAGCAGAGCTGCTTTAGAGCCATAGAACCAGGTCAGCAGAGCTGCTTTAGAGGGAGAGAACCAGGTCAGCAGAGATGCTCTAGAGCCAGAGAACCAAGTCAGTAGAGCTGTTCTAGAGGAGGAGAACCAGGTCAGCAGAGCTGCTTTAGAGGGAGAGAACCGGGTCAGCAGAGCTGCTGTAGAGCCTAAGAACCAGGTCAGCAGATCTGCTGTAGAGCCAGAGAAACAGGTCAGCAGAGCTGCTATAGAGCCAGAGAACCAGGTCAGCAGAGCTGCTGTGGAGCCAGAGAACCTGGTCAGCAGAACTGCTTTAGAGCCAGAGAACCAGGTCAGCAGAGCTGCGCTAGAACCAAAGAACCAGGTCAGCAGAGCGGCTGTAGAGCCAGAGAACCAGGTTAGCAGGGATGCTGTAGAGTCAGAGAACCAGGTCAGCAGAGCTGCTGTAGAGCCAGAGAATCAGGTCAGCAGTGCTGCTGTACAGCCAGAGAACCAGGTCAGCAGAGGCGCTCTAGACCCAGAGAACCAGGTCAGCAGAGCTGATGTAGAGCTAGAGAACCAGGTAAGCAGACACCAACAGTACCACCACCAGTACAACAACCATCAATACCTCCAACACCAGTACAAACACCACCACTACCACCACCAGTACTATCACCAGTACTACCATCAGTACCACCACCACCAATACCAGTACCACCACCACCAATACCAGTACCACCACGAATACCATCACTACCACCAATACTACCAACACCAGTACTAACATTACCAGAACTACCACCACACCTACCACCACCACCAATACCACCACCATCCACCAATAACAAGGTACCATTACCACAACTAATACCGCCAGTGCCACCACCAATACTGCTAGTACTAGTACCATCAACAATACCACCAGTATCACCACCAATATCACCAATACCACCACCAATAAGACCAGTACAACCACCAATACCAACACTACCACCACCAATACCACCCCACTAATAACACGACCATCAGTACCACTGCCATCAGTGCCAACACCACCATTACCACCAATACCCCCTCCACCACTACCAGTACCACCACCACAAAAAGCACCACCCAATACCACCCCCACCGCCTTTAGTGCCTGTTACCTACTTATAATAACAGAGGCACTATAGAAATCCAGAACTACAACCAAAACAATACATTCCTCCCTCCAACCATACAAAAAACATACCCCACCGCAACAAAAAATTAAGACAGGACCCTACTACAGCTTCAACATTTATTAAGCAAATCATATCAATAACATTACATATTTTTTAAAACACATGAATTAAATGCATTATCATTTACAATACCAATAGCTTCAACTCTCGTAAATGCAACATCTATTGCTTTTCACATTTTCAATGCAATAGGTCTCGTATTTGCCACACTTCCAGCTACTGACATTGTAAATAACAAACCTTTTATCTATGTGTTGGTTTTAAAAACAAATACTTAAAAGACATTGCCATTTACAATACCAATAGCTTTAAATTTAGCAAATGCGATTGACCTGTTGCATTGCAAATGCTTGTTATTTTTGCAATTCTTCACTTCATCATATGGTATCCTAGATGTGAGTGTGCCGAAGCCATTGAAGATGGTTAGATGATCAGCCAGATAGGCAGGAGGGTTGGTCATGATGGAGCTTCTGTGTGCTGGTGACTTCATTCAAGGTAGAATTAACATGGTTATATTTCTTCTGACCTTTCATGAGGAGTACTGTGGTATGTAAGATGCAATTAAGGGGGGAGCTTGGTGGAGTATGGGAAGCAATGAAGCAGGGACTTACTGTCAATAATGTTTGAGAGAATGAAGGGTTGAATAGGTGTTCTGAAGTCTCTTTCTTGGAGATTTCAGTGGACTGGCCTCATAGGTGTAAGGGTTGAAGGTGGCACAGGGTAGTTAGTTGTCAAAAAAGTGTAATTTGGCCATCTAAGACAATGATTAGCTGTATACCCTAACAGGTTGTCAGATAGAAAGATAGGATCATGCTGTTTGTTAATCTGAATATAAATTTTATTAGTTTGAGTAAGTCCCTGGATCTGGCAGTGACCCAGTCGATTTGGTGGCAGTAGGTGGAGATATAGGTTTGCTTGATTAGGTTTAATTGAGTCCAGGTGCAAAAGGTTATCACATTTTTCAAGGACTGCAATGAAATAGTTAAGAGAGCAGCAAGCAACAGGTCAATATAGTAGTCATATCTACTGAAGAGAAGGGAATTAATGAGTGTTTTAGCTGTGCCAAGTGGGGTTAAAGGGCAAAGTTTCTTAGAAGTTGAAGATGTGCTGAGGTGGCTGTATTGGTAATAAGAACTTCCATCCTCTGTAGGCGTAACCACAGGGAAAGAGAAAATTCTATGTCATTTGAGAAGCGTTGGAATGAGATGCTGAAATTTATGTCACTGAAGGAGGAGCTTGTATAGTGAGAAAGAAGGGGGGCAAGAACTGTTCCTTGTGGTACACCTACTGGGAGTGAAGCAGGTGTGCATGTTTCTGATTTACAGTTGATCGTAAAAAAGTGGGTGGAGTGGTAGGATGTGATCTAGGTGTGAGCCACGGCAATGGTACCTAGTGAGTAAATAAAAGGAGAGTAGGGTAAAATAATCAATGGGGTCAAGGTAACATGTAGGTTTAAGAGTACAAGAACGGAAAAATGACAATTGTGATATGAATTAATGATGCTGTTAAATACATCAGTAAGCGCTCTTCTGTGGAATTGAGAGACTGAATGTCCAAAGCATAAAGGAAAGGATTTCATTTCCTCAGGTAGCTCAGGTAAAACCAGGCAGTTTTAGCCATCAAGTTGACGTGGTCTCGCATATTCAGGTTGGTGTCTAGGATTATTCCAAGAGACTTGGCAGATTCCACTATAGTCGGTGTGCAGTTTATTGCTGGGATCTACTTGGTCCATTTCCAGATGTCAGTGTTACTTTTAGGGGGAAAAGTAGAAGGAACTCTGTTTTTTTGTGCATTTAGTTTGAGATGGTTGCAGGCAAGCCATTGAACAGTCAACTTTAGGGCCTAATTCAAAGAGTAGGGGCCCGATTCACAGAATAAACTTAAGACTCAATCCTAAACTTACTACTGTTTTGGTATTCACAGATTGCACTTACTACTTTTGGTATTCACAGAATGAACGTACTACTTTTGGCATTCACAGAATGCACTTACTACTTTTGGTATTCACAGGATGAACTTACTCATTTCGGTATTCACAGAAGTTAGGACTCCTAACTTTAGGACTCCTAAATGCCTTCTGTGAATACCGAAAGTCTTAAAATTAGGATTTTTCTCAATTTAGTAGTAGTAAAGTTAGGACTCCTAACTTTAGGACTCCTAAATGCCTTCTGTTGGAAGATCTTCCCCTAAACAACTCAATATTTATCTACAATAACCTCCTTATTCAAAGCACGAAGGTCCACACAGAGACGAATCTCATTATTGGGTTTTCTCGCAACGACAATGGGGGCCAACCATTCAGTCGCTTCCACTGCTTCAATCACCCCAGTTTTTAGTAATCTACCAATTTCATCCTTTACAGCTTCTTGCATGCAAATTGGAACACGTCTAACTTTTGCTGCAACAGGGATCGCACCAGTTTTCAACTTGATCTTGTGTTTGTAACCTCTCAAACATCCTAGTTTTTCACTGAACAAATCTTTAAAACATCTCACTATTTCCTCACTGTCATCTTCCACTGTTTGCACTTGAATTGATGGATTTAGGATTGAGCGCCACACCCAAATTTGCTTGATGAGACCAGCTAATTAAGCTATCACCTTTTTCCGCAACATAAATTTTTCCCACAACATTTCTCTCATTGTATTCAATATTCTTTATGAAGTAACCTAACATTTTTATTGGGTCTTTTCCATAAGCTGTTGGTCTCACATCAGATTTCTTCAACACAAATTTTACTTTAAAATATTTCAAAAAGTTTTCTTTAGAAATAAAAGTTAAGTGTGAGCAAGAATCGAACTTCATCATAACCTTAACCCCACCTACAATAACCCAGTCAGATGGATGATCTAAAATGTCATCATTAATTTCAAATGTAACTTCTTTAGTTTCAACTCTGGAGTCTCTTCTAAATCTTAATCGACAATTCTTGCCTAGGTGACCCATCTTCCCACACACATTGCAGACAACTTTCAAAATTGGACAATTTTTATCATTAGCCATAAGTCTCAATTTTCCACATCTGTAGCAATTGACCTGAAAAGTATTCCCACTTTTCTTTTCCAACACATTTTTCCCAGCTTGACTATCACTAACACCAACTTTGGTATCTAACAAGTCTTTCTACTTTTTTTCTTCTAGATTTTTCACTTCTTGAACTTCTTCTATATTTTCATTACCGCTCATATTCTTCCCAGCTTTGCTCAACTCACCCACACACTTAACCATGTGTTCTACCCGCTTAGCAATAATCATCACCTCATCCAAAGGTGGTTCATCTTTCATCCAAAGCTCTTCTCTTATTTTGTCATTGGTACATATCAGCACGAATTGATCTCGAATCCTCTCCTCTGTTAACTCACCAAACTTACAGCTAGATGCTAATTTTCTTAAGACAGTTACAAACTGTTCAACAGTTTCTTCCTTTCCCTGCTCTCTCAGTCCAAAATAATATCTCTCCATTATGGTGCTTACTTTTGGCAGGAAATGTAAGTCTAACTGTTTTATACAAATTTCGTACTCCTTAAGTCCCCTTTGTTCAGCTTGATTCAATGTAGGTAAATTTTCCAGCAATTCCTGCCCTTCCCCTCCTATGCAATGCATTAAGAGAGCATGTTTCCTTTCCGCACTTAGATTCGTGCCACAAACCCTTGCATAATTTTCAAACATTTTTTTCCACTTCTTCCACCTGATCGGTGGATCACCTGGATCAGAAAGAAAGAAGGGTGGTGATGTAACATTCTGCATGTTCAGAGACCCTTTCTACTTATTTTCACTACAGTATAATGTTATAATAGTATTTATCTTATCTCAATTAATATTAACCACAACTTTACACATCACACGGAGTGCTCTCAAAACTAAATCAAATTATGAATAAAAGTGACATCACTGTTCATTTAAGACGTGGTGTTAACCTTATACACACAGAAAAAGTCAACTTTTATGTACTTATCACCCTCAGCACAAATTCTTTTCTGTATCCACAAATTACCACTCTTTTTGTTTTTTTAAAAGAATACTTCCTTAAGGATATCCTCTTCTTTCAACGTCAATGAAGCACAGTATTCCGCCAGTTTTCGTCACACACGCATTTGGTTGCTTTCTTCAGGCAATCGGGCACACTTTCCAGCATAAGGATATTTTCCTGTGGGGATTTCTGCTTGTTTTTCAAAACTCACGACGTCAGTGGAACGCAGACCGTCTTCTATGCGCTCCACCTTGAGACAGCTCCGCCGAACAATCTGCAAAAACGCCGCACCTCCTCGAAGCACTTCTCCTTCAGCGATCCTGCTCACAGACTTCAATCGTAAGTTTATGCTTTCCGCTTTCCGCTTTCCGGCTTGTCAGCTACGCTCCAAGCTGATTTATTCTGCCTTAAACTTCTTAATTCCTTCGTTGTTGAGGTTGTAGACCGTTTCAAACTACTGTTCACCACACCACTTACCGTCGCCAGTGTAATAACGAAAGTACTGGTGATATATGGGTTCAAGTAAGAGGTCTTTATTAAAGAACCTCATCCAGCATAACAGGAATAACTGCCACAACAAGAACCTTCATAAAGTTCCCCTAGGAAAATTCCCCTGACTTGGTTCTATGTCGGAACATTCACCATAGAACCAAGAGACATCATCACATAGTTGGCAATCCTTTCACCAACACCAAAAAGTATGTACTGATTCTGGCAAGCGCCTCAAGGTGATTCTGCTCCAAGTCTACCTAATGAAAGAAAAGTAGCAATTCTTTATCCTGTTAGCAATAACACCATGCTAGCAACAGCGCTGTGCCAAGCGCCTATGGCATTCTGGGAGTTGTAGATAACTGATTGTTCACATATGTAATCCAGTGTAAGTTACGGCAGAAAACCAATCATTTGTTTAATAACAGCACAGCTTTTCGACCGGGGGCATGCAGCGGTGCTGACGTAGTCGTAGAAGACTGGCATCATCTGCAGTAGTGACGTGATGAAGACGCAATCCCATAAAGTGCATTAAGATAAAAATACTCGCACTCGTTGAGAACCAGGTCAGCCGAGCCGTTCAATCGCAAGAGAACCAGGTCAGCAGAGCTGCTGTAGAGCCAGAGAACCAGGTCAGCAGAGCTGCTTTAGGGCCAGAGAACCAGGTCAGCAGAGCTGCTGTAGAGCCAGAGAACCAGGTCAGCCCTGGAGCCAGAGAACCAGGTCAGCAGATCTGCTCTAGAGACAAAGAACAAAGTCAGCAGAGCTGCTTTAGAGCCATAGAACCAGGTCAGCAGAGCTGCTCTACTGCCAGGGAACCAGGTCAGCAGAGCTGCTTTAGAGCCATAGATCCAGGTCATCAGAGCTTCTCTAGAGCCAGAGACCAGGTCAGCAGAGCTGCTTTGGAGGAAGAGAACCAGGTCAGCAGAACTGCTGTAGAACCTAAGAACCAGGTCAGTAGAGCTGCTGTAGAGTTAAGAGAACCAGGTCAGTGGAGCTGCTGCAGAACCAGAGAACCAGGTCAGCAGAGCTTCTGTAGAGTCAAAGAACCAAGGCAGCAAAGCTGCTGTAGAACCAGAGAACCAAGTCAGCAGAGCTGCTTTAGAGCCAGAGAACAAGGTCAGCAGAGCTGCTGTAGAGCCAGAGAACCAGGTCAGCAGAACTGCTCTAGAGCCAGAGAACCAGGTCAGCAGAGATGCTCTAGAGACAAAGAGCGAGGTCAGCAGAGCTGCTTTAGAGTCAGAGAACCAGGTCAGCAGAGCTTTTGTAGAGCCAGAGAACCAGGTCAGCAGAGCTGCTTTAGAGCCATAGACAGAGCTGCTCTAGAACCAGAGAAACCAGATCAGCAACCTGCTGTAGAGCCAGAGAGCAAGGTAAGCAGAGCTGCTTTAGAGCCATAGAACCAGGTCAGCAGAGCTGCTTTAGAGGGAGAGAACCAGGTCAGCAGAGATGCTCTAGAGCCAGAGAACCAAGTCAGTAGAGCTGCTCTAGAGGAGGAGAACCAGGTCAGCAGAGCTGCTTTAGAGGGAGAGAACCGGGTCAGCAGAGCTGCTGTAGAGCCTAAGAACCAGGTCAGCAGATCTGCTGTAGAGCCAGAGAAACAGGTCAGCAGAGCTGCTATAGAGCCAGAGAACCAGGTCAGCAGAGCTGCTGTAGAGCCAGAGAACCTGGTCAGCAGAACTGCTTTAGAGCCAGAGAACCAGGTCAGCAGAGCTGCGCTAGAACCAAAGAACCAGGTCAGCAGAGCGGCTGTAGAGCCAGAGAACCAGGTTAGCAGGGATGCTGTAGAGTCAGAGAACCAGGTCAGCAGAGCTGCTGTAGAGCCAGAGAATCAGGTCAGCAGTGCTGCTGTACAGCCAGAGAACCAGGTAAGCAGAGGCGCTCTAGGCCCAGAGAACCAGGTCAGCAGAGCTGATGTAGAGCTAGAGAACCAGGTAAGCAGACACCAACAGTACCACCACCAGTACAACTACCATCAATACCTCCAACACCAGTACAAACACCACCACTACCACCACCAGTACTATCACCAGTACTACCATCAGTACCACCACCACCAATACCAGTACCACCACCACCAATACCAGTACCACCACGAATACCATCACTACCACCAATACTACCAACACCAGTACTAACATTACCAGAACTACCACCACACCTACCACCACCACCAATACCACCACCATCCACCAATAACAAGGTACCATTACCACAACCAATACCGCCAGTGCCACCACCAATACTGCTAGTACTAGTACCATCAACAATACCACCAGTATCACCACCAATATCACCAATACCACCACCAATAAGACCAGTACAACCACCAATACCAACACTACCACCACCAATACCACCCCACTAATAACACGACCATCAGTACCACTGCCATCAGTGCCAACACCACCATTACCACCAATACCCCCTCCACCACTACCAGTACCACCACCACAAAAAGCACCACCCGATACCACCCCCACCGCCTTTAGTGCCTGTTACCTACTTATAATAACAGAGGCACTATAGAAATCCAGAACTACAACCAAAACAATACATTCCTCCCTCCAACCATACAAAAAACATACCCCACCACAACAAAAAATTAAGACAGGATCCTACTACAGCTTCAACATTTATTAAGCAAATCATATCAATAACATTACATATTTTTTAAAACACATGAATTAAATGCATTATCATTTACAATACCAATAGCTTCAACTCTCGTAAATGCAACATCTATTGCTTTTCACATTTTCAATGCAATAGGTCTCGTATTTGCCACACTTCCAGCTACTGACATTGTAAATAACAAACCTTTTATCTATGTGTTGGTTTTAAAAACAAATACTTAAAAGACATTGCCATTTACAATACCAATAGCTTTAAATTTAGCAAATGCGATTGACCTGTTGCATTGCAAATGCTTGTTATTTTTGCAATTCTTCACTTCATCATATGGTATCCTAGATGTGAGTGTGCCAAAGCCATTGAAGATGGTTACATGATCAGCCAGATAGGCAGGAGGGTTGGTCATGATGGAGCTTCTGTGTGCTGGTGACTTCATTCAAGGTAGAATTAACATGGTTATATTTCTTCTGACCTTTCATGAGGAGTACTGTGGTATGTAAGATGCAAGTAAGGGGGGAGCTTGGTGGAGTATGGGAAGCAATGGAGCAGGGACTTACTGTCAATAATGTTTGAGAGAATGAAGGGTTGAATAGGTGTTCTGAAGTCTCTTTCTTGGAGGTTTCAGTGGACTGGCCTCATAGGTGTAAGGGTTGAAGGTGGCACGGGGTAGTTAGTTGTCAAAAAAGTGTAATTTGGCCATCTAAGACAATGATTAGCTGTATACCCTAACAGGTTGTCAGATAGAAAGATAGGATCATGCTGTTTGTTAATCTGAATATAAATTTTATTAGTTTGAGTAAGTCCCTGGATCTGGCAGTGACCCAGTCGATTTGGTGGCAGTAGGTGGAGATATAGGTTTGCTTGATTAGGTTTAATTGAGTCCAGGTGCAAAAGGTTATCACATTTTTCAAGGACTGCAATGAAATAGTTAAGAGAGCAGCAAGCAACAGGTCAATATAGTAGTCATATCTACTGAAGAGAAGGGAATTAATGAGTGTTTTAGCTGTGCCAAGTGGGGTTAAAGGGCAAAGTTTGTTAGAAGTTGAAGATGTGCTGAGGTGGCTGTATTGGTAATAAGAACTTCCATCCTCTGTAGGCGTAACCACAGGGAAAGAGAAAATTCTATGTCATTTGAGAAGCTATAGTGAGAAAGAAGGGGGGCAAGAACTGTTCCTTGTGGTACACCTACTGGGAGTGAAGCAGGTGTGCATGTTTCTGATTTACAGTTGATCGTAAAAAAGTGGGTGGAGTGGTAGGATGTGATCTAGGTGTGAGCCACGGCAATGGTACCTAGTGAGTAAATAAAAGGAGAGTAGGGTAAAATAATCAATGGGGTCAAGGTAACATGTAGGTTTAAGAGTACAAGAACGGAAAAATGACAATTGTGATATGAATTAATGATGCTGTTAAATACATCAGTAAGCGCTCTTCTGTGGAATTGAGAGACTGAATGTCCAAAGCATAAAGGAAAGGATTTCATTTCCTCAGGTAGCTCAGGTAAAACCAGGCCGTTTTAGCCATCAAGTTGACGTGGTCTCGCATATTCAGGTTGGTGTCTAGGATTATTCCAAGAGACTTGGCAGATTCCACTATAGTCGGTGTGCAGTTTATTGCTGGGATCTACTTGGTCCATTTCCAGATGTCAGTGTTACTTTTAGGGGGAAAAGTAGAAGGAACTCTGTTTTTTTGTGCATTTAGTTTGAGATGGTTGCAGGCAAGCCATTGAACAGTCAACTTTAGGGCCTAATTCAAAGAGTAGGGGCCCGATTCACAGAATAAACTTAAGACTCAATCCTAAACTTACTACTGTTTTGGTATTCACAGATTGCACTTACTACTTTTGGTATTCACAGAATGAACGTACTACTTTTGGCATTCACAGAATGCACTTACTACTTTTGGTATTCACAGGATGAACTTACTCATTTCGGTATTCACAGAAGTTAGGACTCCTAACTTTAGGACTCCTAAATGCCTTCTGTGAATACCGAAAGTCTTAAAATTAGGATTTTTCTCAATTTAGTAGTAGTAAAGTTAGGACTCCTAACTTTAGGACTCCTAAATGCCTTCTGTTGGAAGATCTTCCCCTAAACAACTCAATATTTATCTACAATAACCTCCTTATTCAAAGCACGAAGGTCCACACAGAGACGAATCTCATTATTGGGTTTTCTCGCAACGACAATGGGGGCCAACCATTCAGTCGCTTCCACTGCTTCAATCACCCCAGTTTTTAGTAATCTACCAATTTCATCCTTTACAGCTTCTTGCATGCAAATTGGAACACGTCTAACTTTTGCTGCAACAGGGATCGCACCAGTTTTCAACTTGATCTTGTGTTTGTAACCTCTCAAACATCCTAGTTTTTCACTGAACAAATCTTTAAAACATCTCACTATTTCCTCACTGTCATCTTCCACTGTTTGCACTTGAATTGATGGATGAGCATTAGGATTGAGCGCCACACCCAAATTTGCTTGATGAGACCAGCTAATTAAGCTATCACCTTTTTCCGCAACATAAATTTTTCCCACAACATTTCTCTCATTGTATTCAATATTCTTTATGAAGTAACCTAACATTTTTATTGGGTCTTTTCCATAAGCTGTTGGTCTCACATCAGATTTCTTCAACACAAATTTTACTTTAAAATATTTCAAAAAGTTTTCTTTAGAAATAAAAGTTAAGTGTGAGCAAGAATCGAACTTCATCATAACCTTAACCCCACCTACAATAACCCAGTCAGATGGATGATCTAAAATGTCATCATTAATTTCAAATGTAACTTCTTTAGTTTCAACTCTGGAGTCTCTTCTAAATCTTAATCGACAATTCTTGCCTAGGTGACCCATCTTCCCACACACATTGCAGACAACTTTCAAAATTGGACAATTTTTATCATTAGCCATAAGTCTCAATTTTCCACATCTGTAGCAATTGACCTGAAAAGTATTCCCACTTTTCTTTTCCAACACATTTTTCCCAGCTTGACTATCACTAACACCAACTTTGGTATCTAACAAGTCTTTCTTCTTTTTTTCTTCTAGATTTTTCACTTCTTGAACTTCTTCTATCTTTTCATTACCGCTCATATTCTTCCCAGCTTTGCTCAACTCACCCACACACTTAACCATGTGTTCTACCCGCTTAGCAATAATCATCACCTCATCCAAAGGTGGTTCATCTTTCATCCAAAGCTCTTCTCTTATTTTGTCATTGGTACATATCAGCACGAATTGATCTCGAATCCTCTCCTCTGTTAACTCACCAAACTTACAGCTAGATGCTAATTTTCTTAAGACAGTTACAAACTGTTCAACAGTTTCTTCCTTTCCCTGCTCTCTCAGTCCAAAATAATATCTCTCCATTATGGTGCTTACTTTTGGCAGGAAATGTAAGTCTAACTGTTTTATACAAATTTCGTACTCCTTAAGTCCCCTTTGTTCAGCTTGATTCAATGTAGGTAAATTTTCCAGCAATTCCTGCCCTTCCCCTCCTATGCAATGCATTAAGAGAGCATGTTTCCTTTCCGCACTTAGATTCGTGCCACAAACCCTTGCATAATTTTCAAACATTTTTTTCCACTTCTTCCACCTGATCGGTGGATCACCTGGATCAGAAAGAAAGAAGGGTGGTGATGTAACATTCTGCATATTCAGAGACCCTTTCTACTTATTTTCACTACAGTATAATGTTATAATAGTATTTAACTTATCTCAATTAATATTAACCACAACTTTACCACATCACACGGAGTGCTCTCAAAACTAAATCAAATTATGAATAAAAGTGACATCACTGTTCATTTAAGACGTGGTGTTAACCTTATACACACAGAAAAGTCAACTTTTATGTACTTATCACCCTCAGCACAAATTCTTTTCTGTATCCACAAATTACCACTCTTTTTGTTTTTTTAAAAGAATACTTCCTTAAGGATATCCTCTTCTTTCAACGTCAATGAAGCACAGTATTCCGCCAGTTTTCGTCACACACGCATTTGGTTGCTTTCTTCAGGCAATCGGGCACACTTTCCAGCATAAGGATATTTTCCTGTGGGGATTTCTGCTTGTTTTTCAAAACTCACGACGTCAGTGGAACGCAGACCGTCTTCTATGCGTTCCACCTTGAGACAGCTCCGCCGAACAATCTGCAAAAACGCCGCACCTCCTCGAAGCACTTCTCCTTCAGCGATCCTGCTCACAGACTTCAATCGTAAGTTTATGCTTTCCGCTTTCCGCTTTCCGGCTTGTCAGCTACGCTCCAAGCTGATTTATTCTGCCTTAAACTTCTTAATTCCTTCGTTGTTGAGGTTGTAGACCGTTTCAAACTACTGTTCACCACACCACCTACCGTCGCCAGTGTAATAACGAAAGTACTGGTGATATATGGGTTCAAGTAAGAGGTCTTTATTAAAGAACCTCATCCAGCATAACAGGAATACCTGCCACAACAAGAACCTTCATAAGGTTCCCCTAGGAAAATTCCCCTGACTTGGTTCTATGTCGGAACATTCACCATAGAACCAAGAGACATCATCACATAGTTGGCAATCCTTTCACCAACACCAAAAAGTATGTACTGATTCTGGCAAGCGCCTCAAGGTGATTCTGCTCCAAGTCTACCTAATGAAAGAAAAGTAGCAATTCTTTATCCTGTTAGCAATAACACCATGCTAGCAACAGCGCTGTGCCAAGCGCCTATGGCATTCTGGGAGTTGTAGATAACTGATTGTTCACGTATGTAATCCAGTGTAAGTTACGGCAGAAAACCAATCATTTGTTTAATAACAGCACAGCTTTTCGACCGGGGTCATGCAGCGGTGCTGACGTAGTCGTAGAAGACTGGCATCATCTGCAGTAGTGACGTGATGAAGACGCAATCCCATAAAGTGCATTAAGATAAAAATACTCGCACTCGTTGAGAACCAGGTCAGCCGAGCCGTTCAATCGCAAGAGAACCAGGTCAGCAGAGCTGCTGTAGAGCCAGAGAACCAGGTCAGCAGAGCTGCTTTAGGGCCAGAGAACCAGGTCAGCAGAGCTGCTGTAGAGCCAGAGAACCAGGTCAGCCCTAGAGCCAGAGAACCAGGTCAGCAGATCTGCTCTAGAGACAAAGAACAAAGTCAGCAGAGCTGCTTTAGAGCCATAGAACCAGGTCAGCAGAGCTGCTCTACTGCCAGAGAACCAGGTCAGCAGAGCTGCTTTAGAGCCATAGATCCAGGTCAGCAGAGCTTCTCTAGAGCCAGAGACCAGGTCAGCAGAGCTGCTTTAGAGGAAGAGAACCAGGTCAGCAGAACTGCTGTAGAACCTAAGAACCAGGTCAGTAGAGCTGCTGTAGAGTTAAGAGAACCAGGTCAGTGGAGCTGCTGTAGAACCAGAGAACCAGGTCAGCAGAGCTTCTGTAGAGTCCAAGAACCAAGTCAGCAAAGCTGCTGTAGAACCAGAGAACCAAGTCAGCAGAGCTGCTTTAGAGCCAGAGAACAAGGTCAGCAGAGCTGCTGTAGAGCCAGAGAACCAGGTCAGCAGAACTGCTCTAGAGCCAGAGAACCAGGTCAGCAGAGATGCTCTAGAGACAAAGAGCCAGGTCAGCAGAGCTGCTTTAGAGTCAGAGAACCAGGTCAGCAGAGCTTTTGTAGAGCCAGAGAACCAGGTCAGCAGAGCTGCTTTAGAGCCATAGACAGAGCTGCTCTAGAACCAGAGAAACCAGATCAGCAACCTGCTGTAGAGCCAGAGAGCAAGGTAAGCAGAGCTGCTTTAGAGCCATAGAACCAGGTCAGCAGAGCTGCTTTAGAGGGAGAGAACCAGGTCAGCAGAGATGCTCTAGAGCCAGAGAACCAAGTCAGTAGAGCTGTTCTAGAGGAGGAGAACCAGGTCAGCAGAGCTGCTTTAGAGGGAGAGAACCGGGTCAGCAGAGCTGCTGTAGAGCCTAAGAACCAGGTCAGCAGATCTGCTGTAGAGCCAGAGAAACAGGTCAGCAGAGCTGCTATAGAGCCAGAGAACCAGGTCAGCAGAGCTGCTGTAGAGCCAGAGAACCTGGTCAGCAGAACTGCTTTAGAGCCAGAGAACCAGGTCAGCAGAGCTGCGCTAGAACCAAAGAACCAGGTCAGCAGAGCGGCTGTAGAGCCAGAGAACCAGGTTAGCAGGGATGCTGTAGAGTCAGAGAACCAGGTCAGCAGAGCTGCTGTAGAGCCAGAGAATCAGGTCAGCAGTGCTGCTGTACAGCCAGAGAACCAGGTCAGCAGAGGCGCTCTAGACCCAGAGAACCAGGTCAGCAGAGCTGATGTAGAGCTAGAGAACCAGGTAAGCAGACACCAACAGTACCACCACCAGTACAACAACCATCAATACCTCCAACACCAGTACAAACACCACCACTACCACCACCAGTACTATCACCAGTACTACCATCAGTACCACCACCACCAATACCAGTACCACCACCACCAATACCAGTACCACCACGAATACCATCACTACCACCAATACTACCAACACCAGTACTAACATTACCAGAACTACCACCACACCTACCACCACCACCAATACCACCACCATCCACCAATAACAAGGTACCATTACCACAACCAATACCGCCAGTGCCACCACCAATACTGCTAGTACTAGTACCATCAACAATACCACCAGTATCACCACCAATATCACCAATACCACCACCAATAAGACCAGTACAACCACCAATACCAACACTACCACCACCAATACCACCCCACTAATAACACGACCATCAGTACCACTGCCATCAGTGCCAACACCACCATTACCACCAATACCCCCTCCACCACTACCAGTACCACCACCACAAAAAGCACCACCCAATACCACCCCCACCGCCTTTAGTGCCTGTTACCTACTTATAATAACAGAGGCACTATAGAAATCCAGAACTACAACCAAAACAATACATTCCTCCCTCCAACCATACAAAAAACATACCCCACCGCAACAAAAAATTAAGACAGGACCCTACTACAGCTTCAACATTTATTAAGCAAATCATATCAATAACATTACATATTTTTTAAAACACATGAATTAAATGCATTATCATTTACAATACCAATAGCTTCAACTCTCGTAAACGCAACATCTATTGCTTTTCACATTTTCAATGCAATAGGTCTCGTATTTGCCACACTTCCAGCTACTGACATTGTAAATAACAAACCTTTTATCTATGTGTTGGTTTTAAAAACAAATACTTAAAAGACATTGCCATTTACAATACCAATAGCTTTAAATTTAGCAAATGCGATTGACCTGTTGCATTGCAAATGCTTGTTATTTTTGCAATTCTTCACTTCATCATATGGTATCCTAGATGTGAGTGTGCCGAAGCCATTGAAGATGGTTAGATGATCAGCCAGATAGGCAGGAGGGTTGGTCATGATGGAGCTTCTGTGTGCTGGTGACTTCATTCAAGGTAGAATTAACATGGTTATATTTCTTCTGACCTTTCATGAGGAGTACTGTGGTATGTAAGATGCAATTAAGGGGGGAGCTTGGTGGAGTATGGGAAGCAATGAAGCAGGGACTTACTGTCAATAATGTTTGAGAGAATGAAGGGTTGAATAGGTGTTCTGAAGTCTCTTTCTTGGAGATTTCAGTGGACTGGCCTCATAGGTGTAAGGGTTGAAGGTGGCACAGGGTAGTTAGTTGTCAAAAAAGTGTAATTTGGCCATCTAAGACAATGATTAGCTGTATACCCTAACAGGTTGTCAGATAGAAAGATAGGATCATGCTGTTTGTTAATCTGAATATAAATTTTATTAGTTTGAGTAAGTCCCTGGATCTGGCAGTGACCCAGTCGATTTGGTGGCAGTAGGTGGAGATATAGGTTTGATTGATTAGGTTTAATTGAGTCCAGGTGCAAAAGGTTATCACATTTTTCAAGGACTGCAATGAAATAGTTAAGAGAGCAGCAAGCAACAGGTCAATATAGTAGTCATATCTACTGAAGAGAAGGGAATTAATGAGTGTTTTAGCTGTGCCAAGTGGGGTTAAAGGGCAAAGTTTCTTAGAAGTTGAAGATGTGCTGAGGTGGCTGTATTGGTAATAAGAACTTCCATCCTCTGTAGGCGTAACCACAGGGAAAGAGAAAATTCTATGTCATTTGAGAAGCGTTGGAATGAGATGCTGAAATTTATGTCACTGAAGGAGGAGCTTGTATAGTGAGAAAGAAGGGGGGCAAGAACTGTTCCTTGTGGTACACCTACTGGGAGTGAAGCAGGTGTGCATGTTTCTGATTTACAGTTGATCGTAAAAAAGTGGGTGGAGTGGTAGGATGTGATCTAGGTGTGAGCCACGGCAATGGTACCTAGTGAGTAAATAAAAGGAGAGTAGGGTAAAATAATCAATGGGGTCAAGGTAACATGTAGGTTTAAGAGTACAAGAACGGAAAAATGACAATTGTGATATGAATTAATGATGCTGTTAAATACATCAGTAAGCGCTCTTCTGTGGAATTGAGAGACTGAATGTCCAAAGCATAAAGGAAAGGATTTCATTTCCTCAGGTAGCTCAGGTAAAACCAGGCAGTTTTAGCCATCAAGTTGACGTGGTCTCGCATATTCAGGTTGGTGTCTAGGATTATTCCAAGAGACTTGGCAGATTCCACTATAGTCGGTGTGCAGTTTATTGCTGGGATCTACTTGGTCCATTTCCAGATGTCAGTGTTACTTTTAGGGGGAAAAGTAGAAGGAACTCTGTTTTTTTGTGCATTTAGTTTGAGATGGTTGCAGGCAAGCCATTGAACAGTCAACTTTAGGGCCTAATTCAAAGAGTAGGGGCCCGATTCACAGAATAAACTTAAGACTCAATCCTAAACTTACTACTGTTTTGGTATTCACAGATTGCACTTACTACTTTTGGTATTCACAGAATGAACGTACTACTTTTGGCATTCACAGAATGCACTTACTACTTTTGGTATTCACAGGATGAACTTACTCATTTCGGTATTCACAGAAGTTAGGACTCCTAACTTTAGGACTCCTAAATGCCTTCTGTGAATACCGAAAGTCTTAAAATTAGGATTTTTCTCAATTTAGTAGTAGTAAAGTTAGGACTCCTAACTTTAGGACTCCTAAATGCCTTCTGTTGGAAGATCTTCCCCTAAACAACTCAATATTTATCTACAATAACCTCCTTATTCAAAGCACGAAGGTCCACACAGAGACGAATCTCATTATTGGGTTTTCTCGCAACGACAATGGGGGCCAACCATTCAGTCGCTTCCACTGCTTCAATCACCCCAGTTTTTAGTAATCTACCAATTTCATCCTTTACAGCTTCTTGCATGCAAATTGGAACACGTCTAACTTTTGCTGCAACAGGGATCGCACCAGTTTTCAACTTGATCTTGTGTTTGTAACCTCTCAAACATCCTAGTTTTTCACTGAACAAATCTTTAAAACATCTCACTATTTCCTCACTGTCATCTTCCACTGTTTGCACTTGAATTGATGGATGAGCATTAGGATTGAGCACCACACCCAAATTTGCTTGATGAGACCAGCTAATTAAGCTATCACCTTTTTCCGCAACATAAATTTTTCCCACAACATTTCTCTCATTGTATTCAATATTCTTTATGAAGTAACCTAACATTTTTATTGGGTCTTTTCCATAAGCTGTTGGTCTCACATCAGATTTCTTCAACACAAATTTTACTTTAAAATATTTCAAAAAGTTTTCTTTAGAAATAAAAGTTAAGTGTGAGCAAGAATCGAACTTCATCATAACCTTAACCCCACCTACAATAACCCAGTCAGATGGATGATCTAAAATGTCATCATTAATTTCAAATGTAACTTCTTTAGTTTCAACTCTGGAGTCTCTTCTAAATCTTAATCGACAATTCTTGCCTAGGTGACCCATCTTCCCACACACATTGCAGACAACTTTCAAAATTGGACAATTTTTATCATTAGCCATAAGTCTCAATTTTCCACATCTGTAGCAATTGACCTGAAAAGTATTCCCACTTTTCTTTTCCAACACATTTTTCCCAGCTTGACTATCACTAACACCAACTTTGGTATCTAACAAGTCTTTCTTCTTTTTTTCTTCTAGATTTTTCACTTCTTGAACTTCTTCTATATTTTCATTACCGCTCATATTCTTCCCAGCTTTGCTCAACTCACCCACACACTTAACCATGTGTTCTACCCGCTTAGCAATAATCATCACCTCATCCAAAGGTGGTTCATCTTTCATCCAAAGCTCTTCTCTTATTTTGTCATTGGTACATATCAGCACGAATTGATCTCGAATCCTCTCCTCTGTTAACTCACCAAACTTACAGCTAGATGCTAATTTTCTTAAGACAGTTACAAACTGTTCAACAGTTTCTTCCTTTCCCTGCTCTCTCAGTCCAAAATAATATCTCTCCATTATGGTGCTTACTTTTGGCAGGAAATGTAAGTCTAACTGTTTTATACAAATTTCGTACTCCTTAAGTCCCCTTTGTTCAGCTTGATTCAATGTAGGTACATTTTCCAGCAATTCCTGCCCTTCCCCTCCTATGCAATGCATTAAGAGAGCATGTTTCCTTTCCGCACTTAGATTCATGCCACAAACCCTTGCATAATTTTCAAACATTTTTTTCCACTTCTTCCACCTGATCGGTGGATCACCTGGATCAGAAAGAAAGAAGGGTGGTGATGTAACATTCTGCATGTTCAGAGACCCTTTCTACTTATTTTCACTACAGTATAATGTTATAATAGTATTTATCTTATCTCAATTAATATTAACCACAACTTTACCACATCACACGGAGTGCTCTCAAAACTAAATCAAATTATGAATAAAAGTGACATCACTGTTCATTTAAGACGTGGTGTTAACCTTATACACACAGAAAAGTCAACTTTTATGTACTTATCACCCTCAGCACAAATTCTTTTCTGTATCCACAAATTACCACTCTTTTTGTTTTTTTAAAAGAATACTTCCTTAAGGATATCCTCTTCTTTCAACGTCAATGAAGCACAGTATTCCGCCAGTTTTCGTCACACACGCATTTGGTTGCTTTCTTCAGGCAATCGGGCACACTTTCCAGCATAAGGATATTTTCCTGTGGGGATTTCTGCTTGTTTTTCAAAACTCACGACGTCAGTGGAACGCAGACCATCTTCTATGCGTTCCACCTTGAGACAGCTCCGCCGAACAATCTGCAAAAACGCCGCACCTCCTCGAAGCACTTCTCCTTCAGCGATCCTGCTCACAGACTTCAATCGTAAGTTTATGCTTTCCGCTTTCCGCTTTCCGGCTTGTCAGCTACGCTCCAAGCTGATTTATTCTGCCTTAAACTTCTTAATTCCTTCGTTGTTGAGGTTGTAGACCGTTTCAAACTACTGTTCACCACACCACTTACCGTCGCCAGTGTAATAACGAAAGTACTGGTGATATATGGGTTCAAGTAAGAGGTCTTTATTAAAGAACCTCATCCAGCATAACAGGAATAACTGCCACAACAAGAACCTTCATAAGGTTCCCCTAGGAAAATTCCCCTGACTTGGTTCTATGTCGGAACATTCACCATAGAACCAAGAGACATCATCACATAGTTGGCAATCCTTTCACCAACACCAAAAAGTATGTACTGATTCTGGCAAGCGCCTCAAGGTGATTCTGCTCCAAGTCTACCTAATGAAAGAAAAGTAGCAATTCTTTATCCTGTTAGCAATAACACCATGCTAGCAACAGCGCTGTGCCAAGCGCCTATGGCATTCTGGGAGTTGTAGATAACTGATTGTTCACGTATGTAATCCAGTGTAAGTTACGGCAGAAAACCAATCATTTGTTTAATAACAGCACAGCTTTTCGACCGGGGGCATGCAGCGGTGCTGACGTAGTCGTAGAAGACTGGCATCATCTGCAGTAGTGACGTGATGAAGATGCAATCCCATAAAGTGCATTAAGATAAAAATACTCGCACTCGTTGAGAACCAGGTCAGCCGAGCCGTTCAATCGCAAGAGAACCAGGTCAGCAGAGCTGCTGTAGAGCCAGAGAACCAGGTCAGCAGAGCTGCTTTAGGGCCAGAGAACCAGGTCAGCAGAGCTGCTGTAGAGCCAGAGAACCAGGTCAGCCCTAGAGCCAGAGAACCAGGTCAGCAGATCTGCTCTAGAGACAAAGAACAAAGTCAGCAGAGCTGCTTTAGAGCCATAGAACCAGGTCAGCAGAGCTGCTCTACTGCCAGAGAACCAGGTCAGCAGAGCTGCTTTAGAGCCATAGATCCAGGTCATCAGAGCTTCTCTAGAGCCAGAGACCAGGTCAGCAGAGCTGCTTTAGAGGAAGAGAACCAGGTCAGCAGAACTGCTGTAGAACCTAAGAACCAGGTCAGTAGAGCTGCTGTAGAGTTAAGAGAACCAGGTCAGTGGAGCTGCTGCAGAACCAGAGCTGCAGAGCTTCTGTAGAGTCCAAGAACCAAGGCAGCAAAGCTGCTGTAGAACCAGAGAACCAAGTCAGCAGAGCTGCTTTAGAGCCAGAGAACAAGGTCAGCAGAGCTGCTGTAGAGCCAGAGAACCAGGTCAGCAGAACTGCTCTAGAGCCAGAGAACCAGGTCAGCAGAGATGCTCTAGAGACAAAGAGCCAGGTCAGCAGAGCTGCTTTAGAGTCAGAGAACCAGGTCAGCAGAGCTTTTGTAGAGCCAGAGAACCAGGTCAGCAGAGCTGCTTTAGAGCCATAGACAGAGCTGCTCTAGAACCAGAGAAACCAGATCAGCAACCTGCTGTAGAGCCAGAGAGCAAGGTAAGCAGAGCTGCTTTAGAGCCATACAACCAGGTCAGCAGAGCTGCTTTAGAGGGAGAGAACCAGGTCAGCAGAGATGCTCTAGAGCCAGAGAACCAAGTCAGTAGAGCTGCTCTAGAGGAGGAGAACCAGGTCAGCAGAGCTGCTTTAGAGGGAGAGAACCGGGTCAGCAGAGCTGCTGTAGAGCCTAAGAACCAGGTCAGCAGATCTGCTGTAGAGCCAGAGAAACAGGTCAGCAGAGCTGCTATAGAGCCAGAGAACCAGGTCAGCAGAGCTGCTGTAGAGCCAGAGAACCTGGTCAGCAGAACTGCTTTAGAGCCAGAGAACCAGGTCAGCAGAGCTGCGCTAGAACCAAAGAACCAGGTCAGCAGAGCGGCTGTAGAGCCATAGAACCAGGTTAGCAGGGATGCTGTAGAGTCAGAGAACCAGGTCAGCAGAGCTGCTGTAGAGCCAGAGAATCAGGTCAGCAGTGCTGCTGTACAGCCAGAGAACCAGGTAAGCAGAGGCGCTCTAGACCCAGAGAACCAGGTCAGCAGAGCTGATGTAGAGCTAGAGAACCAGGTAAGCAGACACCAACAGTACCACCACCAGTACAACAACCATCAATACCTCCAACACCAGTACAAACACCACCACTACCACCACCAGTACTATCACCAGTACTACCATCAGTACCACCACCACCAATACCAGTACCACCACCACCAATACCAGTACCACCACGAATACCATCACTACCACCAATACTACCAACACCAGTACTAACATTACCAGAACTACCACCACACCTACCACCACCACCAATACCACCACCATCCACCAATAACAAGGTACCATTACCACAACCAATACCGCCAGTGCCACCACCAATACTGCTAGTACTAGTACCATCAACAATACCACCAGTATCACCACCAATATCACCAATACCACCACCAATAAGACCAGTACAACCACCAATACCAACACTACCACCACCAATACCACCCCACTAATAACACGACCATCAGTACCACTGCCATCAGTGCCAACACCACCATTACCACCAATACCCCCTCCACCACTACCAGTACCACCACCACAAAAAGCACCACCCAATACCACCCCCACCGCCTTTAGTGCCTGTTACCTACTTATAATAACAGAGGCACTATAGAAATCCAGAACTACAACCAAAACAATACATTCCTCCCTCCAACCATACAAAAAACATACCCCACCACAACAAAAAATTAAGACAGGATCCTACTACAGCTTCAACATTTATTAAGCAAATCATATCAATAACATTACATATTTTTTAAAACACATGAATTAAATGCATTATCATTTACAATACCAATAGCTTCAACTCTCGTAAATGCAACATCTATTGCTTTTCACATTTTCAATGCAATAGGTCTCGTATTTGCCACACTTCCAGCTACTGACATTGTAAATAACAAACCTTTTATCTATGTGTTGGTTTTAAAAACAAATACTTAAAAGACATTGCCATTTACAATACCAATAGCTTTAAATTTAGCAAATGCGATTGACCTGTTGCATTGCAAATGCTTGTTATTTTTGCAATTCTTCACTTCATCATATGGTATCCTAGATGTGAGTGTGCCAAAGCCATTGAAGATGGTTACATGATCAGCCAGATAGGCAGGAGGGTTGGTCATGATGGAGCTTCTGTGTGCTGGTGACTTCATTCAAGGTAGAATTAACATGGTTATATTTCTTCTGACCTTTCATGAGGAGTACTGTGGTATGTAAGATGCAATTAAGGGGGGAGCTTGGTGGAGTATGGGAAGCAATGAAGCAGGGACTTACTGTCAATAATGTTTGAGAGAATGAAGGGTTGAATAGGTGTTCTGAAGTCTCTTTCTTGGAGATTTCAGTGGACTGGCCTCATAGGTGTAAGGGTTGAAGGTGGCACAGGGTAGTTAGTTGTCAAAAAAGTGTAATTTGGCCATCTAAGACAATGATTAGCTGTATACCCTAACAGGTTGTCAGATAGAAAGATAGGATCATGCTGTTTGTTAATCTGAATATAAATTTTATTAGTTTGAGTAAGTCCCTGGATCTGGCAGTGACCCAGTCGATTTGGTGGCAGTAGGTGGAGATATAGGTTTGCTTGATTAGGTTTAATTGAGTCCAGGTGCAAAAGGTTATCACATTTTTCAAGGACTGCAATGAAATAGTTAAGAGAGCAGCAAGCAACAGGTCAATATAGTAGTCATATCTACTGAAGAGAAGGGAATTAATGAGTGTTTTAGCTGTGCCAAGTGGGGTTAAAGGGCAAAGTTTCTTAGAAGTTGAAGATGTGCTGAGGTGGCTGTATTGGTAATAAGAACTTCCATCCTCTGTAGGCGTAACCACAGGGAAAGAGAAAATTCTATGTCATTTGAGAAGCGTTGGAATGAGATGCTGAAATTTATGTCACTGAAGGAGGAGCTTGTATAGTGAGAAAGAAGGGGGGCAAGAACTGTTCCTTGTGGTACACCTACTGGGAGTGAAGCAGGTGTGCATGTTTCTGATTTACAGTTGATCGTAAAAAAGTGGGTGGAGTGGTAGGATGTGATCTAGGTGTGAGCCACGGCAATGGTACCTAGTGAGTAAATAAAAGGAGAGTAGGGTAAAATAATCAATGGGGTCAAGGTAACATGTAGGTTTAAGAGTACAAGAACGGAAAAATGACAATTGTGATATGAATTAATGATGCTGTTAAA
Source organism: Lissotriton vulgaris (assembly GCF_964263255.1). Taxonomy (NCBI): domain Eukaryota; kingdom Metazoa; phylum Chordata; class Amphibia; order Caudata; family Salamandridae; genus Lissotriton; species Lissotriton vulgaris. Next base: position 1,130,828,008 of record NC_141689.1, on the reverse strand, counting down.
TACATCAGTAAGCGCTCTTCTGTGGAATTGAGAGACTGAATGTCCAAAGCATAAAGGAAAGGATTTCATTTCCTCAGGTAGCTCAGGTAAAACCAGGCAGTTTTAGCCATCAAGTTGACGTGGTCTCGCATATTCAGGTTGGTGTCTAGGATTATTCCAAGAGACTTGGCAGATTCCACTATAGTCGGTGTGCAGTTTATTGCTGGGATCTACTTGGTCCATTTCCAGATGTCAGTGTTACTTTTAGGGGGAAAAGTAGAAGGAACTCTGTTTTTTTGTGCATTTAGTTTGAGATGGTTGCAGGCAAGCCATTGAACAGTCAACTTTAGGGCCTAATTCAAAGAGTAGGGGCCCGATTCACAGAATAAACTTAAGACTCAATCCTAAACTTACTACTGTTTTGGTATTCACAGATTGCACTTACTACTTTTGGTATTCACAGAATGAACGTACTACTTTTGGCATTCACAGAATGCACTTACTACTTTTGGTATTCACAGGATGAACTTACTCATTTCGGTATTCACAGAAGTTAGGACTCCTAACTTTAGGACTCCTAAATGCCTTCTGTGAATACCGAAAGTCTTAAAATTAGGATTTTTCTCAATTTAGTAGTAGTAAAGTTAGGACTCCTAACTTTAGGACTCCTAAATGCCTTCTGTTGGAAGATCTTCCCCTAAACAACTCAATATTTATCTACAATAACCTCCTTATTCAAAGCACGAAGGTCCACACAGAGACGAATCTCATTATTGGGTTTTCTCGCAACGACAATGGGGGCCAACCATTCAGTCGCTTCCACTGCTTCAATCACCCCAGTTTTTAGTAATCTACCAATTTCATCCTTTACAGCTTCTTGCATGCAAATTGGAACACGTCTAACTTTTGCTGCAACAGGGATCGCACCAGTTTTCAACTTGATCTTGTGTTTGTAACCTCTCAAACATCCTAGTTTTTCACTGAACAAATCTTTAAAACATCTCACTATTTCCTCACTGTCATCTTCCACTGTTTGCACTTGAATTGATGGATGAGCATTAGGATTGAGCGCCACACCCAAATTTGCTTGATGAGACCAGCTAATTAAGCTATCACCTTTTTCCGCAACATAAATTTTTCCCACAACATTTCTCTCATTGTATTCAATATTCTTTATGAAGTAACCTAACATTTTTATTGGGTCTTTTCCATAAGCTGTTGGTCTCACATCAGATTTCTTCAACACAAATTTTACTTTAAAATATTTCAAAAAGTTTTCTTTAGAAATAAAAGTTAAGTGTGAGCAAGAATCGAACTTCATCATAACCTTAACCCCACCTACAATAACCCAGTCAGATGGATGATCTAAAATGTCATCATTAATTTCAAATGTAACTTCTTTAGTTTCAACTCTGGAGTCTCTTCTAAATCTTAATCGACAATTCTTGCCTAGGTGACCCATCTTCCCACACACATTGCAGACAACTTTCAAAATTGGACAATTTTTATCATTAGCCATAAGTCTCAATTTTCCACATCTGTAGCAATTGACCTGAAAAGTATTCCCACTTTTCTTTTCCAACACATTTTTCCCAGCTTGACTATCACTAACACCAACTTTGGTATCTAACAAGTCTTTCTTCTTTTTTTCTTCTAGATTTTTCACTTCTTGAACTTCTTCTATATTTTCATTACCGCTCATATTCTTCCCAGCTTTGCTCAACTCACCCACACACTTAACCATGTGTTCTACCCGCTTAGCAATAATCATCACCTCATCCAAAGGTGGTTCATCTTTCATCCAAAGCTCTTCTCTTATTTTGTCATTGGTACATATCAGCACGAATTGATCTCGAATCCTCTCCTCTGTTAACTCACCAAACTTACAGCTAGATGCTAATTTTCTTAAGACAGTTACAAACTGTTCAACAGTTTCTTCCTTTCCCTGCTCTCTCAGTCCAAAATAATATCTCTCCATTATGGTGCTTACTTTTGGCAGGAAATGTAAGTCTAACTGTTTTATACAAATTTCGTACTCCTTAAGTCCCCTTTGTTCAGCTTGATTCAATGTAGGTAAATTTTCCAGCAATTCCTGCCCTTCCCCTCCTATGCAATGCATTAAGAGAGCATGTTTCCTTTCCGCACTTAGATTCATGCCACAAACCCTTGCATAATTTTCAAACATTTTTTTCCACTTCTTCCACCTGATCGGTGGATCACCTGGATCAGAAAGAAAGAAGGGTGGTGATGTAACATTCTGCATGTTCAGAGACCCTTTCTACTTATTTTCACTACAGTATAATGTTATAATAGTATTTATCTTATCTCAATTAATATTAACCACAACTTTACCACATCACACGGAGTGCTCTCAAAACTAAATCAAATTATGAATAAAAGTGACATCACTGTTCATTTAAGACGTGGTGTTAACCTTATACACACAGAAAAGTCAACTTTTATGTACTTATCACCCTCAGCACAAATTCTTTTCTGTATCCACAAATTACCACTCTTTTTGTTTTTTTAAAAGAATACTTCCTTAAGGATATCCTCTTCTTTCAACGTCAATGAAGCACAGTATTCCGCCAGTTTTCGTCACACACGCATTTGGTTGCTTTCTTCAGGCAATCGGGCACACTTTCCAGCATAAGGATATTTTCCTGTGGGGATTTCTGCTTGTTTTTCAAAACTCACGACGTCAGTGGAACGCAGACCGTCTTCTATGCGTTCCACCTTGAGACAGCTCCGCCGAACAATCTGCAAAAACGCCGCACCTCCTCGAAGCACTTCTCCTTCAGCGATCCTGCTCACAGACTTCAATCGTAAGTTTATGCTTTCCGCTTTCCGCTTTCCGGCTTGTCAGCTACGCTCCAAGCTGATTTATTCTGCCTTAAACTTCTTAATTCCTTCGTTGTTGAGGTTGTAGACCGTTTCAAACTACTGTTCACCACACCACTTACCGTCGCCAGTGTAATAACGAAAGTACTGGTGATATATGGGTTCAAGTAAGAGGTCTTTATTAAAGAACCTCATCCAGCATAACAGGAATAACTGCCACAACAAGAACCTTCATAAGGTTCCCCTAGGAAAATTCCCCTGACTTGGTTCTATGTCGGAACATTCACCATAGAACCAAGAGACATCATCACATAGTTGGCAATCCTTTCACCAACACCAAAAAGTATGTACTGATTCTGGCAAGCGCCTCAAGGTGATTCTGCTCCAAGTCTACCTAATGAAAGAAAAGTAGCAATTCTTTATCCTGTTAGCAATAACACCATGCTAGCAACAGCGCTGTGCCAAGCGCCTATGGCATTCTGGGAGTTGTAGATAACTGATTGTTCACGTATGTAATCCAGTGTAAGTTACGGCAGAAAACCAATCATTTGTTTAATAACAGCACAGCTTTTCGACCGGGGGCATGCAGCGGTGCTGACGTAGTCGTAGAAGACTGGCATCATCTGCAGTAGTGACGTGATGAAGATGCAATCCCATAAAGTGCATTAAGATAAAAATACTCGCACTCGTTGAGAACCAGGTCAGCCGAGCCGTTCAATCGCAAGAGAACCAGGTCAGCAGAGCTGCTGTAGAGCCAGAGAACCAGGTCAGCAGAGCTGCTTTAGGGCCAGAGAACCAGGTCAGCAGAGCTGCTGTAGAGCCAGAGAACCAGGTCAGCCCTAGAGCCAGAGAACCAGGTCAGCAGATCTGCTCTAGAGACAAAGAACAAAGTCAGCAGAGCTGCTTTAGAGCCATAGAACCAGGTCAGCAGAGCTGCTCTACTGCCAGAGAACCAGGTCAGCAGAGCTGCTTTAGAGCCATAGATCCAGGTCATCAGAGCTTCTCTAGAGCCAGAGACCAGGTCAGCAGAGCTGCTTTAGAGGAAGAGAACCAGGTCAGCAGAACTGCTGTAGAACCTAAGAACCAGGTCAGTAGAGCTGCTGTAGAGTTAAGAGAACCAGGTCAGTGGAGCTGCTGCAGAACCAGAGCTGCAGAGCTTCTGTAGAGTCCAAGAACCAAGGCAGCAAAGCTGCTGTAGAACCAGAGAACCAAGTCAGCAGAGCTGCTTTAGAGCCAGAGAACAAGGTCAGCAGAGCTGCTGTAGAGCCAGAGAACCAGGTCAGCAGAACTGCTCTAGAGCCAGAGAACCAGGTCAGCAGAGATGCTCTAGAGACAAAGAGCCAGGTCAGCAGAGCTGCTTTAGAGTCAGAGAACCAGGTCAGCAGAGCTTTTGTAGAGCCAGAGAACCAGGTCAGCAGAGCTGCTTTAGAGCCATAGACAGAGCTGCTCTAGAACCAGAGAAACCAGATCAGCAACCTGCTGTAGAGCCAGAGAGCAAGGTAAGCAGAGCTGCTTTAGAGCCATACAACCAGGTCAGCAGAGCTGCTTTAGAGGGAGAGAACCAGGTCAGCAGAGATGCTCTAGAGCCAGAGAACCAAGTCAGTAGAGCTGCTCTAGAGGAGGAGAACCAGGTCAGCAGAGCTGCTTTAGAGGGAGAGAACCGGGTCAGCAGAGCTGCTGTAGAGCCTAAGAACCAGGTCAGCAGATCTGCTGTAGAGCCAGAGAAACAGGTCAGCAGAGCTGCTATAGAGCAAGAGAACCAGGTCAGCAGAGCTGCTGTAGAGCCAGAGAACCTGGTCAGCAGAACTGCTTTAGAGCCAGAGAACCAGGTCAGCAGAGCTGCGCTAGAACCAAAGAACCAGGTCAGCAGAGCGGCTGTAGAGCCAGAGAACCAGGTTAGCAGGGATGCTGTAGAGTCAGAGAACCAGGTCAGCAGAGCTGCTGTAGAGCCAGAGAATCAGGTCAGCAGTGCTGCTGTACAGCCAGAGAACCAGGTAAGCAGAGGCGCTCTAGACCCAGAGAACCAGGTCAGCAGAGCTGATGTAGAGCTAGAGAACCAGGTAAGCAGACACCAACAGTACCACCACCAGTACAACAACCATCAATACCTCCAACACCAGTACAAACACCACCACTACCACCACCAGTACTATCACCAGTACTACCATCAGTACCACCACCACCAATACCAGTACCACCACCACCAATACCAGTACCACCACGAATACCATCACTACCACCAATACTACCAACACCAGTACTAACATTACCAGAACTACCACCACACCTACCACCACCACCAATACCACCACCATCCACCAATAACAAGGTACCATTACCACAACCAATACCGCCAGTGCCACCACCAATACTGCTAGTACTAGTACCATCAACAATACCACCAGTATCACCACCAATATCACCAATACCACCACCAATAAGACCAGTACAACCACCAATACCAACACTACCACCACCAATACCACCCCACTAATAACACGACCATCAGTACCACTGCCATCAGTGCCAACACCACCATTACCACCAATACCCCCTCCACCACTACCAGTACCACCACCACAAAAAGCACCACCCGATACCACCCCCACCGCCTTTAGTGCCTGTTACCTACTTATAATAACAGAGGCACTATAGAAATCCAGAACTACAACCAAAACAATACATTCCTCCCTCCAACCATACAAAAAACATACCCCACCACAACAAAAAATTAAGACAGGATCCTACTACAGCTTCAACATTTATTAAGCAAATCATATCAATAACATTACATATTTTTTAAAACACATGAATTAAATGCATTATCATTTACAATACCAATAGCTTCAACTCTCGTAAATGCAACATCTATTGCTTTTCACATTTTCAATGCAATAGGTCTCGTATTTGCCACACTTCCAGCTACTGACATTGTAAATAACAAACCTTTTATCTATGTGTTGGTTTTAAAAACAAATACTTAAAAGACATTGCCATTTACAATACCAATAGCTTTAAATTTAGCAAATGCGATTGACCTGTTGCATTGCAAATGCTTGTTATTTTTGCAATTCTTCACTTCATCATATGGTATCCTAGATGTGAGTGTGCCAAAGCCATTGAAGATGGTTACATGATCAGCCAGATAGGCAGGAGGGTTGGTCATGATGGAGCTTCTGTGTGCTGGTGACTTCATTCAAGGTAGAATTAACATGGTTATATTTCTTCTGACCTTTCATGAGGAGTACTGTGGTATGTAAGATGCAAGTAAGGGGGGAGCTTGGTGGAGTATGGGAAGCAATGAAGCAGGGACTTACTGTCAATAATGTTTGAGAGAATGAAGGGTTGAATAGGTGTTCTGAAGTCTCTTTCTTGGAGGTTTCAGTGGACTGGCCTCATAGGTGTAAGGGTTGAAGGTGGCACAGGGTAGTTAGTTGTCAAAAAAGTGTAATTTGGCCATCTAAGACAATGAATAGCTGTATACCCTAACAGGTTGTCAGATAGAAAGATAGGATCATGCTGTTTGTTAATCTGAATATAAATTTTATTAGTTTGAGTAAGTCCCTGGATCTGGCAGTGACCCAGTCGATTTGGTGGCAGTAGGTGGAGATATAGGTTTGCTTGATTAGGTTTAATTGAGTCCAGGTGCAAAAGGTTATCACATTTTTCAAGGACTGCAATGAAATAGTTAAGAGAGTAGCAAGCAACAGGTCAATATAGTAGTCATATCTACTGAAGAGAAGGGAATTAATGAGTGTTTTAGCTGTGCCAAGTGGGGTTAAAGGGCAAAGTTTGTTAGAAGTTGAAGATGTGCTGAGGTGGCTGTATTGGTAATAAGAACTTCCATCCTCTGTAGGCGTAACCACAGGGAAAGAGAAAATTCTATGTCATTTGAGAAGCTATAGTGAGAAAGAAGGGGGGCAAGAACTGTTCCTTGTGGTACACCTACTGGGAGTGAAGCAGGTGTGCATGTTTCTGATTTACAGTTGATCGTAAAAAAGTGGGTGGAGTGGTAGGATGTGATCTAGGTGTGAGCCACGGCAATGGTACCTAGTGAGTAAATAAAAGGAGAGTAGGGTAAAATAATCAATGGGGTCAAGGTAACATGTAGGTTTAAGAGTACAAGAACGGAAAAATGACAATTGTGATATGAATTAATGATGCTGTTAAATACATCAGTAAGCGCTCTTCTGTGGAATTGAGAGACTGAATGTCCAAAGCATAAAGGAAAGGATTTCATTTCCTCAGGTAGCTCAGGTAAAACCAGGCAGTTTTAGCCATCAAGTTGACGTGGTCTCGCATATTCAGGTTGGTGTCTAGGATTATTCCAAGAGACTTGGCAGATTCCACTATGGTCGGTGTGCAGTTTATTGCTGGGATCTACTTGGTCCATTTCCAGATGTCAGTGTTACTTTTAGGGGGAAAAGTAGAAGGAACTCTGTTTTTTTGTGCATTTAGTTTGAGATGGTTGCAGGCAAGCCATTGAACAGTCAACTTTAGGGCCTAATTCAAAGAGTAGGGGCCCGATTCACAGAATAAACTTAAGACTCAATCCTAAACTTACTACTGTTTTGGTATTCACAGATTGCACTTACTACTTTTGGTATTCACAGAATGAACGTACTACTTTTGGCATTCACAGAATGCACTTACTACTTTTGGTATTCACAGGATGAACTTACTCATTTCGGTATTCACAGAAGTTAGGACTCCTAACTTTAGGACTCCTAAATGCCTTCTGTGAATACCGAAAGTCTTAAAATTAGGATTTTTCTCAATTTAGTAGTAGTAAAGTTAGGACTCCTAACTTTAGGACTCCTAAATGCCTTCTGTGAATACCGAAAGTCCTAAAATTACGATTGTTCTCAATTTAGTAGTAGTAAAGTTAGGACTACTAACTTTAGGACTCCTAAATGCCTTCTGTGAATACCGAAAGTCTTAAAATTAGGATTTTTCTCAATTTAGTAGTAGTAAAGTTAGGACTCCTAACTTTAGGACTCCTAAATGCCTTCTGTGAATACCGAAAGTCCTAAAATTACAATTTTTCTCAATATAGTAGTAGTAAAGTTAGGACTACTAACTTTAGGACTCCTAAATGCCTTCTGTGATTACCGAAAGTCTTAAAAGTAATAAAATTAGGATTTTTCCCAATTTAGTAGTACTACTACTAAATTGAGAAAAATCCTAATTTTAAGACTTTCGGTAATCATAGAAGGCATTTAGGAGTCCTAAAGTTTGTAGTCCTAACAATGAACAATTTTACAGGGGATAATATTAGCTCTCTCTCTACGTTTTGGAATAAAGAACTAGGTATATCTCTTTCTCAAGATTTATGAAAGAAATTATGTATGAATAATATTTCTGGCTGGTTGCCTGTTTTATCTCCTTCATTTTATTGAATTGTTTATGGACTCCTTTAAACTTATACAATGTAAATCTTTTAAATTCTCCTAATTGTTGGCATTATAATCTGAATTCCAGCAAGTTAAGACATATGGTTTATGAATGTAATATTGTCTCTAAGTATTGGAAGTAAGTTTGGGGTTTCTATCACAAAAATCTTTAAAATCTCAGACAATCCTTTGTTTGTTATGTTGATTTGTAAGTCTATTTTACTTTCACAAACTTGTCTGATTTAAGTAACAATCTTCTAGACTTTCCGGTATCTGCTGCTTTAAAATTAATTACTACTCATTGGACAAATGCTTCATTACTATCAATTCATGCATAGTAGTCATGGATACTTTTTACTAGAAGTGAAGCTAATTTGAATCTGTTGGGTGTAGTTCATAACACACCTACTTACCACTTATTTTGGAAAAAGATTGATAAATATATTGCTTTAAATTTATAAATAAGTTTTACTAATTCATATTTAATTAATTATTATTTAAGAATTTTGAGGTTGAAGTAAGTATTTCACTGTCAAGACGTTTTTTTTAATTCCGTTTTATTCTAAATAGTATTTTACAATCGTCATTGTATAGGTACATTTATAATTTCAATAATATTTTGTAATCTTCTATGTACCGCTTTTGGTGCTTTTTAGGTCTCGTGGAGAGACCTTTTGCCGTCCATCCACAAAGCTGGCTTTTTACGATCTGGATTTTGACGAGCGCATATGCTCTCGTGCACAAGCTTGCCCGAGCCTTCTGCCTGCCCCCTGCCTTGAAGGCAATCAGCCAAACGCTCTTCAAAGGGTTTGCTCCACACCCCCCGCCTGCACCACTCTCCATACTTCTCCTCCCATCTCCCACGGCCGTCCTTTCTGCCCGCCTCGCACACCACATCAAAGCATCCAGATCACTGCCTGTCCAGCCTGTGCTTTCTCTCCCTACCCTTAACCCTTCACCCTGCCCCCACCACCTCTCGATATCCCTCTCTTCAGGCTGCAGCGGCCTTCTCCTCCTCCCTCCTGCTTGTAAATATTTATTTCCTGCTTGCTCTTTGTTGTGGTTTACCTTTGGCTCCAATCCACCCCCCCCTCCCAACCTCCCGCCTGTTGAGTATTTCGGACCTTTTTTTAATATTATGTGCGAGGGCTGCTTTCTATCCTGGCCACGTTCATAAGGTTCGCTTATTTAAATTCTGTTCTGCTGACATGCATAATATAAAAGAAACTAAACGTCCTGAACATACAATCCAACCCCGCCCATCCCCCTTGTGCTGTTGTCCTCTACAGCAGCTTCAGAAGGCCGGCGCTTTTAGTGCTCGTCATTAAACTTACAGGGGCGCCGGGCTTCAGTTTTCAGCACACCGCCTGCTTTTATTAAATGCGGGGGGCCCCATCTCCCCTATCGTTGTCCATGTGGCTTGTAGTAAGTAATAACATGTATTTGGTTTGCTGCAGTCACCAACCTATTAAAAGTAACATGTGGCCTTCTAAATAACCGTATCACATATGGGTGACTTCCAATTTGATGCATGTTAATTTCTGGGATGGTATTTGGCGGCGCTGTGAACACAATAAAACATGTCCCTGCAGGCGCCGTCCCACCAGTCACCTGTACATTGGATTCTTGCAGACAACAAAGGTTCAGCTGCTTCTTTCTTCTCTGGTATAAACTTCACGAGACCATAGAAAGCACGGGCGGGACATCTGCCAAGCTGCAACGGACGTCCCGTCCGCTCTATTATATCGCACAGAGGGCCATTCGCTGCGGCTTGGCACATGTCCCGCTTCCATCAAACTCTGAATCGGGCTGCGAGGCTCTAGTGCTGCGAGGACCAAGTCTGAGCACACTGGTCAACTCTTGCTGTGCACGAGGATGGATCCTTCGTGTCTTAGGGTTTAAAGGACATGGGATGACTTTTGGAGAGAAGCAGAGTGGAGGTCATGTGCTATAAAGTGCCTGGCAGCAGCAGAGAGCGCTGTGCTGACATCAGTGACAGTCCTGCCTTCGTAGCACCCTCACGCAGGCCCCGTGGTATGGACAGCGCCTTGCAGTAATGGCAGATGCACTCTCGGCGCTGCACAAAGCGTCACTACCTCAGTGTGCATTGGAAGCCGCAACACTCACTAGACCGCGCCTAGAGGCAGTAATCAAATGCAGTGTGCCCTGCCAGCTTACAAACACACTGCCGCCATCAAGGAGAGTCACCAGGCACTGCGCTGCTGCTCACTTCAAGGCACCTAGGCGTGTGCACACAGTGTCACTCAGTCACGCTCTTCCTCTCATCCCATTCTTTGCCCAGTTGTCTTCTCTTCTTCTCCATTTCAACCTCTTCTTTCTCTATGCCTCCTGGCTCGTGTGCTCCTCCCGGGTTTGTGTGGTTTCTCGTTTGTTTTTTCCTCTCTCTCCACAGTGCTTGTATCTGTGTTCCACCTTTCTGCTCCTTCAGTGTTCTCCCTTTTCTGTTCTACTTTCCCCTCACCCCTCCCTCTCTTTGCCCCCTTACCACACGTAACCTTCTCTTCGCGGTCTCTCCACATCTTCCTTTTACATACTTTTACCTTCTCCCCTGTCCCCAAGCTGAAGACAGTAAAGGGGTGCTGTAAATCCAGTATTTGTAAAGCACGAACAGTTACCCGGAGGCATCCCGGCGTTGGGGGCCGTCAGGAATATTACGCAATTTATTGCCCAGAGTCACATGGTGCTGGGCTGACTTGTTTCCGTTTCCCACCCGCTCCTACATTACGACCGCTCTACCTCACACCAGCTTATTTATCTATTTATTTTAATTGGAGCTTTTGTGCTAAAAAATATTTATTTTTCTATTTGCCGTCGCCCAAACTGAATTGGGAAAAATGAAAACTGGAGCAAAACGCACCTATGTAATGTCAGCGAAGTGCGCATACATTCTGATGCATGCGTTTGACAGTGGAATAACTGCACAGCCATTTTGTGGGCATTTTGTTATACATTTTTATTTTGATGATTGTGGGCAGCATCTCAATGCTTTGCAGCCCCACCAAAGGCAATCGGCAAAACTAATACGTTCCAACGACCTGACCTATTTTCTCTACCAACGCTTTTTTCCAGTTTACCCTTCTAGGGATTTTTGTAAGACGGATGCACAGACTCAGTCCGATTGTAGTGATCGGCTAGAAAATGTCATAAAGACATTGTTTCTAGAAGTGTATATGTTCTTAATCTATTTATGTCACGGATTACGTTCTATGCCCTCACACCCCCTCACCCCCCTCACCCTCACCCCTCTCACCCTCTCACACACCCTCACACCCCCTCACTTTCACCCTCACACCCCCTCACCCTCACACCCTCTCACCCTCACCCCCCCTCACCCTCACACCCCCTCACCCTCACACCCCCTCACCCTCATACCCCCTCACACCCCCTCACCCACCCTCACACCCCCTCACCCTCACACCCCCTCACCCACCCTCACACCCCTCACCTTCACAACACTCTCACCCTCACACATCCTCTCACCCTCACACCCCCACACCCTCACCCACCCTCACCCCCCTCACCCCCTCACCCTCACACACCCTCACGCACCATCGCTCAACCTCACACCCTCACCCTCACACCCCCTCTCACACCCCACACACCCATACCCTCACACCCTCACCCCCTCACCCTCACAACCCCTCACCCGCACACACCCTCACCCACACCCTCACCCTCACACCCCCTCACCCTCCCAACCCTCTCACCCTCCCAACCCTCTCACCCACCATCACACCCTCGCCCTCACCCTCACACCCCTGCCCTCACCCTCACACACCCTCACACACCCTCACACACCCTCACTCACCCTCACACACCCTCACTCACCCTCATTCACCCTCACTCACCCTCACTCACCCTCACTCACCCTCACACCCCCTCACTCACCCTCACTCACTCACCCACTCACCCTCACTACCCTCATACACCCTCGCCAGCATAGCATAACAAAACATAGTATAGCATAACAAAACATAGCATAGCATAACAATAAAAGCATAGGATACACACACCCTCATCCTCACAACCTCACCCTCACTCACCCTCGCTCACCCACCCTCACTCACCCACCCTCACTCACTCACCCACCCTCACTCACCCACCCTCACTCACTCACCCTCACTCACCCTCACCAGCATAGCATAACAAAACATAGAATAGCATAACAAAACAAAGCATAGGATAGGAAAACAAAGCATAGCATAGCATAACAAAACAAAACCTAGCATAGCAAAACACAACAAAGCATAGCATAACAAAACACAACAAAACATACCATAGCATAACAAAACAAAGCATAGCAAAACAAAACATAGCATAGTATAACAAAGAATAGCATAACACAACATAGCATAACAAAACATAGCAAAACACAACAAACCATAGCATAACAAACCATAGCATGACAAACCATAGCATAACAAAACATAGCATAACAAAACTTAGCAAAAGACAACAAACCATTGCATAACAAAACACACCAAAACATAGCATACATAACAAAACATAGCATAGCAAAACATAGCATAGCATAACAAAACACAACATAGCATAGCATAACAAAACAAAGTTTAGCATAGCATAACAAAACAGAGCATAACAAAGCGTAGCATAACAAAACATAGCATAAAAAACAAAGCATAGCATAATAAAACATAGCATAAAAAACAAAGCATAGCATAATAAAACATAACAAAACATAGCATAGCATAACAAAACATAGCATACCATAACAAAGCATAGCAGATCAAAACCTAGCACAGCATAACAAAACATAGCATAGCATAACAAAGCATAGCATAGCAAAACATAGCATAGCATAACAAAACATCGCATAACAAAACATTGCAAAACACAACAAACCATTGCATAACAAAACATAGCATAGCATAACAAAACAAAGCATAGCATAACAAAACAAAGCATAGCATAACAAAACAAAGCATAGTATAGCAAAACAAAACATAGCATAACAAAACATAGCATAACATAACAAAACATAGCATAACATACCCCCACATTGCATAACAAAACACAACAACACATAGCATAACAAAACACAACAAAACAGCATAGCTTAACAAAACAGCAAAAAAACATAGCATGGCTTAACAAAACATAACAAAACATATAATAGCATAGCAAAACACGACATAGCATACCAACACAACAAACATAGCATACCATTGCATAACAAAACACAGTATAGCAAAACAAAGCATAGCATAATAAAACACAACAAAACTTAGCATAGCATAACAAAACATAGCATAGCATAGCTTAACATAGCATAGCAAAACATAGCATAGCAGAATTTAGCATAGCAAAACATAGCATAGCATAATTTAGCATAGCAAAACATAGCATAGCATAGCAAAACATAGCATAGCATAACAAAACATAGCATAGCATAACAAAACAGCATAGCATAACAAATCAAAGCATAGGACAGCATAGCATAGCATAACAAAACAAAACAAAACATAGGATAGCAAAACAAAACATAGCATAGCATACAGCATCTCTCAGCACCACCACTGCATCACTCAGTGGCACCACAACATCACTGAGCTCCACCACAGCATCAATCTGTGCAACCATTCAACAACAACTGGCTCAAATATGTTATCTCAATGTTTCAAGCTTTATTACAAATGTAACAAAAAGATGTTAATATTTCACTTCTGTTCTTGGATTTTCGTCACAATTAAATACACTGAGCATAATCTTCACAAATGTTATTTACAAAGGTTTAAGCTATTGCCATTATAAAGTACAATAACTTTAATTTAAGTATTAATTATTTTAAAAAATTAAAAACCATTGTTATTTGTAATATCAATACATGTAAGTCACGTAAATACGACACATATTGCATTACAAATGCTATAGCTGTCACATTTGCGAAAGTTATAACTATTGGCATTGTAAATGACAAAGCTAATAATTTCGCTATTTTCAAAAACAAAACATAAATAAAAAATGTGTCATTTACAATACCAATAGCTCAAACTTTCCTAATACGAGACCTATTGCATTGCAAATGCTTGTTTTGTATGGTGTGTTATCCTATTATGAAATTCAATAAATATTTTAAACAGAGAGTGAGAATATGTTGTCAATACTTGTTAAGCGGTGAGAGGTCCCCAGCACAAACCATCTATTAGCATTGTGTGAGGAATTCCCACTACACAGTCATACATCAGAGCAAAGCATGTAAACAGTTCATGGCATGCACTTAGAAACACAAGTAATTATGCATAGTGAAGCAGAAACACATATGGGAAAGCCAATGTTACAGTCACACCCAAAGAAATACATATACACACATACAAGCTGACATAAAAATGTGATTCTAATTTTTATTTTCTGCCCACTCTTACATATTCACCAGCACTGGTGCTGTCCCACTACTTGGTCTCCTCTTTTCTATTTACCAGTTGTGAAACTGAGTTGGACAGTAAATGGAGCACGTTGTTTGTGTGATACTAGCCTGCTACTATAATAATATCTTGTAATCGTCTCACCTGTCCTTGAGATTGTGCAACAAGCAATGTCAGGACTCAAGATGCATTCTAAACAGCATGCCAGCATAGCCTTTATTGACCATTCTGATCCTCCTCATTCTATGGGTAAGGGAATGACTCTGGAGCAGGCTATAACTCAGAGCAGCCCTGAAGTTATTCCCAAATCCCCTTCCTCTCTCAAGTTGTTCAGACTGCTTGGGAAGCTGAAATGGAGCACTGAAAGCATTGTAATCCCACCAACGAGAATAATTGACTCTCCCCAAAAGTACATACATTGAGTACTTGGAAAATACGTTTTGGGACAGCTCAGAATGGACTCCATACACTGATCCTAATAGATTAGTCACTTAAACTCAGCAGTGATGCCTGGAATAATTGAGGAATCAGAGCTCCACTTGCTTCCATGGCCATGCTGCCATTATACACTGCAGCATTTGTACCACAATCATAAACTTGAACGCTATGACAGATATTATATTATAATAACATCGCATACCACACTTTCAATCGGCTCATGTTCTCCACACCAACAAATATAATTTAGACTCATTCAAAATATTGAAATGCATCAAGATCAAAACATTTTTTTCCTTTTTTGCTTATTGAGCAATTTGGAAAAGTTGGCAACATTACATTGAAACCATCAATGACACCTTGCATCTCTGCAATGCCCTGTGCCTTAGATGATGCCATGTGCCTTCAGTCTAAAGCTAATGTATGCTTCCAACCAATAATGTTCAAGCAGATTTCACATATCGTCCGCCTAAAGAAGATACAGAATACAGCACTAAAGTAAACAATCAAAAGTCTTTCACTCTTATGTGGTGTTGATAGTAGACCCTCTATCAGAGTGCTAGAGGTAGGCAGCTACTCAAAGACAATAATCTGTTTGGCTTAGATAAACGGATGCAGAACCTTCACCAGTGAGACAAGGTAGGCACGCTTCTTGTTAGGCGCTGTTCATCACCTGCAACTCTTGTTGGTAGGCGAGGTCATCCAGACTTCTTATTTTCAGCAGTTCTAGATGTGTACAGTGGTGTCTGATGAACTATGAAAGTGGTGCTGATTTCAAGTGAGAAAGCAAGTAAAGCGAACAAACCTGACCTCTTTTAAAAACGTATGAGAAGGTTCTCCTCTTAGAAATTTTTGAAATAAATTGAATCAAAGGGTGCATTTCCTAGTACAATAGCCATATAAATTAGGCAACACAATGCAAAGGGTTCTGAAAGGACTGCAGCAAAATATTCCAATAGTATAATATGCCTTGCAGCTTTACCCACCACAGGTCTGCTGGAACTTACCCTCCACAAGCAGTAGAAAAAGTTTGAGAAATGTAGCAAAACAGTGGATATTTAAAATAGCTAGAAAAGTTGCAGAGAGTGCTATATATATTTGCGAAAGTTTAAAAAAAACCTGATTGGTCAAGGCCAATTTCTGCTTGCCAGTGGATCTCCAGAGCTGTGAAACCTTTTTGGTGGTAATTACACTTTTTGGCTGGAGCCAAAGCCAGAGCTTTTTTTATTTAAATCTTTTCATTATTTTCAAAACTTTATCTACTTACGCGTACAACCAAAGAGCCCGGCGTGAACTATAAGAACTCAGGAAAACTGTCCTTTGCACATGGGGCTGAACGTGAATAAATTCTGAAACATACAGAATTGATGAAATACACCTATAAACACTTTTTGAGAGTCACCACCAATCCAGGGCCTACATTCAAATGCCTGAATGGAGATTTAACCTTGCTGAATCCCTTATGTGAAGCAGCTCATGTTTTACTTTTCTTTGACCCTTCAGAACCACTGTAATGTGGTAACAACCTACAGTGAGAAAGTTTTTCCCAAATTGGACCCTGCAGCCTCTGGTAGGTCAAGCACGAGTTAGTTTATCCTATTGGGGCACTTGAATACTACACTATAGAGGTGAAGGCCTACCTATGATTCTGCAGTGCACAAATGTGCACAGTGCCCTCATTCTTAAAGCAGGAATATGAATGACTTGAATCACTTGACAAAGAAGTAAATCCTTGCAAACACTAGGCTAGATGTATGAGATTGTCCCACTGTGCAGCGCAGAAAGTCACCTTGTTGTGCTGCGCCATATTTAAAATAGTTTTCCAGAGGAGGAGCTACGTCACCAACTAAGATGGCCGCATAGGCGCCCGGCTCCACCGACCTCCGTTTCCAGCCGGATGATCCTGCAACTTATCCTGAAATCACGCCCGACCTCCAGGGAGATCAAGCCTTGCTGAATCGTTTGGTTCAATCCCCAGACTTTTGTCGCCAGAATTGACGGAGTTATGTCGTCTTCTGGATCCTGGCATAACGCAGCTTGTAAGCCGGGGCCTCGAGTTTGAGTCCAGCCGGGACGTAGTTGAACAACATCAGCCGTGTGACTACGACAGGGTCCGGTCTCAGCAGTGGAAGTCTCCAGATCTGATTTTGATGGCGATCAATGTAATTTCCTTGATGTCGTCGGACAATTGACCTGAGTGTCTGTGGAGGCTCTGGGACTCCTGACCCGGGGACCCGGTTCGACATCGCCGGGGTGGGGCCCTCGCCTGCTGTCCAGGGCCACTTTGTCTACAGGACGCCCTCAGTTGTGACCCGCTCCGCTCTGTCATGGCCCCCCCAGGAGGACCGGGCTCCTCGGGGCCTACCAATATGCTTGTGATCAGAAGAGCGGAGGCGGATCTGACGAATAAAGAGCCGACATTACAGACCGTGCTGGCCGCTGTCATGGAGCTACAAGCGCATTTTGAATCTCGACTCGATAATATGCTTGCCGATGGGCCTGACATGGACTGTTTGGGACCGGGCTCTGATCTTCCACTACGTCTACCAATATCAACGCTTCCTGTGAGGTCTGGGAGGGTCACTGGTGACCGCCCAGGCCAAAATGATTTGGTGCAGCCCTTGTGTTGTGTACCGACAAAGAGTAGCGAACTTGGTTCCCCGGAGAGTTGGTCGCACCTGCCATTGTTGTCTCCTGGGGTGGTTCCGTTTGGCCTCTTTATCCTGGAGTTTCCAGCTGGAGCTGACTGGGTTGCCACAACATCTCTGCCTTCCCCGCTTGCTGTGCCGATTCTGCGGAGGGAACATCGCTTGGACAGGGTGCCGATGATAGAGGGCCTGTTGATGATCGAGGCTGGTAACGACTTTCCTCGGTACTCCTCTCGTATCCTGGATCTACAATGACTGCAGTGCTGCTGCCGGATGGTGTTTTCATGCAAGATCGGAAGGGCCAAGGATGAGACTGCTTCGATGGGTTTGACTTTGGGGCCTTGGCAGCCATGGGACTTGGATCTGGTATTAGAGTGATGTCGGGAGGGGTTTAGTGATTCCCCAGTATTTTCACTGTCATATCTCCTGGTATTATCTGTGCTATTCGTAGGGGTGGTTGGTGCCCGGCTGGGGAGAAGGAGACCGGGGGCTTATGCGTTTTCTCCTCCTCCACTTTTTCCTACTTTTAGGGTTTTAGTTATTCAGGACGACAGGCACACTGCTAGGGGGGTTAGGCTGTAGCCAACTGCAGGGGTGCAGGGTGGGGGGCTGGAGGGGGGGTTGTTTTGCCTTTATTTTGTTTCTATGGTCTTTTTCTTCCTTTCCTTTTCTTCCTTTCATTAGTATAGTTGGCAAAACGTTCTGATTGTATCATTTATCCGTATCGGGTGGTCTTGCTTTCTTCATTATCCTGATCTCTGGGTGGGCGGGCTCTGAGGACTGGCGCTTGATGTAGACTGTGTATTGTATGGTTTTATATCCTGGATAGTATGCTTTAATGCCTGTGTCTCAATTATAGCTGTTCCTGATCTACATATCCTGTTGCTCCGCCTAGCCACCGTATTAGTATTTTCGATTGTGTGACACCGATACGTTTATTTAGTTAAATTAAAAATCCTATTCTGTGACTTAATTCTGCATTTAATACGAACTTTATCCTGAATCGCTGCCGGACCTCAGGGATGTCGGCTGAAGAGCTGTGGCATACCGTAGTATACTTGCTCTTATTTTTGATTAGCGGCCGGCCCCTGTGGTTGTAGACCCATGCCTGTAATGTTATTGAAATGAACAATAAAGGTTTAAAAAAAATATATATATAGTTTTCCCCCTAATCTGGCACTATTTTGACTGCCTATTGCCAATGCAGGCATCCTTGCACCCTGATGCAAGGGTGCCTGTGTTGTAGACAGGATTGTTTTTTGTGCAGGAAGGAGGACTTTCCAGTACAAAAACAATCCAAAGAAGCTTTTTCCTCTTTCTATGTGTGCTGTAGAATGCAGCACGCATAGAAAGAGAAAAGAACTAGAAGAATTAAAGATATTTCTCCTCGTTACACCTCACCTGGAGAGGCATAGGTTTTTCGTGCTGTCCCAGGTCAACCAGTTCTGATAAATCTGAGAATGCATCAACATCCATGGCTGCATACTTCAGATCCCCTTGGGCAGACAAGAGAGTGCTGGGAGGGAGATGGGCTGGACCTAGATGACGAGGAGTGGCAGGAGGCAGTGGCCTCCCCACGAGAGGTGACAATTTCTTCCAGACTGCGCCTCTTTCAAATCAAAATCTTACATTGAGTTTATGTCTCTGGGCCCAGACTAGTTTGAATGGGAAGAGTAGATAATTGGAAATGTAGGAGACAATATGGTCAATCAGGCACGTTCATGCACAAAATGTGGGAATGTGGGGGTGTTCAGAGATTTTGGAAGAATATGCGCGACTGTATGAGCGAGGTGCTAGACGTTGTTATACAGCCTGAAGCCAAAAGATAACTTCTAAATGTATGGCAGCCCAATGACCTCAATAGTACAGACAAACTATGGGTTACACTAGGTCTAATGGTGGCGAAAAGAAACATTGCACAGTTTTGGGGGGCAGAGGCATCGCCTAAACTAAAGGTCTGGAACGTGGATATGGACTGGTGTATGATTAGAGAAAGAACAGTATACATTGCATGTGGATGCCCCAAAAAGTGGTCCGCAGTGCGGAGTAAATGGAATGCCTACCGGGGGAAGATATGTGTCCCACCTGTTGTCCCCTACTTTGACGAACCAACTACTCTGTAAATACTGTAATCTACTGAGTTTTCAGTTGATTGTACTCTGTGATCAAATGTATCCCATCCTACATTGTCGCATAATTCTCTTGTAATTATACTGCAATGTTGATCATTCTTAATGTGCAATAAAAAGATTTATTAAAAAAACATCCATGGCTGCTGTGTGGGTGCACCCACACAGCACCCATGGAATGCCTCCCTGGTGTAGAGTAAAGCAACGCAGTGATTTGTGCTGCTTTGCTTTACACAAGATTTATGAAGCCACTCAGGGTCAAGCAAGGTGGCTTGAGTGGCTTCATAAATCTTATTTTTGAGTTGTGTTGCTCTTGCATCAAGTTGTGTGCTGCAAGTGCGACACAACGGTGCCTATAAAAATGCCCATTGTGTCCTGAAATGCCACTGAGTTTAATCTTTGCTCCCAAGGATGGTGAACTGGATAGGCTGGAATAGGAATTCCATGTGACATTGGCATATTTAGGAAGGTCACTTCATCCAAAAGAGTCCTTCCTTATTCCCATCTTGTGCCCTCCGTCTGTTTCTTCTTCTCCTGTTTTTCTGTGACACCATGACTTTGAAATGTCGTTAGGGTGGAGTAAAGCTTAGCTCAAATTAACAGCTTAAGATCTCCATGGTGACGCTGTGGCTGCCTAACAGTTTATACTTTAAAGAGACTTGAAGTACACAATTGCCCAAGAAGCATGGTACTATACAAGGCAGGCTTTATTTCTAGTTATAAGAGAAAAACCCTTCCACCCCAAAATGGGTCGGTGGTGGCGATCTTTCTGCAATTGTAATGAGCCCCTACATGTTTATCCAATTTACAGGAACCCAATCTACCAACCTCAGAAGGATGGAAGGGTAGATTGGCCTTTGAACTTGTGATCTGATAGCATATACCTGTGCTAAGTGTTAACTAACTGAGCTACTTTTTAAAAATGGATAGCCATAGAGAGTAGAACTGGAAATAAACAGGGGCACAGTTTAATTTTTTTAGGAGTTTCAAACATGCCTGCTAGGATACGAATTAGGACAACGTGATAAGTTATTGAAATGTGACCTGTAGAATTATTTAGAGCTGCCTTTTCCCTTTTTACCACATGATTCAGTTGCTTTTTATCATGATTCAAAAGGAGACTATGCAAGCCACTTGACACATGAAAAATCGAATTGCAGTTTTGATCATACAGCTAAGAAAACTTGACAATCATTTGTTAGGCCCTTTTCTTTTCAACCATTACTCTAAGAGACCATTGTCTGATTACTCCGGCGGTGGAACTGGTGGTCCATGGCTGTAAATTAAGCAAGTTATTCAAGGTATATTTTGTCTGTAATCATACAGAGCTCATGAGTAAAAACTGGGTGCACCGCCACCCATTTCCCCTGCAATATTAGTATGGCGGGGAACCGCGGCGCACGGGAAGACCATACGCCGCTTTTCCACCCGGTCGACAAGTCGACCGGGCAGAAAAGGGTTTCATATGGTGGTGGTGTCTAGTAGACACCGCCATCCATATCAGGATGCAGGCGGGAGGGAGCCTTTCCGTGGCAGTGTTGCCGCCACGGAAAGGCATGTGGTTTTCAATGTTGGGGGCCCGTTGTGGGCCCCCAGGATGTTGGGGGGTGGGGGGGCACATGGGGGGTACCATAGCTACATGTGCATGCTCAACATGGAAGGCACCCCGCGGTGCCTGCCACGTTGTGCATGCACATGCAGAACATGCATTTTTGGCATTGAGATGGGCGGTGCTGAAAGCACCGGCCGCCGCAATGTCAAAAAATGCAGGATGCGCCCGCCAGTGTGGCGGGCGCATCCTAATGTCACCCAAGGGACCCCCGCATTTATGGCGGGCGGTCCCTTTTACCATCATGAGGGCGGGCGGACTTTGTCTAAAGATGCCCCTAGTGTCTCTTTTCATGTGCATAATGGCCTGTTCATGGATTTTATATTTTATTTCTGTGAATTGATTTAACCCCTTCAAACAATGTGTTCATGCTTTCCTTTTTTATTACCAATCAGTAGTACTGTAAGTTGCATTGAGAATTTCTTTCTTAGTGTAGTCAGTAGTGAGCCAGGCACGCATTCTCAAGTTGGTGATTTGTGCACTTCAATAATATATAGGTATGGACGTATATACAACTTTACTGTGAGGTTGGTGGTGCGGGAGCAGGACTCCCCATGCTCCCATGCCGCCACACACACGTTTGAATCTCCGGCCAGATTTGGAGGTTTCACCTGTCTGGCACTCCGTTTTTTGGCTATCCTATGGCGGTTCATATGAAATAGACAGCGCAATGGGAACAGCAAAATCAGTACTTGCATAGCATGGACTGCTGCAGTTCATGCAGTGCAAGTACTGGTGGGCACGTGTTGTGTCCCCCTGGCTTCATCCACATGGCGTGAGGCACCAGGTTTCCCCAACGCCACAGTTTTCATGGCAGTTGCACCGCCTTGAAAAGTGTGGTGGTGAGGACACTTGTAATATGCTTGGGAGCAGAGAAGCTCTGCCAAGCATATTGTGGCCTCAAGACTGCAGTGTCACCGCCAGCCCTGGTCATAATAGAACAGTCGAAAGACAGCCACCGCCGTGCCTACATGAGTCTGGCGGTCAGTGGACCGCCAGACTTGTAATAAGGCCCTAAGTATGACATACCAGGATGAAACTAATGGATCTAAGGAGCCCACAAGGGAGCAAATGATGTTTATGTGTGTTGAAATTAAATATTTATAATGTGAGTACCCACACACACCATCTTCGGGCCTGTTTCATCTGATCCATGCATTTGGTTATGCTTGCAAGTGCCATTCAGTCTCTACATCCTCAAAACTGATGCACTTTCTCCTTGAACGAGATTTTGAGTGCTGATTAATGCCAATGATGAGCCGGCATTGCTTGTACTCATGTGGTTGATTCCCTTCTTGGAGTACGCACTTCAACATGAAAAATGCTCATCACAGAGAAAGCTTCTGTG
Organism: Lissotriton vulgaris; assembly: GCF_964263255.1. Lineage (NCBI taxonomy): Eukaryota > Metazoa > Chordata > Amphibia > Caudata > Salamandridae > Lissotriton > Lissotriton vulgaris. The sequence continues at coordinate 1,130,805,219 of NC_141689.1, read as the reverse complement.
AGGAAAATGAATGTCTGGTTCTCATTCACTGGAATCCTTGTAACTGGGATGCTTCTGCTGTAAGACGCATGGCGAGTCGAGGATCTACACTGCAGACTCAAAATCGCGGCATGAGAAGAAAAATCAGCCCTGCCCTCTTCATTGTTGTGACATATGCTCACAGACTTGCACATATTCATACATACATACACACATAAAAGCAAAAAGATTCACTCACAGGCAGACACTAACTACGTGCAACTTACCTACACCCAGGGTCTTCACCTCTGTATGCCACAGAGTGCTGCAAGAAACATGTCAAAAGAAACCAGCAGTATGTTAACCAGGAGCTTCTGCCCAATCAGCAGTCGGAATGGAGTGAAAGGTGGACCCTCCTTCTATATATTGGCTTCTGTATGGGGGCTTGTGTAGGAAAATGGTTTTCTGTTGCAGTAACACCCCCACTTTTTGCCAGACTACTGATGCACTTTTCCTTGGCGTGCCATAGGTCCCTGCCAATCAGGTTCCCAGGGCCTGTGTTCTTCCCCCAAAAACTAACCCAATTGGCATCTCTGGCCACAGGTCAGCCCCTGGTAAGTTGTACCACAGGTACACAGGGCACTGTGACCAGGGAAGACCTCTAAGGACTGCAGCACTTATTGTGCCACCCTTAGAGGCCCTGTACCCGGACACTCACACACTGCCTTGGCAGGCTGAGTGTCTTGGTGCAAAACAAAGTGAAGAGTCGACATGGCACACATCCCTGTGTGCCATGCCCACAAAACACTGCCCTGGCATACATCAGTTACCCCTCGAGCTGGGTGCCCTATGCCAGTGGTGAGGGTACAGGTGCATGAGCCCTGTACCCCTACAGTACCCAGGTCCATTCCTGGGCACTGTAAGTGCCGGGCCGCCATTAAGAGTATATGGTGCTGGGAGTTTGTCATTACGAACTCCACAGCACCATAATGGCTGCACTGAAGACTGGTAAGTTTGGTATCAAACTTCTCAGCATATTAAACCCACACTGATGCCAGTGTGGGATTTAATGTAAAATGCACGACAGAGGGCATCTTAGAGATGCCTCCTGAAACTCAACCAACTCCTAGTGACCTGACTGAGTGGATGCCTAGGCTGCTACCACCAGACATGTTTCTGGACCCCTGGGTCGAGAGCTTGCTGCTCTTGGGGACCTGAAACAATGCACATCTTAGGACGAGGTGCCAAGCCTCCTCCCCCAGGATGGGCAGGGTTCACGAAGGAGAAGCTTCAAAGGCATACCACCTTTGTGAGCCTATCCAGACCACTTGCTGTACTCAGCAACTGGTCCCCACTGGTTCTACCCCCCACTTTGGGTGGAAGAACCAGCAGGAAAAACAAGTGAGGAAGAGAGGTGTGCCCACCTCTGCCAACTCCACCCCTAAGGTGGGGGAGGCGAGGTGAAGCACAACCTCGAGTCCCCACCATCTTGAGGATGGGGGGACCCAGCCAACCAGGGACAGGCTCCTGCCCCACTCCCACTGGAGAGTGGCAGAATAGAGGGTCTACCCACCCCAGGGAAGGGACCCATTGGTCCCTGCCCTTTACCTACCTGTAACACCACTAAATGTAGTATTTAACGGCACCCTGAACCTTCCTTCCTTAGATCCAGCAACCACAAGAAGAGAAAAAGGAAGGGAAGCCACACAGAGCTAACAAGAGGACAACGCCCACTGACTTGGCCCCAGCTCTACAGGCCTGTCTTCCCCTGAACCTGCTCCTGTGAAACCAGCGGCCACCAACCTCAAAAACCCTGGAGGACCTGCCTGCATTTACTTCCCAAGCTGTTTCTCCCATGAACACAGGATGTGTTTAAACTGCACCTTCTGGTGCCAGCCAGGAACTGTGAATCCAGCACACTCTGCACCCGCCGAGCCCGGCCCATGTTTGAGTGAACGAACACTACGAGGAGGTCCCCCCAGCAATCCTGACCCAAGATACGGTAACCCTGGCTTGCCTCAAGCATCCAGACGACGCCTGCAGCCTCAATCCAGAGGACCCCCCCTACCGCAACCAGAGCGGGTAAGAAAATGCGATGTCCAAAGGCACCCTTGCACCCGACGCCCCACGGCCTTGTGTGCCCAACCCAGTGGTGCCTAACCATCCCTCTACATCCCAACCTACCCGTCGAAGTGGTGGTTACTCCTGGAAGGTCCTCGTCGCCGAGCCTGCAGTGTTTTTTTGTCCCGGAGAATCTCCTTTGAAATCAACAGGGCCCCCGACCTCAAAACAGCACCCTGCACCCGGCTGCCCTAGGGCGGCTGAGGGTACCCCGGTGGTGCTAACTTACCCTGAGCTTAACCCTAGGAACTTTACTCGAACAACCCTGTGGCCTGCTTGCCAGCTGCCACCAACCTGAGTCCCCCTATCCCCAATTGGAGTGCCGCTGAGGGTGAACAACAGTGCATCACTGAGCCTGGGAGACCCCTGAGTCTAACCCCAGAACCCTAACTCAAAAGACTGATTACTTACCTTGAAACCGATAACTCATTTTTCCTCATAGGATAACACTGACACTTTTTCTCCCAAAAAGTTTCTAAGTGTCAACTTTTTGAAACTACAAATATTCCTTAAAAATCAGCCGATTAACCAAAACGTATTTTTCACAACTGTTTTCAGGAAATGTCCCAGTGCTGACTCCAGGATCCATCACTGAGTAAGAAAAAGTAACGATAACCTACCTCACCTGCTAAGTGAATTTACTCCCATAGGATAACATTGGTGATTCTATGTGAAAAAGTTTAAAAGTGTCAACTTTTGAAATGCAATAATATTCCTTAAAAATCATACCTTTTACCAAAACGTATTTACTCACCTGTTTTCAGGAAATGTCCCAGGGATGAATCTAGGATCCAGTCCTGTGTTAGCAAAAGTAATCTGAAAAGCAATTAACTGCATTTTACTTAAAAGCCCATTCAATTGAAGGTACTATACCTGCACTGTGTAGCAAACTGCTTTCTTAAAACTGTAACCAAAACCAGTACAAGTTACACTGCTATTTTGAATGGTGTTCATACAAGTAATTTACTACTGAAAATTATTTTTTATGCTTACCTGTACCAGGCTTGCTTGATTCTAGAAATGAAACAACAGTCTGTTTTTTTTATTCAAAACAATTGGCCTAGAGTTCAGTTCTTGAGTGTTTGAGACCATTTGCTGACTGAGTGGGTACATCAAATGCTTTACACTGTCCTCTGATACTGCCTTACTGCTTGACCAAGCTACCACTTTAGAGAGTAAGGTTCCATCTAACTTTAACCTCTGCCAAACCTTTGGAGACCCTTGGACTCTATACACACTGTACCTTACTTTGTTGCAGTATATATAGTGCCTTACACAAACCCCTTATCTCTTTTTGCTGACATGCTGTACAGCTTCAGGCTAGTGCATCCTGTCAGCTATGTATTGTAAATGTGTGAGACTGGGCGGCACAGGCGATACCTCTCACATGCGCAATACAAATTAAGACAGCGTATCACCCTCTGCTCAGAGGAAGTTGCACTTTTGCATGAAAACAAACGCTTGTTTGTTTTCTTGAGAAAGCTCTAATAGCAGCAACAACACCAATACAAAGGGCTTGACAAAGGAGGGTCATTTGTTGGTGGAGCGGTGCCCTGGCGCTCTTATAGACAAACTGCCCCTGGATGTATAAGTCCAATAAGGGTCACTGTAAATAAAAATGTACTAATAGAGGTATTAGTGAGAGATTTATTGTTGCCTCTTTCTCATTTGTGCAAAAATAAAAGCTGGCAAGGATGGGGTAGTGGCAAATTAGGACACCTCCCTCAATGCTCAACTTATGTCCAACATGTTTCTGCCCTATACTTTTTTTTAAACTTTATTTTTCAGTTTTGTGATATAACAAATACACATTTAAAAAAACCCTCCCCCCTGGCATCTTAAAAACACACATAAGCAAATCAACAGCCTCATTATGGCACTTTTAGAACCTTGGTTACACTTTAGACATACTGAGACCCATGAGGAAGATCCAATACCAAAGGAACTGAATAAAAATACTGTATCGTGAGGAAAGAACCCGGGCCCGCCCCATGCACTACTCCAGACACCGCTCTGGGGTCACCCCCCTCCTCCCCATTCGATCCCGATCCCCGTGTCGAAAACAGGTCACCACTAGACCCCTCAGAGTCTGCATGTGACGACTGCTCTCCCTCCGTTAACCCTGCAATGCACATAGCCCTCCAAGCCATCAAGTCCTCCTGCAATTTCCCAACTTTCCTTGTACTCTGTATATGTGTTTCTTCAGCAAGGGTCCATTCCCTGACATCCTTGAGCCAAGTAGGGATCTCCCAGGCCCTCTGCCCCATCCACGTGATAGCTACTCTACGCCTGGCCAGCACTAGCATCAGCTGCAGCAATTTATAAGAGAGTTTCCGCTTTCTCTGCCTAGGTACTAACGCCAGTAGGCAATGTAATGGTGTCAGCTGAATCCTGTAGTAGCCCTTATATGTTCAACCACGCTCGCCCACAATCGCCCTATCAAAGGACAGTCCCAGGCTAGGTGTAAGAAGCCCGCCCCCGCCACACCACATCTGGGCAACTGTCCTCTCTACTCTCGGAATAGCGACTCAATCTGGCTGGAGTGAGATAGGTACGGTGGAGAAAGTTAAAATGAATCAGCTTAAAGCGTGCATTGCATGATACCCTCTGCGTCAACACTCCTATTCGTTTACGCTGCTCCTGGTCAAGGGGCGAGCCTATATCAGTTTCCCACGCCGCTCAGGCCGGAATGACCGGCGGGGTAGAGTCGCATCTCATAGCCGCATAAAGCAGGGAAATCAGCCGACGTCCCCGGCCGCATGTCAAAAGGATATGTAAGGTGTGAGTCCTTTGGGTCTCCGCTGGACACTGAGGCCAAACCGTCCGAACCATGTCACGCAATCCCTGGTACTGCAAGTATTGCCCCCCCCCCTAGTCTAAAGGACTCCTCCACCTGTTCGTACATGAGGAAGGTGTCCATGGGGTATAAGTCAGCCAGGAGTTCACATCCCCCCTCCCTCCATGCCCTGAAGGACACATGCCGCTCCATCTCTATCATGGGTGCCAGAATCCATATCGGGAGTTCCCTATAAAAGGGCGCCGTCCGTAGGACTTTTTCTATGAATCGTTGCCACATATCCACCGTGTGCCGTACCACAGAGGGCAATGTAGCCTGAGCCCCCCTCCCCTGCATGAGCGCCACCCTTAACTCCGGGACCGTAGCTCTACCAGCCAGCAGCCATGTTTCCCATCCATCTGCATCGGCAAACCATCTGGCAGCCGGCAGCAGCTACGCCGCATAGTAATACAGGTCGAAGCGCTGGGCCTCAAGACCGCCCTCCTCATAGGATCTCACAACAGTTCGAAGAGCTACCCGGCTGCACCGACCCGCCCACAGCACGGGCGTGAGCAGTGTGTCCAGCGTCCGAAAAATCCTAGGGGGGAGAGGACAGAGCGTATTATGAAGGACATAGAGTGCCCTAGGCAGCATTACCATCTTTGCCATGGCCAAACGGCCCATCAGGGACAGCGGCAGCGTGTTCCAGAAGGCCACAGAGCGCTATAATGACTGAATCACCCAGTCAATGTTGAGCTCCAATAATAGAGCCTCTGTAGCAGCCACTTGGATACCCAAATACCTGAAGGCCTCAGGTTTCCATCGTAGACCCAGGTCCGGCAAGTCCTCCAGGGGCACGGTGTCAAACCCTGACAACGGAAAAATCAGGGACTTGCAGCGGTTAAGCCGCAGTCCCGATGCCTCACCAAAGCGGTCCAGGTGATGCAACAACATCGGAAGTGCCTCACCAGGTCCTTTCAAATAAAACAGTGCATCGTCCGCATACAGCAATATAATATTGCAAGTGTCTCCCACTTGGATGCCCCATTGTGACATTTTGGAGCAAATCCTCACGGTGAATGGCTCTATAGCCAGGGTGAAAAGGAGCGGTGAGAGACGGCACCCTTGTCGTGTGCCCCGTCCCAACAGCCACTCCTCCAATCTCGCCGTGGCCAGGCATACCCTTGCCCGAGGGGAGCTATAAAGGACACAAATCCATCGACAGAAATTAGGACCCAGGCCCATTACCAGCAGCACCTCCTGCAAATACCCCCAGTCGACTGTATTGAATGCTTTAGCGAGGTCGATGGAAACCAGGACCGTCTGTTCCTCGCCACCCTGCACTTCATGTGTGATGTGATTCAAGCGCCGCAGATTCATAGCGGTATTGCGCCCTGGGATAAACCCACATTGGTCTGGGTGTACTAAGTGCTCCATATGGGGAGCCAACAACTTGGTCAAGATTTTGGCATCCATATTAATCATGGTGATCGGGTGATACGAGGAGGGATCCTTTTTATCACCACACGGTTTAAGGAGCATACAAATTTCCCCTTGCAACATACTCTGAGGGAGAGATCCGTTCTCGAACGCCTCCGAGAAGACATGCAGTAATAGACAAGACAGCGTGTCCCCGAACTCCTGAAAAAACTCTGACGGGAATCCGTAACTCCCAGACGATTTAGCCCTGGGCAGATGGGCCATGGCCGCACGTACCTCTGACAACATCAGAGCACCTTCCAGGTCCTCCCGATCCGACTCAGAAAGAGTCAATAGGGGCAAGTCCTGTAAATAAGAAACATAAGTGGCCTCGGAGACCCCAGGGTCCGCTGTATAGACACGTTGCAAGTGGGACTGGAGAACTCTCAAAATGCCCTGTTCCGAATGAACGATGTCCCCATTCGGTTCCCTGAGGGCCACTACGCGCTCAGGGGTCTGTTCCTTCCTAAGGATCCATGCCAGTAGGCGTCCTGACTTGTCTCCCTCCCTATGTAAACATTGCCTTTATTGACCCAGTGTATACTTGTCAAGCCGGTCAAGGAAATCATGGAGCTGAATTCGGGCCTCGCGCTCCTCCCCCTCTGGTGGGGCATCCAGGTCTACCTGATTTTGGACATGCAGAAGCCTCTCCTCCGCCCGCTGGAGTTCCTGGACGAGTTGCATACGGACTCCATAAGTGGGCCCCATGCAGGCCCCCTTACCACTGCCTTCAGGACCTCCTACCTAGTAGCTAATTAGACCTCCCCAACCTCCCAATTAAGTTCCACATAGTTCTCGAGGGTCGTCGCGATGTGGGCCTGCCCTACCTGATCCCGAAGGATGTCTACTGGAAACCTCCAAGAACGTGGGCGGCTAACCGGGGCTCCCCATTGCACCAAGCAGGCGACTGGAGAATGATCTGAAAGGAACCTATCTTGGTGGGTCACGGTGATAGACATGTCCAGTCCCACATTCGCCACCAATACCCTATTAAGGTGACTAAATGTATTGTGCATGGGGGAAAAGCAGGTATAGAGTTTCAGCGTCGGATGCCTCTGGCGCCAAATATCCACGGCCCCAATGTTATCCATGACCTCCCTGAGCCGTGCGGTCATGCGCGCTTTAGTGCCCTCGCCGGGTGGAAATCTGTCCATAACACAATTAAAGTTCCCGAACCAAAGGACACGGGCCCCAGCTCATGGACCAGTATGTCCTGAATATTTTGAAAGAAGATCGGGTCGTCTGTATTTGGTGCGTAAGTGTTCAATATGACGATGTCCCTACCATCTAGCTTCGCCCTAAGGAGCAGGTATCTACCCTGTATGTCCGCTTCCACATATTGAATAGAAAACTGGACCCCAGGTGCAACCCAAACCAAGACACCTCTGGCGTAAGTAGAAAAGGATGAGTGGAACAGCTGACCCCGCCACTTTTTCTCCAACCTCTGTGCTCCTTCATCTACCAAATGGGTCTCCTGAAGGCACGCTATCGAGACTCTATGTCTGCGAAGGAAAGAAAGGACCCTATACCTTTTCGTGCACGTGCCCAGCCCCCTCACATTCCAGCTCATAAACTTGTACCCCATGGTCGTTCATGTAGCCTACCCCCCCTCTGGTTGTCCGGACCTAGTGTAGGACCCATCCAGTGCCCGATATGCTATACATGTGATTCCTAAACCATTCCCCTTCAACAAACCTCTCCAACTCCTCCCAACCCCCTCCCACAAACAATATATCTGCAACAACAAAACTTGCGAATATACCCTTCCCATGCTGGTGCCAGGACGTACACATGGGCTAAACCTCCCACAACCGTAACAGGAAGGAATAAAACACTCCCCTCCCCCACCGACTCCTGGTCAGGACAACTTATACAGTATAAACATAGGATCAAACCCTCTCACAGAGCGGGGAACATACCCTGCTCTCGTCCTCCTCCCCACCACCCCCCTTCCTCGGTCTCGAGAAGGCAAAAGGAGACCCCCCCTAGCATTATCACGGGTGTGAGCTGCCCTGCAAGGGATCGCCATCAAGGCTGGCCAACACTACCCACAGCATACAACCAACCCTAAGTTAGACTTCCCCCTCAAGGCGGTCCCGTTGGTTCCAACAACTGAGCCCCCCGCAGTCTCAGGGGTTGTAGCACCAGTGGGCGATATTTCGTCAACAGTAAGTTGCAAGGTGTATGGAACCATTATCTCCCCAGGTGGAGGAATCTTAGATGACCCTGGCAAGTCTCCAGACTCCAAGGAGTCCAAGTGAAGGGCTCCGTCCTCTCCCACTGTCACCCGGCGCCTCTCAACCTGTTCAGCATCGTCTGACTAGCGCCCTCGTCTGCTTGCACGCCATCTGCGCGGCCGGGACCCCCAGGTGCTGCGGGGTACTCCCTGCTCCCCGGGAGGGAGGTCATCCCCCCTGATCTCCAGCCATTCCCAAACCTCACCCGGGGTGTTAAAGAAGTGTGCCCTCCCCTGTGACAGTACCTCAAGCTTGGACGGGTGGAGCAGCATGTATTGCAGGTGGAGTTCCCGAAGTTTGTGCATAACCGCCAAAAAGGACTTCCACTGTTCTTGTACCTGTTGGGTATAGTCAGGCTAAATGGAGACCCTGGCATTCTCATATGTCAGACCCGCAGCTTCCCTCGCCGCCTTCAGGATACAGTCCCTATCTCGGTAATTGAGAATCTTGGCGATGAGGGCCCGCGGGACCCTCATGTTACTGCGGTGGGCCCTACCTTCCGCATCCTCTGCTCTCCGCTCCAAGGCCCCCGTTGCGGCTGTAAGCTGTGAGACTGTCTTTTTTAGGGAGGCCACCTCTCCTTGTAGTTGCTCAATGTTCCCCTCTGCATCAGTGACCCTATCTGCCATCTTTCTTAAATCAGTTCGAAGTAGGTTCACATCAATAGACACCGTTTCTATCTGTCTCTCCAGGGCCGAGTGTGACCCCTGGATCACCTTCAACAGCTCGGCTCGGGAAGGCTCTTCAGGGGCCTCAGCACCTTTGTCCTGCCCCGTCTGGCGTGTGATCCTCTGCAAGGGGAGCCGCTGGGTGGTAAACTGTGTTATGGTGTTAGGCTGTGAGGCACGCAACATCCTATCTTTACGCATAGCCTAGCCTCTCGCCAAAGCAAGGCCGGTTCCCCGATGGACAAAGGAGTTCCCAATGGGCACCCCAACGGGCCCCACTCGGTTACCAGTAGGCCACCAGCATCCAACGGTCGTCACTCCCTGCACGAGCTTCAACATCCCTCCGTCCCGCTAGCTCCTGGCCCCTTAGGCCCTGCGCCGTGCCCCTCAGGATCTGTTCAGGAAAGTACACCACCTCAGTAGGCCCGAGTTCCTGCAGGATCAGGGGCGCCACCCACTGTGCCAGCCCTACACCTCACCCTCCTCCAGGGGCAGACAAGTCACCAGCTGCAGTCTATTCACTCTCAATTGTAGGCCTCAACAGCGGCTCGGGACACCCACCACAGGCCCCAGCACCAGGGGTAGTCTCGCTGGACTTCAGCAATGTAGGCCGCACTTCAGGGCATGCAGTAGCGGGCAAAGTCGCATCAACAAGTCTGTCAGTGACACCAGCATCTCTCTCAGCTCCCAGGTCGCAGGCCACAGCAGTCCACTCACAGGGGTCCCACTACCCTCACTTCGCTGGTGGGGCATCCAGGCAGGGCACCACCCGGGCCTCCCACCCGATGTCTGAGGGGTCTCCACCTCACCTCGTTCCTACAGGCCTGGCGATCTCCTGGTGTTGCAGAGGCCTCCGCGGAGCCCAAATGGCCAAGGGCACCCCCGCTGCAGTCTGCCTTAATTGGCCCCTGCCGCGCCGTCCGCCCCGGCTCAGCCTCACACCGGCAGAGGCTCTGCCAAAGTATCTCCCGCATGGGGGACCCAAATGGCAACAGTTCTCCTCCTGGCAGCAGCCTCTCGCGAGGGTCGGGCCGCTGTTCGCGGGTCCCCGGGGCCCAGCCCCCTCCTCTCCGCCGATTCCCAGCCAATCAGGATTTGCTCTTACCGTCCCCCTCCTGGGTCTACATGGGACCCTCCACGGGGCACCAAGGCAGGGGCAGCACCCGGTCCGATCGGGGGGGCCTCCGACAGCAGCTGGCACCCCCCTGGTCAGAACCAGCCCCAGGGGTGACACAGGAAGGCCAGTAGGGCCGGGCCCGGTCCTCCGGCAACGCGCCAGCCGTACACGGCGGCTCCGTCGAGGCTGCCGACCATACCCACCGCCACTCGCAGGGTAAGGCCCCCAGATGACAGCGGGCTCCTCCAACTCAGCGCGGGGGCAGCAGTGTCCGCGGCCGTCACAGACTCCGACCCCCGCCGGCAAATGTAGGCCTCAAGCCCCGGACTCACGTAGCCAGGCTCCGCCTCCGCTGCTCTCAGGACAAAATCTCCACCTTCCCCGGCATTCTCAGCTCCAGGATTTCCACAGACTGGGGATGAAGATGAACGAGACGCCAATTACTCGGGAGCCGAGGGAGCCTACGTCCTGCCAGCCATGTTGCTTGGCCACGCCCCTCGTTTCTGTCCTATACTTAATAACCTAACAGTTAAATGGCATTCATCAGGACCAAAGGTTTCCTTCTACCTGGCTAAACCTATAATTACTGAATGATTAATGTTAAGGGGAATAAAGACAAACTCTGTGCCAGGGGATAACAGGATACTGAAGCTGTCAGGAAATATTCTTTTAGAAATTAATCGAACCATACATTATTACAAGACGCCTAGCTGTGCCCAATTTTTTGTACCTTGTGGACCACAACAGTAGTGCAAAAAGTAGTTAATGCTCCTCCTGTCCACTGACCATATATCCATTAACCACAAAGCAGCACCTCGTAACACGTGTTAATTGTGCAAATACATGCTTGTGACATCTTCAACATTCATTGTAAGTATATTGGAGAATCTTCCATGGCTCACCAAAGCAAAGTCAAGCAATGCTGGAGGACATTAGGGGAAGAAGGCCACATAAATCTTTTGGAATCTTTGGGAATCCAGCAAGTAATCTCTGTACGACAAAGGGTATATATAATAAGTCAAAAGTAAGCTGCTTGAGAGCCTATTTAAGTGTTAGGTCCACCATCTTAATGTGAGCCTGAATTCAATACACCTGTCACTGTCTATCATCTTTCTGTATATTGGAGAAGCACAGCAGCCCATTTTATGATGTACTGGTGGGCTGGCATCTCTCGATTGTCAAGAACACCATGACAGCACTGCAGTGCATCAGTGTGTGAGTGCACCATGTTGCACACATTATTTCCTATGGGCACTGTGAAGAGTCCATAAGAGAAAACTTGTCATCCCCTAGTTATTCCGCATCTCAAAATTATAGATACCCCTATTTTTGGCAATTATTGCACCACAATTATGCATTAGTCACAATGGTCACAAAGTTGTTGGTCAGCAGAGATAGCACATATGGAAATAACAGCTTGCAGAATTGTAACTATAAGAAGCAAATATTGTTTTTTTCAAAGGCCTGCATTTTTTTGTGTGGCCTTCTGTGAGGCCATCTTCTCCTTGGTACATTACATATAATGAAGCTTTGCCAAAAGGCAAGGCCTCCGGTAAAGAGAACAATGGTGCAGGATCATGGCAGAATGGAAAAGCAAAATGAATGATTGACTTTGTACACTTTTAACACAAAATGAATATGCAAAGAAAGCCAGATCTGTGATCACTGTATTTCTCATTGTAAAGCTGGTGCAATTAAACTGTCACAACGAGATAAAGGATAGAGCCAGTGATATATATTTATGCAGAGTTTACATGCTAAAAAGTACTAAGACTTGTTGACAAAGCAAAGAAATAGTGTCAAAAATAATTTTAAAACCTTTTGACCTGCAAGGTTTAAGAGCATTAAGCAGCAATGCTTTGCTTTAAGCCTCTTGGTGACAAGAAATATGGTGCTTTGCCATCCAGTTTGACTGACAAGGGTGTTTGTAGTTTCAGCTGTTAACGCGGTATGCTGCCTGTGTATTTCTAGTAGGTAAATATAGAACAGAATTTGTCACCCAGGGTGATGGATTATACATAAGTGAGACAATGTGGCTAAGGATAAATGAAAAATCACAAACTTTGCATAACCCATAACCAATGCTTAATAATCATAGTAAAGTATATCGATACATATCAAAGTAAATTAGAAGGCCTTATTAAAGCAATGTTATATATACGACATTCAGCCTTTTTAGATTATTTATAGTTTAAGTCAACACTAACAGTTATTATTGACAGAGGTAAGGTTTCTAAAGTGACATGTTGATTCATTGCCAAAGGATTATATATATGGTATGTTTTTCATTGAAATAGCTCATATTATTACATTTTATTTAAGTATGTTTGATTGACTGCTCATCCATATATCTATCTATCTATCTATCTATCTATCTATCTATCTATCTATCTATCTATCTATCTATCTATCTATCTATCTATCTATCTATCTATCTATCTATCTATCTATCTATCTATCTATCTATCTATCTATCTATCTATCTATCTATCTATCTATCTATCTATCTTTCTATCTATCTATCTATCTATCTATCTATCTATCTATCTATCTATCTATCTATCTATCTATCTATCTATCTATCAAGGCATATCTATCTATCTATCGATCAAATAGAAGCTATTTGTCTTTCTGATCTAGGTTGTCTTTCTAGCTGTAATTTTTACCTGTCGAAATATGTCCTTCTGTACTGTATTTTTCTTTCTTTACTGTCTGTCGTTCTATGTATTTCTCTATTTGGCCTTATATGCATTGATGTAATTTTATATCATGCAGAATTTCCCGAAACAAGCAAACTTCGAGATGCAAGAATAACACACAAAAATAGATAAAAGTAAAATAAATACAACTCTACAACCAATTAAAACAAAACAACTCAAAACAAACAAATACTTAAAAATAACATTACCCTCTTAACACCTAAGGTAATACACAATATTCAAGGCCTTAACAACAACACAGTACAGAGGATGTTTGCCTACATGCATTTGATACTGTAGATCAAGGGTTGAGACAGGCATCGGTGATTATGAGGATATAAAACATAAATGTGAAGATCATTGCGGAACATCACACACCAAAGTATGCAAAAAGCGATGGATGGAATGCGTAAATTAATATGAACTACTGGTAATTACTTGGGGCCACATCCCAGCCCATCATTATTTTTCACACCATGTCACTTCAGTTTGGTTCCAAGGCATATGCAAATCTATGTTCAGCCTGTTCCAATAGGAACAGTCTAGCTCAAAGTGCCAAGCTACGTCCTAGCTGACCCGAAACACAATCAACCTAGGACCAGTTTTGCCCTGATTAGGGTTCATCAGCCAGCTATAGCTTAGTTCCAATGGTCCACTTTATGAAATGCCACAGACAGATCTGATGAAATCAAAGCAGCAGGACAACTTTGATCCCAGTGGAGGAGAAATAATTCATGAATATTTAGCATTGCAGTTTTTGTACCCACTCCAGGTAATGACAGAAAATTTGCATGTTAAGTCATAGCTACTGATTCAGTGATGTTTGCCAAAAAACAGAATTGTTGAAGTATTCTGTAACTCTCTGGGATCCTGGCCAGCTTTTTTAAGATTGGTACTATAATGGCCTTTTTCACTGCCAAAAGATAAAGAGCATGGGCCTGATTCACAATCTGTATTTTGTAGTTTGAAAGTAGTATTACAATAGGTAAATCTTCACCTCCAGCTCTCCTATCTTTTCATGGGTAGATCCTCATGTAGTTAAGTTTACCACTTAGGGCCCAATTACAACTATCGGCGGAGTGGTGGCACGGCGGTGCAAACCGCTGTGCCCCGGTTCGCTAAAGGCTGCTGCCGCCCTCCCACCAGATTACTACTTTTCAGTGGTCTTGCAGACGGTCAGCGTGGCAGTTCCCCCTGCAGTACCCTTTAAAACGCTGTGATACCTTTGAACAAGGCACCGCAATGGGAACACCTCACAAGGTTCCTGTACGGTATTGACTTGAATATCCATGCCTTGAAGGAACCTATGTGCATTCACACGGGGGTCACATGTTATGCCCCCCTGTGTACATCCACATTCGGTGGAGGCACAGGGGGCCTGTAAGCCTCCTTTGTTTCCTCTCTGCCAGCATTTTTATGGCGGTGAAAACACCATGAAAATCCTTGGAGAGAGGAAAGTCGTAATATGCTTGGTGGGACCATGGCGGTCATGCCAAGCATATTGCTGACTCTGACCGCTGCTCCAACGCCAGGGAACGGCGGTTCCCTGGTGGAGCCGGTGATCCCAGGGCAGTTGGATTGCCTAGGTCGTAATCGGGTGGTTGGATCATCAGTGCAGTGGTGACTAGACCACCACCGTCGCGCCACAACGAGTCTGGTGGTCCTTTGACTGCCAGACTCATAATCGGTGTCTGGAAAAGGGGGATACACGCTACTAGATAGGAGGGGCCGGAGAAGTAGCAAGGGGGTGGTTGAGGCGTCCTAAGGCATGGTTTAAGTTGGGGCAGACACCCACTCAAAAAAGAATAAACCCTTTCCTATTCACTAGCTGCACTTCAAAAGTTCATACTGCCAAAAAGTGCCCTAAACAGTAGTAAATATACTTCAAATCAGATTTAGAGAAGCTCCAGTTCTACACGTGACTAACCATTGGTACTGCAACATCCTTCCATAGAAAGCAATAGAAGCAGGGGCTTAAAAGAGACCCAGGAAATAGTGTTAAATAAAGTAATTTCTTTTGCCTTTTTAAAAACAGATATAAATTTAGTGTTATGTTGAAAAATTATAAATAACTGAAAAGTAAAAAAATATATATATTCCACGATAAAATATTGCACTAACCTTATTTCATTTTAAATAAATGCAACTTTCTTTGTTTTTGAAATAAGTTGATTTGTAACAATTCTATATATGAAGTTTTGCCATTTTTAATACATAAAAAGTACATTTAAATATATTTCTTCAAGTGGGGATTTTACAATAAACCTATAAAACAATAACAAATGATAATAAATAATATAATTTATTTAAATAATAATGCTGCAGTTTGTTTATTCTACATTTAAAAACATATACACTTAACTTAAATTAACATATAATGTAAAAACATGATTAATATTGTTTTAAAGTTTAATAAAAAAAAATAATTGTCAATATGCCTTACTACAGGAAGATCTATGCCTCTATGGCAGAGACTTCTCCCTACATCAGGAACGTTACTAATATTGAGTATGTATTAAATATTACAAAATGTTATGGATAAAATTAGTGTTATTTTTAAAAATAAATGTTACATTTATTTTTTAAATAACACACATTATAATATTTTATCATAAAATAGTATTTATTTGTCATTTTCATGTAATTGTTTAACATTGAATTAAAACTGTATCTATTTTTAAATCGTCAAAATAAATGAATACATTTTAACATTATTTGCCATGTGGTACCTTCTCCATTAGTTTCTCTGGCAGGGTGTTATAGTACAAGTGATTTGGCTATGTTTGCTGCTGGACATACTCCAGGTCTGAGCTACTACTCTTGTGTGTCCTTTTCAGCTTTAGTAACTTTACACTCATAAATTTGGTTCAACCCTCTGTTTCAGGTGACGGAGAGAAGTAAGTCTACACTATGGCCATAATTACGATGTCGCCCAACATCGTTTAGGTGTGGGAACTGACCGACTATAGGTCGGTGGTTCCGAACACCGTACTATGGTGCGGTCGTAAACTCCCATTTCTCTATGAGAGCTTGTGCGGGTGGTTTCTGCCCGCAGCACAAGCTCCCATAGAGAAATGGGAATTTGTATAATTCCCTACTCCATGTGGCAGGCACCTCACAGTGCCTAAACAAAGTACCCTCCAGACCCTCAACCGGAGGCAGCTGAGGGATGGGGCCCTCCTAGGAGCCCCCTAAGTCGTTTTTTGACAGGCTTTCCATGTCGGAAAGCCTGGCATGGAAAACCTGATGAAAACCAACATCATAATCCGTATGGCGGAATCACCATGTGTAAGGGATTAATTGGTGGTTTCGGACTGGCCCCTTGAGTCCGTCGGAAGCCAGAACGAATGACTGGCCGGTTTCAACTCCGACCGCCTACATTGTAATTAGGCAGTCGGACTTTAAACCATGGATGTCAGTTGGGAGGCCTCAGGCCTGTGGCAGAGGCTTTCCGACCAACATCCTAATGACCCCTTTCTAGTACATTTAGTCTCAGAGATATTGCCAAAAGCAGTAAATTTACTACAAGGTATAAGAGGAACTTCACAGGTGTGGATTTACTCATATGTAAATTTACCTTTGCAAAAAGGCTTCCATATTGTTAGAATACATTTACTAAGCATGAAATGACTGGCGATAGTAAAGCTGATGAAACAATATTAACTTGATTACTTGAAACCCTCAAATGAAGACAATATCATACTAAACTATACAAATTTAGATCTCTTGTGTCAGTGCCTCAGAGTTGTCTGTCCCACATTTGCCACTCAGAATTGGGGACGTCATTTTTAACGCACATAGAACTTAAGCATCCTATTTTCCTGTGGCACAAATTGTGGACCAGTGTTGACAATCTCCTAAACTGTAAGGTGGTCAAGAACTGTCTTCATCTGACAGCATTCCTCCCTATACCTTGAATGAAAAACGTCAGATTTGCTCAGACTTTGGGCCCCCAGAATTTTTTGTATCCCCTGAAACGTTGTAAACTGTATCAAGGAAAGATTTAAACGTAGAGGGGCATATAATCAAGACAGGCGATAAAATTATCGCAGTTTTAGCGGCAAAAAACTACTGCTAAAACAGCGATAATAGGCTTGATAATATGCTCTGTGGAATTCCAATTGAAGCCCATGTTAGATGTCCTTCACATTTAACATGGGCTTCAATTTGAATTCCATAGAGCATATTATCAAGGCCATTATCGCCATTTTAGCGGCAGTTTTCTGCCGCTAAAACTGTGATAATTTTATCGCCTGTCTTGATAATATGCCCCAATGTGTCTTATGAACACCTAGGAGAATTCCACCTCCCTGATAAGAATAGAGATATTAATACAGTATATGTCGCCTTCCACGAAATTGTCACAGGGCTTGACGCCTTAATTCCGGCTAAATGGACCAAAACCCGCAGTTCCCCCTCTAACCCATGGTACAATGACTCGCTCAAAACATTGCGGAAAGAGTGCAAAAAAGCCGAACGCGAGTGGAGGAAAAATTACTTAGACAGTGACAAAGCCCTTTACCTATCTAAACTTTGCACGTACCACAAGGCGATTCGCACTACTCGAGCCTCCTTCTACGCTAAGGAAATTGAACGTAGCTCCAACCCCACCAAAACCATCTTTAACTTAGTTCAAAGCCTCCAGAAAATCCCCAACCCAGGCTCTTGCATCACCTCCTTGAAACAATGCGAAGACCTTGCCACCTTTTTCATTGAAAAAGTGAGGAAGATCTATACGTCCTTCCCTCAAGACGATGCTACGTCCATTAACATCCCCCACTCGGCGGCAGAGACATCAAAACTGTTAAGAATACCTGACATATACCTCGACGACCTTTCTAAACTGTGTAGACAGGTTAAGTCTGGTTCCCCAGCAGACCCCATGCGACCGTCTAAATTCCTGGAATCACTTGATTTCTTCCTCCCCCCGCTCGCCAACCTACTCAACCTTTCCTTTTCCTCAGCTGTGGTCCCCACCGGTTGGAAATCTGCATGGGTTTCACCCATCATTAAAAAACCCACATTGGATCCCAATAAGCCAGAAAATTTCCGGCCCATTTCACTGCTCCCCTGGACGTCAAAACTGGCTGAAGCTCACGTTAACAAAGTATTATCCCACCACATGCAGCAAAACCATGTCCTGGACCCTTCCCAAAACGGTTTCAGACCAGGTCACAGCACTGAGTCGGCTCTGTTGACCACTACGGAACACCTTCGAGGTATCCTGGACGCCGGTCAAAGTGCCGCGCTGATCCTGTTGGATCTCAGCGCGGCCTTCGACACGGTCTCACACAACATCTTGCTGAAACGACTTGAGGCCATAGGGATTGGCGAATTAGCCCTTGAATGGTTCCGGTCCTTCTTAAAAGACAGGTCCTTTCGAGTTTCAGCCCCACCCTTCATCTCCCAACCCCATTCCATGGGACAAGGAGTCCCCCAGGGGTCGGCGCTTAGCCCATCCCTTTTTAATCTGTACGTCCAGCCTCTCGCAGTGGTGGCAAAAGAGTGGGACCTCACGCTGGTGTCGTACGCCGACGACACACAGCTGGTCATCACACTCTCTGAAGGCCCATCACCTTCGGCAACTAAATTCAGAGATGGCCTAGCAGCAGTTGCACAGTGGATGACACTCAACTGCTTGCAGCTAAATGCCGGGAAAACGGAGGTTCTTCTCCTGGGAAAAAACCCCAGCCATTGGAGCAATCATTGGTGGCCCTCTGTGCTTGGCCCCACCCCCGTGCCAAAAAATGTTGTCAAAAACCTAGGTGTCTGGCTCGACCCCTCACTTAACTTTCAGTCCCACACAAAGAAAGTGGCAGCTACGTGTGTGGGTCTAATGAGGAGCCTCAACCCTATACTCGGATTCTTTGACTCCAAAACCCGCCAGCTCATCATTCAATCTATGATCCTTGCCCGGCTGGACTATGCCAATGTCTTACTCTTGGGGGCAAACAAAGCAGAACTAGCAAGGCTGCAACGTATCCAAAACTCGGCCGCCAGAGCGGTGGTTGGTCTCCCACGCAGGTGCTCTGCCAGAACCACCATCCGCAACTTACACTGGCTACCAATTGAATCTCGTATTCACTTCAAAACTCTTACCATGGCATTCAAAATTCTCAACTCTGACTGTCCTGAACTCCTACGCCCGCTTCTGGTACCTTACACTCCCCAGCGCACCCTGCGCTCACTGGGACAACACCTTGTAATGGTCCCCCGAACTAAGCTCTGTAGAACGGGTGGACGTTCCTTCAAAGTCTTAGGGGCAAAACTATGGAACTCCCTACCTCTACACATCCATACCCAAACCAATCTGACCGCTTTCCGAAAGGAACTCAAAACCCATCTCTTCTCGGTCATCTAATTCTTCTGTTGGTTCCCCCCCTCTCCTCAGGTACTGGTTAGGTTAGCGCCGGGACGCTCCGTTGCTGGGGCAGCTGTTGCGCTTTAACAAATAAATAACATAACATAACATGATGTTTGACGAAGCTAGGTTGACTATTGAACTAACGAAACCTAGTGTACTTAGGAACCAATTGACTCTGGTTACTTTTTCTCTGCAACCATTATGCTCAGCATAAGTTTGTCCTGACCCACCATAGGACGGACATTTTTCATTGTCTAGTGACATTTCCGACTCCGAATGATTGGTCTAAGATTGTTCCTAAATGCTCTTGTGATAACATATCCACTCAAAGCACTTGGCATATTTAGTTTTTGTGTATCTTTTTTAAGGATTCGATATATTTTACCCATTTTGCACAACTTGAATTTTAAACAATGCCGCCCTGCTTTCTTGAATTTACAGACACTACCATCTCTGCCTATTTGTTACTCTGTGGTAAGTTATTTGTTGTGTAAAGTTTTACAGTACAGAAAAAAACTGATTTTAAAGGGAACATATGATGATGAGAACTGTTTCATGTTGTTCTCTTTTACAAAATGTATAGTTTTATAATTTCAGAAGAAATCGAGTAAAGTTATTAGTCCGATCCTACCACCATTGATAATAGGAGAAGGTCAAAGTAGCATCAGCTGCTTAGTTTGTCTAAATACCCTGCCTCTATTAAATTCTATTAATTCACTGGGGTTCTGCGTTATTTATATTCGCGGGGACCTGAAGCTACTTACTTGCCGGTTTAATGATGTCCTGGTACTACAGCCTTAGATTTCCCTATCAGGTTCCCCAGTGGCATCAGTTGGGATTTTGAGGGGCTGATTTACAGACCAGCTACCTCTCCTGACCGTTTTAATGCAGTTAGCCTATGCAAAATAAATATTTTGGGTGAACATAAATATACCTGTGTGCCATTCGCATACATTGTGACTACGGCCTCGATTCACACACTGCATTTGGAAGCACCTAAAGTAGTTCTACAGCAGCATTACTCACATACAACCAAATGCAATTTGAAAATGTATGACTAGAGACATCTGCCTATGCCTCTTCAATACATGGTGGCAGAGATCTCCGCGCAAATAGGTATATGCTTTAGTAGTAAATGTAGGAGGGGCCAGGGGTAGTGGTGGAAAAATTAGGAATAACTACTAATAAATGGAATACGTTTATAGAAATTTAAGGAGAAGTTTCGGAGGGGCATGCTAATACAATCACACACCCACAAAAGAGTAAGACAGTTGTAATCCAGAAAATACTCTTCATACTACACATCTGCATGCCAGTGGTTTATGATGGGTGCCACAGTCCAACCCTAGTGTATCGACAGTCTGCGCTTAACTAGTAGCAGCTTTAGAGCTACTCATCTCTGCACAGTGGTCGAAATGTCCTTGACGTAATCCAAAAGAGACACAGTTGGTGTTTGGGGTATTGAGCTATCAATTACTTCCTCCATCTTAGAAAGCACACCTTCTCAGAAGTCTGCAATTGGCAGACATTGCCAGGCTAAATGCAAAAAGTCAGCACCCTCAGTCGAGCATCTCACACATCGGGTATCTCTGGTGAGGCCCACTTTAAACAGTGAAAGAGGAATCTGGTTAGTCTGTGTAAGAACTTATTATGTATAAGGTTTTGGTTCTGAATAACTTTATTCGGTTGATGAAACAACCATAAATCAAAGTAAGAGCAATTAAAACATATAAAACGTAGCACAATACATCCATATTTGATAAGAGCTAAAATAATACCGCAAGGCCTTATTATGTACATGGCGTAATCTACAATTGGGGGAAAGTGCACCAGTTTGAGCATAGCAGTAAGTCCACTGACTATCCGAGACTTCCCATAGGTTGCGCTGCCAATCTGCATGTGCCATAGGATTCATAACAGGGGCTCTAGTCTGCATAGTGAAGTAAAGTCTGGTAACCAGTCTATTTTCAGAGAGGGCATTGTCAGGACCAAGTCCAGCGCATGTAATGTATCTGGTTCCAGGGAAAAGTGGGGTGTGCCTGTTTGTATACCCTGAGGAGCCGGTAATAAAGGAAAACATCAAGGGGCATGCAAAGAGTTACTGCCTGCAGCTCCCCCGTTTAAAAAAATCACATTTGTGGGTAAAGATCTCCTAGAGACTACATCAGCATAAGGTTCAGCTGCTGGCAACATGGGGAACAGCCATGACAACGCGGGGATTACACCGCACTGCCATTACAACGCAGGGATTACAACGAAAGTCGTTACAACGGCTTTCGCTGGAGGGCGCTGTTGGATAGAGAATTGTTTCATTTTCTATCCAACACCTTCCCTACTGTCAACGTGGGCTGGAGTCGGAATAGAAAATTAAACTATTCCACTATCCAGCGCCCTCCAGCGAAAGTCGTTGTAACGACTTTTGTTGTAATTCCCGCGTTGTAATGGCACGCGTGGTAATACCACGCGTTGTCATGACATACAACCGGCAACATTGTTCCTGCAATGTGGGGGGTAGGGTCGAAATTTGCGTCAGCAGGCGTGCTGTTTAGGTACAGAATTGGAAAGCGGGTCCTGCGTGAAAGCCATTCCAGGCCTGTGTTGTGCACCATACTGTGTCACTCTCCCCCCTCTGCTGCTTGAGGTAGAGCAGAGGACAGATGTCAAGGGGAAGGGTGCTCGATTATCAAGCTCAACTGCTATATGAGGTGCAACGGGTTTGGGGTGCAGGCAATGATGTGCAAACTGTGCCTTCACACAATAGTAATAGAGTTCCATGTCTGAGTCGCAAAATCCTCCCTGCTAAAATTGTAGGGCTAGGATTTCTCATACAAGGCACAGCTGTTAGGCTTCACAGCCTACTGTCACTAATAAACATCATAAATGTGTGAGAAAGGCTGTAGTCAGTGGCACAAGAGGATTAACAAATAGATAAAGGGCTTTGGCCATGACCGCCACTTTTGCTGTGGCTATTCTCCCAGCCTTGACAGAGGTAAGGCAATCCAATGCACAAGTCTGTCTTCTACCCAAGCAGCCGTTTGGCCATAATTCTCCCTCACACAATACCAAGTAAGTTAGAGGGTCTGAGGGAGAATTACAGACCTGCGTGGATAAGTCCCCTTATCATATACAACAATACCATAGAATTCGCGGGTCCCTAGAATATTTACATCTAAACAGACAAGCACAACTCAACAGGACACAAAACCTTGGAGGAAGTCCTCTTTAAGAGGACGGAATCCCATCGACCACCGAGGAGGCATGCCCTTCATATATTCTTCACCTGCACGGTCGCATATTTTTTCAGACCGCGCCTTGACTGCTTTTAACTTTTGCCACCACGGGATACTTAATAAATTCATTTTTCTCCTGGTAGTCGATTTTAACACACCTTCCCTTTTTTACACTGCACTACGTACTTTCACCACACTATGTTTTGTTTCATTGATCTTAGGAGATCTAGCCCACGGATTACACTAAAACATCTGTGAGCTCCTCCATTACACTAGCAAGGATTTGCAGCTCCTTGGCTGCACTAGGTTGCAGCCAAGAGGAGATCCCAAATAATGAAGCATGCCACCTCTGTGTGTGATGGGATTCCGTTCTCTTAAAGAGGACTTCCCCCTAGGTTTTGTGTCCTGTTGAGTTGTGCTTGTCTGTTTAAATATAATTCTTCTAGGGACCCGCGGCTTCTATGGTATTGTCATAATTCTCCCTCCACAGTCCCTCCAAGTCTCTGCTGATCCAAACCCTATGTATTTAACCATACCGCAATAGGAAGCCAATGATAAATTGAGACATAGCCAGCGTGAGGGGAATAACTACCTAGTTTATATCAATAAGATAAAATCCAATCAAAATGGAGGAATTCGCACAGGATGGGCCCTAGGTGCAGCTTGCGGGTTCGGCCAGAAACCGTGACGACGTTGGCATACACTGAAGTTCACCCACCTGTGAGAGGTAAAATTAAGTCTGCATTCAGCATGGTGCTGCAGGAGATGGGCTGCTAAGGGCTGAATAGCTATTGCAAAGAACATCAGCGGCAACGAGCAGCCCAGCCTTATATCCCTGCTAATAGAAAATGCAGGTGAGACTACATTGTTCACCTGAATACGTGTGGCCAGTTGGGTGTAGAGCAGTTCTATGCACTGAAGAAGCCAGAACTAAAGCCAATGTGGTGCAGTAGGAAAAACAAGTAAGCATTCTAGCTTGTCAAAGGCCTTAGTGGCATCCAGAAATACCACAGCTGCTGGCAGCTCAGGGGACAACAAGTGAATAATAAGCTGAAGTAGTGCAAATGAACAAGTTACTTTTCTGGTAGATACAGTATCTGCCTGTGGATTCCTCACCTTGTGAATATCCCATTGCGTCAGCAACATTCGGAAATTCTTTTGTAGCTTCGCGCCGACGTGGACGTGGACGAAGTCATAGAGGCACGGCATCGCACGCGACTCCGCTGACGTCACCGACACTACAATAGGCCCACGCCGGCGTGATGACATCAGTTGTGCCCTTTTTTCCGTGCCTTCGAGGCACACGGACGGACCAATGACAGTAGACATATACACAGTATACGCAGTACAAATATCAAGGTAACACACACAGTGTGAAGCAAATGCAAATAAATATTTGAAATAAACAACTCCTTGACAATAAAGTAAATACATTACAGTAACTCTGGTATAGAAGAGTGGACAACGGGGAGGCGGGTGGGTCAGTGAGGAATCAATAGGCAGATACTGTATCTACCAGAAAAAACGTTACCGAAGGTAGGTAACTTGTTCTTCTGATAGATACATCTGCCAGTGGATTCCTCACCTTGTGAATAGAGTCCCACAGCAGTCCCCACTCCCGTAGGAGGGTGTCCACTCTTCTACACCAGAAAATCTGGAGGACAGAGCGCGCAAAGTGGCCGTCCCTCCTCACCTCAGTGTCCAAGCAATAATTCTTTGCGAAAGTGTGGAGGGAGGTCCAAGTCGCCGCTCTACAAATGTCCTCAACAGGCACACCTCTTGAAAGTGCAGATGTGGAAGACTTAGCTCTAGTAGAGTGAGCTCTTATACCCTCTGGAGGATCCTTACCAGCCAAAGAGTAGCAGATCTTTATACAGAGGATGATCCATCTTGAAAGTGTCCTCAAATGTACCGCTCTTCCTTTCTTACAGCCAGCAAACCCATTGAAGAGCTGGTCATCTATTTGATAGTCTTTAGTTCTATCAAGATAAAAAAACTCACCGCCCTCTTGGGGTCCAGACGGTGTAGTCTCTCCTCCTCCTTGGAAGGGTGAGGGGTAGGATAGAAGGTAGGAAGGGTAATGGATTGACCTAGGTGGAAGGGAGTCACCACCTTAGGGAGAAAAGCAGCCCTGGTCCTGAGAACCATTCAATCAGCATGAATGGTCAAGAATGGGGGCTTGGAACTAAGAGCTTGAAGCTCACTTACCCTCCTTGCCGAGGTAATCGCAACCAGGAAGACTGTCTTAAAAGACAAAAGCCTCATGGGACACTTGTGCATGGGTTCGAAGGGAGAACCCATCAAGTATGTTAAGAAAAGATTTAAATCCCACTGAGGCACAATAAAAGGAGTCGGAGGGAACTTATTTGTGAGGCCCTTCAAAAACCTCAAAACCACAGGAGATTTGAAAAGAGACGGCTGGTCCGGCAAACAGAGAAATGCCGACAATGCCGAAAGATAACCCTTCACCTTAGCAACAGCAAACCCTTGCTGCGCCAAAGAAAGAGCAAACTGTAGTATATCAGATAAATGGGCCTTCAAAGGGTCAACAGACTTCTCCCCACACCAAGAGACAAATTTAGACCATCTATAAGAATAAATGGATTTAGTGGAGTCACGTCTAGCCGATAATATGACATCCACCACATCGTGTGGGAGAGAAAAGGAATTCAGGTTGCCCCGTTCAATCTCCAGGCATGAAGGTGTAATGACTGGAGGTGGGGGTGTAGAACCTGCCCCTCCATTTGAGAGAGAAGATCTGCCCTGAACGGGAGACGGAGCGGCCGGCGAGAGAAGAGGTGGAGAAGATCCGTGTACCACACCCTTCTTGGCCAATCCGGGGCGACCAAAATTAACTTGGGCCCGGTCTTGGCGAATTTTCCTCAGAACCCGAGGAATCAAAGGTATGGGAGGAAACGCGTAAAGGAGTTGACTTCTCCAACTCAACTGAAACGCGTCCCCCAAGGCTCCTTGCATCGGATACTGGAGACTGCAGAATGACGGGCAGTGAGCATTCTCGTGAGTGGCGAACAGGTCCACCTTAGGAGTCCCCCACGTCCGAAAGACATGATGAACCACCTCTGGGTGAAGCCTCCACTCGTGGTCGGCCGAGAACTGCCGACTGAGACTGTCTGCTCGCACGTTCAGAACTCTGGCCAGATGATTTGCCATCAGACAAATCCGATGGTCCTGAACCCAGGACCAGAGGCGCAGAGCCTCCCTGCAGAGACACTGCGATCCCACTCCTCCCTGCTTGTTGATGTACCACATCGCGGTCGTGTTGTCCGTCAGGACTTGTACCGACAGACCGCAAAGGGAAGGGAGAAAGGCCTTGAGCGCCAAACGTATCGCCCGCAATTCCAGAAGGTTGATGTGAAGCAACCTTTCCTCTGGAGACCAAAGACCCTTGATCTCCAGATCCCCCAGATGAGCACCCCACCCTAGAGTGGATGCATCCGTTATCACTGTGGCCACCGGAGGAGGTTGATGAAAAGGTTTTCCCTGAGACAGATTGCCTTCCACACTCCACCAAGACAGATCCGCAGCAGTTTCTCTGGAGATCCTCACTGACTCCCTGAGATCTCTGTTGTGTTGATACCACTGCCTGCGGAGGCACCACTGGAGCACCCTCATGTGCCAGCGTGCATGGTTGACCAACAGAATGCAGGAATCCATCAGATCAAGCAGGCGAAGGACCTTCAGGACTGGAACGACCGCTCCATTGTGCAATAAAGGAATCATTTCCTGTATGTCGCGAATCCTTTGAGGTGGTGGGAGTGCACGACATACAGTTGTGTCCAGTACAGCACCTATGAACAGGTTGCCCTGGGAGGGCACCAGGTGAGACTTGGGTACATTTATCGAAAAACCCAACCGGTACAACAACTGAGTTGTCTCCTGCAGATGATGTAGCACTTTCTCTGACGACTCTGCTTTGATCAGCCAGTCATCCAAATAGGGGAATACTGGAATCCCCGACCTTCTGAGATGTGCTGCCACCACTGCCATCACCTTGGTGAAGACTCGAGGCGCAGTAGTAATTCCAAAAGGAAGGACCGCAAACTGATAGTGTTGCGATCCCACCGTAAAATGAGATACTTCCTGTGCGACTTCAGGATTGGGATGTGGAAATACGCATCCTGCAAGTCGAGCAACACCATCCAGTCTTCTTCCAGCAGCGCTTGAAGAACCTGTGCCAGGGTGAGCATCTTGAATTTCTCCTGTTTTAGATAGAGATTCAAGATCCTGAGATCCAGGATTGAAAGAAGCCTGCCATCCTTTTTGGGTATCAGGAAATACCAGGAGTAGCATCCCTGACCCCTTTCCTGCTCTGGGACCACCTCTATCGCACCCTTTCTTAACAGTGTCAGCACTTCCGCCTGTAGAAGTAACAGATGTTCCTCCGTGCAAAAACCTTGGCAAGGAGGGTAATTGGGAGGGAATTCCCGAAAGGGAAGGGCATACCCATTTTCTACGAGATTGAGAAACCAAGGATCTGATGTAACCGATTCCCAATCCCGTAGAAAGTAGGTAAGCCGACCCCCCACCGGACCCACATGATCCTGCATGGCGGATCTAGGTCTGCTTTTCTGAGGCTGGGGGGTTGGAGGAGGTAGAGGAGGAAGAGGCTTGACGACCTCGAGGTCGAGCCCTTTGTCTTCCCCTATATGTCTTGTACATTTGATTTTGCTGCTGCTGCTGCGGACCTTGCCAATAGTTGCGAAAGGAAGAGCGTCCAAAGCCTCTGAACCTCTTGGCTGTAGAACCTCTGACTTGAAGTCCGAGGGGCATATTATCAAGCCTGTGCGCTAAAATTATCGCCGCTTTATCGGCCGAAAACGGCCGATAAAGCGGCGATAATGGGCTTGATAATATGCTCTGTGGAATTCCAATCGAAGCCCATGTTAGATGTCTTCACATCTAACATGTGCTTCGATTGGAATTCCATAGAGCATATTATCAAGCCCATTATCGCCGCTTTATCGGCCGTTTTCGGCCGATAAAGCGGCGATAATTTTAGCGCACAGGCTTGATAATATGCCCCCTAAAGTTTTCGCAGTAGCCCTACTGTCCTTAAATCTTTCTAAGGCTGTATCAGCCTTTTTGCCAAAGAGACCAGATCCATCGAACGGCAGATCCAGCAAAGCAGCTTGAGCATCTGCTGAAAAGTTTGAAGTTTTCAGCCAAGCCGATCTCCTTGTGGCAACAGCAGTGCCCATGATACGTGCCAACGAGTCTACAGTGTCCAATCCGCTTTGTATCACCTGAAGTGCCACTGCCTGTGCGTCAGATAACAGCTCCTCAAAATCCTTCCTGCTGTCATCAGGGATCTTAGGAGCCAGAGAACGCATAGTATTCATAAGGGCATGTACATACCTCCCTATAAGGCAAGTGGCATTAGTTGACTTCAATGCCATACTCGCAGAGGAGAAGGTCTTTTTAGCCACCTGATCTTGCTTCTTGGCATCCTTATCACCAGGCACTTGAGGAAACGCACCCACAGTCTTTTTAGAACAGGCTGCTTGTATGACCCGACTCTCAGGTGAAGGATGAGATGTCAGAAAAGCAGGGTCTTCAGGCGCAACCCTGTACCTTCTCGCCACACTCTTGGAAACCGCCGGTGCTGTTAGAGGCTTTTTCCAAACCTCCATAATAGGCTCCGTTAAGGCCTCATTAAACGGAAGCAATGGTTCCACCACCGAACTGGGCGAATGTAAAACTTCTGTAAGAAGATTGGACTTAAACTCCACTGTTGGTAAAGTCAATTGCAGAAGTTTCGCTGCCTTCCTCATCACCACATGATAAGGCTGGACGTCCTTTGAAGGCGCATCAGAACTGGATGGTAACTCCCACTCTGGAGAAAAATCCAGGCCACTAGCATCAGCTAGATCCTCAAAGCAGTCATCCTCTAGCTCACCTTCCTCCATATCAGGATGTGACTCCATATATCTCTGCTCCTCCATAAGGTGCTGTGCCTCCCTCCTGGACCTCTCCTTAACACGCTTCGCCGCCGGATCCACCAACGACTCCGACGGAGTCGGAACCGAGGTCGGTATCGAATCCGATGGTCCAGTCGGTTACCCTCGAGGTCAACCTGGAGCGAGTGATGCCGGTACCGGCGTCGACGACATCGGCGGAGCCGGGTATTGCCATAACGGCGTCGGAGCCGGCAAGAACGGCATGAATGGAGCCGGAGCATAGGAGTGGGTGACTCCTAAATTGAAGGCCAGAGGACCCATAGGACCCAAAGGTGCGCCAGAGGGGTACCACGCCCTTGAAAAGACACCATACATTGCGTTTAAAAACGCTGATGGGTCCTGGCCTGGGGCTGGAAAAGGTGGCTGAAGACCTTCAGGCTGATCTTGAGGGTTCGGATTCGGCTCTTCAACAGGCACAGAATCCTCATCCACATTAACGTCTTCCTCCTCTCGGGCTGGGGACGGCGCCGGAGACGGATTCGAAGCCCGAGTCAGCGACTGAGCTTGCGACTCAGAAGGCGAAGCCTCACCTTCCTGATCCGAGACATCCAGCGTGACCACCTTGGAACGTACCTTCTTCGGTGACCTCAACCTCGAGTGCGACTTCTTACCGGAATGACGTCGGGACTCATGTCTCTTCTTCTTATGTCTCCTCCTCGACTTCGAAGCATGGTCCAAAGCGGACTTCAAAGTCGACTCCTCTCGAGATCTGGATCTTGACTTGGACCTCGACCTCGATCTCGCCCTTCTCGAACGAGATCTCAAAGATTTTCTTCCCTTGTCACCCTTCAGCTTCGCCATCAGAAGTTTGGTCTCTCTTTCCCGCAGGGCCTTCGGATTCATCTTCCGACAAGACGAACATCCATCCACATCATGGTCAGAACTTAAGCACCATTTGCAGTCCTCGTGCGGGTCCGTGATGGACATAATTTTTCCGCATTCCCTGCAGGGCTTGAAGCAGGTCTTCTTCGTCGACATCGTGTTGAAACAAAGAAGCCGAAAAGCAAAGATAAAGGCAACAAAGTCACTAGTAAACTACTGAGATTCCCCGAAACCGTTAGCGTCAACGACGCGGAAAAAAGGGAACTGATGTCATCACGCCGGTGTGGGCCTATTGTAGTGTCGGTGACGTCAGCGGAGTCGCGTGCGATGACGTGCCTCTATGACGTCGTCCACGTCCACGTCGGCGCAAAGCTACAAAAGAATTTCGGAATGTTGCTGACACAAGGGTATATTCACAAGGTGAGGAATCCACTGGCAGATGTATCTATCAGAAAAGGTGCACAGGTTATGCGCAGTAGATCTTCCTCACACAAATCCTGATTGGTCCAGCGGGAATGAGTGGCATTAGCCTGTCTGCTATGAGTCTGGCCACAATTATAAGGTCAATGTTGATCATAGGCAATGGTATATACCAGTGAGAACAAAGAAGGCTGGGCTGTTCCTCAAGTTAAGGAATGTGCGTGTCACTGTAGTGTGTAGGATGTTGTAGGATCTCGTTGAGTCCTACAGTTGGGCATCCATTTTGTTAGATGTAATGCCCTCACACACCCTTTCAGGTGTCATGCTTCATTATCTGGGCTGCTCCTCGTTGGGTCGGCAGTGCAATATCCAACGGGCGACACCTCAAAGAGGGGCTCTTTGGCGGAGATCTTCTATCCAAATGCCGTTAGGTGAAGTGCGGGTGTGTGGCCAGAAAAGCGTAGACGTGTTAGTGTGGGTTAAAATAAAGCTAGGAGTACCAGGATCGAGTTTATTCTGGGGGTCCCCTGCTTTAATTAAAAATATAAGACTGACCGTTACTCGCTGGAACGTTATGCTTCCAATTACGAATCATGATTCGTAATTGGACACCCCCCACGCCGCACGGCTCCTCAGCTGTGAGTGCGTCTCTGCCCCAGACGCCACAGGTTCGCCCCTGGCCTCGGTGTCCCCCCGCCGCTACTTTGCTCCCCAACCGACTCATGCCCCCACCTCATCTTTAACAAAGCCGACTCCATCATCGCACCCCAACTCTGGGACATCATTAAAAGCTCCTTCGCATCCGCCACCTTCCCGGAGAGCTGGAAACATGCCGAGCTCAGCGCCCTCCTGACGAAACCCACCGCGGACCCCATGGACCTCAAGAACTTCCGCCCCATCTCGCTCCTCTCCTTTCCTGCCAAAGTCATCGAGAAGACCTTCAACAAACAACTCTCCGCCTTCCATGAGACTAACGGATCCCTCGACCCCTCGCAGTCCAGTTTCTGAGCCAACCACAGCACCGAGACCGCACTCATCGCAGCTACCGACGACATCAGGTCCCTGCTCGACAACGGGGAAACAGCTGCCCTCATCCTCCTGGACCTCTCAGCAGCCTTCGACACCGTATACCACCGCACCCTGATACAGCGCCTCAGCAACACCGGTATCCAAGGATCGGCCTTGGAGTGGATCATCTCGTTCCTCACCGGAAGAACCCAGAGAGTCCTCCTCCCCCGTTTCCGATCCACGGCCACCGAAGTCATCAGCGGCGTTCCGCAAGGATCCTCTCTCAGCCCCACCGTCTTCAACGTCTACATGAGCCCCCTCGCAGCCATTGCACGCCAACACAACCTCAACATCATCTCCTATGCTGACGACACCCAGCTGATTCTCTCCCTCACCAACGACCCCGCCACCGCCAGAACCAGCCTCCAGGAAGGAATGAAAGACGTCGCGGAATGGATGAAGCTCAGCAGTCTGAAACTGAACTCAGACAAGATGGAAGTCCTCATCCTGGGACCATCCCCCTCCGCCTGGGACGACTCCTGGTGGCCCCGGCCCTGGGCACTGCCCCCAAGCCAACGGACCATGCACGCAACCTGGGCTTCATCCTGGACTCCTCCCTCACAATGACCAAGCAAGTCAACGCCGTCTCGTCATCCTGTTTCAACACCCTCCGAAAGATCTTCCGGTGGATCCCCACCGAAAACAGGAAGACGGTCACCCAGGCCCTCGTCACCAGCCGTCTGGACTACGGGAACACCCTCTACGCTGGAACCACAGCCAAACTCCAGAAAAGACTCCAGAACTTACAGAACACTTCGGCACGACTCATCCTGGACATCCCCCCGCCACAGCCACATCTCTGTCCATCTGAAAGACCTGCACTGGCTCCCCGTCAGCAAGAGGATCACGTTCAGACTCCTCACCCATGCACACAAGGCTCTCCACGACATGGGCCCCAAATACCTCAACAGCCGCCTCACATTCTACACACCCACCCGCCAGCTCCGATCCACTAGCCTTGCCCTCGCCTCCATCCCACGAACTCGTGAAGCCACCGCCGGAGGAAGATCCTTCTCCTACCTGGCGGCCAAGACATGGAACTCCCTCCCCACCCACCTACGGCTGACCCAGGACCACCTCTCCTTCAGGAAACAACTCAAGACCTGGCTGTTCGAGCTGTAGCGACTCCCCCCCTCCCTCCCAGCGCCTTGAGACCCTAGCGGGTGAGTAGCGCGGTTTACAAATTTGTATAATTGATTGATTGATTGATTCAGTTTGTGCTCTAATCGGTCGACATGTTTCTCGCTTATGTGCAGTGACTGGCGATTCTTCAGGACCTAAAATCGAGAATATATCTAAGGTTTCAACTGTCTACATCATTGTGATCTCACTGGTATCTAATGTTAATGTTAAATGTTAAATATACATTAAAGTGGATTTGCTAACAGAAAAATAGTGTTTCCTATATTATACCTGTGTTGAGCTGCATCTACCTGGATTGGGAGAGAAGGAGCAAATCACAACAGGTTGGAAATAGAACATCGGGTGAATCTGTACATTCCTTGTGTCATGCTAGAACAAGTGCAGCTAGCATGTGAGTTAAAACCAATTAACTGGTGTTCGTGAAATTCCTCAGAGAGCAACAAGGTGAGCATGCTCCTGTGGAAAACTGGAGTTAAAAGCTCTTAATTAAAAATAAATGCAACAGCAATAATATAGGTAATAGGACATCTAACTCACCTAATCGATTTAGTATTCAGACAACAACAGTATCCGGCGGGTTATACATCGGGTTCTGTCATCCAACAATTAGCTGGTCAAGTTATAGGCTTGTAACTTATGGTGTGTGCAGCAGGCTGGGATGGTGATAAACTGAAACGTATGCCGTAAATTGAGCTGGCTAAGTACCCCTGTAATGTGCTCTGTGGCTCTAACTAGATCTGACAGATTGAGCGCCCTTCCCTTGGTGGCGGTGACCTCGGCTTGTAAGCCCCTCATTCGTGTAAGTGGAGGTATGCCTCACTTAGTCACTCTGAAATTAAAAACAATGGTGTGCCAATAGAAGTTTGTGGGTTGATTTGGGTATTAATCACATGCCTCGTGTTTAAACGCCTGAGTATTATACCCCTAAAGTCACAACAGTATCACGCAATCTCAGTAACAACGAGTAAGAATGCTAACTGTTAATGAGGCCCGTAGTATCAGTTAAGTGTAGTTGATAAAATGGTGCCTAAAGGTAGCGTGTCCCTACTGGGTAGTATACCCCTATTATCACAATGGTCCCGAGTGCTCACAGTACCAACGAGTTAAATTGCTAACTGTTAGTGGGGCCAGTG
The DNA here is from genome assembly GCF_964263255.1 of Lissotriton vulgaris. Classification (NCBI taxonomy): domain Eukaryota; kingdom Metazoa; phylum Chordata; class Amphibia; order Caudata; family Salamandridae; genus Lissotriton; species Lissotriton vulgaris. The sequence goes on along the minus strand of NC_141689.1, from coordinate 1,130,772,006 downwards.
GTGTCGGTTACGTAAATATGGCAAAGTAGTACCTGGAGGTAGCGTGTCCCACCTTGGTTATTGTTAAAGCACGGCCTGGTATTTAAAATATGGAGAATCCCCCACATGGGAAGCGGGTCGGCCTTCTCTAAACCAACCTAGTTGGAGCGGACTAATAGACTTACTGGTGAACTGAAATAGTCATCCATCACACACAAAGCGGCAGTGTGCGTGATGTCATAGAGTTGGGCACAGGGTTGGACCATCACCCTCATAACATTTCCTGTTGCACGTTGGTGGTTCCCCCTTCATCTAGGAAGTGCTGATTTGATGATGTCGAAGCAGGCTCTCAAGGGTTTTCCCAACTCTATCCCTCTCCCCGTATCGCCTCACCACAGCCTTCTTGTGTAGGCAGTGGGTTTCTCTCTATGCTTCTTCATTGTATTCAGAATGATTTTTTGGATCTGGGCTAGCAGCTGTGCATCATCAGTTATAAAGTAGGTATTTTCCTGATACCTTAGCTCCAGTTCCAGACAGGAAATAAGTGCCCACAGGTCTTACAGCATACCCAGTTGCTTGACCATACAGGCTCCGCGAATGTAGACTTTGAAGGCCTGCTACAGAGGTAACAGATTCGGAGTTGTTAGCGAACAACTCAATGATGTCAGCCCAGATTTCAGAATGAAAAATAGGAATATGAAATGAAATGAAAAAGTAACTTATATTGCGCAGCTAAAACCCGACGGCATCAAGGCGCCTAACAAAGAAATTCAAAAAAGGGAGAACAAAACTACAGGTAGGCTTTAGCAAATAGCCGAGTCTTCAGGGCCTTTCTGAAGGACTGCATGGTGGGAAGGGACTTAATTTCCACAGGTAGAGCGTTCCACATTTTCGGGATTAGGCTAGAGAAAGCTCTGCCACCCCATTTAGCTCTGCGGATGCAGGGTACAGATAGCAGAGACTTATTGGTGGAACGCAGATTTCTGGAGGGGGTATAAGGAACCAAAAGGTCTCTTATCCCACCTGACCTATTTCTTGCTAAGGCACCATAGGTCAGACACATTATTTTAAAAAATAGGTTCTCTAAGTGTATTTGGCAGGAGCCATCACGTGAAGGGGCGTCTACTCGCCTCTCAGGTTGACGTCTAGCACTATTAGTGATTGACCGGAGAGTATGCATGGCAAATGCTCCACCCTCCAGACCCAGGAGGCAAAATATCTGGATACCAGCCAATAATCAATGCGAGACGATACATTATGTGAAATCATAATACACGTGCCCAGTCCCCATGTCTCTTGCGCTGGACGTCAAGCAATGCCTGTTCACATTTAATTATAGCATTTGAGCAGCAGTTTACTTTCTGGATACCCTCAAACATTTGCTCCATGAAAACAAGGAACTCTTTGCTCTTTCACAAATGGTGTGATAATACAAAAACTGAAGAAAGTCTTAAAGCATAAACTAGCCCATTATGTGTCATACCTAGCACTAGATAATACGAGACCAGAATACTTGTATACTCTTAGCACATAACTTTGACGCCACTGACAGATCGATATTTCCTTTTAACATTAGGTGTGATCTTAAACTTTGCCATTCTAACTCCTAAGGTGCACACCAACCTCACCCTTCTGATACCAGACTGACTGGCTCCCTGCTAAAAAGAAAGTCCTCTACAAACTGCGGCACTGACCGGGATGTCCTGTTCAGCATAGATCTGCCTGGTATATCCTCACTCATAACCTCTAAACAGGTCTATCTTAACATTCTTGTCCCACCAAAGTCACCTTGTGCTGCAACTAGCTTTTGACACTTCCACCTTCTAAGACATTTCCACTGGAATTAACTTTAACAACTTAGTCATGCAACACCGCAATCCAGGTGTTTAAAATAGGTCTAAAGAGTTATCATTTATTACAAAAGGCCAAAGAAGAATCACTACTGCATTTATTTTGTTAATTAAATGCTGTAAGTATGTATAATGTGTAATTTCTGTAAGATTTGTTTGATGATGCTGCATGAGCACAGATCAACCACCTTCTGCATATTCATTTTATTCCACACTAGTATACTGTGAACCCTGTGTTTGACAGGTATCAACCATTGTTCCATCCTGATTCTGCAAGTGATCACTTGCAAGAGTTCCCGGTGGATGTGTTAAAAACTGAATTAATAATTTTCCAATGTTCACTTTAAATTCATTTTCCTTACAATACAATGTTTGGATTATTTGTTATTTTCACACAGTTTAAAAAGTATTCAAGGGCCTTCTCTACTGTCCATATAGCCATCCTCTACCCTTCCTTCAGTACACATACCTTAATGTGCACTTTTCCTCTCTTATCTTCTGTCTTCACTCTTAATACTCCACCAGCGGTAAATCATTGCCTCCCTATACTCCTGGACTTAAGTATAGTTTATACAAACTTGAAAACTCAGTTTTGAATTTTTCATTATATACTAGTTGTGGGAGAGCTGTTTTATTCTGCTTGCGGAAATGGTGGAATTTGGAGACTCTACGTGATTCTTGTAATGTGAAGTTCCAACAAAATTCCACCATTGTGGCGTGACAGAATATTTTTCCCACGAGGCTCCAGAAATGTGAGCTGATGAATGCAAGCGAGATTCGGCGTACATTATTGCGATTTTCTAATGCAGACGGTTGTGAGCAATCATGGTCAAAGGGCTGCTGCTCAAGTAGATATGGTGCATCTCGAGTAGATTTTCTACTTAAGTGGCAACAAAATCAACTCAAATGGTTGCACGCTTTAGCCCACAGCATGGTGCCATTTGTGTTGAGTTTTCAGCAGCACGAGCAGCGCAACGTGCATAGTTTCCACCCATTGGTGGAGCTCCGCAGAATCGCAGGGAGTTGTAATGTAACTCTGCGGAATTCAGCAGAGTGAAACTCGTGAGTTCTGCCCACCCCTAATATCTACTTTGTCTAATATAAATGTATATCTCCCTGAAGAACCCAGCAACGTTTCTAACTCTACAGGGCAGATTTACTACTAAAAGAGTAGGGCAAAGCTATGTCTACTACAACATTGGCCTACTCATCTCTTCCTAAGTGGTTGTGCCCAATTAGGTTTCCTTGTCCCATGCGTACAAATTGGCAAAAGAGCACAAACATGTCTGAGTGATGTCTAGCTCAAGTTTTGCACTTAAAGATTATCATTCAAGTACAAAATACAATGCCAAGACAAACATTGAGGGCTTTGTTATGAGTACAGGAGTCCATAGAACCTCTGTACTTGCGGTGGCTGTCTGACCACTGCCACACTGCGGTCCATCCGTAGTCTTATGAGTATGACTGCATCCACTGGGGATCCAAGATCCCATGGCAGTAGCACAGCGGTAGGGGAGCTGCAATATGCTCGGGTGCTGTTAATGAATCTGAAGGAGACAATGCTAACTCAGTGACTATCATCAATACTCACATGCTGGTTGGGTATTTACTACAGATGCGTAAGGAGCAAGTATTTAAAGGAGAGATCCACGTCACAACGCTGAGGACTGAAGATGGTCTTACAGACCTAATTGGCCATTGAAGACCGAACCGTCGACACCACATCCTCTATAACCCCAAATCTCATTTAATTTTTGATTATATCCTATGAATTTCGATATTTTTTATGGTAACACTGGTTGTGTTAAAATGAGTGACTGCGCTTCCACTTTTCTCTGGAGATAGGCAACAAAAATAGATGTTGGGATTATGTGTCAGTGCTTCTGTTGTTATTAATGAAATGTAAATACTACTTGTATATAACATTGACGGTAACATGTTTAATTCAAATCATTTATCAATGAAGTAAATTAAACTGATACATTTTTTTTCAGAATACACCTGCTGCTCATATTTTGAGTAATTGATTATTTGGATAAACACAGTGGACCTATATTGACTGTGGAAATAAGTTTTGTTGAGAAAATAATTCCTCAAAGAATATTGTCTTAGATGATTGGGGGTGCCGCTTCGGCACCGCAGAGCATATTATGAGTTACCTGTTCGATGACCCTTTCATGGGATGCTGAGTGGCAACAAAGGGGGCTCTGTTGAGCCTGGGGGAGAATGCATGGGCTCACAACACGTGCCCCCCTAGATTTGTGCCCCCAGTTCCTGCACGGTGTGGTATTTGGAATGCAATACTTTTTCCATTTTGGATTTTATATGAAACACATTACTATTTCTATGAACTGCCATTGTTGTTATTACAAAATAAGTTAATTCAAATGTTGCGGTCACAAAAAAGTACATAAAAACACAAATAAACACAAAAATAAATCAATACATTAGTAAATTAGTAATTAATAATGTTGCCTCTTAAAATTTGAACGCTGTACCTTTGATTTCCACAGTCCTCAACTTTGCAAATTGATTTCACTTTCACAGCTATACTTACATATTGTTTAATGCCTTAACTTAGAAGTTGTGTTCGCTGTTCCATAATCACAGAGCCTTTTCGGATAAAAATATTTGTACTTCCCTACTGAGCATATTGTATGCAGATGAAGTTGTATTTGTAGAGCACGGCTGTCGGTAGTGTAAGAATGCTCTTCCACCTTTAAATAATGCAGGCACAACCTCAGTAAGTGGATAACTTCGTTTATTCCCCCGGAGCGCCGGGACACACTCCTGTTCTGACTCGGATCCGGCCGCCATCTAAAATGGCCACCATTCCGGTTCCGGTCTCCGCCTACCCGGCAACTAGGCCGTCACCACATATCTCCCCCCTTTAGTGTCCTCAACAGTTGAAATACCTGTATAACAAAACAGTCTTACTTGATGCTCATCGTAAAGTCCTCAAACTTCTTCGGAGCCCTTACAACTAGTCTTATGAGTATGACTGCATCTACTGGGGATCCAAGATCCCATGGCAGTAGCACAGCGGTAGGGGAGCTGCAATATGCTCGGGTGCTGTTAATGAATCTGAAGGAGACAATGCTAACTCAGTGACTATCATCAATACTCACATGCTGGTTGGGTATTTACTACAGATGCGTAAGGAGCAAGTATTTAAAGGAGAGATCCACGTCACAACGCTGAGGACTGAAGATGGTCTTACAGACCTAATTGGCCATTGAAGACCGAACCGTCGACACCACATCCTCTATAACCCCAAATCTCATTTAATTTTTGATTATATCCTATGAATTTCGATATTTTTTATGGTAACACTGGTTGTGATAAAATGAGTGACTGCGCTTCCACTTTTCTCTGGAGATAGGCAACAAAAATAGATGTTGGGATTAGGTGTCAGTGCTTCTGTTGTTATTAATGAAATGTAAATACTACTTGTATATAACATTGACGGTAACATGTTTAATTCAAATCATTTATCAATGAAGTAAATTAAACTGATACATTTTTTTTCAGAACACACCTGCTGCTCATATTTTGAGTAATTGATTATTTGGATAAACACAGTGGACCTATATTGACTGTGGAAATAAGTTTTGTTGAGAAAATAATTCCTCAAAGAATATTGTCTTAGATGATTGGGGGTGCCGCTTTGGCACCGCAGAGCATATTATGAGTTACCTGTTCGATGACCCTTTCATGGGATGCTGAGTGGCAACAAAGGGGGCTCTGTTGGGACTGGGGGAGAATGCATGGGCTCACAACACGTGCCCCCCTAGATTTGTGCCCCCAGTTCCTGCACGGTGTGGTATTTGGAATGCAATACTTTTTCCATTTTGGATTTTATATGAAACACATTACTATTTCTATGAACTGCCATTGTTGTTATTACAAAATAAGTTAATTCAAATGTTGCGGTCACAAAAAAGTACATAAAAACACAAATAAACACAAAAATAAATCAATACATTAGTAAATTAGTAATTAATAATGTTGCCTCTTAAAATTTGAACGCTGTACCTTTGATTTCCACAGTCCTCAACTTTGCAAATTGATTTCACTTTCACAGCTATACTTACATATTGTTTAATGCCTTCACTTAGAAGTTGTGTTCGCTGTTCCATAATCACAGAGCCTTTTCGGATAAAAATATTTGTACTTCCCTACTGAGCTTATTGTATGCAGATGAAGTTGTATTTGTAGAGCACGGCTGTCGGTAGTGTAAGAATGCTCTTCCACCTTTAAATAATGCAGGCACAACCTCAGTAAGTGGATAACTTCGTTTATTCCCCCGGAGCGCCGGGACACACTCCTGTTCTGACTCGGATCCGGCCGCCATCTAAAATGGCCACCATTCCGGTTCCGGTCTCCGCCTACCCGGCAACTAGGCCGTCACCACATATCTCCCCCCTTTAGTGTCCTCAACAGTTGAAATACCTGTATAACAAAACAGTCTTACTTGATGCTCATCGTAAAGTCCTCAAACTTCTTCGGAGCCCTTACAACTCTGCCAGCTTTGGTTCTCACCACTTCCTTCTCTCTCTCTTCACTGTTCATTTCCCTGGTGGCCTTCTGCTCTTCATTTTCTGCATTTCTTCTTTGCTCTGACTCTCCGCTCTTCTTGCTCATCTCCTTCCTGCTTTCCTTCCAATTAGTCTCTTTACTTGTCCCTCTGTCTCCTTCTTCCCATGCTTTGTCCATAACATTCACTTTCCTCTGCTCTTCTTCTCTCCTTACATTTCCTGGTCCTTACACTTCTTCTCCCTGGTCCATAGCTCCATCAGAATCCACTTCCCAATTAAGGATCTTGTTACATTTGGCCATACGATCTTGTGACCATACCTTGCCGTCGCTTAGCAATGCTGAACGGGCATAAGGTTCAATGACCTTGAGTGGCGGCGTGCACTTACTTTCACCCTTTCTTTTCATCGTTGCCACCTTTATCCTCACCCAGTCTCCTTTTTCTAAGGTCACTTCTTGTACATTGCGCTTTTTGTTGTAATGTTCTGTGTATACCTCCTGCGTCCTCTCGAGGTTTCCTTTTGCAACAGCAGGGGACCAGTTGCTTTGCACTACCAAGTGCTTCCACGCTATGTTGTCTTTGGTGAACGGTTCTCTGCCCTTCAACACTTTGAACGGACTGTACCCCGTAGCTCCTGGAGTGATGCGGTATGCCCATAGCATTTTGGGTAGTTCTTTTTCCCAGTCTTGACCCACGCTTATTGCTGCTTGGATGGTTCCCATTATCACTCTGTTAAACCTCTCAACTTGTCCGTTTCCTGCCGGGTGATAGATGGGGGTTTGTTTCACCTCTATCCCATTACGGGCCATAAATGTCTCCCACTTGCTTGACACGAACTGCGGGCCATTGTCGCAGGTTATCACCTTAGGGATCCCTTCCTTCACAAATATTGCCGTAAGGAATGACAGCACTGCCTCTGCGTCCACCATTTCTGTAACTTCCACTTCTGGCCACTTCGAGTACCTGTCTACCATCAGAGTGGCATATTTCTGCACTCCTTCAAGGTTGAGGATGGGACCTACAATGTCAATGGATACCATTTCCCACGGGCTGTTGGGTATGGGAAATTTTCCCAATTGCGGCCTTATTAAGGTTTGCGATTTGTCTGCTCTGGAACATGACTCGCACGTCCTCACATATTTCTCTACTTGGTTGTCAATCGCCGGCCACCAGCATGCTTGTCTCGCCAACGCCTTGGTTTTTGTGATCCCTTGGTGCCCTTCATGCAGTATCGCTAATAGGTGTTCCAACAACTGCTGAGGCGGAATGACCTTATCCCCTCTCAGCAGGAATGTGGGATTCTCCCCTATTGAAAGTTCTTCTCTCACTTCCCAGTACTTTCTCATCTGACTATCTAGGTGTCTTTTGTCCGGCCATCCATGGGTCACATATCCTTTGACTGCTTCCAGGATTTCGTCCTATCGGTATGCTTCCGCCCATTCTTGTTCACTGATGACCTGTTCCATGTCCTGCATGGTCGCTACCATGTACCCTTCCCATCCGGGGGGTTCCTGTTTGTCTGCTCCCACCTTTGCTGCTTCTCTGCTTAAGAAGTCAGCCACTCTGTTCCTTGGGCCAGGTATGTACTCCACCTCGTACACATAGTCTAGAAGTCTCAATGTCATCTTAGCTATCCGCGGTGTGGCATGTGCGTGTCCAATCGAGGTTAGTACTTTTATAAGTGGTTTGTGGTCCGTTCGCACTAGGAACTTATCTCCCTATAGGAATTGTCTGAAACGCTCCATCGCCCACACCACTGCCAACATCTGTTTTTCGATTACACTAAACTTCTCTTCGTTAGCGGCTAGTGATCTGGATGCGAAGCAGACCGTTGATACTTCCCCTGTTTTAGATTTTTGCATCAGTACTGCTCCCAGACCTCGGTCACTAGCGTCTGTGGTTAGTATGGATGCAGCAGACTGATCAAAACCCTTCAGGGGGATGGCCTCACTTATCTCCATTTTCAAGGCTTCGAACTCCTCTTGTTCATCCGTGTCCCATTTGCATCTGTTTCTCTCCTTCAGCAGTTGACGCAGATGATGTGTTTTCGTAGCAAAGTGTGGAATGAACTTGCTGTAGAATTCAGCCATGCCTAGGAACGATCTCACATCTTCCTTCCTAGACGGGGCTGGTGCGTCTCTTATCGCTACCACGTTGGCCTTCTTGGGCTCGATGCCTTTCTCACTGATTTCATGCCCCAGGTATGTCACGGATGTTACTCCAAACTTGCATTTCTCCCACTCCGCTGTGAGTCCATTCTTCTTAAGGATTCCCATTACTGCATGTAGCTTGTCATTGTGTTCAGGTTTGGACTGTCCCATTACTAGTATATCGTCCTGAAAGTACTGTACTCCCTCCACTTTTGGAACATCTTGTGCATCAAGTCAAGTCAAGCAAGCTTTATTCGACGATTGTCATAAAAGCATATTCCATATATAAAAAGTACATATATACATTTTGGTAGATAAAACCAATTTAAAATCAGATTATAAAAATTCATGAAATAAATAAATAAAATCATTCCATTAACAATACAAATGTGCCAAATATTACTACACAATTATTAACAAAGATACTTGGCCTACGAGGTTAACTAATATATTATGCTTTCAGGAGTCGGGCTCTAATCGTCCATGCCCATCCTAGAAATTTCGCCACCGCTATGTACACAAACATATTAGGACTGGTGCGAATGATTCTAACTGCAATCATTCCTCTCCTTGTTCCCAGTAACCTGCACATCGGTTGTAATCACTTTCGTCTCGGCGCCGCATACATTGGGCACTCAAACAGAAGATGGCCAATGGTTTCAGGAAAATCTGAGCAGGCCGGACAAGCCACCTTGCCCCCACTAGTCCATCTATTGGAGAATGCCCTTACTGGAAGGCTTCCCACTCTTAGCTGGAAGTAGAGCTTGCGGTCGAGGGGGTTTGTAATGACATCCCAGAATTCCTCAAGTTTGGGACAATCTTTGATTTCTAAAAATAGACCTACAAGAGAGTGTGAAGGAGTGGTACTAAAGATCTTTGTAGCCACCAAGTTCCAGTACAAGCTCTTGTGTACCTTCTTCGGTGGGAACCTGGCATGCAATGGATCTTCCCACAATTCACTTAGGCCTAAATCAATCAAAAGATTCTGGATATGTCCCAACCATTTGACTTTCCGGGAACCGTCACGATTAATCACATCCAGCAGCCCCCTGGTGTATGTTTCCAGTCCCGGTGTGGTCCAAATCCGCCGCCAATATAGAATTGGGCGCAAGGATGCAATTAGAGCTATTGGTGTTATGCCCAGGTCATAAAATAGGGGATTCAGTGGGGTGCTTTGGGGTAAACTTGTTAGTTTTCTAAAAAAGTTATTTTCAGAGACAGTCATCCCCTTTAGTTTTTTCTTTCCCCACATTTCCACACCATACAGAGTAGAACTAACTACCTTGCCATTATAAACCGATAACACCGGGGTTATTGATCTAGTCAAGGACCTGGAATGCTCTAAGCTCAATGCTCCTGAGAGCTGACGATGCTTCAGGTTGGCCAGATCAATCTGCTGCGTCCAGGACAAGTCCTGTTGGATGCAGACGCCCAGATAGCTAAATGCCTGTACCCTCTCAAGTGGTCCGCTACTCATAAATACAGTACCCCTATTAGCGTTAGGCGCATTAAAAGACATGTACTTAGATTTAAGAACATTAACTTCCAAACCACGAGCGACACAGAAGTCCTCGAAAATTGTCAAAGCCTTCTGTAACCCGCTCGGGGTCTTTGAAACTATGAGACAATCGTCTGCAAACATTAATATAGGGATTTTACCTCCAGCAAGAATAGGAGATCCAACATTAAAACCAATTACAATTTGTGCAGCATCATTTATATATAAAGAAAATAACGTTGGAGCCAGGACGCAACCTTGTGCATCAATTTTTTAAATACTGCCGCCACTGATGCTAGTCCGAACGGCATCCTCACAAACTTGTAACACCCAAACGGCATTATGAATGATGTGAGGTGGCTGCATGCAGCGTGTAATGCTACTTGGTGGTATGCCGATGATAGGTCCACGGTGGAGAACCATTTTATGCCTTTCGTTCTCGCAAGCATTTCGTTGATGCGTGGCAAGGGAAATTTGTCAACCAGTATGTTATTGTTGAGCTCTCTGAGGTCCACGCATAATCTCACCTTCCCATTGGGTTTTTGGGCCACCACCAATAGAGACAACCATTCCACACTTTCTATGGCCTTTATGATGCCTCCTTTCTCCAAGCTTTCCAGTTCTGCTTGAACTGCTTTTCTGCACCGTAATGGTATGTTCCTAGCCTTGTGGCACACAGGTTTTGCTCCCTCCTTCAAGCGTATCATGTGTGTGTACCTTGTTAATTTTCCTATCTGTCCACTGAACACCTTGGGATATGCTATCTTCCATGCTTCTCCCTCGTATCCTTGTTCCGTGTCCGTGAGCATAACCTTCTCCACTCCTCCTGGATCGAGTTGAATGCCCAGGACCCCTTGATCTTTCCATCCGAGCACCGAGGGCCCCTTTTCTGACACGTACAGCTTGCAGTACGCTCGCCGTCCCTTGAATTCAAACATTAATGGACAAAAGCCCAGCATGGGAATTCTTTGTCCTGTGTAGGTGACCGGTCTCAAATCCATGGGGTGTAACTCCTGCCTGAGTGCTTCTATGAATTCTTCTTCCCAGACCTTTCTCTGCACGATGGTGATGGGGGATCCCGAGTCTGCCACTATGTCGATCTTAACTCCTCCTATGTCCATGTTCAGTACCGGTTTGCTGGAACCTTTGCAGTCCACGTCCAGGACTTGGTCCGCTATGTAAAGGACTTCATCAAGGTCCTCTTCACCTACTTGCTACTCTTCGTCGTCGGGGCCACCTTGGTCGATGTACTTGACTGCGGCTCCTCTGGGTTTATGTCTACAGACTTTTTCGTAGTGGCCAAATATGCCACAGAAGGCACACTTCGCTCTAAACACAGGACACACTTTGTCATTACCCATGTGTGACGTGCTACCACACCTGTAACAGCTCGTCCTCCTTTCTCCACTCCTCTTCTGTGAAGACCCTGCAGTTGGTTGGTTCCGTTTCCTTTATTGGCCTCTGGGAGGTCCAGTTTGTTTGGATTTGTCTCCCCTGTTAATCACCATTACCCTGCATACTGTCTGTTTGTTCGCAGTGTCCTTTCTAGCTTCCTCCGCGCATCTTTTGGACAACTCAGCTTTTTTCACTAAGGCCCACACTTCCTTGAGGGGCGCGTCTCCATTTACCCACAGCTTTTCCTGTACTGTACTGTTTGATGTGTGCATGATGATTTGATCTCTCACCAGCTTATCGTGTAGTTCTCCAAACTTGCATGTTAGAGCTAATTTTTGTAGCGCAGCGACGTATTCGTCTATAGTCTCTCCACTCTCCTGTTTTCTCTGGAAGAAATTGCACCGATCTATGGCAACACACACAACTGGTCTATAGTGCATGTCCAGATCTTCTATTGCATGTTGAAACACGTCCATGTCTGTCACTTGCCTTGTTTTCTTAACTATGTTATCGTACACACTAATGCCTTCCGTTCCCAGATTATGCAGGAGTATCTTCTTCCTCCTTGGACTAGAATATTCTGCGTCGCCTTCTTCCACCAGTGCTGATAGATAATTTATGAAGTACCTCTTCCAGTCTTCCCACGGCATCGTGGGCTCTCCCCTTTTTGGTAGAAAGGGCACCATGCTGGTGAGCGACGTGAATGGTGTCGTCATCCTTTCGTTGCCCCTTGGATTAGCCTGTGCTTGACCGTTTCCACTGGGCGGGCTGCCAGGCGCCTGCCTTTCTTCCATGCTCCCCACCTGGTGCTGGCCTTCGTCGTCGCCTCCTGCGCCCCTCTGGGCTCCAGGTTTGCACTCTGTCTGCGTTCCTGGGCTGAGGTTGTTGTCTTCTGTGAGTGGTCTGTTGTTTAAGCCCTCGCACTGGTTCTGCTGGCTCGTCTTGCTTCTGTAGCCGCGTTGGTTCTCTGGGTTTCTTGTCTGGGGTCGGGCCCTGTTCCGCTCTCCCGTGCTCCCCTCGTGGCCACTTTCGCGCTCTGCACGTGATCCTGCTCAGGCCTATGGTCGGTCCTGCATGTATGGCCCACCGGCTCCGATTGTGCCCAGCCGAATGTGCCCAGCCGATGTTGCGGCGCCGTGTACTGGCCTTCCTTGAAGTCCAGTGATCTCTGCCGATTTTCGTCCTCTGCCGCGCTCCGAGGATACTTTGGTAGGCGTGCTGATGCTCCTTTTTTTTTTCAATGCTGCATGTTGGTAAAGTTTATTTCTCAGCATCCCGCCTCTTCGCCATTGTAAGAATGCTCTTCCACCTTTAAATAATGCACGCACAACCTTAGTAAGTGGATAACTTCGTTTATTCCCCCGGAGCGCCGGGACACGCTCCTGTTCTGACTCGGGTCCGGCCGCTATCTAAAATGGCCGCCCTTCCGGTTCCGGTCTCCGCCTACCCGGCAACTAGACTGTCACCACAGGTAGAGTATACTGTGTTACAGTAAATGTGTATATGATACCCCTACCTGCACCTGTAAGTCTATAGTGTCTTTAATATATGAGGGAAGTGTTGGAAATATAGGGTCTATTAATAAATCGATATATTCTGAAATATGTTCAGTAGCACAACAAAAACCTGAAACAATAGGTCTGTTTGTTGGGAATGCTCATGTGTTTTGAATTTTGGGAAGAAGGTATTTTTACAGCTCTGTATATATGCAAAACTCTGTGCGTGCACAGCAAAATTTAGGATTATGCAAAAATAAGCATAATGGAGGGGATGAGTGTAGGGTGGAGGGTGGGAGCCTAGACAGTTATTAGATGAGAGGTAGCATGTCGGAGCTTTCCTTTGCAGTAGTCATTAAAGCGTGCTTAATCAACATGACATTTTCCACAACTTCCAGCACATTGTGCTGAGAAACTACAGGATTTTGCTCTCATCTCCACACTCATATATCAATTACGTGCTGCTTTTAAGTTGTCATTGAAGATGCCAGCACTTCACATTCACTTTAAGTGCTAAAGGAAATAGGGTAGGCACAAAGAGTAGCAGGAATTTATCGAAAATAAGGAAAAGTACCCTAGGAATGTCTAAACGTGGCACAAAGAGTAGTAGGAACCTATTGAAAATAAATAAAAGCACCTTAGGAAGGTCTAAATGTTCAAGAAAATGGAGTGCATCTGTCATACTTATGTTATGTCCAGTAATGTTATGTTATGTTAAGTAACTTTAGCATTAACCAAGTAGGGCCTGATTATGACTGTGGTGGTCCTCCTGCATAGTGCCATGTCAGAGCTCTGTGGGAGGACTGCCAAAGCTGTAATCCTTGGCAGGTGGACATGCTGCAGAGGGTCCACGACGGTGCCTCTCTAAGGCCCATAGGAGAATCTTAGGCACTGCAGTGGGACCACCGTACATGAAAAGGATGGCAGTGAGGCAACTTTTTGTAAGCTCTGCAGTGCTGCAGCAGCAACACCAGCATATTGCAGCGTCTGACTGCTGAACAACCACTGCAGGATCATGGATCTACGGCGGTTCCAGCGGCCCTCTGGTGGTCCAACCACCAAAGTCGTAATATTAATGAACAAACAAGGTTTGGGTCCTGTCACTACCTGGTCTGGACCACTACAATATTGTCAAACGAATGAGGTGAGCAGAAAGGCCGTTACAAGCAAGTTAAATAGAACTTTAGACAAACTGTTCTAATGTCCCTTCAACTTGTGACTTTTTTTCAAGAGTAAAGTTATCCCAATCATTTCATGTCATGAGATGGGCAACACATCATTTGGATACACATTACAAGTGTGGAATATTTACTCAACAAATGCAAATAACCACATAAAACAACACATTTATGAGTGGTCACAGTGTGGAAAAGTGCAAACGAGAATAGACGCCAAGACATTCATAAACAGTGCACATTACCTGTCCTTATTTACAAGTTAGCACTAGGCGGACAATTCCTTGTTTAACACTAAGGATTAATCCAATGGTCCTGCCTGTGACATGAGTAGGAGGGTTACACAATTCCAGCGGGTGTTGTCTGAGGGGGGAACAACAATTCAAAGTGATTCCCTCGAGGGACGGCCTGTGTGAGTTAACCCATACTCTGGATAATATATGGCAGGTGGACCACGATAGTCATAAAACAGCCCTAAGTGATTTGCCAAGACTCACTGTCTTTTGCACAGACACCAAAACTTGAACCCAGATCCCCAGCCCCTGAGTCGGCAGCTCTGGCCACTACACCACATACTCTCCACCTCATATAGGTTTGTAGTTTGGCTAGTGTGTTTTTCGATGACATTTTATGAATTTTTATTGTAAAAACATGTGTGTGAGTATGCAGTAATAATTGTGTGTAATATTTTTAATTTGTATTACCTTGTTTAAAATATTTTATATTGAAGAGTAAGTTGTCAATTTCTACGCATTAGCATCCAACTCACTCTTCAAGTAGTCTTAGATTGAGGTGGGAATAGATAATGTCACCCCTTAAGGGTCAAAAGCTTCTCAATATGGTTTATATAGTGGGACTAGTGAATTTCATCCCGTTAATGTCCAACACCTTCCCCCCATATTGTTAGATTGGAGTGTGAATAGTAAATCTCAACCCTTTAGTGTTCAAAACCTTCCCCAAATTGGTTTAGATTGGAGTGGGAATAACAAATGTTATCCATTTAGTGTCCAACACTTCCCCAAATTGGATTAGATTGGAGTGGGAATAGTAAATGTCACCCCTTTAGTGTCAAATGCCTTCCTCAAACTGGTTTAAATTGGAGTGGAAATAGTAAATGTCACCCCTTTAGTGTCCAACACCATCCCCCATTATACCTTTCCCAGATCGGTTTAGATTGGAGTGGGAATAGAAAATGTCACCTCTTTAGTGTCCAACATCTTCCCCAATATGGTTAGATTGGAGTGGGAATAATTGGAGTGGGAATAGTAAATGTCATCCATTTGGTGTCCAATGTCTTCCACAAATTGGTTTAGTTTGGAGTAGTGATAGTAAATGTCACCCCTTTAGTGTACAGTACTTCCCCGAATTACCTTAGATTGGAGTGAGAATAGTAAATGTCACCCCTTTAGTGTCCAATGCTTTCCTCAAATTGGTTTCGATTGGAGTGGAAGTAATATATGTCACCCCTTTAGTGTCCCACGCCTTCCCCCAATATATTTCAATGGGAGTGGGAGTAGTAAGTGTCACCCCTTTAGTGTCCAACGCCTTCTCTTATTTAGTCTAAATTGGAGTGCTAATAGTAAATGGCACCCCTTTAGTTTCCAACACCTTCCCACGATATGGTTAAATTGGAGTAAGAATAGTAAACCTCATCCCTTATGGTACATATCTACTAAAGACTTGTGTCGCTCTTGCGCCACACAATGTGGAGTAAGAGTGACACAGCTCTTAATTCAAATTTATCAAGCCGCACAAGGCCACCTTGCATGGTCTTGCATGGGTTGATAAATCTAGCGTAATGCAACACAGCACAAATTGTGGTGTTGCTTTACACTGCCCACTGGGGGTGTTCTATGGGTGAAGCATGAGTGTTCCCACGCAACCAACCATGGATTTTGGCACATTTTCAAATGCTTTTCTTTTTTTTACAGATTAAGATTTGAGAAGGACGGGGGGTTAATTCCCTTTCTCAGACCCGGCGGGTAGAGAGGTTCTTCTGCTATTGGAAAGGAAAAAGAAGGGGAGATACATCCTCCCTTTGTATGCATACATACATAAAGGTATCCCATCTAGAGTATCGCTTGTGGTATGATGGGCAATGCTGGTCCTCACTATGGCATGCTTATCTAAGTGTGGGGAAGGAAGACTTCCTTTTCTTTAAATAACCCTCACACACTCTAGTAGTGTCATGATTCATCATTGAGTTCCCCCTGGCACAAAGGTCAGGGTGGGTTCAAACATCTTCCAGGGAGCTCTTAAAAGATAAAGGAAAAGACCAGGGGGCGTAATTAAAAATAAAAATTCCCTTGACTACTCCGATGTATTCCTTTATTGTTGGATTGTTTGTAGATGTTAAAACTAAAAATGATGTGGGTATTTAGGATATGATGGTCCCATGACCCTTTACCAACATGAGCAAGATCATCAAATTACAAAAAGATTTGAAAAAGTTTTCCCACAGAAAGGTATATCCCTACATCAAAGATGATAAAAAAAACAATATGATGCAGAATCATCGAACAGGAGTGACTCTGGATCATCCTACTCTGACCAAGATGACTGGTCAAGTGACAATTCAGCTAAAAGCTGGTGAGGAAAACAAAGGCGAAGAAGAGGGACATTCTATAATGCCATGTACCCACAGATGCTGCTCTGGCCAGGGCAATAGGCCCCACAACCTTTCCAAGGCCCTCCACAGTTTCAGAACATGCCATTCTCCCAGCCAAACTAGCAAAACTTTTTAGGAAGAGGTGGCAAGAAGTTAAGACAAGGCAGACGAGGTGGAAGGAGGATCCAGTGTGACGACGGGGGAACAGAAGGAGTGAATACCAGGAGCAGGACCAGCAACTATGCCCGAGGGGCCTATAGATTTGGTAGTAGACCTTACAGAGGAAGTACCTATACCAACTGAAATAGCAGTCCTGAACAAGGGCCTCTGCTTTGTCCGCACCACTAATATGGACAAGTTCATACCCAATGTGAACTGTATTAATTTGTACTTGTAATATCAATGCATCCATCCATGCGCTGTGATTTTAGCCTTTTCCCATATTAGTGGGTAAGTGGTGATTCTCGTTTTCTGTTTAGAATTACGGATTAAGAAAAGTATAGGATATCTAATTTGTAAGAGCATACCTTTCTCTTTTGTTATTTCCATCAGGACATTTTTTAATTATCCATAAAAAATCGATGGCTCCCTTGACTCCTAAAGAATATTCCGAATTAAGAAGGTAAATAGATTTTTACTAAGTGGTACAGATTGATGTAGCTAACGTAGATAATAACGCAATTACTAATATTACCCTTACCCCCCTTTTTTTAAAATTTAGAATCGTGCACTATTCATGAAATAAATAGTGTTCTACCCCAAAGGAAGGTGTCGGGTCTATGAACGACCAAAGTGGTGGTGACTTGGAACTAACCACAAGATACAGATATTCCAAGGTAAACATAGTCTGTACCATAGGTGTAAAGCAAGTAAACCAGTCTTGAGAACATTCCCTACCCAGCTTTAAATCTAGCACTGTACACCATTTAGATGTGTTCATCTATTCATTTATATGAAGTATCAGTATATAAGAGGGTGACCCAAAAGATTTAGTTAGATTCCTTTAATTGAACATTAAGGACTGGGCATTACCCGCTTCCCCCGAAAGGCACACTTAATTTAATAAAGATGTGGCTTTTATAAGAACCCCTCGCAAGAGGATTTACCCCCAGCTAGAGTATTTCATTCTCTATTTTTCTCTAGTACTTAAACCCCATATACCACATGTTTAATAAACAAAAAGAGGATTCAATTGTGCCAAAAATTTAGAGACTGTTTTAACTGTATTTCTTATTAATGTTTGATGTACTTTGTAAAAAAAGATAATTACAGTGATTGTACCTAATTGTACGCTTTTTCTAAATTAGAACCTTGGCCTGATGAAGGTCCTATCATAAAACCGAAACGCTGCGTCGACAACTTTGCTAAAAATCTTTTTAACTGTTCTTCATGTGGATTGACACATTTTTAACTGTTCTAAATGGCACTAAAAAATTCTTATAAAATATTTTTTTATATTGTTTTATGAATGTATTATCTTTTGAATAAATTGTACAATTTTCTATACATCATTGGAATTGTTTTTTGATGTCATTTTATCTATTGTTGTGATTTATTATACATGTGGTTATGGTATCAAAAGGGTTGTGAGCACTTCCTTCTGCATTATTTAGTGGATGTGTTTTCCCAATTCTTTGGCAAGTTAGGGACTTCCCCATATTTCTATTTTTCACTACTCCTTGTCCCCTATTGGATTCAAAAGGAGACCTCCCTGTCTTTCAATAACTGTATTAATTGTTCAGGAAGATACGAGTAAAAACATATTTCTAAGAAAATCCCACAGTAGAGATGGACGAGCGATGTTTCAAGATGAGAAGAAAATCCAGATTCAGCCTCTGGTCTCCACTATACCCCCAAAGGCATGTGCCTTCGAATAAGCAGTGATAGAAGTGGAGAAAGTCAATGCAAGGAAGAACACCTTCCACAATCTCAGCAAAAAGGAGCAAGAAGCATTGAATTCCATCAGCAAGAGGACCACCTGGTTTTAAACCAGCAGACACGGGCAACGCCATTGTCATCCAGGATCAAAAGTTACAGAGAAGCATGCTTGGAACTTCTGTCAGATGCTAGACATTACACTCCTTTACAAGTAGACCCCACCAAGCGTTTTCAACATATTATAAAAACGTTACCGGGAGAGGCATTGGAAAAAGGCTGGTTTTAAAAAAAGAACATGAATCCTTGATCATCCGTCAATTCTTCACAATACCAAAAATCCACAAAGGAAGACAACCTCCACCTGGAAGACCCATCGTGCCTGGGATCGGATCACTCCTCAAACCACACTCACAATACATGGATTGGTTTCTCAACCCACTGGTCACCAACATCAGATCATACATCAAAGACACAAAACACCTTCTAAATCTCCTGAAAGATGTTGAGTACGATCCTTTTACAGGATACCATGATATGCCTGGACGTTGAGGCTTTATATATTAGCATTCCACAGGACGAAAGCCTCTGAGTAATCACCAGCATACTGCAGGCCCAAGACTGGCGATGGCAAGCTCTGATCTAGTGGATTATGACATTGGCACTCCTAGCTCTGACAGAAAACTTTTTCACTGTTGCACTGGGAGGCGAAGTGGCGGTATGATTGAGATATTGCTGTTTTGCACATTGTTCCTTGCACTGAACCTTTTTAAACCACTTTGAATGTCATTTTAAATAAGCGCTATTTGTGAATTTTAAATACATTTTTTACCTCACATCCGCTTCATTGACACCCGCTGTTCTGCTCGCCGGCTCCCCGCTCCACCACGGGCTTGTCCCGTTTGCTGTGGAGGGAGTGAAGGCGAGGCAGTGACGGGTTAGAGGTCGGGGGCGGGACCAACCCAGCTCAAGCGCTATTTAGAGTTGAGCTTCGCAGGGGGCTTGCTGGATCTGTTGCACTGGGAGGTGAAGTGGCGGTATGATTGAGATATTGCTGTTTTGCACATTGTTCCTTGCACTGAACCTTTTTAAACCACTTTGAATGTCATTTTAAATAAGTGCTATTTGTGAATTTTAAATACATTTTTTACCTCACATCCGCCTCATTGACACCCGCTGTTCTGATCGCCGCCTCCCCGTTCCACCACGGGCTTGTCCCGCTTGCTGTGGAGGGAGTGAAGGCGGGGCAGTGACGGGTTAGAGGTTGGGGGCGGGATCAACCCTGCTCAAGCGCTATTTAGTGTTGAGCTTCGCAGGGGGCTCACTGGATCTGTTGCACTGGGAGGCGAAGTGGCGGTATGATTGAGATATTGCTGTTTTGCACATTGTTCCTTGCACTGAACCTTTTGAGACCACTTTGAATGTCATTTTAAATAAGCGCTATTTGTGAATTTTAAATACATTTTTTACCTCACATCCGCCTCATTGACACCCGCTGTTCTGCTCGCCGGCTCCCTGTTCCACCACGGGCTTGTCCCGCTTGCTGTGGAGGGAGTGAAGGCGGGGCAGTGATCGGTTAGAGGTCGGGGGCGGGACCAACCCTGCTCAAGCGATATTTTAGAAGGTCATGTGCTCGACGCGCAGCAGACGCGCCGGCGGCGCGCCAAAGGCAAGCCCGTCTGCGCCTGTTCACGCCCAGACAGGACCAGGGGCCACCCCCCCTGCTGCCCGGACCTTCATAGCTCCCAGCTATTCCATGGACGACCTGCTTAGTCTCAGGGTAAAATGTAACACTCACTGCGAGACATTGCTCCCGGAAGGCTTCATATCCTCCAGCTAGGAATTGTTGTGTTCTTATCTAGGACCCTAATTCGATATTCCCGAATTGTGCCCTTATGAGGTTATAATCAATAATGTCCTGACAAAGGCATAAGAATCAGATTCATATTCAGTAACAGCCCATGCAATCCAAAGCAGAGCACGGCTACTCCCATCGACTCCTAGAAAGCACAACGCGTTCTTTAAACAAACCAAGCCTCCAGCAGCCCGGGAAAACCCCCCTGCTTTTGTTTTGATTTGAACAAGAACTCCTGAAGTCCTGCAAGAACTGTTAGTTCTTGGTGACGTCTTATGTCCAACCTTACGTCAAACCTGGCACCTTTCAGGTATAAAATACCAACAGTTGCCTTAAGCAAACGCACAGTAGTTTGGAGCAGAGCGGCCATCTGCTTGCCCGAGAGCCCAGCTGATGCGAGTGCCCGCGGAAGCCGCCCCTCCTGTTTGACGCACTGAGATAGACGCTGTCTTTTTCTCCAGCCGAGAAAATCCAGCTCCGGTGTTTCCAGCCTACCCTTGCAGGTTGCTGGAATATCGAGTCTTGAGGAAAGAGATATCAGACCTCCCACATTCTATTACCAAGGTACGGAGCTGACTAAACCCTTAGGAGAATTCTTGATGCAGATTCTTGGCAAAATTATCTTAACCAACTTAACTTAACATCGCTACTTACTTGTCCCTTCCCATGTACTAGGCTAAGGTCAGGTACACCGGGGTAGGCGTAGTTAGAAGCACCAGTTGAGCCTTTTAGTCAATATATTTCTGTATGTATATATTTTATCCATTTTAAAGTATCATATGGCTAAGAAATCGTATCAATGCTTTTACAGTATTATTTCATAATACTACTTTTACTGTACGCACTTTACTTTAAGTATTGCAATTGTGGCAATTCATTTCTCTTGCATGAGAAGGAAGACTGCTCAATAAATAACACCTTTTATTGAAAACACCCGTCTCTCTATTTCTCTGCATTCTGGTGAAACTAAGTATGCACTGCTGACTGAGTGAAATATCTGTCTATTGTTTTCACACGACTCTAGAGATATACTCTTATTCTGAGGGAGCAAAGTTGTCATGTTTATGCGGTTGCCGGAAACTGAATCCCTTCTTGTCTGAGCCAGGGAAGGTTATCCATCCCTCTTCATTCTAGAAAGTTTCCAGTGACCTCTGAGCTAGCTGGCGCAAACCTAAATTAAGTTTAACAGAGTCAGTAGAGACCTAGATGACCTCAGTCCTACGTCTACACTGCTGTTTATGGTATTCCAATGTGCAGAGCCTATTGGGAAAATAGGAACTACACTACAGAATAACCGGGGAGCACGGAGTCTACACGACCTTAAGTCCTAACAGGAATAAAGATCATGTTAATCAGTTCAACTTTCTTAGTACTAACTGTAGCTTGCTCCCCAAACAGAAAGAAGACACCTTTAATTTTCTGATTGATGAGAAGCCGGATGCGCTATTCCTTACAGAGACCTGGCTAACTACAAGCTCTGGGCCTGACATCGCATTAGCCCTCCCTCCTAACTATGCTATAGTCAGGAAAGACCAATCGAATCAAGGAGGTGGTGGTATAGGCATTATTTTAAAAAAAATGTTTCAATGCAAGTGGGAAGACATTAACCTGGCAAATTGTGAAGCAGGACTTTTTAAACTTGCCCTTAGTCCCCAAACCACACTTTCTGGGATTTAGATATATTGCCCACCAGGGGCAGCCGGGGATTGGGTGGCAGCCCTTTCAGAATTCATCGCACCTTTGCTGATGGAAGCATCTATGTTTGCCATCCTGGGAGACCTTAATTTACACCTCGAAGATCGTAGTTGTCCTATGATTGTTAACTTTCTTTCTGATCTCGAGGCACTCAACATCCACTTATGGAACTCTGGCCCCACACACATAGGTGGTCATTTGTTGGACCCAATCTTTACAAATTTTGATTGTATAAAGTGCGAGTCTGCATTACCTATCCCGTGGTCTGATCACTTTCTCACTAAATTTAACATCTGGGTACCCACTAATAAAGTTATCACCAAATCTGAGATGTGGTTCAGCGATTGGCAAAAACTCCATATAAAGGATCTTGATGAACATTTAATTACATCCAGACACGCTATTGCTATTGATCTTGAGGAGATCACAATTAGTGATCATAAGATGATCAATAATTGGCTATCTAGCGCCATTCAAACCACTGTACCTCTGACTTTAAGCAAACACAAATCATGTAATCCCCCGTCCCATGGTTCACGGACAAACTGAGAGAAGAGAAAAGTCAGTGTCAAAAATTAGAGAGACAGTGGAGAAGAGACTACGACTCTGTTAAAAAGAAACATACAAACAAGCACTCAATGCGTACCATCTGTCCTTTAAAATTGCTAAGGGAGACTTCACCAAAAATACGATCTTACGAGCACAAAATCATTCAGGCACCCTCTTTAAACTTCTAAAGAACTTAGCTGGGGCGGCAGTTCAACCGGAACTCCCAACCTTATCACCCATGCAATGCAATTCTACCGCAAAATTCTTTTATGAGAATATCAACAATTTATGCAAATTTCACCTCAGATGGTGATGTTACCGACTTTCCATCTAATTCCTCTACCCCTAGCGATAGTGATAAAAGGGAGTACCCCACGAAGAATAAAATTACGGTATGGCAACCGCTGGACATCAAGACTTTTGGCGAAGCCCTGAACAGTATAAAATCAAGTTCACCTCAGGATCCTATGCCTGCTTATGTCTTTAAACAGCTAGATCTATCTATCCTGGAGGTGATCAGAGCTCTGCTAAATGCCTCCTTGAATGAAGCAGTCATACCCGATGACTGGAAGCATGCCATGGTGGTACCCCTGCTGAAAAAGGCTAACGGCGATCCAGAGGTTTTTTCAAACTACCGCCCAATATCCTTACTGCCGATTTTTTCAAAAATCTTGGAAAAGCACGTGAATAAGCAGTTAGTAGACTTTGTCAATGACAACAAGCTACTACACTACTCTCAGTCAGGCTTCAGAAAAGGCCCCTCCACGGAATCTACCCTATTAGGGGTCACTGAGGCAATTCGTCAAGAATTGGACAATGGAGGTACGGCGGCACTCATTCTTTTAGACTTGATTGCCGCCTTTGATACCATCTCCCACACAACCCTGATTCAGTCCCTAGAGGATATAGGGGTCAGAGGAAAAGCACTGAAGTGGGTGGAACAATTCCTCTCACATCATACATTCCAGGTTTTCTCAAAAAATAATAAATCGGATGTCCTAAACTCCCCTTATGGAGTACCCCAGGGCTCAATGTTGAGTCCGTTACTCTTTAATATTTATGTCACTCCGCTAGCCAGGATCGAAGAAGAAATGGGCCTCACAATCTATTCCTACGCAGATGACACGCAATTAGTGTTCTCCCTAACATCTACGGATAAATCCGTAACTTCTCCCCTGCGATCTGGGCTTTTGAGAATGGCGAACTGGCTACACCCTAGGAAACTAAAGTTAAATGGGGACAAAACTGAGCTGCTCGTTTTTGGCAATCAAAGGAATGTTTGGGGCCTGACCATCCCCGGTTGCGGTTCAATCTGCGTGCAACCTTGGGGTAATAATTGATGACAAGTTGTCTATGTGTGCCCATACAGCCAAAACGGCCTCAACCTGCTTTGTCATCCTCAAATGGCTGAGGAAAATACTGTGGCAACTACCAGATGGGGCACAGAGAACAGAATTACAGGCATTAGTCGGCTCCAGATTAGATTACGGAAATGTCTTATACTTAGGAGTTACTAAAAGTACCTTGAACCGACTCCAAGTTGTTCAGAATTCTGCGGCGAGACTGCTTCTCAATCTCCCAAGACGCACGAGCATGACAGAACACCTTAAGAAGTTACACTGCCTGAGGATCGCTAGCAGAGAAAAGTTTAAGGCACTATGCTATATGTTCAATATTAGCTCAGGAGAAGCACCAGAATATTTATGCAAGATCGCCAGGAAATATCTACCCTCCCGTAACCTTCGATCCATGAACCAGGCCAAATTTGCTGTTCCCAGAGTCAACCAGGTGCGGATGGGCGGACGCTCATTTGCCCATTTGACCCCAGCGTTGTGGAATTCACTCCCGCTCCAACTACGTTTGGAACCCTGCTACCTTCAATTTCGGAAGGGAGTTAAAACATGCTTGTTTGATCAATAGAGCCCACCCTCCGGTCTCTGAGAAATACAGATCCAAGGCGCCGGGAAACCCTCAGGGTAGCTGTTGCGCCATATAAATACAATAAATAAATAAATAAATAAAATAAATACATTTGAAGACCAGATTTACCTACAGCAACACAGAACTTCAATGGGGAGCACATTTGCCCAAAGCATATCACTATGGGGCATATGTAGGTAATTTTGAAATACCGATTCCTAAATACCGAATTTTACTGAATCGGTATTTAGGAATCAGTATTTCCTATGTACCTAATAATTCAGTAAATATTACCGAATCGGAAAAATTCTGTAAATATTTACCGATTCAACAATACCGATCGGTTTTTCCGAATCGGTAAATACCGAATCGGTAAATACCGATTCGGAATTTCAAAAGAACAGCAATTGAGGGATCAGCCAATCCAGTGCAACCACCACCCCTCCCAACCAGGAAGTGGCCACACCCAGGCAGGTGCACACATTCAGAACCTCCTGGAGAGGCTGTGAGTGCAGAGGAGAGAAACAGAGCCACTGCCTGAACTTTTTCCTGAAAATCTTTCACAATGGCCAGCCAGGTCACAGAAAGAGAAGGAGGGGAAAGGAAAAGGAAACCTAAATTCAGTCCAAAGGAACTGCAGGTCCTTGTGGAGGAGGTAGTGAAGCAGCACACAAATCTGTTTGGAAAGCAGTCCCTGCAAGTTGCAGAGTCAGAAAAAAGAAAAATCTGTCTCGGAATTCAGTCTCAGGTAAATGCCATCGGAGTGAACCCCCGGGACATTAATGTGCTGAAGAAGCGGTGGTATGATCTCAGGATCATCACCAAAAAGAAGATGGCTGATCTGAGGAAACAATCCAGCTGGACAGGAGGAGGAAGGAACAGGGCACCTGCGCTGACTGAACTGGAGCAGCTGGTGGAATCCGCGATAGAGCCGGAAAGTGTCTGTGGAATTGGTGATGCAGACAGCTCTGCCAGAGCTGCTTCAAAAAAAGGTAAGAAGCATGCACAGCATTGTTCACCCCCCTTCCCCTATCCCAAATCCCCAATTGGGCTATGTGTATCCCACTCCAGTACAGGTTTTGGTTCAGACCAGCAATGCATTATGGGAGATGGCGAGCCCATCTGTGCCCATCCGTGACCAAACGGGACCCGAGGCCACGACCCCTGGTCCGCGTCTTACCTATAGCAGAGGTGAGTTGTGGGAAGCTAATTTAGGCAGCATACCTCTTAGTCAGGGGTGCGTGGCCATACTCTGCCAGGAAGGACTACTGAAAGCACCTAGGACAAATCCAGGTCGGAATAACGTGTACAAGGCTCGTGGCTTGCACTACGGCCTCCTCAACACTCGTTCCCTTCAGCGATACAATTTGGAGGTTTTTACTCTACTGGAGGACGGGGAACTGGATATATTAGGAGTAACGGAAACGTGGTTAGAGGACTCCTCAATGCCAGATCTCGTAGCTTCTATACCAGCTCACTTCTCGGTGCTGTACCATAATAGAGTGGATGCTAAGAGAGGGGGTGGTGTGGCCCCTCTCTATTGCTCTCGCCTACGGGGTGAAAGACTTTTGGCCGAAAGTATGGGTGGTGCTGAGGTGTTGGGCGTCATGTTGAAGCTGGGGACAGACTGTATGATCATTCTATTAGTCTATCGCCCCCCGTGGGCATCGCCGGACTTCTCGGATTTGTTCCTGAGACTGGTCCAGGATATACGCTCAAGGTATGATAAGGTGGTCATCATGTGTGATTTCAATTATCATTGGGAAAAAGTCCCGAAAGAAGGACAAGCTTTTCAGATTGATGAGGCATTGACATCACTGGATTTTGTCCAACAAGTGAGGGGCCCGACACATGTCAAGGGTCATACCCTCGACTTGGTCTGGATGACAACTCCAGCGCAGGGTTCGGTAGTTGTCCAGCCGTGCGTATGGTCCGATCACCATTTGGTGAGGGGCGAGATCCTGTTGGATGAACTAAAAATGAAGTCCGGGGAAGGGTGGAAGGCGGTAAGAAAGTGGAAAAAGATCAACGGAGACAAAATGGTAGATTACCTCCTAACTTATCCACCATCTAACAACCGGGAAGAGAATTCAGATGTCCTCTGTAAGGAATTATTAGATAAACTCAGGAAGGCTACGGATTGTGTGGCACCAATACGTAGGATGAACTTAGTCGACAGAGGATCCGGGGCCCCATGGTATAACGAATCACTTAGGGAGAAGAAACAGGGGTTACGGAAAGTGGAAAGAGCTTGGCGGAAGGACTATCGCTCCAATTCCCGGAGTCGGTATACACAGGCACTCGCTAGCTACAAGCAGGCGATCATAGCTAGGAAAGCCGAGTTCTTTGAGGAGAGGATTGTAACTGCTAGGAACCCCCAGAAAGAAATCTTTAGAGTCCTTACGGAACTTAGGAAAAATAAGGAGCAGACTACGGAGTTCATGCAGGAGGACTGCCAAAAATTTCAAGATTTCTTTACTAGCAAGATTACGGACCTTGTATCTGAAATTGTTGCGACCCCCATGATTGACTGCCCTCCGCAGGCTATTCCTGCTAGAATGCTAGTGACCACCCCATTAACTGCCCTACCCTTGATTACAAAGGAGAAGTTGACATTTCTTATGGGGCGGGTCAAGTCGGGCTCCCAGGCAGATCCGTGCCCACTGGAAGTGTTCAAACTGGCATTGCCTGGTATAGAGGAAGACGTGTTGAGCCTTCTGAATACATCTCTACAAACAGGACAAGTCCCGTCATCCTTTAAGGAGGCCCGGCTGATTCCCCTGTTGAAAAAAACGGGGGCTGACGTGAAATGTCTGAAAAATTTCAGGCCAATTTCTCAGCTACCGTTCCTGGCGAAGGTGGTAGAGCAACATGTACTTAGCATTTTGTCAGAACATTTAGAGAGGAACGTCCTGCTTGAGCTGAATCAGGCTGGGTTCCGTGCGAATCACAGCACGGAGCTCATTATGTTGTCTATTTTGGACGAACTGAGGAACAGGGCAGATAAGAAAACTCCAGGTGCCCTGGTGCTGTTGGACCTCTCCGCGGCATTTGACACCATTTGTCATAAACAACTATTGTCGCGGTTGAGGGATTTTAGCATTCAGGGCACAGCACATGCCTGGCTCTCCTCATTCCTCCAAGGGAGGACACAGAGAGTGCAGCTTGGTGATCTGCTCTCCACCACAACATCGATCACCTGCGGGGTGCCGCAAGGGTCTGCCCTGTCACCCCTTTTATTCAATATCTACCTGCATCCTCTGATTCTGCTGCTTAACCGGATGGACTGTCAGGTGTACAACTATGCGGATGACACCGAGATCATCATCCAATTGGATGATGGTCTGGGTGCTTTCGCAAGATTACAAAACATCCTGAAGTGCACAGCCAACTGGATGTCCATGAACTCCTTAAAGATCAATCCTGATAAGACCGAGGTGTTGCCAATTACCATCGCTGGCAACCCATGGAATGATCAATTCTGGCCAAGAGAACTAGGGTCACCCCCGGTACCTGCGGCCGTTGTTAAAAGCTTGGGCATCCATGTGGATGGTAAGTTGTCCATGCAGAAGCAAGTCACGGCTGTTGTGGGTACTTGTGTCGGCCTTCTTCGACAACTTAGGAAAATTTCCTTGTTGCTGTCCTTCTCCACCCTGAGGCGTGCGGTCTCTGCCACAATTCTAGCCAGGTTGGACTATGGTAACTCGTTATACATAGGGCTGCTGCAAAAACTCTTGGACAAGTTGCAGGTTGTCATGATTGACGCTGCAAGACTTATCTTTAAAAAGCCGAGGAACACACATGCATCCCCCCTCATGCGAGAACTGCATTGGTTGCCAGTTAAGCAGAGGGTAATGTTTAAAGGGCTGTGCATTGCGCACAAAGCCCTGTATGGAAGGGCGCCAAGCTATATGAAATCCCGCCTGACTCCCTCTAGGCCGGGTAGGGCGCTACGATGTGCAGAAGCTACCCTCCTCACTCAACCACGCTGTAGACGGGCCACCGTGGTTGGTCGCGCCTTCTCCTATACTCTTCCAGCATTCTGGAACAAGTTGCCAATGGAACTGCGGAAGGAAACCAACTTGTTGTCCTTCCGGAAGAAATTAAAAAGAGTGCTTTTTCAGCAAGCGTGGGGTGGCCTGTAATTTATGACCAGCTGCTTTCTGTACTCGGTTGCGTGGACCCTGACAAAGCGCTTAGAGACCCCTGGGTTATAACCCGCTATATAAATCAAATAAATAAATAAATAAATAAATGTAGTCAGTGAAACCCCTATCATGCCAGGAATTACACTAAACAACAAGGCATGTGACATCAGCGATAAGCAGGCAGAGGACAATGAGATAGTGTGCCACAAATGTAATTTTTAAATATTGCAATGCAGGCCAGCAGGAACACTGAGCTAATGTACAATATCTGTCCACAGGCGAAACATCGCGCAGGACAGCTCAGGACAATGGAGAGAGGGCACCCCGGAAGGACATCACTGAGACGGCCAGTACGAGTGCAGGGCACACAACACCACCACAGCCAGCCTCACCACCAGAGCCAACTTCACCACCACAGCCAGCTTCACCACCACAGCCAGCATCACCACCACAGCCAGCCTCACCAGCGGCAACCCCACCTGCAATGGTTCGACCCAGGGGGCGTGCAGCTGTCAGATTGCAAGAGTTTGAGTCCTTCTCAGAAGACTCCAGGGGGGTGGAACATCTACTGTGCCACTGGATGGCAGCAATGCTGGTTTGCTGTCCACTGCTGAGGGAGCACCAACAGGTACCAGACGCCACCGCAGGGCTTGTGAGAGCAGCGCACCTCCACAGGGTGAGAGCCATGGTGTCTTCGGAGGGCTGGAGTCGACCATGGTAAAGGTGCAGCACCTACAAGGAAAGGCAATTCAGTCAGTCCAGCGACAAATGAAGCGCCTAAATGACAACATGAGCAACATTGATAAGGGCATTAGCTCAATGGCTGAGGGAATGAAGGAGATGGCAGAGGGCTTGTGGGACATGTCCCATTCAGTGATGCTGCTGTGCAGCAAGATGGATGAGGACAGGCATACATGGCGCAGGGAGAGGCAGAAGTTTGAACGCCATACAAGGGCAGTGAACCGCCTAGTTACTGCCACATCTCTGCTATGCAGGTGCTCCGTGTCCATGCATGAGGGGCTGGCACAGTGCAGCACTGATATCTCAAGGGGACTGGTAAGAGTAACCAGTGCGCTTGAAGTGCTGTTGACAGCACAGTCTGCCACTACTGGTGCTGTGGAAGTTTGGGACAGCTCAGAGACGGCCAGTCGGAGTAGCATTACCCCACCCCCCGCAACAGACACCCGGAGGAGCAGCAGACAGCATGGGACTAGCACTGGATCCACAGCCAGTGAAGACAGCCAGTTGATGGCATCCAGCACTGTTGTGCGTGGCCGCAGACGCTGATGCAGCCCGCACGTTCATAACTGAATTGGGTGACGTAACCCATTACTTCCATCAAGGGATGTCACATATTGGACTTGCAAGTTTGGCCGTTTGTGTTGTGGCGTAGTGCCCAGATATTAAAACTACGTCATCTACATACAACAGGCTGTTTCTCGTTACTTACTTAAAAATAGTTGTGTGTGATCTCTGCCCGTCCTAGTCTCCCATCTGTTGCTGGCGCTACTCCTGCTGCACTGGGCTCTGGCTGTGCAAGTTCATCATCATTGTCCTCAAAATAAGTTAATTCTACTTCTGTACCTTTCTTTGTGGCAAGGTTGTGCAGCATAGCACAGGTAGCAATGATTTTGCAGCAGATGAGGGGTGTGTACAGACGTGCACCTCCGCTTTTGCGGAGGCAGCGGAACTTGCTTTTCAATAGTCCAAAGGTGCGCTCTACAACGTTGCGTGCTGATTTGTGTGCCACATTGTTACGTCTCTCACTCTGGGTTGATGGGTTTAGGTAGGGAGTGAGGACAAATGACCGCACAGCATATGCGCTATCGCCTAGGTGAGAAAGAGAGTGCCATTAGTTACATACACCAAAACACATTCAGCTGCAGTATTTATCAGGGTGTGTCTCAGTGATTTACCTAGCAGGTATCCTTCCCCAAATTCTCCCGCAGCCAGGCGTGTGTAGATCCCACTATTCTGGAAGATGTAGGAGTCGTGGGTGCTCCCAGGAAATTTGGCCACAATGTCAGTGATTATGTTGCCAGCATCGCAGATTACCTGCACATTTATGGAGTGGGTGGACTTTCTGTTCCTGTAGATGTACTCAGTGGCTGCAGCTGGGCCGATTGGAATGTGTGTCCCATCAATACAGCCTATGAGGTGCGGGAACTGTGCCATCTGGTAAAAGTCTATCTTGGTTTTCTGCAGTTCCGCCTGTGTGTTTGGGAAGCTAATGTAGTGATGCATTCTCTGCATCATGGCATACAGGAACTTTCTAAAGGAACGGGACAGTCAACTCTGAGACACCATGCCTACTGCAGCTATCACCCCCTGGTAACTGCCTGAAGCAAGTAGATGTAAGCTACAGAGCACCTGCACATGTGGTGGTATGGCATGCACCCTTGGTGTTGGGTGGTACATGAGTGGGTGCAGGTCCCTCATCCAGTCCAGGATGGTGTGGGTGTGTAGCCTGTAGCTTTCATGTATCTCAGCCTCAGTCTGTTGGAAGAGTGTGATGCGCTGTCTGTTAATGCGCTCCTCCCGTCTCCAGATCCTCACTCCTGCTGCCTGTAGACGTAGCCGCCTTGCAATCACATAGAAAGCCGCCATGGTGATCACACTATTGCATTTTGGGATTGCTTATATACACTGTTGATGATTACCACCTGCTTTCAGTCAGTGTTAAGTACCGACTCTTAAATACCGAATTTCATGAAAATTGGTATTTCAGATTTTACCTACATCTCTTTTCTCATTTTTACCGTTTCTTATTTACCGATTCGGTAAATAAGAATTTGGTAAATACCGATTCGATAATTTAGAATTCGGTAATGACGAATCGGTATTTACCGATTCATAATTACCGAATCCTTATTTTTGGCCTCCTACATCTCAATTGCCTAAATACCGGTCAGTAACGGAAAATTTACAGAATTTTGGCCGTTACCGACCGGTATTTAGCTACCTACATATGGCCCCAAATGAGTTGTTTCGAAGAAGAAAATATCTGGATGAATGACCCCTACCACAATCAGATTCCTCTTTGGCACCGGTACATGGATGATACCTTATAATATGGCAGGGAGATGAAGAAAGCACAGGAGGATTCAAGAGATAGTTGAACCAACTAAATCTCAACCTATGCTTCACCATGACCACCAGTAGGAGTGTGATTTCTTTCTCCAACGCGAACATCATAGCAAAAAACTGCAAACTTGAAAGCACCCTGCATACAAAACCAATGGGCTGTTACAGTTTGCTCTATTTTAACAGTGCCCACCCACAAACCGTGCGAGAAAATCTCCCAATGGGACAATATCTCAGATTAGAAGAAATTGCTCGAACATGCGCAGTTTTAAAGAGGAATTTAAACAACTCACAAAAAAAAGTAGAAAAAGAATAACCAAATAGGATCATCGAACAAGCACAGAAGAGGGCCTGCAATAACCCACAGGCACCGATATTGGAAACCAACACCAAAGAAGAATCCAATTCCCTAATATGTGTTACCACATATAACTCTCCCTCGAATTCCATAAAAAGAATAATAAATAAGAAGTGGCGTATCCTTACTTCTAAACAGCTGTCCTTCAAGAAACCCCTATTCTCATTCAAATGGAATAGAAGCATTAGGAATATGCTGGTAAATAGCAACACATGGAAAGGCCCACTAGAAAGGCAAATAACCATGTGGGGCCAACCGCGAGTTACAGGATATTTTCCTTCTGGCTCCTGCACAGTGTGCCCACTGACCACAAATTGACCTGGGTCTACCTACCCCATGGGAACAGAGACACCACACAAATTTCAACAGCAATAACGTGATCTATATGATCACATGGAATGGAATGGAATGAAGATTTGTAAAGCGCGATGGCTACCCAAAGGCGTCACATGTCTTTGCAATCATCACTACAAAGGGATGACCACCAGAAAGGTCAAAATATGAATCAGCAAGCATAGGAGCACTACTATGTAAAAGAACATCCACAAAATTAACAGCACATTAGGTAGAAAAAGGACACACTGATCTAGCTATCAAGTGGACAGTGATAGAGAAAGGTAACTACTACATTAGAATGACACACTCATTCTTGGAAAAAGAACAACGCTGGGTTCACAGATTAAACACACATAGATCTGGACTCAATGATGCTATTCCATGGAATCAGTTAATTCTACACTGAAACCATGTCTGCAAAACCTTATGAATATGTAAATGAATTTATAGCAGTAGTGCAATAAGGTACCTAGGGAATACACCTCCCCACAACATACACTTGGCACTTGCGCACATTTCGTATGTTACATAACTGATCAATAGAACCAATGGGCAGGTCACTCCCTCTATCCATGTTGAGGATCAACAATACAAAGCATTCGGTCAGCAAATACTAGAACAACATGCACTACCTCTCTTCATGTAGAGGAGTAACACACATGACACTGTGATACACAGATAACTACAAGTCCCATGACCCCTTTAGGCAGATTGTAGTCCTTTCTGCCAGGGTCATACCCCTAACATGCCACATGTGATAATTTATCTACAAACACCTTTACTTACGTCAACCCTTTTCCCCATGAAACTGCTGTAAAAAACACAAAGAGTGTGACTACAGGGCGACCCTCTCCCTACTGCTCCCAAGAAACAAGAAGTCCAACACTAGTTGGTGACTGCATGAATATTTGCATTGCGGTTTAACATCATATGATGGATGCCTGAGATTTTTAAGTAAATGACCAGATGCATTACTAGTATAAACATATCACATAAAATACTAAGTTATAGCTGATTGAGAAAGAAGGTTACCAGTATGAAATAAGCACAAACTGTTAAGGCTACTGAGAATATTACGACACAAAATACACATGATACACAGAGTTCTCTTGCTAAATTAATGAGAAACGTGTCATGTATACTACAGAAGGACACTTAAGAATGGCTTGCATACAAGTACTCCTTGAGTGATTAATGGGTGGCGCACATGGAAGTTTCACGGTGACCACCAATATAGAGTGCACTAGGTGATGCATGCCACAAGTGAGAATCTCACGAGGGGATTCTAAATGAATCATTGGTTATCATAACAAGAAGCATTGTGACGACCTGAAGTAATATGGGCATTTTTTTATTACGGGTTGGATGGGAAAGAAGAAGGGCAAGTATATTCGCTGCCCATGCATGCATGAATTTGAATGCATCACATTTACAAATACAACATAGCTTAATGAAATGGATGAACTGGGGAGGTGAGCCGCAACACCCTGATGAAAGCCCCAAACCTATCTAGGCCCTAGGGTAGGGCTGAAACATGCTGGAAAGGGTCATTGGACCATCATATCATAAATACCCAACATAATTTTTAGTTTTAACATCGTCAACCACTCCACCAATAAAAGAATACCTTGGAGTTGTCAAGAGAATTTATTTCCAGATTTACCAATATTGATAGACCTGGGAATGCATCAAAATGCAATGCCCCTCCAGGTGAGGTGTTACGAGAGGAAATATGTTTATTCCTCTCTTTACTCTCTCTTTCTATGGGTGTTGCATTTTGCAGCACCCATAGAAAAAGTTAAATGACTCTCAGGATTGTTTTTGTGAAGGAAGGTATTCCTTCCTGCACAAAAACAATCTTACTTACAATGCAGTCCTTGCACTGTGGTGCAAGGGTGTCTGCGTTGGCGCTAGGCACCACATAAATTGTGCCAGCGCAGGGAAAAGACAGTAATGGACATATAGGGGCTGATTCTGATGTAGTGCGGATTTCCACCACCCACATGGCGGTGGCAATCCGCCCTACATCCTTCCCCGCCCACCACCCATTTACCCCCCACCATATTAGTATGGCGGGGGTACTGCGGCGGACGGGAAGACTGTCCACTGCTTTTCTGCCTGGTCGACAAGTCAACCGGGCGGAAAAGGGTTTAATATGGTGGCAGTGTCTGCCAGACACTGCCATCCGTATTAGCATGGGGGCGGAAACATGCCTTTCCGTGGCGGCATTGCCTCCATGGAAAGGCATGCAGAATTCTCTCCGGGGGCCCATTGCGGGCCCCCAGGGTATTGGGGAGGGGTGTTGGCTGCACATAGGGGGTACCCATGGTACCCCCTGCATTGTCATGGACATGGTGGCAGGCACCTTGCGGTGCCTGTCCCCTTGTGCATGACAATGCTGGGAATGGAGGATGCCACCGCCACGGTGGCAGTGGCATCCTAATCGCCAGTGCGGGACCGCAGCACCACTGGAGACCGGTCCCAGCACCGCTAATGGGCCCCAGAGTGTTAAATATGGCTCATTCCTGCCCTTTTCCTATCACGCAGCGCAGCAAGGTCACTTGCTGCATTGCGGGATTTCTAACTAAATATGTCCCTCAGTGTCTAACACTTTTTTAAAAATGATTTACGTTGGAGTATGATTATTTGAGTTGATAATTTTAGTCTGAAAATCTATTATTTTAATTTTATTCACACGTAGTATAGTTTGTGTTATTTTACTAGTATTGTTGTTGTTTAGAAAGATAATAACATTAGTTGTAAGTTTGTAACCAATATTAGAACATCGGAATGTTGGGAGCTCCATTGAAAACAATGGAGTGCTCCAGGCTTAATGGCTGGTATCAGCCTGGAGCTCCAACATTCCAATGCTTCTTTGTTCACAGCTCTGGCTGTGTACAAAGGCTACAGGGAGCCCGAGGGGATTCCAATCCCCTAGCGCTCCCATAAGGCGTTGTTCTTTTTTGTTAGAACATTCTACCCGCTAGTGGCAGAATATTCAAATAGCCTTATAGCCTTTCATAGTTGGGCTATACCGGCTATTAAAGTCCCTCTCCCTTGTTAAAGGCCCTCGCCGTGCTGGAGAGGGCCTTTAATAGCCGGTATAGCCCTCTACGGTGGGCTATAAGGCTATAATATAATAAATTAGATGTATTATATAATAAAGAAATGCCACACATTGTTCTAATTTTATTTGTTTTCAAAGTTTATTTATTGTATATTTGTAATCATATATATTTCAACTTAAAAATAAGCATTTACATAAAGTTAAGTAAATAAAACATGTTTTAAACATTTTCTTTTATTGCAAAAACATTGTAAATTATTTTTACATTTTATTGTATGTTGTACATGTTTTACTTTTATTTTCCAATGTTTAATAGTTTTTTAGCACTTCTTAAATTGTTGTTATATATACATATTTTCAACATCATTTTAACACACAATTTGTCAGTTGGTATCAAATAATTATATATATATGATGCTCATATTTAATTTATACTTTACAATTTTTTTTTAAATCACGTTTTACATATTTTCTTATTTTTTACATTTTGTATATGATTTTAAAAAACATTATTTCACAATATTTCCCATTTATTTCTATGGGGAGATCATCTTCTTTTTAGTTCCATTTAGCAGCCCTTTTTTGACAGCTAATTTCTTTTATCATTTTAGTCTGAAAAATGTTTTATTATAATTTTATTAGAAAGTATTATAAATAGTTACAAAAAGGGGGTGGGGTCGCACACTACTCACACACCGGCGGAAGTTGCCCCTAAGGACTCTGGTCATTGTAGTAGAGTGTTTGCGATGCATCATCTTTCGATCTTGCTATCTTCGCTGTCTTCGCCATCCCTGGACACGTGTTTCGGGTTTTTAACCCTCGTCAGCAGGGATAGGCAGTGTTCTGGGGTCGCCGATGGCTGCCAATATCTGCCAGGTATAGTACCACTCCGGCGCGTAGGTGCGGGATCCCAGGCTCGTCAGCCCGCTGCTCAAGGGAGCTTTAAGTTACAAAAAGGGGGTGGGGTCGCACACTACTCACACACCGGCGGAAGTTGCCCCTAAGGACTCTGGTCATTGTAGTAGAGTGTTTGCGATGCATCATCTTTCGATCTTGCTATCTTCGCTGTCTTCGCCATCCCTGGACACGTGTTTCGGGTTTTCAACCCTCGTCAGCAGGGATAGGCAGTGTTCTGGGGTCGCCGATGGCTGCCAATATCTGCCAGGTATTGTACCACTCCGGCGCGTAGGTGCAGGATCCCAGGCTCGTCAGCCCGCTGCTCAAGGGAGCTTTAAGTTACAAAAAGGGGGTGGGGTCGCACACTACTCACACACCGGCGGAAGTTGCCCCTAAGGACTCTGGTCATTGTAGTAGAGTGTTTGCGATGCATCATCTTTCGATCTTGCTATCTTCGCTGTCTTCGCCATCCCTGGACACGTGTTTCGGGTTTTCAACCCTCGTCAGCAGGGATAGGCAGTGTTCTGGGGTCGCCGATGGCTGCTAATATCTGCCAGGTATAGTACCACTCCGGCGCGTAGGTGCGGGATCCCAGGCTCGTCAGCCCGCTGCTCAAGGGAGCTTTAAGTTACAAAAAGGGGGTGGGGTCGCACACTACTCACACACCGGCGGAAGTTGCCCCTAAGGACTCTGGTCATTGTAGTAGAGTGTTTGCGATGCATCATCTTTCGATCTTGCTATCTTCGCTGTCTTCGCCATCCCTGGACACGTGTTTCGGGTTTTCAACCCTCGTCAGCAGGGATAGGCAGTGTTCTGGGGTCGCCGATGGCTGCCAATATCTGCCAGGTATAGTACCACTCCGGCGCGTAGGTGCGGGATCCCAGGCTCGTCAGCCCGCTGCTCAAGGGAGCTTTAAGTTACAAAAAGGGGGTGGGGTCGCACACTACTCACACTCCGGCGGAAGTTGCCCCTAAGGACTCTGGTCATTGTAATAGAGTGTTTGCGATGCATCATCTTTCGATCTTGCTATCTTCGCTGTCTTCACCATCCCTGCACACGTGTTTCGGGTTTTCAACCCTCGTCAGCAGGGATAGGCAGTGTTCTGGGGTCGCCGATGGCTGCCAATATCTGCCAGGTATAGTACCACTCCGGCGCGTAGGTGCGGGATCCCAGGCTCGTCAGCCCGCTGCTCAAGGGAGCTTTAAGTTACAAAAAGGGGGTGGGGTCGCACACTACTCACACACCGGTGGAAGTTGCCCCTAAGGACTCTGGTCATTGTAGTAGAGTGTTTGCGATGCATCATCTTTCGATCTTGCTATCTTCGCTGTCTTCGCCATCCCTGGACACGTGTTTCGGGTTTTCAACCCTCGTCAGCAGGGATAGGCAGTGTTCTGGGGTCGCCGATGGCTGCCAATATCTGCCAGGTATAGTACCACTCCGGCGCGTAGGTGCGGGATCCCAGGCTCGTCAGCCCGCTGCTCAAGGGAACACTCTACTACAATGACCAGAGTCCTTAGGGGCAACTTCCGCCGGTGTGTGTGTAGTGTGCGACCCCACCCCCTTTTTGTAACTTTAAGCTCCCTTGAGCAGCGGGCTGACGAGCCTGGGATCCCGCACCTACGCGCCGGAGTGGTACTATACCTGGTAGATATTGGCAGCCATCGGCGACCCCAGAACACTGCCTATCCCTGCTGACGAGGGTTGAAAACCCGAAACACCTGTCCAGGGATGGCGAAGACAGCGAAGATAGCAAGATCGAAAGATGATGCATCGCGAACACTCTACTACAATGACCAGAGTCCTTAGGGGCAACTTCCGCCGGTGTGTGAGTAGTGTGCGACCCCACCCCCTTTTTGTAACTTTAAGCTCCCTTGAGCAGCGGGCTGACAAGCCTGGGATCCCGCACCTACGCGCCGGAGTGGTACTATACCTGGTAGATATTGGCAGCCATCGGCGACCCCAGAACACTGCCTATCCCTGCTGACGAGGGTTGAAAACCCGAAACACGTGTCCAGGGATGGCGAAGACAGCGAAGATAGCAAGATCGAAAGATGATGCATCGCGAACACTCTACTACAATGACCAGAGTCCTTAGGGGCAACTTCCGCCGGTGTGTGAGTAGTGTGCGACCCCACCCCCTTTTTGTAACTTTAAGCTCCCTTGAGCAGCGGGCTGACGAGCCTGGGATCCCGCACCTACGCGCCGGAGTGGTACTATACCTGGTAGATATTGGCAGCCATCGGCGACCCCAGAACACTGCCTATCCCTGCTGACGAGGGTTGAAAACCCGAAACACGTGTCCAGGGATGGCGAAGACAGCGAAGATAGCAAGATCGAAAGATGATGCATCGCGAACACTCTACTACAATGACCAGAGTCCTTAGGGGCAACTTCCGCCGGTGTGTGAGTAGTGTGCGACCCCACCCCCTTTTTGTAACTTTAAGCTCCCTTGAGCAGCGGGCTGACGAGCCTGGGATCCCGCACCTACGCGCCGGAGTGGTACTATACCTGGTAGATATTGGCAGCCATCGGCGACCCCAGAACACTGCCTATACCTGCTGACGAGGGTTGAAAACCCGAAACACGTGTCCAGGGATGGCGAAGACAGCGAAGATAGCAAGATCGAAAGATGATGCATCGCGAACACTCTACTACAATGACCAGAGTCCTTAGGGGCAACTTCCGCCGGTGTGTGAGTAGTGTGCGACCCCACCCCCTTTTTGTATTATAAATAGTTTATGCTATTTTATTAGTATTGTTGATGTTCAGAAAAATAACAAAAATTAGGTAGTTGAAAGTTTGTAACCAATAATATAATTAATTATATGTATTATATAATAAAGAAATTTCACATACTTTTCTCATTTTATTTATGTTTTCAGATTATTTATTGTATATTTATAATCATATATTTTTCAACTTTAAAATAAGCATTTATATAAAGTTAAGTAAATAAAACATATTTTAAACATTTTCGATTATTACAAAAAACATTGAAAATTATATTTAAATATTATTGTATGTTGTACATTTTCAACTTTTATTTTCTATTGTTTAATACTTTTCTGTAGCAATTCTTAAATTGGTTTATATACATATTTTCAACATAATTTTAATACACAATTTTCCATTAGGTATCAAATAATTATATAAATTGTATACTCAAATTTCATTTGATACCTACAATTTTGAAACATTTGTATGCAACATTTTTTTCACATGTTTTAAATATTTAATTATTTTTTCATTTTGTATCCGATTTTTTAAAAACTTTTTCACAATATTTCCTATTTATTTCTATAGGAAGATCATCTTCTTTTTAGTTTCATTTAGCAGCCCTTTTTGGACAGCTACTTTCTAATTTGTAATCTATTTGTGCTAGTTTCAGTCTATTTTCCTGGAGCCAGGTCATGGTAAGGAGCTGCTAGTTCATCAAGACAGGTAAGTTAATTTTTAAGAATGTTTTAAGGATATTGAGGGTAGGGAGTGTTAATGTTTTAACATGCTTTTGGCTGCCATTTCTAAGTAATGCACTCCTTTGTTGTTTACAGAGAGTTTTACTTTAATTTGTAGCATGTCTTACATTCTTTGGTTTGTTTGCTAAGTTTTGGATGATTTGGCTAAAAGATTGCTACATTCATAGTTGTTGGCAGCTTTTATCTTTTTGTAGTGTTTCTATAACTTTATAGGGCGTAGGTGGGGTTCTGCCTATAGTGGTTTCGAAGGCATTGGGCCACCCTTCCACTGCGTTGTATGTTTTGGCTTCCTGTGCCAAGGTGCTGTCCTAGACATTCTACCATGGAATTTGGATTGGTATTTGTGTTCAGAGCGGTGCAGTCTGCCAACCCAAGTGTCTTCGATTAGTCATTTAGGGGGCTTAGTTTGTCTTTATTTTGTTGATAGAAGGGCTTTCTATCAGTAAATTTTAATAATTGGCTAACTCTGTGACAGGGACATGGGCTAGTGCTATCATTGTTTTTTTTTAATTTCAAAGGCAAATTGGCTGTTTATAGAATATTCTACACGTAGTGCAGTATTTTGATGCTGTCTCCATATACTTTGAGTGAAATGATAGTAACAGCCTTGAATGGTTCTGTGTGGTAAACTGTTAGAAGGGTTTGACTCATGGCTTTCTCAAAGTATTTGATTATTTTTTGGGTGTAATAGTTATTTGTTTATGTTTAATATGGTTTAAGATGTCATAGGAAGTGCTAATTTGTTTATTTGGTAGTAGGGCATATATAAGAGGGTTATTCGTGTTTTAATATTCACTATGTATGGTGTATATCTAAGTGAATGGTTGGGGACATGTTTTGAAGGTCCTATCCATCATCCACATTTGACATTGGCTACGTTTTTGTACGTTATCTGCTGTAGAGAATATGAGGATTTGTTTCTCTTTATTTAGATTGCCATGCAAAAGGAAAGATTTCTCATTATGTCTAAGTGTTACATTTTGAGGTGTGTGTATGTTTTAGTATCTTCTAGGGGCAGGTGGGCTATTGCTCTTGGCTTTTTTAATTTATGCAATTAAACATTTTAAAGTGGGTATGTTTGACCTGATGTAGTTGACCTGTTATGCGGGAACTTTGGTTAATATATCTTTAAGATTTTTTGCGGTGGGTTCCTGGGAGCTAGTGCTTGTAGTTGTTTAAATTAGTGTGCCTTTTATAGAGTTGATTTAATTGTTTGTTTGACTTTATTTGTTAAAGTTCTTTATAGTTTTATTTCAGTGGTTGGTTTAGTTTTAGTTTGACTGCTCTGTTCAACAGCTACTCAGGACTGTGCTAAGAAGCTTAACTGGACTTCATACATCAAGTCAAGTCAATTCAACTTTATTCGGTTAAAACAGGTACCCATAAAAGTACAGATAAAATTTCATCAATCAAGTATAAAAGTACATTACAGAAAAGAAACAAGTCAACACAGAAAAAATTAATAAATCTAAAATTTTTCAGATACAAATTGAATTACGCAACCTAAAAACATTTTTTTAAAATTCGGAGATGGATGCCACAATCAGGATAACATCTAATTTCTGCAATATTAAAAAAGTTGGACGGCAGCAATTAGCTTCCATCTCTTTCAGGATGGCGACAATCAATCTTTTTCAGGGTAATGTGTGAAACTTGCAAAAGAATAAGACATGAATATCCGATTGTTCGGATAAATCATCACACGGGCATTTAATTAAATCATGTGACCAGGAGTTCCTAACGGGAAAACTTATAACTCTAAAGAAAATATTTAACCTAAAACGAGTTAAAAGAAACCGCTCTTGTTCAGTCAGGGTAAGGGTTAGGTATGGTTGTATTTTACCATGGTTCAAGATCAGTTGGTGAGCTGCAACAGTCTTTTTATTTATTTCATCACTTGCTCAGATATCTTCCAGGTGGCGTATGCATAATACTTTCAGAGATTTCCTTGAGATATTACACATTGAAAGTGGGTCATCATAATAATTCTGACAACCCAATTTCACAAGGAAATCTTTTACATAAACAAGCCATCGTATCCTACCCACATGATCTAAAGTTAACACATCCTTTGAAATAGCACAGTTCAATGCACACTCATCATTGGTCCAAGCCCTGTGCCACAATAATATTGGCTGGACCCTAATTGTGTCTTCAACGAAGGGTTGACCAAGTTCCATATGGCAAATGTAACTTGAGACACTCTCGGGTACAGGTAAGATGTACCTCAAGAACATGTTTCCTACAAGTTGGATTGATTTTGTATTGGCATAACCCCATATGCCAGCACCGTAGACAGCAATTGAAATACAAGTCACATTAAAAATTCTTAAAAGTTTGACTATAGTTTTTTTTCCAGATTTGTTTGAAAAAATTTTAAGGGCCATAATTGATTTACCAAACAAAAGTTTCCTTGCTTTTATTGCACTTGCCCATGTGCCAGCTTCGTGAAACAGAATAGCTAAATATGAAAAGGTGGGGGTGCAATCTAAAGGACTATCGTTAATATACATAGCCTTTTTCTTTTTGTTAGAGCCAGAACCACAGATCATCGAAAATGTTTTAGTGCAGTTAATGTTTAGATCTAAATTTGACATAAAGTTGTTAAAAGATGTTATTAGACCTTGTAGTGCCAAAG
Source organism: Lissotriton vulgaris (assembly GCF_964263255.1). Lineage (NCBI taxonomy): Eukaryota > Metazoa > Chordata > Amphibia > Caudata > Salamandridae > Lissotriton > Lissotriton vulgaris. The sequence goes on along the minus strand of NC_141689.1, from coordinate 1,130,729,420 downwards.
GCGTCCGAGCCATGATAACCGCATCATCTGCGTAAAGAAGCACAGGGATGGGTCTTTTGGCTACCATGGGCATATCATTGGATGCTTTCAACAGGGCTTTCTTAAGGCCATTTATGTACACTAGGAATAGGAAGGGTGCGAGAACGCATCCCTGGCGTACCCCGCGCCCTATGCCAAATGATCTAGTGCATTCTCAATTTTTTCCATAACGCACTGTAGCAGTGGCACCCGAATAAAGTTCTCTCAGAAAATAAATTATTTTTTCTTCTACCCCTAAATTTCCCAAGATGGACCATAGGTTGCTATGTGAGACGCAGTCAAACGCTGACGTCAAGTCAACGAAGACAAAATAAATGCGCTCCCGCTTAGCCCTGATATATTTTTGTTGCAGGATAAATAAATGTAACCCTTGGTCCACTGTTCCTACCCCTTTTTGAAACCCGTACTGGAGATCACTAATAACAGAATTGTCCTCCGCCCAACTTTGTAGTCTGCCTAAAATAATTCTCCCAAGGATTTTTACAGGCGAATCCAATAGGGAAATTGGTCGGTAGCATATAGGGTTCTGTCTATCTCCTTTTTTAAATATAGGCACGATGGCAGATGTAAACCACGAAGGAATTATGCTGGTCTCAGAAGCAGCATTAAATAATTGCACTAGGAGAGGCCCCCAGAGCTCAACATTATTTTTGAACAGATCAGGTGGTATTTAGGCATGAGCGAATTTGCGGATTTGCGAATTTGCGGATTGCAAAAATCCGCAAAATCCGCGAATCCGCGCGGATTTTTTTTTTTTATGTTCGCACGGGTTTCTGCAAGTTCGCAAGGGTTTTGTACAATTTCGCAAATTGCGAAATTGTACAAAACGCGTGCGAACTTGCAGAAACCCGTGCGAACACAATGTGCCCAGTAGGGTATGTGCCTCTTGTGTGAATAAAAGGTCAGAGAAAGATCAGTTCAGCAGATGAAGAGAAAGAAGCTCCTGGTCACAGGAACAGCACGGGTATTGCGCTCGTGAAAGTCAAGGATGCAAAGCCTATCCAGCATCACAGCTGATTTTCCACTGTAGATTTGGGAAGAAGGCACACCTGTCCAGCCTCGACGACGCTCACGATTGTTTTTGGGCTAATGAATGAGTCACTGAATTTGAGCATCAACTAGTTCGAGCGACCATGTGTGTGTTACTATGCAATCGCCCCGAAGGGCGCAGGGGTCCCTTGAGTGAGCTGCAGACCTGTGCCCAGCCATGCAACTATTTTACAATGGTGCCAGCAAGCTGCCAGCGCCGTTGTAAAATAGTTACAAAGTTAGCTTGCACAGGAAGCACTTAGATAAAATAAAGCAGCACCTGCTTCGTTTTATCTAGTGGTTCCTGTGCAAGCTAACTTTGTAACTATTTTACAACGGCGCTGGCAGCTTGCTGGCGCCATTGTAAAATAGTTGCATGAGTGGGGATTCAACTTTTGAACCCGTTACGCTCGCGGATTTTTTTTTTGCGGATTTTGCGGGAAATCCGCAAAATTCGCGGATTGCGGATTTCCCAAAAATCCGCAAAATCCGCGAGCGTAACAGATTTCCCGCTCACACCTAGTGGTATTCCGTCTGGGCCCGGGGCCTAGTCTACCCTTGTGGCTTTAATGCTAGCCATTACTTCCTCTAGGGTGACATCCAGTTTTAAATCCTTGGCTCCCACTTCCCTTAGGGGTTGTAGTGGGGATTGTTGCCCACCTTCTACGGTATTATTCAATTTTGAATAGTGATTTACCCAAACATCCTCGGAAATGGCAATTTCAATGCGAGCTTTGGTGTTATCATCAAAAAACGGGACATTCACTGCTTTCCAGGAGGCTCAAACATCCCTACTTTGAGAGGCCTCACATAGTATCTCCCAAGCCTCCCTTTTAATTGACATTTTCCTTTTTTTCAATGCCTGATAATAGATTCTCCGCGATTCCTTAACCAGTATGGGGTCACGGGGGACGGCATGTAAAGCATGTAGTGTGGGCCTTTGTACAATCAGAATCAAACCACCTTCTGATCTTTTCTTTACGGTTTTTTGATTCCACCCATAGACTCTCCTTAATTTGACAGGCAATAATGTCAAACTGTTTGACAATGTCCTGACTGTCAGTATTCTTATCCAAAATAGTCAGGAACCTAGGTAGGCATTTGGATATTACATTAGCCATGAAATCCTCAGGGACCACCTTGTTCCATTTAAGGGAATACCCATTTTTTTCCCTCATACTTACATCTGAAACATTCTCCCTACAAAGTTGTCCATCGTCCAGTTCCCGAAATGGGTTTTAAATCTCCAAAATTAGTGGGTAATGGTCACTTAGCGCACTAATCAGGGTCCGGAAAGTTTTAATCATATGCCCATATGTACCAGAAACTAAGATAAAATCTATTTTGGAGGATGCTCCCCTGCCAATAAAAGTTGGCCCAAAAGGAGACTCAATCTGGGCAATTTCATTTGCATACCCCAAGTCCCCGGAAAAAAACAATATTGTTTAGAAAATCCCCACACATAGAATGCTCGAAGTGTGTTAAATCATTATCATGGTCAAGCATAATGCCACAGACTACTTGTCGGCCCTTTTTACAAATTGTACAATTGAAGTCACCACCCCAAAAGACCGTTACTTCTCTGGAATTTGTATCAGTTTCTCTATTCAATTAATTTCCCAATTTTTTTAACATCATATCCACATATGCTAATGGGATGTTATTATACAAGTTAACAATTACAACGCACGCCGCCTTATTTATATATATCCTTACTAGCTGATGATAAATATTAGTAGAAACTAATTGAGCTTTCTGGTATTGGAGCCGGTTCGATAAGAATACGGACAAACGCCATTTGGCCCTACCATGTGCAACATCCACAGCTGATGTAAAGAACGTCTTATACCCGGAAAGATGGAGTGGCACTGTTATCCAAGTCTCCTGGAGACATATGATATCAAAATCATTTATGGTATTTATCCAAATTGTGTTCGTTATTTTGTCTCTAAGGCCTGCCACATTCCAAAACATTACACAGCATACATCCCCGCTATTTACAGAGGTAATAGGATTACCAGGATCGATCCCCACCAAACTCTTCCCCAGTGAGTCTACCACAGTAGACAGATTACTAATTGCGCCACTTTTATCAACATTAAAAACCTCTCTGAGAGTGGGGGAATTAAGGGGATTAACATCCTGTATGGTAATACTATGACCATATCTGGCCCTTAGACCTCTCTCAGGGGGAGCTTGCTCATCATATCGGTTTCCTCCATACCCTCCCTGGGCACTCTCACTGCCTTCTGATCACTATTGGGTAAAATCTTAGATGTCATTTGTTTCACGCCAAGACTAGTAAGTTCCTAAAGGGGTCAATCAACAGATTCTAAGCTTGATAACAGAACAAAATTATTTGATGTTGGGATATTAAAACCATTATAGTAGTGGTCGGCTGATCTAACTACATGCTGGTCTCTTGGATAGTATGTTGAAAATGGCATAACTAACCTTGCTGAATATGAATCTCCAGTGTGGTATCTTTCCAAGGGCATAGCATGTAATCTGGGATAAAAGTAACTCAGATCCCACGTAACTATGCCTCCCTCCCCTCTCTGACCACACCAATCTTGTAGAAAAGAAGTTATGCGCCTATCCATAAAGTTTACAATGATCAAATCTCCAGGTAAGTTTTTTTACCTATGTCCCAGCCATCCCACTCTCCTTACATGAAGGATTTCCCCATTTATATTTATGGGGAGCGGTCTATTTTTACTTAGCCAATATGCTACTTTGTTTTTCAGCTCATAATATCCCTCTTTTTTGCCTGTAGATAATTTGGGAACCCCTGATAGGACAGCTACATAAGGAGCTGCCTCGGTGGCAAGTCAATGCGAACTACCGTTCCTTTAGTTCCACCGTTGTTACTTTCACCAACACAATTGGGTGGTATATTTGCCTTACCCACCATGCCTTGTTCTCTCTGATTTGGGCCATCATTAATGTTATTCAGCGGTGGCACTATATTGGGAGAGAGCGCTAACTTCTGACCCACTTCGTTCTGATCCTTTCCATTCTCTAACCCAGGGGTAGCACTTGGCTTATCTTGATTTGGGGTCGAAGTCTTGGAGATGTTCCTGAGGAGATGTATACAGTTTATTAATGAGTGTGATGTTAGACTTTATGTTTTTCTCTATGCTCCCCAACTTCTCCCCTATTCTTTTTAGCCTTTCAACTAGTGATACAATTAAAGATTTGAGCATTAGCTCAATTTCTTCAAGTACAACTTGGGACTGAGGGGGCAGTAGGGCCGAAGCATTTACCACTAATTTCCTGTGGGCATGGGTTTTTTCCTTAAGTGGGGATACGTATTGTTAGACCTGACATCATTGGCTTGAGTCTCTCCTCCATTTTTTCTGTTTGCCTCCACTGTTTTACGATGTTTTGCTGGTATATGCTTTGGGTGCTGTGCCACTGCTGATCAGTGCCACAGCGCAAGTGCTCCCTATGTTAAATTGATGTATCGATTGTATCCATGTTTGGCTTATTTGGTTTACTATCAGTCCCTAGTCTAGTGCACCAGGAGTGCCGGGGCTTGTAAATACAAATGCCACTCGTGGGCTTGCAGCACGTGTTGTGCCACCCACAAGAGCGGCCTCGTAAAAGAATGTCTACGGGTCGGTCATTGCGAGACCCACGTGCAGCCTAGTGCTGTCACGCGGGCTGCGCAAGTATACCTACTTGCCAGCCCCTCAAACCTTCCCTTGACTTCATGTTAGTCACCCCTGTGGTAGGCCCACGGGCAGGGTGCATTGTAAGTATAAGGTAGGACACGCCTGACCAAGTTGGCATGTCCTAATAGTGAATTACAGCCATCTTCGTTCTTCACTATTGCGAGGTAGCCTGCTCTCCATTAGTTAGAATGGGCCGCCGGGATTATTACTGCTATGATCCTAGCTGGCTCGGGGAGCATGGTGCAATGTCGAGTTTGGTATCCCTGAACTCGGGGTTTAATTACGCATCCGTTGGTGTGGATGGTTTTTGGACTCTGGGTTTGAAAATAGCACTTTTAGAAAGTGTCTATTTTCTTGTCTAACCATTTCTGGTTTCTGCTGGTCTTGCGTGTGTGTGACAGGAGCTGGGTGGCTCCAGAGGTCTGGATGAGTCAGTGTGGGATGAGTGGGACATTTGCGTTGAGAGTAGGGGGAGAGTAGTTGCTGATAGCCTGCCCTGCCTGATACAATGCCGGCTCCACCTCCTGCCAAGCGGCTGATGGCTCTGTGCCTGCCATGGACGATCCTAGCCCCACCTCCTGCCAGGAGGCCGATAGCTCTGCTCCTGCCAGTGACAATGCTGGCTCCACCTCCTGCGGGGCGTCTGAGGACCCAGCCCTGCGCAAGGAATAGGCCAGGCGCTTCTGCCTGGCTCCACCCACAACAGACCCAGGATGTTGGGAAATTCCCCTGCATGGACAAAGGGATCAAAGCCGGAAAGGGGTATAAGAGAAGGACCCCTGAACCAAGAAATCAGATCACTTCTGACAAGGAACCCTGTAACCAAGGACAAGAGGCCTGCTGATCTGAGGACTTGCCTACCCCTTCTGCCAGTGTGCTGTTTGCTGGGGGGAATCCTGCAGTGCTTCTTTATTTTTGCCAAGGAACCAGGAGAGAGGAACTGTGTGTGTACTCTCACGCTTGCTAAGAAAATCTCCAAGGACTGGAAGAGTGCCAGTCTCCTGCTGAAGTCACAGGGCTAAAGGACTTCATCTGCTTAAAGTGCTATTGCTGGAACCTGCGAGTCCAGCACCTCTGAAAGAGCCAGCAAGCTCGACGCCGACGGACGTCGCCGAATCCAGCTCGACACCGTGAGTGACGGCTCAAGTGTCCCGCCTCCTCGACGCCGGCCGCCGGGCCCGATCGACGCCAGCAGCAACGCCAGTGAGTAGTGAGTTCGGCTCCAGCTCCAAGGGACCTCGTGTCTGCACCGCTGCTGATTGCATCGCCCTCGTGCCCTCTCGACGCCGTGAGCGCTGCTCACTCTTTTCAACAGCATCATCGACGACGACGCCTGCTGAGGCCTGATCGACACCGAAGACGCGACGCCGGATTGCTCGACGCCGCTGATCATCGTGTGCCTCATTTTTCCAAGGTACTGTGTTGTTGGGGGTCCGTGGGACTCCGGGCTCGACGTAGCGCTCCTCGCGGTCGACGCCGAACCTTTGGATTAACTTTGCCTTGACGTCGTGTAGCTCCCGTGTGGGTTACCCTGTTGCTAAGAACTGTGTTTCCAAGAAGAAGATTTGCTTTGATACTAAAGACTTTGTGCTAAAGAAGAAACTACCTTTGAACTATTTTTCCCTTCCCAGAGTATTTATTAAGATTGTGTACATTTTTGTCGTTATTTGGTCTTGTGCTAAGCCTTATATAAAAATACTTATTTTTATAATACTACTGAGTCGTGTCCATTTGTAGTGTATTCACTTTATTACTGTATGTGGTCATAAATGCTTAACGCACAGCCTCCGAGATAAGCCTATCTGCTCTGCCAAGCTACCGAGGGGGTGAGCAGGGGTTATCAAAGGGTGTGATCCCCTTGCCCTGACTAGAAAATGTGTGTCCCTATTTGTCAGAAGTATATACCTCTGCCAACTAGAGACAGCCGGTTCTAACATTGGTGGGTCAGCGGTGGGATTTGAACGTTGCATTGATGACCCATGTGCAGTGATTAGTGTGCGCTACATAGCGAAAGCAGACCATAGCGCAGTCACAATCTACTTGGAAGGATTCCATTTTTGGTTCTCCGCTTTTCTGAAGCTTGATTTTTTGAACACTGCCAATTTTGACCATGAGTGACACCGGAGTCACTACCCCTGTTGTTGTCGTGGAGGAATTCGACAGAGCGAAGATAAACGACTACGGCTTGAAGGAGCTGAAGTCCTTTTGCAAGCAGTTGAAAGTGCCTACCAAAGGCATCTCGCGAAAAGAGGAATATCTCAAAGCTTTGGAGGCCTGGTTGGAGTCCAGAGATCCCTCTGATGCGGTGGTGGTACCGCCAGGGGAAGGGGATGAGGAGGCGCCAGTGAATGGGCCTCTCTCGGTAGCAGTGTTTCCTCCAAAGGTCTTTCCCCTGAAGAAAGAGAAGAAAGGGCGAAGGAGCGTGCATACAACATGGAAATGGCAAGGCTTAAGATAAATGGGCAGTTGGAGTTAGAAAATGCAAGAGGTAGGAGAGAAGCTGATTTGGAGACCAAAAGGTTGGATTTTGAAAGAGAGAAGTTAGCTTTGGAGCGTGATACCAAGTTGAGGGAGTTGGACATCCAAGCTAAGAAGTTAGAATTGAATCCCTCTGGTGGCAGCATCCCATCTGGGCCTGCAGAAAGTAGGTTTTCTTTTCCCAAAGATGTGATAAAAAATTATCATAGGAATGAAGATATTGGCCAGTGGTTTAAAGCATATGAGTTAGCATTGTTGGCCCACCGGGTCCCTGAGAAGGATTGGGGAGCGGGGTTGTGGGGTCGCTTTGTGAATGAGGGAAGAGATACCCTGTTAGACATGCCTGTTGAGGATAGGATGTCGTATGCTCATATGAAAGATGCTTTAATGTTGAGGTATGGCCTAACCCCAGAAAAGTACAGACAAGCTTTTAGAGAATGTAAGAAGTTGCCTGGTACGACGTGGGTTGAATATGTGTCTTTTTTTTTGCAGAGCCATGGATGGTTGGGTAAAGGGCAGCAAAGTGGAAAGTTATGAAGCTCTTTATGATTTATTTGCTTGGGAGCATTTGTCTAATAACTGTTTTCCAGAGCTGCGCCAGCACCTTATTGATAGCAAGATATCTAACCCTAGAAAACTTGCTGAGGAGGCGGACCGCTGGGTCAGTACCAGGGTCCACAAGGGTCCAGTGGGAGACTCAGCCAAAGGTGGGCAGGGTCCCCAGCAGAAGAGTGGGGGGGACAAGGGTAAACAGAAGGAGCCCCAGAAAGGGCCCCAAAGTCATCCCCAAGGGAACCAAGGGAAAGGTTCCCAGCCTCCCCCTGAGAAGAAGCCAGGGGCCCCGACGGGTAAACCTGTTCATAGGGGCCCCCTAACCTGCTACGTTTGTGGGCAGGTGGGACACCGGTATTATGACCCCCAGTGTCCCATGAAGAATTCGAATGCACCGCCGCGTGTACCCCCCCATCAGTTGGCGAGTGTAGCCCTGGGAGGGGAGGAGATGGTTGTCCCTGGTGGGAGGGGTCCCGCAGAAATGTCCCTGGTCTCGCTAGGAGACATGGAAATGGTCCCTCCACCCCCTCTGCCTAGTAACATTAATAAATATAGGCAGTGGGTGACCATTAATGGCCATAGAGTGGAAGCTCTCAGAGACACCGGAGCGAGTGTGACAGCTGTCAAGTGTCACTTGGTGTCCAGAGAGCAGGTGGTTCCCCACGCATTCTACCCCGTGATAGCTGCTGACAACTCCCAGAAAGAGTGTGAGGTAGCTCAAGTTTCCTTTGAATGGGGGGGAGTTTCAGGTACTCTTCAAGTTGCTGTGAGGCCTCCATGCCTGTTGATTGTCTCCTGGGCAATGATTTGGAAGACTCCCCTTGGGCTAAGGTGGAGAGGGAGACACATTTGAAAATGTTGGGTGTGCCAGAGTGGGTGTGTGCAACCACTCGTTCCATGACAGCAAGTAAGGGTGTTGATGGGGTCCCGGAGCCTGAAAGTACAGCCCAGGACCCAGCTGTGAAGAGAAGAGGCAGGAGGCGCGGGAAACCGTCCCCCGTAGTTCCCGTGGTTCAGGAGGAGGTAGACCCTGGGGGGGATGCCCTGGAGCCCACAGGGGAACAAGTTGCTGAACTGGGAGACCTGCCCGAGCTGACCCATTGGCAGCAGGATGGTGGTCCCTCCAGGGAAGAATTTTGTGCAGAACAAAAAGTGTGCCCTTCTCTTGTGGGTATGAGGCAGCAGGCCTCCGCCCAAACCTCAGGTGATCAGTCAGGGTCACATTTATTTTGTGTACTGGGAGAACGACCTCCTGTATAGCGAGCCTAAGGCTGCTGAGCCTGGGTCAGCCCGTGTGCTGGTGGTACCCCAGCGCTTCAGAGCCTTCCTACTGGGTTTGGCTCATGACGTTCCTTTAGCTGGACATCTGGGGCAGGACAAGACCTATGACAGGCTTGTCACCCATTTTTATTGGCCCCAGATGCGAAGGGATGTAGACATCCACTGTAAGACTTGTCACACTTGCCAGGCAAGTGGGAAAAGCGGACGGAAGCAGAAGGCTCCCCTCCAACCTTTTCCTGTGGTCAGTACCCCCTTTGACAGGGTGGGCATTGACATTGTTGGGCCCCTGGACCCCAAGACAGCCCTGGGCAACAGGTTTATCCTGGTCTTGGTGGACCATGCCACACGGTACCCGGAAGCCATCCCTCTCCGAACAGTGACGGCCCCCGTGGTGGGACGGGCACTGATGGGTGTTTTCTCCCGCATGGGGTTCCCCAGAGAGGTGGTGTCAGACCGGGGCACCAACTTAATTTCCAATTATATGAAGTCTCTGTGGAAGGAGTGTGGGGTAACCTACAAGTTCACCACTCCTTACCACCCTCAAGGTAATGGGCTGGTTGAGAGATTCAACCGGACCCTTAAAGGCATGATCATGGGTCTTGAAGAACCAATGAGGCGGAAATGGGACGTCCTCTTGCCATGCCTGTTGTTTGCTTACCGTGAGGTGCCACAGAAGTCTCTAGGGTTCAGCCCCTTTGAGCTTTTGTATGGTCACCCGGTAAGAGGGCCTTTGAGTCTGGTCAAAGAAGGCTGGGAGCAATCTCCCAGGAAACCTCCCCAGGATGTATACAGTTACATGCTGGCCTTCAGGAACCAGACTAGGCACTTCAGAGATCTTGCTCAGGCAAATCTGGAGGCCAGCCAGGAGGAGATGAAGCGTTGGTATGACCGGAATGCCACTCTGGTAGAGCTTCAGCCTGGTCAGGAAGTGTGGGTCATGTCCCCTGTGGAACCTTGTGCGCTCAAGGACAGGTGGACTGGACCGTTTAAGGTTGTGGAGAAGAAGAGCGATGTCACCTACTTGGTGGACTTGAAATCTCCCAGGAACCCCTTGAGGGTCCTGCATGTCAACCGTTTGAAGCCCCACTTAGAAAGGTCCGAAGTGGGCATGCTCCTAGCTACAGATGCTGGAATGGAGGAGGAGAGTGAGCCTCTTCCTGACCTCCTGTGTGCTAAAGAGCAAGATGGGTCAGTGGATGGTGTGGTCCTCTCTGACACACTGACCCTTGAGCAGAAGCAGAATTGTCGCCAACTGTTGGGACAATTCCCTGATCTGTTTTCCTTGGTTCCGGGTGTCACTCATTGGTGTGTCCATGATGTTGACACCGGAGACAGCCCTCCTGTGAAGCACAAGGCTTACAGGGTGACTGACAAGGTCAGAGCATACATTAGGGAGGAGGTCTCCAAAATGTTTGCGTTAGGGGTGGTTGAGTCCTCTAGCAGTCCTTGGGCCAGCCCAGTGGTCTTGGTCCCGAAGGCTGCAGCGCCTGGTGCTTCACCGGAACTCCGGTTCTGTGTGGATTACCGAGGACTCAATTCGGTCACGAAGACTGACGCGCACCCCATCCCCAGAGCTGATGAGCTCATAGATCGGTTGGGGGCTGCCCGGTTCCTTAGTACGTTTGATCTAACGTCTGGGTACTGGCAGATCGCCTTGACTGATGGGGCAAAGGAGAGGTCCGCATTCTCCACACCAGATGGGCTATACCAGTTTTGGGTGATGCCCTTTGGGATGAAGAATGCCCCTGCCACCTTCCAGAGGTTGGTCAACCAGGTCTTGGCTGGACTGGAGGATTTCAGTGCCGCCTACCTGGACGACATCGCAGTGTTCAGCGCCAGCTGGGAGGAACACTTGCGCCACCTCCAGGAAGTGTTGTTGGCCCTGCGCAGAGCAGGCCTCACAATCAAAGCCAGTAAGTGCCAGATTGGGCAGGGTTCAGTGGTGTACTTGGGGCACCAAGTAGGGAGCGGCAAGGTTGCCCCCCTGCAACCCAAGATTGATACCATCCTGGCTTGGGCGCCGCCCAAAACCCAAACTCAGGTGAGAGCCTTCTTAGGACTCACGGGTTATTACAGGAGGTTTGTCAAGGATTACGGTAACATTGTGCACCCCTTGACTTCGCTGACTTCCAGTAAGCAGCCACGAAACGTGATCTGGACTGATGCCTGTCAAACGGCCTTTGACACCCTGAAAACTGCAATGTGCACAGCACCTATACTCCAGGCACCCGACTTCTCGAAAGAATTTATTGTCCAGACGGACGCTTCAGAGCATGGCGTGGGGGCTGTCCTAGCTCAGGTAAATGAAGAGGGCCGAGACTTGCCTGTAGCCTTCATCAGTAGAAGTTACTTCCCAGGGAAACAAGGTGGAGTGCGATAGAGAGAGAAGCATTTGCTGTCGTCTGGGCGCTGAAGAAGCTAAGACCCTACCTGTTTGGGACTCACTTCCGGGTTCAGACAGACCACAGGCCCCTCAGATGGTTGATGCAGATGAGGGGTGACAATCCGAAACTGTTGAGGTGGTCCATTTCCCTACAGGGGATGGACTTTACGGTGGAACACCGCCCTGGTACAGATCACGCCAATGCTGATGGTCTGTCCAGATTTTTCCGCCTTAGTGATGAGGACTCCCTAGGTCAAGGGTAGTTCTCCCCACATTTCAGCTGGAGGGGACACGTGTTAGACCTGACATCATTGGCTTTAGTCTCTCCTCCATTTTTTCTGTTTGCCTCCACTGTTTTACGATGTTTTGCTGGTATATGCTTTGGGCGCTGTGCCACTGCTGATCAGTGCCACAGCGCAAGTGCTCCCTATGTTAAATTGATGTATCGATTGTATCCATGTTTGGCTTATTTGGTTTACTATCAGTCCCTAGTCTAGTGCACCAGGAGTGCCGGAACTTGTAAATACAAATGCCGCTCGTGGGCTTGCAGCACGTGTTGTGCCACCCACAAGAGCGGCCTCGTAAAAGAATGTCTACGAGTCGGTCATTGCGAGACCCACGTGCAGCCTAGTGCTGTCACGCGGGCTGCGCAGGTATACCTACTTGCCAGCCCCTCAAACCTTCCCTTGACTTCATGTTAGTCACCCCTATGGTAGGCCCACGGGCAGGGTGCATTGTAAGTATAAGGTAGGACACGCCTGACCAAGTTGGCATGTCCTAATAGTGAATTACAGCCATCTTCGTTCTTCACTATTGCGAGGTAGCCTGCTCTCCATTAGTTAGAATGGGCCGCCGGGATTATTACTGCTATGATCCTAGCTGGCTCGGGGAGCATGGTGCAATGTCGAGTTTGGTATCCCTGAACTCTGGGTTTAATTACGCATCCGTTGGTGTGGATGGTTTTTGGACTCTGGGTTTGAAAATAGCACTTTTAGAAAGTGTCTATTTTCTTGTCTAACCATTTCTGGTTTCTGCTGGTCTTGCGTGTGTGTGACAGGAGCTGGGTGGCTCCAGAGGTCTGGATGAGTCAGTGTGGGATGAGTGGGACATTTGCGTTGAGAGTAGGGGGAGAGTAGTTGCTGATAGCCTGCCCTGCCTGATACAATGCCGGCTCCACCTCCTGCCAAGCGGCTGATGGCTCTGTGCCTGCCATGGACGATCCTAGCCCCACCTCCTGCCAGGAGGCCGATAGCTCTGCTCCTGCCAGTGACAATGCTGGCTCCACCTCCTGCGGGGCGTCTGAGGACCCTGCCCTGCGCAAGGAATAGGCCAGGTACTTCTGCCTGGCTCCACCCACAACAGACCCAGGATGTTGGGAAATTCCCCTGCATGGACAAAGGGATCAAAGCCGGAAAGGGGTATAAGAGAAGGACCCCTGAACCAAGAAATAATAATAATAATAATAATGGGGAAGCTTATAAAGCGCCTGGTTACGCGCATCGGCGTGTCCCCGCGCTATGGTGTGATGGCTACAGCAGGATCCAGAGAGGGGTGACGCACCAACTACTGAACATATGAGTAGGTTTTGAGTTTAGACCGGAACCTGGTCTCAGAGGGCTCAAGACGCAGTTCAAGCGGTAATTTATTCCAGTTAAGCGCTGACAGATACCTAAACGATCTTCCCCCCATGAGCGCTTTTGCTACCTTGGGAATTTTCACCAATCCCGAGCCCGCAGATCTTAAGGCACGGGACGGTACATAGCGCGCTATCAGGCTCTGCAGCGGTTGTGGCGCCTTGCCATTCAAAATGCGGTGGCAGGTACAGAGTGCCTTGTACTCCACTCTGCTCCTCACCGGGAGCCAGTGAAGAGTCTGAAGTGCCATTTTTGAAGGTGCTCTCTTGGGTAGCCTCAGGATCAGGCGTGCGCGGCATTCTGCAATACCTGGAGGCGACCGATGCTCTTCCCTGGTGCCCCCAGATACAGCAGATTCCCATAGTCCAATCTCGCGGTCACCAATGCATGCACCAGTGTCTTGCGCGCTTCAGTTGGTAAAAGCTCCAGAACTCTTTCCTCAGATTTTTCAAGACACCGAAGCAAACACCGACCACACGATTGATTTGGGGTCCAAAGGTGAGACCTGCATCGTACCATACTCCCAGGTTCCTGGCTTCTTGGCAGGGCGTCAGTGCCGGCCCTAGGCAGGGTGGCCACCACGCCGACGACCACGCCGACTGTCCTCCCCCCACTATGAGCACCTCCGTCTTGCGGCCGTTAAGTTTCAGACAATTAGTGGACATCCAGACAGCAAGATCTTGCATGCATGTTCTGAAATTGTCCGCGTCAAGACAGGGAGCGCACGATAGGGAGATGACCAGCTGCGTGTCGTCGGCGTAGGACACTATTCGTAAGCCGTGGCTCTCAACAATAGTTCCAACAGGGGCAACATATAGGTTGAATAAAGTTGGGCTCAGGGACGAGCACTGGGGCATGCCCTGGCCCAGAGTGACCACTCTGGAATAACAGTCCCCTTGCCTGACTTATATAGGGCAACAGAGATATTGGACGAAGATTTTCTAGTGTCTCAAAACTGATGTTTGTTTTTTTTCGGAGGGGGAGCACGACTGCTTGTTTCCAGCCACTAGGCAGCATACTGGTCCTAAAGGAGACATTAAAAATATGCCTTATATAGGGTTCCAGAGCCCCTAGACTATCCCCAAGCCGCCTCGGTGACACAGGGTCATGAGGAGCACCCGACTTCACCGATCTACATATCCCGATTAGCTCTTCAGGAGAGGGGGTGAGGAAGCGGGTTAAGGCGCACTGGTCCTCTGCTCCCCCCGGTGCTTCAGCGGTCTCTGTCCCCGTGGCGGGTTGACCCGGGAAAGATGAGTAAATCTTTGCAACCTTATCCGAGAAATAATCTGCTATACGGTTGCATGTTTCTACTGAGCAAACCTCCGGTCCTACCAATGATTTTATGGTCGCGAGGGACTTATAGATGCAGAAAAGCTCTTTACACGAAGTTCTCTGCCTCATAATCCTCTCTGAGCAGAAGGCCGTTTTCGCCTTCTTAATCATCCTATGGTATATTCGCCTTTTTGCCAGATAAGTCTCCCTAACCTGACTGTCGAAGGATGCCCTCCACTGCCTTTCCGCCCGTTTGCATTCTGCTTTTGTCAGCCGCTATTCTTCATCGAACCACGGCGCCGTTCTCTTAGTGCGGCTACCAGCCGTGATCTGACAGAGCGCAGCAGTGCGGTCTAACGCCTCACTTCTGACAAGGAACCCTGTAACCAAGGACAAGAGGCCTGCTGATCTGAGGACTTGCCTACCCCTTCTGCCAGTGTGCTGTTTGCTGGGGGGAATCCTGCAGTGCTTCTTTATTTTTGCCAAGGAACCAGGAGAGAGGAACTGTGTGTGTACTCTCACGCTTGCTAAGAAAATCTCCAAGGACTGGAAGAGTGCCAGTCTCCTGCTGAAGTCACAGGGCTAAAGGACTTCATCTGCTTAAAGTGCTATTGCTGGAACCTGCAAGTCCAGCACCTCTGAAAGAGCCAGCAAGCTCGACGCCGCCGGACGTCGCCGAATCCAGCTCGACACCGCGAGTGACGGCTCAAGTGTCCCGCCTCCTCGACGCCGGCCGCCGGGCCCGATCGACGCCAGCAGCAACGCCAGTGAGTAGTGAGTTCGGCTCCAGCTCCAAGGGACCTCGTGTCTGCACCGCTGCTGATTGCATCGCCCTCGTGCCCTCTCGACGCCGTGAGCGCTGCTCACTCTTTTCAACAGCATCATCGACGACGACGCCTGCTGAGGCCTGATCGACACCGAAGACGCGACGCCGGATTGCTCGACGCCGCTGATCATCGTGTGCCTCATTTTTCCAAGGTACTGTGTTGTTGGGGGTCCGTGGGACTCCGGGCTCGACGTAGCGCTCCTCGCGGTCGACGCCGAACCTTTGGATTAACTTTGCCTCGACGTCGTGTAGCTCCCGTGTGGGTTACCCTGTTGCTAAGAACTGTGTTTCCAAGAAGAAGATTTGCTTTGATACTAAAGACTTTGTGCTAAAGAAGAAACTACCTTTGAACTATTTTTCCCTTCCCAGAGTATTTATTAAGATTGTGTACATTTTTGTCGTTATTTGGTCTTGTGCTAAGCCTTATATAAAAATACTTATTTTTATAATACTACTGAGTCGTGTCCATTTGTAGTGTATTCACTTTATTACTGTATGTGGTCATAAATGCTTAACGCACAGCCTCCGAGATAAGCCTATCTGCTCTGCCAAGCTACCGAGGGGGTGAGCAGGGGTTATCAAAGGGTGTGATCCCCTTGCCCTGACTAGAAAAGGTGTGTCCCTATTTGTCAGAAGTATATACCTCTGCCAACTAGAGACAGCTGGTTCTAACACGTATAGTTTTGGAGTTTTTGCCTCTCTTCCCCTATTCTAAATCCCCCTATGCTTCCTTTTGGATGCGACCCCCTGAGCTTGCGGGATAGATTGGAGACTATCCTTAGTTAGTAATTTTAGTGAGGGGCAAAAATCACTCTCTTCTGATATGATTTCCAACGTTGGCTCCACATATAAATCCTCTCTGGTAGAATCCCTGTGTGAGGCTCTAGTGGCATCTAGAAGAGAAATAGGAGGCGAAGTACTGCCTGTATTAGTTTGGTTCTTATCATTACCAGGTATTATCTGTAATTTTGGTGGGGTAATAGCTAGGTGGAGTGGCCCCAGGGAAGACCGCTTGTTACATAGAGGTTCTAAGGATAGGCGTCGCTCCGTTATTGCGATCTCTTTTTCTAAAACTGAGGCTGTCCTGGTGATGAAATCATCTAAAGTCCCTGTAATGGAGCCTCCCACCAAGGACTTCCTATGCTTCCCCAATTTTGAGGCCATATCAACTATTTTCAAGTACAATAAAGATATTTAGATATGGTAAACGATCACATATATCAATTAAAAATTAAACAAACTGATTTGCATAGCCTGTGGCCACTATACATTTACTAATAAAGTCTTACTTCCACAAAACTCAGGATAGAAATAAGGGGGATTGCCATGCCCTGCCTCTCCCGGCCCCGGACGGCCACAGACGGTCCCGCCCTTGTCCCGGACTTCTCCCGGGACGGTCCCGCGCAGCAGGGGATTTGCTGATTATATAGTAGCAAAGTCAGTAGGCGGGGCTCGCAAGCAGGTCCAGGTGAGGGCAGCAGTTGGTTCCTGGGATATGCAGTCCCTGTATGCTGGAAAATCGGGCGTTCGTTTATGCGCCACTAGTCCCCTTCTACGTGATGAGGAGAAGTCTTTTAGCCCCCAAAGTGCTCCGGTTGAGACAAACACACACCACCAAAGTGTGCTGTGGACCTCATACATAATAGTGACATTATTGCTTGGTAAGGTCTCATCTCACAGGAACATTGCATGTAGATGTGCCCATTACCTGCTCCTACCAAAATGTCTTTGCTGTAGCAATTGTCCAGATAAAAAAAGCCTCCTGGTTGTTATCAGTGATGTATTTATTTAAAGCATAAAGAGAAGAGAAGAATTGAGGTATCCAAATATGTTTAAATATTGTAGAGTTTCATATTCACATAGGCATTTTAAAGTATGTAAAGTAATGTAGTAGTAAAGTACTACTTCTGTCATACTATTTGATGTACTCAAACAAATTTTGATGAAGTGCCCCAAATAAATTCAAAATGGGAGTAAAATTGATATATTTAAGGAATAATCATATACAAATAGCACAAATGACAAGAAGTTTAATTTGCACTACCATTAAGAGAGAGCTGGATGTTTCAAGGACAATTCACAAAGACATAAGACTATGTGAAAGACTACTCCTTTGGTATTACTTTCCATACTCATAAATACTTTTGTGAATTATACCATTTTCCACAGATGTCCTCTATTAGATTGTTTTGCTAGCAAATGCTTATAGATTGGAAACTTTATATGTTTTAGCTATCATTTCTGTAAAGATTGTTCTTATGGCTTCAGGTATTGATGGAAATTGGAGCTATAGGAAACATTTGACAGCCCAAAATCTGTTTGTTAGTGAAGAGGGAAAACTAAGTAACATTTCATTTATCTTAAACTTTAATGATTGCATGGTAGCAAAGGATTTGGAACAACTGTGATCCGTTGCCAGGCTCTCACCCAATGTCTTTACTGAGGTAGTATAGTTAATGACCTCCAAGAAGCTCCTCCCTGAACCTGGAAGTGTATGACATGATAATCTCTAAGATCCTGTTTTCTATATACACACTAATCTTGACCTCTTCTAAACTCGAATAAGGACTTGAAGCATGTCTGTCTGAGTATGAGCCTTTCATTAATAAGGTATTTTCCACTAACTCTGAAACTCCGTCATGAAAGGTCAAGGATCCAGTCCTTTTATTATTGCTGATGTTTAGGGCCCGATTCTGATGCGCGTTGGAAAGCCTCCCGACCTAATCGGTTTGGAAATGGTGTCGGGATAGTCTGACCGACCAAGTACGATGCATCCGGATGCTTCCAGATATGATTTGGTTGGACTCCCATTGACTGGAAGGAGCAAATGCCATTAGGAGGCCTTCCTAACCGCATCGGAATCAGGCCCTCGGTGGGAATGCTTTCCTAACCGCATCAGAATTAGGCCCTCTGTGTGTAATAATAAACCATTTGCGGTATAGAAGATATTTTGAACACAAACAAATCACAGAACTTTGGGCCCGATTCACAAAGGTAAACTTAGATGTTTGGTCTTAACTTAGACCAATCCTCTAAGTTTACAACTTTGGGAATTCACAAAGGGCATTTACCAGTATTAGCTTTATGTCCACACTCTGGCCGGATCTCCACCCAGGTGCTGACATAAAGATTCTACTCATAAATACCTTTTGTGAGTTCCCAAAGTTGTAAACATAGGTGTTTGGTCCAAGTTTAGACCAAAAGTCTAAATTTACCTTTGTGAATCGGGCCCTTTGTGTTTATAGAAATATTTTTTCAGAATAATGAGCAATTATTGGGAGCCGCTCATAGACCCTAGAAAAGGAATGTTGAGTGTTTGTCAAATGCACCTGCAAGCGACAATAGTCCAAGGATTCTCAATCCTTGCAAAATAACAGTTGAGGAGCAAATTCCACACAGACCTGAGGATGTTTTAGACTTCTTGTTAGCGGACTCAGGTCTTTGAGGATCTTGATCATGTAGATACGGCGTCTAAGGAAATGATTTCAGGCTACTGCATTTGACGCACACTTTCTCAGAGATGGTCTGTTAATCCAAAGGAAAAATGATGTGAGACACTGCTCAATTTTAACTAGCTTTTAGTGCTTTTAACAGACAGCCTAGAACCAGAACCACAACGGAAAGGTGAATAGGTTAATATATCTGAGTCAATCAGTCCCAGAGGAAAGGAGGAGTTGTCAAATGTAAGTTGATTTGTATTAACACGAGAAATAGTAAGTTAAAATGTTAATTTTAAAATGTCTTCCAGTTTATGGATTGCATAACGCTTCATATTTTCTGACAGGAATATTTGTTGATAAGAAAATAACTTAAAAGTAAAGTTTTTCTGGTTCTCCTTATGCTACTCAGAGATAATGTAGGAACTGTCAGATATTTGTAATTATAATGGCAGCCCATTCATGTTGTGAACTGGGCACAAAGAGGAGGTGATGGTTGAGTATTGTTAGGATTCACAAAACTGATACACTTGGGCACATTAGTCAAGGTGTTCCACTCCCATCTGCTGGTGCATACTATTGTCCATCCCTTGTTGCAATATACAGGACATATTCATGCTATACCAGAATTTAAAAAAAACGGTTCTGTTTTTAATTGTAATTAGGTTATTAAACCAAATAGGGGTAAAAAAGAAAATACCTTACTCAGAACACCCTATCAGTACATCATTCTTGAGTAAGGCATAAGATATCTTTATAATAGGAAGCATTTTGAATTGGGACAAACACAAGATATATAGACTTCTTGAAAGGTAAATTGAGAAGATTTTTTTGAAAATTAACCCTTACAGTTATAAACTTAAAGTCACACAAGTATAACTAATAATGAAATTGTCTCAGGGTAAAAGCAGTATTTTCAAGGTACAGTCTGTAAAATAAAAATAAACGCCCCCTTGTTTTTTGTTGTCTTAGGTTTGGATAAAATCATCTCAGTCCTATTTTCATTTCACAAAATTGTAGGTAAAATGGAATCAGTAGGTTTAAAGAAATAATTGAGTGGATGGAATTGAAACATTGATTAAAACAATATAATAATAAGAACTTGCATCATTTTAATACATTCCAATCATCCATGTGTTAAAATTAAAGAGAAAAACCTTTTGAAAATATGGCAGAATAATTACCACATTTATCAAACTGGACTTGTAATAGGATTTTGCTGAGGACAATCTGTCCTGTAAATTGCACAATGCAAGTTAGTTTTTATTAATCTAGAAAATATGCGGCTGTTGCAAAAATTGTAACAAGATTATCAAGTTGTCAAATGCTTCTAATTGAGGATGTGTCTTTACAATATCTATGGAAATTAGTTTGGCTAAAGCACACCACTGCTGGATCTTGATTGCTGTTTTGCCTTGTGTTGAGGTGGTCTCAGTAGTTGTTCCTGTCGGGCCCGATTCACAGAATGAACTTAAGACTAAATCCTAAACTTACTACTATTTGGTATTCACAGAATGCACTTACTACTTTCGGGATTCACAAAGTGAACTTACTACTTTCGGGATTCACAGAGTGAACTTACTACTTACGGTATTCACAGAATAGATTTAAGACTACTAACTTTACGTCCGCACTCGGGCCGTAAATTCCGGCCCGGAGGCGGAGTTTCCGGCTTGGGGGCGGAGCTTACGGCCCGGAGGCGGAGCTTGCGGCTTGGAGGCGGAGCTTCCGGCTCAGAGGTGGGTATTTGGCCATGGCTGGAATCTTCATCTCTGGACCGGAAGCTCCGCCTCCAAGCCGCAAGCTCCGCCTCCGGGCCGTAAGCTCCGCCCCCAAGCCGGAAAGTCCGCCTCCGGGCCGGAATTTACGGCCCGAGTGCGGACGTAAAGTTAGTAGTCTTAAATCTATTCTGTGAATACCGAAAGTAGTAAGTTCATTCTGTGAATCCCGAAAGTAGTAAATTTAATCTGGGAATCCCGAAAGTAGTAAGTGCATTCTGTGAATACCAAATAGTAGTAAGTTTAGGATTTAGTCTTAAGTTCATTCTGTGAATCGGGCCCGTCATGTCTAAATCATTTTCAGTTGTGGTATCAGACTCATTGAGTCAGAGCCAGCCTCATAGTGACACTATAGACTATTTACCTTCAGGGAAATGAGGGGTACTCATTGTGTGTAGTGTTATTGTGTGTTTATACTTTATTTTGAACCAATGCCCACCATTCACTTACTGCCTAAATCTTCTGACTGTCCATTGCTGATGCTGATTACTTCTTTAGCTTTCCACTAATTACTGTATAACAAAGTATTGCTTGCAATGTATAATGACGGCGGTATGCTTTTTTTTTTATAAATCAATATATGGTATAGTGTCAAGCCTAGTGTTTTCTTATACATTTATTCATGTATATGATTGTTAGACTTTACTAATTTCCATTAGATTCTTCGTACTCTGGGGCCCATTAGGATGGCGGGCGGGCTTTGTCTGCCCGCCATCCACACGTAAAATGGGACCGCCCGCCATAAGGGCGGCGGTCCCGTGGGGGCCATTAGGATGCGCCCCGCCTTCACCCTAATATGGATGGCGGTGTCTAACAGACACTGCCACCATATGAAATCCTTTTCCGCCCGGTCAACTCCTTGGCCGGGAGGAAAATCGGCGGATGGTCTTTCTGTCCACCGCGGTCCCCCCGCCATAGTAATATGGCGGGGGAAATGGGTGGCGGGCGGGGAAGGATGTCAGGTGGATCGCCAACACCCGCATGGCGGTGACGATCCGCCCAACATCCTAATGGGGCCCACTATGTCAGAAATCACACCTTCTCTTGTCCCATTGCAAAATAGTATACATTTGACAACTTGAGCACTTATAAACAGAAATGTGCACATGGTTCCTTCTAGGCGGGAGTTTATTTTTTGTCCAGGAACACTGGCCAATGACGCAGCTGGGCTCTCACAGCAAGGTTTGGCATTGTGAGATGTGGGTAGCCCGCACCTAGCAAATAGATAGCAAACAGGTATGATATGGCTACACCTCCTTCTCATAATAGCAGACTTTTTAGATAACTGATTACAACCAAGGAGGACAGAGAGGGAATTTACTTCTGAGAAGTTAAGTTCTGTCTTCCCTATAGTATACAAGTTCAACAAAATGTTTTGTAACTCCAGCATTGTTATTATTGTCCGTCGAAAGGTGGAACCTGAATATAGGGTGATTAACCTCATCATATATACAGTAAGTTAAAAAGGCATGCTCCATCATTAGGCTGCTTCTTTTTAGCCACTGCCCATTTCTGGCTCTTTGTTGTGTCATTTCAACCTAATTGTGATAGTGGTGGAATCCTACTTTGTCAAAGGTCTATGTATTAAAATTGTGTTGTGTGGGGGTACCATGTTTTTATTGCCAGATCCTGCATTCTAAGATTAAAACTAGTTTAATACCTGAGAATATGCCTGTGGTCCTATATTGTATCATTGTTTGTCTACATAGTCCTTTTTAATATAAGGCTCAACAGTGTCATGGACATTTGTCAGAACTATATTCCTTTCCTATTTTTCCTTCCAAACTATTAACAGTTGATACTGAAAACTGTAAAAAACACAGTAGCACCTGTCATTCCGGGTGCTGATGATAGGCATTGGAACAGATAAAAAATAAAAACCTGTGAAGTTATTTCACAAATTTCACAGTTGTGTTTAATGTAAAACAATTAATAATCTGATAGACATACATAATAATCTTACCATTCATCAGAATGTTTGTTGCTGATACAATAAATAGATTATACGCCGCACTTCTGGAACACATCACCATCACACCACTAAATTAAAGGAGTATATCATGCATGAATTTAAGATATAGCATATCTTATTTTATTATTTTTATAGGGTCATTCACATTTTACCTCTATTGTAGTGCAACAAGGAGAGTGGGAATATGAAGAATCCTTTACTGTTGTTGCATGGATAGAAATCCTGTGTTAATAAATTATACCTTGTAATGTGTCTTCTAATGCCTCAGTTATATTGGCAATTGACCTAGAGTTTCATATGTTATTAGACCTCTCTTCCAATGCTCCCTGGCTGTTTTACCTAATCCTTTTCCTTTATACCAGTCTATTTGTGAGCTCAGTTTCCTAGCTATATAAATGCAAGGTACCACATGGAAGGTCAAACGCTCACATCATGCAGTCTATACCTTTAAGTGCATACAGCATTATATGTCTGGTCTCACAGCAATGGATGCCTTATTGACAGGTCCTGCTTTTGAAGGAATACAGCCCAATGTATGAACCATAGTAGGATGTCCTCCAAAAATCATTAATTTTGTCTTTATAATATTAATTTCAAACTCCATTCTTTCAAGATAATCAAAGACCTGTGTAATGGTTTGAGGAGTGCACTCTCTTTGCTCTGGCCAACTACACAACATCATCAGAAGATAGCAACAGAGAGATGCTCCTTAACTACCACTGTAACAGCAAGGACACAACACATCTTTAATCAATGGCTCAGTAGTTACATTTTCAATGACTTAGTAGCTCCACTCTTGGACCGTATGATACACTATCGTCAGGTTCGGGTTTCTATAGAAGCCATATCAAGTCCTTCTGGTTTGAGAGTTTCCCAGAGATTTTAGTTTACTTCTAGCCCCTAAATTAAATGTGTGCCACAGTTTGACAATCACTGCATCCAATCAATCAATCAGGAGTTTGTTAAAGCGCGACTACTCACCCGTAAGGGTCTCAAGGCGCTAGGGGTGGGGGGGGAGCTGCATCAATCAGTAATCACTTCTAATGAGTATATGTTGTAACTAGAGAATGTAGGGCCTCTGGCTTTTAGACAGTACCTCCTACCTCACTTGTAAAGCAAAATATCCAAAATTGAGCTCTCTTGTACAGCAATTACTCTCTTTGTTTTTTACAATTCACCACCAACATTTACTGTGAAGGTTCAATAACAAAATATATGGAAAGTTTGTAATCCTCCTTCCCACATTTCCTATGAATCTGCTCTATTTAAGTCATCTAACAAGTTAATTAACAGCTCCTCCCATTCTTTGTTTGATAAAGCCTGGGAGGCAGATTCTTAATATATTACTGCCACCATTTTTAAAAAGGAAATTGAGCCCCAGGTCTGAGATGCCTCAATGAGATGAGGCATGACTTTTTTCCATTTATAGCAGCTATTTATAGACCTACTTTGACCTCATTAAAGCTGTTTTGAGATTTAAGGGATCTGTTTTATGAGAGAACACTAATATATTTAGTGTTTGCCTATCCAGCACGCACTATCAAATGAGGAATGTGGAGGGTACAATTTTGCCTCTAATTTCATTTTACTTAAACTGCAAAAATGTTGCTCATTATACTTCTATTAAAAACATACTTTATTGGGGGAGCCAATAGACTGATTATTCATGTGATATGATCCACAGTCTAGTACACAGTTATTGGTAATATAAAACCAAATCTTACAAAAACACAGTTAAAGAGTCCGTCCCGTTTATCATGATCATGTTATCCTCAAGTATGGATCAACATGTCTCCTGGACTCCACATCAAGCATACAACTGTCAGTCATGCTATATTGTGTACTCCATCTTAAAGTTTATCCAACAGATGTATCCCAACCTTGTCTGGCCCAAGCACTGAGCACCGAGCTATCACTAGACCTACTATTGTGTTTACCAATGACCTGGTTCTCCTCACTGGCATTACGCATTACCATAAAGGCAACACCCTAAAAGTCATTCATCAGTTGTCTGCTGGAGCGAGGTGGCTCAGATGAATATTCAAATCCTCAACCAAGATTCTGCTGTTCAGGGTCTGAAAGGCCCTAGTGGTGGACCTCCCAAACAGGACAAGGATCCTTTGGCTAATTTCCTTGTTAAATACGGAAAACAAGCTCCTGACAAGAAGCTGATCCATCATGATCAAAACAGATTTATCCCTCAACGCTGTCCTTGGTGATGAAGGGGGACCCCCGCTTTAACAACATGCAGTTGGGGCCTCTGTTGAGATTGATAAGCCTTTAAATAGGCTAATCTGCCCAAATCTGTATGAAGTTTGTTTTAGGAGGGGTCTAAGACCAGTGCTTAGAAACTGTATTACATTACTATATGCCCAGCTGCTAACAAGGGTACAGACAGGGAGGATCATCTCAATACAATGGAATATAGGTAGAGGGACGAGGCTGGTCAGTCCACTTCCCCATTTCTATTCACAATAGAGATGGAGCTCTTATCATGTGTCCTGTGGTCGAGTGGTAGAAACTGGCATATACCGTTGCTGGACAGGCTTCATTCTGTATCCATGGATATCGATTCATTAAAATGTCAGGGGTAGTGAAAGTGACATCACTCACTTTGACACGGCCATGTAAATGTAAATGTAAATGTGTAGGCATTTATATAGCGCACTGCTACCCGTAGGCGTCCTGGCGCTTCGACCGCCGCGAAACCCTTCCTGGCTTCCCTGAGAGATGGTCCCTTAATGGGTATCTCCAGGGTGAGACCAGGCATCCCCGGCGGTCTGGGGGGCCGTTAGTGAAGATGAGGCAAGCTAATGCCCAGAGTTGCCGAGTGTGATCGCTGATCAGAGTGGGCACCGAGGCGAGAGAATTATCGAGTCCGCTGACCCTGGTCCAGAAACCTGCCGCGCCGGGAATCGAACCCTGGTCCCGGGCCGTCCTCTGCTCTCGGGTCTGCCGCCTCTAACCAGTGAGCCACACTACTTCACTGATTATGATATCACAGGAAGTGATCTCATGACACTCAACATTGGTTGTCTTTCTAGGAAGTTATAATATTGTACTTGAAAGACCTATAATAAAAGCAAGTTATCATTCTTAAAAAAAAAGTAGATAACACTATTTACGTTTTCACCCATACATAAAGGATGGTGCATTGTATGCCGGAAGTTCAACAGTGAGCAGAAAAGGGGCATGCCATCATAGGCACAGCCATCTAATGCTCAAATACAATCATTATATTTCCAGACTAAGGCCTGATTTAGATCTCAGCGGATGGGTTACTCCATCACAGCAGTGATAGATATCTTGTCCGCCCAAATATGAATCACATGATATTGTATAGGAATTATATTTCGGTCGACGGGATAGCTGTCACTGTTGTGACAAAATAACCCGCCCACTGAGATCTAAATCAGGCCCTTAATCTCAAATATCCCTACATAAAAACTAATCAAATCACATAATTACATGCCTAGGCAAAACTTTCATATATTCAGCAGAACCTCCTTTTTCCCAGACTCAACCTTTATTTGACCAGGTATAGCCCGACATGGCCTGGAAAAGCCTCCTAAAAGCACATGGGCAGGCATTTCTCTGTGTCAAAACCAGTCTGCACACAGGCTGCATTGCCCCAAACCATGGATAGAATTATTATTATTATTATTATTATTATTATTATTATTATTATTATTAATAATAATAATAATAACATCAGTGTCACTAATAATATTAATATTAATATCAATACCGGTATTGATATTAATATTAATATTAAAACCAATACTAAGAATGATATTATTACTAATATTGTTATTAATATTATTATTATTATTAATAGTATTCTTATTATTAATGTTATTATTATTATTATTATTATTATTATTACTATTACCATTATAATTTTTAATGATAGTAATAAAAAATAGAATCATCATCATAATAATACAGAAGCTGCAGTGGAAAGGCCATAAATGTAATAATAATAATACTACTACAAAACCCTGTCATTAAATGTATTCTGGATCAGTTTGTGTTTTTGGTGATTTTTGAACAAGTGTAGGTAGCATATTTCTAGACACATGTATGTTTCCAGGCAGTAGCTGCTCGCACAGGTAAGAGCGGTGGGGCAGGGCAGGACGGGGGTGGTGGAAGTCGACAGACGATGGGATAAGCAATATTAAATAAATTATTAAATAAAACCACTTACTTTGCGCTCGCCTCACTGCTGATGCTTCGATGCCGCGAGTGTAAAGTAAGTGTTTTTTATTTATTTATTTGATATTACTCATCCCGTTGTCTATCAATTTCCAACACCCCCCACCCCACCTCACCGCTCTTACCTGTGCGAGTCGCTACTGTTTCCTGGTATGAAGCACTGTATAAAACCAAATTATTATTGTTATTTTTTGTATTATTATCTAATATGATTATATATACCACTACTAATACTACTACTACTCTATTACTACTACTAATAATAATAACTTCTTTTTATATATTGCTTCAATCCACACTTGTGCAGTTTCTAAGCACTGTAATCTACAGATATTAGTATTATCAGCTTATAGTAATAAAAACATTTCTCAGTTAATCCTTAAAATGCTGAAAATACCAGACCCAAAATATCCACTATGTATAACTGCTAGTTATTTTTTAGGGTGATCTATTTTCAGCTCTTCGTTTCAGCACTAAGTACATTGCATTTTTACCAGTCTTAAGGGCCGCCCTCCACAGTTGCTCTATATTGCTTTAAAAAATAAAAGCCCACAGCGTGTTGACTGACCTGCTTGAGATCCGATATGTCTTTTGCAGCAGCAGCGCCAGTTTGGCACTGCCAAGCAACTTTTAAAGCCTTTTGCGCTTTGGTCAGCACCACTCACTTTTCAGCATACACACTGAGAGGCCTACCTCTGTGGCGCCAAGCTCCAGATAACTGTTTCTTTACTGAACTTGTGACCTGTCAGTTCATTGCTTTATGCAACATTGCATTTTATAATGTAACACTGGCTGAAAACTAAACCGAATGCTAACATGGTTTGTCAGGAGCGGCGGCTATGTTCAGTGCTTTCAACATGAGCAGGCCACATTACAGTGAAATTCTTTTTTTTAGTTTTTATTTCTTTTTATTGGTTGCAACAAACAACAGAACAGCTTTCCCAATTATTACATTGGTTTATTCACCAGATTCATTGATGCAGAACGCATGGGTCAGTTTCATTAAGTTACCCCTACCCTTGGTTAGATTATTCTTGAATCTACAGTGAAATTCTTGCTTTTCTTTTTCAGAAATTAAAAACATGACACAGCGAGTCTGGTAAATAAGGACCCGCAGGGACTCTAAAAGGGATAGCAAAGGCAAATATAGGGGTCTCAGTTGTGACTCCTGGTAACCCCTAGGACTGTATCACTCTACACAGATGATACACTTTTGTTTCTAATGGACCCTGAAATGTTCCTTCTTGTGTAAAGACTGAACTGACTGAGTTTGGGAGGGTCTCCAGACTCCAAGTGAATTGGGACAGGTCCTGTTTATTCCCATTAACATTCAAGTATGCCTCAGAGATAGACCAGATACGCTTGAATGTTTAAAATGAGAACCAGAGACCTTCAGATATTTTGGCGGGCAAGTGGATCATACAAATGAGAAATCAATGGCTGGTAATCTGGGTATCGCAATTGAGTAATTTTTATTAGCACTACCTCTAGTAATTAGGAGATTTTATTTTTAAGACACTGAACTTCCTTTCATCAGATTTGGTATGTGGTGGATACCGCAAATGTGTCTTGGCATCGTATGACACATAAAGCCTTAATTAGAGCTGCTGTGCTCACATGGAGTATGGAAGACAGGGAACCAGCTAGATAAGAGACATTAACCATGACTCAGACATGTGAGAATGCCACACATGCAGCCATGCTATACAGGGGATTGGCTCCAGCCTATTACCCAGAGAGCACTATAGTGAAAATGAAATGAAATGAAAGCATTGGTAGAGAAATGACAGGAAGTGAATGGATGATGAAAGCTGTAACGGGTAAGAGATATGAGATGTTCCCAATGTGGTGCCTATTGGGCCAACTGCCCAAGTCAAAGAAAACCAAACACATACATGTTTGCTGACTTGACAATGGTCATTTCTAAAAGAAACATCGCAATCTGCTGGAAAGTCACTAGATACCCTAAATTAGATGTGTGTATATCTGATTAAATCAAATGTCCAAGAGCGGATATAGCAGCCCAGAAGGCTAAGAGAAAGTGAACGAGTAAATGTAATTCCTATAATGATTGGGATGCAATATTGCTTGAAATGGTGGCTAAATCTGATACTAGGCCACCATGAATCATGATGTACAGTTAGCTGATATTTTATATATGTATAACTCAATTGCGTTCACATCAAGCATCATAATGTTATGTACTGAAAGCAATGGCAGGCAAAAAGATTTCACTTCCCGAAGATGTCAGTGAGTGAGGAGAGCTACTAGAGTAAATAATTGAAAAATATGGTGTACTACTGGAAATTTGACTCTTAGAGGTATCATGAGAGGAGCACAGTTGCGAGGTCTGAGGAGTTAATTTTGTGATGATAATGTATTTTTTGGGTGAGTCATGTATTCAACTATATCCCAAATTGATACTGATTATTTTTATTTGTATTTTTTAGATTTGTAGAGCACATTATACCCAAGGTTGTCAAAGCACTAACCAAGAGCAGGAGTAAATTCACAGAAACAACCAGCCTTAATCATCTGGAAAGGAGAAAAGCCATGTTTTAAAGTGCTTGTGAAAGGCAGCATGGGAGGAGATGCTGGCAATATGAGTGGGAAGGGTGTCCCACAACCTGGCCACAGCAACTCTAAATAGCTCCCCACCAGGCTTTCCAAAATCTGGGTTTTTCCGCCTAGACCAGTGGAAGGCTGTACTCAGATGCAACAGACTCTGGCAGTGGAGGGCAGTGTGAACTATGCAGAGGGCTATGAAAGTCACCTGTTTCCTGACCAACAACCAGTGCATGGAGCGGATGTCCTCTCTAATAGATAAAGATTTAGGGACATTCGGATGAGGCGGGCAGCCGCATTCTGAATAGTCTGTAGTCGGTTGAGTGTGGTTTTATTAAAGTTTAGGTATAGAACATTGCAGTAATCCAGGCCGTATGTGATGAGGGCAATGACCACTGCATCTCTGAGCTAGGCAGGAATAAAGGGGAAATAATTTTAACATTTTGATAATATGGACACAGGAGCTAACAGTCCTCTTTGCCTGAACATCAAAGGAAAGAGAGGTGTTGAAAAATACAGCTACATTGTTGTCCTCTGTAACAGGAAGAGGTTAGGGGGGAGCAAAACTTAGGCCACCACAGTTCTGGTCATCTAATTGATTGTGCACTAAAAATCAGAATCTCCATCTTATCAGCATTCAGTTTCAAACAAATTATGTTAGCCATACATTATCTAAACCAATCAGTCACAACTGGTATGTTGTTGGATATGGATTCGATGGTCTGTGTATCATCTGCAAAAGAAGCATTCGGAAACTTTAGGACCTCATCAGTTTGGCAGGAGGGGGGGGGGGCACATAAAGATTAAACAGCGTTTGGCTGAGAGAAGAGCCCTGGCACCTCACAGGGTAACTGAAATTAACTTGCTCTAAAATGACCACAACTCACTGTGTGAGTTCTGTTGGTAAATAAGGACTCCATCAGGGCTAGGGCAGTGTCCCTGAAACCTGCCTGGTGTAGTCTGTATACCAGGTGTGAGGGGGACACCATGTCAAATGCCTGGGAAAGTTCCAGCAGCACTGAGATGGCAACTCCTCACTGATCAACCTGACCATGAATGGCATCAGTAGCTGCCAGCAGAGTGGATTCTGTGCTATGGCCACTTCGAAACCCATCTGTGAAGGAGCCACACGATTCTGAGAAGCTGTAAACGTTACTAGTTCCTAATTAAGATATTTTTCCAATATCTTAGCTGGTGCAGGTAAAAGAGAACTAGGGTGCAGGCTACTTAAATCTTTAGGGTTGCCACAAGACTTTTTCTTTAGGGGGCAAGTATCGCCTCCTTTCAGGATTGAGGAAAATTCCCTGTGGAGAGAATTTGATTCACATTTTTTCAAGAAAAAGGAAATCTGATCAGGTGAAAAGTGCTAAATTCTAGGAGGATATGGATCTTCAGGAGAATCAGCACGTAAGTGTAGGAGAAGTTGCTTAACTTTCATAGGTGAAATAAGAGGAAAGCCAGAAAGAGTAGCAGTGGGAGTGAAATAAACTGCCTCTTCAACTCAAGTGTGAAAATCCTCCTTGAGATTAAAATAGGCAACAATCTTCAGAATCTTATTCTTTAACCCCTTGCGCGCTAGCGGTTTTCCCGGTGTGTGCTGGGTTTTTCGAAAACCCGCGTTACATGACGAGCTCAGCTCGTCATCAGCATACGAGCGCCGTAGCTGATGACGAGCTCAGCTCGTCATCAGCATCGAGTGCGCTGCCACACTATTAAAAAATTACACTATTACAAAATCACGATTGATTGATTGATTCTTTGAGATTATTTGTTAAGTGCAGCTGCTACTTCAGAAAGAAGTATCCCCATGCTAGTGAAGAGAAGAAGAAACAAGCATTGAAAATGCAATAGGTCTCGGATTTATTTGAATTAGAGCTAATGGCATTGTGAATGGCAATGTCTTTTAGCCATGTGTTATGGAGTGTATGCATGTGGTGTGTAGTGGAATTATGTGGGTTGTATTGGAATTTTAGCAATGGTGGCATGCTGCGCTTTAGATGAATATGTTTAAAAGTAAAGTGCACCATACTGCGATTGCTACAATAGTTAATTGTGGATGCGTTAACAATGGATGTGTGCACTGATGGCTTGTGGTGTGTGTGCCTGTTGAAGTTGTGCATTGATGGCTGGGCTGGTAGTGTGTCCCTGGTGAAAGCATGCACTGACGGCTAATGTTGTGTGTGGCTGGAGAAAGTGTGCACTGATGGCTGGTGGTGTGTGTGTTTGGTGAAAGCGTGCACTGGCGTCTGGTGGTGTGTGCCTGGTGGAAGCCTGCACTGACGGCTGGTGGTGTTGGTGCCCGGTGAAAGCGTGCACTACTGGCTGGTGGTGTTTGTGCCCGGTGAAAGCGTGCACTGACGGTGTGGTTGTGTGTGTGGTTGCGTGTGTGGTGGTGAGTGTGTGGTGATGAGTGTGTGGTGGTGAATGTGTGGTGTTGTGTGTGTGGTGGTGTGTGTGTGTGTGTGTGGTGTGTGTGGTGGTGTGTGTGTGTGTGTGGTGTTGTGTGTGTGGTGTGTGTGTGTGGCGTGTGTGTGGTCTTATGTGTGTGGTGTTATGTGTGTGGTGTTATGTGTGTGGGGGTGGCTCGCGGGCTCTCGTGAGCAGGTCCCACGCAGAGCCCTGCAGGTCACAGACGGGCCCCAGAAAGTTGGATCTATGGTGAAGTTGCACACACACTGGTAGGTTGAATCTGCACCCAGTGAAGTTGCACACACACCCTGGAAAGCTGCTCTGAGAGCGCACAGGTATATGGACACCCCTAGCACTTCGCACTCAGTCACCGGCAGGTCATACTGATAGACACAGGTCGGCGGATCCCATACCAGCCTTAACGGATACATGCATACTTCCCGGGAGGTCACCCACACAGCCCAGAAGGGTTCACACACACACACACGGTGGGTTTCACATGGACCCAAGCAGGTGGCACGTGTACCCGAGGAGACTGCGCACTCTCTGACGTTTGTACACAGACCCCATCGAGTTACTTACTGTGACCCACGGAGCTCTCACGCCTCACACGTAGCACCCAGACCCAAGCGGGTCACGCGCTGACTGGAACAGGTGATCCATGGCGACCCCAGAATTATATACAGTGTTTAGCAGATTTCACACACACCCTGACGGGTGGCACACAAAAGCGAACAATTTTGTATTCACACAGCTCCACAGAATGCACACTCATCCGCAGCCCGCACACAGCAGTTTACACACGCACCTGCAGTTTGCACACGTCTCGGCAGCTCTCACAGGGCGGCTTGAAGACTCTTCAGTAGCTTGCACGCACACTTGCACCCTGCAGATGCACACACTTCCAGCCTGCATACACACACAGCTTTGTACAATCCACGGTAGGTT
Source organism: Lissotriton vulgaris (assembly GCF_964263255.1). NCBI lineage: Eukaryota > Metazoa > Chordata > Amphibia > Caudata > Salamandridae > Lissotriton > Lissotriton vulgaris. The sequence continues at coordinate 1,130,696,922 of NC_141689.1, read as the reverse complement.
GGATCTATGGTGAAGTTGCACACACACCGGTAGGTTGAATCTGCACCCGGTGAAGTAGCACACACACCCTGGAAAGCTGCTCTGAGAGCGCACAGGTATATGGACACCCCTAGCACTTCGCACTCAGTCACCAGCAGGTCATACTGATAGACACAGGTCGGCGGATCCCATACAAGCCTTAAAGGATAGATGCACACTCCCCAGTAGGTCACCCACACAGTCCAGAATGGTTCACACACACACACACGGTGGGTTTCACATGGACCCAAGCAGGTGCCACATCTACCCGAGCAGACTGCGCACTCTCTGACATTTGTACACAGACCCAACCGAGTTACTCACTGTGACCCAAGGAGCTCTCACGCCTCACACGTAGCACCCAGACCCAAGTGGGTCACGCACTGACTGGAACAGGTGATGCATGACGACCCCAGAATTATATACAGTGTCTAGCAGGTTTCACACGCACCCTGACGGGTGGCATACAAAAGCGACCAATTTTGTAAACACACAGCTCCACAGAATGCACACTCATCCGCAGCCCGCACACAGCAGTTTACACACGCACCTACTGTTTGCACACATCTCGGCAGCTCATACAGGGTGGCTTGAAGACTCCTCAGTAGCTTGCTTGCACACTTGTAGCCTGCAGACGCACACACTTGCAACCTGCATACGCAGACAGCTCGCACACATCTCAGCAGCTTGGCACACACATGCTGTTTACACGCACCTCTGCATCTTTCACGCACATCGGCACCTTACACACACACTTGCACCTTGCTCACACAGGCAGGCAACTCCCGCACATCTCAGCAGCTTGGCACGCACATGCTGTTTACACGCACCTCTGCATCTTTCACGCACATCGGCACCTTGCACACACACTTGCACCCTGCACACACAGGCATGCAGCTTCCACACCCTCGGCCACTGGCACGTGCACCCCCACCCCAGCAGGGCCCCCTTACCTTCGGGGAAGAGGGCCCGCATCTTGAGGTAGCTGGTGGTGAGGCGGATGATGGAGGCCTTGTCCAGCTGCGTGGTGATGGCGGCCGGCAGGGGCAGCAGCTTGGCCAGCTCATAGAACTCGCCGTTCTCTGTCTCCCGCCGGCTCTTGTCCGCGTTCTTGGACATCTCCTTCATGGCGGGGGTGGCCCGGGCTGGGGATCCGACGGCGACTGCACAGGCCCGGGGCGGGCGGCACTGGTATAATAGACCCGGGCCTGGCCGAGGGCAGGGGCATAGGGGGCCGAGTCAGCGGCCGAGAAGCAGAGGCGAGTCAGTTCCGGAGCCGGTGAGGAGGAGGCCAGGGCTCGGACCGGAGCAGAGTCAGAGGCCGAGGATCAGTGGGGAGTCAGTGCAGGAGCTGGGAGCGGGCGAGGACTGAGGAGGAGGCAAGGGCTCGGGACAGGAGCCACCTCGGAGCCTGCGCCGGGAACTGATGTACAGGAGGCTGAAGGCTCCGGATAGAGAGACAGAGTTAGCAGCCGAGGACCACTGCCAAGTCAGAGGCTGAACCTGAAAAAGCGTGGTATAGGAATGAGGACAGCAGCTGGGGGTAAAGGGCCAAGGAGGTAGTGTGACGGGCACAGGGGACAGGGTCTGGGAATGATGGACCAGTGGGTGGACTTCAGGGCGCTTTAGAAGGGAGAGCAGTCGTTGGTCTTCAGCCTCGGGACGCTGGAGGGAAGTCTTCCTAAAAGAGTGAGGGGTTCACAGGCAGCAGGTTTCAGCTCCTGTGCCCTCCCCAGGACACAGCTCAGTTTCTTTAAAAATAATCCCACCCCCGGAAACGTAAAGAGAGCGAGTTGTCTTGTGGAGGTGTGGGGGGGGGAGGGGGTGGCACCGAGGGAGGGGGCCTCTGCTAACTCAGCACACCTCACCACGAACTACAAAAAAATGAGCCCACGAGTGGTGCGCTCGCGCGTGCCACTGCGAACATATGTTTTGAATTATCGCGTCTGTCAACCCGCGATAATTCAAAACATATGGCCTCTGGTGCGCGTAACAGACACCAATAGGCCATAGGCAGAGCTACGTGACCGCCTATTGCTTATTGCGTGTTCTGTTCAAAAACAGCGCGCACGCAAAGGCCAATGGAAAGGGACCTTGGAAATCCACACGCACAAGCTATGTGGAATTTCAAAGTCCATTTTCAAAACGCCCGGAATTGAACTCTCGCTGCGCGACACTGCATGTGCAGTGTACGCAGAATCTGAGCCCTAAAAATGGCCCAACAAAGACAGAGAAACATGAATTACACCACCAATACATCCTGTCAATCATTTAGGTGACATTAGGAAACAGATAGGCTTTGAGATGATTCCTAAAGCTACTCAGGTTAAGTTAGGCATGGAGAGAGCGTGGTAAAGACTTCCATGCTTAGACTGTCAGCACAGCCAAAGAACAACCTTCTGGTCTAAGGTCCTTATTATGGGTTTGGCAGTCTGACCTCCTGAAAACCGAGTCCGCGTGTAGACCACAGAGCTTGTGGTCTTTAGACAGACGTATTGTGAGTTTACCACTGTGCCGGCGGTGTGGCTTACGGAGAGCTTGCAGTAGTAGTGATTCTTTTTCCATATGTATCAATGTCTGTGTGAACATTTCGACTGCATATGTGGGTCAAAATCACACATATGCATGATACATGTGGATAAATACCACCTACCCATTGCCAGAGTCTGACCTATATGTGGGCAGTCCAGGCAATAGGTATATGGTACAAAAAAGACTTATCTTTATATCGCCGCAAACAGGGTTGAATCCTTCGGGTTGAAGATGCTGCTGTGAGGTGGGACTTGGAGAAAGGGATCCACGTAAAACTCTGCCTGGAAGAGCAGGAGAGGGGTGAGTATGCATCCCATTTCCTTGGTTACTGCCGACTCGAAGCTGGTGGTCGGATAACCGCTGTCGGCTCGTCAGAAAGCCAACTCGTAATACAGATGGCAGTGGAGCTCCTCAGTCCCACCCTGTGACAGCTGCCTTTCGCTGACCATGACCCCGGTGGTCGGTGGTGTGCTGGTGGTGTTGACGGTTCAGCCACGGTTTTTGCGATAGAAATCCACCCAACTCATACTACATCACTCGGACCGCTGAGCTGGCCACTTTCTGACTGTCACCACTGGTACTGTAGTTCATGGACTGCCAAACTCGTAATAAGTCCATTAATCGTCTGAATTTGGGGATTTTTGAATTAAAAAGCATATTTTGGGGCATGAATGCTGGTACAAATGAACAATTATAGCATACAGTCCTGGTTAGCGTTGTAGATTGTCTTGTAACAAAGACGTAAAGATTTGAAGTAACATCTGTTGGTGACTCGTAGCACTTCATAATAAATATTCAAGTGTCTCCTGAATCATAGGATGATCCTTGCTGCTGAATTTTTAAGTAGCTACAGTCTTTGCAAGAGATAATTAGATAGTCTGACCAGCAAAGATTTGCAGTAGTCCATCCTTGACAATATGAGAGCTTGCATAAGATCTTTTCCTGAGGCATATGGAAGAAAAGGGATCATTTTTCTAATTACACTCAGAAGAAAGAAACCTGTGGAATAGATGACCCTAATATTTTCTGCAAAGATATGCTTTGCCTGTGCCTTATAAGAGGGCAATGTCATGGCTCCCAGAGACTCAGACCATCAGTAATGTGTACAAGTCATACCTGGCACCAAAACAAACATTTCTATTTTATCACTGTTCAGGGACAAGGAGTTTGAAATCATCCAGCCTGTATATTAATGGAGACAGTTCTTGAGTTTCGGAGCAGCTGCAGATGGGTTGTCATCCAAGCTTACAATCAACTTGGTATTGTTGGCATAAGTGCGAAACGAGATGACAATGACTCGATAAGGTAGGCCAGAGATGCTACGTAAAGATTGTAAAGTGTGGGACTTAGTACCGAACCCTGTGGAACTCCAGCGAGGATCAGCTGAGTTAGACAAGGCAACTGTTTGAGTCCGGTCATGCAGAAAAGAGGCAAACCACTCATGTGATTTTCCTCTATCCCAGAAAAAGCTAAATGATGCAGTAGGATGGAGTGTGAGATGGTGTTGAAAGTCACTGATAGCTCTAGCAAAAACAAGGCCACAACTCTATCTTTGTCCATGACAACCCTGATGTTGTCTGAAACTTTGGCCAATACTGGTACCATGGAGAGGTCCTTGCAAAAGCCTGATTGTGCCTCGTGAAAATGGGGCAGCTGTTTGTTGACCAAAGTTTCGGTCAGCTTGGTAAAAATGAGGGAGAAGAGAAATAGGGCAGTAGTTGGACAGACATTATGGTAGAGTGAAGGTTTCCTAAGTAAAGCTGAAACTATGGCAGATTTCCACATTTTGGTATGACTCCAGAAGTAAATGATGAGTTACAAGAAACGAGCCATACAGAAATTTTGAAGCATTGAAATAGTATCCAATGTCTATCCATGTCTGAGAAAGTTTTTGAACCAGACTAACCACTTTGTTGTGAAAGAAATCCAACAACTTATCACACAGGTCCTTAGATCGATTTTATTTTATTGCATACCTCTCTCGTTGGATATTTGAGCTAAATATACACTTATGTGCATAGTCAGTTTTAATCAGTTTAATTAGTTTGTAGAAGCCCTTCAGCTTAGCTTTGTATAGAAGTGTGTGTGCTAAGTTAAAGTTATTCCTCCATTTCCTTTCTAATAATCTGCAATTCTGTATCATTATTTCAGGCTCTTCATTAAACAAAGGAGTAGGTAGTATTCTTTTGGCTTTAAAGTTCCTGAAAGAAATGGTTTTATTAAGAGACACTAAAAACCAGGCGTCAATTAAAATTGAATTTAGAGATTGATCACCTTCCAATAGATTTGGCGAGCAGTATTTAGTTTGAAGCACACTCTTCCAGATTTAGGTTGCTCCAGGATCACGTAGGAGAGAGAATTTGAGTGTGATCTGAAAATTCCATGAATAAGCTGAATATTTAAAAAAATCAAAAGCTGTTCTGTCTATGGAAGTTGAATGCATTTTTTAACTGAGACAAAAGAGGGTGAATTTAGGATTGCTTCTAGGGTGTGGCCAGCAACGTGAGTGGGCCCTGTGAAAGGGAAACTCCCCAAAATCAGAACCTCCCTAAAATTCCAAAAGTTTTGAGCTTCTCAGAATGTCTGCTTTTCCATGTGTATAGTAAATCAAGTAGTAAGATCAGCTTGTTTGTAATTAAGTGACAAGAAGTTACAGACTCAACAAAATCATGATTTAAAATTAGTTATCAGGTGGGCCACAGATTAGAACTCACTTGAAAGAAGTGAGTGGGAATACTTTGATAGATATTCAGCCCCCGAAATAGGAGAGATGGTATATAAATATACCTCATATTTCTTTTTCAATATACAAGCAATGTACCCTCCACGTTTGTGTAGTCTATCAAGATGATTCATAAAATAGCTAGCAGGAACATCTAAGAAGCTCTCAGGGAGAGGAGTCAATCTTAAAACAGGTTTCCTTAACTCCTTGGACGCTCATGACGAGCTCAGCTCGTCATGGTGTACACCTCCATACACTCATGACGAGCTGAGCTCGTCATGAACAATGGGAATCAAAAATGTTCAGCACAGGAGGAAAACAACAATAGCATCGATGTGGTTAATTAAAAATTAATCTAGTGTATGTTCAATAATTTCAGTGAAATGTTTAGTTATCATTCTAGTGTTGTGGAAGCACAGTTAAGTATAAGCGTTTTATCCTGAGACCTGCCAACCAGCGTCGGATTGGTAACGGGGGCATTCGGGCAATGCCCGAGGGGCTGGGGTCCGAGTTTGACCTGAGGGCTGCTTTTGAGGAGCCTGGGGGCTGATTTGGGCGGTGTCTCTGTTGTTCTACTATACCGCCAGCAGCCCAGTGGGTGTCTAAGTGGCCTTTCTGGAGGGAGATGGGCGCTCATTACCTCCCGTAGCAACAGATAGAGGTGTGACCCCTTTTCTCTCGCCGGGCCTCCCATTAATGTAGGCATACTGAGCCGGGCAGGGGGCCTGTGCAGAAGTGTCCTCACTTGTTTTCAGGGGTGTTTCACTAGTATAAACTGATGTGTGCATATTCCCCCCCCCCCCCTTTTATGTAAAATTACGCTGAAGCAGTGATTTGAATGAAGGCATTATGCAAATGTGGGCTGATTTTTTTATGCGTGCCCGGGCCGATTTTGAATCCCAATCCAACCCTGCTGCCAACAATTCTATTGGGACTGATTTCAAGACTACACACCCTCGGTATTCGACAACCCAGACCTCGGAAAGTGGCGGCCACATTCTTCTGAACAAACTTTGGGCCTAGCTCCTATTTTTCTGTTCCAAATTTAGCCGTGTTTTTATTTATTTATTGCAATTTTATATAGCGCAAACATTACCCAAAGGTGTCAGAGCGCTTTACAAAAGAACCAGTTGCGATACATAAGGATTTAGTATAAAAGATACAAACAGGAAAAATATTGCAAATATACAAGTTGCAAAGTCACTCAAGGAAGAGATACAAATGGATACACTCTAAGAATCACATAGGAATGGTAGTAAGTAAAAGGTCTACTACATATACAGGTGGTGAGAGTTATCTCTCTATATATATATACAAATAGTTTTTCTCAGGATTCCATTTTACCAGCGATTAGGCTTGGACAAGTATGTATTACATATTTACAGAGTGAATCACTGTGTGATGCAGACTCCTGTCTAATTAATAAAGTAATTGACAGTAGCGGCTGCCAGCCGAGGGAGGACTGGGGGACGAAGTGAGGGAGGAGGGAAACAATAAAAAAAAAAGGACTTACCTTTTTACCACCGACCATTACCTCTTCTTTCTTCGTCCCCCTCTCTGCACAGTAGGAAGCATGGAGGCTAGGGCGACTGACTCGGGAATCTGGCGATCACGGTTCGATCCCCTGCACCGGTGGCAAATTAGCTCAGCACCATGTGACTCTGGGCAATAGCTTGCTTAATCTTCCCGATGGCCCCCAGCGCCTAGAGACCCTTACGGGTGATTGTGCGCTTTACAAATGTGGATTATTATTATTATTATAATCCCTGGCCATTTAGTTATTATTATAGTTAGTTATAGTTGTCACTATTAAAATTAACAATAATAACAATACTTGTATTACTATTATTAACGACATTTGAGCATTTGTTTAATTAGTATTCATTTATTTGACGAGATGTATTGCAATGGCAAAACATCTAACTAATCAGGCTGAAAGTCCCAGCAGAAGCACCATCCTACATACTGGTCTACTCTGAGAACTTAACAGTGACAATTTTTCCTTTGTAGATGCCCGATAAAACCCTGATAGCCAGAAGCAGAGCACAGATAATGTAGAAAACTCAACAGCCCTTCTCTGTTTCCTGTCAGGCCTTCGCCAGGAGTGTTTTTCTGTGCACCTCTAGTCTATGCCACCCCTTAACACCCTTGTAGTATGTTTACATCGTTGCGTTTCGGTTTTCAGCGTTGTCATTGAATCAGCATGTAACTGAAGTACCGGCATGCACTTTACTAGATGTCACGTGACCCTCGCCGGAGTGCAGTAACGTAGCACTCAGTGAGTTGTAATCCCCGTGGACAGCGAGAGCCTCTGTTTGGCACAACAGTGCGCCCGCTGGGTCCTCGCGTTACTGCTAGTGTTCTGATTCCACTCCAATATCCAATTACAGCTCATTAAAATAGCATTTGTTGGTTCATAAGATCCCCGTAAAGCAACACTGTGCTGGTCTGGTAACACATTGGCAGACCCAGTAGTAAAGCGGTTGTGTCTTTATTTCTTTCGTGTTTAGTAATCTGAGTACAGTACTTCCCTTTTGATGCCTTCCCCCACATCCTTTCCTTCTGTACAAAACAATATCTGGACTATTTCTATGTCAGCAAATAAAGATAAGGCTGGAATGCTAGAAATGACCATTTTACAAGGTAGCTTTACTTTAATGGTTGTTTTCGCAGTTTTTTTCCATGTGCAAAAAACATGGCAAGCACACAATAACAAATGCAGTGTCTAAATATTCTTCGTAAATCGTTTTTTTGGAAGTCTTGGAATGAGCTTTAAGAAAAAAAACACTTTTTCAAAATGACATTTACAGTATTAACTTTACTGTAGGGATTGGTTTAATCTTCAACCATCTCTATTTCATTTTACTTTCGGACTTTTTATGTTGGTCCAACTTTTTTTCTCTTAAATTCCCCCTTTTACATGGTAGCTTTTTTTTCTTCAATACTTTGATTGTCTGTATCTCCTTCCACCAAATTTTTGCTTTATATTCATTTTTCATTTAGTTTGCTGACTAGCATTTTACTTTAGGAATACAAATCTAAACTCCAAAACGTATACCTAATTCAAAAACCAACAATGCAGATTAATGTGCAGTGTCTACATCCACGGAGTATATACACTTGAATTATTTGCTATTTGCAAACGTCCGCCCCGAGACGTACAAACAGTAGTATCCTAATTTCTACTGGTGCACATGTCTGTGGTTTAAACATGCATTTACATTTGTATACATATGTTTACAGAATACTTTTTTTTTTCGATTAGTTGTTCACGGCTGTTTGGTATCAGCTGTAAATATATTTAGGCTTGCGTAATTCCCCTTTACATGGGTGGGTACGGGCCATAACGGGGTGTATGTAGCTAGCCTTGTGGGCTTGTAAATACCTATAAGCATGTCAGTTTTTTGGCTTTCACAAACTCCTCTCCGACCCTCCCTGACCTTGGAAACAGCCAGAGAGAGATCTGCTCTTTCAAAGGCCAGCAGTAAAATCCCTTTGAAGATAGGCAGGGGAATGGAATACCCTAAACATTTCGAGAATACAGGAGAAGGTTTTCTCCACGGGGAAGAATATTCTTTCCTGTGGAGAAAAAAAAAAGCACAATTCCACAGTGGGTCCGGCTTTTCCCAAGGTGGAATTATACCCTGTACATAATTCCGTGCCCAGACAGTGGCAACATCCGGAAAAGTCTTATAACGGTGCAACTGGTATGTCCGGACAGCTACAATTGGTGTTCCTTTCAATAAGTCGTAACGGAATGTTTGCAAGTTGTGAAATTGTGGGTGCTTTTATTTATGCGTTTTTATATAGCGCGGACTTTACCCGAAGGTGTCAGAGCGCTTCACAATAGGAACAGAACTGATACATGAGAACATTACAAGTGAACAAATTACAAAAGCAAACGTTACATAGTGCCAATATCGGCCCACTCACCAGCCCGCTCGCAGCAATGTCGCAGAAATAAGCAGACAAGACAACTTTATATTGGAGAAAAGTAGCTGCAGGTTTATTAGCATATACACATGCCAACAAGGTGGGTTATCTTACAGACGATCCAAGGGCAAGCCGCCCCTCGCGGCCTACCACCTGATGGGCCAATTTGCAACGTGGCCTTAGCCAATCGTTGCTTAGCGGTTGTGATGAGGAGATAGCCCCTCCCATATCCGGTGAACCATTGGTCCACCCTCTTGCTCACGCCCCCCCCCCCCTACGGGGGGCGGAGCGTTCAAGCGACCCCCAGTTGTACAGGTTTCCAACCGCCCGTAGGATAGCGGGGCGCCGTCGCACCCCCAGGGTCCACCGCACAGACTTCCTGGGGATATTAGGCCTCAGCATCCTTTGTGCTCCTGAAGAGGGTACTCCCGGGTACCTTTCCGCCTCTGGATCGCCCTGTAACTCCGCCTGCAACACAAATGAGAAAAGATTAGAAGACATTTCCCCCCCCCCACCCATCCTGAAAACGCCGGGAACGCGGTAGGGAGGGAAACGGCGTCAGGGTGAGGGGACAGCGGACAAAGAGGCCGCTAGGTGGGCGTGGGAGGAATATATACTCTCACCCGCCCCCGCCAGGCCGGAAGTGACGCGCGGACCCTCCGGGGTCTCAAAGCGCTGAGCTGCCCCGTGTGCCATCTTGTGGCACTATGGGGGCCGCCCTCTTACTTGTGTCCCCTGCGGGGACGTGTCGGTCGGCCTGCATAGTGCCAATATCGGCCCACTCACCAGCCCGCTCGCAGCAACATGCATGTCGCAGAAATAAGCAGACAAGACAACTTTATGTTGGAGAAAAGTAGCTGCAGGTTTATTAGCATATACACATGCCAACAAGGTGGGTTATCTTACAGACGATCCAAAGGCAAGCCGCCCCTCGCGGCCTACCACCTGATGGGCCAATTTGCAACGTGGCCTTAGCCAATCGTTGCTTAGCGGTTGTGATGAGGAGATAGCCCCTCCCATATCCGGTGAACCATTGGTCCACCCTCTTGCTCACGCCCCGCCCCTACGAGGGGCGGAGTGTTCAAGCGACCCCTGGTTGTACAGGTTTCCAACCGCCCGTAGCATAGCGGGGAGCCGTCGCACCCCCAGGGTCCACCGCACAGACTTCCTGGGGATATTAGGCCTCAGCATCCTTTGTGCTCCTGAAGAGGGTACTCCCGGGTACCTCTCCGCCTCTGAATCGCCCTGTAACTCCGCCTGCAACACAAATGAGAAAAGATTAGAAGATATTCCCCCCCCCACCCTGAAAACGCCGGGTACGCGGTAGGGAGGGAAACGGCGTCAGGGTGAGGGGACAGCGGACAAAGAGCCCGCTAGGTGGGCGGGGGAGGAATATATACTCTCACCCGCCCCCACCAGGCTGGAAGTGACGCGCGGGACCATACGGGGTCTCAAAGCGCTGGGCTGCCCCGTGTCCCATCTTGTGGCACTATGGGGGCCGCCCTCTTACTTGTGTCCCCTGCGGGGATGTGTTGGTCGGCCTGCATAGTGCCAATATCGGCCCACTCACCAGCCCGCTCGCAGCAACATGCATGTCGCAGAAATAAGCAGACAAGACAACTTTATGTTGGAGAAAAGTAGCTGCAGGTTTATTAGCATATACACATGCCAACAAGGTGGGTTATCTTACAGACGATCCAAAGGCAAGCCGCCCCTCGCGGCCTACCACCAGATGGGCCAATTCGCAACGTGGCCTTAGCCAATCGTTGCTTAGCGGTTGGGGTGAGGAGATAGCCCCTCCCATTTCCAGTGAACCATTGGTCCTCCCTCTTGCTCACGCTCCCCCCCTATGAGGGGCGGAGCGTTCAAGCGACCCCCGGTTGTACAGGTTTCCAACCGCCTGTAGGATAGCGGGGCGCCGTCGCACCCCCAGGGTCCACCGCACAGACTTCCTGGGGATATTAGGCCTCAGCATCCTTTGTGCTCCTGAAGAGGGTACTCCCGGGTACCTTTCCGCCTCTGGATCGCCCTGTTACTCCGCCACAGCCCTGGGTGTGGCGACCGTCGCAGCCAAGGCCCCCCACCAAGGCCGGCATTCTTCCTACTATTTCTAGCGTGTTATTTCTAGGGCCTCTCCCCTAACCAGCCAGAATCGGTCCAAGGTAAATCGGGCAGGAGTGTCAAAATATCCTCCCAAAGCCCCATGCACTTGGCGTAATGCCTCCCAAGTCTAATGACGCCCTGTCTCCTCTGCCCCTAGAATTACACACAGCGCAGAACTTCCTGCGCATTGGCTCCAGCGCCTCCCCTGACTAGCGCCTTGCCTACAGAGATGGAGACATGTCTGACCACTGAAATTTACCTGTCCCCCCACTGGTGGCAAAACCCACCGGAAGTTCATTGTGGTCGTTCTTATCAGGTGCCATAAAATACTGCAATGACCAGCGCAATCCATACTGAAGAACCTTGGTGCACACACTAGGTGTCAGGGTCAGTATTGGGGGATTACGAGTATTGAGTCCCGATCATGATACACCGCAAAAATTTGCAACGTGCCAACCTACGCTGCTTGCTGAACAAGCGCCTGGTCACTGAAGCCTGGACCCTTCTAACCCCTTGAGACCCTTATATATACGCTGGAGTGGTGTCGATAAAAGATAGTGTGTCACAAGGTTCCCTAATTGGTGGATAAGGAGTATCCGCTGGAACCCGTCTGTGAAAGTGAAAATACAGTGACACGCACCTCAGTCCAGAATACCCTTGCCTGATCCTCAAGGCACCTAGAGCCCGCTGCCCCCGGCAACCCAGGCGAGGGAAAACTGGCCCTGAACCCCCAGACTGAGATTCGAACACTAACACCACCACAGGTTTGAGCTAGGGATTGGCTACCCCTGACCTGGAAAGGCCTGTCGGGGGCTAACCCCCCCCCCCTTAGTTGATTACCTAGCCCTGGGGAAGGTGAACTTACAGTGAAACCTGAAGGGGGGTCAATGACCGAATACATGCCTGATAAGAGAGCAGAGAGATGCCCGACAAGCCTACTTCCAACCAAAATGTGCCAAACTAAGCTCCCCCCCATGCTCCTCTCAACATAATGCACCCCAACCAAGCAAGACAGTTGGTCGCATTTGCCAAAACCTGTCTAAAGGACGGGACTTGAAGATTGTCTAGGATGATCTAGCGGAACCATCTCTTGGTGCATGCCTGCTAACCTTAACATAATATTTAGGCTGGACCACCCACTGTCTAGACGCGAACTTCTCTGACATGGGAGAAGGCCAGTAAGACATAGACAACGCCTTTCTAACAATGAGCGCAGTGTCTCCTCGTGATAACTTGTGTGTTATTCATCCTCCTTTAACTGGCACTCGTCTGTATGACCTGGTGGAGCCACTAGGAGAACAGTTACTAGACCACTAGTACTTTCTGGAGAGTGAAAACTGCAAAGCGAGACCTTGCTTAGTACCAGAGAAACCCGAAATAAATTACTGTCCTGGCGAAAGCTTACCAGAGGACTTAGCCAGATGTCATCCATTACGTGCCAACCCAAGATTGAATAACGTTGAGCTGTCACAAGTAGCCTGTACACATCCTGGCACTGCCCGTAAATGCACTAACACAATCGCCAACATGGCCAACACGCACCCACCCTTTGTCCAGAAAACTAAAGAAGAAAGAGTCTTAAAGGGTCAGCTAGACCGGGGCGGAGCCAGCTGGGATGTCTCGGTGGGGACAGGCTGGAGGAAGTAAGCTAGTCAAAACCGCCCAAACTGTACAAATGGATCTTGCTTCCCCCTGGTGGCCCTGGGCCTGGGGAAATTAGACTGGTGATGGACTTACGTGAAAGTAATTCGTGGGCCAAACTTGGCGCCCAACAGGAACCCTAAACTTTGACACGCTGCCCCTACTCACCTGGACAGGCCCTCTCCCCTGCAGTGTGTAAGCCTAAGAAGTGTCATGACACTAGCACAACCGTAACGCCTAAGATTGCTTCACCCTTACAAGTAGTCTGAACCCGGTTGCCACCTTGCCCCCAAGAGCACATAACCCGGGACAGCGAGTGGCCCTAGAACCGGAGACTGCCCTTTCAGTCCTATATTCCGTATACACCTGTCCTTATCTGAGGCCTGTGTACTTGGTCCGGTTGTTCTGAAAATGGCAGGATGTTACACTTCAGGCTTGGGCGTGCTGGCCCAGAGCCCACGCCCTGACCCCAGTGTGTTCTTCCCCTGCATCCGCTCGAAGCCTTGACAGACTAGCCTGCCCTGCGTTGATATAAACTATATGGAACAAAACTGGCATTACTGGAAGAGAGAACAGATCGATAAAAACAGCCCCAGACAGCCTATACTGGTAAACAATTTGCCACCTCGAATCCCTGAATCTGAGCCTCTAACATGCGCCCCAGTTGCTGTACAGAGGGACCCATTCCAATATTGCACAAGGAATGCAATATGTGCCCAGGCAGACCCATAGTATACAAACAATGCAAGTGAAAATGTTCACAGTGGATCAAGGAGATGCCCACCTTTTGCCAGTACTTAACTCATCAGTAGTTTAAAAGGAGGAAACCACTCGAAATAGCACTGCAAACACCTGCTATGCTCAGCTTGACCAGATGGTATCAAAATTATGTCCATGGGGTGAAAATTGGGCGGCCCCCAAAAGGACCATAATGACACCTGGGGAAACCTGTGGTCCCAGACCCTAGCTTGCTGCCCCCCCCCCACCTCAGAGTGATTACCCTATACCTGATGATAGTCCATGTGGCCCTAGTGGGACGTGCACTTTCTTCAGCGTGGTGGGGTGACCTATACAACACGTAACAAGCAAAACTGCTGTAGTCTCATCTCAAGTAACCCTACTTGCTGTGCAACAGAGACCCTGAGTGTTGAACAAACCATGCCCCGGCATGCTGAAAAGCCCCCTTGAATGACATCCCTCCACCTGAGTGAGAGAAAGGGGGCATGCCTGTATCTAGAGGTACTGGCAGACGCATGAGTGAGTGGTTCTAGTGATAGCAGTGCCCGTATGTACACAAGCATGACATACGGGCACTGAATACAGCCCAGAGCATGCCCAGGTAACTGCCCCTAGAAAGGGACTTGGAGAGAACAGGGAACACGCCTTTATAGTTGCCCTACGCTCAGCTCAGCTGTGCCCACATCCCCACATGCCCAGTGTGATCAGGCCCTAATCCTTGTATAAGTACAGGAGACCCCCTGAGTCAGTGGGGTCGTTCACCCTCGCGGTTTCTGCTTTGTAGACACCAAAAACCGTGAGCAACCCCGCACCCCCCTCCTCTACAAATATAAATTAACTGCAAAGGGACAGGGGCCAACATAGTCACCATGCTACCAAGGCCAATCCTGCTTGACAGGTACTAGAACTAGTTGACCACAAAACATTCTCGGAAGGAGATGTTTGCGGTATCCGCTAAGGAAATAACTTGCACCCGTGTCACATATCCTCCTGTAAGGTGCCGTAAGCAAACACCCTTTTGTTTGCTCCCAATAGTCCCATACTACCTGTAACTTAGCGTCTGCTATGAAAAGTGGCCACTTGTATTGCTCTCATGTACAGATGTAAACAGCACTAGTTGCAATACCAACTATGTACTCTAGATAACACACGTATCTCCAACCGACAGTCTTGAGGTGCTATAGCAGGGGAGTCTTGTTACCCAACTCAATGGTACTCGTTATCGACCTCGGATGTATGCAAGGCTGGGTAGACCCGCCGGGGATAGGACCGGTGACCAAGAGGTCGGCACCGACCCCTGCCGTGGGTGCATAGTTCCACTGCGCAACCAGACCCGGCTTCAGGTCCGTTCCTATTGTGAAGCGCACTGACACCTCTGGGTGGCAGCAAAATAAAGCCTGCGGCGAGAGGCAGCAGGGAGGGGAAAGAAAACAAACCTCATCCCCATAAGTCCAAACCAACAGACAGCGCAAGACAGGGGCACCTGCACACACTGAGAGCATACTCAGCAAAACCTACGACTTGCCCAGGTGCCAGCATAACCTGAAACACGAGAGCTCTGTGATCAGAGCAACTAGCAGCATTGCCGTAAACTAACTAACAAGGAACGCCCAGGAACGTGAAGCCTACACAATGAGGAAATCCTCCTGTGCCCTGAATGCCAAGAGACCTGACGTCTACAGACGCTGATAGAGGAATGCCAAGTAGTACCAATATGAGGCGTTAGGCGGAGCTGAACGTTCGCCTGCGAAGAGGGCACCGAGAGCAATGCACCCGATATCGGGAAAGAAGAAACACGCAGCCAAAGCCCTGGGCGCGTCCCCCCCGCAGTCAGAGGAGAACAACGTGCAACCGTAACTGTAGAAGGTCCGGACGCTGGACTTTGCGTGGGACGTTCGCAAGCAACCACATCTGCACTTCCCAAACGGGGGCACGGCCCCCTTGTGGCATAGCCCCCAGAACCCTCCTGTAAAAGAACATGAGAGGGCAGCATGTGCTAACAGGAAGTGATGGACAAACGGCTCCCCATGAAAATCGCTGCAACCACCTGGGCGTAAGCATCATAGGCTAGTTAGCCAGATCCCCATCTGATAGGGAGCCTGCCCTGACACGATAACAGATATTGCGTTGTCTCCTGCATAGGGGAAAATAGGATCGCTGGCTTGAAACAGAATCAGAAAAGCGGATTAAATATCCAGACTCTGGACTGTAATTCCTGCCCGAGCCGCGCGGCAAACCGACACCTAGACCGCGCACTCACCACTTAAATTGTTCTCAAAACGGCCTAAAAACTGGCGTAACCACAGAGATCCAAAACCCCATTACAAGTCCACATACCACTCCTAAAATGTGACGCCTACAATACCACATACAAGGAAACCTTCCTTCGCATGTGACGCCAAACTTGCCAGATGCGATTAGATCTTCCACCGCAAAGTCCCGTAGCATGGCCCCTACGAACAAGGAAAGTGCAGCACAAGATGGCCGCACCCGATCGTCCTTACCAAAGTGGTCAGTACCCCTCTGCCACCTAAGCCGCACCTGACCCAAGATGGCCGCAACCGGGCGCCATTACCCACGTGGGCAGAAATACTATGCCGCCACTGGGATAAAAACTGGAAAGCTAAAAACAGAGTAGTGCAAATACCACGATCTCGGAACCCCAGTAACCACAACAATTTCCAAAATCAATTTCAGCCTTCTCGGACTTGAAAGAAGCTGAATGACCCTCCGTGTGTACGCCATTTCTCCCGGGGACACGCAGAAGTCGGCCGTAAACTACAAACTAGATACACTCTCGGGCCGTCCTGGAGAGGGCTGGCCCTGGCCTAGTGGGGTGTGGGAACATGATTCACCCTGACTGCTAAATACACCAAAGACTAGCAGCTGCAGTTGAATAAAAATGACACTAAAGGCGCTCTCGGTGGTGGCACTGATAGCTGTGGAAATAATGACCTTCCTGTCCAGATGCCTTTACATAATCCAAAATTCGCTGCACATGCTTCGCGTGCCACCTATAAAGTACTACTGAGTAGCCTACCGATATTCTCAGTGCGGGCAGGAAAGAGAAGCAGAGTGGCGCTGCCTATGCATAAGCTAGACTTAAAGGAGGGTGACAGGGAACTGTACTACTATGACACTAAGCTGCAAAACGCTGCACATTGGATGGTGGAAGAGGACAACTGGTAGAAGCGACTGTGAAGAGACACTTGCGGTGACACCCTTCTTATGGGGTTCCTAATGAGAGGCTCGAAAGTACCTGGATAAATCCCGTAAATAGTACAGCTCCGCTGATATTGAGGAAAGGGTGGTTAGCAGGGTGCTGAAAACCCATACTTTGGCGGCTTGACCAACAAGCGCCCACCTCAGCGAATGCCCCGGCTGAGCGCGTCACCTTGCATTTCACTTCTGAAAAATCCCCATAATGAGAAAAGAGGCGCGCGTGCCACTTCGCCACACTCTGCACTACAAGCATACTCAAGAACCAGAAGAGTCCCCCCAGCGCTGTGATACGGAACAAGGAAGCCAGCTAAAAGCCGTGTCCCTGAATGCGCGGGGAAGTGGAATCCGTCGAGGAACCTAGGAAGCGCCTGCCCGGATCGCAAGCCAAGCTGAGGAAACACCTCGACGCCCCGCTAGGAAACCAAAGGGGGGTTAGCGAACCAAGGAAAGTGAGGTCAACAGACCCTGCATGTACCGCAAAAAGGGGGGGGGGCGCCAAAAGGCGGGCCAGAGTGCAAGAAAAGGTAAGCTGCCATAAAACCCACCTGATGGTAAGAGGCCTGAGGTGAGCTACGAGACCGAACGCGTTTCTTTTCGCTCCTGGTGCTTACCATAACATGTGGCCCACAAGGCCGTATGGTGCACCCCAAAGTGAGAAACTAGCCCCTGATGGCGGCATAGCTAAAACATAAACGCTGACCCCTCTAATGTCAGACCTCAAGCGGCAACTCCTCCGGCTCCAGCCTAAAACATATGCAACACAACTTCCTATAGTAGAAAAGCCGGCGTGCATGTTCCCTGCAAAAGAATAAAATGAAGCATAATGGCGGAAACTCGAGCACCGCATTCCCCATATACCGGACATTCTGGAGAAAATGCGCATAAAATGACCGCATCGGACCCCTACCCACAAGCGCCGGTCATCATCAACTAGTGCTCCTAAAATTTCCGATCACAGTCTCCATTAACTACCTGGGTCGTACAACAGAAACAAGCTGCCCCTACCAATGGCCGCACTGGATGCCATTACACTAAAGCGCCGGACCATGGTGCCCCTAAAAATGGCCACCCCTGGACACCATAACCCAATGACCAAGACCAGCACCCTCCCCGTGCTTGGTTACAGGGTCGAAAACTAAAAAGACCAAAAAGTTTTCCCTGGGAAGCCCCGAGTTAGAGCTCTCCCCCGGGGCCAGGACTTGCCCGACTGCATGCTGGTGGATAGCTGGCCCAGATAAATGGCAACAGACCACAAAGAAGAAAGGCGTCCTGTATCCCTGCCTGGCCAAACGCTAGTGGTGCTTATAAACGGGGAGGGGGGAAGACCAATATCCTAAAACATCCCGCAAAACGAGCACCCGGGTAAAGGTTAATAACTCATCCTCTACCCGATCCCGGCCACTAGGTGGGCGGGGGAGGAATTTATACTCTCACCCGCCCCCACCAGCCGTAAGTGACGCGCGGGACCCTCTGGGGTCTCAAAGCGCTGGGCTGCCCCGTGTGCCATCTTGTGGCACTATGGGGGCCGCCCTCTTACTTGTGTCCCCTGCGGGGACGTGTCGGCCGGCCTGCATTACATGAGGCAAAATTGACAATCGTGAGCAAATAAATAACAAGAGGTAGCAAACAGTGCATTACAGGAGGAAAAAGTGACGTGTGCAGGTTACAAAAGCGTACGAAGTACAAGTAGAGGTATAATACTGCAATAAATGGATGACCCTCAAACACAAGAACAAACGTTACGTAGGCAATGGTGGCACTTGTGCAAGTATCGAAAGCAAACAAAATGTAAGAGGTAGCAAACAATGTGTTACAAGAGAAAAGTGACGTGTGCATGTTACAAAAGAGTACCACACACAGGTAAAAGGGTAATACTGCAATAAATGGCAGACTCTCAAACCACAAGAACACACTGGGAAGGCACTTCCATAGTCATGGAGAATAGAAATTTCCTATACTAAAAGGTCTTCCTTCAGATAATAGAGAGGGCATGAATTAACTTTAGAAGTGTCTTTGAAGGAGGAGAACTTTGAGGTCAGTTTTGAAGGCCTGGGAGGATGTGGTGGTCCGGAGCTGTGGGAGAAGTGAGTTCCAGATTCTCACTGCGTTGCCTGAAAAGCATTAGGCCATCGATCTTTCCTTCTTGAAAGTGGAATGTTCAAGCAGTAGATTTTCCGCATTTCGTGATGGTCTAGAGCCTCCAGAGAGTTTCTGTTTATTCGCCAAGTAGCGAGGAGAGGAGGAGTGCAAGGATTTGTGGGTTGTAGATAGATCTTGCCTCAATGGGAAGCCAGCGGAGGGTGGATAACATGGGTGTGATGTGGTTGCTTCTTTTGGCCCCATAAATGAAACAAGCTGCTGAATGGAGAACAGACTTAAGGGGGGACAGGTGATATTTGGGGAGGCCAGTAAGAAGAGAATTGCAGTAGTCCAGTCTGGAGAGGACCTGCGATTGGACCAGGGTTTTAAGGTCATGCTCCGGGAAGAAGCGACGAATCCCCCAAAAGAAGGCGCAGTTGGTATTGAGGAGACTTTGCAATTGAATTAATGTGGGAGAGTAGATTGAGTTTTGTGTCGAGTATGACACCAAGGGATTTTGCGCTGTCGACAATGATGGGTTTATTGTTCAGTAGATTCATCTGGCCATCCATGATTGAACCAGGGGAGGAGAAAGTGAGGAGAGTAGGAGGAGGAATTCAGTTTTGGAGGGATTCAGAATCAGTTGATGTGTTGACATCCAGTTTTGAATGGAGTCCAGTGTAGAGCTTAGGACGGAGAGATCGTGAGTGGAGGCAACCTTGAAGTAGATTTGAGTGTCGTCTGCGAAGAGATGATAGTGGACCCCGGATTTACTTAGGAGATTTCCCAGTGGTTCCAAATAGAGATTGAACAATGTGGGTGCAAGTATAGAGCCTTGAGGAACACCTTGACCCACCGCCAAAGGAGATGAAAGACTGTCCGCTATTTTGATCATTTGGGATCAATCAGAGAGGAAGGAAGCAAACCATTTAAGCACAGTGCCTTCCATGCCCATTCTCTGTTGAAGAGTGTTGAGGAGGGTGTATAGGAATAGTTCCTCAAACATGTTGGTGGAAAGGGGAAAATGAAGAAAAGAAAATGGAAATATTGATTCATCCACAAAAATGTAAGGCGGGCTGTAAAAAGCAAAAATTACAAAAGGAAACACCCACTAAAATTGAAACAGTACGGCAAGCTAAGCAGCCTCAAATTGATACCCACACAGTATTGAAGTGTGGCTCACTGGTTAGAGCGGCAGACTCTGAAGAAGAGATCAGGCCCGGGACCAGGGTTCAAGTCCCGACGCGGCAGGGTCTTGGGCTCAATATCCGCGGACTCGATAATTCTTGCCTTAGCGCCTACTCTAATCATGGGTCCCACGCTGCAACTCTGGGCAATAGCTTGCCTAATCTCCACAATGGCCCCAAAAACACTGGGATGCCTGGCATCACCTTGGGGGTGCCCAGGAGGGGCATCTCACAGGGAGAGCCAGGAAGGGTTCCACAGCATTATACAGCGCCGGGACGCCCCGTTGCTGGGGCAGCTGTGTGCTTTACAAGTATACTACATTTACATTTACAAGACACACAGACCACTAATAGGAGTTGCCAATAGAATTACTGTAATCAAATCACAGCACTACAGTGCAATGGAATCATACAAAATCCAATGGGTGCAGTCAATAATACTACCCTGACAAAAAGGATCATGTAAACTAAAAAATAAATGGAAAATACATACACAGCAGTGCCAACACAATATCCTCACTTAAGCATTGACAATGCAAATAGCTTTTGATCATGACGCCAGAGTGCAAACATATTAAGATTTACAATGATTTTTTTAAAACATTTTTTTGCTGTCGAGTATGGCAAGAACTATTCCAAAGTGCCCACCGTGCTTGTGTCTGCAGACATGGCAACCATCATGTAATGGTTTTTCTTGCGCTTTAAGAAAAAACATTGCAATAGTAGCAAGGTGCAACTGCGTGCATGTACGTTTCACAGTGCTTGATCCTTTGCTACTTGGGGAGGAAACAGACAATCTGTAGAAGATATTTCTTTTACAATGTACAAGGGAGGGGTATCTACCATCCATGAGTAATCCTGGAAATGGTTGCAGAATAGGAATAAGAGCTAATTTCACCTACAACCTTCTCCCATGCCATCTCTGCCCACGTCAATCTGTGGGCTGCTTTAAAATTCCGGGCTGCGGAATCTTTCCAGAAGACGAGAGGCATCTTGACTGGCATATCTCAAGTAAGTCAATCCAGCAGTAAAAGCCAAAACAGCAGTTACCGGCTCCATTAAAATGATGAGATTATCTCCTACTTAGAATATTTGTCAGCTAAAAGCAGCCAGAATCTCTCATTGAAAGTCTGATCCAAAATGAAGATTATCAGGGGAAACAGGACCTGGTATTACTGATTCCCCTGTTAATTTCACATTTCTTAGCACCCTCAGGGTAATGGGCCGAGTTTTCCCCACCCCTGGAGGTACTGGTATTGTTAGAATAGGCCTGTTAATGTTTATTCATTGCCTTGTATAAGTTAGCCTTCGCTGCACCATTTTCCTTTCAGACTCCATTTTAAAAGATGATCGAAACTAGTCTTTTGCTGTTTCTGAGAAATGCCCTTTGCTGAGTTTCGTTTCTGCAATAAAGAACTGTTAGTGCCAGCGCATAGCTTTCCCACTAGATAAGGGACTCTACCACCTGTTTGGTAGTTTTATCACAGTTCAGGCTGCAACCGCCTTGGACTGTGCTGAGTTGCGTGAGATACGGGAGCAGAAACCTTTTTTTGTATTTTACTGTCCAGTTGCATTTGCCTGGAAAATTCCATTGTGGGCATGTTTTCAACTAATCATGAAATGTACATAATGTATCTCTATGCTTGCTGATCTTCAATTCCCTCTGTTGCTCTTGTAAGAGACTGTGCAGGTGGGGCTCCGCTCTGAGTGTATACAAATAAACAGTTATTGGTTTAAATTTTCCACTGTCTCTCCGACTCTTCATTTGGTATGGAAGGCTGAGAAGTGGTCAGTGGTGACCCGAGGGGCCCAAAGCAGGTCACTTCCTTCAATTGTCGCCCGATAGGGACTCTTTCGGGTTATGACCTTTCCCTTTTCCGCAGATGGAGGGGAGGATGAGGATATCACCAGATCAGACTAACTGCTCAGAGATCCCTGCATTAAGAGCTTTGTTACTCACAGCTGCTGCTTCTGTCCCAACGGAGGGTGCCTCGCCCTGTGGTCATCTGACTGGGGTCCTGAATGGCAAAACCCTTGATTTGACTGTTTGGTCCAAAGAGTCTGCAGTGGAGAATTGGTTTCTCTGTACCTCTGATATCAGGTGAGTCTGTTTTGGTTCTATGTGGATGTGGTACCACTGTGATTTGGTTTTGTTTCAGCACTAGGACTGTTTTGGTGAAAAGTGTTTGCAAATACTTTGCCAGGTAAAAAAATGATTTTGTTTTTCTGCACTTTGCAATGCCTGGTTTCAGTAAACTTCGGAGTTTGTGTTGTTATTGATGTTCTAAAGATACACAGTTGGAAGAATCAGAGCCTGCACCTGCTAAGGGCAGTCCGAATTTTGATATGTATGTGAAACATGGCCTTCCCCTATTATATTTAGTACGTTATGGCACACATATACGAGGGACAATGCGGAGTTACAGTGGCCTTTGACAGGCTCTTTTGATGAACAAAAGATTGGATTTCTACTGGAACAGTTGTTAAAGAGACGTAGCAGACAGTCCATGTTTGACTTTCTTCGGCCTTGCCAGAAGGAGGCTAAACGGAGATGATTGAAAATGGAGATAGATGCTAGAAAAGGAAAGATGCAAACCCTTACACAAAAGCTGTAGTTTATGATAAAGAACAACAAGAGACAGATATAGAATGTGAAGGCAGGAGATTTCAGTTGCACATTTATAAGTCGTATGTGTCTAAGGAGTATAGGGATACTTTCATGGACGCTTCGTTAGATACTAAACCCCGCCACCAAATGTCCCAGAAAGGGTATCACCCGTTATTCCCCATCGGCAACAACAACAGGCCCAGGGTGCACCCACCCCTATAGTTGTCACAGCCACTGCTCCAGTTAAGATACCTCCTACTCTTCCTCTCCTGTTACAATCTCTAACTGATGCCATACCCGTTACTCCTGTTCCAGTAATTCATCCTCCATTTTATTTAATTACTGACACACCAGTGCGCGGCCCGGAAGATAGAGACCTCACTGGATTCAGAGAACGGTCAGGTCAATTAATGTGATCCGGAGTGCGGTATGCAGAGAAGAAAGAAACAGTGGACCAGGCCATAAGGTGGACTCACAACCAAATTTACAGTCTTGAGGATATTTGGCAGGTAATGCAAGACTTTGATCCCTTCCCGCAACAACATGCCCTTAAACATGTGTCCCCCACCCTAATTCATCTGTGGCAAACACACATTGAAACAGCAGCACCCCAAATATTATTTTATATTAATGAAGGCGCTTATGTATAAAGGTCCAGACGCATCATGCCTTTTGCTCCTCCCAAACGGGTGCAGAATCGGCCTGTTTGCGATTGCAAAAAATGCACTTCTGATGCATCAAACCCAATTTTGCGCTTCGGTAACCTGTAACCGAATTGCAAAATAGATTTGCAATATGCTATTTTGAAGAAGCGTGTTTAGGGCGTCGCTTTCAAATAGCGAAACTTAACGGAATGCATTAATGTTTTGTGACAGAGAATGCTGTTGCAAAACATTTGCATATGACCACCTACTTCAAGTAGGTGGTAAGTAACCCATTTGCAAATGGGATGGGGTCCCAAAGGGACCCCTTCCTCTTTGTGAATGCTAGTAAAATCATTTTTAAGAGCAGGCAGTGGTCACACGGACAACAGCTTCTCTTAAAAAATGAATAGAACATTTTTCTTTTTTTTTTTTAAATGCATTCCGTTCCTTTAAGGAAAACGGGCTGCATTTAAAAAATAAAATAATTGCTTTATTAACAAGCAATCACGACATGATGGTCTGCTCAGCCTAGCTGGCCACCGTCCCTGTGATTTTTGCCATTCCTATGGAGTTGCCAATTGCGACCTACCTCATTAATATTCATGAGGTAGGCCATTTGCAATCCCCTAGGAACCGCTAAAAGTGTTAAACACACTTTCTTGCATTCCGTTTTGCGATTTCCTACTTGCGAATCACAAACATTTGAAATTAGGATATCGCAAAACAGGGCTTTAATACATCTGGCCCATAGTTTAGAGCAGACCTTTTTGTATAGAAACGTTTTTACACTGTTGACTTATAGAGATAGACTACATGATAGGAGTCCCACAAAAATAAATCAATTCCCAATGCGATTAGTTCATCCAATTTACCACCCGGAAATACCTGCAGTTACAGGGCATCATGGGGTGATTACCAGACTAGCTGTAGCTGCCCGCTTTCAGGAACATTGGGTTTACAGTCCATGGAAGAGAAGAGGTTTTGGCCCTTAAGGCTACATTGCCTGACCCTAGGAAAAATCCTACTGCTTATTAGAAAGAAATGACAGAAGTTGCCTGCTCTACTGTGATGACCCTTGTTGATATTGACATGTTTTTTGGTTTGCTAGTTCCAGTTGATATTTGGCGGCAAGTACATATTCAAGACCATGTTGCTGAGTTAGGTGGAACGTGGGATGTGATTAAGGGTTGGGACCGAGATAGGAAGCCAGGAGACAAACCATGCGCTGAGTTGCTCGCCCTACCCGGTCATTACCAACATGCATACACTCATTCCCCCCAAGAAAGTTAGTTTGGATTGATTGGCTGCCTGCTGACAGAAGAAAGACAAAAATGTGTCTGATTTCTTCACTGGGTTTGAAGAGATGTTTTTGGACTACAGTGGGCAGGATATGTCTACAGAAGGGGGAGTCCATTTATTTGTCAATAGGTTTGTCACTAATTTCCTTCCTGAAATAATGTCTAGACTCCAGTCGTATGATAGCTTTTGGTCTACATCATCTCCCTCTGTGATCTTAAATATGGCCCAATATTATGAGCATAGGGATAATGAAGAGAAAGACAGAAACAATAAAAAGCATAAAGATTTGAAGACAAAGGTATTGCTGCAAAGGCATATTGAGGTAACAGCAGGGGACGGGGACCCCAACAACAGCTTTTTCGTCCTAGACAGCCTCCAACTACACCTCTGGGGCAGAATCAGTGTGCTTATTGTAAAGAGGAAGGTCACTGGTGGCCCGTACTTTTGCAAAATGTTTATTCCAAGTTTTATCCACTCGGGGATGAGGTTCTGGATCCAGGGCCTGCAGGACTAATAGGCAGCAAAACACTACTGCCCCTGTGGACCATTCTGACAATTATTTTGATAACGTTAAGGACGGGCAGTACTTCAATGACAACTATGATATTGATGATTTGATGGGGGTGTCTTACAGCTAGGACAGCCAGGGACAGGGTACGGGTACGGGACCAGTTCAAATACCTGTAGACCAGCGTGGCCTTTATGTCAAGATAGATTTGCAAGAATGTCCTAAGGAGTTCCTGGTTGATACAGGTGCCACAAAAAGCGCTGTTGCTCGACACCTGGTCCCTGGAGCGCCCCTGTCTGGCCATAATAAAGTTTTGGTGGGTTTTTCTGAAGTACCGGTTGTGAGCCCTTTTTCATGCCCCCTTGCTCTTACCATTGGTCCCTTTACTGTTGACTCTCCATTTCTTTTAACATCTAACTGTCGTGAGAATCTGATGGGTTTGGACTTACTAAAGAAATTGCATGCTATTATTTATTGTTCCCCAGACGATGTTTATATTACAATGGGCCCGGACGTAGGTACTAGACAGTGTGTATCGAAAGATGCCCCCCTTCCACCTACGTATGGTCCACTGGTGACACCGATGTAGGTCTATTGCATATATCACCGGTCTCGATACAGGGTAAGGACAATGCTATATAGCCCAGCATTCCTCAGTATAAAATACTACAGGCTGGAGGATGAGCCCTTCTTCAAATAGTTCAGGATCTCATACGCAAGTGAGTGGTCGAAGGGACAACAGGTAATGTGATTGTCCTATTTTTTCTGTCATGAAAAGGACACTTTCAGATTCCTCTGATAAAGCTGATGAGGTATATCATTTTGTGATTGATTTGCGAGAAGTCAATAAATAGTAGTTCAGCAAATACCAGTGGTTCCTGATATCACTACACTTTTGACAATGATTCCATCTACCACTAAGCTTTACTCTGTTATTGGTTTGAAAAATGCATTCTTTAGCATTCCTATACACCCAGATAGCAGGTCTTTGTTTGGATTTATACTAGCTGGTAAAAGTGTCCGTTTCTGTCGCGATCCTCAAGGCTATACTGAAAGTCCTAGTATTTATAGCCAAGCATTGAAAGCTCAGTTGGATTTATGCCCACTTTCTGCAGGTAACATATTGGTGCACTATGTAGATGATTTTGTTAATTGCTTCTGAACCGGAATAAGGTTGCAAGGATACTACAGTGAAATTATTGTTACATCTGGCACATCATGGACATAAGGTATTCCTTTCGTAGTTTCAGTATTGTCGACAGGAGGTTACCTATTTAGGTCACCTGCTGTTGAGGGAGTGTAGAAAGTTATTACCAGAGCGCATTAGTACCATCATTAAAATGCCCCTTCCGCAAACTCAAAAAGACGTGCACACTCTTGGATTTTGCTGAAGTTTCCTACTGTCGTCAGTGGATTCCTTTACACCTTATTAACCAAATGCTTGCTTGCATTAACAATGAAAGAAGCACATGAGCCTTTGCCTTGGATGCCTGACTATCAGCATTCTTTTGAACAACTAAAAACTTCACTTTGCTCTTCTCCAGTGTTTGGCACACCTAATTATAGGAAACCTTTTGTGCTCTACGTCCACAAGATGGCTGGTTGTGCCCTTTCTGTCTTGACTCAAAGATTGGTGATAGACAAAGACCGTTCGCTTATTTTTCCACTGTGCTTGACCGTGTCACAAGAGCCCTCCCGAGATGTCTGCGAGCGGTCGCGGCTGTGGCCACTTCAATCAGACAATCAGCTGGATTCATACTCGATACTGACCTCACAGTTATGGTACCCCATGCTGTGGATGCACTTTTGAATAAAAGAAAGACACAGCAGCTCACCAGTGCACGTCTTACTGGCTATGAATTGACATTGTTTGCTAAGCATATTATGATTAAAAATGTGCCAATCTTAATCCAGCAACCTTACTATCTCTCCCTTCTGAAAATGATGCACTCAACAAGCATGACTGTATCTTCCGAACAGAGGAAGAGACAAAAAGATGGGTAGATTTGACTGATGTTCCCTTATCTGATCCCCAAGGAGAACTATATGTCGATGGTTTTAGTTTGACCAGATGGCATCACTACTGCAGCTTATGCTATCACGACATTGCGCACAGTAGTTGAGATATCACGGGTCCCAGGCAGCAGAACTCGTTGCTCTTATACGAGCTTGTAAATTGAGCGAGGGTTTGGCTGTCAATATCTACACAGACAGCCAATATGCATTCGGGGTCACACATAATATCAGATGATTGTGGGCAGAGAGAGGATTTTTTACTTCCCATGGCACTAAGATACAAAATGGACACCTTATATTGTGGCTGTTATCTGCATTAACTGTCCCCAAGAAAATAGCGATTGTAAAGTGCAGCGCCCATAGAAAGGTGACAGATGATGTAGGTAGAGGGAATGCGTAGAGGAACAGCTAAGGAAACTGCTCGAAGTAAGAAGAAGAGAATGTTTGTTGCAGTTCCAGCTAGATGGGTTCTTTAGAATGCCATGTTTGAAAATACAGTTGAGAGTGTGAAAGAAATACAAAGTGAGGCAACGGTGGAAGAATTAGCGGTATGGCAGGAGAGTACAGCGCAACTAAATGAAGAAGGGTGTTGAATTGATGTCTGGAGAACAGAAATAGATGTTACCTGATGCATATATGATCCCTGTGGTTACTATGGCTCATGGTCCAGCTCATATTAATGCAAAAGGCATTTGTAAACATTTGGCCCCAGTTTGGTGCAATGTGAATATTTCCAGAGCTGCTGCGCATTTAGTGAAAAGTTGTATGATTTGCATGAGGCACAATCCAGGAATGGGTACCCCTACATCATCTGGCAACTTTGTACCACCTACATTCCCATTCACAGTCCTTCAAATGGACCTTATTGAGCGGGAACTTTGTAATAGTCTCAAGTATGTCCTAGTGGTTATATGTACATTCAGTAAATGGGTTGAGGCTTACCCCACGAAAGACAATACAGCCACCACAACTGCGAAAGTACTTCTTAAAGAGTAATTTCCTCGTTTCGGAATGTCCCAAATTTTCTGGAGTGATAACGGATCTCATTTTAATGGGAAAGTGATTAGGTTGGTGAGGGAAGGTTTGCATATCAAACAGAAATTTCATGCTGCAAATCACCCACAGTCGGCAGGTTTGGTTGAGAAGTACAACAGTACGCTCAAACTGAAATTGGTAAGAATCCATGAGACAACAGGGTTGATATGGCCAGATGCTCTCCCGTTAGTTCTTTTGTCAACTAGTTCTACAGCACTTTCTAGAACTGGTTTATCCGCCTTTGAGGTAGAGTGTGGACGCCCAGCGAATTTCTGGGGCATCAACCTGGCCCACAAAGTTTTCTGATATTGAATTTTCTGTTTTTCTTGATTATCTTGGACAATTGACAGAAAGTTTGCGTTCTATCCACCAACTGGTATGTGATTCCCTACCTCCTAAACCAGAGGGACCTGGCCACAACATCTAGCCTGGTGATTATATGCCTATGAGCAATTTTCAGGGGAAACAAAGTTTGGAGCCCAGAAGGAAAGGTCCTGAGCAAGTTCTGTTGGTGACACAGACGGCTGTAAAGGTTGCTGGTGGAAAGAATTGGGTCCATGTGACCCATTGTAAAAGGATACCTTTGCTTTTGCCCTAAGACCAGTGGGTCAAGGAGGGAATAAGACACTTTGAACATGAGCAAGTGCCCAGATTTGTTCAGTTTAGCGATACACAGTTAATTTGGACACAAACAGACAAGGAGAACAACAATGTTTTGAATGAGGATGTCCCACCAGAAATACGAGCTATCCAGGAGCCTCTGTTCAGTGATCACAAAGTGCCTGGGGTTGCCAAGTACAATTTGCATCCTCGGTCGGGGGCTATTGAACCTAAGGAGAAAAATGATTATGGATGGACTGTACAAGATAGGGCAGTACTGAGTAGCAATACCAATGAAGGATCGGAACCAGTGAACATTCTGTATTTGCTTTGCTTTTGTGGTTTGAACACTAGTTAGGGGAAAAGTATACTCTGAGACCATACCATCTTTATCGACGTTGGATAGCTTAGGATGGATCAAGCTCTACCGGAACTCTCTAAACGGTGCGCTGTAGCCGCTAAAAAGGACTGTGCCATCAAGGCTACAGTTTGCAAAGTGACTGACTCCAAATCCCATGAGAGCAAACCTCCACCCACAGTTGGAGCCAGGTACAACAGAAAGCCACTATCCAAAGAGACCGGACCCCACAAACATCCAGTATCCACAAGAGTAGCTGATATAGGTGCAGCAGTCATACGCACGCAGCCAATGACAGACGGTGTCCAGCATTTCACGTTAAATGCTCTTATTGTGGGGTAATGGGTCATTTTGGGAAGGTGTGTAGGTGCAAACCCAGCAACTCCTCTGTTAAATGCATCCTACAGGATTCCGACACGGACGGGGCAGAGGGAGAAGTTGATGAGGATAGTGTTCTTTGCATTGATGACCAAGTTCTGGGTATTGATTGTAACAGCACCAAGAAACCCTCGTGCTTATTGAGCATAGGGGGCATACACGTTTCCATGGTGGCAGACTCAGGGTCGCCCTACACCAATATTTCAACGCGACATCTGGGAGAGGGACTTCATACTCACCTTAGGCACTCACCTACACCACACAGATGTTCACCCCGTCACCTTCACGGGGGAGAGGATCCCCATGGTAGGCTTCCGCCCACTCCATTTTGAATTCAAGGGCAGGTCCACAGAATGCTAATTGTACGTAGCGGAAAAAGGGCCCTCTGTTTTGGGGGGGGCAGATCAAGGGGCATTAGGGATTCAACTAAATCCAAGGGGGGCTACACAAGTACTCATAACAAACGACCCACAGACAAGCGAAGGTGGAACGTTGAGGAATGACTTTCCAGCAGTCTTTGGCGGCCCAATAGGCAGACTCACCAAATTCACACACAGAATTTGTCTCAAAGAAGGAGCCACACCGGTATGCCAAAAAAGTACGGAACATCCCATTTAACTGCAGGGAGGCTGTGCACATGGAACTACAGCGCCTGGAAGACAACGGGGTGATTGAACCAATCGAGAGTGCGGAATGGTTGGCGCTGTTGGTAGTCGCACCAAACCAAATGGGAAGATGTGCCTCTGCATAGACCTGAGGGAACTCAACAAGAACATCATAGTGGACAAATTCCCCTTACCCAAAATAAATGACCCAGCCCAAGGGAATCAAATGGTTCTCGGCCATTGATCTTACTGCGGCGTACCATCAAATATCGCTACACTACTCTTGTACAAAACCAACATTGTTCATTACACCATTTGGCTGCTACAGGTTCTGGCGGATGCTCTTTGGCCTGGCATCCACCTCAGCGGTGTTCCAGAAGTTGATGCACAATCTGTTTAAAGACATCAGTGGAGTGCAATACTTCCAGGATGACATCCCGATCATGGGAAAGACCCAACAAGATCATGATGCGAAGCTCTCTACAGTATTACAAATCTCTTATCACAAAACGGTCTCACAGCGGAGTGGGAAAAGTGCAGATTTGGCCTCCACACCGTTACCTACTTGGGACATGAAATAAGCGACAAAAAGCATCTCTCCCAAGAGTGCCAACATGGAAGCAATCAAGTCAGCACACATACCTCAAAACAAGCAAGACGTACGTTCCATCCTTGGGTTGGCTGAATTCTATAGTAAATGTGTACAAAACTTCACCACCAAGACGCACCATCTACGTCAGATCCTCAAAGAAAAGAACGCTTCAACTGGTCAACCGACGCCAATGAATAATTTAGTCAAATCAAGAACGAAATTTGCAATGCCGTGCCTCTCCATGTATTTGATCAATCTGCACTCTCCATCCTCACCACGGACGCCAGTGACAAAGGCATGGGAGCTGTGCTATCACAAAGGTCCAAGCATGGCACCGTGACCACCATCAGCTTCGTGTCTTGCTCTCTGGCCCCCAGCGAGGAGAAGTTCAGTGTAGTTGAGAAGGAGATGCTGGCAGCCATCTGGGCAATGGAAAAATTCCGACAGTTTCTCTGGGGCTCCAGGTTCCTCCTCCGGACGGATTACAAGCCACTTTTCAAAGTTCTTACATCCAGCGGACATGCCAGTGCCACTCCACGCATAGCGAAAATGACTCTCAGGTTGTTGGACCTTGTGTATGACGTGGAGTATATACCTGGCAACTAGAACAAAGTAGCGGACTACCTTAGCAGATCAAAAGGAATGGAAAGCGCACCTGCACAAGGTTGGCCAGAGAAGAAGCACTTGGACACCGACCTCAGGAAATTCTGGGAAGTGCGGAAGGAGCTGTCCATCAGTGAGAATGTGATATTTCTCTTATGAGGGGACAAAGTGATACCGCCACAACAGTTATTGAAACGCCTGCTCACAATCTTGCACGAAGGCCACTTAGGAATAGTGAAAATGAAGAATCGAGTCAAACTATCGTATTGGTGGCCGGCTGTCGACAGCCTTGTGGTGAAGCATGTACTGGCCTGTGAGCAGTGCAGCAATGCAGACAAGGCACACACCATGCTCCGACCACCTCTGGGGAAGTTCACCACCCCCACCAACCGATGGGAAGAATTGTCGGTCGTCATACTGGGACCAGTGCTCGACAAGTGCGCCATTGTGTTAATGGACTGATACTCCAAGTGGCCGGAAGTAGAACTGTGCGAAAAAGCGGACCCAGACAGAATCCTGGCCTTCCTCACAACCACATTCCTGAGGGAGGGAATTCCGAAAGTCATCACATGTGACAAAAACCCCCAGTTCACCTCAAATAAATGGACTGCGTTCATGTAGAGGAATGGCATTATGACAGACACACCCCAGTGTACCATCCGGTAGGAAATGGCCTCGCAGAAAGGTTTAACTGCGTGATCATGGGGTCGGTGCAAGCAGCCATCAGCGCGGGAAAGGATTGGGAGGCGGAAATTAGACACACTGTGTGGACTTATCGCATTACTCCCAGAGCCACAGGATACAGCCCGCTTAAGATCCTACGGGGTCGGGAACCAATTCTCACGAGACAACACAGTTTGGATGAACCTGACGCTCCAGAGTAAGTGGACCACAGCGGTAGTTCGGAGCAATTTGGAGAAGGCCCAGAAAATGTACACGGACCACTACAATAAGACGCATAGGGGAAGTGGGTCCGAGTAAAGCTGGTACAACTACGAAGGAAAGGCGACAGCAAGTTCAACGAACCTCTGCAAGTC
Organism: Lissotriton vulgaris; assembly: GCF_964263255.1. Classification (NCBI taxonomy): domain Eukaryota; kingdom Metazoa; phylum Chordata; class Amphibia; order Caudata; family Salamandridae; genus Lissotriton; species Lissotriton vulgaris. Next base: position 1,130,664,464 of record NC_141689.1, on the reverse strand, counting down.
AAAGAAGTCTACACACAATGGGCCTTGTTGGGTGACGGAAAAGTCTGGTCCCACAGCAGAATGGCCAAGTGCAATAAAGTTATTGGATGGGACAAGGGAGATGCCTCCACGGGCACCAGTAACACCTGTTGGGATGAAGAGCATGACCCAGAGGCAGACATACAGAGAGACGACACAGCAAGTGATAGGGAAGACAGATGCGGTGACACACAAGGACAGAGGAGTCCAGGAACCACAAGACAACTTAGGCAACAAGAAGACCAAAGCATCAGCGAATCAGACATTGGGTGACAAGCCTCCACAGCTCCCAATGTTAACCAGCAAGGTAGCCCAAGGGAAACCAGCACACGCATGAGGGGGACACACATGGCACAAGCACCCACTACACGCACCCGCACAGGCAGGGCAATTGTGTTACCAAAAAGATACAGAGAATACGATATGTAAGCTTATGTATGTTGTGTGTGCTTCCTCATCTTGTCTTTCCCACCCCTTCCCCCCCTCCTTTCCCTCTGCAGTCAAGTAAACCTGCTATAGCATCCAGTGTCAGGAACGCCTCCCTCGGTATCTCTTGTTGTTACAGTTCTTGTTATATGTTATTAAAGGAGGGAGATATGTGATGTAGCGCTCTAGTGGCTAGCACCACGTCACGGGGCATGACATGCTGGGAGTGACGGCGGCCATCTCCGGCACTATAGTCCCGAGTGCGGAGTGACCCGGCGCTCTCCCCTAGGAATAAAACCACCTCCACACAGAGTCATTTCACTTAGCTGCCTGGACCTCCTTGTTCAGCTGCATGAGTAGCAGCAGGGCTGTGAATGACCATCCTTTATTATACTGTGTGTACATAACTTCATATTGCTTCCTATCTGCTGTAGACATTTTCAGGTGCATAGATTTCTTGTTGGGGCATTATATCTGTACTCGGCGTTCCTTGTTTCTTTATTTCTTGTTAATCCAAGGTAGAGCATGTTTCAAGCATGTTCAAGAATTAGTTTTCCTGACAGAAAGAGTCACACATGCTGGTTTTCCCTGAGTGTGCATGAGATGAGTGAGATCTTGGACAAAGCATTACTGCTATTATAAGTGTTTTCTTTGCTACATAAGTCGAGTCACCCAGAGAATTACACGTGCTGCTGGTTTATACACATTACACAGCCCTGCAGAGACCATTTTATTGAGTTGCTACATAACAATGAATTGTTGTCTTAGAGCACCTGTCCCCCCAGCCAGCCTTTAACTGGTGCAGTTCTCTTATTACTTCACAGTATCCAGAGAGGGACAGAACAGAGTGGCTGTGCAATGTCATCATTTACAGAGCTCTTTTCATGTATTATAATCACCAAATGGCTCACCACATCAAAGGACCCCTTCTGCTGACTGAAGCATTGAGCACTTCACTGATGGGAGGCAATGACTCATTTAACCTCCTGAGTCAGTGCAACATCTTTCCAGTGGGTTTCAGACTGCTCTCAGTCTGTGAAAATATAATGTTGTATGTTTATGAGTCATTTGTAGTCCTGTTGGAGTAAGAAAGTAGCTAATATATATCTTAATGGAAAATCCAGTTGTTTTCTTAATGTTGTCAGCATAGACACATCTAGAAAATGAAATATTAAAAATGCACATGCAAAGTTGCGTGTAGTCGCACCTTTTGAATTACTCAAAGTAAGTCATTTTGTGAGCTTTGCACAACTTCTCCTTTGGGCCAATGGACTGGCAAAAAAGTTGTGCAAAAAATCCAATGTTAATATTTTAGAGGGAAGAATGTTATGCAAAAACACTAAAAGTGGATTGTTTTTATTTTTCTTCCCATGAAACGAGATTTTGTTTTTAATATTCTCATTTTTAAACTTTAAAAAATGTCATGAATTTTGAGAAACGTAAGAATTTGTTTGCTAAACTCAAATCCTCCAATTTAATGCACAAATAAACTTACTTTGCTGTGCCAGTCCAAGATATGTTATTGGTTAATAGCTCCTGCTCATTTGCTTTCTTTTTATACTGAAGGATATGTTACTCAAATCTTTTTTCAGTGTGACACATCCATTCAAATACCCACAACGGAAGTTTGAGAAATAGAAGAGAGCTTCTTAAATTCTAAGGGCTGGATTCACAGAACTAACTTAAGACAAAATCCTAAACTTACTACCATTTTGTTATTCATAGAAGGCACTTACTCATTTCGGTATTCACAGAAGTTAGGAGTCCTAACTTTAGGACTCCTAAATGCCTTCTGTAAATACCGAAAGTCTTAAAATTGGGATTTTCCTCAGTTTAGTAGTAGTAAAATTAGGACTCCTAACTTTAGGACTCCTAAAGGCCTTCTGTGAATACCGAAAGTCTTAAAATTAGGATTTTTCTCAGTTTAGTAGTAGTAAAGTTAAGACTCCTAACTTTAGGACTCCTAAATGCCTTCTGTGAATACCTAAAGTCGTAACGTTAGGAATTTTTATCTCAGTTTAGGAGTAGTAAAGTTAGGAGTCCTAACTTTACTACTCCTAAACTGAGAAAAATCCTGATTTTAAGACAAGTTTGGCGGTCCATGGGGCTGCCGAATCCATGGTGGCAGTCCCTGGACTACCAGACCGGCGGTTCACCTGCCGTATTACAACAATGGCAGTGAGGCTGCCACAGGACCGCCGCAACCCCAGAGGATCCCTGATCCTGCGGTGTTGGTGCAGTGGTGTTAGGATGTAATATGCTGGTGGTGCCCCTGCAGTACCACCAGAGATATTATGAATTTCCTCACTGCAACCCTTATCATGGTGGCGAGTCCGCCATGAAAAGGATGGCTTTGAGGAAACTAAGGGGGTCCTACAGGGCCCTCTGTTGCCTCTGTGCACAAGAGTACATTTGTTGTGCCCCCTATATTTTTTCATACCCGTTCCTTCACAGACAGAAATGCACAACATTGTGCATTTCTGCCCTTGCAGGAACAGACTGGGGCGCTCCTACCGCGGTGTCTTTCTAAGGCTCTCTTATGAGCCTTAGAGAGGCACAGCTGCGGGACTGTCACCACAGTACCACCCACCAGGATTACAACCCTTAATCTGGAAGGTGGACTGACTACAGGTTTGGTGGTCTTGGAGCGGGTTGGGGATGGGGTGACCCACTCCAAGACCACCAAACTCATAATTAGGCCCTTAATAACTCAAAGCAAAACAGTGTATGTTTTAATCCTATGCCTCCAAAAGTTGTTTTAAGGGCAAGTAGTGGTCAGGAAAATCTGATGCTCGAGCACACATGGCCTATCATTTACCAACATTTATATAGCACATTTATTCAATTCTGTTTTTAACATCCAACGCCTTCAAAGTAGATTTGCATTCATATGTAATAAATTAGACTCTACATGGAATTAGGAGTGTGAACAAAATAAAAGATATACAGACCTCAGAATCAGGGGCAAAAACTCATCAGTACTACACACATCACACAGTATCATGCTGCAATGATGCTTCCATTTACATATAGATCACAGGATAAAACGAATCAGGTAACAATTGAAACCAATTTGCTTGCTCAGTCAACAGTAGTTATATTACCAAAAGCTTTATCCGAAAAGATGTTAAAATGAATTCACACCAGTATTTGTTTTTTAAAACTTGTTTTTATTTTAAAACTGCTTCCACTGTATTCAGGACAACAACCTACATGCACATTTTCAGTATCTTATGGGCAGTGTAAAACCAGTGTGAGTAACATGTAATTCCATGAATACGTACAAGCTCATAATCTGGCTTGGTGGGTAAAATAACGATGGATTAAACCCAGATCTGTGACTGGGGGTGAATGTTTTGCCATTGTGCAACATTCCGTCCATCATCTTGTGTATATTGCTGTTCACCTTATGTTGGAAGGGTATGCCCAGACGTGGGTCCCTTGCTCACTACGCCACTGGAGTCAAGCTATCCTGGCTGATGAAGGCTGACAGTCAGAAACCGGTCCTAGGATGTTTGATTCCGGTCCAGGGAAGACAGGGCTTGGCAGCTCGGGCTGGACTGTTCCCATGAGGCACAGGGTCAAGACTGATTTGCATATGGCCATGTCCGAACTGGGGTGGCTTGGTGAGCAAAATAACGAGGGATTAAACCCAGATCTGTGACTGGGGGTGAATGTTTTGCCATTGTGCAACATTTGAGTCCATCATCTTGTGTGTTTTGCTGTTCACCCTATGTGGGAAGGGTATGCCCAGACGTGGGTCCCTTGCTAACTATGCCACTGGAGTCAAGCTATCCTCGCTGATGAAGGCTGATAGCCAGAAACCGGTCCTAGGATGTTTGATTGCGGTCCAGGGAAGACATGGCTTGACAGTTCGGGCTGGACTGTTCCCATGAGGCACAGGGTCCACATCTCCCGGACAGTGTGTGATATTTTGGCGTACTGTAAAAAGTGCCCTGGAGGCACCTGAATCCAGACCTGCGCGTCCTGGAAAGTCATGAACGTGCTGTTCTGGTATAAATCCCCGACCATCTCACAACCTCCTTTGTACCACTTAGAGTGATCCATGACACCCTGTATATTCTGGAAACCCTGCAACCAATGCAGCGGTAGTCCGCTGGCATATGGGGCCTTTCTGACCACTAAGGTTACTGCTTGCTCCCAAACCTCCGTAACCCAGTGGATAATATGCGGGCATGTTTTTGGGACCCTAGAGCCCATCATTAGGAATTGCTGCAGTTGCATCCCCTCGCTTCAGCTCCCCAGTAATTCCGTCTAAACCATGCGCTCCCCCATGCACCAATGGGCATCATATTGCAGCAGGCCAGCCATATAGTACAGTTGTAGGTCCGGCAGCCCCCATCCATGTCTACTTTTAGTATATCCAATATGCCTTTGCTCCGTTTTCCATCCCAGACCTGGGAGGTCAAAAGACTATTATTCAGCGTGAGGAACATCAACTTCTGGATCTTGCAAAAGGAGTTCTGGAGCACGTAGAGACAATGGGGCAACAGCACCATCTTTGATGCAGCTACCCTCTCCATAACAGACAGAGGTAACTTGTTCCAAAACGCTATTGAAACCTGCAGGCCATCAAGGACCCTACCCATGTTCAGATCATATTGTGCCTGTAGCCGATGTGCAATTTGCATTCCGAGATACCGGAAGCGATCGCACTTCCAATCCATGCCAACCACGGGGAGATCGTGAGCTGCTTCTTGCGCCAACGCAGCAAGTGGGAAGAGGATGTTTTTCATGACAGTTGATACGGAGGCCTGATTTGGCCCCAAATTAATTCAATATTTCTGGAACCTCAGGGATCACCCTTTCCTACTCACACTAATAGAGAAGAGCATCATCAGCATACAGGGAGACCACATGCGTACTACCATCTACTTCACACCCCATGGCGCCATGTCTCTGCGCAAGCATATCGCCAATGGCACCATGGCCAGGGCGAACATTAGCGGGGACAGAGGGTGACCCTGTTGCGTGCTCCTCACAACCTTAATAGCTTCTGACACGTGTCTCCCAGTCCATACTCTGGCCATCAGCGATTGGTACAAGAGTCTGACTCAGGCTATGTACGCTCTTCCAAACCCCATTCTCCACAGTACTTTCCAGAAGTAATCTCACTTGAGGGTATCAAAGACTTTTTCAAAATCCAGGGCGATTACTGCCACCCTGAGGTTTGTGTCTCCGACCAAGTGGAGGACATGTGACAGTCTACTCAGGTTCATGTGTGTTCTTCTCCTGGGCATGAACCCGCATTGGATCCTGGTGGTCACTGAACCTCCCACTGGACGTCGTAGTGTAAGAATTAATGGGAGTGGGTGTTAGCGTTTTAACAATCATGCAAGCAGTCTACCTTGTCTATCCCCTTCTCTGTGCAATAGCTACTGGTATTCCCAGCAGAGTCTTGCAATCCAACCTATCCCAGGTCTCCCCACTACACGTTGTGCCTGTAAGAGGGCATCCGAAGGTTGATAAATCACCTGCCCCTTGCATTGTAACTTAGCCAGGGTGTCCTCCGTCCCGCTCAGCACCACCTCAAACGGTTTTCTTGTCCCCCTCGCTCTAGCCAGGCAATCCCCCATGGTGACCACTTTAAAAGTATCCTCTTCAGTGCTCCTGATGTTGGTAGTAGGCCAATTCTCACTAAAATAATAAGACACGTTTTTCCTGAGATTATCTCTGAAGACTCGGTCTTTTAGCGCCTGTGCTTGCAACCTCAATATTGGGGCCCACAGCCTAACTCTCTCAGGTCCTCTTTCAAAAAGCACAGGGGCGTGATCTGATAGGAAATGGCCCATCAAAGCGACACCACCCACACTATCACACAGCTCATGCGACATCAGGAACCTATCAAGTCTAATATATACTGCATGAGCCGGAGTGTAACATGTATACTGTCGGTTTTCAGGATGTGTTTCACGCCATATATCCACACACTGCAGCCAATTCATCACCCCTCTCAGGGCTTCTGTCATGTTTGATTTAGTATGGTGCTTGGGGGGGATGTCTGTCCAGTGCACCACCCAGGACACAATTAAAGTCACCCGCCCATACCATGGGAATCCCAATGAAGGGCAGCAACCGATCCTCCAGCTCCCCAAAGAAGTCAGGTTCGGGGCGTACACTTCCATACCATCCATATCCCTTGCACTATTACATATCTACCCACTACATCTGCTTCTCTGCTTCGTAGCTTCAAAGCTGAAATGGGACTTGAGGAGCTATCTAGATGACCACCCCCCTCGCATAGGAGGAGAACGTAGATGCAAACAGTTGCCTCCTCCAATTTTTGTGAAGCTTCTGTATTTCCGCGTCTAGGAGGTGAGTCTCCTGCAGCAAAGCCACATGCGTACCTTGCCGCCTTTAATACATCTGTACCCTATAACGCTTTGTAAACATATTTAACCCTCTCACATTCCACGTTACAGTCCTATAGTGCTTCATAGTGATGTCTACCACCGAACTGAATCTTTGCTCAACCAACCTGCCTGCCGCCACTGTCATTGCGAATCACCCTCTCATCGAAAACAAATGAAACTCCCAACCCCTCGGGTAGACAGTGTATTAAGCTGATGTGCATCCCACATGAACCCCCAACATTACATCCTTCGCCCCAGCTGTACATCATTGTAACCCTGAGACAGTCCCCATCTGCGCAATACCTAATATCAACAATACCAAAAACCCATGCACACTCTGCTCATACTCCCTGCCACGAGCACCATCACATTCATTACCCATGAACATTCCTGTCATCTCCACTGTTGGGACAAATGGGCGTGTGCCCCGCCGGGACCGCTGAGACGTCCATCAGCTAAGCCCACCCTAGCCCAATCAACAATCACTCTCATGCATACCGCGACCAATCATAGTCAAGCACCTCAACACCCCTTCCCCAAACAGACAAGATCTACCCCGAAGAGGGAGAAATGAGAATGAGCGCCAATAGATCGAGGGAACAATACAGAATGCAGCAGTGAGAAAAAGGGGGGAAGAGAAAGAAACAGAGTATAGAGGGGGGTCAGAGGATGATGGCGCCCACCCTCACCAGATAGTCGGATCATCCAACTACTTTACACTATTGGAAGGTGATTAGGACACAGAGAGGGGGGTGGAGAGAAAAGAAAGGCGGTCCCTCTAGAATTTGAACCCACTCACCCTCAGGAGGGTGAAGGAAAATGCCTATGTCCCAACAGTCCCCATAACTGGGTTACACTGTGTAGCACTGTGCCCTTTATTGGACAGTTCTTGTAGGGTCTGATTGTTGTGGGGTGTCCTCCACAATATCGCATCTGCTTGTGTCCAAACCCGTAGCTGTCACCACCTCAACCAGGGCCCTGGCCGTATCCTGTACAGCCCGTTGGGTCTCCATGTCTGTTCTGGGGGATATCTGGCCTCGCTCCCTGTCCCAGCCCCTTCCAGCTCCAAGGACCCATCCTGCTGCACCATGACTCTCTGGGTCGATCTGGAGCTCTTTCTGCGTTGTCCTGAGTGGCCTCTACCAGTTGCACCCAGAGGGTGTGTCAAGGATCATGCCACCACTCGCTCCCCCCTCAGCACCCTTCCCCCTTCATGCACCTCCAAGCAGTCCCACAACTCTTCTGGTGTCATAAAGAAGTGTGCGCAATCTCCATGTATGACTTTCAGTTTTGCTGGGTAGGGAAGCATGTCCTGAAGGTCCATGGCCCACAATTTTTGCTTGACTCCAAGGAAGGATGCCCTCTGCTGCTGAACCAGGTGAGTGTAATCTGGAAAGATGCAAATGTTCTGGTTTTGAAACACTGGATCCCCTTCTTGTCGTGCTGCCCTGAGGATACTGTCCCTATCTCTACAATTGAGGAGCCAGGTGATGAGTCTCTGCGAAGCAGACTCCGGCGATGGAGGGGCAGTGAGCGCTCGGTGCGCTCGCTCTATAATAAAAACAGAGGAAAGTTCGACAGTGGGTAGCGCATTCCTTATCCATTTTCCGAGAAAGAGTTCGGGGTCCCTCCCTTTTACTTTCTCCGGGAAACCTACGAAACGCAGATTACATCAGCAGGACCTCCCTTCCGCATCCTCTGCACAGCGCTCCAGAGACATTTTGTGTGAGAGCTCATTGAGAGTCACTTTTGTGGCCGAGACCTCCTCCCGCAGCTCACTAACCTTTTGCTCCATGGCTAGGGATCGCTCAGCAACAGTGCGAAGGTCCGCCTTCAGTAAACCAACATCCTGGGAAACCGCATCTATCTTTGCATGCACTTTCACACTTGAGGATTCAATAGCAGACAAAATCTGGGATCCTGTGGGCTCAGGATGTGTCCCAGCTCCCCCCGTTGATATGCCGGACACCTCAGCGGTCTTTGGGGGACGCTCAGAGCTGTATACTGATCCATCCTTGTTTGCTGAGTGGCCCTCGGCAGATGGTCCTTGCCCCTTGCTGAATATGCCGCCCGATGAGTCCACCGACTCTCAGATCCAGCACCCCCCCCTAGCACACAAGTCCTGGGCCAGGTCACGTGGTAGACACTCACGGGGGCCCCGGTCTGCAGCTTAATATGTCCGTGCACCCAAATAATAGGCCCACTCCTGCATGTCTCAGCTAGTACAGACAGTCACACCAGCTGATACGAATCAAATGCCACATGGTAGTCAGCAACTTCTAACACAGCGAGGGCCACACCTGCATCTTCCACAAGTCTCTGCAGACATAAAAGTCTTTCTGTGTGACCTAGCGCGCATGTGTCAGGTGCAGCAGGCTCTACTGCCCCCCCAAAAGGCTCCACCTCACCTCAGCAAAGGGGCACAGGCGCAACCGCCAGCCACCTCAATGCACTTGGCCGGTGCATTGCCTCAGGACTCAGGGGGGCCTCGTGCCTCTAGACCCGCAGACAGCAGCTTCGCAACACAGTACAAGGGAGGGGGACTGGGCACAGGCGATCCCCGCTCCTGGAATTGTCGGCTCCAAGAAACCTTTGTCAACCGGCCCGATTCTCAGGCCATGGTCTCGGTCATGCAGGGGGCCCCTCCTACACACCGCAGGCAATGTTAACGGAAGTGGGGGGCAATCATTCTATCGGCTGCAACCCTTGGTGGCCAGCCCACCTCATAGAGACTGGCGGCGAGGCAAGCCTCCCAGTTACACAGGCTCCAGGTCCGGCAGGGGTGACCTCAGCAGTTGTCTGTCGGCCTTCACTTCCCCATAGAGAGCTACTCCTGGGTCAGGACACAGCTTCAGCCTGATTAGCGCCGTGCCAGCGTGGTCTGCGTCTTCATTCCCAGCCCCGGTCCCTAGGACGGGGTGAGATTCCGGCTAGGCCACTGTCTGCAGGCAGACGATCCCCCCACCTCACCTCAGGCACTGGCGCTTCTCTCGACCCACTGACTGTGGGTCCCAGAAATATTTTGTTTAGGGGAGGGACACCGTCACTGCCCGGGGGTATTGCACCTCCCCAGGTCACCAGTCCTCTGCAGCGATCATTCACCACAGGGACCGGCCTTCTCAGTCACGGCGAGCCGCCGTGTAATCTGCAGCCTCTCACCTGGCGTCGTCCGAGCCACCAGTCGATTCTCTCCGCAAGTCGGTCCTGGACCACCAAGACCTCTCAGCAATCGCCCGCCGCCCTCACATCAACAAGGAAAGTGTTTTTTTTAAGTGTGGGGGCCCGGATGGGTAGGATCTTGAAGGATTATGTCACGGGCGGGTGCGGAGCACCACTAAGCAGCGTCCGCTCCCGTCGCCATCTTGGCTGTGCCCCCTTCACACCTGTATTGAAATCACAACCATACCAGTAAGTGTCCTCTGGAACTAAGGGCTCAATATCAAAAATAAGCAATTAGCACTCATCTATCTGCTTTAAATCTATCTTACAAATGAAATAATTTTGTCCTAACATTATCTTTCAGTTTCTGAAAACACAGATAATTCTAAATGATATTTGGGGGGATGAAAAATATAAATTTCCACAAATATAAAACTAGGATTTTCATTTTTAGTAGTACATTTTTGATTCTCTATCATTAGGTTTTCATTTTCACCAAACGCTCATATACATTAGTATTATAAATGTAGAGAGATTCTGCCTTTTGTGTAAATTTCTCAACAGGACCCACTACCATAGATGTAGTAATGAGGCAAATCTTTTTATCACCATAATGCCAGAGATAGTCAGAATATTGTTAAGAATGAGAACAATAAGTCTAGGATGGGCTTTTGTTTTGCAATTCATTGTCAGAATTATATCACGACCTGCAAGTTTGGCATGAACAAACCATTTGTAGTCTGCCAGAATATTGCCAGAATGCCCATAATATACTAATTACTGGAGAGGTAGCAAGCATGTTGCTTAAAATGCACATATATATGTCACTCCTAGGCCACTGTCATGAATGGATAGCCAGCATGTCAACAAGAATGACCACAAATGTATCAATTGGTTGCCGGAAGGGGTGCCACTCGCAGCAGTTTCTGGATTCTTGGATTTTGTCTTCCTGCCTGGGGGTATTGCAACTCCTGCCGAGTTACCTGCTTTTGGACACGCTGTGGCTGTGATCATACGGGGAAGTTCCTGACCACGAGGAGCCAGTGCGGACGCCCGGGACTGCGAGGACCAGCATTCTCCCTTTCATCCACAGCTGGTGCCTCTTCCCGGGCATGCTCCGCCTCCACCCTCCGCCTCATTACTGCCTGCGGCCCCCGCTTCGCGGGAGCCGCTCGCAGCAGTTTCTGGATTCTTGGATTTTGTCTTCCTGCATGGGGGTATTGCAACTCCTGCCGAGTTACCTGCTTTTGGACACGCTGTGGCTGTGATCATACGGGGAAGTTCCTGACTGCGAGGAGCCAGTGCGGACGCCCGGGACTGCAAGGACCAGCATTCTCCCTTTCATCCACAGCTGGTGCCTCTCCCCGGGCGTGCTCCGCTCCACCCTCTACTGGTACTTAATTGGAATCCCAACGCACATTGCGGGACGCGCGCGGGACAAAGCCCGGGGCGAAGCCCGGGCAAAGGGCGGGCCATTTGAGGCGGTTAGAGAACGGTAGAGACTGGACCGGGGAACCCCCCTAACGCCCTACTCTCAGGTACCTTGCCCAGAAGCTTGGAGTTAACAAAATGGCCACTAGAGAAACAAGAAGCAAGGCAACTTCCATGGCCTCAGGTACTTTGGATAACTTTTTAGTTAAGGCAAACATAGTGGTCAATAAGGGTCTCACTGTGTTGGAAAAGCAAATCACGGAGGGTATAGAAAATTCGCATCTGGCTTCACCGGGGTCATCATCTAATGCTAGGTCATCACTACTTCTTGATGCCACGCACTTATCACTCATGGACAGTATTGACCAAACCATAGAGTCTGTCCTACAACAGCAAAGGACACCATCCAACTCCTATAGGGACAGAGACTCACTACGTAACATTGATGAGGTGGAACCCTCCCCCATTGTTGAGTTAGTACCATCTAGGGCTCAGGGGGATGGTCCTACATCAACTGAATACATGGGCCACAGAGAAGATGCTGCCCTGAAACGGAAAAGATCTAGGAAGTCCAAAGGCACCAAAAGGGCTAAAGTTGACCCCATAGTGAACACTACCGAGGATAGCCTGGTCGCCCCTGGAACATCTGTAACGGCGAACGATTTGGAAACGGCAAGCACTCCACCCCCCACACCCATACCCACTCACACTGGCCCTTTAATTTTTGGCGGGGTAGTTCCTAACACCTCAGAGCACATTATTTGCTCACTCACTGGAATCTTAAAAAGCTTTTTGGATCCTCTCTCCCTCAAATTAGACTCTATAGAGGCTAGGCTTCTAGCTATAGAAAGACTAAATGGTAGTGGTGGCGTTCAGATAGGGCCAAGAGTAAGCACACATAGAGCCCATGGGGATAATGCCGGGTCTTCTCACTCTTCTATTGCTACAACTACTGTGGCCCCTATTCTACCAATAGCTCCCCCCCGGGAAAACCCCAGCATAGCCCCGGTGCCACAACCAGCCCCTGTACCCCTTCCTAGACAACTGCCTCCAGTACCAACTGCCAGGAGGTCGAAGCTACCCGCTCCGGCTAGCTTACCTGGCCAGGAGAGACCATCTAATGAAACAGCTAACTGCCCAAATCGGTTGGCTAGTTCTAGTAACAGGCGGAAAGCAGTTAACCTCCCCCCGGAGGCGGCAGCATATACTGTAATTCTGATGTGGGTACCAGAGCTTTCCAACGACGTGGTGGAATCCTACGACTCCCTACGTAATAAGGTTATCAGCTGGTTAAATATACAAAGGTCTTTACCACCCAATCTAAGAGGAGAAGTTCTTATGGTTAGAAGGGTTCCATGGGTTGGGTATACCGCTAAGAAAAGAGTGGGGGATTGCATAATTGTAAGCTTTAAGAGTCCCCAGGTTGCTACCTACATCTGTAATTGGCTTGGGAGTTCAGGAAATACCTCCATAGAATTGGTTCCCTTGTCATACTTCTATCCTAATGTATGTGATCTGGCTATGAGGAGGGACGAGGGTTGGACAAGGGTGAGTTTTGCTGTTGATGGGTCAAGATATAGGCCCACCCGCAATGTTATCCCTGCTTATGGCAACTACGTACACTCCAACAGATTCAGTTGCCTCGATCAGGTCGATTGACTCCAAAAGGGTGCATCTTCAAGATGTATTCAAAGTATCGCTAGTGAATCTGCAGACGATATTGATGTTACCATCTGAGAAATTCATGCATCCCCTGGGAAAATCTTAACTCCTACTAGCTCCCAGGGCCAAGCAAGCAACTTACCCCATAGTGGACCTGGTCACAACCTAACATCCGTAGTCCCGCCTGGTCCTAACTTAACATCCACTGTCTTGGGAACATCATTGCAAGGGCCTGCAGTTCCACCATTGGACACTGAACCAGAGGAAACTGGGGGGCAGGGATTAAATCCTCCTGTCGAAACCTTGAAAGTTCTTTCCTGGAATGTGGCGGGCATTGTTACTAAACTACACGCAAATGATTGGGATTCCCTAGTAGGCAACAGCGATATCTGTCTCTTCCAAGAGACATGGGCCAGGGAACCCCTGTGTAGAGCAGGATATGCAGTTTTTGAAATCAAAGCCAGGTGGAGTGGTAAGGGGAGGCCCTCAGGTGATTTGGCGGCCTGGGTAGCCAGTCACATTGGATGTAATGCGGAGAATGTACCTACGTTCTCGCAGGACATACAGTGTGTTCTACTCAAGTGGCCTAATGCTTTAAATCTGGCAATTATTAATGTATATTCTCGACCAGTCAGTGCGGCCATGGAATTATCTACACTAGAAGATCTTTCGTCATTCCTGGGCTAACTCCCCACTGATTGCAAGATAGTGATGGGGGGAGATCTTAATTGTCACTTTGAACCACTGGAAGGTCTAAAGGAGGGTGCCCTTACTGCTGAAGATGACTTCTGGGGTGTTCTGCCATGTCAATCCCCCCACCCTAAATCTTGGTCCCCTCTCGCAGTGCAAATTATGTCCCTAACATTAAACTTTGCGCTAAGGGCCTGTAATAGACGCACTCCCTCTGACATCCTTTCATTGTGTACCTTCAATAGGAAGGACCATGAATCGAGGTTGGACTATATTTTTGTGGACATTGGTCTGTGGTCCAAGGTCCAGGATTTTAGGGAAATTGTAAGAACAGACAGTGACCACAACACACTTATGTTAGATATGGTGCACCCTGCACCTGCGGTTGGGTCACTATCCGCCAATCCCAGTGAAGATCTAGGGAATCAGGTTCTTAGCTCCAATAGACGTAGGGTAAAATGGGGGAAACTGGCAAACTCAGAAGAGAGTATAAGTAAAATCTATGAATTGGCACTCCCCAAGCTAAAAGAAATAGATGTATTAATTAACCAGCCTAGACCACCGGACTTCAACGAGAAATTGGCCCAAATCCATGTAGACCTAGTGGGAGCTCTAGGCGAGGTTTTCTACCCAGTGGTAGTCCCACGGAAGAAAAAGACCAGAACCTCAACCTGGTATAATTCTTCCTGTAAAAAGATCAAGACTGAGCTAATAGCTACAATAAAAGCAGGTTCTGATAAGGGTAAGGTCGCCGAGCTGAGGCGGAAATATAGGGATGGTTAATCAAAAGGAGACTAGCTCATGTATTATGAAGTTAACAAAAGTAAAGGACTCAAGTATGTTTCGTCAGGGGGTAGGAACACCTGGTAAGTGTGTTCATGAAGCCCTCACCCACCAACCTAGTTGGTGGCATGCTTCATCATCGGACCCACCCAGTGACACCTAGCGTGTCCCGGGTGTGCTTCGACGCCTGATTACAGCGGAGCAGGTATGTCGCTGAGTGTGCGGTGAAGAGTGTTATGAAGGTGATTTAAAACGATTTGGCGGGGGTCCCAGTACCCGAAGGTAAATTAGACTTTAATACCTGGGCCACCGTCAGCGGTTAAAAATAAGGCTGTTGGATGTTAGAGGCGAGTTACGACCTCCCACATCCATTGGTGGGCCAACATGTTGCAGCCAGTGCCTTATGGCCGCTCAGATTTAGGAGACCTGTAGGGAAGAAAAGGTAGCGCTTACCGGTGGTAGTGGTGATTGTTTCTCATACTCACAGCTTTTCTGGGCAGAGCCTGCTCTGGACCTGTAGTGCCTCCTTCGCATACCGGTAAGTAATGGCCGGTGCTGCCGAGTGTTATATACTGTGGTTAATTAGATAATCACGGGCACCTGCATAGTGGAGGCAAGAGTAGAAAGACTCGAACTGTCGAGTCATTGTGCCTAAGCGGGCGCCCGGGCGTTTCTCTGCTGGTACGAGAAGCACTCGCGCATGCGTAGTGCCCGTGGTTTGTAACGCGCTTGTGCGGACGGTAGTGTTACCTCCCTACAGGTCTCCTAAATCTGAGTGGCCGAAACCTTTCTTTCCCACATTTAAGTGACTCTCTTCTTCCTTTGTATGTTTTGTCCTTGTCCATATATGTGACATGTACAGGTGTTTTGAGAAGGGAATCCCCCTCTCACACATAGAAAAACACTTTAGGGCGTGTATACACATAGTCTGAATTACACACCCACTAGTTTAATCAAATACACATTTTTTAAATATAAGTCCTGAAGAAAGCCAGCATATTCATAAGGCACTGGCTGAAACATGTTGACCCACCAATGGATGTGGGAGGTCGTAACTCGCCTCTAACATCCAACAGCCTTATTTTTAACCGCTGACGGTGGCCCAGGTATTAAAGTCTAATTTACCTTCGGGTACTGGGACCCCCGCCAAGCCGTTTTAAATCACCTTCATAACACTCTTCACCGCACACTCAGCGACATACCTGTTCCGCTGTAATCAGGCGTCGAAGCACACCCGGGACACGCTAGGTGTCACTGGGTGGGCCCGATGATGAAGCATGCCACCAACTAGGTTGGTGGGTGAGGGCTTCATGAACACACTTACCAGGTGTTCCTACCCCCTGACGAAACATACTTGAGTCCTTTACTTTTGTTAACTTCATAATACATGAGCTAGTCTCCTTTTGATTAACCATATATAAACCCCGGGGATAAGAACTAGCTTTCTGGTCCTCTCTCTCTCTCTTGATACGTAATCATAAAGGAAATATAGGGATGCCATGACATTGGCAAGGTCGGAATGGGATTGGAACAGATGGCAGGACCTTTCCCTAGTGTTAGAAGCGAGGGATTCCAGAAAATTTTGGTCTTTGGTAAACACTGGCACAGGTGACCCCAAAGCTGCAGTGGAGACAAACATTGCATCTTCTGTCTGGGAAGACCACTTTGGCAAATTGTACCAAGATACCCGTGAATTTGCCAATGGTGTGGCCTCTGATGTTACATCCAACACTGTAGCCGGATTGGAATTTACCCTCGGTGAGGTGGTCAGTGCAATAGAGAGACTGGCGAAGGGGAAGGCCCCGGGACTTGACAGATTGCCCGGTGACATCTTTAGACATCATCCAGAGATATGGGGCCCGTACCTCCTCATTCTTTTTAATTCCATCGCGGGAGGTATGTAGATCCCCTGTACTTGGCTGGGGGCGGAGATAGTGCCGATTTTCAAAAAGGGTTCTCCTCTTCTCCCAGCCAATTACAGGCCGATCAGCCTCATAGATGTCCCTCAAAAATTATTTTCTCTTCTTCTCTTGGATCACCTTCTAGACTGGATGGAGGAAAATGAAATTCTGAGTCCCCTCCAGGCTGGCTTCAGGAAAAACACATCCACCATGGATCAGATTTTCCGCCTCGTTCTCCTTTATTGGAAAACTGTGAGGATCGAGGGGGGGAGGCTGTACATGGTGTTCGTGGACCTGAGGTCAGCCTTTGACCTGGTTCCCCGCAAGAAATTCTGGGAGGTATTAAAGGAGCTGGGTGTTCCTACCCATCTATTACATGCCTTAGTCAGGCTCCACGCCAACAGTTTTGCACAGGTTAGGTGTGGGAGGGATGGAGCGTTGTCATCTAGGTTCCCAGTTCTCAGGGGGGTAAGACAGGGATGTGTCTTGGCGCCAACTCTGTTTTGCCTCTTCGTTAACAGTGTCATATCCCATCTCGACAATGTTAGGGAAAATGACGCTCCTCTTTTGGCAGGCAGGAGGGTACCGGCTATCATGTTCGCCGATGATACCCTCCTGCTTTCCAAATTCCCGATGGGGATCCAACGGATTCTAGACGATTTGGCCTTTTCTGTAGACAACACGGTCTAGAGATCAATACAGAAAAGACCAAATTCATGATATTCAACCCCTCCCCTAAAACCAGACCCAACCCATTATTGGGTTCAGCAAGACTGGAAAGGGTTAAAATTTCCAGTATTTGGGTGTAACCCTACATGAAAACTTATCTTGGGAACCCCAAATAGCAAGATCCAGGCTAAAGCTGTCCCAACTGTCGGGGGCAATTTTGAAGGTCGCAAACACTTCTACTTTTAAACCCATTAGCCCGGCTGTAGAAATGTATAAAACCCAAGCTAAAGCAGCCGCTTCCTATGGTAGTGAGCTATGGTGGTATAAACCGGGGTCAGAACTTGTTAGTGTAGAAAATAATTTCCTCAGACGCCTCCTAGCCCTCCCCCGTGGCACACCTCTGCTCCCTCTGAGACTAGATGTAGGTCTCCCCTCCATAGCTGAGGATCTGGATTTAAAGCCACTAAGATTCTGGCACAGGCTTTGGACCACAAGCGAGCTCGCACACTATAGGCAAGACCTCATTCATGTAATGAACTTGAACCAGCGTGACCGAATCCCCTGGTTGGCCTTTAAGTAGAAAGAACTGTATCGCTTGAGAATCCCCGAGTTATGGGAGGTTCCTGAACAGGGCTGCCAAAGGGTCTCCTGTAAAAGACTTGTGGAAATATACAAGGAGAAAAGTTTAACTACTCTGGTATCCGCACCCAATAATGGCATTTTAACCAACCGATTCTTGGATTCCAAAAATTCCTATCAATTTGAAGGTTTTATGGAAATTATTTTTCCCGTTTTAGCACGAAAATTGTTTATCCAATGGAGGTTAGGCACCCTGCCTATTAAAACCTTTACCTGTAGATGGACACAAAGGGATGATAAAATCTGTCCAGGGTGCAGTAATCATGACGAGGAGGAAATTCATGTTCTGTTCTTCTGCCCAGCTTACAATAGACCAAGGAAATATTGGCTTGCGCCACTATGTAGGAACTTGGGCATAAGGAGCCACCAGTACTCGTACAGAATATTGAAAACAAGTACTCTGCCCCACATAGTCTTTGCAGTTGCCAAATTCATAATGGCCATGTGGCAGATAAGGAAAAAACTATTAAAAGACTGAACATTCATATGAACTGTAGTGTTACTCCTACTCATGAATAGACTCCTAAGGAAATGAATCTTTATGAAATGTTTTTTATACAAGTGAATGTCTTTTAATGTTGTATGTTTTAAATTGCATCTTTTATGGTCTAAATGACCGAAATAAAGAATTTTTGGATTGGATTGGTTGCCATTATTATAGGGATTATCAACAGGTTACCAAGAATGTCCACTGCTTATAACAGTAAAGTTTATAGTACCTTTAATTTTTGGACTTATAACATAATCTTTATTGGGTTTTATCCTGGAATAATGGTATTGATTGTTCTTATTAATTTTAATCAACTGTTATGATTCATTGAATTTTAGAAAGTGAGATTTTATACAGTGTAAGAATGTCTATTTTAATATAAGAAAAGCACTTTATTGTTAGGAATAAGTAAATAAAGGGGCATATTTACAAGGAAACTGTTGGAGCGCATTGTTACGTCAAGACTGTTAACGCTGCACTCTGAACATTTCCAAACGCAGGGATGCACCATATTTACAAGAATGCGGCGCACCACTGCGTTTCCCCTAGCGCAGGCACTAAATTTACCTGCCTAGTGCCAATGCAGGCACCCTTGCACCATAGTACAAGGTTACCTGTGCTGCATCCCTTCCTGCACATAAGCAATCGATAATTGCAATTTGTAACTTCTATGTGTGTGCTCTGTGCAGCACACATACAAGTTGCCACTCATTATTTTTTTATGATTGTTTATGCGCAGGAAGGGACACCTTCCTGCAAGTGAACTATCACTAGTGGTGATTTGTTGTTTCTATGTGTTCTCATTTCGCCAGGTTAGGACCAGGTTTTCCCTGGTCGTATTTTTGCTGCTGGTCCATATGTACACCACCCTTGTAAATAGGAGCAGCGTTAAAAAGCAATGGGTGTTGCAGCGGAATGCCCACCACAAACCATTGCCCGCTCCTTTCACTCTAAATGCTGCGTTAAAGGTGGCCTTATTCACAAGGCAGCGTTCAGTTTAAAGCTGTCTCGTAAATAAGGTGAAGGGCTTATCCTCACCAGAACGTCACAAAAAGTGACGTTCTGGTGGCGATAAGCTCTTGTAAATATGTCCCAAAGTTTCCTATGACTGGACCTAATTTTCAGTGCTATGGCTGAATAGACATGGTAAATGCTTTGAATATGGGGATTTGGCGATCAACATGATGTGTACAATTGAGAAATAGATTCTAGGTGGTGCTAGGGCATAAATACAGTATTTCTGCAATTCAATATAACACATCCCTTTAGTGTTTTTGTGTATTATGAAAATTACCAAACTCCACAATGCCGTCAAGATGTGCTTGGTACATGTACAGATGGTACATGTCAGAAAGTAGGAGTGAGTTGTTTTTCATGAGAAAGCTCTGCCATCTTGAGCAGGTAGTTGGGGAGGGTGTTGGTATTGTGGCGCCCTAGCAGGCACTACATACTTACTGTCCAGGATTCCGGTGTGGCACACCTGCCAGACCCAATCGGATGGACTGACATGTAGTGGGTATTTCTTGGTCAATTTACCATTTGGAGTCACAGGGACACTTTCATAAATACTGTTCCCTCATTTCAGGTAAGTCGCCAAAACCTTATCTCCCAGGAGAGTAGATGAGGTACTTACCTCTTAGTTTGAGAACCATACATAGATCTGCTGGGCAACAATATGCACTGATTGCACTCCAGTTTAAAAAGAAAAGAGTTAACGAAATCTCTCCACGTAGGTGTTTTGTTAGAAGTAAGCCAAAAGTAACAAGCCCTTTGTCTTTCTCTATTTACAACATTTCAAGACGACACAAACCTTTCATTCTAGCTTTAAGCATCGAAGGCCTGAGCGACATTGAAGTGCATTTACACGCTGATTCCTCACTAATATATCTTTAATAGAAAAAACATACAATGAACGGCACGGCGGTTAACCCTGCGAGAATAACAGAGATAAAAAGAATGAAGAGTGTCTTTTTAATGGCTTAATTTGGGTTTTATACGCTGTAACCCTTAATAGGACATCAAGTTAGATTTATTAGCAGGCATTCTTTCCCTAATTGTTAACAAGGTTGTTTGAGTTCTGTTTTATGTGATCAGTAAATACCAAGTGTGGGGAGGAAAGGATTATCGTTTGCCGGTGCTAGAGGAAAGCTATGAGTAGATAAAGCGCGTCTAATGAGGCCTCCTCGATGGGCGCAGTCATTCATAAAATGTCTTTTTGTGCAGCTGTAAAAGAATGCCAATTAAACACGAGTGAGGGGAATGGTAACTGTGCCTACTGCTTCCTGCATGTACTCCCACCGACAGGAGACCCTGAAAGTCACCATCTTCAACTGAGATTGAAAGGGCAGCTCATAAGAATTGTTAACTCTTCTTGCTAGCTCTCCCTTCCAGCCTCCAGGCTTTGTAATAATAATAATTATTATTATTATATTAATATTAATAATTAAAATAATAATAACAAAAACAACAACAACAAAGCAACAACATCAACAGCAAAATAACAACAAAAACAAAACTAATGTTAACCCCTTGGCTGTGGTGCAAATTCCGCCGCGGTGCTGAGGGGGTGATCGCGGCGCCGCCATGCTCGTGACGGAACCACGCTGTCATGAGCCACAGGCGGCGTGTGCTCATGACGGCGTGGTTCCGTTACGGCCCCGCCCGCTCACTAATTTGCCCGCACAGGCCTGGAATCAGTGCCGCGTGGGTGGAGCGGCCGCAGCATGACGGAACCACGCCGTCATGAGCACACGTCACGTCTATCGTGGCTCATGATGGCAAGGTTCCCTCATGAGCAAGGAAGGGGTTAATAATAATAATGTATTATTATTATGTTGTTACTTTGGTATATTGTTATTAGTAGTAGTAATAATCGTATTACAGTAATATCAACAAACATCAGCAATATCATTATTGTTATTATTATTAGCAGTAGTGGTAGTAGTATTAGTATCATCAACAAACATAAAAAATATCATTATTAGTGGTAGTTTTACTATTATTACTACTAGTAGTAGTAGTATTATTACAGTATTGTCAACAAATATTAGCAATATCTTTATTAGTAATAGTATTACAATCATTATTAGGATTACTGTTAATTCTATTTTAATGCATAAATAGTCATTACTGTCGGCAATAACGCTATCAGAACACATTAGGTTGATTGTAGGCTCTCCGTCACCCTAGCACAAAGATCCTTCAGTGATACACCTCAGTAGCTCTCTCTGCCAGTGCAGGTGTCATCAATGATTCTTTATTAATGAATGCTTGCAGTTCACCCAGAAAGCTTACGGGATAACTTTCGCACACTGGTGGGCATATTATGAAGGGGGTTTATCTCCGCTTTTTTGGCTTTAAAAGCCAAGAAAGCGGAGATAAAATTATCTCCCTATTACCTAGCTGTCGCTAACACCAGTTAGCGACAGCTAGTAGGAGATAGCGACCATCTTGGGCCCCACTTTGCATGTCAGTGATATTTATCACTAATGACATGCAAAGTGGGCGAGCCAAGATGTTAACATCGCAATCTCCTATTACCAACTTTTGGAGATATTCGCACTGAGCTTTGAATATCTCCAAAAGCTAACACCTGCCCTGAGCAGTTCTTAGCCATGTTATCCAATGGGAGGTGGATAACATGGCTAAGAGCATTAGCTCGGTAATGCATGAATATCGCTGACTTTTCAGCGATATTCATGCATTACGGCCGTTTTTTATCGCATTTGCGATAAACCTTGGTAATACCAAGGTTTAACTGCGATAAAAATCGCCGCAGCTCAGCGGCAAATTTTTGTCTCTAACCAAGCAATAGCGATAATTATCGCTATTGCTTGGTAATATACCCCATGGTTCTTCACTCACCATGCATGGCACCTGTGACTGAGTCTTCTGCTCTCTCAACCAAGCATTGCATCAAAGACTCACACAAAATGCAAAGTATTAGCGAAAAATGCCACATTGCATGCATAAATCTACCAACACCAGGAATAAGGCAGGAGGAGAAGAATGCAATACAGGAGAGGAAAGTGGAAAACTAAAACTATACCAAAATAGGAGCAGGAAGCATGCAGCCTCAGTAGATCTGGTGAGTAAGCTATGAAAATTAGTAATTGCCTGAAACAAACGTTCCAAATAGAAGGAGAGCTCTTGCAGTAACAAAAATAACTCAGATAAAAACTAGGAGTGGGGAAAATGGTTCATTCTGCCAGTGGAACGGTCCGAATTTGGCGACTCCCCGTTACTCCTGTTACGTAGAGTTCCGGCCAAATTCAGCCAATCACTGCATGGTGGAATTTTTTTCCTACAAGACTCCAAAAATTCGAGCGTTCCCAGCGTGATTTTCTAATGTGGATAGTTGTAAATGGTCATGGTTCGCGAGTAGATTTGCGGCTGCTCAAGTGGATTTTCTACTCGAACTGCAGCAAAATCAACTTCAATGGCTGCACGCTCAACGCACGGGTCTGTTCGCATTGATTTTTTAGTGCTGGTGCTAAATTGTAGGGTGAGCAGTGCGACAAGTGTATTTTCTGCCCATTGGCGGAACTCTGTGGAATCTCACAGAGTTTTAATGTAATTCTGCAGATTTCTGATTTCAGTCACCTGATACATCTTAACAGCAACATGTTGGGGTGAGTCTCTGTATTTCGCTTATTATGCACATGTACCCATAAAGGCCACATCGCAAACCAAGATGGTTTCAACCTTGTCCTCTAAATGGCGTTTCAGTGAGCCCATCACCCTGGAAGAGTTTCAGTCCCTCAAAAGGTGTATGAATCGCTATACTAGTGCTGCAAAACAATAAACACAATACAATACAATAAACTACTATGAAAGAATGTACAACTAGAGGTGCTAATAATAGAAACTGCAAACAGGATTAACTTAAAAATTGTTACTAAACCTACAACACAGTGTTTTAAACTTTCTTTGGGTGCTGTAATATAGAACAGCAGTAAGGAAGTTAATTGGGGTGAGCACCCATACAAAGAGCTGTAGGTCACATATCCAATCTGCCTTTCAGAACTGCAGGTAAGTGAAGTAGTGTGGCTCACTGGTTAGAGGTGGCAGACCCGAGAGCAGAGGTCGGCCCAGGACCAGGGTTCGATTCCCGGCGCGGCAGGTTTCTGGACCAGGGTCAGCGGACTCGATAATTCTCTCGCCTCGGTGCCCACTCTGATCAGCGATCACACTCGGCAACTCTGGGCATTAGCTTGCCTCATCTTCACTAACGACCCCACCAGACCGCCGGGGATGCCTGGTCTCACCCTGGAGATACCCATTAAGGGACCATCTCTCAGGGAAGTCAGGAAGGGTTTTGCAGCGGTCGAAGCGCCTTGGTACCCTGCCGGGTAAGTAGTGCGCTATATAAATGCCTATACATTACATTACATTACATTTTTTACATTACATTACAGGTATACACAATGGGAGCTATGGAGCAGGGTAATAATAACATCTGCTAATTACGTTTTGTGCATACTGCAAAAATAGTAAATTATTTTCTGGGATTCTAATGTGCTGCATGACACAAAATGGCACTAAAGTGCAGATGGTGAGAATAACAAGGACCCCCTGATTGGCCGATTGCTACAATTCCTAGTCAGGGATATAGATATGTGAAATAACAACCTAGGCAATTTACTTTTAGCTTGTCAAAACTAAAGGTAGAGAGGAGGAAAAGACCAATGACATAAAAATTCTGCTTTTTATTAATTCAATCAATAACACATTATTTAAAAAGATGTATGACTCAGTAACCAAAAGCCAATACATCAGAAGTTAACAACCAATACATCAAGGGTTAACAAAGAATATCATACATTTTTACAGAAAATATTAAACAAAGGAAAATTCATTTTAAATAAAAAGACAATCCAGTGGCACAAACAACAATATCGACACGCGTTTAGGCGACCAGCGCCTTCTTCAGGAATAGCCACGTGTTACTATACCAAGTCAACTTCCAGAAAATGGCGTCCCAATACCCCTGTAAACGAATGCAGGCAGCAAATGTGACTGCCCCGCCTTTTCTTCATTTTATGTAAGCAGTATGGGGTATAGTATAAATCATTCAAAAACTTTAAATGATTGGCCTTGACTAGAGACATATTAGGGACTGTATACACCAAGATATTGCTACTTTGAATTTCTTGCGTCATCATCATATCTCCCACCAATGCAGTCCACTTTTCCGCATTAAGTTGAGATAAGTCGACTCTCCATTTCACTTCAGCAGCAAGAATCATTTTATAAGAGGAGCTTGTACTCCCTTTACAATTCAAATCCATGAGGATTTCAAGAAATTCATTCTGTACAGTGAATCTCACTCACTTTCAGTTCGTGCAAAAAATGTCATCGCTGAAGAAATCTGAAAAAGCTCTGATGAGCGAATGAGAACCACTGTCTCATTGTTGTCTCATGTTGTAATGTCTTGAAAAAGAGCTTAGTATCACCCTCAAACAGTTGCCCCAATGTTTGTAGTTCCAACTTCCCCCAGCAGCTGAGCGCACTTTCATGTATGGATAATGGGCAATTTGGATTAAAACCTAATAGTGTGTATTTATCACATTGGGTGACAACATGAAATATCCTATTTAAATAGACCCACCTTGAGCTACAAGCAATGTAGACGAAGTGAGCAAATAGAGTTGGTAAGTAGCAGCTCCTGAATGTAAGGCTCCAAATATAGTGCAAAAAGTTGTGATGATAACGGGCACCCATAACAAGGACCCATGGTAATTTCAATAGGGTCTGATAACATGCCACAAAAGAGGATCCTTGCTGTTAGCCTTCTATAGAACATCTTAATCGGGTTCATAAAGCCTGTGCCCAACCCTGATCTAGCCATCATTGCCCAAGTAAACTGCCATGAGACCCAATTGAATGCCTCTTCGGCATCTTTCATGATCAAGGAGTCTTATCTATTGATGCCACCTCCAGGGAGTTATCGCCATGTTCTCATGAGAGGCCATATAACGTCCCAGGATGAACCAATGTTGCATAGGATCTACCACATAGATAATCATTGTAGATAATCTATTGGCCAGAATTTGCATCCTAAATATAGTTTTATCTTCAAAATACTGTGGAGGTGACACATTCTAGTCCTGGAAATGTGGACAGTGATTTTGCGGGGTCTTCATCAGCACACCAACTTGACTCAAGATGTGTCTGAAGGAAGGACTTTATTGGAATATTTAGGAGTGGTGCATCTCTGGGGTGCTCTTGCAATTGTTAAATTTCAGGTACTTGGCTTACCAATTTCAATAATATTCACATTTTTGTGACAAGCTCATTCTTTTCTGGTATCTGAAAACAATAATGCATAGAATTAACTACTGCTTATAGTTTGTGTTGGCCATCACCCAGTCTACATGGGTGAAAAATTTGTCTCACTGAAGACACCACCCACGTGATGAACACCATCCACTCCGGCTCCCGTGCCGACCCCTGTCCATACCACATCTTTAAGAAAGCCAACTCCATCATCGCACCCCAACTCCGGAACACCATTAACAACTCCTTCGCATCTGCCACCTTTCCGGAGAGCCGGAAGCATGCAGAGATCAGCGCCCTCCTAAAAAAGCCCACCGCAGACCCCACGGACCTTAAGAACTTCCGCCCCATCTCGCTCCTCCCGTTCCCATTAAAGTCATCGAGAAGACCGTCAACAAACAGCTAACCACCTTCCTTGAGACCAACGGCTCCCTCGACCCATCGCAGTCCGGAGTCCGAGCAAACCACAGCACTGAGACCGCCCTCATCGCAGCCACCGACGACATCAGGTCCCTGCTCGACAACGGGGAAACTGCTGCCCTCATCCTCCTCGACCTATCGGCCGCATTCGACACAGTCTGTCACCGCACCCTAACAAACCGACTCCACCACGCCGGGATCCAAGGAATGGCCCTGGAATGGATCACCTCCTTCCTCTCCGACAGAACTCAGAGAGTCCGACTCCCTCCCTTCCGCTCAGCGGCCACCAAGATCATCTGCGGCGTACCTCAAGGCTCCTCGCTCAGCCCCACCCTCTTCAACATCTACATGAACCCCCTCACAGCCATCGCACGCCAACACAACCTAAACACCCAGCTTATCCTCTCCCTCCCCAACGACCCCGCCACCGCCAGAGCCAGCCTCCAGGAAGGAATGAAAGGCGTCGCGGAAAGGGATGAAGCTCAGCCGTCTGAAACTGAACTCAGATGAGACGGAAGTCCTCATCCTGGGACCATCCCCCTCTGCCTTGGAGGACTCCTGGTGGTCCCCTGCACTGGGCACCGCCCCCAAGCCCACGGACCACGCACGCAACCTAGGTTTCATCCTGGACTCCTCCCTCACGATAAGAAAGCAAATCAACGCCGTCTCATCATCTTGTTTCAACACCCTGCGCGTGCTCCGAAAGATCTTCCGGTGGATCCCCACCGAAACCAGAAAGACGGTCACCCAGGCCCTCATCACCAGCCGACTGGACTACAGGAACGCCCTCTACGCTGGAACCACAGCCAAACTACAGAAAAGGCTCCAACGCATACAGAACGCTTCTGCACGACTCATCCTGGACATCCCCCGACACAGCCACATCTCTGCCCACCTGAGAGACCTGCACTGGCTCCCCGTCAGCAAGAGGATCACGTTCAGGCTCCTCACCCACGCTCACAAGGCTCTCCACAACATGGGCCCCGAATACCTTAACAACCGCCTCACGTTCTACACACCCACCCGTCAGCTCCGATCCGCCAGCCTCGCCCTCACCACCGTCCCACGGATTCGCAGAACCACCACCAGAGGGAGATCCTACTCCTGCCTGGCTGTCAAGACGTGGAACTCCCTCCGCACCCACCCAGGACCATCTCTCCTTCAGGAAGCAACTCAGGACCTGGCACTTCGAGCAGTAGCAGCACCCCCCCCCCCCCCCCCCCCTCCCAGGGCCTTGAGACCCTTGCAGGTGAGTAGCGTGCTCTATAAATGTGCCTGATTGATTGATTGATTGATTGGTCTCACCACTTTTAATGTCATTTGGTACTCTCCATTGACATAATGCATTTATATTAGCCACAGGGAGCAAGTACAATCTCAAACCATCAGTATTTAAAATTGTCTTGTTGGTAGTTTGGCCACAGGTCTCTCTTCTTACAGAAGATTTCTCTATTGTACCTGTTGAACACAATTATGGATTCCAGTTAATGCTTCCTACTGCAAATTGAGTACTACCTGTAGCATGGGTCATGTTACATTTCCATAACTTTGTTTTTTCTTTTTGGTGAAATGGGACTCATTAAAGGTCTGTCATGTAGTGTGCTACTTTCAGCGTTCATTAGTGTATGGTTAAAAGTCCACCATGGCACTCTCACAGTAAACACAAGAAGACTGGATTAGCCCAATGGCATTGTTACCTGAAAAGTCAAGTGTTTATGGCTATCTTAGACTAGAGATAGTCATCGACCGGTCACATAGGCATGGCATGTGGCTACAACAGAGCACATGGTTCTGCCACTCATTATTGCTTTTCCAATCTGCTGACCAAATAAGAGACTTAGAACACAATATGGGGAACCCGCTCTAAACAATCCCCCTGAACTATGTACAGGAACCTGAAATTAAATCTCTTTCATTACAGCCTCTGGAGAGACAATATAAAAGCTTAGATAGGTTTGCCTCAGGTACTCTGTTCTAAGTAGGAATTACAGTATGGGATCGGGACATCTGCACCACTCCCAGCCAAATGTCTTTAGCTTCAAATATAGTAGGTACAAATGAGCAGCTAGAGTATTTTCTTTTCCACCCACAATCGGCACTTCTTGCAATATTTTTAACATTTCTAGACTTTGAGGTGGGAAATGTATGTTCTTCAGAAACAGATGGGGGGAAACTCTTTTGCATGCTAGTATTGGCCCACACAAGATCATGGAATCTTAGATAAGTATGAGGTATGGTATGCATCAAACTGCAAACAAAAAAAAACTATTATTATATCCATCCATGGGAAAACGGAGGTTCTCTTTTTCCACCAGCCTTCTCCATTGGACCCCAATATTTGGTGGCCTACCGACTTAAGTGCCCCCCCTCTCCCAAAAGACTCTGTGGAAAATCTTGAAGTGAGATGGGATTCCAACCTTACTTTTCATCATCAAGTGCATACAGTCTCCACTGCATGTCTAGCCAAGATCAGAATGATAAAAAAGTTCATTCATTTTCTGCCTAGTAATACCAGGAAGGTTGTAGTCCAGGCGTTAATTACTTCGCACCTGGACTACGCCAATGGCCTTTATTCTGGCCTGTCTGCAGGGCTCAGTCATCGCCTTCAGACAGTGCAGAATGCGGCGGTGCGATTGGTTGCCGGTCTCCCCTTACGTGAGCACATTGCCCCCCACCGCCGTGAACTTTACTGGTTACCACTGCATAAGAGGGCCGAATTTAAAGCTTTGGTACTAGCTCATCGGGCCATGCAAGGTAAAGGCTCTGCATATCTGTCTTCTTGTTTGATCCCTTATAATAACTTCAGGACTCTACGTTCCTCGTCAAAAAACCTCCTTTCTGTTCCCAGATTCAGGAAAACCCGCTCAGGTGGGAAAACTTTCCCAGTGTTGACAGTGGCCCTCTGGAATAAACTTCCTAATGCCATCCGGCTGATCAAAGATGATCAACCCTTCCGGCGAGCACTTAAAACTCACCTATTCTGCAGATTGACTTCTACTTCAAATAACCATCTAAGATCTGCATGTAGTTACACAGGAGCGCTGGGACACCCCGTTGGGGTAGCTGTGCGCGATACCAAAACACACTAAATAAATAAATAAATAAATAAATCCTGAAACATTGGTTATTGAGGTAGTCCTCATTCCAGTATGGGTGGCCAGAAAAGTGATCAGTACAAATAGAAACATGTGCTGAATTAAAAAGCTCAGGATATTTCTTCTGTGAACCGTATCTGAATTAGAATATAATTTTAACTAATGTAATCAATAAAGCACTTAACATCAAGTACCTGCGGGAAATGAGATTTTGATCTCTTATCTGATCACCTAGATACCTATCTCATTAAATCCCTTTTTGGATCGGTTATTGACTGTCATTGAGTAAAAGGCAAACCCACATAGGTTAAATCAACCCCATAGACTGACGCAACTCTAAAGAACCACCTACAACGGTAAAAGTTTAAAGGTTTATTATAAAACCAAAATCAGTTGCAAGTACAAGCACCTCAGTATAAGGTTCAACAGGTATACAGGTACAAGAAGGAACATGAATTCCCTCAAAAATCTCAATCTACAGAAGAAAACAATCAAAACTAATTCGAAGATCAATAAGTTGAATATCATTGACACAAGATGGATCTGAAGCGTCATTTACAGAAAAGAAATGAAACAGGTTAAACTGTCCTTACTCTATGCTAGATGACATCCCTACTTAGCGAATCTTTACCTAAAAAGGTGTCAGCCGTTTGACTCCCGAAGAAGTTCAAACTCTCTTAATCTAAGATGGAAACCTATGTCGCGTAGCAGTACCCTTTCTGCCTACCCATCCGCTCTCTAAGAGTCCTCAGGCTAACTGCTCTGCCTTCTCCCCGGGGTGCTGTCCCTAATACAAAATCACAGTATGGGTGGAACGCCCCTTTGAGACGCCCACCACGTACACATTTCACGTGGTCCTGCTTCTGGTTTTTTCCATAGTTTCGTTTCTTTGAATCGTCTGTTAAGTTGACCTTGCTTCCCAGGCGCCGTCTCCATCGTGCTGGTACCCCCATGACATTCCGGTCGACTCCTCCGGACCAGAGCCTATCTCCTCAAACAGAGCTCTATTCATTGCATTTGTGATTGGTACCCCCCTCGCACCTGGAAACAGACACTTCGAAACAGGGCCCCAAATTCCAAGCGTCCCTTATCTCACTAGGCCATAAAACTTCAACCAACATTGGCAATTTAATTTAACGAGACTTTTGACTCTTGGCTCGCACGTGCAGATCAAAGCTCTCCCCTATCTCTCCCAGCCCACTAAATTATATGCAGCGGACTACACTTTGTGAACTCTTACTTCGTTAGCTTAGAATAACATATGAACACACCACTCTATAATTATTCAAAACTCTTCTATAGTATATAGATTTTAACACACACATATATAAAATAAGCAAATCATTAATAATATCGAATCCATGTTGCATGAGAGATACAATGATTCCCTTTCGTTCTTACACAGTGCTATATGGGCTGCACGTTTCTTCATTTTACATTTCATCTCTTTCTTCGTGTGGTAACTGCATACATGAACTCTGTTCAACACATTCAACTGTTTCTAAGCATTTTCACACATTTCTACATTGGCCGATCATGTATACAGGCCTTTCTACTTCTAATAAACACTCTAGAGTAAATACAGATACATATTCTTATTTCTTTAAGTGACATAGGCTAACTTTACGCTACAAGCTTGTGAATATGATGCAGACATGATTTTTATTCAAATTGCGCTCTCTCAGTTCCCCCCGTTGATGACCTCTAGGGGTCATCACTAACACTTCAATTTGAATAATTTACACAGAACTGGTTGCAAGGCTCCCTCTTTTTATCGTCTCGAGAGCTCTCAGACTTCGGTATTGATGATCTTGTAAAGCAGCTAATCTCCTTTCTTGCTCTCTCATGGATCTTTGCAACCGGTTTGATCTATACCATTTGTACAGTCTCACTAAACCCCACAATACGATTACGCAAATCAATATTATGAAGATAGGCTTCAGGATGAACCAAACAACACTTTTACCGAGATTGGCAAACCAACCTCCAACTTTACCCATTCCATGACCTACTTTTTCCCAAACATTTATCTTTGTCAAATCTTCGATTTCTTGATGTATCTTAGTAATATTTTGTATAACCTTCTCAAGTGGTTTTGAATTGTCTGGAATGTAAGTGCAACATTCCTGAACCTTCAAAGCCTTGCAGACTCCGCCCTCTTTTGCTAACAGGACATCTAAAGCAAGACGGTTTTGAAGAACCATTGCCCTAATCGATTGCATCTCCCCTTCTACTAACATCAATGACCTTGCAGTACTGGCAGACAATCTATCTACGACGGTAGCTAATCTCCTGATCTTAACATCATTAAGTATCAAACCTAGAAGAGGAAACATGGCTCCAAATACGTCTCCAACTACCTCAGCATCTCCTACATTCCTTTTCCCTCTTGTCGAAGCCTTTCCCTCTATGATCTCTAAATCCTTTGCATGATATATTTTGGGGAAGACAATTGCCAAATAACATGAACCATACCAATTGTCAGGCAATTTTACATAGGCATTTCTTCCACATACAAAATATACATTAGGAATCACTTGCATCCCTTTCATGAAATCTTTCGTATAATATTCTAACCGGAAAGCATGTTCACAACTAACTTCACCTACAAATACACTCTCATAGTATGTCTTGCTTCGAGTCAAACATAACTTTCCTTTCTGCGTTCTATCTAAAGCTATTGGACCATTACTACCCTTCTTTTTGTGCGCCTTTTCCTCTTCGGTCCAATCTGTTTTCCATTGTCCTGACATTTTCAGAATCTTCTGCCTCCTGTAACGGTCATCAACTTGTCCAATGAACCTTTTCTCAATCTCTGACACTTTGCAAGTCAGATTATTTCGGCGTGCATATGAAGTATCTAATGTATCCCAAGGAAGAAAGAATTTTGCTAATCTATCTTCCTTTTTATAGTAGTCCCACTTATTCATTTGTTTATAATTCGGGACTTCAGGCAGTACCGAATCATAATTTGAAAAGTAGTACTCAAACCCTTCTCGACCATAAAATATACTGAGCAGTAAACTACATGTTATCCCATATGTCAGTGGAAGGTGATGATATCTGATGCCTTCATCTACGGAAGCAGGCAATTGCATGCAGACATAACAATCTTTGGCCTCCATGGCATCAATATACTCGTACAATAACTTGGCGTATGCGTTTGATCTAAAGTTTCCCTGCGACTCATCTACATGTAACCTACGGGCTTCATCTGCCAGTAACGCCTTTTCACGGATTACATTGCTCTCCTCCTTCTTTCCAACAAGAGCAGGTTTCAAAGTCGTTACAGGCTTTACATTTGTTGTCTCCTTTACACTTGCATGTCCTACTATGTATGACACTGTAACTACTGTGATTATGAGAGAAATTACTACTGCTATAAGTGTGCCTATTATACATTTGGCCTTTCGGTTTGGACTGCCAGTCTCCATGTTATCAGACAGCGTAGCTCTTCCCTTTTAGAGGAAAAGAAAATCCCTTTTAGATCTTCATTCGGATTATTTGATTTCTCAGTCTGTGAAACACTCTTAACCAACAAAGTCTCTTTTTCGACAAAGTCTTTTATTTTCAGTAACAGACAGCCCTAACCCTTCTCCGTCCTCTAAATAAAATCCCTAATTTTCTTCTTCTTTCCACTCGGCGCTAGGTTATCTTCTTTCTTTATGGCTGAATTTCAAAAGTCTTTATGTATCTACAATGATTCTAGTGCCAGCAGCTCTAATAGCATATTCCAACAGTTCTAAACGAAGGATGGTTTCTTCTTGTGCTGGTACTGGATGACCCAAGGTTGGAAACTCTAATCTATTCAGCACCAGGTCCTTAATTCGACTTAGGTAAAGGGGAACGGGGAGAGTGAATGTCAGTAACCCTTCAGTTTCGATTCCAGGTGTCAACAGCCGTACTTCCACCGTTACAATTGGATCGAGGTTGGTCACCTGCACTTCCCTCACCCTCCCGGATCTCTGTCCCCAAGACATCTTCTGCTAGGTAGGTCCACTCAGGGGTGGCGTATCTTCTGCAGGGCACACGCACCCTCCTTGATCTTCTCGGACTCTCAGAGCCTGAGTCCGTTGCACCTTCGTCTAGATCTGAATCTTCAGAAATCGGGACAAGCGTTCTCTCTGGATCTGCTCTCAAGCTTGGCCTTCTCCTTCTTTCTGGCCAGCTAGCTTCTCCACTCCTTGTCCTCCTGCTCCTTGTTCTTGCACTCGTCTCTTGACCACTTACAGCTTGTTCGGTATCTGACTCGAACTCCCAGCTGCTTTCTCCTTCTGAGGCGGCTTCAGTCTCACTGGTGTATTGACCGTCCTCGGCCTGGTCAGACACGGCCTCAGCTTCTTCAATCACCTCTACAACTTGACTTTCCCTCTCTGTGGCTTCTCCGCTTTCAGCTGGATTGTCATCCGAGAGAGGAGCTGTTTCTTCCAGAGGTGCTGGAACTCTTCGGGTATGTGAGGCGTGGATCCAGTTGGGCAAGCCTCCACACTTTACTGCCGTGTTCATGACCAGAATGACTTGGAATGGTCCACGCCAGCGCACGTCTAGACAGTTCTTCCTGATGTGTTTCTTCACCAAGACCCAGTCCCCCGGACACAGGTCATGGCACAGGTCCTGAGCTGATGGAACCTCTGCAGCCTGCACCTGAAGGGACACAGAATGAATGGCGTCAGATAGTCCCTTGCAATAATCCAGGATCAAATCATCTGTGATGTTCAATAGTGCTGCAGTTGGAACCGATGGCAATCTCATAGCCCTCCCCATTAGCACTTCATGTGGGGAGAGACCTGTCCTTCTATCTGGTGTGCTACGTATGCTCATGAGGACAAGTGGAAGTGCATCAGGCCAGCTCAAGGATGTCGATGAACAAACTTTGGCGAGTCAGGATTTAATGGTGCTGTTGATTTGCTCTACGATCCCCGAAGCTTCTGGTCGATAACTACAGTGGAGCTTCTGGTCTATACTTAGGGCTGAACAAAGCATCTTCACTATTTTGCTGTTGAAATGAGTTCCTCTATCTGATTCCAAAGAGGCCGGCACCCCAAACCTCGGGATCAATTCTCTAAGCAACAGTTTTGCTACTGTAAGTGTGTCGCACCTACGTGTGGGGTAAGCCTCAACCCATCTGGAAAATATACAGACAATCACTAAAACGTATCTGAGTCGATTGCACTTGGGCATTTCAATAAAATCCAGTTGCATTCTATTGAAAGGCCCCCCAGATCTCCCTATGTGGCTTAATGTAACTGGTGTTCTCTTTCCTACATTCAGTTGTTGACAAATTACACAACGTTGACATACTGCTTCTGCCGCTACTCTAAACTTCGGGTTGTACCACGTTTGTCTGAATACCCTTACCATGGCATCTCTACCTATGTGTGCTGGTCCATGCAATCTCCTTGCCATTGGACTAACGAGTTCGTTTGGTAAAACTGCTCTCCCATCTGCAGAGATCCAAAAATCCATCTCACTTTTGGTACAACCTGCTGTCTCCCATGCCTTTTTCTCAAAATCAGGTGCATTCTCTTGGATACATTTCAACTCATCCCACGTGTCTACAGTTTCTGACAACATAGTCAATTCAGTCCTTTCCTGTATTCCCCCCACTTCTACCTCGGTGAGAGAATACCCCTGTTCCGCACAGTAACGTGCGACTTCATCCGCATACCTGTTACCTTGCGACACAAAATCTGTGTTTTTTGTGTGCGCGGTACATTTAACAACTGCAATAGCTGCTGGACCTTGTAATGCCTCTAACAATAATCTCACGAATTCTCCATTCCTAATAGGAGAACCCGAGGAAGTCATGTAACCTCTTTGAGACCATAACTGCACATAGTCATGAACTACCCCGAAACCACACTGGCTATCGGTATATATGGTGACTCGAATTGTATTGCCTGCCAAACAGGCACGGGTCAAAGCAATGATTTCAGCTACCTGAGCGGAATGTACTCCTTCCAGGCAGGCGGCTTCCACAACTCCGGTAATTGTACAAACGGCATAAGCTGCTCTCAGCTGACCAATATCGTCTCTTACGCATGAACCATCAACAAAGAATATTTCATCGGGGTCAGTCAATGGCTCATCTACGATATCTGGTCTCGGTTTGGTGCATAGTTCAGTCACATCAAGGCAGTCATGATCTGTACAAACTTCATCATCAATATCATTTGGAAGTGGCATCAAAGTGGCAGGATTCAAAACAGAGCATCTCTTTAGGGTCACATTCTCATCAGCCAATATGACTTGCTCATAGCGAGTGAGCCTGCTATTCGTCAGATGCTGTGTCTTGGTCCTGGTCATTAACAATTCTACAGAATGCGGTACATACACCACTAACTGATGTCCCATGACTACGTTTTTACACCTTTCAATGCTGACACCCGTTGCAGCAACGGATTTGAGACATCCGGGCAACGCTGCGGCTACTGGATCTAAGGTAGCCGAAAAGTATGCGACTGGTCTACGGGCATTTCCGTGTATCTGGGCCAAAACTGACAAAGCACAACCTTCTCTTTCACAGCAATAAAGCAAGAATGGTTTCTCGTAATCAGGCATTCCCAAAGCCGGGGCACGACACAAGTCCTCCCTCAGCTGCAAAAACGCCATCAAACAATCCTTGTCCCATGGTACCGGATCACTCACCCCCTTGTGCGTCAGTTTTTGTAAAGGTTTTGCCTTCAGTGAAAAGTTGGCTATCCACTGCCGGCAATAACCGACCATGCCTAGAAACATCCTGACTTCTCTTTGTGTTGTGGGCGCACTCATTTTCATGATCGCCTCTATTCTGTCTGGAGACACCTTCCGTTTTCCCTTTTCAATCCTGTGGCCCAAGTATTGCACTTCTGTCAAACAGTACTGCAATTTACTTGGAGACACCTTGTGTCCGTTCTCGGCCAAGTGATTTAGTAAGGTGATGGTGTCTATTTTGCAAGCTTCCTCAGTTTCTGACGCCACAAGCAGGTCGTCTATGTACTGGACCAGAACCGAGTTCATGGGCAGTACTAGACTTTCAAGATTTTTCTTCAGCAACTGGTTAAAAATCGATGGGCTTTCTGTATACCCCTGGGGAATACGACACCATGTTAAAACGCGATTTTCCAGCTTAAAAGCAAAAAGATATTGGCTTTCCTCATCTAAGGGGATTGAAAAGAAGGCCTGGCACAGGTCTATCACCGTGAACCATTCAGCTTGGAATGGTATCTGGAACAATATCACTGATGGATTCGGTACCACTGGACAACATGAAACAACTATATTATTAATCTTTCGAAGGTCCTGCACTATTCTGTATTTCCCACTAGGCTTCTGCAAACCCATAATCGGGGAGTTACATGGACTTCCCACGATCTCCTTCAGTATTCCCTGTTTAATCATAGATTCGATCACAGGCTTTATTCCTGCAATCGTCTCCGGGGTCAACTTGTATTGGGGTGCTCTTGGATACTCGGCATTTGGTTTTACCATGATCTTTACCGGCTCTACCCCTTTGATCAGTCCTATTTCTTCTCCAGTGAAATCCCACACCTCAGGTGACACCGCACCTCTCAAATCCCATGGAAGCTCCTCCACCGTTAAGGTAGGATATAGCTCCACGCATACCTGTGAATTTGCAACCTTAAAATCGGCATCATCATCGTTAGTCTGCACTTCTACTCCTTGAGGTGTGCAGTATATTGTACAATTTAGTTTACATAGCAGATCTCTTCCCAACAGACACACAGGACTGGAATCGCAAATCACAAACTGGTGCTCATCACTGTATTTCCCTATTTTCACCGACACTGGTTCTGTCAGAGGGTTTGTCATCCTCCTATTTGCGACGCCTACCACCTGGATCGTCTCTCCCGACATTGGCAGACCTGGGACCACCGCCGATCTTAGAGTGGATCGAGTGGCCCCCGTGTCCACCAAAAAGGTCGTAGGACATCCTGCCACCTCAGCCTCCACATATGGTCCTCTCTGGTCTACCTCCAGGGCTGCTCCTAAGGTACAATCTTCTTCTCTATTCACTCGTTGTCCCATAAGGGGATCAACGTAGTAGCATTCCTCTCCCCCTACGAACAGTGGCAGTTGTCTATAGGTTTTCCCTCCATTTGCAATACGAGGCGATTGAGGGAACTGGGCTCAAGGAGTCTGAGTCCCCCCTTTGATAAACTTTCCCTTTGGTATCGCTGTTCCCTTCACCAGACTGTTCTGAACATCCTCCTCCTCCGGTTCTAATTCCCCCGTCTCGACATTATATGGACACTCGCGTTTCCAATGTCCCACCTCGTTACACTGGTGACACCTCGTCGTCTTTTTCAGTGTCGCGATATCTACCCTAGGTCTCTGTCTTTCCTCATCGTCTTTGCTTTGATTATTCTGTTTTTTCCCTAGAGTTCCGGTTCCCTGTTGTCGCTGTTTACCCTTTCCAGCTGATTGCATCTGTACCAACATCAGCTTCTCCTTAAGTTTCTTTGCTTTCGAGTCTATTTCATCGCTGCAGTACCTTGCATATCTCAGGATTTCATCTAAGGGTTTGTTTTGCCAACAAATCAAATGCTGTTGAATCATTAAGCTAATGTCAGGTCTCAACCCTAGAACAAACTTTGACACAAACTGTCCTATGTCTTTAGGATCCATTACGTCCAACCCACTGTACTGTTTGAATGCTTTCAACAGTCTCTCATAATACTCGTGAACGGTCTCTTTAGGTTCCTGAGTGGTTCGGTCTATTTTGACCCAATCTATGTCCTGTAACGGCACTTTCTCTTTCAACCATGCCATTACTCTCTCGTACTTCTCCATGACTCTCTCTGATGGCCCATTCGTCAGGGCATCCCTATCCGGTTCACAGATGGGCCATTCAACACTTAGCTTACATGCCGTCCACAGATCCCCTGGCACTACAATGTCAAATAGGGTGTTCAAATCGACCCACAGCACTTTAGAGATCTTCACGAACCTCTCTACCTGTTTGTACCACTCTACGGGATTCTCCCTCAGCTTGGGGAAGGAAATGGTAAATGCCGCTAAATCCCCCCTACTCCAGGGCACATGCACGTAGTTTCCATTCGCGATTTCTCGCAAAGGGAAAGCTTCCATCCGCGGTGGCCCTCCCTCTGGGGACATCCCAATTGTACTCCTTCTGACGGTTCCTCTCTTGGACCATCGTTCCTCCCATTTATCCAAATCCCTCCACGTTCTAATACCTAGGATCAGTTCCTTTATGTGTATTTTCAGCCCAATCGTCCTCCGTTCATCTAGATCCTGATCTGTGCAATTCAGTCTATGGTTACCTTGTAAGGCTTTTGTTCTTGACAAGTCTATCATATACCTGGTTGCCAACTCAGATAGTTTTTCATGGACTGACCTCGCCTTCCGAGTAACATCCTTAGCCATAAACAATAGCTCATCCTGCTCATACAGGTCGATCCTTTCCATTGGCAATGTGCCGTCTATTATTTCATCCAGATCTGATTTTAAACTGGTTACATCGAGCCTTTTTGCCTTTATCTCAGCTCTCAGTATCTCTCCCCTAGGTGGTCCGTTCACGTCCCTCTCGTTCCAACTCCGAGTCCTACGTCTAGGCACAGGTGAGCTATGAGGAGTTCTCCTTGATTCTCTTTGTTCCCACCTTTCTAAGTCCCAAGCTTTTCCATCTTCCCTAGGTGTATGGTGAAACAATGTCCTATTTCCCACCACTCCGTTCTGACTCTTCGGCTCTGACCCTCTAGATGCAAGATAGGATCCCCCGTTACATTCTAGATCACCGCAAGTCGCTTGCTGTCTGGTGTCACTCAGTAAACGATAAGGTCCCTCACAGCTCTCCATGTTTCCGCGATCCCATCCATGATCACCGGACACATGGTGAGACCTCTCGCGACTCCCCATACTCCCGTGACTCCAATGTTGCACATTTTCGCCCGGTGCATGGTGAGTGCACCTGTAACTATCTCGGTACTCCTGTGTTCTTCGTTCTCCCTCACTAAGGGTGTGGCGAGGCACCTCCCCACATCCTGCACCCTTGCCTTCACACATCTCTCCATTGCCACTAATGATACGGCAAGTATCTCTCCTACTTTCTTGACTCCCTCGCTCCCACTCGGGACTGCTTTCGCCAGCCCCGCAGTGAGAGAGGATCCTGTTATCCTGGCCTCTCCATTCGGCTTCCGTTTCTATTCTTTTATTCTGTGTCTCTACAGCAGTATCCCATTCCTTCAAATACTCACTTAATTCTTTAAAGGATTTCGGTTTTGGTCCCCTCAAATCCATCTGTCCTCTCTGACCCCCCGCTCTATTAAGGGATCCGTTTCCGTATCCAATGGGGTACTCCGACCCCTTGGTCCTAGCAACTGCCTTTGAGAATTAATCGTATTGTTCCTACTCTTCATCTCTGCTCTTTCCCTGTCCCAACGTGCCTGTTCCTCCTCCTGTGCTCTCTCTGGGTTGTAGATGGATACTACAGGGCCTATGGTAACAGGTACTTGGAGGGCGTCCGGCAGTTGATACGACCTTGCACACTCCGTTTCCGGCACCTTCTGTACCACAAATCTTCCGACTACTCTCTGTACTGGACTAGGTTGAGGTATTTCCTCACCTTTCTTGGGTTCCCAATCTGATATGGGGAGCGGTCTATATTCCCCCTTCCCAGCCCCGTCCCCCTGTTGGAGTTCAGGACGTTCGGCTTCTCTATTGTACGGAGGCGGTCTGTCAGATAATAGCCTATCTATCAGACTATCATCCGTCTCGCTCTCCTCATCCTCCTCTGGAGGTTTCTTTTCTCCTGTAACCTCTAGCACTGGGTACAGCTTGTCTGCGTCTATTCTCTGTACTCTCCACTTTTTAGCCTCATCATCCCATTTAGCATCCTGTACTGCTCTTACCGATCGTCTCACTCTTTCTTGGCGCCTGTTCAGGCTCCTGTCGTACGCCGCCCTGAACCATGCATTGAGGGCTTCGAACTGTGTTGGCCTGGGTAGAGGTCTCGTTGCGAGCATTACTGCTTTCAACTGATTCAATGCTTCTAACCTAAACGTCCCGTATCTCGGGAACGTCAGTTCCTCGTTTCCCTCTGTTAACTTGCTCCACTCGGAGATCCACAATATCGAGTGTAACCCTACATTCACAGCCATATAATAAGCTGGTGTGCCCTCCGGTGGGGCCTCTTCCCCCGCATATGAGTTCCCTCTGTCTCTCTTAAAGATCGCCCTTAGACATTTAAAACACTTCATTTTCAAAACTCTACGATTTCCTTAAATCCCTTCCTTATTTACTTCCCGATAGCGAACCACCAATCTCTGCGCGGCTCTCGCTGACCAGCCTATCCCAGCGCAGCTTTACACCAACCAGCCAATCCCAGCGCGACTCGCTCTGACGTCACTCGTCCCCATTGCAGCAGCTCCCCTCCTTTCTCAGCTCGTCTCCCGGTCTTGCATGCGTCCCATTCATACACCGAAAAAATGACTACTTCCGATCAAGCGATCACTTTTCCTGACTGTACGTCCACAGTCTAACTGTAATTGTCACCTCAACTGACGAGACGTCTTTCACTAACGTTCAGACGCTCGCCTTAACTGATAGGTTACTTACACACAGTAAACGTCCGTCCAGCGTCCGTTACTCATACACTCACTCTGACGTTCCCCCTATCACGGTCCTACGGGCGATCAATGGTACCTCATGACCCCCTTCACAACGGTAGACAATTACTCTGGATGTCCGATACACCCGAACCACTCAAGCCCTCCTCTGGACTTAAGATTTTCACCGGTTGCGCGCGCTCACAACCGTCTCACACTCACACTACAGACATTCAACTCCGCTTGACATTACAACACAGGTACAACACAAAACACCGCAATCTGGCAACGCATGACCCTTATACTCACTCTCGACCGACTCTGCTGCTTTTTCTCTCTCGCACCATCGACACCTTCTTCGGCAGGTAGTTCTTCTTCTGGTCGTCGATGACTAGGGACCTTGGGGTAATCTAGACCTAACCTAGGTCGCCCTTCTCAAGAAGCCAACCATCTTTCTCTGCTACCAACTGCGGGAAATGAGATTTTGATCTC
Organism: Lissotriton vulgaris; assembly: GCF_964263255.1. Classification (NCBI taxonomy): domain Eukaryota; kingdom Metazoa; phylum Chordata; class Amphibia; order Caudata; family Salamandridae; genus Lissotriton; species Lissotriton vulgaris. The sequence goes on along the minus strand of NC_141689.1, from coordinate 1,130,623,370 downwards.
TTATCTGATCACCTAGATACCTATCTCATTAAATCCCTTTTTGGATCGGTTATTGACTGTCATTGAGTAAAAGGCAAACCCACATAGGTTAAATCAACCCCATAGACTGACGCAACTCTAAAGAACCACCTACAACGGTAAAAGTTTAAAGGTTTATTATAAAACCAAAATCAGTTGCAAGTACAAGCACCTCAGTATAAGGTTCAACAGGTATACAGGTACAAGAAGGAACATGAATTCCCTCAAAAATCTCAATCTACAGAAGAAAACAATCAAAACTAATTCGAAGATCAATAAGTTGAATATCATTGACACAAGATGGATCTGAAGCGTCATTTACAGAAAAGAAATGAAACAGGTTAAACTGTCCCTACTCTATGCTAGATGACATCCCTACTTAGCGAATCTTTACCTAAAAAGGTGTCAGCCGTTTGACTCCCGAAGAAGTTCAAACTCTCTTAATCTAAGATGGAAACCTATGTCGCGTAGCAGTACCCTTTCTGCCTACCCATCCGCTCTCTAAGAGTCCTCAGGCCAACTGCTCTGCCTTCTCCCCGGGGTGCTGTCCCTAATACAAAATCACAGTTTGGGTGGAACGCCCCTTTGAGACGCCCACCACGTACACATTTCACGTGGTCCTGCTTCTGTTTTTTTCCATAGTTTCGTTTCTTTGAATCGTCTGTTAAGTTGACCTTGCTTCCCAGGCGCCGTCTCCATCGTGCTGGTACCCCCATGACATTCCGGTCGACTCCTCCGGACCAGAGCCTATCTCCTCAAACAGAGCTCTATTCATTGCATTTGTGATTGGTACCCCCCTCGCACCTGGAAACAGACACTTCGAAACAGGGCCCCAAATTCCAAGCGTCCCTTATCTCACTAGGCCATAAAACTTCGACCAGCATTGGCAATTTAATTTAACGAGACTTTTGACTCTTGGCTCGCACGTGCAGATCAAAGCTCTCCCCTATCTCTCCCAGCCCACTAAATTATATGCAGTGGACTACACTTTGTGAACTCTTACTTCGTTAGCTTAGAATAACATATGAACACACCACTCTATAATTATTCAAAACTCTTCTATAGTATATAGATTTTAACACACACATATATAAAATAAGCAAATCATTAATAATATCGAATCCATGTTGCATGAGAGATACAATGATTCCCTTTCGTTCTTACACAGTGCTATATGGTCTGCACGTTTCTTCATTTTACATTTCATCTCTTTCTTCGTGTGGTAACTGCATACATGAACTCTGTTCAACACATTCAACTGTTTCTAAGCATTTTCACACATTTCTACATTGGCCCATCATGTATACAGGCCTTTCTACTTCTAATAAACACTCTAGAGTAAATACAGATACATATTCTTATTTCTTTAAGTGACATAGGCTAACTTTACGCTACAAGCTTGTGAATATGATGCAGACATGATTTTTATTCAAATTGCGCTCTCTCATACCCAATGACTGAAAATGTCTATAATGTCTCCAGATCCATTTTTAGAGGGAGACCTGTGCCAGCACCACTCTATAATTATTCAAAACTCTTCTATAGTATATAGATTTTAACACACACATATATAAAATAAGCAAATCATTAATAATATCGAATCCATGTTGCATGAGAGATACAATGATTCCCTTTCGTTCTTACACAGTGCTATATGGTCTGCACGTTTCTTCATTTTACATTTCATCTCTTTCTTCGTGTGGTAACTGCATACATGAACTCTGTTCAACACATTCAACTGTTTCTAAGCATTTTCACACATTTCTACATTGGCCCATCATGTATACAGGCCTTTCTACTTCTAATAAACACTCTAGAGTAAATACAGATACATATTCTTATTTCTTTAAGTGACATAGGCTAACTTTACGCTACAAGCTTGTGAATATGATGCAGACATGATTTTTATTCAAATTGCGCTCTCTCATACCCAATGACTGAAAATGTCTATAATGTCTCCAGATCCATTTTTAGAGGGAGACCTGTGCCAGCATGCTTGCTCCCTGAAGTTTGAGGTCAAAAGAATGGAAAAGAGCTTCTGAGAAGAAAAAAAGTCGTTTTTTTTGCAAATATATATTATGTTTAAGAGTACTCATGAAAACCTATCAGTGTATTTTGTGGTTCAGTAAATTAACCTCACAATTTTTGAGAAGTCTGTGAGATTTCTCTAAAAGTCAGAAATTTGCTCTAAACACAAGAGCAATCCCATAGTAGAAAATTGCTGAATTTTTTCTCTTTTCTTTGTTAATCAAGCCAAGGCGGCGTGTGCAGTCTACGGTATAAGCATACGGTTACTATCACGTTTACTACCATCATTTACAAGTTTCAGAACTACTTTAAGCATGTTAGGGAACATGGCAAATGTGTGCTCAGTTAACCTCTACTAGGTATGTATCAACGTGATTATGGATTCTGTCGCTAGGGCTCTTTCAACTCTGTTAAGTTTTGTTTAAAAACTATCACTTCTATCAAAAGTATTTGCAGTATCTATTTTAAATCACATCTCTAGTTTCTTCAGTTATTTTTTTAATTCTTGCACTGATACCTAGAATTTGAACTGCAGATCAATAGCTTTTTTTCTTGCAAAGCATATATATTTCTGTTTTTCTGGGTCATTCAGAATTTCTCTCATCATGGCTTGGAATTTAATGCACAATGACTTAATTGCGGACTAAAGTCTTTGTTTACTTTATGAAGTGCTTGTTTATTAAACGTCAGGAGCTGAATAAAATTTTTTTTTTTGAGTGGTGCTATTTCATGTTCTCGGTGCTGTAGTGTAGTTCCTAGTTTCCCACTAGGCCCTGCGCATTGGAATAACATAAACAGTAGTATCGACGTGGAACTGCTTATATTCCAGGCCTCCACTGACTATGCTAAACTTAATTGGGTTGTGTTACCAACTAGCTTAGAGGTCACTGGAAACTTTCTTCTCTGCATAGGAAGTGATCAGCTTCCTTGGCACAGACAAGAAGGGATTTAGTTTTCCAACAACCGTGCAACATGACAACTTTGCTCCTCAGATCAAGAGTCGATCTCTAGGGTCGTGTGAAACAATAGACATGCATTTCACTCAGTCAGTCTAGTGCAGTTTACTTTCACGAGATGTAGAGAATAGAGAGACAGGCGTTTGTCAATAAAGGGTTAACATTTATTGAACAGTCTTTCTTCTCGTACAAGAGAAATGTATTGCCACAATTGCAATAATTGTTATTATAAAAAGTACGTACAGTAAGATAAGTATTGCGAAATAGAACTGTAAAAGCATTGATATGGTTTCTTAGCCATACAATGGTTTAAAAGTAATAAAACATATATACAGTCATATATACATTAGGCTAACATACTCAACTGGTGCTTCTAACTAAGCCTACCCCAGTGTGCCTGACCTAAGCCTAACACGTGAAAAGGGGAGTAAGTAAGTAGCTTTAAGTTAAGTTGGTTTTGCCAAGGTTTGTTTCAAGAATTCTCGTCTAAGGGTTTAGTCAACACCATACCTCTGAATAGAATGATGGAGGATTGGTATCTCCTTCAGGGGTCTCTCTCGATATCCCAGTCACCCGCGAGGGTAAACCGGAAGCGCCGGGACTGGATTTCTCTGCACGAGAAATGCAGCGGCTTCTCTCAGCGCGTCGAGGAAGGAGGGGTGACAGCGTCCGCGGGCAGCTGGAATCGGCTGGATGTCTTCGCAGAGGACGGCTGCTCGGCTCCTCAAGCGTACTGCACCATAGTTCGCGCTGTAGCGGCGATAATGGTAATCAGCAGCTTCACCACCACAGGATAGCAGGCTGCAGCGACAGAGTGCTAGTTTTTACCAACACAGGGTCATGCAGGCAGCTGGCATCAGCAACAGGTAACGAACTCGCAGTTCGTATCTCTCACATTGCTTAAGGCAACGTTGGTAATATTTATACCTGACAGGTGCCGGGTTTGACGCAAGTTTGCTGGACATAAGACGTCAATTAAAGATGTCACTAGGAAGTGACAGTTATCAGTTGCTCATTAGAGTTCCATTACTAATCAAAACATAGCAAGCGGGGATTTCCAGGTTTGCTAAGTTTTTATCTTGTTGAAGAACTCGGAGTGTTATCTAGGAATATCAGATAGTGTCTGCTGCTCTGTCATTGCACTAATTGGTCGCAAAGGAAGTAGCAGAGAGTCATGCTGGAATGTGGCTCTGTTCGTGTGAGGCCAGAGATGACTTTTCAGAAAATCGCACTTGAACGGTTATGCCAATATAGGGAATAAATGGATTTATAGCCGAATAGGGCCATAAGGTCACAGTATCGATCAGGAACCTAGATAAGCACGCAACACCCACTCCACGTTTTCATGTCCATCAAAATTACTAAAACTAAGCAATAAGATGCATGTGTAACATTGCCCACCCCAAAATACAAAAATGCATTCGAAATAGGCGTACTTGTAATACATGGAATTTAGGTACTGTACGTTTTTTTTTAAAGCATAGTAATCATTCAAAAAGTATTGCATATGAAATCAATGAACGATTATGCAAAAGGAATTACACATGAAGTATCTCTGACAGAAGAAATACGAGATAAATCATCACATAAAAATGCATTGTAATAACATGTGTGCTAGAGGCTGGTGTTATGTTGTTATGTCTCTAGATGTGCTTAGAAATAGAAGTGTGAAGCTTCTGTTCTCTAAGAATAGTTTTTACGTTAAGCAAAGAATTGTTTGTGCCAAAAAGAGAGGGTCAATATTTAAAAAAAAAATTGTCCAATTCAAAGAAAAATAGATTTCCAAAGCACTTGGCAGTTTTTGTTGATCAAAACTGAAGGCCGAATTCAGAGTTCATGGGAACGCTGTGTGTCGGAAAGCTTCTCAAAAAGTTATTGTTTCTCTATGGGTGAGAACATCGTATCAGACAGGCTCGCAAAGAATTGGTCTACAAAATCAGGTGATAGTTCAACCAAATTAGATAGCGCTGTAACTTGGCAGGTGTGAGAATGATTGCTGTCATCGAAGGCAGGACCAGCAATGCTCACAGAACGTTGTACCTGGATGATGTTGCTTTTGTCACTCACTCCACTGTTACCACTTGGCTGTAGTACAGGAGTCTCCACGAATGCCGTCATCAGGATTGGTAGCCGCTGGGGATCACACAATGCGTAAGCCGTTATTGGACTGAGCAAAGTATCGACGTCCATTGGTACTGCTGATGGAAGTGAAAGACAGATGTCCAACACGCATTCATCGCCGCAAAGCATACACCGTAGCACAGGTAAAATGCAATTTTGCCATATCGGTCTGAATGAAAGGAACCAGGTCATGTTTAGATCTCATAGCCTGGCCAATCCGAGGACGTTAGTTATCCTGTCCCTGTAGCGCATTGCTAGGATTGTCTCTTCCATTCCCATGGGAGCTATGTCTGAGCCGAGGCTTGCCATAACGTAGCATGATGGTCAAAAATAGAATCCCTGCGATGAGTCCCAAAAATAGTGGTATGCCGCCAAAGATGGAGTGCACAAAATTAGGAAAGATTCCCAAAATTGCCTGGAAGGGTGTTAGCAGTCCCGTAAAGACTGTCTTAAATATGCCTGGGATGCTTGTTGCACTAGACATGTTAAGGAGTTGGCTGAACATTTCTACGAAATGCACGGGGCAATTTGTTGATAAAAGGTCATGGACTTCAGTAGCCGTCCTTGCGACAAGAAGATCATACGTCTCTTTAGATGACGTTATAGGCACTGTTGTCTGTAAAAGCACACATTTCATTTTGCTTAATGTATCAATTCGTATAGAATAGAGATTCAGACGAGGCCAGAGGGGAGTCACCCTGTCTGGAGGCCCGCTCGGAAACAATGCTTGCATACAACATTTGACCATGGACGTTACTTGTACTAGATAACTTTTCCCTGGCGCGAGGCCACAGCACCTGTGATCCGTTCTAAGAATGTAACTCCCGTTTGCGAGTTGCATAAAGAAGGGCTCTATCTGAGTTGCAGGTGTGACTAGCTGGTGGCATGAGAGGTTGTTTGAATTTCCATCACATGCTCCGTGTAAATTAATACCCTGACACAAAAGTATACCGCTTAGTGAATGTTTACAGTTGTTACCACTAAGAAATACATTTTTGTCGCTGTCACTATAGCAAGAATGAGTGTATGGTAATTTCCATTCGGATTTAACATATCCCTTACCCAATTGTTCATATTGGCCAGCAGGTATGTACTCAAGGCATTTATGAAATCGGAAAGTTGTTATCGGAATTGTGATAATTCCGTGTATTATCCATTCAATGACAGGGCTCTCTGACATTGTCAATGATAATCTCTCGAGTTTTTCGATGCTCAGGATTGTATAGTCTGCTCCTTTCTGTGCCAAACAGATCTGTATATCAGTAAGGTTAAAACTGGAAAATAATGACGTTGTGTTGATTAAACGCCAAGGCACATAGCCTGAACGAAGATTTTGCAGCGTCCAGCCTAGTTCTATAATAGAGCGTAATTGAGACTGGCCATGTTGTAACATTAGCAAATCTCTGTCTATCACATCAAAGGCAGAGGATACAATATTGTCCAAAGAATATATTCTGGAAGACAGAGTCATTAACCCATTGTCTACCACAGAAAGTGATTTCTCCAAATTAATACGATCAATTTCTCGTATTTTTTCAGCAGTTTCAATTTGCTTTACTTTCCAAGCCTCGTTGTAAGCAGCATAGATACTGGTCGCTATGAAACGCTTTTGACGCTGTTTGCGTGGTCCAAGAATGAAATCGCGCAAATCAGCACCATCTTTTAGCAAAGACAAGTGTTGCTTAATTTCAGCCAGTGTGGATGTAGTTAGCCATTCTAGGCAGAGTTTCCCTACACTGTATGTGGTTATAATCCCTGGATGTTGTCTCTGGGAGTATCTAGGGTCTAGTCTGGTCATTTTTAACCCCTGTGTTTTATTCAGGAACCTATCTTGACAGCTATTTGTGTCTGTAGGCCAGATTAACCACTTTTTCCAATCAGGATGTGTTCTGTTGAAATGTAAAATGTGTGACACGTCTAACTCAATATCAGCTGTTGTATTTTCAGGTATTGGCTTTGGTATAGACGGTGCTTTAAGGTCTTTGATCTTAGCTAGGCCAAGACAAGATGTTTGGTGTATTGTGTCATTTAAAAATAACATTTGTTCAGGTATCATGCAGGTTCTAAATAGTGCTTCAATGCCTTGCACCTGCCAATCTTTTGTACCCCAAATTGTTTTCGTTTCAATATTATTTTTCCAATAATCAAAACCAAATGTCATCATTTTGTCATAAAATGCTTCTGAATATATCAATTTAGAATTTGTCAGCATTGTTTTCATTCCTGTTTTATCTAACAGTTTATAATAAAACGTTTCTGCATCACTGGTGTTAAACCCTGAGAAGTATTTGAATTTCTCAAAAAATGCTTTAGAACTGCTTTTAGGTGGTGTAGCACAATGTTCCCATTGATTATACATAAAAACATTTCTAGGCTGTGCAGATTTATGCAAGTAATGATCCCCATAATGGGTGTAACAGAATAACTGCTCATAACTAGATGAACCTTGTAAATAATCATGATCTGTGAATCTAGCTGACATTACTAAATCAGACATCATGTCATTACTACTGTTAAAGTCCCAATCATCAGAGAATGCACTTGGTGTCACAAAGTCACTTAAGGAAACCTTTAGTTGATGAGGATACTTCAGGATTTCGACCGGACCATAGATCTCATAGTCTGTTTTCTCCCATACTACCCCACCAGGTATTGGAATTGCTGTGACATTTACTGTTGACAGTTCTCTTTTCTTCACGTGGGATGATCTGTGTGGTTTCAGGACTAGGTTGATGTTCTGACTTGCTGTGTCCATTGTAATATATTTTCCTTCAATGAATTTTCCCAAACACAGTACCATGATGAGCCAAAGCAGGAGGAAAAATACACCTAGACCGAACCAGAACTCTAGCCAAGGGGAAATAAGGTAGATTTCCTTCAGTTGATGAAAGAGTTCCGTTGCTTTTTCTTTAAAAGACTTTTTTGTTTCTGGCATCACTTCGGGGTCGTTTAAATCTTCAGAGAAGTTGTCGAAGTTGATGAAATAACCAGAGGCCTGTAACGGGGTGTATAGGAGGGACTCTGCACGTGACCGCTCTGCACAGCCTGCGGCTCCCACACACCCTCGGGACACAGCAAATAGCATGGGAGGGGTTGGTGATGTGTTACCTTTATCGCCTTCTGTCTCTCTCTCCACCTCGCAGGACATGGACTGGGCTGCATCTGTGACGGCAGAGGAGGACTGGCCCTTTAATTCCTGGACACTGCAAGGTGGGGAGGAGTCTACCGACTACGCGTTTCCGACAAAAGGTCGAGACCCGGAACCACAGGTGTGCTTGTACACCTGGAGGACGGAGGAGAGGAGGTCGGAGGAGCGGAACGAGCGGAACAGTCAGCGAGAGAGTTTGGAGAGCGAGACGGAGGAAGGAGGACGGCGGACACCATCAGAGGCCGGGGGAGTATCAGCGGAGAGCATACCAGTGGAGAAAACTCAGAGGAAAGCTGAGTCGGTGCCAGCTGAGGACGGGAGCAAGCCAGGAGGCCACCGTTCCTGTGAGCCGCCCAGCCACTCACCCAGGGGAGGTGCGTGGCTTGTACAGGTGCGTGACCGCTTGCGGGGCTGGGTTGGCGGTAAAGGTACATTAGGTACTAAAGCAGGGGAGACCTAAGCCAGTGTATACCCAATCCTGAGCACTACCATTCCACCCACGTAGTACTCTGTAAATAGTTGAGCACCGGTGTTATTCTCCCTCACTCCCTACCCCCCTTTGATGATGCACTAGAGTACACAGTACTTACACTCGGTTCCTGTTTCTTTCCCTCTCTACCATCTGGGAGGGGCCAGAGCCAGCCGCGACGGACTCCGACGAAGAGCCTCCCCCAAGACCCTTGGAAGGACAGAGGAAGAAGAAGAAAGCCCCTAGACGGAGAAGGAGCCGTAGCAGATCGCCTCGGAGGCCCCCCTCAAGTAGAAGGAGTTGTACTGACCATCTACTGTCTCAAATAAACCCACAAGTAACCAAGACTAAGTTGTTGCCTATTACTGCCGCGCCCCCACTCGAGCCCCCTTTTACAGTGGTGGAGAATGCGGGCAGTGTGACTCTCGATACAGAGATGGAGACGATCGTACAGCAGTTAATAAAGGGGCAGACCAATCTAGAGTGGGTGGCCGAGCAACAGCTCACCTCAGCACGCGAGGACAGAGAAATCTTAAAAAAAGCCCTAGCCGCTAGGGAGGAGTCCGCAGCGCAATGGGTGGAGCCGACTACTTCAACGGGGGGGCGGGAAGAACGCCCCATCCCCCATGGTTCCTCCGCAATCTCCCTACAAAAATACCAGCAAGGGGACGATCCGGACGCCTTCATGCTCAATTTCGAGCGAGCTGCCAGGGCCTGCGGATGGCCCATCAGTAAGTGGCCTTTCTTCTTGGCGCCCCTCCTGTCAGGAGAGGCGCAGGCGGCCTACCAAGTGGCCAACCCGAATGGGGACTCACCTTATCAAGAGGTGAAAAAGATTATTTTGGATCATTTAGGGCTAGACAACGAGGCCTATCGGCTACGATTCAGGAGAGAGAAAGGAGCACCGGGGGAGAACCCCAAAACATTGTTCGTCCGTTTAAAAATGGCGGCCGACAAATGGTTGACCCCGAATACCAGCACAAAGAATGAGATCATGGAAAAGATATACCTCGAGCAATATCTGGAGGCCCTTCCTTTTGCAACGCAGAGGTGGCTTAGACAACACCACAACCTGACGATTCAGGAGGCAGTGGATATGGCAACAAAGTATTCCAGAGCACAGCCACGCTCCATAGTCTGGGAGGCCGACCGGACCCACAAACCACCAGTGAAACCTGAACGGCGACCTCCCCGCCCAGTGGAAACCGCCCCTAGACCAAAGACATGGAAAGCAGAGAACCCCGTCTCTTCGGGACCTCAATGTTTTGACTGCGGCAACTGGGGGCATATCGCCCGGTTCTGCCCCTCAAAGAAAACAGGAGAAGAGCCGATGGAGGTGGGATACCTGCCTCGCACCGTGCTATACTCGGCAGAAATGGGAAACGCATACAGAGTAAGTGTACAGGTGAATGGGTCCTCCCTTCAGGCTCTTCTGGACTCGGGCTGTAGGCAGTCTGTTATACAATCCTCCCATGTGGCCCAATCCCAATATCTACCTAATATGGTTGTCAATATACGGTGTGTTCACGGAGACGTGAAAGCATATCCCCTGGCCCAGGTACCCATACAACCCCTAAAAGGCCCAAGACAAGACATACGGGTGGGGGTACTCTCCTCCCTTCCAGAAGATTTAATCATAGGGACCGACAATCCCCGGTTCTTACACTGGTTCTCACAGAGCATAGGGCACCCGGGACCAGCAGAAGAAGCCACCAAATCAGCTCTACTGTCTCCCGACCCATGGGTGTTGGACCGAAGTTTCAAATTTGCACAAAGTAACGACTCTACGTTATTGAACGCCTGGGAGCAGGCCCACCAGGGTTCCCTTCTGTCCAGGGACGGTTATCCCCGCTTTATCATCCGCAATGAGCTACTGTATCGGCAGGGAGGAAAGGACGACCCGGTACAGTTGTTAGTTCCACTCTCCTTCAGAGACCAAGTATTGTTCTTTGCCCACAGCCATTTAGTTGCAGGACACACCGGGGCCGAAAAAACGATCCAGAACATTCTACGGTTCTTTTATTGGCCAGGAATCTATCGCGATGCCAGCAAGTATTGCCAGGAGTGTCATGTGTGCCAGACAAAGAACATGTCTCGTCCTCCAGCGGTGCCCCTGCAACCGCTACCCATCATCGGAAAACCTTTCGAAAGAGTTGGAATGGACCTTATAGGTCCTCTCCCCAAAACAAGGAAAGGATTCCAATATGTCCTAGTGGTAGTGGATTATGCCACAAGATTTCCGGAAGCCTTCCCTCTATCTGCCACCACCACCAAACAAGTCGCGGATAAAATGATTGAACTGTTCAGCAGGGTAGGGTTCCCGAAGGAAATCCTGACAGACCAGGGAACCCCTTTCGTATCCCGACTTATGAAAGAGGTGTGCCGATGTCTGGATGTCCATCAGATACGCACGTCCGTCTACCACCCCCAGACGGATGGGTTGGTAGAACGGTACAACAGGACCCTGAAGACCACACTGAAGAAAATGATGGAGGTCAGCAATAACGAATGGGACCAGATCCTTCCCTTAGCCCTGTATGTCATAAGAGGTCAGAGACAGAGTAGCCTGGGCGTATCATCATTTGAGCTATTGTACAGACGGCAGCCTCGGTCCTTGATGGAGATGACTAAAGAAGCCTGGGAAAACGAGACGACAGACGAGACCTCATCCACCCTGGACTATGCCCATAATCTCAGAACACGCCTCAGCAAGTTAAGAGACCTTGCTTACACGCACCTAGAGACAAGCCAAAAACGGCAGAAAACCGCCTACGACAAAGGGAAGAAGTGGAGACACTTGAAGAGAGGAGACTGGGCTCTGGTATTATTGCCCTCCTCCACCCAGAAGTTCCGAGCCTCATGGGTTGGACCGTATGAAGTTGTCGGGACCATCGGCCAAACAACATATACCCTAAAAACCGGACCCCAGAAGACGCAGGCATACCATATAAACCTCTTAAAAAAATGGCTGGGCCCACCCCCTACGAACGTCCAAACGGCAACATCCGAGAAGGACCACCATACCACCCTACACCAACTAGTTATCAATGACGACCTCACCCACGAACAGACCACTGAATTACACCATGTACTGAGACAACATGAGGCGTCTTTTTCAGACCAACCCGGTAGGACCAAGATGGCCGAACACTGCATAAACACCCCTCCAGGAAGAACCATACAGATCCGAGCCTACAGAGTACCAGAAGCCAGAAGAACAGCCATTAAGAACGAGGTACAGGACATGCTAGACCTCGGAGTGATCCGTCCATCCAAAAGCCAATGGTCAAGCCCTATAGTCATGGTCCCCAAGCCCGATGGGAGTCGGCGTTTTTGCATGGGCTTTCGCGCCCTCAATGAGATATCCGAATTCGACGCATACCCGATTCCGCGTGTCGACGAATTGATAGAACGTCTGGGCGACGCACGGTACATCACAACACTCGACCTGACCAAGGGTTACTGGCAGGTGCCCTTGAGAGAAGAGGACTGTAAGAAGACCGCCTTCAGCACTCATGAAGGGCACTATGAGTTTACTGTCATTCCCTTCGGGTTGCACGGGGCCCCGGCAACATTTCAACGGCTCATGAACACCGTGTTGGCACCAGTATCATCCATGGCGTCAGCATATCTGGATGATATAGTCATCCACAGCAAAACCTGGGAAGAACATCTCCAACACCTACAACAGGTCCTGAGAGTACTACACCAAGCCGGACTACGAATCAATGCAAAAAAATCAAGGGTAGCATTTCAAAAGGTCAAATATTTAGGATACCTCCTAGGACATGGTTTGATCGAGCCCCAGATCGAGAAGGTGAGGGCTATCGCTGACACCCCCTTTCCATCCACACGCAAAGAGATGAGGGCATTTTTGGGGTTGGTGGGGTATTACAGGAGGTTTATCCCCGCTTTTGCCGAGATCGCAGCACCTCTTACAGACTCATTACGATCACAAGGGAAGTCCAATACCCCCATCCCAAGAAATGAACGTATGACCACCGCCTTCAGTCACTTAAAACGGATTATCACCTCAGCCCCAGTGTTAAATTCCCCGGATTTCAGCTCCCCCTTCATATTGCATACCGACGCCTCAGACTATGGCATCGGGGCGGTGTTGTCCCAGAAGGGGGCGGATGGGCACGAGCATCCGGTAGTCTATGTGAGTCGTAAATTGTTTCCCAGAGAGTTGAAATATGCGACTATAGAGAAGGAGTGTTTGGCGGTACGCTGGGCCGTGGAAAAGTTAGCATATTACCTGGAGGGACACCCATTCGACCTGTACACCGATCACGCCCCATTACTCTGGATGGCGCGTAACAAATCGAATAATGCCAGGGTGATGCGGTGGTTCCTGGCCCTACAACCATTCCGGTTCACCGTTCATCATAAGAAGGGCACTGAGAACGTCAGTGCAGACTATCTCTCCCGTCACCCGCTCCCCGATCGGGAGCGTCCTAGGGGGGAGGTGTGTAACGGGGTGTATAGGAGGGACTCTGCACGTGACCGCTCTGCACAGCCTGCGGCTCCCACACCCCCTCGGGACACAGCAAATAGCATGGGAGGGGTTGGTGATGTGTTACCTTTATCGCCTTCTGTCTCTCTCTCCACCTCGCAGGACATGGACTGGGCTGCATCTGTGACGGCAGAGGAGGACTGGCCCTTTAATTCCTGGACACTGCAAGGTGGGGAGGAGTCTACCGACTACGCGTTTCCGACAAAAGGTCGAGACCCGGAACCACAGGTGTGCTTGTACACCTGGAGGACGGAGGAGAGGAGGTCGGAGGAGCGGAACGAGCGGAACAGTCAGCGAGAGAGTTTGGAGAGCGAGACGGAGGAAGGAGGACGGCGGACACCATCAGAGGCCGGGGGAGTATCAGCGGAGAGCATACCAGCGGAGAAAACCCAGAGGAAAGCTGAGTCGGCGCCAGCTGAGGACGGGAGCAAGCCAGGAGGCCACCGTTCCTGTGAGCCGCCCAGCCACTCACCCAGGGGAGGTGCGTGGCTTGTACAGGTGCGTGACCGCTTGCGGGGCTGGGTTGGCGGTAAAGGTACATTAGGTACTAAAGCAGGGGAGACCTAAGCCACGGTATACCCAATCCTGAGCACTACCATTCCACCCACGTAGTACTCTGTAAATAGTTGAGCACCGGTGTTATTCTCCCTCACTCCCTACCCCCCTTTGATGATGCACTAGAGTACACAGTACTTACACTCGGTTCCTGTTTCTTTCCCTCTCTACCATCTGGGAGGGGCCAGAGCCAGCCGCGACGGACTCCGACGAAGAGCCTCCCCCAAGACCCTTGGAAGGACAGAGGAAGAAGAAGAAAGCCCCTAGACGGAGAAGGAGCCGTAGCAGATCGCCTCGGAGGCCCCCCTCAAGTAGAAGGAGTTGTACTGACCATCTACTGTCTCAAATAAACCCACAAGTAACCAAGACTAAGTTGTTGCCTATTACTGCCGCGCCCCCACTCGAGCCCCCTTTTACAAGGCCGTTCTGTCAATTGATGGGATTGTTCTTTCAATCTGTCTCTCGGTAGCACTTTCTGATGCCACATCATTGTAGACTGGTGCTGTTTCTTGACGAACTGTTTCAATCTGTGTTTCAAGAGGCACGAGTTCCATGGCTGTATTGCATAGTCCTTCATTGTGCACTGCAGGCTGATCGAATGTGATTAGTCTTTCAGTTTGAACCTCTTGGATTGTTGCAAGTTTGGGTATTCTGTTGTTTCTTGGGAGTCCACTGGGCCTACTGTTGATTATAGGCCACATGCTTGTGGTTTTACCAGGTCGATGGACACGACTCTGTTCTCCTTTTTACCAGCAAGGGGCGGTAGCACAACTGATCTTGTTCCGGTGACTTTTAAGACAGGTACTGCTTTTCTGTAAGAAGGCCCAAATTCCTTCTTCACCGCGATCTTTTCTCTGACTAGATCCCCAATCTTTGGAATCCAGACAGGCCTTGCTGGGGCTGTTGCGGGTGGTGCCTCGTCAGTGGTACTTGGCTGTTGCTTTAACTTTATGTTGCTTAATGATTTTCTTGTTTCATTCAGTTCCTGTAAAACAGCCAAACGGTCTTTTACATCAAAGTGCGTTTTTTCTTCTTGTACCACTGACATCTGACTATCGAGGTCCTGAACGTTCATTCTAATTCCGAACAATAGTTCGTATGGGCTGAAACCTTTTAGAGAATTTCTTGGCATGTTGTTAAGACTAGTCTGGACACTTATTAAATGTTTGACCCACCCAGCGCCTGAACCTAATACCTTCGCTGTTATAGATTGCTTTATGTCCCGGTTTTTTCTTTCTACCACACTATTCCCTTCCGGGGTATGACGGACAAGAATACCGCAACCCAATTCCCATGCTGGCCATGGCCTCCTTATAAGCTCGAGAGCTAAAAGCAGGACCCTGGTCAGAATGGAACGTGGTAATTGCGTATGTGCCGATAAAGACTCGCAAATCTTTTATAACCGTTCTAGCGTCAGCCGAGCGCTGGGGGCCTCATTTTTTAAGTGCTTTTCGTCTTAATGTTGTACACTGGGGCGCGCTTCTCTTCTTTGATTGCGCAGATAGATCGCGTTATGCAGTCTATCAGGATTTCTGAAACTATACTTGCCGGTTCATCACTGCGATCTCTGTTGCAGTCCGGACAGTTTTTTGCGAAGTCATGAATTCCTTCACTCATGTCCGGCCACCAGTACTCTGATTGCAATTCTTTCAGAGAGGCTTTGATTGTTTGGTGTCTCAAACCCAACCCCATGTGTGCTTCCAGTAAGAGGAAGCCCCTACTGCTCCTGTTTGGAATTACTCTGTCCCCCACTCCAGGGATTCGAGCAAAAGGAACGGAGTTTGCATTGATTATGTATGCATAATTGAGTGGATAGTTTACGGGTAGTGCTGCACAGTCGCCTTTTACGGTCGTTTTTACTGCCAGCATGGTTTCCCCGTCTATATACTTATCTGTACGCTTTTTCGTGGCTACGGAAGCCGGGTTACTTGCTTCCGCGGTGGCTGTATTAGCCAATGAATTCCCTGCAACGTGAACGCCATCACGTTGAAGACTCTGTGCGTGAATCACGTGAGTCTTTTGTAGTTCTTTGTGTAAAAGAGCTACCTCGTTCCAGAGCTTTTTATGCTTTATTGTGGCACCTGTGTCATCTTTGTAGTCGTTTTCGATCCAACTCTGCAGTTTGTTATTGTAAGAATTGACGCAAAAATGAGAATCGCACACTATAAGTGTGGGGAATTCGCGTTCTGCATTTTCGAGCGCCATCTTTAAAGATCTGATTTCAGTTCTTTGAGCCGAACAGTACTTTACTGATTCGGTTTTTGTTATTTTCGGTCTGAATTTACCGCACAGCCAACGACCTTTAATGATCGCACATGCTGCATTGTAGGATTTGCTCTCTACGTTGAAATGCTGTACAAAGCTATTTGTATAGATTATACAGGCGTATTGTGGGAGAGGCAGGATTTCGATTGGCAGAGGATATTCTTCTTCATATTCTAAATCATTCAGTTCTTCAAATTGCGGGGCGAAATAGTATTTCACGTCTTCCGCTCCTAGAGAATCTATACACTGTATCCATTTCGGATCCAGTGACACTGTAGGCAGGTTTACTGGGCTGAATAGCGCCTCGAAGGCGGATTCCGCTGTAAGGATATTAATCCGTTTGCCGTGTGCTAGTTCTCGTTCATTTGCTAATGCGATTTGCACTGCGTTCACAGTTCTTTCTGTGTGACTGAATGTTTTTTCTGCTTGTGTGTACAAGTGAGATTTAATTGAAATTGGTACCTTTTCTCCCTCATTAGAGGTTAGGTACGTGAATCCGCATCTTCCTGGGATGACTCGGATTACAAGATCGATCGTGTTGTCACGTGTATCTAATTTTGTTTTTGCTAACATGTCTGTTTGCAGTGATCTCAAAATTTCTGTGTGTCTTTGAGTCCAATGGATTTGTTTTAAATCAGGTTTTATTAGTTCGTAGAGAGGTTTAACCCTTTCTGCGTAATTTATAATGTAAGTTCTTCCGAAATTCAGAAAACCTAGAATGGATTGTAAATTCTTCAGCGTTTTTGGAGCTTGGAGTACAGCGCACTTTTCTAAGAAGTTGTCCGCTAGGCTTTTCCCTTCACTTGATAATTCGTACCCTAAAAATAGTACTGTCAGATGGGCAATTCGGGACTTTTTAAAGTTGAATTTGTAACCCTCTGCTGCGAACCCAAGTATGATGGTGTTCACTCTTTTCAAATGAGTATCCAAGTCGTCGTCTGTGAGATAAATATCATCTACGTAAGACAATGCTTCATCATCATAGATTTGTAGTAACTCTGTTACCCTAGCTGAGAATAGTCCTGGGCTGTTCTTGAACCCCTGTGGGAGTCGACAGAATTTTTTCTGTGACCCAAATGCGGAGAAAGCGGTCAAGTATCTGCTTTCTGGTGCAATGTTTTGACAAAAGAAACAATTAGAAATGTCTAATGTCGTTTTATATTTTTTCCTAACTATGTTATTCATTAGGGCTGCACTATGCGAGTTTTGTACTGCAAAAGTTTTGCAACATGTATTAAGGTGTCTGTAGTCCAAAACTAGACGATATGAATTGTCTGGCTTGGAGACAGGAAACAAAGGATTGTTCATTTGAGAGGTGCATGTTTCAATCACCCCCTGGTACTCAAGTTGATCTAAGATCTCCCTGACTTGCTTTTTAGCTTCTTGCTTTATGGGATACTGCCGTTGGGCAGTTGGTTCACTTTTTAATTGGATTTTGTGAGGTGGTGAATCCTCATCCCATCCTACATGATTTTTATACAATGCAGGTGCCTGGGCCACTGCCCATTTCCTTGCATATGTGTATTTTTTGTGAATCGGAATGTGATTCGAGAAGGCAGGCATAATCACTTCTTCGCCACGAGGGCACTCCCTGACAAACTCTGGGGGCCAATCTTTTTCAGCTAACAGAATATCGTAGCCTTTTGAGAGCTTATCCCAAAATAGACCCTTAATTTTCCTAGTCTTATCACCCTCTATACGCAATGTTATTTCGTATATTTTATGGGGCTCGCTAAGTCTGGTGTCGGCAGTTTCAACCTGAATGTATTCATTCGTGTCCACTGTCTCCAGATGACTCATCAAGATCTTGCGCGCTATACTGATCTCTGCTGCACTGTCCAACATTGTCAATGCCCACTCCCCGTTTTTCAACTGTGTCCTCAGTATTCTCGGCATGGTTGATTACTCTAATACTGGCTACCTTCTTTTTAGGAAATTGAGATTTCTTATTTTGAGCAGGTTCCTTGTTTTTGGACTTGGTGTGCTCTCCTGGGTCTGACCGTCCTCTTCTTTCCGAATTCTGTGGAAAAGATCGAGAGGGACGTGTATCAATACTTTGATATCTATCAGGTTTTTTCAGATTATCCCTATTTCTAAGGTTATATCTTTTCTCAGAGGGCTCCCGTTGGGGAGACTGGCGTTCTCGAGTCGGAGTTCTTTCCCTCCGTCGAGGAGACCTTCCTCTGGACTGGAAAACTTTTTCCTTGGGAGTGGATTGTTTATTTCCATCCCAGTTCTTTTTAGGAGTGTTTAAATTATTTTTAATAAATAATTTTTCAGGATTTTCGAGCAGTTGGGGCTTAACTGGTTTCCCACCCAAGCTGTCTCTACCTAATTCGTCATAGCATTTTTCTATGATTTTTGCAAGCTCAACAGGATCTTTTATATCTGTTTCCCTCAACTTCTGGCGAATCGCCACAGATGCTGCTTCTCCCTTTATGTTGGCTAATAATATAGCCGTGACCTGCTTGAAGTCTTTCAGTAATTTCATACCTAGATTTAAAGCGGGCTCTGGACCGAATTCATTTTGAATCTGTTTTAGCACTTCTGGTATTACCGCCATAGACGGAACACCGTGTGTTTTTGTGTAAATGGAAGCAAAGACTGTACCCCAAGTGTCACAGTCCTCCACGTGTGGTGCGATTCCCATAGGAAGGCAGATGGTCAAGATTCTGTGTTTCTCAATAGGGGTAGTATCAGGAAATACTGCCTCTATTTGAGTGATTTTCTGTGCTAACCAGAAAGGAATTTGTTCCCGTTTTACGGGTGTTTTACCAAGACATGACTGTATGTTCTGTGGTGTAATTTTATTTGTGTTCCCCTGATGAGGGGTCAGCTGTGGTGAATTAACAGCTGGCTGGACTGTTGCAGTCCGTATTACATATTGGACTAATTGCCTATGTATTTTTATTAATGTGTTTAGCTGTGCTAACAGCTCTTCCTTAGACATTTTTGCAATGTCAGGATGTGGTGTGTAGCTGGCTAGAACCGGCCACGTGGCTCCTGGTCTACCTAGTGGACCGAGCCTGGTTATGTGATCATTGTGTTTTAGGGCGCCATTAAACCAGAGCAGGTGCTCTTGAAATTTAAGAGGAATTTCAATCTCCTCGAAAGGAGCGTACTCTTCCGGAGGTTCCTCTATTTTGTAATAGTGAAACTCTTGTGTTATAGCGTTTACCGCTGGAAAGTTTATCCATGAATAGAATACCTCTGTCTGCCGATACTCGTGAGCCTCTATCACGAAAATTACTGTACCACCTTGAGGTGGCAGTCCGTTTTCTATAAGTTTTAAAGTTATAGATCTTCTTAACTGGACCGGGATGATAATAGCATCCGGGTCTGTGTATTCGGGACCTTGCTGAGTCGCATCTGCTGCGGCCCCAGTGGTGCCGTTGTTTTCTACTGACATTGTATAAATGCAGTTTTTGCAGAGTAGGTCTCCAAGGAGACAAAGATTAGATGCACAATATTTTGGAACACTGTATCCTTCAACGTTGAATAAACCAGAGCTTTACATAGGAATCTCTTCCTACTAAGGTCGGGCGGATTTTAACCTTTCACCCACTCCAGACGTCTATTGGAGTATTTACGGGAGAAAGGGGTGTGAAATATGCACGACTGAGTTACTCTACAAGTCTTGCGTTAGTTTATCGCCTTACCAAACGTTTGGCGCCATGTAGTGTAGTTCCTAGTTTCCCACTAGGCCCTGCGCATTGGAATAACATAAACAGTAGTATCGACGTGGAACTGCTTATATTCCAGGCCTCCACTGACTATGCTAAACTTAATTGGGTTGTGTTACCAACTAGCTCAGAGGTCACTGGAAACTTTCTTCTCTGCATAGGAAGTGATCAGCTTCCTTGGCACAGACAAGAAGGGATTCAGTTTTCCAACAACCGTGCAACATGACAACTTTGCTCCTCAGATCAAGAGTCGATCTCTAGGGTCGTGTGAAACAATAGACATGCATTTCACTCAGTCAGTCTAGTGCAGTTTACTTTCACGAGATGTAGAGAATAGAGAGACAGGCGTTTGTCAATAAAGGGTTAACATTTATTGAACAGTCTTTCTTCTCGTACAAGAGAAATGTATTGCCACAATTGCAATAATTGTTATTATAAAAAGTACGTACAGTAAGATAAGTATTGCGAAATAGAACTGTAAAAGCATTGATATGGTTTCTTAGCCATACAATGGTTTAAAAGTAATAAAACATATATACAGTCATATATACATTAGGCTAACATACTCAACTGGTGCTTCTAACTAAGCCTACCCCAGTGTGCCTGACCTAAGCCTAACACGTGAAAAGGGGAGTAAGTAAGTAGCTTTAAGTTAAGTTGGTTTTGCCAAGGTTTGTTTCAAGAATTCTCGTCTAAGGGTTTAGTCAACACCATACCTCTGAATAGAATGATGGAGGATTGGTATCTCCTTCAGGGGTCTCTCTCGATATCCCAGTCACCCGCGAGGGTAAACCGGAAGCGCCGGGACTGGATTTCTCTGCACGAGAAATGCAGCGGCTTCTCTCAGCGCGTCGAGGAAGGAGGGGTGACAGCGTCCGCGGGCAGCTGGAATCGGCTGGATGTCTTCGCAGAGGACGGCTGCTCGGCTCCTCAAGCGTACTGCACCATAGTTCGCGCTGTAGCGGCGATAATGGTAATCAGCAGCTTCACCACCACAGGATAGCAGGCTGCAGCGACAGAGTGCTAGTTTTTACCAACACAGGGTCATGCAGGCAGCTGGCATCAGCAACAGGCAACGAACTCGCAGTTCGTATCTCTCACATTGCTTAAGGCAACGTTGGTAATATTTATACCTGACAGGTGCCGGGTTTGACGCAAGTTTGCTGGACATAAGACGTCAATTAAAGATGTCACTAGGAAGTGACAGTTATCAGTTGCTCATTAGAGTTCCATTACTAATCAAAACATAGCAAGCGGGGATTTCCAGGTTTGCTAAGTTTTTATCTTGTTGAAGAACTCGGAGTGTTATCTAGGAATATCAGATAGTGTCTGCTGCTCTGTCATTGCACTAATTGGTCGCAAAGGAAGTAGCAGAGAGTCATGCTGGAATGTGGCTCTGTTCGTGTGAGGCCAGAGATGACTTTTCAGAAAATCGCACTTGAACGGTTATGCCAATATAGGGAATAAATGGATTTATAGCCGAATAGGGGCATAAGGTCACAGTATCGATCAGGAACCTAGATAAGCACGCAACAGTGCCAAGTTAAGGTTGTGCTCGGTGTAAACACCTTTTCCCTGTATGTTATAATTGCAGACTTCTGGAAGTGGCAATGTCTGACAAAAATGTTTGTGCATATTTGTTGCGTGGCACATTGTGTTGTTTTTGAGTTGCATTATTGTGCTGCATTATTGCGATGTGATATTTTTGTACTGTGACTCTTGTTTTTGCGCTTAGGGTTTGACTTTTTTGCTCCCTTGTAGCCTCTTATGGTTTGTGTTGTTTCTTTGATTATGTAAGTGCATTATGTTCTTTTGTTCACTTTGGAAATGTCATAAAATAGTGCTACATCTTCAGTCAAATGCATTTAAGTTTCAATAACAAGAAATCTAATACCATTGTCTAAGGTGGTAAGATTTCAATCAGAAGCCGGACAAAATTTAAGGCACTGTGCATTGCCTACAAAGCCATCAACAACTTAGGCCCACAGTTTCTTAGAAATGCCCTTTGCCCGCTCGAACATTCAAGAACACTACGTTCGTCTTCAGCTCATCTGCTTAAAGTCCCACGAACAAAAAGGGCCAACTGGGGTGACAGATGCTTCACGATCTCCACAGCCAAGCTTTGGAACGCATTACCCTTCCACATTAAGACGGCCCCCACACTCATCAGTTTTAGGAAAAAACTAAAAACCTGTTTTTTTTCATTATAAATTTCTGACATAGCTATGGTTCTGTATTCTGAGCGCCGAGACACCCCCGGGTAGTTGCGCGCTATAAAAATTGCATAATCATAAACATAAACATTTGTGCTGCTCCAGCTCAACTATTTAAGGTACTAGTCAGACCACAACTTTAGCATATGCCTGTCTCAAAATGCACTCCCATTGCTCACTTTATGTGATATGGCCTCATTTGTAATGTACATCCCAGAAAGTAATGCTGTTATGAGAGAATGGTTGGGACACCCTCCGATGCAGCGCACACAATGAAGTTCGTTTTTATTTATTTATATGTTTACTTACCTGTAATCGGCTGTAATCCATAGTTTACTACCCCCACCCTCCCCATCCCCACGCCAGCGCCCAGCAGCACTCCCACCACGGGCCGCTACTGGGGAAAGGTGGGCGCTGCATGAGCCTGTTTAAAGTGGGGGCTGCATGAGCCTGCTGTAACAGACTCTCTCTAAGAGGATAACTATAGAGCAGTAGGAGAATGATGATTGTTTTTCTTTCGACTGAGATTTTAAAATAAGACGATAATGCCCTCACTAAAGACAGACACTTAATTCATCCAAAACATAGTCTACTTCCAAAAATGAAAAAAATACCTTCTGCTTCTTTTGTCGAAGATGAAGTGCTCCATAGCTGATCAGTTGGGATTCATTGCAAGCGTGAAGTGGTAAATGCTATGCACTGATTCCCTAGACGATATGGTAGAGCAAGTGCGACAGTCACTTAAGGAAGAGCATCGACTCTGCAAGTGACATTGAGAGACAGCAACAAGCAGACCATGCTGAGGGTACAGCAGAACGTCCGTCTGGCAAAAAATATTTGGCCATTAGTAAGGTTGTTTTGCTTAGATCCAGCACCAACACTCATGGTGTATGATAGTGAACTATTGAAGCCCTGAAGTAGGCTGCAACCACTTAGAGAGCCTGAGGAGGAGTGAGCTGGCGTTCTGGGGGAGGGGAGCAATTGGAAGGGTTCTCCCCTTACCTCGTGGGTCACCCTCAAGCACGGATGCTGCAGTTCGTTTCTCTCAAGAACACGCCTTCCACAGTTCATCTCTTCAGCGGGGCCTGACTGCATTTGTGCATCCTCAGCAGCCATTTTTTTCTCTTCCTTGTGAGCCTGGTAGGATTTCTGGGTTCCTCCTGCATGCTGGCACTGCTGTGCCACATGCAGGAAGCCATTTACTCTCTAAACCATGGCTATAGCTCATTGTTTAAATACACTTACCTCTATTTCAACTAGTTTTGTATATCTGACCTCTCCTATAAATTACCAAGTGGTTGTTATGTTGGGGTGATTTTATTTAAGGAAATTGAGCATACTTTCTGCCCAATTCAAGATGTCCGAAAAACCTTGGAATAATGTCAAATCCTGTTTAACTCTTTTAAATTTTAAAAGGGAGTCCTTTTGCACTTGTTTCTGCTAGATTGCTCACTCACTTGACTCAATGGACTCTCTGTATTCTACAGTTCCTACTTATTTCTTGTTTCTCAGCCTGGATAGTTGAAAGGTGTTTCTGGTCTCTATTTTTTCCCTTCCTGCTGGTTAATATTTTCTGCAACACTACTAGACTTACAGTTACAATCTGACATCTGGCAATGCCTCTGGAGATAACAGGCGGATCCTATGAACGAAGAAGACTTTCCAAGCATCGACTAGGAGGCTTGACCTTGACAGCAATGTTCATGTGCAAACTCACTGCCTTCCACAATATAGAAATGAGGGGACTCTAGGAGAACTTTTCCCCTGAGAATGTAATCTGGAAAACGTTTCTCTGAGGGACATGTACTTGATTCATAGATACAGTATGCTAAATAATTCAGGTCTTCCTCAATTGTTGATTAAACCAATCTAAAGAGGAGAATATGAGAGTAAATTTAGTAGAAAGGTCTCCTCCCACATGGATGCAGGGTTTGTTTATATTTCCAGTAGAATAACCCAGAAGTCACAAAAACAGATAGAAGGGAGAAGATGTCGGAGAAAGTACAGATGGAAGAAAATGCAATAAGACATTTGGGACATACAGAGAATTCAGAGCAAGCTGTGACTCACTGAAGTCAACATACTTATCAATGCTAGATATAAGAAAAATACATAGAGCAACTCCTTTGAGACATACACAGTAAATGGTTGGGTGTGTCAATATAAAGGTAGAAAAGAAGATTTTGATATTTCAAAAAGCAGGGAAGGATTCATATGCCACATTGCAGTGAATGCTGTTTCCAGGGTAGAGAGCAAGCTAGAACAACAAATGAACAATCTGCTGTCAGCATTCAAAAAATATCTATTAGAAGCAAGACTGAAATAATTGCTAGACTATATTTATGTTATGTATGGTTCCAGCGACGGCTCGTGGAGGGAGTTATGGTGGGGCAGGAGGGCGGGGAGGGGGAGGGGCAGGGCGGAGGTTGCTAAAAACCGGCATATGGATAATTGCAGGTAAGTAAACAATTTAATTAATAAAACGAATTTCGTAGTGCGCCTTGCATCGCAAAATGCAATGCAGTGCGAGCTACGAAATTCGTTTTATTAATTAAATTGTTTACTTACCTGCAATTATCCATATGCCGGGTTTTAGCAACCTCCGCCCTGCCCCTCCCCCTCCCCGCCCTCCTGCCCCACCGTAACTCCCTCCACGAGCCGTCGCTGTATGGTTCTCTTTGTGACAGTTTTGGTTGCCAATACTATGTCATCAGGCAGTGAAACACTGGCTTTTTGAAGGCACAGCACCACTGCCTTCCCTTTTGTCCACAGACCCGGGGAAGATGGGGCACATGAATGGTAATCTTGTGCCACCAACTGCCCCCTCCCCAAGGGAAGAGATTGTGTGAAAAGAAGAAAGGAAAGACTTACAGCCTGATTCATCATAGTGCTCTTTTGCGAGTTTGAAATAGCGAATCATAAGGAATCGCTATTTCAGACTCGCAAAACGGCATTCATGTAGGAATCGCAAAAACAAAAGCGATTCCTACATATTCCTTATTTGCGATTAGCAAATTGCTAATCGCAAATAAGGAATAACTCCCCATTCATTCCTATGGGCCAAAAGGCCCATAGGAATGAATGGGGAGTATTCCTTATTTGCGATTAGCAATTTGCTAATCGCAAATAAGATTACGATTTAAAGGGTGCCAGGGGTGTCCAAAGGACACCCTGTAGCACCCCTTAAAAGTAAATACGAACAGGTGTTGCGCACACACATGTCCAAAGGACATGTGTGTGTGCAACATGCAACTTAGAAAAATGCTTTTAAAAGCATTTTTCTAAGTTTTCGGTATTTACCACGAGGTTTGACCTCGCGGTAAATAGCGGGCCGAAATTGCGAAATCGCAATTTTTAAATGGATGATGAATTGCATTTAAGGAATCTCAAATTGAGATTCCTTAAATGTAATTCATCGCAAAATAGCGAAATCGCTATTGCCGATTTTTGCATTTGGGATGATGAATCCCAAATGCAAAAATAGAGCTCGCAAAGGGCCAGATTCTCAGAATCTGTCCCTTTGCGAGCCCATTTCGGCTTGATGAATCAGGCTGTTAATGAGTTTGAGGAGAACTTAACACTCTGACCGAGGGTGAGAGGCAGAACAGGAATAAGAGTCATTTTAAGAGTTAAGCATTCAAAGGCAGGAACAAGCAATTGTGCTGTATTAAAATCTCTGAAAGAACAAAATAAGTAGTTAATGGTAAATAATATGTTAGCAGCCAAAGGAAGGAAGAGTCAAAGTGACTCTTAAAGAATAAGGGTTAAGAAGAAAATGAAAATAAATCTAAAATACAGTCCAATGGGGGATTCCTGGGACATATATCCTTATTATCACTTATCATTCTGCAGGCAGAGATTGCAATGTCTATGTGAACAAACTACATTTTAAGAGTAACACCTTTCTGAGATTCACAGCCATAATTTCAGGATGGCAGAAGAATGTTCTCCTTGAGATTGAACATAGGTCATCTAGAACCACATGGAGACACCAGCCATATATAAGCTTTCAAACTTCCAGAACTATTGAGTCTATTAAGCTTCCACATCATGTAAATATCCAAATGATGGAGATTATTTTCTTCTGAATATGCAAGAGAGGGAAAGAAAGATCTGAGAACCACCCCCTGGTTCCTGTGAAAGATGAAATATTTGTAAAGAGGAACAAAGAAATGGATTGGCAACTCACCCCCTGTGAGTTGAGGAAATTGACTTATTTAAAACCACCTTTACTGCCAAATCACTGTAACATGATTTGTTTAAAAGTTGCAAATAGGTCTCTTGAGTTTTTTGTGGTAAACAGAGAACCCAAAATACAAACGTGCTTCAGCTAGAAGAGCTACACAAATTTAAAAATGTATATATAACTAGATAAATATTTTGAGGGAGGACAGGCTATTTTAAAATAGCAAAGAACATGGGAAGCTAATCAGAAGCAAATAGTTTTTTTCCCAGCATAGTCCATACCATTGCCCCCAGAGCAGCTGACCCAACTAGCAAGATAGGAACCTCTAGAACTTACAGAAACATATCTTGGAGAAAGTGTAGAATTCAAAGGCGAGAGTGTGCCAGATGTAATCACTTAATAAAGGACTGACTGGATCACAGAATTGCTCATCTAGAGAAAGTCACCAACCTTGAATCTACAGTCCTACTCAGAGCTGTTGCTGTCAATAGGGCAGCAAGTGTAGTGGCCATGTTAAGTGCCTAGGCATCAGCCACCACATCTCCCTGCTTTCACAGAAACGCTTGAGCTAAAGCCTCTATAAGTAGACAATCACTGGCAAAATTAAAATGTCTCGCTTTGGCTGACAGCCTTTTACCTTAGGCACTGCTTCTTTGGTTTTTTTGTGGTTCTTGCAAAACTTTATTGCTGGTAAAGCAAAAAGCACCTGATCAATCGAAAATTCAATATTGGCTTAAAGTAATAATATATATGGTCTCAGAAAGCACACATTGCCATAGTAGTGCCTGACACTGAAGGTTGTTATACTCTGTTTGTGGATGGGCTCCTAGTAAATTGGCAGAATACCATCACTCACAGTGAAGTTAGCCAATGGTTCAAGAAGATTTACCCTTTGCCCCATTCTGTATGCTATAGTGGATGGAAGAATAATCTAAATGACAGTCTAACTGACCAATGAATGAAGGGGGCTTACTGAAAGCCCCTATAAATATGCATAGAATTTTAGTACAGTTGAAAGGTCTTGACTAACACCAGATCTAAACATGCACTAGAGGCATGATTAATAGTGTGGGGCAAAGGCTACTGTAATCTAGTGGCCCATGGGTGAATGGGCCTCCAAATCAAGGTTTTCTGCCTGGAAATCCAGCTGAACCGCTTTTATCAGAAACTCAGCAGTTGCTCCATCTCATTGAAATTGAGTTTCGCTGTGAAGGGAGCTCCTTAACCACCAAACACTAAAAAAGTCAGATATTGGAGAGAAAGCAAAAAAGATATACGGGTAAAAAGAAAGGGGGACATTGAAATGGAATTTAAAAAAGCATGACTGGGGGTTGCGTGGAGAAGGAGGGAGAAAAGTGAGGGGGAGAGATGTAAAAGAAAAACAAAGACAGGCAAGCTGGGCAAGGACAAGGGTATTCGATGTTGTTGGAAGAGTAAGGGTCATGAGGGGAAAAGAAGATAGTTTGGGCATACTATCCTTTTAAAAATCCTAAATAGCACAACCAAGTGAGAAGATCAGGGATTTGTTCTTGAGAATATTTTTGTTATCGTGAGACCATTTTCAGGTTGGATTTGTGAACTAAATGAATTCTGCTAAAAAATGTCAACCACCAGCTAGGTAGTACATGGCCATCAAAATCGGTGTGTTTTATAACCTGTTTACATAGGACAGTGGGGGGAACATCACTTACAACGCATTTTTTACAACGCACTACCATTACATCGAGACCATTACAACGCATACCATTACAACGCATTGCGCTGGGGGGCGCTCTAGGATAGGGAATATATTTAATTTACTATCCAACATCTTCCCTGCTATCCACGGGGACTGGAGTTGGAATAGTAAATTAAATAATTCACTATCCAGCGCCTAAAAGCATTATGCGTTGTAATGGACTGCGTGGTAAAAACCACGTTGTAAAGGCATGCGATGTAAAAGCATGCGTTGTAGTGACACCAATCCGACAGTGGTACACAGCACACAACAAACAACCGTGCACCACATCCAACAGGTGCAGCGGGACAGAAAGCAAAGTGCAGAAGCAATTTTTCCATTAGTGAATGAAGACTATTCTCAACAATGAGCAAGCCATGCATCTAGCCGTGTAGGCTAGTGTAAACGAAGTGTGACTGTATGTTGCCAATTGCACACACCTATGGCGCTTTCTTTGTTCGGGAATCGGATCATGCACAGAATGCACCTTTTCTCAATCTACAATTGATCCCTGTTTCTACAAACTGAAATTTGCTTTCGTAAATCTGTCTATGTGAGGCTGAAAGTATGACCAAGTTTAAGCATAAGTAAACATGCTGGCACTGACAATGCCCTATACATGATTCTACATCGTCAAGCATGGAATAGTGTACATTCTTACGATGTTAGAGCTACTCCACCATGGTATCCAGTTATACTCCTATTCTGTATTTTACTGTACACCCTCAATAGGATGCTCAGTCTTTGAAAAACTAAATTAAAAGTGAATTGCCACCGCCCCACTGGGCTGTCTTCTCCAATGCAGAATTGTAACGTTTCACATCTGTTGAATGGTTTTGTCTCCTTTTTGATTGGAAAGATCCCAGGCAGTATTTCTAATATATTTTTCAGAGGACATACAATCCATGAAACTGTGTGGGCAGTGATTAAGAATTTAAGGAAGTGAAGTAGATGAGGAAACCCCTCTGGTCCAAAGCCTAGAGGTGGCCACGAGCGGATTGGTTAATAGTATTAATGTATTGAGTAAGAGAAGAGTGGACAACCATGTTTCCCAAAACAGCTGTATTTCATGAAGCATTGAAGGAAGCAGCACCATCAAGTGGCGACGAGAAACACCACTTCGGAATTCTGCTGGAAAGTGTGTTTACAACCTATGGAAGATTACAGAGAAACGGCACTACAGCAGCACCCACCTCTCTGGTCAGCACCTCAAAAGAGAATTAATAGAAAGTTTCACTTTCTTAAAATGACAACTGTCATGGCGGAAGCAGGATTTTTTCCTTCGGTTGAACCCATGAAGCCTGAACATTAACATTGAAGGAAGTAATGGCCCTGGTACCTAATACCGCATCAATTCTAGTGGCACAACAAGCATGCCAGGAGCCCTAATGCCACCTACCAAAATGGAGAACCTTTCCCTTTGTTAGCCACTTAAATATAGCCATAATTGGGGTGCTTAAGGCTGCTCACGCCATGGATCTAAGATGCAAGTATGTATGCTGCATTAGTGATATATATTACCCTGATCAATTCATATGTAATTAAATTGGTCCATATTTTTAATTTCTGAAATTCCTAAATTCTCTAGTTCGAGCATTGAGTGAGACTGGGTAGGAACCTGTTCTAATGTCCCTTTCTCCTCACCTTGTGACGATTTGTCGGTGTTTAATACTTTTGAGTCGATATAAGTGCAGGACAATATTTAACTTCGTGGTTATGATAGGCCAGTTTTGTTCGCAGCTGCGTTGTAAGACGCCGAAAGC
Organism: Lissotriton vulgaris; assembly: GCF_964263255.1. Taxonomy (NCBI): domain Eukaryota; kingdom Metazoa; phylum Chordata; class Amphibia; order Caudata; family Salamandridae; genus Lissotriton; species Lissotriton vulgaris. The sequence continues at coordinate 1,130,593,732 of NC_141689.1, read as the reverse complement.
CGAGACTACGGGCGGACGGGGAACAATAACACGTGGATAAATCGTTCGTTATTATCTGCTCTCGCGCAGATTATGTATATGAAAAATGTTTAGCACGCCGCACTCTCTCAGCTGTCTGACAGCTGAATGTGGTCTCGCAGGAGCGTGGCTGTCAGACATCAGAGGAAACGGTTCAAGGTTGAAAGGGGTCTGTCAAACACAACTCGAACAGCAGTTCCTTTTATTTTTATGTTAAGAGAAAAGACATACGCGCATGCCAACCTTGGCAGTGGGCACGGAGCGGCTCGCAGTAAAATACACCTTCCTAGGTTTTTAATGGTTGCTCGCATTAGACCCTCCCGGTACTGCAATGCGCGCGGCCTGTTTCCCTGCCAAGAAAAATAGCTTCTGGGGCATTTAGGGGCCCGCAAACAGCGTGATGAGCCTGGGAGGAAAAGCCACTCCAAGGCAGTGGGCTCAGTTTGAGACCGGCATCCAGAGATAAGTTATGAAGTGATAGGAAGCAAACATCAGAGGAAAGCTATTTTATCAGCTCATATAAATTTGAGAAGTTATGCTTATATGATAAAGTGACACGCAGGGTTTTTTCAGTTGGACAAACACCACGCTGAACAGCATCAAATCCAAGGTTCAAAAGCAGAGACGTAAAGGCGCAGCTGAACAAATACAGTCCCCATTCGCAGACACCAACTGGTACTGACCGTCTATTCCGAAAAGGGAGTATGGTATTAGCAAAAACATTGAATCAATGTCTAGAATATTTCTAACCTCTGACCCCATACACTTCCATTTTCTTTGCAATTAAATTAATCTGATGTTCCTAAAGCTCTCAAGTACCCTTTAAGTGCGATTCTACAATATACTGCAGCATACAGCGGTGGTAAATGTTTCAAGTCCTAAAAAGTTATGTGCGCTTCTTAGGTAATGTATCTTTTGTAGAGCACACAGGGGTACACAGAGAAGGAATCTTGGGGCATATTACCAAGGGCCTTATCGCCGCTTTAGCGGGAATTTTTCCCGCTAAAGTGGCGATAATTTTATCTCCCTATTACCTAGCTGTTGCTAACACCAGTTAGCGACAGCTAGTAGGAGATAGCGATCATCTTGGGGCCCACATTGCATGTCAGCGATAATTATCGCTAATGACATGCAAAGTGGGCGTGCCAAGATGTTAGCGAATGGAAACAGTCGCTAACATCGCTATCTCCTATTACCTACTTTTGGAAATATTCGCGCTAAGCGCGAATATCTACAAAAGCTAACACCTGCCCAGAGCAGTTCTTAGCCATGTTATCCAATGGTAGGTGGATAACATGGTTAGGAGCATTAGCTCGGTAATGCATGAATATCGCGGACTTTTCAGCGATATTTATGCATTGCGGCCAATTTTTATCTATTAGGAGATAAACCTTGATAATAGCAAGGTTTCTAAGGGATAAAAATAGGCGAAGCGCGGCGATAAAATTATAGCCGCTAACCAAGCTTAGCGATAATTATCGCTTATTCTTGGTAATATGCTCCCTTGGGTCCAGATTTACCACTTACTCATGCAGTGCCGTGCAGCAGCGGCAAATGCTGAGGTGCACTGCATGAAAAGGAGAGAGGAGAACGCCATATTTACAGAAATATCGCTCTCTCCTCCCCTCTCCCTAGTGCCGGCGCTGGAAATCAGCTACTGTACGCCACGGAGACCCTTTGCACCATAATGCATGGGTCTCTCCGTGAGTTAAGCATAGGTTCTATACTGGAAGGGTACCCTTCCAGTACAAAATGCTATGAATAAACTGACTTTAACCCTATTCACTCTTTGTATGTGTGCTGTAAAGGCCATAGCAGCGGTCTGTGAGGGTAAGCATGTGGCGGGGCACGGCGGTGCGGGGGGATTTTAACAGATGACGGACTACAATTTATTTATTTATTTTTCCCTATTCTGTTGTCTATCAACTTCTCCTCCCGCCCCACCCCACTGTGCTTACCTGCACGGACTGCCACTGAAAAGTGCAGCACACGTACAAAGTGGGAAAAGCTCCTTTTTCCCCTTTCCCTCCTTTTCTCCTCTTCCTTAATATATTACAGGTGTATATAATTTGTCACATACTGATTTATATTTATTATATTGTTTTGTAACCTATGAAATTGCCTATTTTTGAACTCCAATAAAAAATTATGCCTCAAAAAAACAGTAGGTACACAGATGACGCAGAGATTTCTCTCATTCTAGGGCCACTGTGACAAAGCATGGATTATTTTATCTAAATGTTGCCGCCTACTTCTATGAAAATTGCTAAACTTGAATCTGGGCACAACATGGCTGAAAATGTAGCCTCAACTGCTTCTGGGACAAGTGGAGCGGTAAAGTGTGAGTCCCTGAAAAATAAAGCACTTTACCGCTAATAAAAATAAATAAAAAAAAAGTGGGAAAAGGTACTAGAAATGAAAGCATTTCTCCTTCCTTGCACCTACCTCAAAAGGGCACAGTTTTCTGATGCCAAACCCTGTCTACTTTATTTAGTAAATAGGGTTTATCGTTAGAAAGCTTGGCTTGTTGCATGAGAACGCCCATGCTCCACCCATGGTATACCCCCTGGCGCTAAGTAATGCAATTGCTTTACTTTCACTTTATTACCAGTGCTAAACAAGTTTAGCTCTGGAAAGTAAATTGGAAAAGAATATTTTGTGCTGATTTGCTTCACTTTTGTGATGCAAACATGGCATAAAATCTTACTAAATCTCCCCCTTGGTATTAAAGGTCAGATGATCACAGCATGCTGCTTCCACAAAAGACACAGAGGAAAAAATAGGCCGTAAGTTATTTTTACATCTTTGCTGATCGTTCAAGAAGACTGCATCATAGAAGCACTAATCTACTCCAAATTCATTTTCACACATCTGGTTGCATCCTCCATTTTCCCAATGAAAAGCCCAGAGGGATGGACTTGTCCTTGCAGACAATTTAAGAGAGCTCTCTATAACTGGGCATGTAACAAAGAAATGGCCACTGCCATTTGCTTCATTTTGAATCCGGGAATCTGAAGCAAGGACCTATGCAGGCGACACAGAGAATACAGTAACAAACAATTTCTACCTAAAGCGCAAGATCTCAAAGCACCTGGTGACCTAGAATACAAGTTTGAAAGAAATCCAGTTCTTTGTAGGAAGCCAAAGAAAACTGGTCAGTTATGGGAGTATCCTGAGAGAATAGACGACATTGCTAAACTTTCGAGCATCTTGGACCTGCACTTCTTGCAGTCTTTTTATTTGAAAGTTAGGTCGCCCTCTATATAACAAATTGGAGTTCCCCAGGTGAGATCCTATGAAAGCTGACATCACTGAACGTTTGCCATCAAAGATCAGTAAAGGAAGACCTTTCCTTAGCCTATGTACATCTTAAAATGTTTGTTTGCTCTCTTCATATACTATTAGATTGGAGGTAACACTTTCTTCCTAATTTTTTTTTTCTCTTGAAAGAATGCACTAATAGAATCACAAAGTGATTGTAAAGGAATAATCCTCGGAGAGAGGGGATAATTGAGGCCCGCAAAGCTGAAAGCTAATCAAGGCCACTAGGCAACCGCTCATCAAGAACTTTGCTGTTGATTTCTCAAATGGGATTAGCATCCCTACTCTGCGATTCAGTAAACTTTCTTTGTACTTAGAGACCTGTTCTTGGTGGAGTACGAATGGAAGGAGATGGTCACCCAGGACAAGAGAGTAACCACCCGTTACTGGAATTTATGGACAATATGGGTATCCTTGCCAAGTGTCTTAGGTCCAGGCTTGATGTACTGCTACAGTCCAGTTTTTTATTTGAATTCTGGGACTTGAAGTCTTGGTTTTTCCATTATAAAACATGACTACCAGTTTCACAATTCAAATAAAAAAACTGAACTGGAACAGCACACAACGCATAGATCTGGGAAACATTGGGAGATATGTTTTGGCTGTACTAAAATATAAGTTTTGATATTATCAAAGCGTACAACTGTCCATGCGTAAGGACCTGGAAAATGACCTGGACAAACTCAATATTTTTTTGTGGCACCTGGCACAAACCAATGGTGCACATTCGTTTTTCCATCACCAGTTGGTAATAAACTAGTCTTTAAGGCATGAAGGAATTCTCCCTGTAAATTATCAGAGTTCATCTTCTGCTAATCAAATGACTTCTAACTTTAAATTCTAGCCCAGTTCTACTCAGCCATTGACTATGCTGGTTATTAAATGACTAGTTGTGACCACTTGCACTGTAATCCCAAGTGGGCCTTCCTATGCAGCCTCACTACAAAATAAATTACCACCGGCACCTAAAATTGCTATTGGTGGTTAGTCTGCCCTAGGATTTAAATTTGATACTTCTTCCAATCTTAAATGAAAACACAAAACCATAATTCACACAATATTGTATATTCCGTTGGAAGTTTTTAAAGAAACAGACGCACAGGTCACTACAAATTATCAAAGTCTGCAGAAAAGAAAGTAAGCTATGGAGTAGTGATAAGGTGTATCCTATATTTGGGAGCTCTAAGGATAGACACAAGAAGTGTTCACCTTTCAAAATATCCTTGTCCCATCCAGGGGGCTTACTGAATTGAAAATTAGACGCATCTCAAAAATCATACACATAATATAAGGTTTCAAAAAATGAAACATGATGTCTCACCAGTCAGAATATCTGAATTTGAAGCAAACACAACACCTGATAGTCAAAATTCCATCTCTCTAATTAGTTGAATTACAAAGGATGAGACTGCCTCAAGAATTGCAAGTTCTGCTTTAGTAGCTAATTTGGATGATCAAAAAACTCTTAATTCTCTTGCATGTTAATTTTAGGGAGCTGGTGTCAGACCATGATTCTATGTCAAAATGTAAATTTCCAGCTAACACATTTTACTTATTAGATAACGGATCTTGTTCATTTGATAAGCTGCTGGATTTTGCGGGCCTCTTTCACATAACTGAGGCTCTAGGAATTATTTATTGAACAAATCAAAAATCCTATGAATATTTTACTTTTATTCTGGACCTAAACTTGGTCTAATTGGCAGATTTGAAATACGTTAAGACGTTACAAATATTTGAAAAGCATCATTCCTTTCCTGCCACATGTGTACATTGCATTTGAAACATAATTGTTACATTTTTTTTGAAAATGTTTATTATCACAGGCTTTTATGTGCTATCTTATTTTCCTTTTTCTAAAATTTGTAAATTTTTTTATTGTCAGCAAGGGAACAACATTACAGGTTATCTTTCAAGTATCTTATAACATACCCTCAATACAATATAGAAGCCACATTAAAAGCACATATGTATAATCATCCCTAGGACAGTACAGTACTGGTGATGTCATAAATAATATTTATAATAAACTTAAATCTGTATCCATACTCAAGGAAGTTTCTCTTCAAATTATATATTTACACATTCCCTCCATCTAATCTGTTGGATTTATGTATCTAATGCCAATTGCCCCCATATAGCACCCAATTTTATCAAAGAGCGAGTTCCTCTTGCCCTGGCTAAGACTTTCTCCATTTCGTAAGTTTCCTTTACAATGACCCACCATTCGCCTATGGTTGGAGATTTAGGAGAGATCCAAGTCCTGGTGACAGTAGGTTGGGTAGCCACCAGTAAAGCTGCAATAAGCCTCTTCAACACTTGAAACTCTTCCTTGTAGCCAAGCATAATTTCTATAACTGTAGGGGGAAGATCTAGCCCTAATCGTTTCCTCATCTCCTGAGCTATCTTCTGCCGTAAGGGTTCTAGCTCTGGGCTGGTATCAAACAAGTGGACTAGGCCTGTGGCATATATCCCACATTTGGAAATTTTTTCCTGATCTCCTCTTTTGCCCTGCTAAGCCCAGCTAGCAATCTTCTCTGGAGTGTAATAGAGCGTGCATATTGTGCAGAATTGCTGTAATCTTAAATTAACAGAGTGAACTGACTCCTATATAGTTTCAAATGCCTGAGTGACAGTTATGGGTGTAACATTTATCCCCAAAGTCTTAGTCCATCGTACAGCAAGTGTTTCACATCCATTCTGCCTAAAGTTGCTAAGACACTGATACATGATACTAATCATTGATTTTGATTTTTCCATGTGTAAGCATTCCCATATCTCTGACCTAGAAACTGTTGTTAAGGCTAAATGTTTCACAAAGTAGTGCTTAATTTGGAGATACTTAAAAAAAATTAGGCTAGGGAGATTGTAAAAAAGCTGTAGGTTCTTGAATGTACTAGAACCCTTGCTATCATACAAAGCACCTAAGTGCTGAATCCCATACCTAGCCCAGCGCCTACCAACAGTATTTTGAAATACAGCCAGTAGCATGGGATTACCATATAGTGGGAGCTTGTAGTGAAACAGCGATTAAGTACATTTAGCAGCCATCGCACGCCATATAAACACACTATCTCTATATGGCTGAGATACCCGCCACCCCCTCTCGACACAATCCCCAAGGATGGGAAACCGGAAACCGGACTGAACTTTTGGAAGGCGGGAGGGAGTGAACCTTCCCGGCCGTATTTATTAAAATATGAAACAAAATCAAAACATTAAAAACAACAGTTTCATATTATGTACAATTTCATTTCCACATTACGATGTTTGGCTAACCTTAACATATTTCTAATACAAAGGTTCTCCTAGCCGAACTAACATCCTACAAACATTTTAACTTGAAATTGTACATCCTAACGTTAAGGGCCAACGGCAAGGTCGTAACCGGTGTCAGATCCCTAAACCAGAATTACCCCCCCCACTTGCGAGGGGCGACCGCACAGAGGCTGTACCTCATGTGCATCTACCAATTTCCCTTGACTTGACGGGGGCCCCAATGAACTCGACGCCATTTAATGGTCGTCCGAGGACTCGTGTGAGGTGTCTAGAAGGTAGCGTAAACCCCCCTCCCCACCCCACACAACTTACCACATCTGCCGTCGCAGGTGTCCTGGCCCCGGGAAATTCCCAGGAGGGGCCCGTAGCCCCTCCTATCCAGGAAGGGGCCTTGACCGCCTTCCCTTTCCTTTCGGCGGCCCATCCTTAGAAGGGACCGCCTCCCCGTTGAGGGGCCAATGGCCACCTCCCCCGGGCGCTCCCATCCGTAATGGGTGACGCCCCCCCCATAGGGATCTTCCAATTACTGCTCACCGATCATGACCTTACCGCCCGACCAAAATAAATACGACAATTAACTAGAATTACTAAATTAAAAAACAACCATAACGCTTCACGTATGATTACTGGTCAACACTAGTGCAAAATACTTTATTCGAAAAAACATACTGAGAAAAGAACCAGTACTTTATTGCATACTCAAATAACACTTCAATCGTAACAACCTGTAAGAAATAGAGTTACCACATCAAAACTTTATTTCAAAAACCACTTGCTGTCTTCAGGGGCTGGTGGGTGGGTCAAAATTGGCTCTTCGTTCCGTCTCGAGCTCACGTGCAGCGGGGAGGTGCAGCTTCAGAGCACAGGAACAAGAGGATGCTTTCTTGGCTTGTTGCTCTTTTTATCCGTCTTCGGGCGGGCGTAAACCCGCCTCCGCCCGCCTCCGGGGGCGTGGCTGGCGGCTTCAGTGCCTAGGACAACCCACTCCAGGGCGGGAAAAAGCGCGCCCCGGCTACGCCGCTTCGGGCATACCAGCCGAGACTCGCCTCCCGCCCAAGATGGCCTCCCGGGGGGATCGGGGTACTCCACCATACGTTCGGGGGGACCGAGTGGTCGCCCCTTTCCAATAGTCTTGAACCTAACCATTTAAAATAGTTGGGGTCATTAGTTTTATATAAAAACATTTGACATTCAGATCCCAGCACCAACCGGTGAACATTTTTTTGATTCTTGGGAACTAGAAGGCTATGGAGACGTCCCACAAATGCTGCCCAAAAATAAAAAATGTAATCCAGAAAACCAAGCCCCTTCTGATTATATGGGAATTTCAATAAATCTATTGCCTGTGAAGCTTTTTGTACCCCCAGATAAAGCTGCCAAAAATTCCTTCTAGTTTCCTAAAACAAAGCATTCGAAACAAGGAGAGGAATTGAGCGGAATAAATATAAAAACTTAGCAAGTATCTTCATTTTGATGTTGCTGCACCTACCTACGATTCCAATTGGAAGTTTATGCCAAGTCTTGAGTCGCTTAGCTGTGGCTTCAAACGAGGGCTCATAGTTCAGCAGTGGTATACGCTCGATCTTCGCCGATATACGCACTCTAAGGAATGTGGCTACTGAGCAAACCCCTGCTACGGGTCTATCAGGCCTAAAGTTGAGAATCACTTGTGACTTTTGCACATTCAAGTTGGAAAATAAGATAGCACGTTGAATGTGCAAAAACATGCTATCTTATTTTCCAAGTTCTAGTTAATTTAGTTCATATATTTCAGGACCATAACAAAGTTGTTCATTTCTCTTTACTCATGCATAGTTTATACTTATGAAACACAGCTGTCGAATAAGTATTAGTAATTCATTAATAGTCAGTTTGGAAAAAGGTGGCAGAATTATCTTCCATGAAGCCCCTTCATACTGGAAATCCAGAAAGCAAAATTGACTCTTGGGACTGGCTTTAAGTTAACCTGTGTGGCACTAAGCAATGTAGATAATAATTACATGATATTGAATGAAACATTAATGTTTGTATCCCATTTGGTCCTTGCATTACATTTTACTAGCAGATATAATGGCACCGAAAATAAGACATTTGTTAAATGATGGAGACAACAAAATATTGATTGTAGGAGATTTTAGTTTAATCATATCAACTTTATAGTCTCCTTAATGGTATGTGAAGAACCGATGGAGGCCCGTTGTGTCTAATTTAATAACACATTTAACTAAGGCTAAATGGAGATATGCTCACTCCTCTGCAAATGTAATCTTGGCCTTTGAGAACCTTGTTCATGAAATTGTTGCAATTGACTTTACATGCATATATCAGGAATGCATTAAATTCCCACAGCCTGCTCGAAAGTACACAGTAGAGGAATAGAAATGTGTTTAATTCAAACAAGCTGATTCATTTCTGTTATTTATATCCTCCAAATCAATTTTAAAGAAGGCATTTCATCCACACAAAAAAACCCTTAATAATGATTGACGTGGTCTGAAAGAGATTGAAGTCTCACAGGTCTGGCATTCCATGCAGTGGGTATCTCAGTAATCATTCTCTTAGATGTTTTCATCGTCTTGTTACCAGAAAAACTGATACAATGGTCGTTTGCCAGAATGTTTCAATTCCGGAAATGTTATGGACTCATCATCTCAAAATAATGTTTTCAGTAAGTGCTGAATCAATATTATTTGATTTTGAATCATTAAATATACACTCGCCGGTCTCAGTCAAGATCCTGGATTCTTTCAGGATCGATCAACTTATCAAATCGTTGAGAAATTCAAAAGTCACTGACAGCTGAACATTTTTTTAATCCTATAATTAAAAGTTACCCAGTTAGATGGGGAATGATTTTGGCGCTGTCTGTAAAAAAAGCTATACTATCAGGACAGTTTCTGATATCTTCGAGGGGCAGCACATTGATACCATCGCATAAAAAGGTCCTAAAAGTAACTAGTGAAACATTAAGCTGATTGCTGTACTCAACGCCCCTTATATGAGGTGTTTACAAAAGCTGTGTTACACTCCCTGCTAAATTGGGAAAATGGACACCTCATCATGCCAATCGACTAATTAGGATTCTGTAAGCAGTCCACCTGCTTTGGTAATCTGGAGCACTTGGTGCCACCCTGGATAAGTATGTTAAACCAATGTGCTGCATTTATACATTTCTATACCACCTTTGAATGGAGATGACATAGAGACCGGTATTTGGCACAAAGTGGCTGCCTTGAATATTTAAGGATTTCTGTTAAGAACTCTGATTGAAATGCATACTAATAGATGGTGACTAAGGCTCTTCACAATTCTGGAGTTGATCCATCCAAGAACATCGAAATGTCAAAGGGTTTAGAGTAGGGGCATATAGTAGCACCTCTGCTTTTTTTTGTTATGTTTTTGCAAACTGTCCACTATCTTTACCAATGTAAGAAATCTCCACCAGTGCGTAAATGACAACCCTTATGTATGTTACCTTAGACGGAAGATAGTGTCATGCTAGATCAAACTCTAGTTAATCTTCAACAGAGTCTGCAGGCACTCTTTCTACTCCAAAAATAATACTCAAAAGGGCAGTGATGTTTCCCCAAAACACAATAAGAGGCTAATCATTAGATGGCAAGTAGGAAAGTCACATGTGGAAAATGTCAATACTTACATCTGCTCAGGTGTACTTTTGACTCATAAACAGTCACTTAGGGGGTCATTACGATGGCGGACAGACTTCTGTCTGTCCGCCATTGTATCATATTTAGGACTGCCCGCCTACAAGGCGGCGGTCCCACAGGGCAAAATACGATGCGACCGCCACTGTGGGGGTCGCATTGTCCATGTTTTGTATTGTGGCAGGTGCTGGGCTCTGCAGACAAAACAGACACCCCACATATATCCCTGCACTACGTGGCAGGAACCATGCAGTGCCTACCACAAGGTGTAGTGATATGTATGGGGGCACCATAGGTGCCCCTAGTGTCTTTGTCCATGGCCTATGAGATTAGGGGGGCTGCTATGGGCCCCAAATCCATTTCCGCCTGGCGTTTTGCGGTGGGTTGACCGCCGCAGAACGACCTGAAGAAAGAGATATTGTAAACACTACAGTGATGCCTGCCAGGCAACGCCGCCATTCTGGGACTACAGGGAGGTCTGACAGGCGGTCACATACAAACTGACTGTCAGGACCATGGCAATCAGAGTTTACGAGGCCCACCCATCTAGAAGCCATAATAATATGGCAGACAGAGATCCCTGTTCCAATAGCAGGGAGACTGCCACCAACAGCCTGTCAGTGGAGGGCTGCCTGCCATCGTAATCAGGCACTTAATGCTGATAAAAAGTCTTTCTGGACACAACATACATGACAAACATAATGTACAATACTTACCTTACATTCTACTCTACCCCCCTTGGACCCCCCTCTCCCTCCCCTCCCTCCCTCCTGTTCGCCCATTGTTCTCTCGTACTGTGGACGGACGACAGCAAGACCCTCCCACTTCCGCCCCCCCCGAACTTGAGCCACATGTCTTTAGCTAGTTTATGGCTGATGAAAATAGACTCTAAAGGATATTGAGGTAGAAAGTTGTATAATAATGTTCATCCGTTGCCTCCGGACACCTCCGTTTAAGTTCTCTCTGCTCTTCTCTCCTTGGACGTGCGACGTTGAGCTAGGATGTTGTGGTGTTAGAGTTACTAGCTTGGTACCGATATGCTTTGTTTGGGTTATGTTGGCTTCAACTTGTGGAGCATTTGGGGTACCAAGTTGTTGTAGTGTCCGTGTCTTGTTTCCAACTGAATGTTTGCAGGTTAGCTGCATTAGTGTTCTTTGTTGTAGATGTTTGGGGTGTAGACTTGTTGTTTGCTTAGCCACTGTCGGTTCCGGCGGTGGGTGATGCGCTTCTTTTCCCAGACGGTGTCGAGTTTACCATCTCTTCTATAGGAGGTCCTCTTAGATAGCGTGAAAGTTCTTCTGGGTCTTCGAACATCAAAGTGATGCCTTTGTTGTTGATCCTGAACCTTGTTGGCCCTGTGAATGAGAAGGTAATGTTTTCCTTCCTTAGTTTGTCGCGTAGGGCTAGAAACCTTTTCCTTATTTCCACCGTCGGCTTTGAGAAGTCTTGTGTGAGGATTATTTTGTGACTGTTCAAAACTAGGTTGGGGTTTTTTTCTCGCTACCCCAAATATGGCGTCTGTCTGGTGTGACCTTAGTGGTCTGCATATTATTGGTCTAGGATTTGTTCTGCTCCCTTGTTGTCTGTTTACCGGTATCCTATACGCTTTATCTAGTTCGAAGGGCCCCTCAAATTTCAGATTAGTTAGCTTTGGGATGAGGTTCTGTAGTAGTGGCACGCACGGACCGGCGGCATCTTCCTCTCCTTCCGGTATTCCTAGGATTCTGATGTAGCCTTTTCTGTCTCTGTCTAGGGCTAGGTGGATTGACCAGGTTATAATACAACAATAAATACTCCAAAGGAGACCCACTCTGAAATCCACTGGATCAATGTGGGTAATGATATTGAGGATAGACCCTACGGGTTGGGTGAGATTATACAACTAAACACTTAGGGTGTGTGTGATATGCTAATCATACCTATGTGGTGATGAGGGGGCAACACTAGTTGTTTTAGTTACCCTCACACACCCTAGTGGTGTCATGCTTCATCATCGGGTCACCTGGACTCCTATAGGTCCAGGTGGGCTCAACCACAGTATTGGGAAGCTCTTATGATATTGAAGGCAGATGGATATAAATAAAATACCTCAGACAGTACCCAGGTATCCCTTTATTCGTGGGTCTGTATGGGTAATTAAAATTAAAGATAAAAAGGGGTTCGTCAGGATTTTTATGGTCCTATGACCCTAGTGAGATTGACCAGGTTGCCTGCTCCCCGGCAGTTGGAAAAAAGAGAGGCGTCATCACTCTGGTCAGCAGCAAATCCAAGATTACCATTGAAACATCACAGCAGGATGAGGAGGGCAGACTACTGATTACACACATGAAGAGGGGAGAGGAGAAAATACTAGTGGCAAATATCTATGCACCCAACACAGACGACAAACCATTCTGGTAGAAGCTAACCAACGACCTGGAAACCAGCACGCCTCACGACATGATGGTAGTAGCAGGAGATTTCAATATGGCAATATACCAAACACTAGACAGGCAAGCCAAAAACAGGACATGCACGCCGTCCTCGCACAAAACGTTAATGAACCTTTGCAGTAAACTAGACCTGGCAGACCCGTGGCGCCTACAACACCCCGACACTAGAGATAATAAGAGATTACACTTTCTACTCACACCCACACAACTCTCATAGCAGAATCGACTACATTCTCATATCCGCATCTTCCTCTCCTTCCGGTATTCCTAGGATTCTGATGTAGCCTTTTCTGTCTCTGTCTAGGGCTAGGTGGATTGACCAGGTTGCCTGCTCCCCGGCAGTTGGAAAAAAGAGAGGCGTCATCACTCTGGTCAGCAGCAAATCCAAGATTACCATTGAAACATCACAGCAGGATGAGGAGGGCAGACTACTGATTACACACATGAAGAGGGGAGAGGAGAAAATACTAGTGGCAAATATCTATGCACCCAACACAGACGACAAACCATTCTGGTAGAAGCTAACCAACGACCTGGAAACCAGCACGCCTCACGACATGATGGTAGTAGCAGGAGATTTCAATATGGCAATATACTAAACACTAGACAGGCAAGCCAAAAACAGGACATGCACGCCGTCCTCGCACAAAACGTTAATGAACCTTTGCAGTAAACTAGACCTGGCAGACCCGTGGCGCCTACAACACCCCGACACTAGAGATTACACTTTCTACTCACACCCACACAACTCTCATAGCAGAATCGACTACATTCTCATATCCGCATCCCACACCCACCTAACGGAACACACAGACATCGCTGCCAGAAGGATATCAGGCCACGCCTGCATCAGCCTACACCTAGCAGGCAGGCACAACGAGCACCTTACATGAAGATGGCGTCTTAACCCCACAACCATATCAAAACAAGAAGACAGAGTTAGAATTCAGAAAGCTATCACAGATTACATCACAGAAAACGATACACCAGACACAGACAATGACAGACGGGCATGTTATGGGAAGCTCTCAAAGCAACCATAAGGGGAATACTAAAAGAAATAAAGGCGAGAAGAGACAAAGAGATAAGAGCGCAGCTAGCACAACTAGAAGCAGACATAAAACTACTAGAAGCACAACACATGAGGGACACCACAATCAGAACGCATTGACGGAACTCACTAAGAAGAAATATGAATTCAATAGAATACTCAGCGAACTCGCGGGCCTCTGGATAAGGAAATACAAGGAGATTAACCTCTGCGAAGCAAACAAAGCTGGCAAATCATTCGCTTCCTACCTCAAACGCAAACAAAGACAACACAACACCACATCGATCACTGACAACTTAAACAAATCGCACACTCGTCACGAGGACATTGTTAAAACCTTCAGAGAATTCTATGTTGAGCTATACAAGAAAGATGAGGGGCTAGACACTGAACGAACAAAAGCCTACCTAGACAACCTGAAGCTACCAAAAATCACGGGAGAAGAAGCAGATGCTTTAGGCCAAGACTTCAAGCCGCTAGAGATCAGGACAGCCATCAAATCACTTAAAGATAACAAGGCCCCGGGGCCCGATGGCTACACAGCAACGTTCTACAAAGAGCAACTAGTACCCACCCTAACAAAAACATTCAACTTCTGTGGGAATACGGGGGAAGTCACTGCCACAATGGCACAGGCAAACATTATAGTCATCCCAAGCGAGAACAAAGACCCACAATGGCCTAAGAACTACCGTCCAATTTCACTCATTAGCCTAGACTGCAAACTGTATGCCAAAATACTGGCCACTAGGCTAAGCAACCTGCTACCACAGCTTATAGGCAATACACAAGTATGGTACATGAAAGGAAGGATGTCGAGTGTCAACACCAGACTACTTTGCCAAGTCATAGAACATTGCACACAGACACAGAAACCAGCAGTCACAATCGCACTTGATGCAGAAAAAGCGTTTGACAGAGTGTCGTGGCACTTCTTAAAAGAATGCCTACAAGCATACAACCTAGTAGATACGTTTACTAGGAGAGTCTTGGCCATGTACAATAGCCCGAAAGCACAGATCGCAATTAACGGCACAAAAACTCAGCCCCTTGTGACCTACAAAGAGGGACCAGGCAACGGTGCCCCCTATCCCCACTGCTGTTCCTACTGGTTCTAGAACCCTTGATCAAAGACATTATCAACAACAACAGCATACCAGGCATCTCCATCAACAAAATGACAGCCAAACTAGTGGCATACGCAGATGACCTACTGATAATAACAGAGGATCCCACATCATCCATACCCGCACTCATGACCACTATTGACACCTATGCCTCTCACTTTGGTTACATACTAAACCGAGACAAATCAGAATGCATGCCCATGAACATATACACGACCAGAGATGTACTAGGGAATTCAGGGCTGGTATGGCAACCGCAATCTATTAAATATCTAGGTATCAACTTTGGTAGAGACCTAAAGACCACCCTAGACCTGAACGAAAAAAGGACACTTACAAAAAAAAGAGACATGCTAGAAAACTGGTCACCCAAATGTATTACCTGGTGGGGAAGGACAGAAACAGTCAAGATGATGGTTCCTCCTATAGCTAACTATTTGGCGAGTATGCTCCCCCTACCAATGACTAACGACTTCCACAAGAAAATAGATCAAGCAATAAACAAATTCATCTGGAGAGGTAAAACATCCAGAATTGCACTACCAAAACTTAGACTGAGGAAAGAACTAGGAGGTCTTAACCTAGCTGATCTAAAGACATTTCAGACAGCCTGCATAGCCAGACAAGGGTTGCACTGGGCTTCCCAAAAACAGAAATATACACCAACCTGGCCGGATCTAGAAAAAGCTATCCTAGACAACTCAGACCCTCTAACCATCCTCACAGCCAACAAACTGGCACTTAGGAGTGACCCGATATTCAAGGTAACCAGATTGGCCCTCCTCAAGCTAGATCAGAAATTAGAAGTAAGCGTTAAGAACTCGAAATGGATAGCACTCTGGAATAACACGAAAATAAGATACAAAGGGAAAACCCTGAATATAAAATCATGGAGCGCTCTAGGCATCTCACACCCAGCACACCTAGAAGAAGCTGGCAGTCCCCTCACTTTCAACACCTTAAAGAGAAGGTTCGAACTCTCGGAAGTGGAGCTATAAAACTTTCTGACCATTAAGACAGCGATCACAAAGGCGAATCTCAGCAGCCTAACCCCCTCAATCTTCAAATTCACAGAAAACCTAAACAAAATGGGGCACCACATATCTCACATATACAAAATCCTTCGACCTACTACATCAAAACTCAACGACAAAAACATAAAGTATTGGGAAAACCAGATAGGCAGAACCCTCACAGAACAAGAACTAACACACTTCCGCACCTCCTACTCGCATAATATAATTTCACCAGTACTCGCAAAAAGCAAATTCTGGCTACTGCACCAGGCACACTGGACTCCAACAAAGCTGGCAAAACGTAACTTCGGAGAAAACAGCCAATGTTGGAACTGCAACAAGCAACGGGGGACCTGGCCCATCTAATATTCAAGTGTAGTAAGGTTAAAAAAATCGGGGATAGAGTCTTTGTTTTTATCAACCAAACACTAGAATGCAACCTTAAGAGAGAGTTCCATACCCTGACAACAACCCTTCTTAACACCGAGATCACCACACAGCAAACTAGGAACCTTCTAGACTTTCTCCTAACTAGCCCCATAAAGTTTATACTGTCCAAATGGAAGAACACTGCCAAAGCGACTTTTAATGGGTGGATAAACTGGGTGACATTCTTGAGAGGGGCGGACAACACGGCTCTGAGAAATACTCCATGGAGGAAACCAACCAAACAGATATGGGCATCCCTAGACAAAGCACAAGACCCTTTCAAACCGCCTTAGATAACGGGTAAAGCAGAGAATGTACAAGGCAGAATGTCGCACGCCGATCACCAACAAACGGCCAACACCTAAATGTTACGTGTTTTATGTTATATGTGTAGGAACAAACATAGCGCCGCCGGAGCCATACCAGGAGTATGTTTACAACGATAACCAGCACAATGGACTTGAACCAAACTCCAAGAATTTTGAAGTGCAACCTTGTATAATAAGCTATGTAACTTACCAGCATAGTGCCCTGTTAATGCTATATATGCCCATACTTCTGTGTTCATCGTGTCTATGTAAAAATCAATAAAAACGTTTTACAAAAAAAAAAAGTCTTTCTGGAAATGTTCCCGCCAATGCTGCTGACTTAAAGGCCCTAAACAGAGTTGGTGGCAGACAATATTTCAGTCCTATGATTCAGGTGTACTGTTAAAAAAAAAGCATTAACTTAGGTGTATCAGAATTAATGTTCTCTCTAAAGAATTTTCATTCCCGAACGAAATTGAGGGTAATATTCCTCAACATTTGTTGTCATTCAGGATTAGCCTACCTGTTTAAGCAATACAATTGGAAATGGTCCTGATGAGCAATGGCAGCAAGTGCACGTAGGCGTGGTGGGACGGGGCGGGGTGCAGTGGGGAGTTGAGAGACAAGGGAATAGGGAAAATAACATGAATAAATAAATCCTATTCCGTCGTCTGCTGACTTCCCCCCTGGTATGCACCCCCCACCCCCCCACCACGCTTACCTGCTCTGGCTACAACTGCTGATGAGTCCATTTGCCAGAATGACTGGTACCATGATTGTGGCACCGCCAAATTAGCACATAACACTTTAAGGGAATGACTTAAATTGCAAATGAGTAGTTCTATGCAAATTAACTCTACAACTAGATCAAATGTAGAGCTTTTATGACATTATATAAAATGTGGTCCTGTGACTTAAAAATATTAAAGAAACCAAAGCCAAAAGATTTAAACATAATTCAACTTTGACTTGAACAAAAGGCATTGTTCAACTATGTTAAGTCTGATTTGTATCATAAAATCTGTTTAGCAAGGTCATATTCAAGTTTATATGGCAAATCAATAAGCATTTGATGAGAAACTTTTCTTACATCTTTGAAATAATGGCCTACCTATATGAGTTAAATTAGCAAAATGTTATGCAAAAGAATATTATCCAAACTGCCCTCGATGTCCTTCTTTAATGCAAACTGTATCTCATGTTGTCTTCATCTGTCCATACATGAAACAAGAAAGGTTTGTGTACTAAGAAATGTGTTTTTGAGAAATGTATCAAGCAATGCCTAAGTTGCTTTACAGTTATTTTCATACTCTTCAATATCAGATCGTTACAGGATTATTAAATATTTCAATCACTTTTAAGATTTGTACTAGTAGTTGTGGTCAATGTTCAATTCCAATTCCAACGATATTAAATGATTGTAATTTTATGCTTATGATATATTGCAATGTGTGAATGTTTTGTCTAATAACTTGGTTGGTTAATAAAAAAACAAAACAAAATAAATACATGTACTGCCCCTTGGTGCAGGCCATCTCCGTTGTCTCTGAGCAAATGTTACCTATTCCAATCTAATATCTATAATAACCATTTTTAAGGAAGCTTTTTACCTCCCTCTGACATTGACCATATACTCCGTATGGGTGGGTGTTACTACCATAAAACCACAAGCCTGGGATTCACCAATCTCCAGATGGAGGCCTTCACAAAAGCATGCAGCTCTTTACTTTCCAATCTGAGATTCAAATTCTGACTTTGAAAATAAACTGCTATATTATGATTTATTTTTTGCCTTCATTTAAGAACTTTTTTTAACAAAAACCTTCGATGTGTTTACACCAAACCAAAGTATGGTGTAAGTTGGACCGATCGGTATGTTCTATTTCATGTTTACTGTCCTCATGATTAGTGTTTGTTCATCATTCAACGGAAACTTTCTATAGAAGCCACAAAGGTAAGTGCAACATCTGCTCTCTTTCTGCTGTTTCGATCCTCCTTTCACCAATCTGCATGAAACCTTTCAAGTTAAAAATTATTTGCATGTATTTGTTGTCAAAATATTTTTGCACATCTCTAAAACAGGGTAAAAATTAGCATTGATCAGAAAAAACGATATCTAGGAAATAAAAGCCTGAACCTTAACTAAAAAGCCCCTATGACAACTATGTAAAAATATATTTTAGGAAGGACATGTCTAAAAAACTTCCCCTCATCCCTTGGTCAATGTGACAAGACTTTCCAACCCTGCTTTTGAGGAATCAGGTTTATATATGAATTGTGTAGATTCATGCAATGGGGCCCCGCTTGTAAGTAAAAATATGCTTTTCCTAGAAGCTATAGACGGAAGGCTTTAACCATTAATAGGGTGTCCATCACTAAATCTGTAATACAGGTTGTTTTCACAATGCTTGATCACCGTACTTGCATATGAAAAAACTCAGTGAATCGAAATAATCATCTCTGTTTGGTGTCTGATATTGTTTTCTTGTTGGCTTCTTACTTGCTCGCTAGATTCCAGCCTGCCTTTCTAACATTTGCTAAGCAAAATAATTTCCAGCTTTATCTCAGGTCTACAACAAACAAAACTTTGTTGAGAACAGTCAGGCCAGTTTGATCAAAATGGAATAAGTCTTCGGCCTTCCATAGTTACAATGCACATAGGAAGTAGAAAATGAAAACATTAAAAACGTTCTTTATTTTGAATGTTTATCCGAACAAAAACACAGTAGGAGAAGCTAACTAAAATAACCAACATTTTTGCCTGTATAGTATTATTTCCATGCATGCAGCAAGTTATGCAATTGTAATACCACTGGTCAATATATAAGTCATTTCCCTTCAATACAGCTTCATATTTGTTTGTACAGGAAGCATCTGATTATTAATGGATTAGACTATATTGAATATAAATACAACTAACACCAACTGTATGAGAACTAGTTTGAGCAGAGCTATACGTGGTATTGTACTCTTAGGGGCCGATTACGATGTCGGTCGGAAAGCCTCCGACCACTAGTCGGAAGCTTTCCAGTAGCAGAAGGAGGTTTTCCGACTGACACGGTCGGTTCGCGATCCGTACGACGGATTAGGATGTCGGTGGAAAAACTTAAACCGGCCGGTCATTCCAACTCATTTCCGACTGGCCCTCAAAGTCTTCCAGCAAGTTGGAACAGCACAGTAATCCCCTATGGATGGCATTTCCACAGTCAAGATTACTATCTAAGTTTCCCACAGCCTTTCCATGACGGCCTTTCTGACATGGAAAGGATGTCGGACAGAGACTTTCCTCTGAGGCCTACCGCCTCTTATAGCCAGAATATTGTCTACAAATATAGTGTGATGCTTAGCATATGTATATATTTAGGGCCTTATGTCGAGTTTGGTTGTCTTGTGGACCACGTTACCGGCGATCCAAGCGTGGAGAGCTCGGCAGTCCGCTGCAGTTGAACCGCTGAGACCGCCAGCAGACCGCTGACTGTCGGGTTCGCGGTCGGGGATAGGCAGCCGCCATTAGGCAGTACAGGGGAGCTGGATCGTTTTGCGTATTACGCACTGCCTTTTTCACAAGCTTACCGTGGTGGTCCAACCGCCTGCTGCAAGGTGGAGTGATAAAGGATTTGGGGTGTATACTCCCCCTTTCTTTTTCTTCCAAGCAGATTCCAACTTGACTCCCTTTCTTCAGGTCTCCTCTTCACAGTAGTATCTTCACCCCGCAGAATACAACGATATACAGGTGAGTCCTTTTCATACCAAATACCCATTGCCAAGACTGCCCACATATGGTTCAAGCCCCAGCAATGGATAGATGGTATTTTACTACATGTATCAGGCATATGTGTGCATCGGACACATATGCAGTTGAAAGGCACACACAGATATCAATATATTTTGAAAAAGAACTCACCACCGCCACTAGGTCTCCACAGCCAGCACTGTGGTCAACTCATAATACGGTGGGCTTTGGAACCCCATTGGCGTTGACTACTGGCAGGGGTGGACATGGTTCTCCTGGCAGTCGGACCACCAAACTCGCAATAAGGCCCTTAGTATCCTTAACTCCACATCTGTGCACCTTGAAGACATTCATATTGTCTAGACACATAAATGTGGAGATATTCATAGTAAATCTATGTTTACTTACATATATTTTCTTCATATTATTTTGTAGTTGATATTCAGACTATGATATTTTGAAGCATTATATTTAATATGCAGGGTTGTGTTAGTGTACTATTTACCCACTAAATACTAATGAACCTGAATTCCATTTAGATTTGCTTTCAACGCCCACAAAAGAGCCGAGAAACTAATTTCTCACCACTTCTAATAAACACCCCAAAGTTAAGCAGTCAGGAGACTCTAAATCTGTGGAAAATCCTCTGCCCGCGGGCAGCAGCTTTTTTGTAACTGTCCTGGCATAATGATGGGCCAAACAGTGACAACCTACATGTCTAAATACAAATATTGAATTTGTTAGTGCTTGATTTAAAGGTTCCTAGAAGCATTTATCATTGTCAGACTTCCATCAAGTTATTGAAGGTACTCATTCAAGGGTGTTCCAGCTGTACACCCAGATCAGTTCAAGAGTCATTGTAGTTGCTTGATGTATAAAAAAAAAAAATAGATGGGTGCGTGAGTACATCAGAACTATGACCAATCCATATAAGCTTAAGGTCCTGTCATGGAAATATTAATGGTATAGGGGTATAGGGGAAAGAATAAAACAGAATAGAATTTGTGAATTCTTAAGAAATTCGGACGCCCAAATTATAATGTTACAAGAAACACATTTGGAGGCAATAGTATGTGATTCTCTTTTTAAAAAGTGTAGGTGGGTTCAGGATATAATCAGTTCCAGGCAGTTAGGTGTCACCAGGGGGGTTTCTATTATAATTTGATCGAACAGCGGGATAAGCTTGAGAAGCTTTGAGACGGATCAATCAGGGAGGTGGCTAGTTGCACAAGTATACATTCAAACTACCCCATATACTTTCGCAGTGTACTATGGTCCTAACGAGGACAATCCAGTTCCGCTTTCTAAATTAGAACTAGCTTTATTTACGACAACTGGTCCTCTAATTCTTGGTGGGGATTTTAACCTGGTCTTCGACCAAAAATTAGACAGAACCTCTAAGGCCAAATACCATGCCCCCTTAAAATCACTTGCCATCTTGGATGTTTTAATGAAAGACTTCACTCTAGTGGATGTCTGGAGAAAAAAGTACAAATCCCAACCAGGTTTTACTTTTTATAGTAAAAAATATAAGAATTACTCTAGAATAGATCATTTCTTGGTTGACCAACACCTTCTCAAAGATATTAGTTACCTCTCTTTCACACCCTCAGGATTATCGGACCATGCAGTACTAGAATTGGAAATTAAACTGAATATAACTTCACCAAAACCAAGGTGGACTCTGGAAAGATCCTTTTTATTGGATAACCAGATAAAAGCAGTTGTTAAAGACAATAGATCAGAATTCTTTTTAATAAATTCAGGATCCTCCTCTCCCCAGATAGTATGGGAAACTTACAAGGCTTATTTGAGGGGTGTTTTAAGCTCTTTAATGTATCATAAGAGAAAAAGTATAAAAATAAAAAGAAAGGAAGACTTAGCAACAATAACTAGAAAGGATCTCGAACTACAAAATGCAATACTAACAAACTCCAGAGAAATACTTGTGTTAGAGAAGGAACTTGTTGACTTGCAGCTCCAGTTAAAAATTTCGGATGAAAGAATCCTTAAAGAAAAATGGGAGTCCAGCAGATTAAAAAAATTTGAGTACGGAGAGAAGTGTGGAGCACTCCTTGCCTGGAAAGCTAGAGAAGAGAGAACGAGAAACAACATCAAAGCGTTGGCACTTAGACAGACAGGTAATCTGATAGAAACAGACGCAGAAATAAGAGAAGAAGCTAGGTCCTTTATGAGGAGTCTCTACACGGAAGATAAAGATCCCACGGGGGCGGATTTAGAATCCTGGTTGAGTATAAAGCATCTGCCACAAATGTCCGAATCAGAAAAAGCATACTTGGAATCTGAGATAACAGATGGGGAAATTCTAAACCAGCTGAAGAAAATGAAAAGGGGGAAAGCTGCAGGCTCAGATGGGCTGCCAGTGGAGATTTATACGGACAATAAAGATCAATTAATAACTCCATTAAGAGAACTTTTCAATTTTTTATTGATCCAAGGCCATCCTATACCTTCTTCGTGGGGAGAAGCTATCATTACGCTTATACCCAAGCCTAATAAAGACCCGAAAAAAATAGAGTCCTACAGACCTATTTCATTACTGAATTCGGATATGAAGATTTACTCAGGTATCTTGGCCACCAGATTATCAAAGGTTATAAAATCCATAATCCACCCTGACCAGAGAGGCTTTATCCCTGGGAGACAGTTAAATGAACTAACGTTTCAAGCTATAGGGGCTGTAGATTATTCTAATGCTAAAAATCTCCCACTGGCGCTGGTGGCCATAGATGCGGCTAAGGCCTTCGATCAGGTCAATTGGAACTATCTTTGGGCCACAATGGCGGCCTTCGGGCTCCCCAAAATTTTCATAGAGGCGGTCAGATCCTTATACCACTGCCCAAAGGCTAAGGTTTTAGTTAATGGAATTTTATCTGAGTGGTTTGACATATCACGAGGCACTAGGCAGGGTTGTCCTCTGTCCCCCCTTCTGTTCGATGTTTATATGGAGCCTTTTGTTTGTGGGATTAGAGAGGACAATATTATTCAACCATTCCAGCTTGGAAATCTGCTTTTGAAGGTGGCGTTGTACGCTGATGATCTTCTTTTATATACCTCTGATCACTCGGAAGCAATTCCAAGGTTATTTTTTTTATCGGAGGAATTTGGGAAACTGTCCGGGTACCAGATTAATAAAGATAAAACAGAGATCATGGGGTGGAATAACAACACACATATAGTTGGTGCAAAACAGAGTATGAGGTACCTGGGAATCCACTTTACTCAATCTTTAAATGATACCACTTCACTCAGTTGGCAAAAGGTGGTTAAAGATATTAATAAAACTTTAACAAGATGGGGGAACTTGCCTTTAAACATCTACGGTCGGGTCAACCTTATTAAAATGACAATTCTCCCTAAATTGACCTTTTTATTTAACTGCATCCCCCTATCATTTTCACTGAAAGACATTAACACTCTACAGGGCAAAATTGGATCCTTTATATGGGCCTGCAAGTCAACAAGAATTGCATGGAAGAAATTGAGGAGGGGTTTAAAAATAGGAGGGCTTGCCCTCCCTGACATTCTCTCATACTGTCATGCATTTCATTTTAAAAATTTTAGGCTTCTTGCAAACAAGCTGGACGCATCATCACAGGGCCGCCTGTTTCAAGCTTTGTTAACTGATTTATCCTATGACCATGATTATTTTACTTTCAAGTTTGGAGACCAGAAATTCTTTAAAAAAATTCGCTTTAAAATTCTACAGGCTGCATTAAAAAATTGGGGGTTCATGAGGAAGACATTTAATATTTCCTATTATCACACACACTCCCCAATATGGGATTCTCCTGGTACACCTCAATGCCTCCAGGATCAACTATCACAACCCCTGAAAACAGCTGGCTTCAAAAAATGGGGAGACCTCTGGGCAGACTCGGGCCTAATGAGTTGGAACACGTTGGCACAGCTTACGGAGGGACAGTTGACTAGGTTTAAATACTACCAGCTGTCCGCTTGGTGGTCCAGTCAAAGTATGCAAAGGGAGGAAGATACAGATATTCTTGAGGCAATTGGCAGAAGGGGGAAATGGGTAAAAGAGTTATCTTTTTGGTACAATTCAATAGTCAAAGAAGAGGAGAGTGAACTGTACCCGGAGATAATAAAGTTATGGGGAAACTGTATAGCAGAGCCCCCAGAAGAGGTCTGTAAGGCATGGTTAGACTCTTTTTCCCTTTCACAGAGGCTAATTAAACCCGCTAATTTAAGGCGCAATCACTTGTTTACGGCTCACAGAGTCTATTGGACTCCGGCCAAACTACATAGGATAACACGAAACAACTATTATTGCCCCCGTTGTAATCATAACGCCGCTGATGATATCCACATTTTTCTAGAATGTCCAGCCATTCAAAACTTCTGGAAAGCGATAATGGATTTTTTGGGAGATGTACTTTCAATAACTATTACATGTTCTCGCAGATTAGTCTTCTATGGTTTTCTGAAAGAATATAATATCAAGGATCTGGATACTCAATTCATTTTTGACACAATAATTATTGCAAGGAGACAAATCTGTATGGAGTGGAAGTCAGCGGCTCCCCCTAGATTTGCAGTATGTTTGAAGTACCTAATGGAAGTGTGTAAAATGGATCAGGCTGGCCGCAGCGAGAGCTTGGAGAATGTCTGGTCTAAACTGATGGTCTGGATAAATAGGTGAGCAGTCCTGTGATTATGCCAGAGGTTGTGTCGGTCCTGTCCTCCACCAGGCCTAGGGTGCCTAAAATAGGTCTGGAGGAGTAGGATAAGGAAAACAGCCTACCTCTGGGAACCCCTGTTTGCTATGATACTGTTTTCCATGGTGGACCCGAAAGAAAAACAACAGTATAAGAGGCAACAGCGAGACCCATCTAGAGCATATATATTCTGGTGGCATATATGAGGACAAAAAAGAAAAAAAAAAAAAGAAAAAAAAGAAAGAAAAAAAAAAAAGAGTCATTGTAGTCAAATAGCACTCATTCTCCACAATGAGGACTAGTTCTTCACTTCTGCTCTATGTACTACAAATATCATCTGCAGTAGTAGGACAGACTGCATTGTAAAGACAGTACATTGTAATGTCTGCTCTGTATTAGATATTTCCCATGTACTACAAAACCAGTCACTGTGGGCTTCAATTCATCACTGCATGGTCAATGACTTGTTTACATAAAGTACATCATTAATGGACAAAATATTATGGGTATTATGGGGCACAAATAAAAGACACATATGTGAGTGACCTAAATAAATAAATAAGAAATCTCACAACAGTGTCTTCTGTATCTCTATAATATTGCGGTCTTCTGGATAGAGGACACACTTGTCTTTTAGTGCCCCTATGAGATTCTGTTCGTAATGATGCAGCTTCAATAGCTTTACTTCCTCAATCTGGAGTCTTTGAACAGGAGGGTATTGTAGGAGAGGTTCCTTGAGCCGTATATGGTCAATGTTGGCCCATGCACCTTACGAGTATGACAACAGCAGGGCGTCCTTCACTTTATTTCTCACACCACCAAAACGATGGCACAATAGCATAGAGATGCAGAAGAAGGACCGCTAGGTCTGCTCGATTTGAGAAGAGGGAACAATAATTGGAACACGACTGATGATTGATGAGCCCTGAAGAAGTCGTTTAATAGGACGACATGCGTTGGATACTGTGAAGAAAAGAAAATAAAGACTCAAAGAATAAAGAACTATATGAACTATCTTACCTGGTGGAACTGACTTCTTGTGTGAAGTGTGTGCGGATCAAATCATTTTGTTGCTATGCAATATTAATTACTTGGAGTGAACATTGTTTTTCAGGTTAGGTCAGGCACTATTTAGTACTTGCTGTGTTTTCCGCTTGGTCCTTAGGACAGATCCAGTATTGACACCTGCCCTTGTGATGAATCGTCTAATCAGACTTTGTTACGTTTTATGTTTTTTTGTAAATTTTATGAATTTTACACAAGAAGATTTGTAGTTCATCTCTTTAAACAGATACATTTTGGAAGATGTGTTCCTCGTTTACACATTTTACAACTACCAGGGGATGACAACGATCGCCTGATCGTTGGGTATTTCCATAAATGCACTGAGCGTTGCAGCAATTTGATGTACGATGAACTATTTATGTTATGATTTGTTCTATTGCTTTTAATGCTGCTTTTTATTGTTTTATGGATATACTTTTATGATTATATATCTTAAATTCAAATAAAGTTCTTGATTGATTGACTGATTGAAGAAAAAGAAACATGATCTAAATGTAAGGGTATTTGTATAGCGCACCGAATCAACCCCCAAGGGGTATCTCAGGTGCTTGTACGCATACCGCTGTGGAACCCTTCCTGACTTTTCCTTGTTAAGTGCCCACTCATGGGCACCCCAAAGGTGAAGCCAGGCATCCTAGCATTGTTGGGGCCGTTGTGGAGATTAAGCAAGCTATTGCTCAGAGTTGCAGAGTGGGACCCATGATTAGAATAGGCACTGAGGCGAGAATTATCAGGTCTGCAGAAATTGAGCCCAAGACCCGCCGAGGTAGGTATTGAACCCTGGTCCCGGGCTAGACCTCTGCATCAGGGTCTGCCGCTCTAACCATTGAGCCACACTTCTCCACACTCTAGCTTTGTGTGAAATTATACACACCAAACCATGTGTAAACAATGGACAAGTGGATTATCGTGTGATATTCCCATGCATACAGTGTACAATGTAAGCAAAATTACACATTTTAAGAGGCTTAGCAGCTGCAGGTGTCATCATGTATAAACTTTCACTCAATTGTACCCTGAGCACAAGTTCCATGCAACACACCACTGCTTCACCATTGCAATGTGCTTGGTGTCATGGTATCATGGTATGCCAGCTTTTACTTCATGAGCATCGCAGATTACATTATTGGTGCACGGCTCTTTGTAAATTTTGTGTTGCACGTTGTTTTTTAATGGCACAGTGCAGCACTGAAATTTTTATGCTGTAGCTTGGCAACATTCTGCTCAAGGAAGCAAATCCCATGTCAGAAGCCTAGAAGGACTGCAAATCTCTGTCCTTCTTAGGAACAGGTAACAATGACTAAATTATGGCAAACTATGACTGGGGTACCCTTAAGTCCAGCTCACTGCAGTACATTACTAAGCACATATGTGTGCATTCTAGTGGCATTGTTTTAAGCACCATATTATCTTAAGGTTTTTGAGAGCCATGTGCAAAAGCATATTTAAGGGACCCTTGCTTGTAATTTGTTACCCATTTCCTGATAATTCAAGCTCACATGATGCCAAAAACACCAAGTTATATCTTAATCTTTACCAGGGACACAAAAAAATGTTGAAATAGTCTTGCCTGGTGTAGACAGACACAGACAGATTTATCAAACGAGGATGCAGTGTAACTTGCTGTGCTTTGTCAAATGGAGAGGGTACTACTAGTTCCTAATCCTCACTCACCCAGTGCAACCTACTACCAATACACACACACACACACTTCTATCATGATGCAAAACTACCTATTTTACAAACAGTATTATTTTTACACACAAAAGGACACCTTCCTGCATAAAAAAACCTCAAAAACGTTTTCCTCTTTCTAAAAAGCCGATTATGATGTCGGTCGTAAAGCCTCTGCCTGACACCATCTCACATTCCGAACTGACCGACTTGCGATCTGCGGTTCTGACAGCTGGATTATGGTTCAACCGAGCACTGTTTGTTTGGATTCCCATTGTTTCCTATTGGAGCTCGTGTTATGCCCAAAAACCGGTCATATTACAGGCTTCTATGGAGAAATGGGGTGTGTGCAAAACCTTGCACCCTGTCACCGGCACCCCATGGTGCCTGCCATACAGTGCAGGGTTTTACAAGGGGTACCTTAGGTACCCCCTCGGCCACCAACCGCATACCTCGAGGCTAGGGGCCCCTGCCAGGGGCCCCCAAGTCACTTTACGATAGCTTTTCCATGTCGGACAGGCAGACGTGGAAAGGTTGTTGGAAAGGGGCATCGTAATCCCGACAGTGGAAACTCTGTCAATAGGGTCTGACCGAAAGGAATACTCCACGAGTTGGTTGGAACCGAGTCGGAATGACCGGCCGGTTTACATTCCGAATGCGAACATCGTAATTGTGCGGTTGGACTGTAAACCGACTGAGTCAGTTGGAAGGGCTCCGACGTGGTCTAGAAGATTCCGAATGTTGGACAGAGGCTGTCCAACATCGTAATAAGCCCCAAAGTGTTCTTCAGAATGCAACACACTTAGAAAGAGGAAATAACAAGAAGAAATGAAGATATTTCTCCTCATTGCGCCTCTATTGGGAACGCAAAGCAGTTTGACCCATTCTCAGCATTTTGACCCATTCTCAGGTTTACTAGTCTTGGTAAATACGAGAGTGCACCAAATTTCATGGGTGGATATATAGGAACACTTACGCTCAACCCATGGAACGCCTTCCCAAGACAGATTAACACAAGGCAGACACTTGCATTGCTTAGCATTACTCCAGATTTACCAAGCAACACAGGGCTACAAAAGATGTCCTTGTGTTGCATGGTAAATCTGATTTAAGGATCGTATTGCCCTTGCAACACCATGCGTGACACAAGGGCAACACAATCCAATGATAAATCTGGCCCACAGTGCCTGTGGTAGAGGCAGGCAGAGGGGGATTGAAGTTATAATTTAAAACAGGGGTCAAGATTCCCTTTCCAAGGGGGCCCTTTGGAGGGTGGGGTCCCTGGCAATTGCCCACTTTCCCCATGCCTTAAAACATCTCTCCATGAGTACAGAAACTGAGGCATAACAGCTTTTATTTCAGTGAAACCATTTAATATAATCTGCCCTGATATGATGTGGCGTGATTTAGTAAGAATTCTTCCCAGTTTGTACTTTGTTCTAAAAGATTCTAATATGAGGATCACTGTCAACTTGGTAAATATATGCAAGTTGATATCTTTAGTTACTGGGCAATTTCATAAAACCGTATGTTGTGAATTTTTTCTCGTCCAGATCTTGAGTGCCAAATTTATCAAAGTTTTGTGTTGCCCTTGTGCCACGCAAGGGGGCGCAAGGGGAGACGCAAACCCTAAGTGAGATTTATCCAGCCAAGCAAGGCCACCTTGCTTGGCCCTGCATTGCTCGATAAATGTAGAGTAACACACAGCAGCGCACATCGCTGCCTTCTGTTACTCTGCCCCAGGGAGGCATTCCATGGATTTTGACGCATACCCAGATTTTCCATTATTGGGACACCTGGGAATGCATCAAAATGCTACACCTCCCCAGGTGATTTGTAACATGGTGAAATATCTTTGTTTCTCCTCATATTTTTCTCTTTTGACGTGTGCTGCATTCTGCAGCACACATAGAAAGAGGAACATGCCTCTAAGGATTGTTTTTGTGCAAGGAGGTGTCTCATACTGCAAAAAAACAAGCATACAATGTAGGAACCCTTGCACCATGACACAAGGGTGCCTGTGTTGGCATTAGGCAGCCGAAAGTGCGACAGCGCTATATAATGTTAAATACAGCGCTTTCACACAACGCAGCTCAGCAAGGTGGCTTGCTGCGTTGCACAAAAAATTATACATTTGAGACCGATTTATTTTCATTTGCGACTGACTCGTTTTACTTGTCTCTACATACACTCGCCATTCTGAGATTTAGAGCCATATGTTTCAAGCAAATTAGCATTCGCAAAGGCCGAAATTTGCAGAATTTCGGCCTTTGTGAATGCTACTTTGCTAAATGGTATGTATGAAACATTTTGGCAGCAAAATAAGGAATCGCAAAATTTGCCATTCCTTATTTTGCGATTGCACTTAAGGAATCGCAAATTGTGCGATTCCTTAAATGCAATTTATCAAAGGAAAATTAATTCAAAAATGCCCATAAGGATTCGCAAATTACCACCAACTTCTAGTTGGTGGTAAGTTGCGAATTCTTTAAAAAAAGCAATTTATTTAAAATCCAAAGGTGCCATATGACGCACATGTATGTGCGCCATATATCCACACATGTCATTTTCAGGGGTGCAGCAGGGTGTTCTTGTGACACCCCTGCACCCTTGAAAATATTCCGAAAATTGCGATTAGCAAATTGCTAATCGCAAATTTCCCCTTCATTCCTATGGGCCTCCTGGCCCATAGAAATGAATGGGAAATTTCCGATTAGCAATTTGCTAATCGCAATTTAGGAATGTTAAGGAATCGCTAAAAAGAAGCGATTTCCTACATACATACCATTTTGCGATTTCTAAATAGCGATTCCTTAAAAATCGCTATTTAGAAATCGCAAATGGTCATGATGATACATATGGCCCTTAAAGAATTATTTTTTCAAATTGCGAATACAAATCAAGCCACGCATGCTGTAGTTTCGTAAACAGAAGGAGAAACAAGAAATTCCGTTAGTTAAATTTGAAATCCACACTCCAGTGCAGAGTCAATTAAAATGGAACCTAGACGTCAGTGATAGGTTTTATGTTTCAGCGGTCTCTTTAGTCACATTTTGCGCTGCCCCGCACCTGTCCCGCGCGCATTCTGGGATTTCTCACATTAGCTCCCCTTGAAAGCAAAGGCTGATCGAATGGGGCCTTGGCAGTGAGCGGAGGGGAGATTCGCCGTGTCGATGCCTGACTTCAGGAGGATACGTGAACCCCCTCAGCTCCTCTCTTTCAGCTGTAAAATGATGACTGGAGCTCCGTGCGACATTCATTAGGCCTGTTTTTCGTTCACTAATTTCTCTCACTTCTTCCAAATTGTGATTTTAATTGATCGTTAACTGACAGGCTTATCCCTTGAGGGGCTCAATCGTCTCCAAGACACTTAAAATGGTTAAATGAAAGAGACAGCGATTCAACAACAACTAGCTGTCTGAAAAATAATTTTTTTACCAACCTACCGTGCTTTGGAAATTAGAGTAGGGGAAAGAATATAGCTCACGAAACAAAAAAGAGAAATGTAAGAAATTCCTGCTTCTAGTTTGTGCCTGCTTTTGGAATGTAGCTACCCATGCCCTATTTTATTGATAGAGACATACAAACGACCATATATAACACAATACCATTTTGTTTGTTTTGTTTCACTTCCTTGTCCCTCACTAAAAATTTTATTGAAAGAATTGTTTTTTTGGGTAACATTTAAAGTAGTATCAGATATGTTCCAGAAAAGGATTCTGTTCAAATAAGAAGTTGCCGAGTACGTATATTAAACTATTTTCCTTAAATTTGTACCATATTTTGATCCCCTCGTATTTCACTACCTTCTCTCTTTCATCTTCTGCTCAAACTTTCTTTTCCTTTTAGAAGTAAAGTAGAACGTCGTTGGCTTTAAGGTGACCTTAATGTGCCAGTTGTTTTTTTTTATTTCGACACAACAGTCCCCAATTCCAAGTAAAATAGAAAAACGTTAAAAGTTATGTTGAGAATAAAAATGCAAAAATCCCCACGGTTCTCTTATAGCAATCTAGTCAGACATATAGAAGCTAAGGAACACCAGTGTGTATCTAGTGCTAATTCCAGTCCTGAGTCTCCAAGTCCCAATTTGGCAGTCTCTACTTTTCAGGTATTCACAAACCACATCCTGCCATTGTGTCGGAATAGTGGAGCGATTATCTTCTTTTTAGCTTTCCTTGCGTAAAACTTGCCAATTCATATGAGGACCATCGGTAGTGTAGATGAACATTAAGGCCTCTTTGTATGTTCTTACACCACTTTTCAGGAACATCGTTCTTAGGTATAATCGCCTCTGGCCTATCACGGCAGGGCAGCAGCAAATAATGTGCCCGCTGATTCTGTGTGA
This sequence comes from Lissotriton vulgaris, assembly GCF_964263255.1. Classification (NCBI taxonomy): domain Eukaryota; kingdom Metazoa; phylum Chordata; class Amphibia; order Caudata; family Salamandridae; genus Lissotriton; species Lissotriton vulgaris. Next base: position 1,130,561,572 of record NC_141689.1, on the reverse strand, counting down.
TATTGGCACAGACAAGATTCCTTGTTACCTGGCAATGTACTTTATCCAGTGGCCCCTGTAGTCCCATACTTGCAGCGTTAGGGGCATGGTTCTCAGAATGTTCTGTAGGGCTTGCCTTCCCAGCCCTGCCTATTGATATGGTTGACATGTCATGGGATGTAGGTCGGATTCAATTCGTAAAGTATACCAGGTGCAATATAAGCCCTCTATAGGCAATTGTACTGAATATGTTTCCAATATATTTGTCACTGTCCTATGCCAGATTATTGTCAACTTTGTCGTCTGATGTACCATTCAAGGCTTTGGCACTGACTCATTTGCAGTTGAAAGTACTGTAAAATTCTTATGCATGTTTGGACCACATTGTTTGAACACATTGTTTGAGCAATGAAAGCTTAATAAAAAAAATCATCAGTCAGGTACACCACATATCTGGTAATGCACCTTCCCTACTAATTACAATACGATAGATGAGGGCTGGAGGGATGTTTAAAGACCTTGCCTAAGTATTATCCCCCTGAGGAACTAATACATACAACGAAAAAACTTAGGGGTCTAGATTAGAAATCCTTTGGTGATTTCTTAGAATAATTCTGATGTCACATCGGGTACATCAGAAAAAGCAAATTATGTTATACCAACAGACCATATCACCAAAGTGTGCAACATCTGTGATTGTCAGTCAACCACAATGAGGATTCCCATCAATGTCTTGTGTTGATCAATAATATCATCTGGTAGTCCTACCAAGGTATTGTGTCTCTTGATCAATGAGACAGCCGGCATACCTCGTTGGTTGGCTCGGGGTAATAACCCACAATCACTCAGTTTTACCACATGATGTTGATATAATGGGAAAAAGTGCAGTGCAAAATAATATAAGTGGTGATTAAAAAAGGATAGGTAACTTAACAACAATTACTTTATTGGGCGTAAGCCCCTTCCTATTAAAACCAAGAACAGTACAATACGGTGAGCGCAGTATAAACAAATAACTGCGAGATGGCCAACATGTTTCAGCCTGTAAAGGAAAATGACCAAGGCTTTCTTCAGGGCCTCTGTTCTACAATAAAGCTACTGCCTGTAAGTGACTAAAGTGTGAAAAAATAATTACAAAAAAACACACATTCGTGAAACAAACGCAGTAAAGGATATAGTGTTCCTTCCACTGCCTGAGATCCTCTCTGACACCTGGTATCTTAGTAGTATCTGTTGAAGACAAACAATACAGTGATCACACACTCAGCTGCCACAGTCTGTGGTTTCATACTTTGTTCGTATTTATTTCAACATTAATTACTCACCCAGATTGTCCGGGGAGTGGATCTCACCTCTTCCTGGACCTGGCTCAGGACATATGAGACCCCGCTCTGCAAGGATAAAATCAACCCCATATTCAGCAAAGGCAGAGAGAATTAGCTCGTATCTGCTCTGACCCTACTATATTCAAGGGGTTTCCTGTTTCTATACTTGAAGGATAGACTAGTGTACAGCAACGTGCTCCAGCTTGAGAACTTACAACCGCTCTAATGTTTCCTACAACATCAGTTTCAATATTCCTTAAGATAAAAAAGCAAAAGAGATTATGCACCTCTGCCCTAAACATAGAGTTTTTTAGCAAAGGGAGAGGGGAATTAAAAACAGGAAAGGCAAAAAGAGAGTTCCCCATTAATGCAATCCTGCCAGTTTACTATCCTACACTTGATTGTAGATCAAGCAAGAAAACAATACATGTTATCTCAATGAGCCCAAAGTATCTGTGAGCCTACCTGTCTGTCGTTGTCCCGAACTATGACTGAGTCAGGGGGAGGCACTGGGCACTCATCTGTGCTCGTTTATGAATGAATATCTGACATCCTAGCACCGTTGAAAAAACGTCAAATCAAACTAGGCAGCAAAAACGCCTCCTGGTTCAACGATGATCTTAAGAAATCGAAGAAACTCTGTCGCTCCCTCGAGAAGGCCTGGAAAAAAGACCCAAACACCAGCACCAGGGACGCCTTCAAAAACGCCACCCGCATACACCACCAACTAATCCGGTCTGCCAAGAAAGCCGCATTCAAAGACCGACTAGATAACAACGCCCACAACAGCGAGGAATTATTCAACATCGTCAAAGAATTTACCAACCCATCAGCCAACTCCAACGACATCACCCCCTCCCAAGCCCTTTGCGACTCCCTAGCTTCCTTCTTTCACAACAAAATCGCAGACATCCACAACAGCTTCGACAACCGACCCGGAGACCAACCAACCCAACCTTCTGCAGGACCTTCACCCCCCTTGAACATCCTTAACGACTGGAACCCAATCTCCACTGAGGACACCATCCGCCTGATGAACTCCATCCACTCAGGATCCCCAACTGACCCATGCCCTCACCACATCTTCAACAAAGCAGACTCCATCATAGCACCACACCTCCGAGATGTCATCAACTGCTCCCTCAACTCCGCCACCTTCCCGGAAAGCTGGAAACACGCAGAACTCAGCGCCCTTCTGAAAAAACCCACAGCTGACCCCACCGAACTCAAAAACTACTGCCCCATCTCGCTTTTTCCATTCCCGGCGAAAGTCATCGAGAAAGCTGTCAACAACCAGCTCGCCACCTTCCTCGAAGCCAACAAATCCCTCGACTCCTCACAGCCCGGCTTCCGAGCCAAACACAGCACCGAGACCGCACTTATCGCAGCAACAGACGACATTCGAACTCTACTGGACAATGGAGACACAGTCGCCCTCATCCTCCTTGACCTCTCCGCTGCCTTCGACACAGTCTGTCATAGCACCCTTCTACAACGCCTCAGAAACGTCGGAATCCAAGGAAAAGCACTGGAATGGATCACCTCGTTCCTCACCGGAAGAACCCAGAGAGTCCGCCTCCCACCATTCAAGTCAAAGGCCTCTGAAGTCATCTGCGGCGTGCCACAAGGATCGTCACTCAGCCCCACCCTCTTCAACGTATACATGAGCCCCCTTGCGGCCATCGCTCGCCAACACAATCTCAACATCATCTCCTACGCTGACGACACTCAACTGATCCTCTCACTCACCAAAGACCCTAACACCGCCAAAACCAACTTACACGAAGGAATGAAAGAAGTAGCCGAGTGGATGAAGCACAGCCGTCTGAAACTGAACTCAGACAAAACAGAAGTCCTCATCTTAGGCACCTCCCCCTACGCCTGGGATGACTCTTGGTGGCCAGAGGCCCTTGGAAAAGCACCCATCCCGACGGACCACGCACGGAACCTGGGCATCATCCTGGACTCCTCACTCTCGATGACCAGACAAGTCAACGCCGTTTCATCATCTTGCTTCAACATTCTTCGCATGCTCAAAAAAACATTTCGCTGGATCCCCACCGAAACTAGAAAAACGGTCACCCACGCACTGGTCACGAGCCGCCTGGACTACGGAAACACCCTATACGCCGGTACCACCGCAAAACTCCAGAAAAAACTCCAACGCATCCAGAACGCTTCAGCCAGGCTCATACTAGACATCCCGCGTAAAGAACACATCTCTGGTCACCTGAAAAACCTCCACTGGCTCCCCGTAAATAAGAGGATTACTTTCCGCCTCCTAACCCACGCACACAAAGCACTTTACGAACTTGGACCCGAATGCCTCAACACACGACTGTCCTTCTACACCCCCTCCCGTCAGCTACGATCCTCCAACCAAGCCCTTGCCACTGTACCTCGCATCAACAAAACCACCATGGGAGGTAGATCCTTCTCCTACCTGGCAGCTAAAACCTGGAACTCATTTCCCACTCACCTTCGCCTTACTCAGAACCACCTAGCATTCAGAAAGCAACTTAAAACTTGGATATTCGACAAGTAATTCCCCACCCTTCCCAAGCGCCTTGAGACCCTATGGGTATGTAGTGCGCTATATAAATCTCTTGACTTGACTTGACTTGACTTTCCTGGAACAACCAATCAGTGCCATTGTAAGCGTCCGAGCCTGTTTAGATGTTATTTTTAAACCAAGTCCAGCGCTCCTATGCCAGAATTGAATTACTTTAATACGTCTCATATTTAGAAAAGAAATGGAAACCGGCAGATCGAGGTCTTAGTAAACTAAGATCATGTATTCCAAATCCGGTATCCTACACTCGTGTGTTCTCGTGAGAGAACTTCCAAATGACGTCATACGCTCGTTGCGTGTAGTTTAAGACGTATACGGTCACACTCACCAATTACAGTAGGTTCTTGACACTATTATTGGCACCACAGAACACTATGTTCAACCAAAACTATTATTACTGAATGTCACATAATAAAGTCACGCCATGTGAGAATTAAAAACCATTCTTGCTTACATTCGCGTAATCTCGCGAGAGAGCGCATGTGAACTACCGAATGACATCAAACGTATCATTCGAGTAGTTCCACCCTGATGGATCAGGTATAATGGCTTTACAATGAGCACTTGTCGATTTTAACCCACAGGTAGGGAAATACAAAGTTTGGTTAAGTGTAAATAAAGATCCTTGGGGAGATTGAATCAATAGAGACTAGGATATAAGCTCCTGAATCAAGATATATATAAGTAGATCAGTTTGATAGATGTAGCAATCAGATCTGATAGAGACTAGAAAAAATATATATAATCTTAGGAAACTCTACGGGGCTACTAAGTAGTGGATGCTGAATCATGGGTATATCAGCCAAACCAATTTTTAAGAGCACTGAGCAGGCATGAGAGAAATGTTACTGAACCCATCTTTTTATTTATAGTGCATATCAGTATAAACCCCTTAGACACTCAAAATAGACTGAACCAGGGTATTTCATCATTCAGTCCATGCCTATCAATGCCCAGTTTGAAAACCCATTTCTGCTCTTTTTTGAACAGAAAGTTGGATACATCGCTCACATGTGAGGGAATAAAAGATTTTTCAAGGACACTCCACATGAAATCCATATCATTATGATTTAATTGAATGAAGTGTTTGGTCAATTTGGAAATGTCCTTCTTGCACCGAAAAGTGCTTTTATGTTCCTGCATCCTCACCCGCACCTTCCTCGTAGTCATGCCCACATAACGTTCATTACAGGGGCATGTGAGGAGATAGATCAGGTTGGTGCTGTTGCAGTTGGAAAAATTTCTCAGTTCCCAAGGACGGTCTGTGCCGATGTCTATACTCATTGTCTTGGTGGTTAGAGGGCAGACAGAACAAGTCCTGCACGGGTGGTGACCTGTCACCGGGGGTAGGTCCCAGAGATTGCCCACCTCTCTCCTAGGAGTGTCTTTCGGGCGGGTATGTACCAGGCGATCCCTTAGGTTAGTGGAGCGCTTGAAGGCAAATAGAGGAAAATCTATTTTATCATTCCCGCTATTCAGAATGCGCCAATGACGTCTGATAATCTTTTGGACACAGTTAGATTTAGTATTAAAGGTACTGACCAATGTCAGACGATCCAAAGGGGTTTTATCTGGTCGTGACTCCAGAAGTGCTGCATTATGATTATTAGCCGCCCGCTTGCAACTACGTTTAACTAGTTTCTTAGGATAATGTCTGTCAGTCAACTGTTTGGACAAATCCTCTGAGTGGTGGGCAAAGGTTTCTGGAGTGGAGCAGTTCCGACGAACTCGAAGGAACTGCCCGAAAGGCAAATTATCACGCAGGGATTTGGGGTGTTGACTTTCGTACAACAACAGAGAGTTCCTTGCCATCGGCTTGCAGTATAATCCACTCTCTAAGCCCATCTCAGTGGTGTAGATGGATAGGTCTAAGAAAGAGACCCTATCTTTGCTCATTTCCATGGTAAAGCGCAAAAAGCTGTTTCGATTATTGAGCCATTGGTGAAAAAGAAGGACCGATTCCTTGTTACCTCTCCAAACCATTAGGATGTTATCTATATATTTTTCCACCAAAGTATTGATGGAAAAAATGGGTTGGATAGGTTTAGCACTGTTGTTTGCTCAAACATATGAACATACAAATTTGCTAGGGAAGGGGCAAAAATACTGCCCATGCTGGTCCCGGAGATCTGATGGTATATCTTGTTATCATACATGAAAAAATGTTCTTTCATGGCGATAGTAGCTATAGCCATAATGAAGGGCACAGGGGTGATAGAGTCAAGTTCCGATCCCTCCAGGATGGATCTGATGGTATCTAGAGTCGCATCCTGGGGGATGGAAGTGTACAAGGACTCTACATCGAGGGAAACAAGAACATCTGTGTCTTTGTTGAAGGCAATATCAGGAATCACTCTTAACACATCTGTTGTGTCTTTGAGGTAAGTAGGCATCGTATGCACTAGAGGTTTCAGGAAGTGGTCTGCAAAAGCCGAGAGGGTTCTAAGATCGAGCCCTGGCCAGATATAATTGGCCTCCCAGGTGGTGGTCTCTGGGGTTTGTGCACCTTTGGTAGCGTGTAAAAATAGGGCATTGTAGGGTGTTGTGCCTGCAGAAATTGTGACTCTAAAGGAGTGACCCACCCCTCTGCAAGAGCCTCTTCAACTAAGATCTTGATCTCATTCCTCAATCTAGGGGTGGGGTCTATAGTCAGCAAACGATATGCATTGCTGTTATTCAGCTGACGGAGACACTCAGTCTTGTATGTCTCCACGTCTTGGACCACAATCGAGCCGCCCTTGTCGGCAGGTTTCACGATTATAGTGGCATCTTGGGTCAATGTTTTCAAAGCTCGTCTCTCAACTCCTGACAAGTTGTTATAGCCAGATTCGGGATTGACCCAGATTTTCTCAATATCGTTTTTGACTGCCTGTTCAAAGGTGGGTACTTGCGGTGGTATGGTATGTAAGGGAGGTAAAAATGTCGATTTTGTCCTCAAAGCTGTATTAGTGCCAATTTCTTGTTCTGACTCCTCATTATGTCTACTCTTGAAAAAATAATATAACCTAAGTTTCCGGAAAAACTGGGCTAGTTCAGTTTGGAGTAGGAATGGGTCACCTTGATCTGTCATCACGAAATCTAGACCCTTATTCAGAACCACTTCCTCAATAGTGGACAATGTTCTTTGGCTCAAATTAACCACTAGACTCTCTTCGGGTGTGTCTGTTATTCTTGTGCACTCCGTCTCGTCTGGCTCCGAGTTCCTGCATGTGGGCCTAGATTGTCTTCCCACTGGACCTGTGGCTGTCCTAGCATGGATCTTCTTTTGCCTCGGGACCGTCGGGGGCCACGCGATAAAAAAGACTGGTCGTTGTAGGGTGGAAAGCCGGGGAATGGACCCATAGACGGTTGAAAATTCGGTGGTTGAAAGTTACCTGGGTAACCCCAGGGCGCTGGAGGCCACCATGGTTGACCAGGCATATTATACTGTCCTCTAAAATTCTGGTATCTACCAGCTCGACCTCTATTGGGTGCGGTATTAGAGGATGGATTGGTGGCATCTGAGTCACTGCCTGATTCGGAACTGGATCCTGAGTAATTTGATCCATATCTTTTTCCATGTTTGTTAAAGTCTGGGGCTTTGTATGTATCGCTTGTGTATGGATAGACCCGTTCAAGTTTGAACTTGGCCAAGTCTTTCTTAAATTTATCCAACTTGGTCTGGAGTACAGAGTCAAAAAAATCTTTGTTGGTTTTGTCCGACTCCTCTTTATGTTTCTTAACCCCTTCACTGCTGGCCCGTTTCCGCCCCCGTGCGGTAAACAAACGAACAGGGGCGGGCCATGACGAACCCCAGCCGTCATCAGCACACGAGCACCGTAGTGCATGACGGCTGGGGTTCGTCATCAGCATGCAAGGGGTTAAAGAGAGTAGGAGTAATTGTCGTCTTAATCTGTCCCTCTAAGACTTGTATCTCCACCAGGATACAATCAGCTACCCGTTTGGCTGTGCTAATAATTAAAATCAACCAGTCCTGGGTGCACCGCCACGCAATCATCGACCAGTCTTTGAGGAATGCTTTATCATTAAGAAAAAGTCGAGGGGCATTTGTCACTATAAGTCCCGGTGGGGCACAGCTGGCTCTCATGTATTCTGCCATGATAATCCCATGTGTCTGTGTACGTGAATGGGATTTTTTCATTACTAAAACTTTACTCCAGTCATCACTAATGTTTACTGTGGGTGCTGGTAATGTCTCAAGGATGCTTGGCATGTTATCTAAGATGGATTGGTACATTGAGTCATCATAAGCTAAACCGTGACGTTCAGCCATTGTTGCAAAAAAATGAGAGTGGGAGAAGTACAAGAGCGGAACGGAGCGGAGTACACTAATGCAATAAACCAATCTAATCAATAGATGGCATACAATCACTTCTACCAATGTGATAAGAAAATAAGCCCGCAGCTGGAGGCTGCTCAAGTCTACTAATAACAATACGATAGATGAGGGCTGGAGGGATGTTTAAAGACCTTGCCTAAGTATTATCCCCCTGAGGAACTAATACATACAACGAAAAAACTTAGGGGTCTAGATTAGAAATCCTTTGGTGATTTCTTAGAATAATTCTGATGTCACATCGGGTACATCAGAAAAAGCAAATTATGTTATACCAACAGACCATATCACCAAAGTGTGCAACACCCGTGATTGTCAGTCAACCACAATGAGGATTCCCATCAATGTCTTGTGTTGATCAATATTATCATCTGGTAGTCCTACCAAGGTATTGTGTCTCTTGATCAATGAGACAGCCGGCATACCTCGTTGGTTGGCTCGGGGTAATAACCCACAATCACTCAGTTTTACCACATGATGTTGATATAATGGGAAAAAGTGCAGTGAAAAATAATATAAGTGGTGATTAAAAAAGGATACGGAACTTAACAACAATTACTTTATTGGGCGTAAGCCCCTTCCTATTAAAACCAAGAACAGTACAATACGGTGAGCGCAGTATAAACAAACTGCGAGATGGCCAACATGTTTCAGCCTGTAAAGGAAAATGACCAAGGCTTTCTTCAGGGCCATAACCGGGAGGAGAAGAGATTGAAGCAGTAGCGCCCAAAGTCGAGTAGACAGGCGGATACACCTGACTGGATTTGTTCCCCCTCCTGTAGTTCCCGGCGCCGTTTTTCAAAGACGTCCTCCCGGTTATGGCCTCCTTATGACTACACTAAGGAACCATCAAACTACGCGAATAAACTTCATCACCCATACATCGCCTTCTTGGGCGTTGGCCACAACACCACTTCCGTTTCTTTCTTCCAAAAGGCCCTGAAGATTCGCAGTCTGTTTCCCTGCGATGAAACACGTGTTGGCCAGTACAAGAGGAACAATAAACCGGTGTTTTTTTTACCAAGAACTCTACTTCATTGAAATTCCTTTCTCGGCACTTTGCAATCTATTGACTTTGAGAAACTTTCGATGTGCACATTTTACTTACGCTATAGTAACTAGAAGTCACCCAGACATTATTGTTGTTTTTCCAGTGCAGGGGTTTTGTTGTTTGTGTGCAAATTGTGTGGATTTTAGGATCCAACTTTGAGCGGTTACGAGGGATTACCGCCCGCCCTTTTGCCTGGATTCTGATACCTCATAGCAGTACAACACTTTGCGGTTACTGGGTTGCGCGCCTGACGTTCTCTGGAATACCTTAAACCCTCCCAGTAGACCAAGTTTAATATACCCTGGATGAACATGTATAACAGTACAATATCACAGTAAGTAAAAACTAACAATGCTGCAGAGAGGTGACACAATTCCTCCCAAGGAACACTTGGAAGAAGCCACCCAACACATTACCAGTTGCTCAAAATATAAAAAAATGTACCAAGTAAAAAAAATGAATTCACTAACTCAAACAAAGCCGGAAACATCAAAACAGACAATCAAAATGTACAAAATGCTAGCTAGCAAAGCAATTTATTTCTAAACAATCAAGGACTAAACTATGTTGAGACAATAGCCAATACAATATTATAGGAAAAAGTGCACCATCAAAAATTGCCCCCAAAAAAAGAAAACAACTTAACGAAAAAAAATATTTTATAAAATATATAAATGTAAAATGCATTTTTATCAGTATGATAAATAAAATCCAAACTAAAAAAACAAATCAATTCAGAATGATATTTTGTTTTAATTCTTAAAATGTATTTGAAAAAGAAAAACACATTCCATTAAAATGTATGTAATCGTAACATAAAACATACTGATACAACAACATAAATCAAATTGAATACACAAATATATTCCAAATGAATAAAAATGAATCAAAACATATGATAAAATACATCCCAACTAACCCTAAAATAATAATTTTACACAGTTGTGCTTACGATTAAGATGCAGAAGTCTTTAATTCATAGTAGAATATTCTTGTTCCAAATAAAAATTCATACAAAATAGTAAAATATAGCCTAAACAAATGCAAACATACATGGAAAAAACAGGAAATCCACTGAATAATACCATATAAAATCAATCAACATATTGAAAAAAAACCACAACATTAAATAAATATAATAAATGCTTCTGAAAGTCCACAAAAATCAAAGAAAAATAAAGCAAATAATTTGTAGAAATTCCTACTTGTATCTCAAAAAACAATAAAAAACATGACCAAACCTAACCAGATTGAGGAATATGTTAGACACTGCAGATGAGGTATTTATTATAGTTGCTTCAAACCTGACCTGATTGTGAAAAGCGTTGAGATGCCAGTCATAATACTTCCACTCTAAATGTAGCTACATTGGGGAAACATGTGTACTTTGAATGTGTTAAACTTACTATTTCCACTCTAAAACAAGTTACATTTGTGGAATTTGTGGACTCTGAGGATGTCAGATGAGCTATCCCCACTCTAACTGTTGCCACTTTGGGGAAAGTGTTAGATACTAGGGTTGTCAAATGTACTATTCCAACTCCAAACCTCATCATATTGGGCAATGTTTTAGACTCTGGTGTGTTATATTTATTATCCCCACCAAAATGTAGACTTTGGAGCTCTTGGGGTATCAAACGTACAACTCCCACTCCAAATTGCACCGTAATGTGTAAAGTGTTAGGCTCTGACAGTGTCAGAGTTACTATTGCCACATCACACTTAACCACATTGGAAAAAGTATTTGACTCTGGGGTTTTTATATTTACTATTACAACTCCAAATTTTGGCACCTTGCTTAAAGTGTTGGACTCTTGGGTATCAAATTCACTATTTCCATTCCAAATTTAGCCAGATTGAGGAAACTGTTGGACTTTGGCGGTGTCAGATTTATTATTCACACTCCAAACCAAGGGGTCTATTAGGATCTCGGGTGATCGCCACGGACCGCATGGCGGTGGCGATCCACCTGACATTTCCCTCCGCCCGCATCCCATTTCCCCCTCGCCATATTACGATGGCGGGTGGGGTCTGTGGCAGATGGAAAGACTTTCCTCCGCTTTTCGGCCGGTCAACTCGTCGACCGGCAAAAAACATCTCCAATATGTTGGCGTTGTCTGCAAGACACCGCCATCCACTTTAGGATTCAGGCTGAGATCAGCCTTTCCGTGGTGGCATTGCCGCCATGGAAAGGCATGCGGTGTTTGGCATTGGGGGCCCGTTGTGGGCCCCCAGGTTGTTGGGTGGGTGGGGGGTGAATATGGGGGTACCTGTGGTACCCCCCTGCATTTGCATGCACAACGTGGCAGGCACCGTGAATGCACAAGGTGAATCCACAGCATTTTGGCGGGCGGTGCTCAATGCTGAGAATAGGGGATGCCACCGTGGCAGTGGCATCCTAATTCCTGGTGCACAACTGACGGGTGGTCCAAGCACCGCTAGGGTGGCAGGCGGACGTAAGTCCTCCCGCCATCCTAATAGGCCCCGAAGTTTGGAAAAAGTGTTGAACTTTAAAATGTTGCTATTCTAAAACCCAACCTACCCACACCAGGAAAAGCTTTGAACTTGGGGGTGTCAAATTTACAATTCTCACTTCAAATGTAGCCACATACAGGAATGTGTTGTACTCTGGGGATGTCAAATGTACTATTTTCATTCCAAACGTAGCCACACTTGTGAAACTGTTGGGCCATGGGGTGTCAGATGTAATATTCCTACTTCAAGTTTAACTGCATCCAATGTTCTATTCCCACTCCAAACTTAGCCATAGTAGGGAATGTTTTAGAGTGTAGAGATGTCAGATATGCTAGTCCAACTCCAAACCTAGCCACATTGGGTAAAGAGTTAGACTTAGGAATGGGGAAGAGGTTGGATGTACAACTCCACTTCAAACTCTAAAAACCATAAATACAAAGTAACTCTAAAACCGGTAAATGTACTTTCCCAATTACAAACATAAACAAAATAAAAAACGTCAATAGAATCTTAACATAAAAAACGTATTTTAAGCATAAATTAAAATTTTAATAAGAAGCATATACAACCTAAATAAATGGTACAATATTTTTTAAGCAATTTATATCCATTAATAATTAAGTACTTTTATGAATATGCAAGCTATTTAACATAAAGTAAATAATTAACATAAAAACACACAACCACATAAATACACAAATTAATATGATAAAGCAATGATATACATAAATGTATAAACTCTTACATTGACAACATTAATGAAAAGCAATTAAACATATTACATTTTAATATTAAAAATACATACATAATAATAAAATGATTTTTAAAATGATCAAATTAAATTTAAAAAACATTAGCATCTACAAAATAACCCTCTACAAACCACAGAAATCAAAATTAACTTAACAAATAAAAATAACATACATAAATTAAATTGAAAAAACATTAGCATCTACAAAATAACCCTCTACAAACCACAGAAATCAAATTTAACTTAACAAATAAATATTACATACATAAATTCTAAAAAAAAATCCAATTTGCTAGAATATTGTATCTTAAACAGATTTAAGAGCAGTCTTAAGAGTGATATTACAATTCAAAGTGAGGAAACACAATTAATTAATATTTATTTTTATGTTTATGCAGATCACAAAAAAGTGCAACTTTTCTTAATACAAGTTTGTGGCAACTGGTGAATTTTATGATACTGGTGCAACCTATACAAATTGCATAATTAATATGTTTAACACATTTTGCTATAAAAAATCAAGAATGATCTTTTCTATCACACAAAAATAGTTTTCTCCAACACCTAATCATTATTTTTACTAATTTAAACTTCGGTAAAAAACATAAGTTTGCATTTTAAAGTATATATATAAATATAATCATAAAAAATAAATTAAAAACTACATTGATTAACCAATTAGCAAAAATAGAATACAACAATTTTTTGGAATGTTTCAAAAAAATATTAAAAATGCTTCTCACCTAAGTTCTCTACTAACCCAGAAACCTGACACATATGTAGTATCTCAATAGAAACCTGCAGTACAAAACAATTTACAACATTAAAACAAAATTATTGAAATGAAAACACAATTGCTAATATTGTAAACAAAATCAATTAAACACCATATTATAAACAAGAATGTCTGAACAGTCAATATCATTAACAATACTCCCTATTGTTAAATTCAAAACTATAGTATTACTTGCGATATTATGTCACAGGATATTCTGCACATCATGATATTCCTGCAACGAAATGTATGTACAAAATAAATATTATGGGCCTGATTATGAAGTTGGTTGGACCGTAGCAGGAATGGAAGCACCCGACTATTAGTCAGCTGTTCCATCCACTGTATTTGCATACCCTATGGGGGAGCACAAGCTGTAATGGAGCTTTCAAATATTCCTGCACCCTGTGCCAGTCATGGTGCCTGCCACATGGCACAGGGATGTTTATGGGGCACCATTGATGCCTCTCAGACCCCATAGCAGAGGGCCAGCAGGGAAGAGGGCCCTTTTAGGACAGTCATGAAAGAGCAGGTGGAAAGCTACATCGTAATTCCCACGCTGTCATTTTGGGATTACAATTCCGCCCGCCGTCCTGACAGGCTCTGTGAGCCCATTAGAAGCAGAGCGGGATTCACCCACGGGTTTCCCTCTGACTGCCAATATCATAATACAGCAGTCAGACGGAAACCGATGATGTCGGGCGGAAAGCCTTCGATGAGCTGTTGAATGGTTCACTGATAGAATATTGATGTAACAAACATCGATGTTCGAAATATCGAAGAAAAAACTTAGAATGCAAAAATATCAACTCTCTATAGTTAAACAGGTAAGTACAAAAATATTGATTCAAAAATATCGAAGGAAAAAAAATAGATGTAAAAAATATTGAATTAGAAATGTATATAAAATAAAATACAATATATTAAATATATTAAATAATATTATTATTTTGAACTAATGAAATTAAAATTCTTAAACATTTTAAATATTACAAATATACTTAAATTAAAAAAATATAAACACAGAAACATAATAATTTATACATATGTATATGTTTAAATATTATATTTATTTATTTTGTAAACTTTAAAATTATATTAAAATACAATATATATATCAATATTTTTAAATAAAAAACATTCTATAATAATGAAAAACACTAAATTATTTAAAAAAATTAAAACATACAATAAATACAACAGTAGGGAAAATGTTGGATTGAGAAGGGGTAAACATGACTATTCCCAATCCAGTGAGTACAACAGTAGGGTAACTGATCGATAGAGTTGTGGTAAAAATTACTATTCCCACTCCAATCAGTTTAACAGTAGGGAAAGTGTTTGATAACGGAGAGGAAAAAATTACCATTCCAACTCCAATGAGTGTAGCAGTAGGGAAAGTGCTGGATAGAGGAGGGGTAAAAATACTTTTCCCACTCCAGTGAGTGCAACAGTAGGGAAAGTGTTGGATAGTGGAGAGGAAAACATTTCGATTCTGACTCCAATGAGTGCAACAGTAGGGAACGTGCTGGATAGCGGAGGGATAACAATTACTATTCCCACTTCAGTGAGTGCAACAGTAGGGAAGTGCTGGATAGCGGAGGTATAAAAATTACTATTTCCACTACAATGAGTGCAACAGTAGGGAAAGTGCTGGATAGCAGAAGGGTAAAAAGTAATATTTCCACTCCAGTGAGTGCAACAGCAGTAAAGTGCTGGATAGCAGAGAGCTAAAATTTCCTATTCCAACTGCAGTGAGTGCAACAGTAGGGAAAGTACTGAATAGCGGATGGGTACATATTTCTATTCCCGCTCCAGTAGGAGAAACAGTAGGGAAAGTGTTGGATAGTAGAGGGGTAAAAATTACTATTCCGACTCCAATGAGTGCAACAATAGGAAAAATGCTGGATAGCGGAGGGGAAAAAATTACTATTCCCACTCTAAAGAGTGCAACAATAGGAAAAGTGTTGTATTGCAGATAAACAAAAACTACTAATAACATTTAAACAATAGAAACAAAATAAAATATCATACCAATAAATAAACAATATTTTAAAAGTATACATTTAAATAAATTAAACATATAAAACATATAAAATTAACACATTATAATAAATTACATATAACAATAAGCTACAAATATTATATAAAAGAATAATAAATACATTTAAAAACAATAATTATTTAGGAGAAGCAAATATAAACAGAATTATGTAAAACATAAATGCATTTATTGTGTTTCCTACCCTAGAATACCACACCAATAAAAAAACACTTAAAACGTTTTATTTAAATGTATTTCCATAATTAACATAATAAATAAATAATACACATTCATTAAATACACATGCTTTAACACAATATTATCCACAAGACACACCTAAAATAAATTTCACAATTACAATATTTAATTTCTATTTAACTAATTTAAATTCATTAACTAATTATTAATGTATCAATTAAAAATAAATGACTTCCTACCCTTCCCACCATTTACACCTATAAACACCACAAGACACACCTATACCTATTTTCAAAATGAACATAATTAATTACGAATTAATTATTTAAAATTCATTAACAACTAATTATTATATCATCAATTAAAAATAAATTACTTACCACCCTTCCCATCTATACATACCACAACACACACCTAAAACTAATTACACAATTACCATAAATAATTACTAATTAATTATTTAAAAGTCATTAACAACTAATTATTAAATTATCAATTAAAAATAAATTACTTTCCACCATTTACACCTATACATACCACAACACACACCTAAAATTAATTACACAGTTACCTTAATTAATTACCAAATTATTCATAAAAAATGAATAAAGAATTCATAAAAATTACTTTGCACATGCAACACTATAACATCTCAATTCAACAAATAATAATAAATAAAAAAAATGTCAATACATTTAAAATAATTAAATTACTTCCCACCCTATTCCCCTATAAACCCACAATCTGCTACGGTACTAAAAATGCAAAATTCAAATAAATAAAATAATAACCACTAAAAATAATCAATACATTGAATATAATTAACTTACTTCCCACCCTATTCCCCTATAAAAACACAACTAAAATTGCTAAATTCAAATAAAAACAAATTAATAACTACTAAAGTTTTTACACATATAATTAAAATACAAACAATTCTTATACAAAAAACACATCACATACATATAAAATATATACTTAAATACATAACATTAAAAAAATTATATAATTTTACCAACTATATATTTTTGCAAACGATATTAAACATTTCGATATTTTAAACAACAATATTTTTATAAATGATAATAGACACTTGGATATTTTAAATATCGATATTACTTACCTGAAAATCGATATTTTTGACCCCAATATTTTTTTGGGCGATATTTCTCACCCACAAAAATTGTACCTCGATATTGGTGCCAGTCGATATTTATATATTGATAGTATGGGCATCATATGGATGGCTGGCGGACATGTCCGCCCCCCATCCTGATGGAAAACGGGCGCATCACGCATTTTTAACATTGCGGTAGGCAGTGCTTGCAGCAGCACCCGCTGAAATGGTAAAAATGCATGTTGTGCATTTGCATGCACAAAGTGGCAGGCACAGCGCGGTGCCTGCCGCATAGTGCATGCAAATGCAGGGGGGTACCACAGGTACCCCCATGTGCAGCCCCCACCCCCCCAATACCCTGGGGGCCCGCAACGGGGCCCGTATGCGAATTCCTTAACCGCCACGAAAATGCTTGTTCCCGCTCCCATGCTATTATGGATGGCAGTGTCTAGCTGACACCGCCACCGTATATAGTTCCTTTTCTGCCCGGTCGACTGGCGGAAAACCGGTGGACGGTTTTTCTATCCGCCATACTAATATGGTGGGGGGAAATGGGTGGCAGGTGGGGTAGGATGTAGGGCGGATTGCCACTGCCCACATGGCTGTGTTGATCCGC
Organism: Lissotriton vulgaris; assembly: GCF_964263255.1. Lineage (NCBI taxonomy): Eukaryota > Metazoa > Chordata > Amphibia > Caudata > Salamandridae > Lissotriton > Lissotriton vulgaris. Next base: position 1,130,544,333 of record NC_141689.1, on the reverse strand, counting down.
CCTACATCCTAATGGACCCCTAAGTCTCTGCACCCTGTTGGATGGCTTTCTTCCTGACATCATAATAAGACCTATGTGCCAATATTAAGATAAAACACCATCTACAATCTCTTCTTGAAGAAGAGATGTGTGTTGAGAAGTACTGAGCCTTAGTCTGACTCCTGTTAGTGCAGTTATAAGTGCCATTGGCTCTGCACCCGCGTTGTGCTGTTTAACAGATACACATGGCACTGTGGGGCATATTATCAAGACAGGAGATAAAATTATCGCCGCTTTTTTGGCAGAAAACTGCAGATAAAGTGGCGATAATGGACTTGATAATATGCTCTATGGAATTCCAATCGAAGCCCATGTTAGATGTGATTTTATCTCCTGTCTTGATAATATGCCCCTGCATTTGTTAACAGGCCACAATAACGATATTTTAGTCTTGTGAATGTGCAGAGTTCATCCAAGACAATCCTTAAACTGTGAACCAGCACCCTTATGTTTTCAACTTTTACTCTTATTACCAGTACTTTGAACCACTGGCAACCAACTGGCATTTTGTGATGATGATGCATTTAACAATCAAGGTAACTTGAATGTTTTTTCCCAGCAAACCAGTCGCAGCCAGTGCAACACTCTGCGTACACACAATTGGATATAAATATTTGTTTTGCCAAATAAAGAAATTTGCTCTATCAGATTGCTCACTCTTGAGACCCTCTTGTGCAAAGTAGAATATGCATGTGATTGTGTTACATTAAAATATAATTTAGAAATGCAAAATGTGTTCCCAAACTCTCTCTCAAAAGTAGTTTGATGATGGATAGGTAGCTCCCTAGTTCACAGGACCCAACCGCACCTACATTGTGTTACGCCCTGGCTCATGCTTCAACCATATTTTCAGTTTTGTCCGCTGTGAAATTGGTGCACGCAAATAACCACGATGAAATCACACATTTTCAAATGAATATCAATTAGACAAACCAGAAGGGGGCAAATTCAGGTGCTCCTGCAATGATTATCTGCATAGAATGCTCCTAGAGCAAGCAGCACTTATATTCACAATACAAATTAGGAAAGATAAGAACACCTGAAAGTCAAATTTCCATAAGTCAAATAGAAGTAAAATTGTCTTTTGGTTTCCCAAGAGTTTTTAAGCCATGAATGTATACTTAACATGAATCTGTATCAACTCTGGATTTAGAGGAGAGGGTAAAGGAAAGTAAATAACTGCATAACATCTCATTGGACCTTAAACAAATGTTATACAAGTTCAACCAGGTGACTTTTTTAAACAAGCATTTGCAATACAATAGGTCTCGCATTAGGAAAGGTTGAGCTATTGGTCTTGTAAATGACAATTTTTTTATTTATGTGTTGGTTTTTGAAACTAGCTAAATTAATAGTTTTGTCAATTACAATGCCAATAGTTATAACTTTCGCAAATGTGACACCTATAGCATTTGTAATGCAACATATGTTGTATTTACGTGACTTAGGTGTATTGATATTACAAATAACAATGGATTTTAATTTTTTTAAATAATTAATACTTAAATAAAAGTGATTGTAATTTATAATGGCAATAGCTTAAATAACTTTTGTGAAGATTGTGTTCAGTGTATTTTATTGTGACGAAAATCCAAGAACAGAAGTGAAAAATTTTTGTGACATTTGTAATAAAGCTTGATACATTGAGAGAACATATTTGAACCAGTTGTTGTTGAATGGTTGCGCAGATTGATGCTGGGGTGGCGCTGATTGATGCTGTGGTGGTGCTGAGTGGTGCTGAGTGGGCCTGTGGTGGTGCTGAGTGGTGCTGTGGTGGTGCTGAGTGATACTGGGATGGTGCTGAGTGATGCTGGGGTGGTGCTGAGTGGTGCTGTGGTGGTGCTGAGTGATGCTGTGCTGGTGCTGAGTGGTGCTGTGGTGGCGCTGAGTGGTGCTGTGGCGGTGCTGAGTGATGCTGTGGTGGTGCTGAGTGGTGCTGTGGTGGTGCTGAGTGATAATGTGGTGGTACTGAGTGATGCTGTGGTGGTGCTGAGTGGTGCTGTGGTGGTGCTGAGTCGTGCTGTGGTGGTGCTGAGTGATGTTGTGATGGTGCTGAGTGATGCTGTGGTGGCGCTGAGTGGTGTTGTGGTGGTGCTGAGTGATGCTGTGGTGGTGCTGAGTGATGCTGAGCGGCGCTGAGTGGTGCTGTGGTGGTGCTGAGTGATGCTGTGGTGGTGTTGAGTGGTGCTGTGGTGACGCTGAGTGGTGCTGTGGTGGCGCTGAGTGGTGCTGTAGTGGTGCTGAGTGATGCTGTGGGGTGCTGATTGGTGCTGTGGAGGTGCTGAGTGATAATGTGGTGGTGCTGAGTGATGCTGTGGTGGTGCTGAGTGATGCTGTGGTGGTGCTGAGTGATGCTGTGATGATGCTGTGGTGGTGCTGAGTGGTGCTGAGTGATGCTGGGGCGGCGCTGAGTGATAATGTGGTGGTGCTCAGTGGTGCTGTGGTGGTGCTGAGTGGTGCTGTGGTAGTGCTTAGTGATAATGTGGTGGTGCTGAGTGATAATGTGGTGGTGCTGAGTTATGCTGGAGTAGCGCTGAGTGATGATGTGGTGATGCAGAGGGTAGAAAGGCACAAAAAGCGAGTCTAACAGAGGGCAGAAGGGCAGAAAAACAAGGGAAAAACGAGTCTAACGAGTCTAACAGCGGACAGAAGGGCACAAAAAAACGAGTCTAACAGGGGCAGAAGGGCAGAAAAACAAGGGAAAAACGAGTCTAACAGAGGGCAGAAGGGCACAAAAAACGAGTCTAACAGGGGGCAGAAAGGCACAAAAAACGAGTCTAACAGAGGGCAGAAGGGCACAAAAAACGAGTCTAATAGAGGGCAGAAGGGCAGAAAAACAAGAGAAAAACGAGTCTAACAGAGGGGAGAAGGGCAGAAAAACAAGGGAAAAGTGAGTCTAACAGAGGGCAGAAGGGCACAAAAAACGAGTCTAACAGGGGGCAGAAAGGCACAAAAAACGAGTCTAGCAGAGGGCAGAAGGGCACAAAAAACGAGTCTAACAGGGCAGAAGGGCACAAAAAACGAGTCTAACAGGGGGCAAAAAAGCACAAACCAGAGATGAGGGTGGTCAACATTTACCTGAAGTTTACTGTCTCCCGAGCAGATGAGACAAAAGGAGAGGTATGAACGGCCCTCAGAAGTACGCCCCCTGGACACCGCACCATCTAGAAACCTCCCAGCATGTTTGGAACAGAGACATCCAGAAATAAAGGTTAGGCCCTGGCACGGAGGTTAACCAGTGTACCCTGAGGAAGGCTATCACTGTGTTGGCAGCCACAGCCTCACAAACCCCTAATTCAAGGGTTATGAAAGAACTGACGTCAGCACAGCTCAGAGAGCCAAGTACCATCTGTGGTCTCTGGCTCTGCGTACAGCTATTCTGCAACAAACAGGTGGCTTTTAGGAGGCTATGGGTGCTATGTGGGGTGTTTGGGGCGTTAGACCCAGGATGTCCGAGATTGAAGACTGTACTGTGTCAATTCTGGGACCCTTGGCATTCTGGGCAACCTTTAACTGGCTCTCGTGTAGCTTCTTGAAAGCCAAATAGGAAGTACCGAAAGAATGTACTTTCTCGTCTGAGTTCCTTGAAATCTGCTGGCCAAGCACTTCATTTTACATTAGGCCGCTTCCTCGCTCTGTCAGTGTGTTCCCGTCATCCAGCAGCTCTGTGCCCGCACTTCGGAGCACACTTGGGTATGAGAGCTGCAGCACCTCCCCTCCCAGTTCTGCCCGTGGGACCCGAGACAGGTGGCCAGCAGCATCTTTAATATAAGAAAGGACAGTCACACCGCACTGTGGCTAATGCCAGCTTCTTTTCCTTCCGACAATATTTAATTAAAAAAGCCTGAGAAAGTAAAGAAAAATAAACAAGTAATTCAAGCGCAGCCGCATTTTACAGTGGAAGTCCTGAAGCTGCCTGTTTGTGAGGTACCTCTACGTTTCAGCTGCTGGAAACTTACAACAATTTAACTGCCCAGAGCATATCTGTTGAGTGGAAGACTCCACTTAGCACCTCCACAATCTATTTTTAATGTGTCTTTTAAGTAGTGTATGCATGCGCTCTGCTGCAGTGTTAGCACCGCCGTAGGTAAAATAAACAAATAAGAAAAGAGCGGGGAGGTGCATAACAAGGCATAGGAAGGCAAAAGGCATGCCTCAATCAACTGTAAGGAGAATGAGACTCCCCCACACTCATCATTACAAAGGCACTATGTAGTAAGGGCCGGACAGTGTTGCTCTGTTAGCGAGCATGGAAAGTGAAGTGCTCCCAACTGAAGTTAAAAAGAACAAGCATGGAGAGAGAACTGTGGATCAGCGGTCAGAGCTGCCGACTCTGGAGCTGGGGCTGACTCTGGAGCTGGGGACCAGTGTTCGAGCCTTGGCGTGGGCTCAACATCTGTAATTATTAGCGGATCTGGCACTTTTTAAATTAAAAATAAATAAATAAACATCATCTCGGAAGGAGTGGGAGAAAGATAAAACGAGTTAGTTAAAAAAACATGTGACATAAGTGACCGGCTGTTTGTAAAGTGAAAGCGCAAATCACATGCTGAATGTTGCAGAAAAGCATGTTGTGACAGCAATAGGAACAAGTAGATAAAAGAGCCTGGGGGGAGCGAGCGAGGGGAGGGAAAACATATGGGGAGTAGATAAAGACAATGTTGTAGGGGGGGAGGAGAAATGCGAGACACGGCCGCTGAAACTGACATCATAATCCAGACAACAGAAACGCCATCCGTAGGAATTATTTTGCGGTTTCTGCACTGGCCGAAGTGCTCCTTGAGCCCTTCAGAAGCCAGACAGACGGACCGGCAGGTTTGACTTCTTACCTCCTACATTGTTATTAGGTGGTCAGAAGTCAAACCAAGGATGTCGGTGGGAAAGCCTCCGACCACTGGTCGGAGGCTTTCCCACTGACATCCAAATGAGTCTCTTACTGTCTTCCTAGGTTAAGTTACTTTAAGATACTTGAGGGAAATATTATGAAGGAAGCAATTTCTGAGAGTGTAGCTTGGTGTGGATTCAGAATTTCATGTCATTGCTATTCTTTTGTGACTTAACAATTTTTCTTACTGAGAGTAAGTTATAGTGGCACATTTGGACTAAGGGCCTTATTAGGAGTTTGGCAGTCCCCTGTCTGCTGTGGGACTGCCAAACACGTGGCTGGACTGCCCGCCAGATCAGAAGTGTTCTCCTGGCCTGGCAGGCAGTCCAGCAGCGGTCTGAGAGCAGCAGGTTGTCAGGCTCATTAAAAAGCCTAACAGGGAATCGCAGCCCAGAGCGTCACCTGCACCTTCCTGCATGGTGTGGCACTTATGCCACACCATGCAGGAACTGGGGGTGCAGATTTACAGAAGGCCTGTATTTGCCCCCAAGAACAGAGGCATAAGGGGCCATGTAGGGCCCCCTTTGTTGCCTCACCGCCACCCTTTTCATGGTAGCACGCCTGCCATAAAAAGGGTGGTGGTGAGGCAACTTAAAATATGCTTGGCGGGCCACTGCGGCACCACCAGCATATTTTGGCCAAACCACTTCCAGACCACTGCAGCATCCTTGATCAGTGGCAGTAGCAGCGGTTCAGTGGCGGTCCGACTGCTACACTTAAAATGCTGCGGGCAGTCCCACAGAGTGTCGGTGGTCGGACTTCCATGGACTGCGGCAGTCGTATAAGGCCCACTGACAACTTCAAATATGAAGTGGAATGTCTTATAGAGCTGCAGGTAAAGAGAGCGCTGAAGGCCCTTTTAGAGGTAAACAGATGATGTTACATGTGATGCAAAACATCCATTCATTTACAATTAGGCACTCTTTGGGGGCTCTCGCTGATACCTTGACATAGAGTTTGCCCCTGGTTTCATAAATGAGATGCCGAGACTGATGATAGGGGTAGACTCTGGTTGGGTGACTCCAGATTTCCTTACCTTGGCGGCTGAAAATCATGGAATGTGCCGCTTTTGGATAGGAGTAAAATATACTTTGAAGCATTTGCTAATAATGTATCTGAAATTTTTATTTCAAAGAGTTAACTTTTTATTTCGATTGAGTATGATTCTTAAAACAGGGGGCCAGATGTACAACTTTAACCCTTTTGTGACTGCAAAAAACAGTGGTGGCGTGTAGCAATGCTATTTTGCGAGTCACAGACTAGCAAAATAGCGTTTTCGACTGGCTATTAGGAAGGGGTCTGCCAGGGTGTCCTTTCCTAATAGCGAGCCCAAATGGTATGTACCATTTCTTTGCGACTGCATGTGTGGTTCCAAAACACTTGCAGTTTACCACCTACTTCAAGTAAGTGGTAAACCATTTGTGAACATGAAAGGTCCCCAGAGTACTGCTTCCCCTTTTGTGAATAGATGCGAAAATATATTTTAAGAGCAGGCAGTGGTCATAGGGACCACTACCTGCCCTTAAAAAATTAAACTGAAAAGTTTCATTTTTCTTTTTTAAATGCATCCCATTTTTCTTCAAGGAAAACGGGCTGCATTTAAAAAAGAAAAACTGCTTTATGTAAAAAGCAGTCTCAGACATGGTGGTTTGCTAACCCTAGCAGTCCACCATCCCTGGGAGTACTAGCCATTTCCAATGGAGTCACAAATTGTGCTTGCCTCATGAACATTGATGAGGCATGCAATTTGCGACCCCATTGGGAATCGCTAACAGTGTCTGTGACACTGTTGTACATTGCATTTTGCGACTCACAAATTGCAACTCGCAAAGCGACGCAATTTGCAAGTCACAAAATGCAAGCATCATACATCTGGCCCAGGACTCATGACTCTGCACTTGCAGAAGTAGGCCCATGTTTGGGTATATATGTACAACTTTTGGCAATTTACAAAACAAATTTCAAGTACACCTAAGAAAGTTTATGAATTACTGCTTTCACCTCTGCACTTGTATTCCTGCTACTTTACAGTATGTGTTGTGGTATTACACATGCTAAAATAATAATGCCTGTGTACAATGGCACAAAATATTAATCTCTGCAGAGGACTCACTTTCCCTACACTGACATCAATTGTTATAATTTTACCTTCTTTTTCCTCTCCTGAAAAGAGTTCTACTCCTGCTCTTGGAAGGAGGGAATAAATATCCACGCATGTGGGGTAGAGTGGGAGATGAATGCCTGAAAACGCTCCAGTTTGCATGTGTTTCCAAACTTTCCAGAGTAAACCCACCCTGGAACGGCCACATATTTGTTCTTCTAAGGCAGAGATCTTCAAACTTTTGGATGCCATGACCCCCCTGTCAACATTTTGAGGTGTAAGGACCCCATCCTGACAAAAGTTTCTAAACCTGTAGGCAGGGCTACTAGAATTATGAAGCAGGTGAGGACAAAATTATGCGACAGGCTTGACTAAATAGTGTGGGAAGACAATGTAAGTTATGTTATGCGATGCAGCGTATTTTGGGATATGGCCATGTCTGAACTGGGGTGGCTTGGTGAGCAAAATAACGATGGATTAAACCCAGATCTGTGACTGGGGGGAATGTTTTGCCATTGTGTAACATTCCGTCCATCATCTTGTGTGTTTTGCTGTTCACCCTATGTGGGAAGGGTATGCCCAGATGTGGGTCCCGTGCTCACTAAGCCACTGGAGTCAAGCTATCCTGGCTGAAGATTTCTGATAGCCAGAAACCGGTCCTAGGATGCTTGATTCCGGTCCAGCGAAAACATGGCTTGGCAGTTCGGGCTGGACTGTTCCCATGAGGCACAGGGTCAAGACTGATTTGCATATAGCCATGTCTGAACTGGGGTGGCTTGGTGAGCAAAATAACAATGGATTAAACCCAGATCTGTGACTGGGGGTGAATTTTTTGCCATTGTTCAACATTCCGTTCATCATCTTGTGTGTTTTGCTGTTCACCCTATGTGGGAAGGGTATGCCCAGACGTGGGTCCTGTGCTCACTAAGCCACTGGAGTCAAGCTATCCTGGCTGAAGACGGCTGATAGCCAGAAACCGGTCCTAGGATGCTTGAATACGGTCCAGAAAAGACATGGCTTGGTAGTTTGGGCTGGACTGTTCCCATGAGGCACAGGGTCAAGACTGATTTGCATATGGCCATGTCTGAACTGGGGTGACTTGGTGAGCAACATAACGATGGATTAAACCAAGATCTGTGACTGGGGGTGAATGTTTTGCCATTATGCAACATTCCGTCCATCATCTTGTGTGTTTTGCGTATTTTGGGATAGCATTGCTTCATTATTTTGACGTTTTTTACACACAGTAACACTGAGGAAAGATTTCACCCCATCAGTACCCGTTTATAACTAAAATACAGCAATTAACATCAGAATGATTTCTAGTCAACCTTTAAGAAGGGCCTTCTACTCTGCAGAAATACCTGCTGCCAGATTAGAAGCTCACTTGGCCCTGGCCAGGAGAAGCAGGGGTCCCTAAAAACCTGGCAGTTTTGTGCAGAGCTAAGCAGTTTACCCATGCAGCTTTCCTCTCACCCCCTCCCTTCCATTCCTCTCTCCTCTCCTAATCCCTGATCCCTCTCTCACTTTGAGGCCATTTTCTTTCACCCCTTTTTACAACATCTGAACTCTCCCCATTCAACCTCTCACTTCACCTTTAATCACCTCTTGCCATTTTGTCTTTTCACTGCCCTCATCTCGAACAGTCTCTCACCTTTATCTCATGGCCTCTCTGGTTCCGTCACCTCCTGTGCCCCTCAGCACTTCTCATTAACCTCATCTCTCCATTCAAATTTTTGTCTATTTGTATCTTACACCTCTCCAGTCCCCGCATTCAACTTTCACAGCTCCCCTTTGTTCTAACAGAAGCCCTCACCTTTGGCTCACACTCACTTCTTGCGTGTCCATGCTTCTCTTTGGCAATTCACATTTCTCCTCATCCCTGTTCTCTTCAATCGAATTCTCTCACTCCCTTGCTGTCCTCTCTCATCCTCACATCTCTCCTCACCAAGCATACGGGTCGGACTCTTATGCTCTTCTCGGCCTGTGCCACTCTGCTTATTGTTCCTAATTCAAGAAGGCATCAGCTGTCTGTCTTGCTGTTTTGGTGCAGGCCGCGCAGTTATGGAACGTGCACCCTCCTTTGCTTCGCTCCACCAAGAATCTATTAACCTTTAGGAAGATATAAAAACCTTTCTCTATGCTCTGTAGGTTATCCCATTTGGCTGGTTCTCCTTCTCCTTCTGTGTTTTTCTCATTTGCCTACATGCAGCAGATGATTATTAGCCCCAGGACATCTTTTGGTAACAGTAGCGCACTACAAATGTAAATAATAATAATAGCCGGAAGCAGGGGAGTCACTACACCAGAAATTCGGAGGGGACTAACATTCCCAGCCAGGGCTGGCCCTAACACTGGTCGCACACGGTGCAACAGTCTATTTTGGTGCCCCACCCCCGTTTCCACCTTCTCCATAAATTCCTTTGCTGCCACTCACCAACAATGCACCTTTCTGACAAACATTTCATTTTTTTATAGCGCTATTCATAGTTTACTCACACTCAGTTCTGTGATCTGCATGGTGCAAGTTCTTTGTAGCAGGCACATTAATCCTCTGCACACTGTGTGGGTGACAAGAGTGCCCATGTGAGTACACGGTGAACGATGCAACAATGCGAGAGTTGGGTAAGAGGAGTGACTGCAGGGCGAGTGAGGTGGCGTATGAATTTGGGTGCTGATGCAAGTTCAGAATGGGACGAATGAATGTATGATTACTGATGGGCTTGTTTGAGTGAGTTGCATATTGAGCAGTGAGTGGGTCAGGTGAGTGAAGTGTCACATGAGTACAGGATGAGTAGTGTGCTCATGTGACTCCAGGGTGAGGTATAGGGTGGACAGCACAAGTGCATTGTGAGTGCAGAGTGATCACTGTGAGTGCAGGGTGAGCGGTGTGAGTGCATGGTGATCAGTGTGAGTGCAGGTGGAGCGTGAAAGTGAAGGGCGAGAATAATAATAATAATCCACATTTGTAAATCTCACAATCACCCGTAAGGGTCTCTAGGCACTGGGGGCCGTCAGGAAGATTAAGCAAGCTATTACCGAGAGTCACATGGTGCTGGGCTAATCTGTCGCCGGTGCTAGGGATCGAACCGTGTTCCCCAGATTCCAGAGTCAGTCACCCTAGTCGCGGCACCATACCTCTTCCTATGAACGAGGATGAGAATGAGGAGTGAGTTGTCTGAATGCAGGGTGCATTTCCAGACACTTGAAGTAATTCAGCATGTTATTGACGGCGGCGTAGTGATTAAGATCTCAGTTAAACTACTGCAGCATTAATCGGGAATCGAGGGTGGAGGAAATAAATAATGTGCTGATCCTGCAACAAACTTCCAGTCCTATGGTTAGGGTTGCCAGCAGATTATTTTGATGGCCCAGTCGGTACAAAAATAAGCAGTCACCTAAAGCTGTATTTTCAGCACTTATGTTCATACTTCGAACAGCAAATATAAATAGAAAGCACTTTTAATTGTCTTCTAGGGCTGCCTCAATGATCCATGACTGACAAAGAGAAAAAAAGACAGAAAAGTCACATAACTAATGCATACATACTTTTGTATTTAAAAGTCTATTTAGTGTCAAGAGGAGGTCTTTGCAGGCTCTTTAAACAAAACAGGCAGGCATTTTTATTCTGGCAACCCTACTTTATATTCCTTTTCATTAAATGCATTCTCACACTACAGCAGTAATTGTAAAGTACAAATGTAAGGCACAGGCACAGTGGGGGCCCAGGGGGTACTGAAACCAGGAAAACAACTAAGCCTCTGTAACCAGTTTACAAAGGCATGTAAATATACAAATGGTCTTTAAAGACCTGTGAAAAACTCGGGCCTGCCAGACACTGCCCAGTCGAGCCCCCAGCAGATCAAGCTGCACTGAAGCAGCCCGGGCTGAGAGACACGACGAGGCAGGAGGGGGGGCTGAAGCCCTTGGGCCTGGGCAGAAGTATGACTGTGAAGGCGCGACCCCCTTTGCACCGCTCCATGGCCCCCCTGGTGGTCACACCCCACAGTTTGAAGACCCCTGTTCTAAGGTAATGTGACTGTTTTTTGGGCTGCCCTAGAAACTACATCATATACGTAAAGTGCAACATGTAGAATATGAATATATTTGTCTACATTGTTCTTAGTGATTGTCGAAGATCTTATGCAGTGGGGTCTTTGCATTTAGAACCTGGTCCTGACTGGAGAAGCTTGGTCACATTGGACAATAGAGATGTTCATTGCAGTCTTGCTCTATTCACTGTAGAACCCCAAGGGTAGCACTTATTCTGTACTACTCATGACTGACGATTGCTCTATTTCCAAATAAAGCTTCTTCAACCTTTTCATTAAGACTTTAGGTCCACTCAACCTTTCCAATTCTGTCTTTTGTTGCAATCTTCTTACATCTTTAAGATTTTCTCCATAGTAAGCCTAATTGCCTGAATCTTCTTTAAATTATGCAAGTCAGTGCATAAACATAATGGTCAGTCCTCAAATGGTTTCAGCGCCACTGAGTCTACGATGATAGGCAATTGCCCCAACAATTGTACAGCTGTCGTAAATAATCAATGTGCTGCTACAGTACTAATGTGTGTCAGAGGAAAAGTCACTCATCCCCCTTTATTAGGGAAGAAATTCTGAGAAGGAACACAAATGTACTTTCGGTCTTAATTTCAGTCTACTCCCCAAGACTGCCACTCTCTACTCAGAACTCATCTCCAATTGACATTGGTTACATGCCATACCTATGGGTACAAAGCATGGTATAATTTATATAAGTCAGGCAAGTGACCCATATTTTGATTGTCTACCATGTCTATGTTGTGGAAATATATGTTGTTGCTATTCCTTCTGAGGTACACCATTTGCAAAATAAGGAACAGCGCAAGGACTACTGCTGATAAACAGCATTTATCTGTTCTTTTGCTTTACCCCTTATCTTGTTATCCTTTTACGGACTGGAGAGAAAGACCCATCACACTAGGATTTGTTATTTTATCTCAGTAAGAGCACTGGTGCACCGACTCTTATTTTAACTTTTTTTCTTTATTTTTCTTTATTTACCGGTTGTTGCTTCCACTGCATGAAAGGAAGGAGACCTGATTGCAGCTGCTTTTGTTTCTGTCGCAAAGGAGACCTGGTTGCTTAGCAACATCCCATGCTCATTCCAAAATCTTGAATTAGTACAAAAAATTTTAAGCCTATGCAGGCAGAAATACAGAGGGGATGTGCACAGTGGGTACACCCGTGGTAAGCTGTCATTTCAGAAAAATCAATGCTCCGACCTTCTGACCGCATCGGAATGTGCTGGCCAGATTCCTATCTGACCGAGCCATTCTGATGGGATAGGTCAGAATGGAATCCGACTCGGATTTTCGGATGGCTTACGACGGGCTTGGAGAGCCCGTTTGCCATCCGGAATTCCTTCAGTACTCCCCCGGTCACTTCTTTACGACCAAGGGAGTACAATGGCAATTTTTCACTGCCTTTTTGTGCCGGTACAAAAAGGCAGTCGGAAACTGTCTCTGGGGCCCCCAGCAGGGCCCCCATGGGTGTGAGGCCGTCGAATGGCGGCCTTGGGGCATCTACGGTGCCCCTCTGTTGATCCCTACACCCGGTGGCAGGCACCTTGGGGTGCCGGCCACAGGGTGCAGGGATGAACTGCACCCCTGCTTTACTCAATGCAGGCATGCATTCTGCTCAGAATGCGTGCTTCCATTGTGAAGCATACAAAGCAGGTTGGTCGGTTACAGCTCCTGATCGATGTCAGACGGACCTGAGTCCGTCTGACATCGGAATCGGTCCCTATGTCTGTCGGTGCCTATAAGCGCTGTGTTCGGGATGAAAGGTGCAGCATGCTGTACCTTCTTGTACAGTTAAATTAGGATGCAAGTGATCAACCGAGCTCCATTTTGCTGACTTCCTCTCTCTGACATCCAGCTGACCTGCTTTAGTACACCATGGGCTAAGTATCTATAACTGCATCATATATGACTCAGCCCTGGGAGCTGAACTTACTGTGGAATGGCTTTCTCAAGACCAAGACAATGTAAAACAAAAAGTTGACAAGGATTTGAGGTCTGCTGGAGGCAATCGTATGACCCTAAAGTATAACTTGAATGTGAAGTATTATTAAAAAAGTTATTAAAATTGGTCATTTCTTCTTGAGCTGCTTACTAATGTATTTTTCAAGCTAAGAAGTATAAGAAAGGAATTTTAGGATTGTTAAATCACGTTCTGCACCAGAGGCTGATTCCAATGCCATTACTCATTTGTAAGAGCTGTGTCAGACATTATCAGGATTTTTTTCTATCTTCAGATCACTAATATATTAAGTGCTTTTGAAGCTGCTGCTACTTATCCGGAAGGCAAATTTAGTAGCATGGAAAGCAGTGCCCTCAGAATGTAAGAATTCCTTTCTGTCTGTGATCCAATTTCCTTATCATCTAAGCATTGGTAGATTATGAATATTAATTCAGGTCCCCTCTAGGACCTAGCACAATGAGAATTGTGACGGTCTACAAAGATATAATTGACCCTTCATTAACTGGTCTACACAGCTTTTCAAAGAGTACTGGAGTGATTCCCACCTCAATAATTTCTCCGCTGCTAACAAAAACGTAAAGTTAACCATGCTGCAATGCCCAGTTACAGGCCTATTTCCCTTGTTCCTTTCCCATCCAAATTGATTCAGTGTGCTGTAAACCCCAAATTTTCTGTCCATATTGAAAACATGCAGTTGCTGGAGTCTTCCCAGGCTAGTTTCTGCCCTTCTCAGATCAGTGCTCTTCTCAGCAAGATGTGCAAACTTTCTCTGAACGCGAATCCTTGTCCCTACTACCTGAAAGAAGGATCATATTGCACTACTTGTTTTAAAAGCTCACTGCAGGCTAAACCCATCATTTTGTTGCCATTGAACTCCATAACAAATAGTTAACCATTATCTGCCTATCTGGAAGACAACAATCTGCTGGAACTTTAACAATCTGACCTTAGGCCACTATACATCACCGAATCAGCTTTATCGGCCATGGAAGATGATCTTATGACCATTTTGGAATAAGGCGTAACAGTTGCTTTGGTCCTTTTAGATCACTCTGCAGGGTTCCTAGAAACAGCCTCTCTGTTGAGTATGTTCCTTGTTGTCTGACCAAATTCACATTGTCACTTGTCTGCCTTTGCAGTCTTCACCACTTCTAATACATTGATAAATACCTCTAGGATCATCCCTACCCCCCAATCTGTTAAATGTGCACATTTCTCTGTTATCTTCCTTCATCAGATCTTTTTGATTTAATGTTGTTTCCTATGCAGATGATACTCAAATCATTGTGTCCATGTTTAAGAACCACACCACTACCCAACTCTACTCAACTTTCAGCAGTGCATGTCTATTTCGATGCATCAAAGCTATCTGAAGCTTAACAGAGGCACGCTGGAGGTTTTCTTGTGTGACAATCTTCAATCCGCTCTTCATCTTGGTGGCTTGTGGAATTAGGATCACCTCATACCCCTGTCAGTGCAACAAAAAATGTGTGCATCATTCTTTACAACAATCTTTCCTTTTCTGAGCAAATCAGCCTTGTCCCTGTAATCTGCTTCCATATTCTTTGTATGCTCTGTAAAATGTTTCCATTACTTCTGGTACCTTCTTGTATAACTGCGGAGAAGACTCTTGTTACACGCCACTGTGAATATGGCAGTTCACGCGACTTAGATGCCCCATAAATTCTGCTTCAGTGCCTTCAGATACTGAAGAACTCAGCTGTCTGACTCATGCTCAACATTTTTTGGTGTACTTCCATCACAGCACTCCTGGGAGCGGTATAGAGACAAAATATCGACTCCAAAATATCGACTGGACATAATATCGAGTTTTAAATATAGACTGGACAAAATATCGACTGGACATAATATCGACTACAAAAATATCCTTTTTCAGGTAAGTGAAGTAATATCGACTGTATAAAATATAGATAGCAAAAATATCGATTTTTTAATAATATATAATATTTTATAGTGTATTTTTATGTAATAATATGTGTGAATAGTGTGTATTAATGTTATAAAATATTTTATTACATGAATTTTGTTTTGATAATAATTGCGTAATGTAATTCTGTAGCGGGTTGTGGGTTTATAGGGGAATAGGGTGGGAAGTAATTTAATAATAATTAATTAATTAATATATGTTTGTTAATATTTTTAATTAATAATTAATTGATAATTAATTAATATTAATTAGTTAATTAATTAATATAATTTTGAATATATTTTGTATTAGTAAATAATTGTTAATTAATTAATCGTAATTAGTTAATTACATTAATTAGAGTACATTTTTTATATATATAATTTTGTGTTATTTTTAAGTAATTAATTTTGAAAAAATAATATTAATTATTAAAATAATTACACCTAATGTTCTAATATATTTACTTTATTGTTATTGTTAATTAATAATTAATTGGTAATTAAATAATATTGATAAATTTTGGGTAAAGGAGCATTTTTAGGGTTCAGGGTCAGTTTTCAGTTCATGGGTAAAGGGGTATTTTTAGGGTTCAGGGTCAGTTTTCAGTTCATGGGTAAAGGGGTATTTTTAGGGTTCAGGGTCAGTTTTCAGTTCATGGGTAAAGGGGTATTTTTAGGGTTCAGGGTCAGTTTTCAGGTCATGGGTAAAGGGGTATTTTTAGGGTTCAGGGTCAGTTTTCAGTTCATGGGTAAAGGGGTATTTTTAGGGTTCAGGGTCAGTTTTCAGTTCATGGGTAAAGGGGTATTTTTAGGGTTCAGGGTCAGTTTTCAGTTCATGGGTAAAGGGGTATTTTTAGGGTTCAGGGTCAGTTTTCAGGTCATGGGTAAAGGGGTATTTTTAGGGTTCAGGGTCAGTTTTGGTTTTTTGGGTAAAGGGGTATTTTTAGGGTTCAGGGTCAGTTTTGGGTTTTTGGGTAAAGGGGTATTTTTAGGGTTCAGGGTCAACAAATAAGATTTAAAAAAAATATTTTTATTATTTTCATTTATTATTTTATTATTATAATTTAATTTAAGTCGTTTTAAGTATATTTTAGTAATTAAAATTTAATATTAATTTAATTTTTTAATAAAGTCGATATTTTTTACATCTATATTTTTGTTAACGATATTTTGTACTCGATATTTTTGTACTTACCTGTTTGTAGATACAAACTCGATATTTTGACTGTCGATATTTTGTCCACGATATTTTGGCAAGTCGATATTTTGTCAGTCGATATTATTTCAGTGATCCCCTGGGAGCCTTATACTGGTACCCAATGTGAAAGTGTGCTATTTGCAAAGCTCATTGCTTCACATTTTCAGGCATATTAGCAAGGGCTTTATCGCTGCTTTAGCGGCACTTTTTGCCACTAAAACAGCAATTTTTTTATCGCCCTATCAGCAAGCTTTCGCTAACAGCAGTTAGCAACAGCTTCCAGGCGATAGCAACTGGTTTGGGGCCTGCTTTGCATGTCAGCGATATTTTTCGCTAATGACATGCAAAGTGGGCGTACCCAAACTGGTAGCGACTGAAAGCAGTCGTTAACACAGCTATCGCCTATTAGCAACGCAGGTGAAGCAATAAAAAAAGTCACGCTAAGCGTGGTTATCACTAGTATTTAACACCTGCTGGAAACCTGACTTACCTGTATTCCTCAATGGGAGCTTGCTCTTCAGGCTAAGTCATTTTTCATTTCAAAAACTTTATTTCGATTTCATACAGAAACCATAAAAGTATGCATAAACAATTTAAAAAGAAAAACACAGGTTTGAGTTAATCAGCCAAAAGATCACAGTACATAGTTACATGGTTATTAAAAACAAAATTCAACAATATCTTTTTCTGATCACCAAAGCAGATCTAATAAAATTGAGAACGGCATTACAGATATGTGCAGTTGACAGTGATAACAAATGACCATATGCCTCTTTATAAAAACGCGTTCCAAATGTTGCCAGCAATGGTTTAAGGAAAGTGTTTCTTGGTGCTTTGTACAAGGTGCAGAAAAGCATGAGGTGGAGAGTATTTTGTGAAACTCTATTGCTACAAGGACAATATGGTAACTTCTCCCACCACCCACCCTGCTTTTGGAAAGCAAACAAAAAGTGTAAGATGCCAAGGCGAAATCTCGTAAGGTAAAAACGCCATTGTGTGTTTGTAATATATGACAAATAGAGCTGGGGGACTAATTTTCCCCTTACATTTGTCACATGGTCAGTTGTTTTTAAAGAACCTAAACATTTACTAAAGGCATTTTTAATAGTCTCCTTGGCATCACTACCAAGCAATTCAGGATTGGTAAACATCTTACTTAAACCTATGTTATTAAAAGTCTCTCCAACATATCGCAGCCACGGAATTTGAGTATAGTAATCAAGTTTAAGGCAATCTTGAATAATTTCTTTAGTTAATTTCAATTCTTCCGATTGCCAAACCTTGGCCCATAGTGTTAAAGGGGCAATGTGAATAACATCACTAATAAACTCGATTCCAATTTCTCCATGGCAAAATATATTGGATGTACCCATTGGAACAGATAATAAACGTTTGATGAACTTATTTTCAACAATTTGTATTTTTTCGCAATTATGCGAGCCCCAAACTCCTGAACCATAGGTCAAAGCAGAAACACACTTAGCTTTGTATAATAATGTCATTTCTGCTACACGTCGCTGGCCTAATTTGCTGGCAAAGCGCAAGAGCGCTTCAATTAGCTGTGCAAGCTTCTGAACCCGAGCTATTAGCAGGGGCTCCCAGCTCAATTTTCTGTAAAAGATGTTACCCAGATAACAAAAGTTATCCACCTTCTCAATGATGGCATTCTTCACCACATATTTACGTGTTTTTACATTTTTTGGACCACAGGTCATGGCAAAAGATTTAATAAAATTAACACCTAATTCTAGTTTGCCCATGAATGAGTCAAAAGCATCCAAAGTGATCTGCATACTATTAGGGGTAAGTGTCATTAAAACAGTGTCATCTGCGTAAGACAACATTGGAATTCGTCTTCCATTTATCTTTGGGAAGTCAGCAGATGTTTCTAACAAGAAACCCTCTAAGCCGTTTGTGTAAATCAGAAATAAGAAAGGCGCTAAAATGCATCCTTGTCGGACGCCTTCAGTGGATAATATGGTTTTCGATTTCTCACCACCACGGTTATATCTGACCCTAACCATTGTGGCGGTGTGTAACCTGCGAAGCAGGGTAACCAGTGGTTCTTCAAAACCCATAGAATCCATCATGGACCATAATTTGTCCCTACATACTGTATCAAAGGCGCTGGACAAGTCCATGAATGCCAAGTGTATAGAACCATTCTTGGCACCCATGTACTTGCCCATAATCAAAGCAAGGTTCAAACACTGCTCGTTTGTTCCTTTGCCTTTTCTAAAACCGTATTGTGAGTCCACAATTACACCTGAAGACTCGGCCCAAGTTTCCAGCCTTGCCAATATCACCCGACCCATCAATTTACATGTTGAATCTATTAACGATATTGGCCTGTAGCATCTAGGATCATGTTTGTTACCCTTTTTAAAAATTGGGACCAAAACGGCCTCTTTCCAAGAGGTCGGAATAGGACCAAGTATTAATGCCTTAAAAACATTCATGAGCAAAGGAGACCAGAACTCTCGATTATGTTTAAAAAGATCTAGTGGTACTGAATCAGGACCTGGGGCCTTTGCAGATGCCCCCTTAGTAAGGGCAAGCTCTACTTCAGCAAGCGTTATTGACTCACTCAGCTTCTTTGCTGATTCCATGGTAACATAGAGGTCGTCGTCCTCCTCCAGGGTAGCAGTATATAGTATCTCTTTGGGATTAAAGATTTTATTATAATGAGTTCCCCAGATGTCCTCTGGTAGGTGAACTCGAATGGTGTTTTCGTCCCCTGTTTTCAAAAAGGGCCTATTTATTACTTCCCAAAAGAGTCTATTGTCCCTTAGGTCTACTGCCTTATCTAAATCTTCCCATGCTTTAGATTTGAGTTCTTTTTTCCTTTTACTAATTGCCAATCTATATTGTTTCCTAGCTAGTGTAACCATATTTCTATCTCTAGGCTTTTGCCGCAATGCTTTAGTTAAGGTTGTTTGTGCTGCAGAGCATTCAGCATTAAACCATTTAGGCCCCTGATCTCGGTTCTTCCCCCCTACCTTTACTAGTAGGTGTGTGGCTACATTTTCCATTAGCTTCTCAAAACTAGTGATTATATGGGCTGGGTCAGGATTAATTGAAAGGCAGATGTCAATATAAGCCATATTTTCCTTAAAAATATCCATCTCCAGTTGTCCAACCACTACTTTATTCCATT
This sequence comes from Lissotriton vulgaris, assembly GCF_964263255.1. Classification (NCBI taxonomy): domain Eukaryota; kingdom Metazoa; phylum Chordata; class Amphibia; order Caudata; family Salamandridae; genus Lissotriton; species Lissotriton vulgaris. The sequence continues at coordinate 1,130,524,998 of NC_141689.1, read as the reverse complement.
TCACCGTAATACCCTGATTCTTAGTATGTATTATCGGTTGTTCCTGGGACAATTTTGGATCAGAGGCAATGGAAAAGCTCAAGGTTAAGGGGTTATGATCACTAGCCGGGTTTATCTCAATTTTAAAATCTTTTAGATAATTAAAAAGTCCCATGGAAATAATTGCAAAATCAATTATGCTTGTTCTACCCCTTGTACCCTGAAAAGTTGGAATATCCACATTTCCCGAGAAACTATTCATGTCAAGGATACATAGATTATTATTTATTAAAATACTGTTTATGGCTTCTCCTTGTTTTGTATGTGAGAAATGAGCCATACAATGGTCATTTAGATCCATCATCCCACACGCTCTAAACCCACTGAGTTTACACAACTCACAATTAAAATCACCCAACCACATAATCAGAAGAGGGAAGACTCTGTTTCTTACATTGGCAATCTCTTCCTCCAATTTGACAATAATTTCCGTTTCATTAGGGTCAAATATATTGTAATACCAATTTATAAGGAGAACAGTTTCCACGAAAAGGTTCTTGATAATAAATAGTTGGTACCAAGGTGTTTCCACCACTAAGTTAACGGTCGTTAAATTGTGTTTAACTGAGATGGCTGTCATAAATCCGCCCTTAGCTCGACCTGAGTTTGACGGTATTGCTAAGGTGTTAAAACCTTGAAAACCGTCTAAACTCAGATCGACTGTGCTCCAGGTCTCCTGTAAACAGGCTAGATCAAAGGAATCTACAAATTCTACCCAGGCCGGGTCCTCCAATCTACGGGCCAGACCCGCTATATTCCAAGAAAGTACACGAAAGTTGCTGACATTCTCATAAGTATTCAGGCTAAGTCCACCATGGCGTTAATGCGTGAATATCGCTGGATTTCCAGCAATATTCAGGCATTTCGCTGCCATTGCTAGATATTTTATCAGAGTGGGGATGAACGTTGCTAATAGCATGTTTTCTCCGCTAAAATATCCAGTGATAGGCAGCGATAAAAATAAATGTGCTAAGCGCGTTTTGCGATAAAAATCCCAAGTTCCTGATAATATGCCCCTTAATTTCTTGAAAAGTACCTGACCAACATTAGGAGGAAATGTACATGTTATCTGCCTTCACGTGTTCTCTGCTCAGTATCTGTCCATCAGATTTTGGTCCTGAGGATTAGACTACGTAGATAAAGAGGCACATCTTTTTCTTATTTATGTGCCAAATTATGGAATACTCTTTCATTGCGCTTTTGGGGTTTTGCCAATCAAATAATGTTTAGAAAAAAGCTGCAACCCTGTCTGTTCCAACTCCCTTAATTCTTTGGTTTGGCTATGAGTCTTTAAGCACCAGCATGCACTTGGGTAGCAGCTGAGCTTCACAGGTAGTATCTCATTTACTAATTCATTTTCCTTTTCAGAGAACTGAAGCTATTTTGGGTGTGGCCTAGAATGACTTGAGATTTATGTTGGACAAGTGAGACTTTGCCACCTAGGTCTTATTCGACTTGCTCAGTGCCATTTGATACAGTCTCTCAAACCATCCTTGTCTTGGGTCAGATAGGTGTGTGATACCATGCACTGGATTGGTGAGCATCTTGCCTATCAGATTGTTTTGAGCCTAAGTCATTTTCAGATAAACACATGTCTTGCCAGTGTGGTATCTCATAGGTTGGCATTTAGTCCTACAGTATTTAATCTTTTTGCGGGTCGCTTAGCATGTTATAAATTCATTTGCCATTACCTGAATTTCTTTGCCAACTAAACCCAGTTAGCCATGATACTTTCAGGAGATGATGGTGTGACACAGACTTGCTTTAGAAACCGTCTTAGTGCTTTTGATAGGTGAATAGATGCACATTTTCTCTGTCAAATAAAAGTGAGGTTCTACTATTTGGCCTGAAACATTCTTTGTGGTTTGAGACATGGTTGACACCTGAGATGAATGAATTGCCTGTTCCAGTTCTACTGACAGGAATTTTAGAGTAATATTTGACAATTAGCTCAGTTTTAATGCTCATGTAAATAAGACGACTTCGTTTTTTTACTTTTGAAAATTCCCAAACAAGATTCTTAGGGCCAGATGTAGGACTTCTATTACCGGTCGGTAAAGGCCGAAATTAACGAATTTCGGCCGTTACCGACCGGTAATAGGCTTTTGTTATGTAGGGGGGCAATTTACAGATTCGGTAAATACCGAATCAGTATTTACCGATTCGGTATTTACCGAATACTCATTTATCGATTCGGTATTTAACGAATCGGTAAATGACATGTAGGAAGCACTTTAAAGAGTGGTTCTGTGCTTTAAGGATTCATTATTTACCACCAACTATTAGTTGGTGGTAAATAACGAATACCTCTGTATATGCAAATCTGTGCATTTACACCTGTGCCATGTGACAGACAGAGCATGTATGTGTGCCACATGTGCACACAAGCACTATTCAGGGGTGCAACAGGGTGTCAAAGTGACACCCTGCCACCCTTGGCTCTTTCCCTATTTTACCGAATTGGTAATTACCGAATTGCTAATTGACATTCATTCTTATGGGCCTTCAGGCCCATAGGAATGAATGGCAATTACTGAATCGGTAAATACCGATTCGGTAAATACCGAATCTTAACGATTCAGTATTTTTTACCGGATTATTATTAGCTACATAGGATTTACCGATTCTAAAATACCTAATCGGTAAAATTCGGTATTTTAGAATCGGTAAATCTTATTTACCTTCATCTAGCCCTTAGTGTGTTTCCTCTAGCCTCTAAAAAATATTGCAAAGTTAGAGTATATGGAGTTGTCAAAGTACACAATTCATCTGCCTCCGTTCATACAAAATGTATCTGCTAGGCTTATTGTGGGACTCAGTACATAACCTTACATTTCGGGTAATTTATTATCACTTTAGGGTGTGACTGCTCGGATATCTCAAGGCTCTGATAGCGAAGGGCCTTTATCTAACCGTGACATGTTTCATGACTATTCCACTGTGCGAATTCTGACACCACCTACTGCAGGTTATTTCTCTGCCGCCAGAGTGCCCAAAGCTAAACTAGGGGCCGGTCTTTCTTTATGTTGGCTGTTTCTGCATGAAATGGTCTTCCCAGAGACCTGACATTTACAGTTGATTGCCTGTTTTTTGGTGCACGTTGAACACTTTGTTAATAACTCAGTAAGAACTAGACTTTGTTCACTTCAATATACTCTTTTGGTCAGTTTTCTTCAGGGTGGTAGCTGTGCTCTGCAAATCTTAAAATAATAAAAACATGAAAATAGAATATGAAATATATGTTGCTCCAAAACCATTAGTAGTATTGTAGCTTTCTTCTTAACTTATGCCATGTTACTTTTTGTGAACATTTGCTTATGCAGAATTATATTAAGTATGGCAGAACTGCAGAAAGGTCCAACATTTCCTTGAGATTTTAATTTGTGAACACAGATTTTAAAGCAATATACTGCAGTAAGTGTGAAATTGTGGGTGGGGCACCCATACTCTAATGTGCTTTATTTTAATTCCTAAACTTTTTGTATATAATTATGTAAGATGAATAATTATCATAAAAAATAATTACATTATTGAATCAATGTTCAGTCTTTTCTATGCTTCTCAGGATAGTTAGTGGTTAGACAGCATAACTTGTAACAATTGATGTCATTGAGCACAGGTGTCCTTATGCCACAATACTGTTTAGCACTTGACACTCACAGGGTAGCGAAGTTGAGCAGATAACACTAACTCAACGATGTAGCACTGGGTTAGACACTCAGGGCCCGACTGTGAGTCTGCCGGTCCGAGTGGGCTGGTTGGACCGCCCTGAGACTGCCAGCTCCACCAGGGAACCGCCATTTCCTGATGTTGGAGTAGGTGTCAGAGGATGCAATATACTTGGCAGGACTGCTGTGGTCCAGCCAAGCATATTAAGAGTTTCCTCTCCTCCAGGGTTTACATGGAGGTCTTCCTTTGTGTAAACCCTGGAGGAGAGGAAACAACAAAGGGGGTCCTACAAGGCCCCCCTCTGTCTCAACCACATGGGGATGAAACAGGGGGGGCATAACATGTGCCCCCCAGCATGCATGCATAGGTTTCTGCATGGCATGGACCTTCGCATCCATGCTTTGCAGGAACCTTGTAGTGCGTCCCGTTGCGGTGTCATTTTCAGCTCAGACTTGGGGACAATGGCTGGTCAAGGTGCTAATTCAGTGGGCTGGATGACCTATATCATAGAATGTACCATTCAATGTAGAGATGTTCCAGTAGCAGGGGTGAAAAGAAGGTTACAATGTCCCTAAAATCAAAGATGCCCGTGGGAATGATCACCCGGGATTTAGAACCCACTACACTTAATTTGATTTGTAGACGCAACCACCAAGTATATATAAAGATGTTATCTAAATCACAACAGATCAAGTATCTATCAATCTTAGACTGAAAAACGGCATGCAATTATATCAATCACTCAGAAACAATTTTCAAAATATATGTATAACTCATACACCCTTTGTGTGTATGGTAAAGATAACACAATGTGCCCAGGGGCAGAGTCAGCACAAGGCTCGCAGATTGATGCCGCATGGAGAGAATCCAGATGCGACTCTGATTCCCTGTTGGATATCTACCGACTGAAAACACCAGCTTGGAAATTCCATTGTGTTATCTTTACCATACACACAAAGGGTGTATGAGTTATACATATATTTTTGTTTATGTGTTTTTTTGTTCGTGTCCTGACGAAAGCTCCCCTGACCCTCTGTGGGCCTTATGAGCTGAAACATGTCGACTTTTTTTGACAAAGATATGGTAGTTTAGTAACTCAACTACCTCAATATCCCAATTTCTTTTAATATTAGTGACTAGTCAACTTTTCAGATTAAAAACCAAGTCCTTCTGGCTAAGTCATTATATTTTAGATACCTTTTTTCATTTCTGGACACTTCTGCATACACCAGAAGTAGCCTCGGGTGAGGCAGGCATACTGCACGTCAATCGTTGACCCTATGACGATGCCAAGACTCCTGATGGGGCGGATGAAAAGATATACCGCTATAATAACTCCAGGATGTCTATGAGGGTTTTCGATAAAAACTAATGGTTTTTGCAGATACTAGTGTCCGTTCCTTTCAATGATGTAAACTCCAGATTTTAAATCCCGAAACACCCCTCCAATCATCGAGAAGCATGACTCTGATGTTTTCAGCTCATACGTTGGCATGCATCTCACTTGCCCACCCTGAGTCTCTTGTGAGCTGACAAAGCAAAACAAATCCAGACTGGAAATGGGAAGAGATCAGTTTAGCGAGGGGTTAGAGCTACCTCAAAGGGTCTGGTAGAGCAAGCTGGACATTGCAAATGTACAACCTGTACAATCCAAAATGGGCCCTAGCAGCATGACAGTGCAGGCACTGCAGTGCAGCGGCAATACCTTCAGGCTCATTGTGTGAGCCGAAGCATACCGCCACCATCGGTCAATTCAGAATGCAGCAGTTGGGATGCTGCGGTCTTTGGTGGCTTTTTCCGACTTCCAACACAGCGGCCTGGCAGTCCAACTGTAAAGATCAGAATCAGGCCCTAAGATTTTGAAGGTGTGGTTATATGAGGAAAGAATTCAGCCAGGATATGTAGGTATGAGTTTCCTTTAAGAAAACGGTTGATAGGTGGCCATATCTGGAATACAGATGATTGTATATTATGAGTGTTATAGGATAGATATGAAAATGTTTATCCCTATAGATATTAGCAAGCTACAAAGAGAATTTTTTACTTTCTTTAACTATGATTATACATGCAAAGGTCATGTTTCTAAAACACGTGGATGCACATTTGGTAGTGGGATAGTGCCCCCTGCTTTTGTGCAGCCACTGTTTCCTTCGCTGCAGGTCCTGATTTCCGATTGTGGCATGCAGCCAGTAGGAGGGACAGGTATGGATATTTGTTTTCCTGGTACACTAGCCTTAACAAAGCAGTGTGCATGTGACTGTTGCTTTGTTATGCATTCGATTCTAAGTCATATGGGCATAATTATAGTGTAACTACTGATCACTACAGGCTTCCATCTACATACAAACATCGCACATAGAAATTACATGGTCATCTCTAGTTTTTTTCGAAATCCGCTGGCTTGATAAAGTTTTGAAGGTCAATGTTATTCTGTGCAGAGACAACCAAAAGATTGAGTGCTATTTCTGTGATATAAGCAAACTAGAATATTCTTGCGGTCAGATTTTGAAATGCCTAAAAACTGCTTGGTTTTTGTCTGACTAGAGGCCAGTTGTAGGTGGCTGAATACCAGTCGGTAATGCCGAAATTCGTTACATTTCTGCGTTACCGACCGGTATGTGGCTGAGTGCAATGTAGGTGACTTTAAACCTACATGCAAAGTAAGGATTTGCAAAATAGCGATTCCTTAGCTTGCTTTTGCATTTAAGGAATCAGAAATTCCTTAAATCTAATGTATGTAGCACTAAAAACAGTGCACTTCAGCCTTAAGGAATCGCTATTTACCACCAAACTTTTTTGCTTTTTGAAATGTGCCAGGTGGCACACATCCATGCCCTTAGGGCATGTATGTGCGCCACATATGCACACATGCATATGTGTCCTTTGGACACCCTGGAACCCTTGAAATAGCTCCCGCTATGAGCGATTCGGTAATACCGAATCGCTAAAAGTGAATCTCTTCCTATTCATTCCTATGGGCCTCCTAGCCCAAAGGAATGAATGGCTAGGTATTCCTTAATAACGAATCTCAATTACCGATTCGTTATTAAGGAATGTTAAGGAATAGCTAATATTTTAGCGATTCCTACCTACATTCCATTTAGCGAGTCCTTAATAGCGGTTCGCTAATAATCGCTAATAAGGACCAGCTAAATGGAAGTTACCTACATCTGGCCCTAGATTTCTTAAAGCATATGAAATTTAGTAGGTCTATGATTCAGTTTAGATGGATATTTTAGATGTTGGTCCACAAATATCTTGATATCACTTTCAAGGATGATTGGTTTGTGTCTAAGAAGAAATATCCAATGAAAGCTATTGTTTCAGAATTTAGGGTTGTCAAGGTTAGGTTATTACACATTTATAAGATTGTATGTTACATCCTCATTTTTGAGAGACACAAAAACTCTTCTGCCCTCTAAATCAGAAGTGTGAGATTGTACGGTATGCTTGCATGTTTTGCTCATCAGGATGGCAATGCCAGTTTCCTAATATCAGATGAGAGTAAACCAACGCCGGACTCTCTATTCGTACATCTGTATGTGAGCTGTTTCTTTTTTAATTAGAGCAATTGCACATCTACTCTTTACCTTTTTTTTTTATTTAGCTAGGTACCAGAGCCTTTGACATTTATTGAAGTTGACATTTCTTTGTTCAATGTTTTTGATAATTGAGTATAGGCCATGGAAAATGTAATAGGGCTTAGAGAGGGCAATTTGCTTGAAGCTACTGAAACACACATCTGAATAGTATTAAAGGCATGATTAGCTAGTAAAAGGTGGAGAAGCTTATATGCATGAGAAATACATATGTATGGATATTACTCCATAATCAGAATAGGAATTAAATTTGATGGCCCAGCAATAGGTACAGATGTATTCTCTAAGCTACACTTTCTCCAATTGCACAGACATATCATATATTACACGTATTATGAAGGCAATCCAGAAGGCATATGATAGCTGTGCACTTCAGGGATATGTTGATAGAAATATATTTCATCATCATATTCAACAAGAAAAGAGACCAGTACACAATATCATTTGAACATATATGCATCTGCCTGAATAATATATGTTGACTGCTCTGTACACCAGGTTTTAGTGAGCATGGATCTGGGTTCTTTCATAGATGATGGTTGTGATTGGACAGTTTTGCTAATTTTACAAACTGTGGATAAATACAATCTCAGTAACAAACTATCTGGTCGTCTTGAATTTAATAATTTTTCAGACATCTACAAGCAGGATGTATTTGAATATTAGAGAGAACGGTGGTTTAAGTAATTAAAGTAGGCATTCTCATGAACAATCAACAGTCCCATCTTTTAGCATCTTCTGATGGACGTGCATTGTCAGATTATTCCCTCTGTTATGATTCTTAAATCTGGCCATTGTGTGTTAGAGAAGTTTGGTGGAGTTTGCATTCAGTTCAACATCTTTGTTAGCTAATTAATATTTTAGCATGTATTTCTTTTGTTGGTAGGTTGGTACTCTAAATCGTATGTTTACACTTCTAATTATGTGGTATCCATTTTTAAAAACTCTGAGCTCAATGCACAAAATCAAGTAGCATTGGCCCAATACACAAAATCAATTGTGAACCTAACTTCAACTCAGATGTGCCAATGGCTTGCTATACGAGTGTGAATTCACAATTGTAATTCCCTAAGCATGATTTTAAAGGTATTATTGTGTGAGAATAATCTCTAAAGGCTGAAGATTTGATTTGTTTCTAAGAGAGTAAATGAGATGTGAACCTGACATATATATGCTAGTGGATGTTCACACACAAGATACAGTTCTACCTTAGATACGGCCAGTGGTTTTCTCAGGTGTATTTTAAAGTAGATGTATTTCTAGGATGGCAATGTGAAGGGAGCACTACAAAGTTTGGTGGGAGCGTAGGGGGAAAGAGTTCTTCATGGAGAAAAAAAATTCCCAAGGAGAAAATAGAAAACAAAGGTAATATATGCTTTTTCACTGAGTTGTGTATTATCAAATCAGCAAATATTCATGTACATATTTTTTCCTGTGTAAATGGAATTCACAAAATTCCAAGAGTGATCTTATGAAAACTGTGGCGTGGCATCATCAGAGGAACACTCCCGGATACTTTTTTGAATATGAAGTACATCACAAAACTACCCCAAGCGAAATAACAACAATAAATTAATGCATTTATGAAGGATTTTTATGACTCAGGCCAACTTAGAGTCAGAGGATAAGAGATGCGTGTTCATTAGTTAATGACTTTCTTTCACTGAAGGGGTTTCTATGCCTTGTGCCTCTCAATTAAGAATTTTCACAAGTGCTTTGTATTGTGTACTAGTGATTATTTGTTCATAAATATGAGTTTGCCGTATAAGATTAGCACTAAATGTATCCGTAAAGACTGGTAGATTGTGCAACACACTGAATAATACACGATAGTATAGAAGGCACTCATATCTGTTTGTTAACTGATAATTATAAATAAATTAATAATTGCTAAGCATGAATCGCAGCGGAGGACAGTGCCCTGCATTTGATTAACATCAGAAACATCTTTTTCGTCGATTTTTTTTGCACAAGCCAAGATAGCTTAAAAAAGGCGCTTGGAAACAGACTATGATGTACCCTGTGTAAGTGCACGGCAGTCCTTACGCACCCGTCAAGAAAGGGCTTGCAAGGTTTCACATTTAGAAGTGGGCAACGTTTAGAAGTCACCCGCCTCTCACCTTTGTGACTTTGTTTTTTGTAAACTGTGTCTCAAACTGCAGAGCTGGTAAAATGTACAAATAGGGTGCAGTGGGAACATATGTTTAATTTGTTTATGTTGCACTGTGCTCCTTCTTATCATCCTCCTATTCTTGGAAGTCCCCGGGAGGGAAAGGATATGTCATGGCCTCGCAGTGACTCTTGAGTGACTAGTGTCAAGTTTTAAGTATCTCCAACTTGCCCAACTATTCAGGGGTAATAAAAACGTTGTCCATTCCTAGGTACACACGCACATTCCGGATATATTCACTGTACAAGATTTATGGGATGCCCTTCGCTCCCCTGCCCGTCTATAGAAGACTTTCACATTGAAATTAACCAATCATTGAACTAGTTGTAAGCAGAAGTGTATGTTTGATAATTGTTTGAGGCGTAGGTTGTTCACACCCCCCAGAGTCTCAGGATAACGTTCATTGATTATGTAATGTAACAAAGCTTGAAGCTTTCATCCTTACATATTGTGCATTTGGTGGGTTACACTCCAGAGTAAGATAGTGTAGTGTTTGCCCTTCTAAATCAGGATCATAATCAGCCATTATTCCACCTTCTGTTTTGGTGGTACTGCCTCTGGAGTGCCTTTCTTAAGGATGACTTTTACTCTGCCAGGCACTGTCTTTGATTTTATTTGCTCTCAGTGAGCTGAGAGAGAAGCATCCACTTCTGCGAAGATACAGTCAAAATTGCCCCCAGATTGCATTCACTGAAATCCCAAAATTGCATGCACCAATTCACCCAAATTGCTGTCACCCAGTGATTGTCTATGATCTTTGACTATATTTTATCTGGACCTTTTTGCTTGGTACTCCCTTATCATGTCATGACAAGTATGGATACCCTTCCCTGTCAAGCTGGCTTTGCCATGCAAATTCCCCTAACACTTTGGATTGAGCGCAAAAAGATGATCTCCTTCAAAACGAATAGTACAAGCTGTTTAGTAGGGCCTTTCCGGTGGGTGTTACCATGCAACACCCATGGATTTTGGCGCTCCCCAGATCTACAAAACCATGTAAACCTGCGAATGCGCCAAAACCTTGCGCCTCCCCAGGGGATGCGCAAATAGGAGAAATAACTTTATTTCTCCTCGTTTTTCCCTCTTTGCATGTGCACTGCATTCTGCAGCACACATAAAAAGAGGGAAAACCTAGGATTGTTTTTGTGCTGGAAGGAGCCTCTTCCTGCACAAAAACAATCCTGCCAACAACCCCTGTACCATGGTGCAAGGATGTCTGTAATGGTGCTAGGCTCCTAAAATGGCACCAGAGCACCTTCCTGCACAAAAACAATCCTACAAGGTGTTTTCCTCCTTCTGATTGTGATTCTGCAGCACATGTGAAAAGAGGAAACAATGAAATTAACACATTTCTCCTCATGCCTCACCTCAGGAGGCGTTTGTCTTTGACACCTCCCCAGGTTAACATCACTTTGTAAATTTGGGGTAGCATCAAACTTTATGGGTATTGCATGGGAAAACCCACCGCATTGCCCATGAAATGCCTCACGGGTGCAGAGTAAGACAACGCAGCCATTTGCGCTGCGTCAACTTACTCATGATTTATGAGGCTACTCAAAGTCACAAAGGGTGACTTTGCGTGGCCTCATAAATCTTTATGAGAGCCCTGCGTCATGCGTGTACCACTTTACGTGGTGCAAAATTGACGCAGGGATCTCATAAATAGGCCCCTAGTTTCTAACTCTACAGGCAAGTGTGACCAACATAGGTATAAAAGGCCCAGATCCACTTCAGATTTTCACAATATCCACGCAAGATGAATTTATATACCCTTAATCCTCAGAAATCTCATGTACATATTTGTAGTGTTCCCCACTACAAGGATGCACAGACACCGACTAATATATTCTTAGCTCTTTATTAATGCGTCCTTCTCATTCCCCGTCCCTACTCTAACTGCCCCTTCCTGTCCTGTCCCCACCTCTTCCCCTCTGCCCACCTAGCTCCGCCCACCCCAACTACTGGACTGTCAACTCCATTACATCTCCCCCTTTCTTAACAAAACAACAGTGAATACTGGAAGTTAGTCCATTTCTTCAATTAGTCTCTTTGGAGGCTGCACGTGACGTCTGGGTCGAGCCGGTGTGGACACAATGTTCTCTACTACTGGTTCCCGCGCCGTTGAGGGTGCAGACTCAAGCTCGCTGGACTCCGGTTTGTCATGATCCTCCGGTGTAGAAACTGTGGGTGGGTACTCATGCTTTCCAGGAGAGCATTTCTTGAAGTGTGATGCATTGCGGGTGACCCGCCGAGTTTCTGATTCGGCGGTCACCATGGTGCCCTTTTGTTGCACGATTGTGAGGGGCTCATCCTTGAAGCGACAGTCAGTCTTTTGGCGTTGTTCCTGCTTGACGAACACTTTGTCACCTTCTTTGAGGGATGGTGACCTCGCCCTTCTCTTGTGGTCTGCATATTCTTTCATCCTCTCTTTGCGGTGCTGGTCCGTTGCAGCCATATCTCTGAGTTGTTGGTCCGAGAGGGGTTTCTTCAGGGCTCCTTCCCATGTTGGGATTCGATTTCTCACTGTCCTTCTCAGCATGAGGGTGGCTGGGCATTGCCCTGTTGTGGAGTGAGGGGTGGTTCTGTAGGCACAGAGGACTTCGTTCAGGGCCGACTGTAGGTCTTTCTTCTCGGCCGTGGCCTGTTGGAAGGTTCTCTTGATGGTGGACATGAACCTCTCAACGGTGCCGTTGGCTTGCGGCCAGAGTGGTGTGACCTTGCGGTGCTGGAAGTCCATTTGTTTCGCAAAGTCACTGAACTCATGCCCGTTAAAGGGGGGCCCATTATCTGTTTTGATGACTCTGGGGACACCCCAGGTCGCGAAGACGTCTTCAAGTACCTTGAGGGTACAGGTGGCACTAGTGGATGAGACGAACTGGGCTACTGGAAATCTGGAGTACTCATCCATGATGATGATCACGTATTTCCCTGATTGTAAGGGCCCATAAAAGTCCATGGCAACCTCCTGCCACACCCCATCGGGTAATGGGGTCATCTGCAGTGGCGCAGGCGGGTTGTTGTGGCTGGTCAGTTGGCAGGGGTGACAGTCTTTCAAAGTGTCCTCGACCATCTGGTCTAAAGCTGGAAACCACACACGCTCTCTTAGTGCTCTCTTGGTGGATACAACCCCTCGATGACCCTCGTGCGCTAGGTTAACTACTCCTTGTCTCAGAGCGGCTGGAATGACTATTCTGTGGTCTCTCAGGAGGAGGCCGTCTTCAGTCACTGAGAGCTCATCAGAGACGTGTCGGAAGGCCTGGAGTTCTTTCTTGATTTCGGGATCTTCTTCATCTTCCTGCGGGTGATACCTCCACCTGTTGGACTGTATGCGCTTCAGTACGATCTGTAGGGTTGGGTCTTGGTTGGTTGCTTTCTTGATGGCGGGCATGGGAATGGCTGGTGGGCGAGCATGGCTGGTCACAAAATGGATGTATTCTTCCGCGATAGAAGACGCTGCCTCTGCGGATTCCCGGGGGTGGCGGGACATGTAATCAGCTGGGTTCTCCCCCTTCCCCGGTTTGTGGACAATTGTGAAGGTGTACTCCTGCAGACGGAGACCCCATCGCTCGATCCTGGGGGGCATCTTGCTCTTGGGATTACCATAGATTGTGACAAGCGCCTGGTGGTCGGTGATGCGCGTGAAGTGCTTCCCGTATATGAAGATGTGGAAGTGCTCGCATGCCCACACAACCGCCAGGCTCTCCTTTTCTGGCTGGGAATACTTTCTTTCTGGATCGGTGAGGCTCCGACTGGCGTATGCGATGATTCTTCGCTGTTCCGAGTCGTCGTCGTATTGAGCCAGGATGGCTCCCAGGCCCACTGGACTGGCGTCTACAGTGATCTCAGTTTGTCTCCTGGGATTGAAGTATGACAGGCAATCGGACGATTCCACGGCGCGTTTGATGTCTCTGAAAGCGCTCTCGCACTCCGGGGTCCAATTGAACGGCTGGCCAGTCTTTGTGAGGAGCCTCAGTGGATGGCTCACCGTGGCATAGTCGCGAATGTAACGAGCGCAGTAACTCGCCATCCCTAGAAAAGAGCGCAGATCGTTCACATCGGCAGGACTCTTGGTGTTGTTGAGAACGGCAACTTTGTCGGGGTCCGGTTTCATGCCATTGGATGAGAAGATGTGACCGAAGAATTTCAGGGTTGACTGATGAAATTCACATTTACTTTTGTTTAGAGTCAAGTTAGCGTTCATGAGGGCATGGCAGACACGGTCAAGGGCGATGTCGTGCTCCCGTAGATCCGCGCCGTACACTAAGATGTCGTCACTGTAGTTGAGGGAGTTCGGTATGTGATGGATGATCAGACGAATCGCCTCCTGGAAAATCTCAGCAGCTGAGGACACGCCAAAGCTGAGCCGTTTGTAGCGGAAGAGGCCAAGGTGCGTGGCGAAGGTGGTGATGGAGCGAGAGCTGTCATCCAATTCGAGCTGGTGGTAGCCCTTGTTAAGGTCCAATTTGGAAAAGACTGTTGCCCCATTGAGTGCCGTAATCATGTCGCTCAAGTGTGGACCGGGATGCCTCTCCCTTTCGATAGCTGTGTTCGGCAGGCGCATGTCCACACAGAGACGGACTTTGTCGGGGGCCCCTTTTTTGGGCACAATGACCACCGGAGACACCCAGGGAGTGGGTCCCTCGGTGTGTTCGATGATATCGGCGTCCAAGAGGTCCTGCAGTTCTTGCGCCACGGCAGATTGCAGATGAAAAGGCACTCTTCGTGGATGTTGAGCTACGGGTTTGACTCTTTCATTGATGTGCAAGTGGACTTGCCGGCCTTTCAGTTTGCCCAGGCCCTGGAACAGTGATGGAAATTTCAAGGCATAGTCAGAACTGTCATTCACGTTGAATAAAATGTGCACCAGGCGCAGGCGTTCAGCAGTGGGGAGACTCAGCAGACAGTCGGCATCTGGTCCCTTGATGACGTGGATGACTGCCGGGACAGTGATGTCGCCATGCGTGAGGGTGGTGTCGAACTTGCCTAGGCAAGGGAGTGGCTTCCTTGACATCCAGGTGTACACCCGGACGGGTGCAAAGCGCAGGTGAGGCCTGGGAATCATGCGTTTGTGTTCGGCAACTGAGATGTAGTTGAGTAACGCGCCACTGTCCATCACGAATTTGGCCGCATGACTACCCACCATGATGTCGAGCCGTGGGTAGCGTTTGAGCTGGTCGTTGTCGGCGATGTTGACGTACCGTAGTGAAGGAAGATCGCCTTGATGAGGAGGATCTGGAGTCTCTTGAGGGAGAGCGACGATCCCATCTGGAGCGTCTGGAGTCGTGGCTGGAGTGAGAAGATGCAGGAGATCGAGCGGGTTCATCCTGAACGGCTCTGACGTGGTACCGTTTGGTTTCAGATCTCGAGGGCCTCTGTCGACTGGTCCGTCTGTCCTGGTCACCTCGTTTCTCTCTGTGATAATCACTGCACATGGCTTCAAAATGATTGGACCGTCCACATTTGCGGCAGCGTTGGCCCATAGCAGGGCAAGAGTCAATGTGGGGGTAGTCATACCCGCATCTGAAGCATCGCCTCGTGCGTTCAGACCGTCGATCTCTTCTCTCAGGGTCTTTTGTTCTGTGGTTCGATCGACGTCTGGGTGAGAATCTGGATCTGCGTGACCTGTCCCGCGGGTTGCCACGATGTTCCTGTCTTCCATGTTGTCGGTCAGAGACACGGTATGTATGTTCGCGGCTAGCGGTGGGTTTAACTTCGATGTCCGCCGCGTTCTCTTCGGCCTGGTCATAGAGCCGGGAGTTTTCTTCAATTTCAGCGAGCTCTTGCGGTTTTCTCAACAGTCGACGTCTCAGCGACTCCGAGTGACACCCCGAAATTATTCGAGACTTGATAGCCGCATCGGGCGAGAAATTTGCAAAGTCACAGTATTGGGACTGACGTCGCAGTCGATGAATGAAAGCATTCAGTGGTTCGTCTTTGTCCTGGCGCAGTTGGTGGAACTTGTGTCGCTCATAATCAACATTCCTTTTATGTAGAAAGCGGTTGTTCAGCACGCCTTTCACTTTGTCAAAGGTATCACCTTCATCCGTTGGAATCTCTCGTACGATCTTGCTGATCTCGCGTCCTCCTAGGTTGCGAAGGGTTATTATTTTGTCTTTGTCCGAGTCTATCTTGGACCCTTCAAGGTAGTCCTCAAGGTCTTCCAGCCATTCCTGCCACTTCAGGCCCATGCTGCTCCCTGTCGTGACGGTCAATGGTTCCGGTGCCCTCAAATGCGTTCCTCCCTTGACTTCCCTTTGCGCAGGAGGGTTAGACATCCTGACGGTGAATTGACAGTGCTTGTTTGACTTCCGTTATGGCTACTGGCGTTTGTCTCCCAATTGTCTCCTACCGCTGCCAGTGCTTGTTTGTTACTTGCTGCCCAGGTGCATTTGGTGAGGTTCGCTGGGCTATCTTGTTCCGATTTGTCAGTTTGCGCTGCCAGTGCTTGCTTCTTTACTTTGCCTGACTTAAAGATGGCCGCCGCCCATTCACGTAAGGTCTGTCCTTCACGCTGCCTGACCTCAAGATGGCCGCCCCCTCTATAGCCAACGAGGTTTTCTCTCTCTTAGGCACACACACACACGGTGCTGTTGGACTCACGACTGGGCTGTGGCTGATCTTCACTCTTCTGGCGAGGCTTGGGTGAGTTGGGTCCGCTGTGTGTGACTCGCTGGCCTCGCGCGCCGCGTATCAGGTGGCTGTACTTTCCTTCTGTCGGCAGTTGCAGTGCTGGCGTCATACACTCTGCCACACGCGCTTGGGGCTCTTCTCCCGCCCTCACGGCGCTGCAGGCGTGCCGGGGCAGTGTCGGAACGAGCCTCCGACCCTCGCTAGGCTCTGACGCGCTTCTCGTTTTCGCGCGACCAGCGCTGCCGGCGCTCTCACTTGGCGCCTCTTCCTGTGCTCTGCAGCGCTCACTTTCAGCGCTCCTTCATGTGGCGCTTCGGCGCTTGCACGCGTCGCTGCTTTCTTTCCTCGACCCTCTTCCGCTGTGGAGGAGAGATCAGGCCGCTCCTCGGGGGCTCGTTGTCGGCGCCGCAGGGTCTCGGCTGCAGCGGAGCTCTGTATGCTCCACGCTGCGGGACGGGGCGCTCTCGGGTGGGTTTCTGCTTCCTCCCGCCTTCGTCGCCAGTTGTAGTGTTCCCCACTACAAGGATGCACAGACACCGACTAATATATTCTTAGCTCTTTATTAATGCGCCCTTCTCATTCCCCGTCCCTACTCTAACTGCCCCTTCCTGTCCTGTCCCCACCTCTTCCCCTCTGCCCACCTAGCTCCGCCCACCCCAACTACTGGACTGTCAACTCCATTACATCATTCAATGTTTGTATCCCGCCCGGCTTAAACGGTCTCTGTTTCTCTGCCAGTAACAAGCCCTCCTATGTAATGCATCAAATGTGTTAGCCCCCTATAAGAGGAATTTATAAACTACCTGGAGTAGTGCCACCTTTAGTTTGCCTGCGGTAATTTACACCATTGTGCTCGTTAACACCATATCACATTGTATTGTTTCGTATTTTAATTGCATTTATATAGCACTTATGAGCCTGAGGAGGCATTAAAGTGCGTTACGCTGGGCAGCACGCTGCTCCGGAATGCAACATTAGTGGTTAATCCTTGTTTTTGGTTATTGGGATTAGGCTTGTGCTCTGAAGGAGACCATTTCATGCATTTGCTCCAGTTTCTTGGGCAGGTCTTTGGTAAACTAAATTGGTGGGGTTATTAGTGGGGGCTATGTGAGTCCATGTAAATGAATGGTGGTATTAACAGATAGGCTAGAGGAGATTATGTATTACTATATAGCAAGGTTGTAGTTTCAAAGAAGGAGAGATTGTGATCAATGAAATGAGGTGTGGGTAGTTTGAAGAAAATACAGCCCTAATGTTAGGAGTGTGCTTCACTGCTTTGCTTCTCTGGGCATAGATAATGCTGGTTTGCAGAAATAAAAAAAAACTCAGTGCCGGTATTTCAAATCTTGTTCCTGCAGGCCCTACCATTTTCAAGTGAAAAGGTAAAGTGATACTTATTTTAATGTATAGTGTTAAATGTTGAGTTTTCTTCATAATGTGCTCTCTCATCTGAGAGAGACAACATCCATCTTGTAATAGGTCACTGTAAGTATTCGTCCTGTAGCTAGCCTAGTTTCCAAGGCCGATAGTGCACATTCTTTCATTGGAAGGCAGACAGCAGCTGGGAGCGTTCAGGGTTTCAAGGTTATGATCACACAGCTCCATAAGTGCTTTCTTTCAGTTCACTTCTGGCGGCATCGAGGACAGGTGCCGCCTGGTTCTGATTTCACTGGTTTTAATTTCTTATCTGGCCTGGTAGTCAATCAAGGACCTGTTGGCGGGGGGGGGGGGGGGGGGAAGGGGGCAGGGGGGGGGGGGTGTCAAAGAAGAGGGTTGTAATGGAGGTGGAGGAGAGGAAAGGGAGCAGGGAAAACAGAGCGCCCTCAGAAAGAGTCCACTTGCAATTAAAAGAGGTGAGCAAGTGGAGGTGGACCAACCAGATGCACAAATAGACGCAATGCCAGACCGACTGGCAGACAGACGGACAGATATTGAGTCCGAGAATGTGTGAATGAAACCAACATTGCCTGAAAGGTACGATTCAGCATGAGTGAAAGAGGCAGGGGTAAAAAAAAACAATCTGAGAGAAAACGGTAAATTGGTCTGATATTGTAACACTAAATAAAAAAGACAGAAAAACATAGCAAGTAAATGGAGACTTACTATGCTTGTTACATTTAATTCTGGCAGTCATGCCATTAAGCCAGTTAGCATATTTATGCCTCCCTTTGCTGCAAAATTATAGTGCCAGAGCACAAGTACAACGCAAACAACCAGAAGGCAGTGACGTTTTTTTCACTTTATTTGTTAACACAAAATACATCTTCGCTTCCAAATTTAACACAGGCATGCGCTGCGCACAAAAATATAGCGCTAAATGACAGATATGCATTTCGCATCATTACTTGTTGTTTTGTGCAATTTTCCTGCAAATTGCACACGTTTTGCGCACTCCTAATAAATAGAGAGAGTGATACATGGGGGGGTGGATGGATGGATTCATGGAGTAATGGAAGCACTTATGGATGATGGGTATATTGATAAACAGGCAGCAGAAGTAAAGACAGAAATGGTGGCTGCTAGGAGGCAGCTATGTAGTTTGGCCGATAGGCGAATAGAAGGACATACAATCAAACATATGCAGATCGAAAAATATGGGACATATTACCAACGATTAGCGATGTTTATTGCTAACTAGGCTTAGCAAAAAAAAATGTATTGCTGAGATAACGTGCTATTAGCAACGTTTATCTCCAAAGCGATACATTTTCCGGCGATAGCGTGAATATCGCTGAGAATACAGCGATATTCACGCATTAGCGACAAAAAGCTCTTAGACATGTTATCCACCTCCCATTGGATAACATGGCTAAGAACTGGTCAGAGCAGGCGTTAGTTTTTGGCGATAGCGGGAATATTTACATCGATACGCCTGCCTTGCTAATAGGCGATAGCGACGTTAGCGACTGTTTCCAGTCGCTAACAGGTTGGGTACGCCCACTTTGCATGTCATTAGAGATAAATATCGCTGACATGCAAAGCGGGACCCAAACCGCTCGCTATCGCTTAAAGCTCTCGCTAACTGCTGTTAGCGACTGCTTGCTAATAGAGCGATAGAATTATCGCCGCTTAGCAGCCGAAAACGGCCGCTAAAGCTGCGATAATTGCCTATCGCCCTGCTTGGTATTATGCCCCATAAAGACAGAATGAAAGAGGTTGTATGCCAGAGGATCTATAACCAAATTATAATCTGAGACAAATGTTGTCTCAAATAGCGTTTCCCAAAACATTGCTCCATTTTATGTATATTTTTTATATGAATTTGAATGGGGTGCCTTCTTTCTACTCCATATTTAGGGCACTGAGGGCCCTATTTACGAGAATCGAATGCAGAACTAACGCAGCGCTGTGCCACAAGTTAATTTGCTGCACTGCGTTAGTTTTGAGGTACAGGGATTATACATATTTACAACAACATGTTGCATCTCAGTGCTTTTCCCTGCGCTCACGCACAAACTGATGTCATGCGCTGGTGCAGGCACCCTTGCACCATGGTGCAAGGGTGCCTGGGTCGTGGCACCTTCCTGCACAAAACCAATCAATTGAGGTGGTTTCCTCTACCAATGGGTGCTGTAGATTGCAGCACACATTGAAAGAGCAAAAAAACGAGAAGAAATGAAAACATTTCTCCTCTTTGCACCTTGCTACGCCACTCCTGTTGGTGGCATAGCATTCTGACGCATTTCCAGGTTTACGATTGCGCGTACGTCTGGAAATGCATCAGTGGACATAGGTGTTGCGTGGGAACACCGACAGGAATACCCATGTCATGCCCCTAACATGCAAAGTGTTGCATGAAAAGGGGTGATACTTACAATCACACCTAATACCACTCTAGGTGGCTTTACATGTTTTTGTAAATATCACGTAGCAGGGCACGCCGCCAGTGCGTCACACGACGCGACGACCCGGCAGCGCAAGCGACTTGTAAATAAACCCCAATATTTTTTCCAGATGATATTTAGACCATTATATACCAAAAAGGATAAAGAGGTTGAGGAAGGGTCTGCTGGGGTTTGGAAGGGGGGGGGAAGAGAGAGAGAGAATGAATGAATTAGATTCAAAGTATTGAATGAAAGGCAGAGAAACAGGGTAAGGAGGGTTGTGTGGTGGAAAGACAAAAGCACTGGCTAGAATGCAAGACTTAGAAACAGAGATAGGTGCAGAGAGTGCATGGCCATAGGGCATGAACATCCGAGTGGGAGAAAGCCCCCCATGTAACATGGAGCCTCTGCCTTCTGCTATCCCGGAATAGTTGAACCTGACTGTCATTCATTCCTCTCTATGTACAGACGCTGCCCCGCGCAAAATGGATTTCTGAGTGTTAACCGTCATGTTATTTTTTTCCGAAGGGTCTCCTGTTGGATTTCATTTGCGGAGCACAGAGGGCAATATCTAGGGTAATTCCAGGGCTTAGTGTGTGTGATCTTTTGTCAACTAGACTTGTGAACGAAATTAAACTCGGTATGAGCACCCACAAACTGAGCCCGTGCAACAACAGCCATCGCCCATGAGCGGGGAATAATAAGCCAGACAAGTATTTATGAGAAGGGAAAAGGGAATATCATAATGTAACGGGAATGTATTCATTAAATCTATCAGTCTCTGGTAGATCCCTCTTATGTGAAGTATTTCATCAGGTTTGTAAAGACGTGTATGTGTATATGTGCTTGTGTGCCTGTAAACATACCCAAATGCATAATATACGCGCATAGAAAACTAGCTCATTTGAAATGATTTGTTCTGCATTATGTAAAGTGCTTGCTATACCACAGTGCCATTTTGTAAATATCACATATAATTGTACAATTATGAATGTAGATAATTAGATATCCAGCTATAGACACAGATACATAGCTATTATTTACACACAGATACATAGACTTATGTCTACTTTCATGTATGCACACCGACCCCAAGACTCCCAAAATGGCAAAATATTACACTGTTACCAGTTACATATTTTTTTATTTTACATGTTTATTTTCGGGGTAGTTAGCTTGAAATTGATGTGCTTTTTCAAGCAGGGAATTGATTATTATTGAAAATAGTAATTGTAAAGCTGGATTTTATTGTTTGGCTGAGAACAATACTAAACTACCTAGTAAAGTATGTATAATTTTAGAAAAATACCTAATGTGTTGTTAAAAAACAAATTCTGTCTGTAGAAAGGAGAGATAGTTGACGTTGTTTTATTCAAGGTGGAGCTAACAATGGGCACTGATTGAGTGTCCACGTTTTGTTGGCCTTTCATGAATAGGATGCTTCTAAAGCAATGGACAATGGTCTGAACTGTGGAATTATTATATCTGGGATAAAGTAGCCCCTGCTGTACATTGCAAGGATATTTCAAGTCATTGAGGAGTTCCATGACAATATAGAGGAAGAAGGCTGAAGGTCGAGTACCTTTATAAGGTTATGGAATTCTGTGGTGACTTATCCTTATCCTGTATAGCAGGGGGTAATTTATTCCTTATAATGCATGGTCCCACCACCTCCTTTCCTACAAACCAACCACTTAAATTCTTGGGCCCAGATTTATCATTTTTTCACACAACTCAACAAGACAACTTCTGCTGTGCTGCGTGAAAGGTAGAGGGCAGGAATATCTATCAAGATATTATGCATTCCCGTCCTCTACCTGGACTAGCGCACAATCTGCAGCCTAGCGCCAATACAGGCACCCTTGCGCCATGGTGCAAGGTTACTTACATTACAGGCATGATTGGTTTTGTGTAGGAAGGGGCTAGAGGAAATTCCTCTTTCTAAGTGTGCTGTAGAATGCAGCACACTTAGAAAGAGGCAACAGTGAGGAGAAATACTCATTGCACCTCTGATGGGAAGGCATACAATTCTGATTCAGTCCCATGTCTACTGGTGTTGGTAAATATGGAAATGCTTCAGATTACATGGGTGGATGTGTGGAAACACCAACGCTCCACCCCCACCACACAGAGTAACGCAAGGCAGTGACGTATGTGTGCTGCCAAGAGTTAATCCAGATTTATCAAGCTACTCAGGGCTAAGCAAGGTGACTTGCATGACTTGTTAAATCTCATTCTAGGTTTTGTGTACCTCTGCATCCCTTGTGTGGTGCAAGGGTGACACAAAACCGAAATAAATGTAGGCTTCTGTGCTTAGCTCTTTCAACTAAAAGAGAGGGCATGTTTGCAAACATGAAGAATAAAAGTAGGATCTGTAGGTCAAAAATAAACACTTCAAAATCTGTAGTTCAAAATTAAGCACATGAAAATGCTGTTAGACAGTTGTTTGAGACCTTGAGACCCTCGCAGGTGTGTAGCGCGCTTTATAAATTCTCTGATTGATTGATTGATTGATTGAAAAAAGATTTTAGACTCTGTTTAAAACAAGTCTGTTTTTAAAAAAAAGATGCAGTAGCTCAGAATGTGCAATAACATGCAGAAAGATTTGAACTTTTCTATAATAACCTAAGGAATCCAAAAAAGAAACATGTTGCCATAAATGTCTCCTTTCAGCTTGTCACTTTAAAACCTGAATAACAGTAGAAGATAAAAAAGCAAGGTTTAATGTTTGTTCTTTGAAAAGCTGCTTTAGTTATGCTCTATGCCCTGAACTGTCTTTCCTGGGGTTGGTGGCCCTGGCAGCAGGCATTGTGAGACAGAACACAACTGTAGTAAGTTTTTATGTGGCTATGTAATTTCTTTTTAATAGGTGACTGGGTGCGTCACCAATCACTTTTTTTTATAAAGAAATTAGAGATAGGTTTTCATACAGAGTTACCACACATGGAACCTAATTTGCTCCATAATGTTCAGAGTGCAAAGAAAATGTAGTTTTTAGCTATAATAGATAAATAAAAGACTACCAGGGAAGGTGCCTACTCTTGCCACATAATGTTGATTACCTTGTTGCATAATTTGATCCTCAATTTACTTATAACTCTGTTGGCCCTGATAATGGCCATGCTCTGTAGAGTGGTTTGGGGGCTATCTTTGTGATATTAAAAACTACAATTAACAGGTAAACACATGAAATCTTTTTCATATTTCATATGTTACATACAATGTGCTTATTTTTAACATTGTTATCATTTTCTGCAATAAAAGTACCCAAAATCAATCAATCAATCTATCTATCTATCTATCTATCTATCTATCTATCTATCTATCTATCTATCTATCTATCTATCTATCTATCTATCTATCTATCTATCTATCTATCTATCTATCTATCTATCTATCTATCTATCTATCTATCTATCTATCTATCTATCTATCTCTCTACCTATCTATCTATCTATCTGTCTGTCTGTCTGTCTGTCTGTCTGTCTGTCTGTCTGTCTGTCTGTCTATCTGTCTGTCTACCTATCTATTAAGACATGGCAAGGAAAATAAACGAGGCCCAATAACTTATCTCATTTGGAGTGACTGTACTAATAAGCTCACACTCACACAATTATTACTAGGATGGAAACGTCAAATTCAAGTTTATTACCACTGTATAGCAAAAGTTACATGTGCCAAATGCTTTTTTTACTGCCTCACAGACTGCATGTGACAATTACTTTACACAGAAAAACAACCCTCCTAATAACCATGATATTGATTCTGTGTGATTTAAACATGATGCACAAATGTAACCCCTTGAAACCAATACTGGTTTTGGGTAACTAACGGTATGTAAATTAAATTAAATTCACATGGAAAAGGCAATGACCTAAAACATATATGCAGATGAGTGGAGTATAATATACTATTTAGTACTTTTTTGAGGGAAGGGACTGGATTCATATGTCACTAGAGGCTTTGCCTTTCATGAGTCAGGGACTTTGCTCACACATAACAATGGAAATGAATAACATATTACAATCTTACTAGTGGAGTTTGTTGCAGCGCAAGCTTTTTTCCGGTTCTGGGCCTATCAATGACTTTACAACCTAGGGGCTGATTATGATGTCAGTCTGCAAGGCTCCGAATGGCATTTGGTTCGTCCGAATCCATGTCGGAACCTGTGTTTTCATTTGCGACCGACCGATTATGATACAAAGGTAGTCAGTCGGTCATTCTGAATCGATTCCGACCGGCATTCGGAGAGTCCGAGTCAGTCGAAGCCGACCCGTAGCGCTCTACGGGCCCATTCCTGACTGACCGAGTATGATGTCAGATTCCGACAGCCTTTCAGACTCGGTCTGTCCGACATGAACAGGCTGTCATAGACTGGCTTTGGGGGCCTGTAGCAGGCCTCTCTTCACCCGACATCCTCCGAATGGGCCCGTGGGGATACCCATAGGACCCCTATTTACAACCATGCATAGTGTGGCAGGCTCCATGGGGTGCCCACCATAGGGTGCAAGGTTTTCCGGAACAACCCCTTTTTCAATGGGATCCTGGGTTGTCGATCGGCACACAGGCTCCCATTGAAGTCAATAGGAGTCCGACTGAACGGTGTTCAGACCTAAGCATGGGCGGAAAATCCGTTTCGCTCGCGGATTTTGCGGATTTTTGGTAAATTCGCAATCCGCGAGATTCGCGAATCTCCCGCAAATCCGCGAGCAGCGGATTTTGCTCGCACTGTTCACGTGAGTTCGCGGCTTCCCAGTACAACTTCGCGCCCCGCGAATAAGCGCTAAATTGCAGAAATACGATCTTAGCAAAACTGAAACTACTTACCAGGTTCAAAAGTTCAGGCTCATCATTAGTAGCCATTTCCTGTAGTGCTTCCTGAGGGGCCCCTCTAGAGTTCAGTTGCCTATTTGCAACTATTATGTGACCCTGCTCTGAACCTCAGAATAGTTACACATATGCCACAAAGGTCCTGAATTACAGCTAAGGGAAACAAGCAGGAGCCAGGCTGGAAGTTCAAATCCATTAATCAGCCCCTAATTCATTATTGTCAGTTGGGGCAGGGCAGGTGTTGTAACTAATTTTGCAACAATGAAAGCACTTAGCAAGTGCAAAAGATCACTAATCAGGAAGCACTAAGGAAGCAGGTGCCAGCTAAAAAAATATTCTGTGACACATTAATCAGCCCCAAATTAATTCAGGTCACTTGAGGCAGGGAAGGTGTGCTTTGCTTTGCCACAATAATGTACACTGACTGGACAACCAGAGGGTGCTGTGATGAAACAGAGGGTGGCATGGGTGGGCCAGAGGGTGGCATGAGTAGTCAGAGAGTGGCAGTGGTGACAGAGAGTGGCAGTGATAAAGAAGAGTGTCCCAAACAGGCTGGACACGTAGAAACAACAAGTTCGCAAAACTTGCGACCCGACAGGTAAGTTCGCGTTTGCGAAATTGTACAAAACCCTCGCGAACTGGCAGAAACCCGCGCGAACACACAAAAAAAATCCGCAAATTAGCGAGAATTCGCGGATTTTGCGAATTGCGAGTTCGCAAATCCGCAAAATTCGCGAACGCGAGATTCGTAAAATTCGGCCATGCTTATTCAGACCCATCGTAATCGGTCGGTCGGACTCCCTGAACCCAAGCCGGTCGGAGAGCATTCTGACACTGAGTCGGTCGGAATGCTTTCCGACTGACATTGTATTCGGCACCTTAGTCACTTCTCTCAGATTCTATGCTGCACCCACAGAGGCATTAGTTCTCCGATGGACCTTTCTTTGTCGCAGTGAGGGGTGAGAAATCAGGGTGACTAACTGTTGGCCACTCAATGAGGACCAATAATCGGTAGCCAACTCACAAATTAGTGATCAAATTTAAGTAAATTATTCTCAGACTTTAACACTGTCTATCATACATTAGAAATCACATACTTGTATGTACATTTTCTATGGAAAGAACATTACAAAAAATCAAAAGACTTTGGATAATTTGGCTATTGTACTAAAGAACCAAAATCAATGCATCTAAGTAACATTTCAAGCAGTATGGTCAAAAGTCTTACAGCTCGTAGTATAAACCAAACATTTTGTCAAAGTAAATCTATTGCTAAATAAAGGAATCCATAAAGAGGATGGTTCAGGTTAGAGTTTCCTACCACCACCAAAGGCAGGAAGATGGTTTGAAAGAGGTCTTTTAGGAGGGGCAAAGGGATCAAGGAAAAGTCCATGGACATGGGCAAGGGAAATGGAACAATGATCAGGAATTTTCAAGTCTGGTTTCTCACCAGACTGCCCCAATTCATCCAGCAGGCAAATTAATCAGCAAAGGGAAAAAGCCAAGGGCATGTAAAGATAGTCCGGCAGGCAGGGTGGAGGCTGCAGGCTGGAGGCAATGGAAGAGAAAAGGGGCTCTGACGAAAAGATGGCAACTTCCTCCTCCTAGGAAAGTCACTTTTTATACTCCAAATCGTTCATTTGTGACATCACCATTCAGTGGTCTGACCATCATGTGCCCATTCTTCTGTTCACCAGGTACAAAATTGATACTCCAACATATTTTCCCAAGTTGCTCATGATAAATAACGGTCCATTCCAACCGTCTTCACAGGTTGATTAAGTGAAAGGGTCAAGTTTCCGCCAATTCACTCACAACAAAGTACTGGAAAAAATGTTTTATTGATTAAAGAATGTTGCATAAACAAAACAGATAAAGCCACATTTGAGGAACCGTAACAAAAGACCATTACACCAGGCTATGAAATAATGCAACCTAAGGAAAAAGGAAATGTAATGCATTTTAAAGTTAGCATTTCTTAATTAATGTAAAAATAAACCATAATTAAGTTCATGACTAACGAAATCAATCAAGCATATCATTTATGGAAATATTTGTAATATTGTCCTTGATTTTTTCACAACATTTTCAACTCTAATTATGTCCTACTACCAAAACTTTAAAGATACCTACGTGCAAATTATTCCTAAAAATCATTAATATATCAAATTGTTTTAGGAAACCTAAGTTTCATTCATATAGCATATTGCATAAAAATTTTGCACCACTTTTCCGACGGATATAGTGCATTACAATGAAGGCAACGGAGATGCTGTTTCATCATTAGTTTTTGCACAATTGTATGTAAGACTCATTTGTGACTTAGATGCACTGCTTCATATTAATAATGTGTTTTTGTATCATAGAAAGCCTTTTTCATCAATGATCTTTCATAACAACTTTGTTAAAATAATATAGTAATCAATTATTAAGCATGTCAATCTCATTGTAGTGAGATTTTTCAATTTCTACAAATCCAAGCACACTTTATGATGCTGGTACTTCAACTTTTCTCAGTTGCAGTGTTGTTTTTCTAAACTTGTGCAAAATGCACATTAGAGTTTTATTGCAAAAAATCTTTTTTTATGTCATGTTAGGAATGATCTGCTTTTATGCTGCAACAAGTATATGGCCCTCGTCATGAGTTAAGGACTACATTTCGATACCTTGTTTAATCACTTGAATTATTGCATCATATCCCTTCAATTGATGTTATGTCAAGCACACCATTATGGAAATCAAATTCAGGGATGTCAGGTTAGCCACATGCTTCTTGCCTCTCTTGATATTCCCAAAGCACCATTCTATCATATTACACATACACTCATGTCAACCATTCACTTTTAAGTGATTGGCTTTATCTCCTGACCACAATGTATTTAAAATGTGACTTTCTACTGTCAATTTGTTAACATTATTCTCTTTTCACACTTCAATATCTTCCAAAGGATAGGGGAGGGGGCTTTCTTATATGGTTACTGCTTTCAGTGACCGTCCTTTCTTAGTTTTTTACTCATGATTCTAATTTACTTTCAGCAAGTTGCTACTTTCGCTTAATTTTGTGTTGATGTTTTTGGTGTCATTCTGTAGAATTTCACACTTCATGATTTTTCGCAATTTATTCGTATGTTTTAGGCACAATTTCTACAGTTGGGCATTTTTCATTTTCTATCACACAATACATTTATACCGTTCCAAGGCTCAGGCCTTTCAATTGCGTTTTTATCATAAAAGGTAAATTGTTTCTTAAGTGGACCCAAAGGTGTTTTACCCCTTCAGACATGGAAAATATGGGACGCATTTTTCTGTCATGTTTTTTATTCTGCAGAACTCAATTACAAACTTTCCTGGGATCAAAGGTTCTGGCACAAACTGTTAAATATTATACATGATACGTTTTATGACAGAAAGTTAAGCAAGGGCTTAACAGTGAATTTCTGCTTTCAAGTTATGAATGATTATACTGATGCATTTGTACACACCAGGGGCCATATTATCAAGAACAGGCGATAAAATTATCTCTGCTTTATCGGCAGGAAACTGCCGCTAAAGCGGCGAAAATGGCTTGATAATATGCCCTTGGGAATTCCCATAGCAGCCCAGGTTAACACCAGAACCTGGGCTGCTATGGGAATTCACAAGGACATATTATCAAGCCCATTATCGCCGCTTTAGGGGCAGTTTCCTGCCGATAAAGCGGCGATAATTTTATCGCCTGTTCTTGATAATATGGCCCTATATTCCTTGAGAAATACTTTGCGAAACTTATATCGGGAGGGAAACAAGGGCAAACCTATATTGTCCATGCCTTACAAGCACAACTTGGCCTTGTTACCCTGATTGATTACTTTAAGGGTGATATGAGGCAAGTGGTTCAGTATGACTGACATCAGTAATCACATCAGGGACAGGATGAATGGATTGATGATAGTCCTGGTTTTCACTGATGTGTACTGTCATTGAATTCTCGTGACACAGACCCAGCCAGATGAACAAAAACACAGTGCTATCTGCAGTATGTGACCACTTCATTAAGATTGGTGCATGTGCTACAGACAGCACCACATTGAATTAGTGAGCTGATGTTAACACTGTGGGTGCCCCTGATCATTTGGGAGATTCCTGGAGGACAGCACAAGAGTTGGGGTAGTGGATGACTGTAATCACACTTCTTGGGGCTTTGAAGCTAGCTTCAGGGTGTGGATGAAGGTTCCCAATCCGAGACTGGCAATGTCACTGCAAGGACATTCCTTGTCTTTCTTTGGAGGGGCCTTGTTTGATCAGTTCGACATGATCAGTCTTAGATGGCACACCCATGTACATGTCCCGGGTGGACGTTCCTTAGCACCCCATGCCTATTCCGAATGTGAAAGCTCCTGTTTATCGCACAGTTAGCATTCACTCAAAGACAATTGTGCCCATGCACATCTTATCTGCATTATGTCACCGGAAAGGCATTCCTTCATTTTCAGGGGTCATATCATGGGGATAGGAAACACTCAAATTCTATGGGTTGTGGTGCAGCGAAATTCTGGAGATGTTAGGACTCAAATTTCCAGTGGCCTTGCTGTGGAAACACATACACCTCTACAAATGTGCTAAAAATCCCATGGTCCTAAAATGAATTACTGAAAAAGGAAAATAAATAACTTTCTGCTGTATTTTACAGGTTATATACCTTCTGTCACTGAGAGGGCTCTACTTGGAAAAGCAGAAGCTACACAAGGCGGCCATAGAACATTGAGAAGGTATTAGCGGAGGAACGTCACTCTGGAGGGGTTCAATCAGCACTGAAAAAGTACTTCAGGCTGAATCTCTCAGTACTGAGTTTCTACAGCACTGAGAAGGCACTCCTGGAGTAGGTCTCACTGCTGAGGTCCTGTAGCATCAAGATGTTACTGCAGGGAAAACTGACAGGACACATTGTCCTAAAGCATTGAGAAAGAATTAGTGGAAGAAACCCTCACTCCCAGGGAACTCTACCACTGAGAACTCATTGAGCGAAGAAATCAACATTACTCATCTACTAAATCATTGAAGAGACATTATTGGAGGATTGGCATTTTACTCACATCCTCTGACAATGAGAATGTGATGCAGCAGTAATAAGATACTAACCTGGATCCCAAATTACTGAGGAGGCATTGCTGAATTAAACCCATGCTACAGAGGACTTTCAACATATAGAAGGAACTACTGTCTGAATGCAACACTGCTTGTCTCATTTAGAATGAAAAGCAGTAGCTGGAACCCTAGAACTGTGCTGGAGTCCACGAACTTGGAGACGGCGCTGCAGGAGGAAGCTGGCACCATTGTCTCTCCAAATGCCATGATAAGGCCTCAGAAGAGGGAGTTCACCCTGCTAGAATCCTTCAGCCCCTATGGGCACTGCTGGATAATGGGAAGCCGGATACCTCAATGACTAAGAAACCACTATTGTCCCTACCTGGCACTCTCTGGTATTACACAAGTACCACAAAACCACTTCTAAATGAAGCTCTCGCTTTCAGGGTCCTAGATCAATGAGAAAACACTTCTAGAAGCAGCCCAAACTACTACAGTCCTGGAGTGTTGAGTAGCTGCCTTTAGAAATAGGACACTCACAATTTCCGAGTTTTTTTGTGCTCAGAAGTCACTTCTGGCTGAAGCTCACACCGATGAAGTCCTCTACCATGCAGACATTATCAATTTCACTCTTCAGGCTGGTGTGTTATTTGAAAGTTATTTTAACTTACCCTCGCGTCTGTGATCTGAGCCATATTGGGTCAGGCTGGTGGAACTCTCAGGTACTTCAGGGACACATCTATTTTTTCTCTACATTTCCATTCTATTTTGCATTTGGTTAGTCAGTGGTTCCTTGTTTGGGAGGCATATCGTATTAAGTAAAACACGAAAATGGAAAGTTTCCCTGATTTTCAACTGCAGTATTCAACTTCGGTGGACGCATATAATCTATAACATATTTTACAAAAAAAATTCCAGCCGTCTCTGCTGTTTGATGAAGAGAAAAACAACTGTGAATGAATGAATGAATGAATGAATTAAACAACTTACCAAGTGCATGAATACCCGGAGGCGTCTTGGTGTTGTACAGAGCAGAAGGGGCAGACGAGAGCTGTCTTTAATGGAGTAATGAAACTGTTAAAATAATGCAGAAAATAGCTCATATAATCCACTTTTAATTATTCAAATTACTTGTTTGTTTGTGAAATAGTAGCAAACCAATATTATTATCATGGACAATTAATAATTGTCTAGATGTCCCCTGCCAGCCTCTGCACTTCTGATAATTGTTGGCCACACTGGATTGAGGCCACCACCCACCTCTTGCCTCAGACTCTTCTGGGAGAATCCTGGTTGTTCATTGTTTTCTGCGTGACACCCAAACCCCAGTATAACTTGACAGGCAGCTCAATTCACTGCCCACAGTAACAAAAGTGCCAAAAATAGATGAAAACACCCGTTCTACTTGGAGTGCCTTTTGCTAATATGACTTCAGAAGAGGGCAAAACTAAACATTCAATACACTAGACATGTATGCTACCCCTTATCCTTACACCATGACCAGCTGCTCTACTTGAAACTTGTAGTTTTTGAATAGTTAATGACCAACACTAAATCATGTATTATTTTTAAAGCAAATAATAACTTTGGCTTGTAAGACAATACAAATCAATATCTTAGTGTATCCATCTGCCTTGAAAAGACAGCAGGCCTTCTGACAAAGAATATATGCCCACACGCATCAAACTGAATTGCATTCGCAAACGGTGCGAATCGCAAAATTCGGCCGTTTGTGAATGCAATTCATTGATTTGGGATGCATTAAGCTTTTTTGCTTTTTTCGCAATTTAAGAAATCGCAATTTATTAGCGATTTTTAAATTGCGATTACATTTAAGAAATCGCAATTTTGCGATTTCTAAAATGCAATGCATGATTTTTTTAAATTGCTAAATCGCAAATAGGAAGTGGTAAATTAACATGAAGTTAAACTTCATGGTAATTTGCGATAACTTTCAAAAATGCACAAAAGTGCATTTTTGAAAGTTTCATTTTACACACACACATGCCCTTGGGGCATGTGTGTGTGTAAAAAGTACTTAAAGGTACATTTCAGGGGTGCAGGGGGGGTCCTTTGGACCCCCCCCCTGCACCCTTGAAATTGCATTCTCATTTTGCGATTCCTTAATTGCGAATCGCAAAATGAGAATGCCTTCACATTCATTCCTATGGGCCTCTAGGCCCATAGGAATCAATGAAAAGGGATTCCTTTATTGCGATTCACAAATTGTGAATCGCAATTAAGGAAAATTAATAAATCGCAAAAAAATTGTGATTTCTTAATGCAAAGCCGTTTGCGAATTCTTATTTGTGATTCCTTAATTTTCGCAATTAAGAATTCGCAAACAGGAACATTGATGCATGTGGCCGAAAGTGATGATTGGTATTACAAACTATTCATCAATGTAATGGAATGTTATGATATATTTGGTTATGCTATGTTATGGTATGTTATGGTATGTTATACTATGCTACGGTATGTTATGTTATGTTATGGTAGTGAATTTCTAGAGCATGCTAATATCTATTCAGGTGTCCTGACGCTGAGTGAGAAAGTAGACCTTAAAAGAAATATTGAGAATACAAACAAGAATTTTAGTGCCTTGTGAAAACATAATAAGTCAGAACTTTTCCGCAGCGTCACTGGAAGTGAGTTTCACATTTTGGCGTCAGATACTGAGAAAGACCTTCTCTCTGAGCAAAACCCACGTGAATCTCAGGACCACTACTAAAGAAGTATCTGGAGATCATACAAATTACGACTATGAGCATAATAAGAGAATTTCTTTTTGAGCTACATAGAACGTATATCATGCAATGCTCCTTGAACAACAAACAATATGTAAACATTACAACAGCACTAAGTATATTCCTCTAAATCTTTTTATTTTCTCAGGCATGAGATAGATTTCTATTTTGTCATCATATTGGTGTACTAATGTATACAATTTCATTTCGGTCAGTTTCCAAAAAGAGATGGTACTGCGATTTCATTTTGCTACTTTGGAGTTTCATGTGCTCTAAACAACTCCTTCATGATTTACACATGTATCTGTTATATAACTTGGAGAGCAGTGCTTGTTTTCCTTACTTTGGGTGCCTACATTTCACACTCCGGTCCAACTTTATGAGAAGGTTTGTGCTGGCACTCGTGCGACCAGAGCCGGACTGACTACCGGGCGCTTTGGTGTGCTGCCAAGCGGGGGCTGATTTCACTGCAGTGGGGGCTGATTTCGTTGATGGGGACCTGTGTGTGCTTCTAAATAAATAAAGCAAAACAAATGGTTTTAATAACATGCAGGTCCCCATCGACGAAATCAGCCCCCAGCTTGGCGGGACACCAAAACGCCTGGTAGCCAGTCCGGCCCTGCGTGCGACGCAAAACTGTGCAAAGTAGCACAAGCAGTAGCAATTATGAACCTGCAGGTACAAAAACTATTTTGTGGCAGAAGTTGACCTGTGCACAGCGCCAAATGGGCTTTGCACTCACCCCTTTTAAATGTATGCAAAGAATCCCCATCTGGTTGGGGCAAAGCAAACACAAGGAGATGATTGACGAAGCACTGAAACTTTTCAGACACTCATCCCTAGCCACATATCTGGGTTGAATCCATCATCGTTCTTTAGCTCACTTCGCCACCCCAGTTAAGACCCAGCCATATGCAAATCAGTCTTGACCTTGTCCCTCATGAAACAGTCCAGCCCGAACTGCCAAGCCAGGTCTTCCCTGGACCAGTAACAAGCATCCTTGGACTGGTTTCAGGGTAACAACCCCATCAGCAAGACTAGCTTTTATCCAGTTGCAAAGAGAACAAAGAACCCACGTCCGGGCATACCCTGCCAACTTAGGGTGAACAAAGCAAACACAAGGAGAGGATGGACAGAACGTTGAAACGTTTCTGGCACTCACCCCCAGTCACAGACCTGGATTGCAACCATCTTCCTTCTTTAGCTCACTTCGCCGCCCCAGTTCAGACCCAGCCATCTGCAGATCAGTCTTAACCGTGTCCCTCATGGGAACAGTCCAGCCTGAACTGCCAAGCCAGGTCTTCCCTGGACCGGTAGCAAGCATCCTGGGACCGGTTTTGGGGTAACACCCCTCAGCAGACAGGTTAGCTTCTATCCAGTGGCAAAGTGAGCAAGGGTTCCAGGATGCTTGTTTCCAGTCCAGGGAGGACCTGGCTTGGCAGTTCGGTCTGGACTGTTCCCATGAGGCACAGGGTTAAGACTGATTTGCATATGGCTGGGTCTAAACCGGGGTGGCATGGTGAGCAAAAGAACAATGGATTTATCCCAAATCTGTTGACTGGAGGCGAATGTTTGAATTGCTCTCTCTATTCCTTCCATCATCTGTGTGTCTTTTGCCATCTGTTTGGAACAGCGCATATCCATAGGTTTTGGTGGAAAACCAAATCTACTAACATAGCATTACATGGCTTTGAAACAAATCTGAATAACAAGTGTAACTAAGCACAAGCTAGGGTCAAGCCGTATGTGATCTGATGTACCTCCATGTAACGTGTGCTATACTCAGCACACATCTTACATGTGTTATCTCTATGCGTTGGTCTCCAGAAAAAAATGGTAATTCGAGGGTGTATCCTTTGTACAAATCCTAAAATAATGCTGCCTTGCCTTGCCTTGCACCATAGTGCAAGCTGGGTATCTCGAAGAACAGCCATTTTCAGAGTGAGCACTGCTTATGACATCATCATTTGGTGACTCTTGCTAAATCTGGAGCTGTGGTATTTTGTCGTCTTTCGTGCAGCACATCTTTGATATTTTTGGTGCACCATTTTGTTACGTGAAGGACAGAAAATCTGGAACTCTGCGGCCTATGGTTGTTCAAAGTCCCTCACTCCCATCCTAACAATTATTAGAAGAAAAACATTACAAAACATTTATAACACGTAGTCCTGATTTGCTCCACTGAGACAGGCAGACAGGCAACCTTATTTACTCTGGTATTAAATATACTCAAACGTAGAAGGTTAATTTTTAATGTATTTTTGAGGTTTATGAAGCGTGATCACAAAACAAGGAGCACAACAGCATCAAAATAAAAAATAAACAAACAAATGCTCCCTTGCTTGCGTATTTGATTTCTCTTCCCAGAATTCTCCGAGCGCCTGAGTGGACATGTGCCACAGGCTTACACGCCCTTGCTGCTCAAGTGATGTTGCCTGTTCGGGACAAGGGCTACCGGTGACACTTCACCTCATCACCTACGAATCGTAACAATCACTTGTGTTGAAAGGCGTCAAAGTACAAACTAGTTACCAGAGAAGCCGTGAAAGCCGAGACAGGGCTTTAAAGGCGAGCCTGAGTGAAAGTAGAAATAAAAGAAGTATGTTTTGACAGTTGCGGGTGTCTCAGCGGTGTGCTGCCTGCCCGGCCCTTCATTGTAAACGTTTTAATGAATGCACTGTATTAGAGGCTCCATCTTGTGACCTCTTTCAGAAACTGGTGATGACCTAGGACCATGACAAGTATTTCATCTTCTCTAACAGTCTCACGTTAACTCTTTTTTTTTATTTATACAAATTGATAAATAACTAAAAAAGGAAGCAGACGATTAACAGGAGCTCGACAAACACATGAAGCCATAAATGTTGCAGAATTACAATTTGAAACAAATACATCTCAAATGTAAACAATACATGAATGACCACAGTACTTACTTGGAAATGCTTAAATGTTTTTAATTATTCTCAATATTCTCTTTCTTTTGAATAAAACCATTAGCTCATGGAAACCGTGAACCTAAACGTCATGAAGAAATGAGTAAAAAATTTGCATTTCTAGGGAGAGCAACCCTCTTAACAGTTGTGCATATAAAGGGAAATGGTCTCAGAGCCACCCCTTTATCTTTTGGCAATATCCATATTTAGATTGTGCTAGATACAGCTTTAGCTTTATTGCATGTATTCTGAGTCTGGCTAAAGGCCAGGCCCTCTCAGCCACTGATCATTGTAAATGCCACTCACATATTGATTAGGCCTCAGCAGAGTTGGTGGAGTTCCGGTAACCAACAATGCCACCACGCTCCACAATGTTTTGCAAGCGGTGGAGTGCGTTACATCATGCCGTTCGCACTGATTTTTAGCGCCCAGTGTTTGCCCCGTGCTGGAAAATCAGCGTCAATGGCACCATGCGCAGCGCAAGAGGGCACTGCATCTTTTTGCTGCTCAAGCAGATGTTCTAGTGGGCTGCGGCTTCCTCAACACGAATGGAAGTTTTCTCAATGAGAGCTATAAAGGCCATCCGCGACTGCCCGTGTTGAGAAATCTTGCCGGAAGGTGGTCTGGAGTAAGATTATTCTCGCACGCCAACTTAAAGTTGGCGAGCGCGAGCGAGAAAAAAACTCCGCTACTCAGAGCGGAGCAGAGTTTTTTGGAATTCTGTGCGCTACATGGATAGCGGAGTGGTCAAAACTCAGCGAGCTGATCGGAATTTCACGCCCAGGCCTAATATTGATGAGGCCCATGTGAAACTTTTATTACACATGCAAAATTTTGAAAGTCTGCAGAATCTTACATAAGTTCTGCCCGTTGAATGCTGGTTCAAATAAAGAATGTTTTGCTAGATCCATATTTTAATCAGATCAGTCTCCTGTAGTGACTTCTAAATTCGAGGTAGGCCCTCATGTTCAATTTTCAGCTGCGACACAGGCTAATTCAATGAAATGCTTCTTCATCTGTGTCTCTAACACACATTCCCTCCAAATTCTGCAAACATTTGCAATTTCACACATGCCTATTATTGCTATATCAGCATTCATGAATTACTGGTTGGTTGTAATATCAGATTGATGTAAGAACTTTCACCACTGCACTTGTGTATCACTGTTTTAATGTTGTAGTAGAAACATGTCTGCAGAAGCATAGGACTTCTTTTGGGTGTCAGTTACTAGGTAGGGTTTTTTTGTCCATGAAGAGAAGTCAGAGGTTGTACAGATCAGAGGCTGTAACATTATCATGTTTTCTGAGCTGTGTGCCCATTTCTGTAAAATTGTGCTTCTGCGGCACATGTACTAATACTGTAACTTGGGGAGTAATCACATATGTTCTGAAGATAGCGGAGAAACACAGATCAGATCTGTGTTACATATTTGTTCTAGGCACTCTAGCACAATATTTGTTACATATAGCTACCACTTAACATGAAGGTGTAAATAATGCAAGGAACATAATTTTCTCCCAATAAAAGCATGCTTGGATACATTGAGATTCACATGGATGTGTTCTGTTGTATATCTAGTACAATGTACATGGAAGAACACGTACTGTTACCGGAAATGGGACATGCTAAAGCAAGTGTCTCTCTGGCAGCTTAGCGAACACCCAAGTTTGACCCTGGAGCTGAAGAAGAGATGCTCCATGAAAGAAGCATACTCATTCCAGGTGGGTGGGTTCCTGTGAACCTGGAGAGGCCTTAACAACACAGGAAGAGGCAAAGGAGCACTACACTTGAGGCAATATCTAGACCAATAACAAGATCATGCAGCTCACTGAAGGTGCCCCAGACCAGGAAGTGTAATAGGCGCACAAAGGTGGACGATGGCATCCACTCTTGAAGTGCTGCAGGAAGCAGGGGCCTAGTAAAACCCCCCACCCCCGCTTTGGCAGTTGCAGGCTCTTTACCGGCCTCTTCTGTTTGCAACCCGGCAGACCAAATCTCATAAATAACACTATGAAGGAATACAGCTGTCAATAGAACAGCAAGCGGGCACAAGTAAACACAAAACACGGGTAAGTAGAAAAGGTAACGAAGGAATATTGAATAAAAGGAAGGGTGAAAGGAATAAGGGATAAGTAGGTGGATGAATGGGTGAGTGGATGAATGCAGGCATAGATGGATGAATGGGTGACTAAATGAGTGAATGGATAGGTGGATAGACAGGTGAAAGGATGGTCCAGTAGATGGATGGATGGATAGGTGAATGAATGGATAGGTGGATGGACATGTGAAAGGATGTTGGATGGATGGATGAGGGGAATGAAAGGATGAACAAATGGGTGGTAGAGTGGATGAATGAGTGAAAGGATGGATCTCAGAGTGGATGGAAGGATAGTGGATGGAATGCAGGGTGAATGGATGGCAGGGTGAATGGATGTATGGATGGCAGAGTGAATGAATGGGTGAATGCATGGATGGATGGCAGAGCGGATGGATGGATCAGTGGATGGCAGAGTGAATGAATTGATGAAATGGGAAAAGACTGAATGATGCATGAAAAAATGAATGGATGTAGGAATGTAAAGGTGAAAGTGTATGGTAGCAAGTAGATTCAAGGGTGAAAGAATGAATAGATATATGTCTGGGTGTAAGCGACAGGGGAGTTCCTCTAGGGAACAGTCAGCTCACTTGCTTCCCTTGTTTCGGGCCATCAAAGCTTTCATTTCAAAGTGGGGGTACCTTAATTTTCTGGCTGCACCCTTAGCAGAAAGTACATTTCATAGGGTTTCAGTATCATGCATCTTATGGTCCAGTAGCAGGTCCTAAATGTACAGCTGCAGCTGGGACAAGTGGCCTGCAGGTACTATGCACCATCTAGCAGTGCCAGGACGCAGTTTCCAAGCGCTGGGGTAATGACACCCTGCAAACCGACTTTCTCTTCAGCAGCTGCTGCTTTTCGACACGTTTGACAGCAACCCTACTGGCAAACTGGAAAATAAGTACAATCAGCTGCAAAAAAAAAAGATTCAAATTCAGACCACAAAACGACAAGGGGGTATTAAATAATCTGGTTAGAAGGATTCCAACTTAAAAATGTTTTTTTTTTTAAAATTGGAAATGTCAGTCATGGAAACGCTCGTTCAGCAATGTATTCATTAGATGTTAATAGATTAAAAACCATCTAGTTTGGTAACTGCAACACCTTGTTTTACAGCAATGAAAACTGGAAAATCGACCATAGGAAGCATTATGTAAGATCAAATTAATATTTTTAAGGGAATCCTTCACAGGCTCATTGGGCACTATGTGAAAATGATTTTTACAGGTGGAAAAGAAAATTATACGTAAAAGAAACATAACTTAAACTGTAGTAAGCTACGCCTAATTTACAAATGTGTAACTGCAGCTGCCCTTGGGGAGAGTGACAGTTTGCTACTTCTTTTTCTAGCAATGGAACAATTTCTAATGATTGTGCAAGAAATGTGGTGTCCCACAGACAGTTTATAGAGCATGCCTTGCATACCCACTCATAAATATTTAGCTGAAGTCTCAAATGCAGGGTTTCTAAGGAGAGTGTTAGAGGATTGGTCATGGAAATCCTATACATATTTGGTGAACAAACATTCAATTTTTAATGATATTCCACGCTGTGTTTCTCTCTCACTCTGCCTGCTTTCTCTGTTCAGCATAGTCCTTTCTTTTTCTACAAGTTATCTTGCTTCCTTCTCATACTTCTTTACACCATTTATTGTTAGCCTTTTCCACTGTCAACCTCTCTGTCTTCTTTCTCACAATTGTTTTTGTCACCTGCACTTTCTCTCTCTCTCTCGTCTGGTTTTCTTCCCTCACCTTCTCTTCCTTCATTTCCACTGCTCTTCTCATTAGTACTACCAGCAGCACCCCCCTCTCCCTGAACCAGGAACCAGCTTTGCATCAGTGGCAGAGTTATTGTGCCGCCAGGTATAGTCGGCGCTGCACTAGTGAGTGAGGCAAGTGGGGGTAAATGATCATGTGCCTGTACATTTGACACAGCATCTTTAATTCACAAATGTTGGTATCACTCATTCAGCGGACGGCCATTTCATTCAGCCAGGTCCATGCACCTTACTGGGAAGGAGCAGGAACAGTAATTCATTTTCAGGGAACTTCTACCACAAAGGCAGGTTGATAGAAGGCTCTGACTGGCATACATAGCAAAGTGGTAGTGCCAGAAGCAATGGTCTGACAGGTCAGTATGTGGGCCGGTTTTATGGCTGTTTGTCACCCTGTTTTAGGGTCTAGTGAGCTGGTTTTATTAGTGTTAATTTCCCTGATATCCCTACACACAGTATCTGAAGCACAAATACATGCATTCTCCCATACATTACAAAAACATCTATACAGCACATCTTTCTAAGCTTAAAAATGCCCCAATTTCCAAATGTTGGCCTCGTTTTTAGCTATATGATTTGCTAATGGGGCCATTTTTATTTTGATGTCTGGGCCAATTTTCTGCGATAGTCCAACCTGGGTTAAGAGCTACACTCTTACCTGATGCTGCATTCACGGACCAAAACTTAGGAATCATTAGTGCAAAAACGAAAATATTCTACTTTGCTAAGATAAAGTGTTGGATTTGCCTATGCTTGTTTCTGTCGTTTTTACATACAGTGTATGTAGAACCTTCTTCATATAAGCTTCCGTTTCTGCTTCATATTCGTGGCCTCTCTTTCTCCCTTCTGTCTGTCTAGCCATCACCGACCCTCTTGGAATATTGTCAAACATCCTGTCTAAATGAATTCCCAAATATGTCCCTCTAGAATTCAAGTTCACTGACACGGCATTGCTCTGTTGCCTTTTTAATTTCCTTTAAAATCATCAAAAGTGTCTTTCTTCCCTTGGGTCCTACAATTTATTAAGTTAGGAAAACAGTTCCCCACAGCAGGAAATAATAATAATGCACATTTTATTTTCTAGGGTATCATAGTCATTTCTGCTAAATCCTGCCTTGGAAAATCATTATTCAGTGCAGACATGATGCTTCAGAGACACTCACTTAAAAGAGAGCTTTAAACGCTAATCCTGAATTTGAATTTTAAGTTTATGTCTTTAATGCTTATAGGTTATTTATATATATATATATCCCATGAGGCACAGGGTTAAGACTGATTTGCATATGGCTGGGTCTAAACCGGGGTGGCATGGTGAGCAAAAGAACAATGGATTTATCCCAAATCTGTTGACTGGAGGCGAATGTTTGAATTGCTCTCTCTATTCCTTCCATCATCTGTGTGTCTTTTGCCATCTGTTTGGAACAGCACATATCCATAGGTTTTGGTGGAAAACCAAATCTACTAACATAGCATTACATGGCTTTGAAACAAATCTGAATAACAAGTGTAACTAAGCACAAGCTAGGGTCAAGCCGTATGTGATCTGATGTACCTCCATGTAACGTGTGCTATACTCAGCACACATCTTACATGTGTTATCTCTATGCGTTGGTCTCCAGAAAAAAATGGTAATATATATATATATATATATATATATATATATATATATATATATATATATATATATATATATATATATATATATTTTAATACACAAGCCTTTATTGTGTTGGTGTGCCAAATTTAAACACAGTGGAAGTTCAGTCAAAATGGGGAATCACTTGAAAATGGTAATTTCTTCACTTATAGAAACTAATTTAAACATCGCATTATTCGAAAAATATTGTTGTCTTACTTTCTATTGATGCTTTCAATGATACATTGTTCATGATGTGGAAGTGAACCTTAGGGAGTGTTATAAGCAGCTACAACACTTTTGAGGCTGCACTTTATCACTTTGCCCTTTTCCATATTGTTACAAATATTCACTCTAAAATCCACTTCTAGACAAATCATCTGTATCTCATCAAGTTTAGGTCAAGCCTTCCCTTATAGGCTTTATAGTGACTCACACTTTCCACAAGCTGTAATAGAGAATGATCAGGTTCGGGGGCTTGGTCTCAATGCCGATCAAAGATGGCGTGACCGCGTGGAGAACTATGCTCCGTCGGACCAGGCAGCCTTTCTGAGACTGGAGGCTGCTTCAACACTTGCCAAGAGACAAAACTGCACGGTGTCTCCCCGTCAAGTCACGCTCAGTCGCTGGAGCCCTCTACAACTTCTGCCTCTGCACCTTTAAGGACCATAATGGCCCCTGGGGATTTCTCCTCAGGATAAGGTTAAACCCGCCATTTTGAAAGGCAAACGTGCTTCCTTTTTCATCTAAAGTATCTCTGTGTTGAAAACATTACATGTACCACCCAAAAAAACTTCTCAATGCTTTTTTATTCTTTTTTAGCAATTTTTGGATGTCTCTCCATAAGAAGATAATTTTTTAACTTTTTGATAGCCTTTTATCTCCTCAGTAATTCGTTCCTGTGGAGCAATTCTTCAATTCATGACAAATATGTCATTGACTGTTAGCATATGGACACTAGTTACTGTCTATTGAACCCTCATCTCTACTATTGACTAGGGAGGTCGACCCTGCAGTGTCCTTCTATATTTTTCAGTGCCTTTTGGTTGGTCCCGCGGTGTGACGGAAATTGCTTTACATTATTGGGGGTTTCGCCATCTGTATGCAGCTTGCACAGTTCTTTTCCTGTATATGGGGAGATTATAAAATCTTAAACTCTCAGTTTCCTCCAAACACATTGTAAACACATACTCAGATTCCACTCATAATGACATGGAGGATACATCTCCTCATAAATCTGACCCTGCACCAGGTGCCATTCCAAAATCCCAACTCTCAAGCAAGATGCCCGTCAAACACTAAAAAAGACCAAAAGACCCCCCCCCCCATCCCAGTGCACACCTCGTGAACCTCCATGGATATGATTCTCGAAGAAATGTGTGCACTAAAACCCTTCAAGGAGGAAACTACTAAAACTCTGCAACATCTAGATAGCAAATGGTCTTTTTTAGAATCACGTGTGCTGGTTGTGGAACAGAGGATGGAATCTCTTCAATCTACTTGCTCTTGCATCTATTTTTAGGGTGTCTGAGATATCTCTTCTTAAAAAGTACACTAAGGACTTGGAGAGTCAGAATTGCAGAAATAACTTGTGCATTTACAGACTCCCTGAAAATATGGAGGTTCCAATCCAACAGTTTTCTTTCAGACCTTTTTGCCCAAGCTTCTGTAAAAGTCTACTACTGCCCCTCTCAACATACAACAGACTCATAGACTTGGTCCCAGGGTCTCAACAAAATCATGTGGTGTTATCATGTTTTATCTGCAATATGCTGACCTATTTCAAGTCTTGTCGGCTGTCAAATCCCCCAAACTAATTTTTGGATAGGGGCATCGATTGTTTTTCTCTCAAGATGTTGCTAAAGCCACCGTGGACAGTCGGAAAAAAATCCTGATTCTTCGACCTCAGCTAAGAACTATAAATGCCAGATATAGTCTAATCCACCCTTGCCTCTTTAAAGTCACTTATAAGGAGAAGACTACCACTTTTGATGAGCCGGCTGCGCCACAGGAATTTCTTCAGAAACATGGAGCGGATGTCATGGACACTTCAAAGTCTACTTGACTGTCAC
This sequence comes from Lissotriton vulgaris, assembly GCF_964263255.1. Taxonomy (NCBI): domain Eukaryota; kingdom Metazoa; phylum Chordata; class Amphibia; order Caudata; family Salamandridae; genus Lissotriton; species Lissotriton vulgaris. Next base: position 1,130,481,915 of record NC_141689.1, on the reverse strand, counting down.
TTTATTTGTTTTATATGGGGGTCTGTCTTTCTGTATAATTCTTTGAATGTTGTTTCATTCTTGATTCACTTTTAAGATGCTTATTCATTAGTCTCTTTTCTCCCTTTTCTCTTTTTCTTCTCTTTTTATAAAAGTATTAACTCTTACTATCGCTCTTCTTTCTAATACAGGTAGCATTTTCATACCCGTCGCTCAAATGGTCTCCTCTATTGTTGACATCCTTACCCATCCAAGGTTACCCTGACATCCGGTGGGACTCGAGTGCTGTCTCCTGGTGTTGCCACCCCATATCATCTTTGTGTTTTGTAGGTATGTTTTTCAGTCGTCATTCGTATGACTTGTACTGTCTTTTTGTTTTCTGTTTCATTTCCCTTTGGTTCGTCTTTTTCTATGTAGCTCTTTTTTACCACCTTCCGCTTTCTATTGTCTACTACATCACTCCAGACACCAGACCCCTTGCCAGTTTTGCCTCAGATTCCAGGACTGGAATTACATTCACAAGTAAGGAACTCCATGATTTAAATAAACAGGATCCCAACTGCAACAGTTTTAACATGCTAGCTCTCTGTCAGGGTTCAGAGGGAATTTGCTCTACCTATTATGTCCTTCTTCCTGGCCCTTTTGCCCTTGCCAGCTCACTTGGTCCTAGCCAGAAAACACTTGAAAAACAGGATACTACTGGTATTATCTACACCTTAATCAATGCTCGTTCGCTAGTAAAACATGCACTTGAAGTAGCAGATCTTATTGATTCTCACAAATCTGACATCTTATTTATCTTGGAAAGCTGGGCCACTAATACCTTAATGTCAGAACTTCTCACAACCACGCCTTCCGGGTACCGTCTGCACAGGCAAGACCGCCCAATTAAAAGAGGAGGGGGTCTGGTGGTCATCTACCGGGATAATTTTAGGGCCAAATGTACTAATATACAGTCTGAGGACAGTGAAGCACTGTCTTTCGAACTTGGGCTCACAAATAATTATACCTTTCGAGGGTCTCTCCTTTATTGCCCTCCCGGTCCTAAAGCCAGCTTTTCAAACTCCATTAACTCTTCACTCGAGGCAGATATCTGCAATGCCAATTGTACTGTCCTCTGGGATTTTAACTTTCTCTTAGAACACATTGAAGAGAAGGATACAGTCTCATTAATAGATATCATGGATGCCTTTGACCTTAAACTTCTTAGTACCGATCCCACACACAGGGGTAGTCACATGCTTGAGGTACTGTTTTCGAACAAAAATGATATCTCTAGTCTTAAAGTGCTTCCTCTGGTCTGGTCCGATCACTCTGCCATCTTCTTTAAGATTAGATTCCCTACAGCTAACACAGCCCCAAATAAGAGGTCTATATCAGCCCAGCACAGATCATGGGCAAAGTTGATCGAAATCAACTAGAGCAGCTATTGATCATTTCAAGCCCCCCGGCAGTGAACAATACGTAACTTGCAGCTGAGACCTATTTCATCGGGCTCAACTCTGCCTTTTCTCAACTAGTCCTAACAAAAAAAGGTGGCCTAAGCAGGACCTGTCCGTCTGCCCCCTGGTTCTCAGAGGCCCTTAGGCTTGAAAAATAATGTTGTAGACACCAAGAGAGGAAATGGAGAGTCCAATATGACTCCCACGAGAGAGAAACGTACAAACTCTCAACTAAATATAAAGCCCTCTTGGTTACAGAAAAGGCGGCCTACTTCTGATCACAAATCGAACCCCCAAAAACTCAGCTAAAGAACTCTATCAAGTCATCAATAAACTCACTAAACAACCTGAGTATAAAAGTGATTGGATTAGGCAGTCCTTTTGCATTGAGATTGCTTTGCGTTTCAGGGGTAAAATAGATTCCATTTTTAACTCATTTGGTCATCTTGGCAACCTTCCGCCGTCCACCAGTCAAGACAATGTGAACACCGTTTCAAAAAATTACTTGGCCACTAATGTTTTTGTTTGATTCTCCCCTGTCTCTACGTCGCAAATAAAAGATCTCATCTTGACCACCAAGTCAGGTTCCCCGGCTGATCCTTGCCCCCCTCAGTTATTAAGTTGGTCAACGACATTATTGCCGCCCATCTCTCATACTTGTTCAATAACATGTTCAGTACAGATATCTTCCCATCCCAGTGGAAGCGAGCTTCGATTCTGCTTTTATTGAAAAAAAACTAATCTGGACCCCGAAGATCTGACCAATTATCGGCCTATTTCTAACTTCCCTTCCCTGGGTAAATAGTTGAAAAAGTGATGAACATTCAATTAAACCAGTTCATCAAGGACTCTAACTGCCTGGATACCACTCAATCTGGATTCAGATCTGAACTCAGTACAGAGACTGCCTTGATCAAGGCCACAGATGAACTAAAATTCATCCTGGATGAGGGGGGTCAGCAGCCCTCATCCTGTTTGACCTGTCCGCAGCATTTGATACAGTGGATCATCCCACTCTGATCCACCATCTGGAAGCAAAAGGTATAAAAAAAACCTTGATATGAAACTAGTCTCATCCTTCCTGTCAAACATGGAAAACATAATCAACATTGATGCCTTTTTTTCTAGCTCGTTCCGCCTGCCCTGTGGTGTCCCACAGGGATCCTCTCTTAGCCCTACACTTTTTAATATATTTTTTACTGATCTGGCTCCTCTGATTGAATCCTTTGGGTTCTCTCTCACGTCTTATGCGTATGATACGCAAATTGTGCTATCAGCCTCCAAGGATGCCAACCACACCTGTCTTCACATCCACAACTGCATGAAATGTATTAATGTCTGGATGAACAAACACAGCCACAAGCTCAATGCTGGAAAGACTGAGGTGATTTTAATCTGCAATAATCCCAGCTTCTGGTCTGCCCGTTGCTGGCCTGTTGACATGTGCTCCCTTCCTGTCCTTACCAAGAAAGCCAAGAGTCTAGGTGTCATCTTTGACGATCATTTACTTCTAGGCAATCAAATCAATTTAGTGGTCTCCACTTTGTATAATAGCTTGAGAATACTTAAAAAAATATTAATCTTTCTGCCCATCTCAGCCAGGAAATCAGTTATTTCAACCTTGGTATTACCCAAGAAAGACTATTGCAATGGTCTCTACATTGGCCTGCAGGCTAAATATTTGAAGAAACTGCAAATTCTTCAGAATTCGGCAGCCAGACTTCTACTGGACCTTCCTAGGCACCACTTTGTTTCTCTATGCCCTCAAAGATCTTCATCGGCTGAAAGTCAAAAGCAGAATCAAACTTAAGGCCCTCTGTCTGACATATAAAGTCCTCCATGATTCAGGAACCTCCTTCTGAAGAAAGCCTTTTCATGGTAAATTCCAACAAGAAACCAGAGATCAGCAGGTTCCTTCAGAATAAATCCTATCAGATTAAAAAATCTAAATGAGGTGGTAGCAGTTTTGCAGTTAGAGCAGCCACATGCTGGAATCTTCTCCGACTCAACTTAAGGTCTGAACCTTCCCTGCTCCAGTTTAGGAAACTTTTGAAAACTTGGTTTTTCAATCAGCAGGTCCTCCTTTCTGCTCATTGTTGTACATAGAATCAGCACCAAAAATAGCTTAACATAACAATCCTCTTCTTCTTTTTCTTATTAGACAAACGCTATAATTCTATCTTTTTTCTTTTTTATATCTGTTTTATTCTAATCTTAATCTCACTACTTTAAGCGTATTGACTGTTCAAGTTCTTACCATTAAGTTACTTTCCGGGTTACTTCTTGGAATGTCAAATGGCTAGGTAATCCTACAAATAGACAACATTTGTTATCTCAACTAGCCAAATTAAAAACTGATATTGCACTGTTGCAAGAATCACATCTTTCTGAGTCTGAAGCTTCCAAATTGAAGAAATATTGGGTGGCTCATGTGTTCAATTCTCCTGCTTTAGTTAACAAAAATAGGTTTCTGCTTCTTTGTCATAAAAAGTTACATGTTTCAGTTACTCATCACAAATCGAATGTTGAAGGTCAGTGGGCTTTTGTTAAACTCCTTATGATAAGATACCTTTAGTTATTTTCAATGTATATGGTCCTGTCTCTATTGATAAGCCTTTCTGGACAAAGATCTCTGACAAACTGCTTTTATATGATGATGACTATATTATGTTTGGTGGTGACTATAACCAAATTCATGATCCCATATTGGAAAGGCATTCGACAGTTAAGTTTGTTCCCAATAAAATGCACTCACATTTTACTTCCACTATACGCCATAAATCGTTAGTTGATATATGGAGACTTTGCAACCAAGACCTTCGGGGGTACAGTTTTTCAACTCCACACCACCCGTATTGTTTTTTTTTTTTCTAAGCAAATCTTTAGCTCAACATGCTCTTCAAGCTGAGATAGAATCAATTTTAATATCAGATCAAGCTCAAGTACATGTGGACTTAGACCTGATCCCATTTTCTCCGCACTCAGGCAGATGGCGCTTTCATAACTCCTTACCCTTAGATCTTAAATTTAACCAACAATTCAGTTCCTTTTTCTCCAAATTTGTTGCTATCAACTCAACCCCAGAGTCATCTTTTGTAATGATATGGGACTCTTCCAAAGCAGCCGCCAAGGGTTTTATAGTACAGTTCGTCTCACAAAAGAAAAAACCCTCAGATGCCCAATCTACCCAACTACTTAATAAAATCAAACAGCTACAATATACTAACTACCACTCCAATGATGAGATTTTCTTGAAAAATCTTATTGATGCTAAACTCACTTTTAACAGGTTATCTGCGGATGCTGCCTCTTCTTATCTGTTGAAAAGTAGCAGTGGTACTATGAGGGTCAGAATAAAATGGGGAAACTGCTAGCTAATTATTTAAAAGTAAAAAGATACAGAACTAGGACAGAATCTTTACAGGCCCTGCGGGGTCTCCTCTTTGTAAAGATGATGATATTTTAAATGAATTTGTTTCTTTCTATAAAAACATATTCTCCAGAAACGCAACTAGTACAGTCTGATCCCTCGGCTTACTTTGAGTCCATTTCTTCTCCTCCTTCCCATCACATTGATATTGACTCTTTAGAAACTGATATTTCATTAGCCGAAATTACCCATGCAGTGTCAGTGTTACGTCGATGGAAGGCCCCTGGGCCTGATGGCTTTACAAATAAATGTTATGATCATTTTGCAAAACTTCTCCTACCCAATCTTTTACTTCCATTTAATTTATTTCCTCATCTAGGTATGTCTCAAGAGACTTTCCAAGAAGCCATAATTTTCCTAATTCCAAAAGAAAATAAAGATCTCTCTCTCTCTCTGTAAGTATTATCATCCTATCTCTTTAGTTAATACTGACTATAAGATCTTTGTCATGATCCACAGCATTGTGCATTGACCCCATCCTGCCCGATCGGATATGCCCTGAACAAACCGGCTTTATTAAAGGAGGATTTACCTCTGGCAATTCTCAAGTCTTTTTCAATGTTCTTAGCAAGGCTCAATTTTTGGATCATCCTATTGCTGTTAATGCTTTGGATGCGAAAAAGCTTTTGACAGGATAGGATGGGATTTTGTGTTTCCCGCATTGAGATGGGTTGGTGTTCCACTTAAATGGATTTTATTAAATTCTCTGCTATATTCAGGTCCCACAGCCTCAATTTTTGTTAATGGTAGAACCTCAGATTACTTCCCTTTACTTAGAGGGGTACAGCAAGGGTGTCCCTTTTCACCTCTATTGTATGTCATTGCCCTGGAACCCTTTCTAACTAAAATCAGGCAGGATGCTCATATTTCAGGCTTTCAATTTGGTCCTCATCAGGTTAAAATATCTGTTTACGCTGCTGACATTCTCCTATATTGTTCTAACCATGTAACTATCTCCCCTGCTTTTTTCAACATGTTAATACATTTTCTCTGCTATCAGGTTATCGGCTCAATGCTGATAAATGTAAAGTTCTACCGCTAAATATTTCATGTCAAAAGTGTCTTTTTGACTACTCTGGCTTCTCTTGGCAACCCTCTAAAATAAAATATCTGGGCCTGTGGTTTTCTCTGACAATGTCTGAAAACATTAAAATAAAAATTTGATCAAATTACCAAAACATTAAATGATACTATTACATGTTTGCATCCTCTTTTTCTCTCCTAGTGGGGCCAAATGGATTTAATCAAAATGATGCTCACCTCTCTGATATTATACATTATTTCAATGGTTCTGGTTCACATTCCTGGATATTATTATGAGAAAATTGATTCCCTCTTATCCAAATTTTTATGGAAAAACAAATCCCCTCTTATAGTCATGACGTCTTTAAAAAGATAAATCTAATGGAGGTCTTAGATTCCCTGATTTCAAAACATATCATTCTGCCTTTTCCCTAAAACAAGCTGCCAGGCGGCTCTCTTTGGAGTTCCCCACATATCCTCCCTTCTGGGTACAAATAGAGAAATCTCTTATTCCCCCTGTGATTTTCAGGAGATCCTTGCTTTTACTATTAATATCTCATTATTATGTTTTCCTATTATTTCTCACTTCCGTAAACCTTTGGCTCCTCTCCTCCCATCAGCTTGTCCCTCACTTAACTGTTATCAACAACAACCCATTTGGCATAATACATCATTGCAAATTAAGAACCACACAATTTATTGGAGAAATTGGCATTCTAAGGGTTTGTAATGGATCTCTCAACTTCTTCTTGATGATCAACCCCTTTTGTTTACTGACCTTCAAACAAAATTTTCCTTACCACTTACTTTTAAATCACAATATGACTTTTTATATCCCTCCCTCAACCAATATCTTCTTTCGCTACTGAGTACTTCCAATCCCCCTGTAAATTGTACTACTTTTTCTCCATTGTTAGATAACACCCCTTCTCCTTCCACTATTTACAAGTCTTTAAAATTACCCTCAGACAAACTCAAATCAGAGACCGAGCTAGCCTGGAAAAAAGATTTATCACAATGTTGACCAACTGAAACATGGGATAAGTTATGGTCTAAGCTTCCCAAAACTTCTCGAGCTGCTAACCCCACACAAACTCTTTATTTCATTTATCAACAAGTGTTATTCCCTCCAATGACTTTAGCATCATTTTCATCAAATACTTCTTCTACTTGTTGGTCCTGTCCCTGCTCTAATACCGATTTAAAACACATGTTATTTGAGTGCCCCCTTTTCATCAGTTTTGGAAGTTGGTTTGGACCCAAATTATGAAGATTTTCAAAGTAAATGTCCCCTTTTCTCTAACCAATTTATTCCTAGGCTCCTTTTCTCCCCAATGGCTGCAGTCACCATCACGTTTTAAGTTGTTAGTTCTATTGTTAGCTGTTTCTTTTCACTTAATAGCCTCAAATTGGAAACAAACTGATAAAGTCTCTTTTAGATCCTGGTGGAACGCTGTATGTTTTCATCATAGATTAGACACTAATTACGTCTCCCCCATTCCTCTAGCGATTAAAAAAGATCTTGTATGGCTTCCATTAACTACTCATTCATCTTTATCTGCCTCTTCTGCTATTAAAGTCATACTGTAGGAAATGATGTACAGAAGCCACCTTAACTTCTTTCTTTGTCTCATTCCCAGATGATTAGTGGATTTTTGTACCCTTATATCCTTGCCATGCTGTTTTGGTTTTCTTATTGTTAGACTTACAGTGCAAAATCATTTATTATTCATGTGCCTACTTTTAATATCATATAAGTAATTATATATTGTTCTCCTCCCCATATCCCTTTCTTTTATTGTTTATATAGTATATATATATTTTCTTTATGTACTTCTTGATAGTTATAACCTTCATATATTTTTCTTTCCTCTACAATTACAATGTTAAATAGGACTTATTGTATTCACTGCATTGCTGCATTGCTGTTCTTTTTCTTGTTGTTTTCAATAAAATAAGAAAGAATGGCCAGGTTCTCATTAACCAACTGTAAATAATATTGGGGCATTCCTCATTGAATTGGGGGTGCGACCTCATGCAAAAGAGCAAAAAACACAAGGTTATGAATGAGCAAGCCACCTTGGGGCGCTCAATTTCTATCGCGCAGTTGGTGGAGGTCCTTTTGAGTTCCACTGGAAGGCTGGAACCAGCAAATCAGTCACAGATTCCAAAGTGCCTTTTGGGGCACCATTCTGTAGAGATTTAGATCGGTTTTATAGTATTTTACTCATGTGCAGTACCTAAGGGCCTCAAAAAGTTTGGATATACTCTGGGACAGCCCCCATGGTCACCATGGTAGGCTGGAAATGTTAGCAATATCTATGCAGTGAAAGAACAGCAAGTGTGTTTGTTTTGAAACAGTGTTGCTTGCTTGCTCATAGAGGTGCAGAAATTATGTGCTCCTGCATGAGACATTGTCTAATATAGATGGAATTATTGCTCATGGATCCTGTGTGGGGATGATGCTGCTAATGCAAGCATGTGCCTTTTTCACACTTGTGCTATGTACTTTTGGTGATGGCTTCAAAAAAGCTATCATGATGATGCACATCCAACAATGAAAGATGATCAAGAGTCCTTAGCTCCAGTCACTTGCTTTCTTTCTCAGAGATAAACCTGTCCTCTCTGCAGTTGGAATACTTTATTTTATGTTCTTTACATAGCACGTAGTTAAAGAACTTTACATGAATAACAAAAGCACTAAAAACATTAAAGCAGTCGATTGAATGAAAGGGGGAATTCTCTTGGTGTCCAGGCTCCAGGTTCATACCTCAAAAAAGGAATATGCTACCTGGCTTGGGACTCTTGTAGAGAGAGAAGTCCTCCTGACCAGCCTCTCCAGACAGGCCTTCAACTCTGCTGCTCTGATCAGCACATGTGTGCTGCAGGGCAACTACTCACTTGTGCTTTTGGGTGAGGCCAGTGGTCTACCAGACCTGGAAGGATGAGTGGTATCAGACTCATCATATTCTGACAGTGGTAGAGGGATAAAACATTAGGGGTTTCCTTTTCAAATTACTTGAGGAAGCACTTTTAAATATGAGGGATACAGATAACTTGTAAAAAGAAAAACAAAGATTTCATAGACAGCTCATTACTGATATCTTAAATAAGAAGAAATCACAGAAAACTATTCAGGTTTCTGAGCTTTTCTGTTAAGATTAACATTTTGAAATTGGAACTGCAGCACCAGTCTCTCTACACAAATGTTCACAGTTTTTTGTAGACCGACAGGGTTACAGAATACAGATGATAGAAACTCAAGGTTGAACTGAAGAGATTGGAGTCCATTGTACAAATGAGATTTCGAGCAATACTTTGAATAATGTGGAAAAACAATATGTATAATGTACAATCGGGTCAGGAAGTAGTCAACCTCATGGTGCTGACAGTCAAAGAAATGCAAACTGGTTAAGATGAGTTATAATTTTTTCAATTATTGGTCCTTGATCTAGGGGTACTGGAGGGAGCTCACTCTGAGGAGAAATGCACCACTTGTAGTTAGGGGAGGTTTACCATGAGGGGAGGAGTTGGTCACCATGGGTGTAGAGCATATTAGGGAACAAAAGAAAAAATCCTTGTGTATAAACTCAGAGCAATGCTTACAACCAGTGGCATATCAAGGAGGTGCCGGGGGTGGTTCACCCCGGGTGGCACATGTTTTGGGGCGGCAAACCCACCCACTGTTACATTACCTGAAGCCTTCGGAAGGCAAACGCAGAGACTGTCGCAACCAGCCCTCCCCTGCTCTCAACTGCGGCTGTTACAGAGAGGCAACGCCTTGACTGCCATGGACGTCAAAAGGCCTAGCTAAGCCACTGTTTACAACCCTCCTATGGACTGATGACTATAATGTAATAAAACGAAGACTGGGCTATTGTGAAAATAAAAGCAGGTTCAGATATAGAGTGACCTCATTTTATGGCCCCAATACTGATGACCCTGCGATTTTTCTGCATTTTCTAGTTAGACTAGTGGATTTCCATTCATCATATGTGATTGTGGGGAATTCTAATATTTTAATGTAATTTAAATGATATCGCTGATAAATTCACAACCACCTTATATAGTTGAATAAGTAAGTCACAGACAGTTCTTAGGAAAATTGTTAAGGAGATTACTTAATGCAAGGGAAGTTAGTGTCAATATGGAGATACCAATCACTCCATACAGCTCTCCGACATTGGTTAAGTAAATCATTGAAAACGTATGTTATCCCTGGCCTTGTTAGGTGAAACATTATTCATAATTGCTGAAGGAGAGTTCTGTGATGGATCAGATGAAGGATAGCACATCTGGATGTTTTCAAAATAATTTAAATTCAACTTCCTTGATCATAGTGCAACAATCAAAACAATTCATTTGTTGATACAAGGTAGAGCAAGACATTGTTGAGTATCAGATCCAAGAGGCATATTCATGGTTAATGCTGTGTGCATAAGGGTTAGTACGGTATGATAATTAAGCAAATAATTAAACTTATTGAGGATTTGAGAGAGAGAGAGAGCCTATCTCAGTAGAGGAACACAGGAATCAGGTACAACAGGAACTGTACACAAAGAGAAACAAGAATTTAAGCATTTGAGAAAACAAACCAGTGCATATCAACTTTTGAGAAAACAATCCAGTGCATATCAACTTTTAGGAAGTAAGGAAGATGGTCTGAATCACCAGTCTCCAGGCAATAGTATGTAGTATCAAACTCCAAAACCTACAGGGATGCAGTCACAGAATGCTGAAAACTACAGAGATTTGAGGCCCTGCAGCTGCAGAGAGAATTAGGAAAACACCACAAGAGAGAGAAAATAAATAAATAACAAGGAATCTACAAGTAAGTGAAATGAAAAGGGGCGAAAACATCAACGTTGCGGGTACGCAAGGACAGGTGACAAAATCATGCTTGTAACAAACCAGGAGCTTTTCATGAAGTACTGCCAGAGAAAAGTGTACTCCACGAAAACCCTTCTTTGTGGTAATGTTGACTATTATACTCTGGAAGTGCCAACTATCTCATGTGGTAGTGATAACCTATGGTCTCTGAAAAGGACAGGGTATCTTTAACCAGTCAAAAAGCGAACTCCACTTCGTTCAAAGTTCAAAGAAACTTTTTTCTTTATGTATAGCCTTATTTACATACCTTACTCTAAGACCTGGCACCATTGGCGTGGGTCTCCCTTCCTTTTTTTGCTGTTGTCTCCTCTGTTTTTGCTGGTATTAGACATTCTGGGTGCTGTGCCACTGCCACCTAGTGCCACAGCGTGAATGTTCCCTATGGTAAATTTACTATATGAATTGGTATTCCCATAATTGGTTAATTTGTTTTACCTGTTAGTCCCTAGTAGAGTGCATTGTGCGTGCCCAGGGCTGGTAAACAAATGCTGCTGGTGGGCCTGTAGCGCTGATTGTGCCACCCACAGAAGCAGATTGTAAAGCATGTCTCAGATCTGCCATTGTGGAGTCCGCTTGCAGTCTAGGACTGCCATGTTGACTGTGAAGCGAACCCACTTCCGAAACCCTAAACCTTCCCTTGGCATCATGTAATTCACCCTTATGGCAGGGTGCATTGTATGCGAAAGGTAGGGCATGTCTTGGTATGTGTATCATGTCCTAATAGTGAATTACAGCCATTTTCGACTACTGCAAGGCTGCCTGTTCTCCATAGGCCAGAATGGGCAGTTTGATTAATACACCTTATAATCCAAACTGACTCAGGGAACATGGTAGAAAGTCGAGTTTAGTATGACTGAACTCAGAATGATGAAGTACATCTTTTAGTGAGGTTGGTTTTAACATTCTGTGTTTGAAAATATCACTTTTAGAATGTAGGTATTTTCGTGCCTAAGCCTTCCAGTGTGCTCTACTGCAATGTGTATTGGCTGTTTTAGGGGACAGGGCAGGCTGAGTCAGACCTAGATTGATTAGAGAGATCTGCATTTGGAGTAGGGGAGGGGTGACCCTTTGATCTGAGCAGTGCTGTGCCTGGCAAGGTGAATGCTGGCTCCACCTCAGACTGGGCGTCTGATGGCAGACCCCTCTTTCTGAAAGGAAGGATGCAGCCTTCTAAACAAAGTGCTCCAAGACTGAGCAGAACCAGTTGTGGCTGGTTTTAGTGACTTGTGACTGTTGAGAATTCCAGGGCTTCCAGTTCTACTGCAGAGAACGCAGGCTGAAATCACCACTAAAACACCTTTGCGAACCGCTGCAGCCAAAAGCGCCATTTTGGGAATTGCGCTGCTTCCGCCGAGTGCTCGCAACCTGAAAACATCGCACCGCACGTTTGCGGGCCACTGCCGCTGAGAGCTCCATCGAGAATTATCGTACTGCTGCCGCTGAGTGCTTGCAAAATCAAGATCATTGCATCTCATCAATTGCGTCGTATCCCATCGATTATCACCTCACGACATCGCAGTGCGGACGTATCGCGGCCGCAATTTCCATCTCATAGCACCAGGCTCGTAGCTCCCGAGCGGAGCACCATTTCTTCGCATCGCAACCTGCTCGCAGCACGCATCATCAGACCGTCGCATCGTCTCCTACCTCGCAGCAAGGATTCATCGCATCAACGGCTTTGCGTGCAGAAGTTCATTGCATTGCCTTCCCTCGCATCATCGTCTCCACCCTCACGGCAAGAAATCGACGCATCACCGGCCTCGCGTTGAAAAGAATCGACGCTACAGCTTCATTGCAACATTTTGCTTATTTGCACTGCCAATCCAGGTACTTTGTGAGTAGAAAGGTCGCAGAGACCAGTGCTCAGCTGCGGCCTGTGGAGGGAGTTCCATGGGGCAGAGAGGCGGGGCGGGGGAGGGGCAGGTTGGGGGTTGCTAAAAAAATGGAATATGGATAATTGTAGGTAAGTAAACAATTTAATAAATAAAACGAATTTCATAGCGCACCCAGCATCGCAAAATGCAATGCTGGGTGCGCTACGGAATTTGTTTTATTTCTAAAATTGTTTACTTACCTCCAATAATCCATATTCCATTTTTTAGCAACCCCCAAACTGCCCCACGGAACTCCCTCCACGGGCCGCGGCTGCCACTGCTTTGAAATGAACTCTTTTTGCACACTTTGAACTATTTTTGCAGCATTCTAAGAGTGTTTCCATTTTTCAGCATTGTGGCTTTTTGTTGTTTTGGGTCTTGTGATAAGTCTATTTAAAGATCCATTTTTATAACTACTTGTGTGGTGTCCCTTTGTAGTGTTCTTATAACCTACTGTGTATGGTTATAAATGCTTCAACACTGCCTCTGAGGTAAGCCTGTCTGCTAGTGCTACGTTATCACAGGGTTGAACAGGGGTTATCAAAGGGTGTAGCCCCCTTACTCTGACTTAGGAAGAAGGGTTCCTACTTGGACAGTGGCCAGCCATTACCAACTAGAGACCCCCATTTCTAACACTTACGTTGTAGAATGTCTTGCACATAATTTATACTGGTGTTTATTGTAATATAAAAACCTAAACCACTATCATATATCAAAATAAACAGCATTTATTTTCCTTAAGGTACACATAAAGAGTAAACGTACATTAGAAACTCTTTCAAGCGTGACCTAAAAATCATACACATTCATTTTCATTTTTTACTGTCATCAGAAGTGTCAGCTTCAAAAGTAAATGACATGGAAAGCCTGTCGCAAAGCGACTATGGGGGCCCCTAGCAGGCCCCCCTTCTCCCTGTGGGGTCCGGTTGGGGGCCGAGGGAGGTGCCCCCGGTTAATCCCTGCACCGTGGTCAGGCACCGCGAGGTGCTTGCCACGCGGTGCAGGGATTAACAGAAACTCCCATTCTTTATGGGAGCTTGTGCTGCGGCTGATTTAAGGCTACAGCACAAGCTCCCATAGAGAAATGAGAGTATGGGACCGAACCATGTGCAGTCACATTGTAATAGCTGCCGACCGGAAGTCGGTCAGTCACATCGTAATGAGGTCCTTGGATCTTACATCTTTCTTTGGAGTCCAACCAAGTTCCGAGAAGCTTCAAACATTGGCACATGGTCGCCCATAATCTACAAGAGATCGCTTTATTCTAATGAATTCTATACCAAACACCTTGCCCTGGTAAATTGAAATAATTATGGAAGCTCAAGCTGACCTCGAGCCCTGAGACTAGCAGGAAGACAATTAACTTCTATATGTTTAAAAGATGGGTTTTGTGCCCATTGTGGAATGCAGAATGTTATTCCTTACACATTAGACCATCGTCATATGATTTCAGATGCACGCAAGATCAACAGTTTGGTCCATTAAGATCATGTATCAGTGTTGGACACCATTGACTATGAAATAATCCTACACTTTGGCTTACATGCAAAATCGTTGAGGACGTGGTTAAGTTAAGGGTGCGAACAGTCACATTTGCCTAGTTCAGGTATAGACCACAGTTCTCAGTAGGGTTACGTATTTTACATGAACAAAAAAGTGCAAGTTTACCAAATAATACTCACCAATTTCACTGCTGCTACCAAAACGTTCTGAAAAGACATGAGAATTTTTTTTTTTTAAATAACCTACGTCCTTTAAAATTAAAGCAGACCTGTGTGTTTTTGTTGTGACAGTTCTGTTACTTGCTTAAGACAATTTGAATATCCCACCCCATCTCAAGCCTTCTATGTGAAATCTCTAACAAACTCGAAAATATAAACAGGAAGATTTGTTTAGGTGAAATTAGAACCGTTTAAAAAGTATTGTACACATTAAAAATCACTCTGCTTGAAAAACTGGTCAACATACATAAAATGCAAACAGACATGTGCTTGAATTATTTTATCCTATCGCTGTGCTGATCGCAGTAATCTGATGTGCATGGGATGAAGCATCCATCCCCGGGGCATTTTTAACTTGCATGACCGACATGTCTAGAGCAAGTCTCCATTGCCCTCAGTGACCTTGTCAGCATGATAGGGGCCATGTTTGTCTCGACAATGAACTTTCATGCCCAATTTCCCTGCTGCATTAGGCTCACGCAGGCTTCCCGTTCCCAAAAGGCGCGTGTTCTCCATTTGCAATTCCGCCACACATGATATTGCTCATTCTGTTTTTTTAAAACGCAACCTTCTCCACTGTGTACTTAGCTCATTTCTCCCGTTCTTGCATCAACTAAACTGAAAATATGCAAAATATAAATTTGCGATTGTCATATTCGAGTTACAAAATCCTTACTCCAAGGTATTCACTATAATTTCGAAAAAAACAGATCTGTTTAACATATGAGCTGTGAAGCGTCTTAAAAATGGTCCCCTTGATAAAGAAATATTTTTTTATCGCAAAATCCGCTGTGTACGCATGGTGGACTAAATTGTAAAATTATACCACAGGTTGGACTGAACTATACAAAAAGAGGATAAATTGTGAATCACATTCTGTGGCCTTATTTCCGATACGTTCGAGATCGCCACACGGAAGATACTAAACCTTTCGTTAGAAAAGAAACTATAAATAACCATGTGCCAGATGCTACACAAAATGTTATTAGCAAACAATTAAGTACATTCCTCACGTGGAAGTAGAGAGTTTGCATGGCAAAAGTTTCCTTGAACCTCCCAGGGCAATCATGGACGCCATTTGGGCAGCCATGGGTGGCTACTGCGACCCCTGCCATGCCCCTTGTGATCCCTGGCACTGCCTTTGCGACCCCTAGTGTCAGAAGTGGCAAAATCGGTGGCAGGAACAGAAGCAGCTCGTCCTTATGGACGTGGGTGGGGGGCTTCAAATACCTCGTTTTTCGTCTATTTAGCATTATACAAATAGTGAATATTACATTTTTCACTGTTAGTTGAACACAAAAAATACAGTACAAATAACGAATATGACATTAATTGGCATCTGAGGTAAGTAAAACAATGCTTTTAAATGTATGTATGAGTCGCATGCTTGCAGTTTTCAGTTTGTTTATGGAAGAGAGAGTGTGTGATATATGTGTGTTAGTGGAGGCCGTGTGGGTGTATGTGTGAGTGTGTGTGCATGTGTGAATGGCTGTGTATGTATAAGCATATGATTGTGTTTTTTTTTGTCCTCATGTCACCTCCGATTAGCACCAGTCGATACGCTCTTCGTGAGTGCCCATAATCGGCTGCCGGTCAATCAGAATTACTAGGGGGCATATTAGCAACAAATAGCGATAATTATCGCTAAATGTGCTTAGCGCATTTCTTTTTTATCGTCGGATATTATCACAGAGATAACATGCTATTAGCAAGGTTTATCTCCAAAGCAATGAAATATCTGGCGGTAGCGGCTCCATGCGTGAATATCGCTGGAAATCCAGCGATATTCAGGCATCATCACTAATGGGGACTTAACCTGAATATCCACCTCCCATTGGATAAACAGGTTAAGATGTGGTCTGAGCAGGCGTTAGGTTTTGGTGATAATCGAGCATAGCGTGAGTTTTTTTATCGCTTCGCCTGCCTTGCTAATAGGCGATAGCTGTGTTAGTGACTGCTTTCAGTCGCTAACAGGTTGGGCAAGCCCACTTTGCATGTCATTAGCGATAAATAGCGCTGACATATAAAGCGGGCCCCAAACCTGTAGCTATCGCCTACAAGCTGTCGCTAACTACTGTTAGCGACAACTTGCTAATAGGGCGATAAAAATATTGCTGTTTTCGGGGGAAAAAGTCCAGCTAAAGCAGCGATATCGCCCTTGCTAATGTGCCCCTGGGGTATTTCGAAATTTGCACCGCCCTCGCAGTTACTGAAATGAGAAGGTGTACGGTAAGATCTTCAATATTTAAATTCAAAAACCTGAGACTATTTTTATCCATTTCCTTGAAAAAACTCACAGAATTTTTCCACCCCTGCCAAAAGGGTGGCTCTGATTGAGCCCAAAGTTTTACAGATTTCTCTTCTTGCCAGTAGTATTAAGTAAAAAATCAAATAATAGCCGCTCTCTTGCAGAACGTACTTATCTTTGACCTGCTGGGATATCCTGAACATGATTAATGTTCGCTCTATAGAAAATCGCATTAAATAAATAAATAAATAAATTAACTCAGGGCTTACCTCTACGTTGACACCCACGGAGCATGAAAAGGTCTTACCCACTGCTGTCCAGAATCCTCCCAGTTTTGAACAATTGGCAAACATGTGCACATCTCCAGCATCTCCACTGCCATATCACTTGCACTTTGAATCTGTGCCTCCTTTTATCTTTCCCAGCCTTTTTGGGGCCCAGTAGATTCTATGCAAGGTAACATTTTTCTTTTTCTTTAAAGCACCAGGTTTAACCACCAAGTAAAGTGTAGCACAAGATACTTGCCATAAATCTGCCAGCTCCGCTTCCGGCAAGCATCCATCCCATACACTGTGTGCTGATTTCATTTCCTCCAGTTCTGCATCCAGGAGAAATTGATACCAAAGTGCCACCTCTTTTTTCCTTGTAATAAACAACACAAATGCCAATACTGGACTTTACTCTAAAATTGTTCTTACCACCTATATGAATAAAACATATACTGGTCTGTTTATTATAACGTCACTAGTTTATTTTGTATTTTTCTCATTGGTCAAATTATTTTTGACTCTTTTTTTCTTTTCAGAACCAATTTTTGTTCATATACAGAATCTACAATAAAATACAATGAAAAACAATAATCAACACTCACTATACCTATTTACAACTCATCCACTCCAAACTTTGGCCAGCATTCATCCTTCAGTCAAACAAAAACAGACATACAACATAAAAAGTGTGGCCCTTAGCCAACAGTACAAATTGAGTGAACAATTTATGAATCCTGGTTGAAATCACAGTGGGACCATGTTGCATTACAATTTTCAAAATAGAACTTAATTTCTTAGTTTCCTAACACAGTCCTTCTAATCCTTATCATTGAGACAGGGCCAGGTAAGGGTTGACGCGTTTCAAACCCCCTAATTGCAGGGTTCTCCTCAGGACCAAACAATTCTTAATTCTAGTGGAATGGGTGTCCCATGGGGGGGTCATATGGTGTAGTCACAGATTTCTTAATCACGATGTATAGTGGTGAGCTCTGGCATAGATGAGGCTGAAAGCGGGTCGGAATGCCCGGTGTCCAGTTTGTTGTCTCCACGCCGGGTTCAATAATCGTCGGGGTGATGACTTTCTAAGCGTTAATTATATCTGCCTCGTTTCTCCATGAAAGAATTGTCCATTAGTTTCCTTGCCATTGTGAACTGAAGTTCTAGTTCCATTCGGTTTGAGACTCTATCTAACCCTTTATGACTCTTGGGGCCATATGTATCATAGTTCCGTTTTGCGATTCCTAAATAGCGATTTTTAAGAAATCGCTATTCAGGAATCGCAAAATGGTATGTATGAAGAAATTCACTTTTAATTAGCGATTCCTTAATCTTCCTTAATTGCGAATTCACATTTTGCGAATTCGCAATTAAGGAATAATTTCCAATGCGTTCCTATGGGCCAGGAGGCCCATAGGAATGATTTCCAAATAATTCTCAAATTGCGAATTCGCAATTTGCTAATCGCAATTTGAGAATTATTGCAAGGGTGCAGGGGTGTCTCAAAGACACCCTGCTGCACCCCTGTAAATTACATGTGAAGTTGGTGGTAAATTGCGATTCCTAAAGCTGAATTTGCAACAGTAAAATGCTTCATACATAGCATTTAAGGAATCGCAAAATTGCGATTCCTTAAATGCTATGGCAAATTAAGGAATCGCAAGTATTTGCGATTCCTTAAGATGCGATTGTTTGATACATTTCAAATCATGCTAATTAGCCTTTTGCGATTCGCAAAGGCCGATATTCGGCGAATTTCGGCCTTTGCGAATCAAAAAAGGCTTGATACATATGGCTCTCTGTCCAGGGATTGATCTGGTAGATTTTAAATCTGGATATTGCCCCTTTTGTCTTGTCACACTAGAAGCTCCAAGTTAGCTTTTGTCCATCATCTAACAGTTAACCCCACTGCCTAACATCTGGTTTATTCAGAGGTCTTGTGAGGCTATCCGATAGACATTCTGGTGTACCTGGGGAATCCTATATGGGAGACAGTCTACTGTAATAAGGTACACCAAGGATTGATCTTATCTCAAACAAGGTCCTTGCCGCTGACTGTAGGGCATTTTAATCTGACTTTTATTGAAATTATAGGGCCCCATATTTATAAGAGAAGTTCTCCTCAGGCAGACCCAGTAGCATGGATTTAAACATGACCCCTATTAAAGATTCATCTGGACTTTGTTAAAGCATTCTATTGTCTTTAAGTTGAAACGCCCAACAATAGACCTGATAATTGGTAAGGCCCAAACCTCTCAAACGAGCTTTCCGTCTCAACTTTTCCATGAGAGGCATATTCCTCTACTAGCCCATATAATAGAGGAAATCTTCCCCTGCAGCTTTAGAAGTGTTTTATTTTTGGAAGTGTAACAGAATGTTATCAAAGAGGAAGGTAAGTTTTGGCAAGATGGACATTTTTACCAAATAATCCGGCCGTAGATTGTAAGTGAGAGGGGCTGCCATCTTTTTAATAATACATCTATCTCCTTTCCTATTCAATCCAAATTAATAGCTGCTACCTTCCCAAGGTCTTTAATTATTTTAATTCCCAGATACCTCAATTCCTCCACGCATTTTATTTCTCCACTGTCTTGGTTCCATATCATTACTTCTTTTTCTTCATTTGCCGCATATCCCGCCAGTTTACCAAATTCCCACACTTCCGCCGTAAGATGTGGTAGACTTGATACTGCGTTCAAGATGTAAACCATAAGATCACCAGCATAAAGCAAGATCTTCCTAGAGTATGCCCCCATTTTAATGGATTTAATCTCTTCATTTAACCTCAAACTTTGAGCGAAAGGCTCTATGTATAGATCAAACATTGCACGAGACAAAGGACAGCCCTGTCTTGTACCTCTCTCGATTCGTACCGGGGGAGACAAACTTTCATTAACTAGAATCTTAGCAGTTGGAACTCTGCAGATTTGAAAAATAATGTCTATCATGTTTTTTGCCCAAACCAAAATATTCTAATGTAGTCTTTAAATACCTTCAATTGACACAATCAAATGCTTTTGCAGCATCTAATGTAATAATTGCCAGGGGGGCGTTATGCGTTATAGCTAAATATATGGAGTCTATCAAGGAATAGTTAAGCTCATTCATATATCTTCCAGGGAGAAAACCTTTCTGATCTTGATGAATCGGCAGCCCCACAACCTTATTCAAACGTGCAACAAGAATTCCAAAGAAGTTCTTATAGTCATTATTGAGTAATGGTATTGGGCTAAAGGATTGGCAATGTGTTGGGTTCTTGCCTGGCTTCAAGATGAAGGAAATTACTGCTTTGTTCCATGTCAAAGGAATAGGGCCCCCTTCTCTCAGAATAGAATTGAATTATTTGACCCTCACCAGGATAATCCCCTCCTGCAGTACCGAATACATTTCACTTGGGATCCTGTCTGGGCCAGCAGCTTTCCCCTTTTTTTGCTTTTTCAATATGTCCAGGATCTCACTACCATCTATTTCTCGTCCTAAGTAAAGGGCTTGGGCTTCTGTAAGTTTAGGGAGCTGCTAACCTAAGAGCCAACCTTGTATTCCTTGCTCGGTTTCCTCTAGTCCTTCTGTATACAGCTCCTGTAAGAAGTTAGTAAACGCATCTCTGATTTATTCGCTCTCCTCGACTATGAGCCCGGACTCCTCTTCTAGAATATTCCCTATAAAATGTTTACTTCTGTCTAACCTAGATTTCCAAGCCAGGAGCTTTCCACAGCATTCCCCTTGTATTATATCTCTAGATCTGCTCACCCCCTACTGTTGAGTTACTTTCTCCTCCAATTTGGTTCTCAGCGTCAACTGTAAGCCTTCAAGCTTCTCTACCCACTCCTTCTTTCTCTTTCCAAGCCTTTGTTATCTTTTAATAGGTTTTCCATTTTGCCTATCTCCTCCTCAATTTTATTAAGGTTTTTTTCCTCCTCCTTGACCCAGTATACCGTTAGATTTTTAATAATACTTCTTAACCATGCCTTATTGGAATCCCATTCTGCAAGCATGGGGGCTGACCCCAGGTTCCATGAAAAAAAATTCTCAGTGTTACTACGCACTTTCTCTATTATCTCGGACTGTAAAATAATGCTTCTATTCATCGTCCACCTGGCAATTGTATGGATGTCCCTTCTCTCGATTTTTAATAACACTGCTGCATGATCCAAAATATGAATGTATTTTAAGAAACAATGGTTCCTGTTGCTTATATACTCAATGTTTAATTAAAACAGACTAGGCGAAAATCGCATTGGCCAGGGTTTGTAGTGAATGTTAGAGAGAAAGAAAACGCCTACACTGATTCAATATAGTTGAGAGTTGTATTTGTAAATTTAATTACCAGTTTTCACAAAACATATACCAAAAAATTATTATATATTTACAAGTGTATAAAGTGTCCCAAGTGAAACATGAACCTAAACAATGTAAAACATGAGTGACGTTTTCGTGACAATATTTACAAGGTTTCTAGCTGTTTCTGTTTTCCAAAAAAGCGACCAATATTACATATTTTTTCTGATTACACAGTATCTACATAGTAATAGAACACAGTTTTAAATGGTTCGCTTTTCTTTTTTTGTCGACAGCGTTTCAACCCTATTTAGGATGTGGGGTCTCTTCAGGACCTGTGATGTATGGGACATCTGATTGTTAGAAATGCTGAAAGTGTATTGTGGTGATTATACCCGTGCAGAGGTGAAGAAAATAGGGAGGGATACTCACTAGGGGACCCGGCCGGGCTCCCTAGTAAGGGTGAGGTTTTCAGCAATCCTAGTTAAGGTGTGTCACCGAGTTCTGTTGCAGTGAAATGATTCAGCATCTGCTATCAATGGTCCAGTATGCGGACGCTTCTCCTATCAATGTGTTTCAAAAAGCGGGTGGATTCTTAAATTCCGAGTTCAAAAAGGACGCGACCGCTTCAGTCGGTCTTCCTGGTACAAAATATGAATGGGCAAATGGTTTATCCCAGCTACTAACTCCACTTCCTTCTTCTCCATAAAAAGATAATCTATTCTTCAAAAGTGCCCGTTCTTCTTACTATGGAAGGAGTAACCCATGTGTTTACCCTCAACTCTGCGGAAGACGTCACACAGGTTACAATTCTACACCATTTCTAGTAAGTATGCCCTCATCTTAGGAAAGGTAATTTGAGTCCCAACTGACGACCTATCGAAATCATTTTTCAATAGTACATTAAAATCTCCACCCAGAATAATGGGGGATTGAAAATCAACCAGGTTAGAGGAAAGCTTGGTCAGAGGTGTTACATCATCTATATTTAGGCTGTAGTAGCTCGTTAATGTCCTTGGGTCTATTTTGAGCTCTGCAATTATCCAACGCCCACCTTCATCTGCTCTGCACCTAAGGAGCTCAATCCCTGAATTTGTCTTTAATATTATTACTATCCCTTTAGTACAGTGAGCTTGATCAGTAGATACCCACTTTCCAATCCATCTTTGTTTAGAAAAGAATTCCCTACATTCTTGTCTCAGAAGATGAATCTCCGGAAGCATTATTATTTCATCATTCTGATCTTTTAAATATTGCACTATAATTTTCTGCCTTCTTTTGACCCGCAACCCATTCACATTCCAACAAAGAATCGTCAGTTCTTTCTTACTAATGCTTCTTCAACTTATCCCTGAGGGCATTGTTTTTGAGCATTTATAACAGGCAATCCTTTACTTACTTGAGGACAAAACATTTAAAATAAAAAATAATTCCTATGCTCCCCACCACTAGTACACCCTCCCATGGAAACCCTCCCCAAACATATATTTTATAGGCATCTCTACTGCCTATTGAGCCTATGCTGAAGGGGGACAAAGTTACCTGTATTACCCTCACCTCTTACCGCCGCCTGTTTCTATTTATTACATGTATTCCCTAGTTTTATTTCTTGGATAAATTTGCCCACCTCAGCCGGGTCTGAAAAGTTGTGCATTTTATTTTGCCACATTACTTTTAGAAAAGCCGGAAACCTCAATTGTACTGATGCTCCCAATTTCTTTAACTCATCCATTTTTTTACCCAGTGCCCAGTGTCTATCGACGAGAGAAAATTTCCCAGGATCTTACGTGTTTTTTTTCGACCTGGATGTAGTTTGAAATGGTCTCTGTGCACTCGTTGACTTTCTGCTTCTAAATTTAACGGAGGGACCTCCTGTGGAAACAAGCTGTTCAGGATGTTTATCACAAATGCTTTTATATCTGTTCCTTGCAAACCCTCAGCCACACCCAGGATTCTGATATTATTTCTCCTGGCGTTATTTTCAAGCCTTTCAAGTCTTTCCGATAGTACTCTCTGTCTTTGTTTTAACTGCTTCACCTCTTGTGTGTTTGTTTGGGCTTTAGCCTGTAAGTCTTAAAAACCCAGCTCCAATTCTTTTGTTCGTATTGCGAGGCCTTCTATCTTTCCTTCCAGGCTCAAACAGGTTCCCTGGATCCCTTTCTGATTTGCCTCTGAAATATCGACGCGCTCTTTAATTTCAAGAGAAAGGCGATACAACATCTTCTGCAATGCATTCTTACTATCTAGGCTACTAGTGCTTTCACCTACTCCCTTCGGGGTAGATAGTCCATTGACCCCTAGGTATTGTACTGGAGCTTCATTTCCTTCACCACCGACCTCAGAGGGTAACTCCTCCACATTCAGGGACGAGAATCTATTTTGCGTTGTAACTATTGAAAGAACTGGGGATATATCAGGCTTTCTGGTAGGAGTAGTCTTCTTGTTAGGCTTCTTCGCTCTATTCTCCAAACTTTCCTGCCCAGAGGTATTTTTTTTACCATCCATGCTTTCTATACTACCCTCCTCACTTCCTGTGTCTGTCTTAATCTTAAAATAAGATCTAAGTGAGAGAGTGATTTTCTGAAATTTTTTGGCTCCGGCTATTTGTTTCCCCTTTCAACAGGCCTGTATTCGCCAATTTGGTGGTGACCCTTTTAGGAGGAGGGTGCGGGTCCGTGTTAGGACCATTATTTGTTCTAATTTTCGTCTGACTGACCTGTAGTCTTACAGTAGATTGTGAGGGAGTTTTCTTCAGCTCCCCCGCCCTCTTCCAATACCCAAGGGGAGCAGATACGCGATCTCAGCGTGTAGCGTCTATCCGACCGGGACTGAGATCTATCTGTATTCTTGGGGCTGGTTTTCTGGTATCCACCTTGCTTCTCCTGTTGTGGTTCAACCCATAGGCCATTATGTCCGTTTGCCTCCATCCACCCAGCACTATTAGTTTCCTGGTCATAATTCAACTGTTAACCCACGCATATGATTATGGGAGTGAAAGTGATGGTCAAGTTGCATGTGAAGTCACTTCCGCTACCCCTGGTATTTTGGTGAATTGACGTCCATGGGGGAATATAGTTTTTGTAAAACCGTAAAACACATACAAAGCAGTGCTCAATAGGAAACAAATCTCCAAACAGACCCTTATATGCTCGATTTTGAAGATTTCCACTTGTCTAGGTCTTTAAGGACATTTTTAGTATTTTATTCATGTCATACTGGAATTATTGGGTTTTATTTATTCATTTTGATTCATTGATGTCTTCTTGCTGCTTGTTTTATGTTTTGATGATGAAATACATATTTTCGATCTGTCAATAAATGTATGAACGTATGAACTGCTGTATTGAGAACACTTTGATGTAATCGTAGTTTATCATGAAGAGCAAAAATTGTAAGAAAGAAAGAATGACATTTGTTGAAATGTCCATCTTTTAATCCCTAAATGTAACAACCAATTGATGCAAGCGGACAAGCTAATGTTTGTAGGTGTCTCAAGAAGATTTTCATTCTGAGGCCCTCAATACAAGTAACTGAGTAAATTGCGGTTTGCAAGCATTACAATTATAATTGCTGTGTTTTTTGTGCATGTTACCAGGTATGTAAAAGATTGCACTCCTCATTGCATTTGAGCAGGTCAAGCCTGTTTACAAGAGAAAAAAGGCCCTGTAGATGTGGTAAGCACCATAATCGGCTCGTTATGCTCAATTTTGAGAGAAAAACCTGTAAGAGGCAATCATTTTTGCAGCCAATACATTCCAAACAGATACAGGATCTGATTTTACCTGATGTATTAATCATCGCATAAACCGCCAGGCCATCCATAATGAGAGACTGAGTGTTTGTTATAAAATGTCTGTCATTTCATTTGCAATGTTTTTTGTGTTTTTTGTGTCTTTTAATACATTTCGGATAGAAACTCTTATGAAATCAGCAATGGACTATGTGATTAATGTTGCAAAGTCATAATTATGGGTCAAAATCAATGACTGCAGAGTAATGTAATTACAGTAGCTTTGACTACAGTTGATTCCAAAAAATGACCTTTTAGGTTGAAATCAAAAAAATTGTAATAAATTGGATAATTATTTTTAGATGAGTTACTACCTAACTAGAGGAATAGCCACAACCCTTATCAGGGTGAACCCTCCAAGTCACTAAATAACTTGAGCTCAATCCATGGGTAGTTCTGGTACAGAGCACACAGGCTTAATTTGGGGTAATGTGTAAAGAATGTATACATTACTAAAACAGTAATAAAGTAAAAATGCAAAACAATAAAAATCCCAAACTGAATAAGACAACTAGAGTCATACTTAATATACAAACTAACACCACCATGAAAAAAAATCCAATAAGGGGAACCAGAGTTATGAACGTTTACATTTTAAGTAGAAATGGTGCCAAAAAGAGCTAGACACCAATTATAGTGTATAGTTGTGGTAAATGGTTCTGGTAGACTGGGACATAGGTGCAATTGCAAGCTGCCGCATGGAGCCCGGGTCGGATACACCAACCAGGTTCATCCTGGTCAAAGATTCAACCTTCTACCTTAGTCTTTTAAATCCCAATCAACTACCAGAGTACACTTCTAAAGCCTTCTGGACTTCAGCGGAGGCATGCAAGACTCCCAGGGTGTCAGGCTGTGGCCAACAGCAAGGCCCAATCCACATTGAGTTACTAGTAGTAAGCTTGGTACTTCCAGGTAAAGGAATCGTGCAGCTTTTTGTCTTCCTGTAACAATACAGGAGTTCAGGCAACTGACTCTTGGCATCCACTTATTTATTCTGGGTACAAATGGGAGCAGGTCCAGTCAATCAGGGCTTCCCTCAAGTCACAGATAGCATGTCCAGTATTCTTCTGATTTTCTACAGAACCCGAAGGTGTTCAGTAGAGGGTGCCTGTGGATGCCACATTTATGGTGTAAAAGGGACCAGGCCCTGACTTTACCTACTTGTGCAATCTAACCTGTCTACCTTACTGCAAAATGCCAAAAAGTCTCTGTGCATTTTCCACATGTCAAAAGTCTTCAGCCACACTGAATGAGGGCTCTGAAGATAGGCAGAGTGAGTCAGGTGTTTACTGTGATAATCCTAGTGTCATCCCACATCTAACACTAAAATCCAATTTGAGGCAGGCACTGTGCCCACAGCAAACCCAGAGACTGAAGTCAGGTAAGACAAAAGCATGGTCCTTACG
This sequence comes from Lissotriton vulgaris, assembly GCF_964263255.1. Classification (NCBI taxonomy): domain Eukaryota; kingdom Metazoa; phylum Chordata; class Amphibia; order Caudata; family Salamandridae; genus Lissotriton; species Lissotriton vulgaris. Next base: position 1,130,455,568 of record NC_141689.1, on the reverse strand, counting down.
CAGCCCGACAAGGGATCCACAAGAATTTTCTTGGCATCCTGTTCTCTCCCCTTCAAGAGCACTGTAAGTATTACATGTAGCTCAACGGACTTGCCAAGCAGTATATTACACTGTGCTGTCAACGGGATGCCCTCCGCCAACACCATGCATATTCTCTTAAAGTCAGATGAGTCATTTCTGGCCATTCAGTTCACCCAATTGACTGCTCCTGGTAGGCATTTCACAGCACTTTTACACCTATTCAAAGCTGACCACAGACTGAGAGCTGAAAGCAGCTTATGCTAATTAGCTACCTAACAGTTCAGGCGGGTAAGGGGTAACATTTCAAAAGTTACTTTTTCTTAATATTTTTACAAATCTGATTTCACCATTGAATTATATTTTTAATAACTATAAAAGTTGTGGTTTGATTATTTTTCTGGCTGGTCTATTCCCAAGATAGAACATTATTAGTATTTTAATCTTCACTACAGTTTTCTACATAGGACAGCTAGGCCTTCAACACTGAAAGTAGCTTTTAGTGTCTTGACACTGCATGGACATGGTAATATTAATTTTCTACATGTACCACTTTTATATATGATGCATCCTACCTTGTGGGCTATAAGCCTTACATAGGGGTGACTTACTAATATTTAAAAGGGAGGTTTTTTCTTGTGAAAAAGGGCTACTTTGTCTGGTTGCGCTGTAGGGTTGCCACTGCAGCCGGCAGGCTACTCCATATAGTCCTTGACCGCATAACTGCTAGGCCCTTACCCTTGTGCTATGCCCTCTTTTGACTATCTAGGGGTAGTTTGTGCTTAGGCCTCCATACCTTTTTGCCTTCATAAGGTATCCACACCAAATTTGAGCCCTTTTTTCCAACATCATGGGGAGTCTAATGGTTTCCAGGGTTTATGGAAAAGAGCAAAATATAACATTTTTAGTTTTTGGGGAAAATATGTAAAAAATGTTCCAGACAAAAGTGTCTGTTTTTTTTCATTACAATGCCTCAACAAACGGTTTGCTGTGCTAAAGTGACCATCTTCCAATCTTTCAGGAGCATGCAGAGCTGGATCAAAAACGTAATTTTTTTTTACCACGGTTTTGGCATTTTTCAAATAGGTAGCCTATTTTTACTATTTTTTGTGCTTTCAACCTACTTTGGAGTGGAAACCTGTGAGAAACACATGGGTGATCCAGGAAGGCTACATATTTCTGAAAAGTGGGCTAAATTCCTGAATTCAGTAGGGGGTCATATGTGTAGGCCCCTCAAGGTTTTCCTGAAGAAACTAATTGTTGACATAAAGAAATATTGAAAACGAGTAGGAAAAAACAACCATTTATGACAATGTTTTTATCTGTAAATTTGTCACAATGGCCTATTCACAAAAACAATATACAATTATGAATGCCAGACCATTTTGGTTGTGGGGATATGAACAGGGTTTGTACATTCTACAAGAACTTGAGGTACCAAGAGCCAACAACTGAGCTGTTCCATACAATGTTTTTTCATTGTGTACTGAGTATAGACCGATTCATATGGTGAAATATGTAAAGTGAAAAATAGATATCAAGGTAACCAATGTATTTCTGAAATATGCTCAAGATATGGAGTTTAGGAGCCATGGTTATCTGTACATCTCTGAGTTTTTGTGTACTCTCATGAGCATGTGATTTAGAGGGTATTTTTCACAATGGCTTACATTTGGAAGGCACAAATGCAGTGAAATCCAATGGAAATAAGAAATGGCCTACAATTTTATGCTCCTACATGTCATCTGATAAAAATGGTACCTCACTTATGAGGGTAGACCTAGTTCCTGCGACAAGAAACTGCCCAAAATGCAACATGCATACATCACATTTGTCCTCTCAAAACGAACCCATTTTTGCAAAGTGGGTAGCTGTGGGTTTTGGGACCCAGCTCTGCTGGCACCTAGGGAAACCTGTACACCTTTGAAAACTGGACACCTAATGGATTCCTTAATGGAGTGACTTGCATGGCTCTCACTAGGTTGTTTTACCCACAATCCCTTGCAAATCTCAAGCTTTGACTGAAAAAAACAAATGTCCCTCATATTTCTGTGATGAAATGTTCTGGAATCTGTGGGGGCCACAAACTTCCTTCCAATTAGCATTCCCTTAAGTCTTTTGATAAAAATGGCACCTCAGTTGTATGGGTAGGCCTAGTTTCTGCGACAGGACACTGCTTAACCCCTTGCATGCTGCCACGATTCTGCGCCTGTGCGGCACATTCCGATCGCGGGTGTGGTCATGACGGCCAGGAGCCGTCATCAGCACACGAGCACTGTGTGCCATGACGGCTCCCGCCCGTCATCAGCATGCAAGGGGTTTAAACGCAACATGGATACATAACATTTTCCCACTCAAAACCGGCCTGTTTTTTGCAAAGCAGGTAGCTGTGGATTTTGGTCCCTAGTTCAGCCGACCACTAGGGAAACCAAGCAACCCAATACATTTTTGTAAACTAGGAAGAGGTGACTTAAATGGATCACACCAGGTTGTTTTAACAAGAATCCTTAGCAAACCTCAAACTTTTACTAAAAAATATTTATGTGCAGCGTTTTTATCAGTACAAGTGAGGTAATGCCTGGTGGAAGAATTGTGTAGATTACTGTGGGTTATGGAAGTTTCCATCCCAGAAATGTAAGGAAAACAGATTTTTTCAGGCAAAGTTTCAGGTTTTAAGGCTATTGTGGGTAAGGAACCCTCATGGGGTCGGGTCCATGCAAGGCACACCACCCTGGCATTTCCTGGTTGTCTAGTTTAAAAAATCTTTTGTAGTTCATACCTTTGTGTGGGTGTCACAACAGCATGGCCCCAAATACCGTACCGTACCCACCCTATTGCTTATCTATCAATGTAGCACTTTAGGGCATTTTGTGTTGTGGTCTCTTGGCCCACCCAGACAAGAGGGGTACAGTTCTTATAGGGGGTCATGTGGAAAGTCACAGTGGTAGAAAATGTGTGGCTCCCCACAGATTCAAGATTTCTTCACAGAAATGTGAGGAAAATGTCTGTTTTTAGACAAATTTTGAGGCTTGCAGTGCATTGTGGGTAAGATAATGCTGTGGGATCCATGTGAGGCACACCATCCTGGCCTCGCAAGGGGCCGTATTACACATGCCGCTCATTTTACTTCATTGCACCTTGTGCACCAGGGCAGCCGCAAACTCCAGTTGCCCTGGGGGCAGCATATTCACGTGAAATACGGAGCAGCTGCTTTAACCCCTTCGCTGCGGGGGTAATTTCCCCGGGGTGCGGGGGGGAGGGGGGCCGCGCACGGCGCCGCTGTGCTGATGACGAGTCCAGGCTCGTCATGCATCACGGTGCTCGTGTGCTCATGACGAGCCTGTGCTCGTCATGAACCCGCCCGCGCATGGAACGCTGAGCACAGCGGGGGAATTAGCCCCGCGTGTGAGCGTTCCACGGCTCATGACGAGCCCAGGCTAGTCATGAGCACACGAGCACCGTGCTGCATGACGAGCCTGGGCTCGTCATCAGCACTGAAGGGGTTAAAGTCCCTCCGAGTTTCACTGTGCAGGGGGCCACCCACCTGCACTTTTAAAGGGGAAGAGAGAAACCCTTGCAGGAGGGTGCAGTCAGTGATTGCACCCGCCTGCATTGGGCTGCTGGGGGTCTATAGGACCACCATTCTCCCTTTCAGAGGGCTATTCTCAGCAAATGCACTAACTGTGAGGTAATACGTGCTAAGTTGTTTTTTATTCTAGTATATCTATTAATTTTCCCCAGACCATACTTTTTAGTGAAGGCTTTCCAAATGTTATGAGCTCCCATAATAGTCTTGAATCGGGTCCTTTTAAAATAAGCTGTGTCAAAGTGTCTTAAAAATATATTCTTTACCTCTTCCCCCATCAGGAGGCCATATATTGTTAATGATCCTTAAACATCTTCCCCCTCCGCTTCTGCTCCGCCTATCAATCCAGCCATATATTGTAGGGCGGCCGCCCAATAGTAGAGTTTCAAATCTGGTAATGCCCACCCTCCTCTCTCCCTTGGTAGCACCATAAATCTTGCTGCTCTCCTAGTTTTCCCTTTAGACCAAATAAATCTGTTAATCATACCTTCTATTTTTTTAAACCAAGAATTGTCGAACCATAAAGGGATTGTCCTAAAAATATATAAAGATTTTGGTAAAACTAACATCTTAATAATATTAACTCTACCAACTATCGTAAGATGTAAATTGTGGAGCCTATCTAAATCTTTACCCACCTTCATTATAATAGGGCCTATATTCAGTTCTACTATCTTTTCCAAATCTGCAGTAATTGTTATTCCAAGGTATGTTCCTGTCTGCACCACCCGCGGGTCCTGACATATTGCCTTATCATTTTTAATTATTTGTGTTTTACTGGTGTTTAGGGAGTATCCTGATACTTTCCCAAATTTTTTAGCCTCCATTTCCAAATATCTAATAGCCTCTATGGGTACTGATGTTAGAACAGCCACGTCATCGGCATATGCAAGTATCTTGCAGTCCCCCCTAAGTGTAATAACTGGAGGTATATTCTCATTCCTTTCCATTCTGCGAATTAATGGGTCCAGATACATGGCGAAGAGCAAAGGGGAGCACGGGCATCCCTGTCTGGTACCCCTATTAATTTGCACTTGTTCGGTTATCCCTGAATTTATTCTTATTGCAGCCACCGAATGCCTATATAATGTCTTTATCGCAGTGACAAAGCCATCCCTAAATCCTGCCCTTTTTAAAACAATCCACATATAGTCCCAGGACACTCGGTCGAATGCTTTCTCAGCATCTAAAAGCAATACCGATATTGGTTACCCTGTGACTTCCATTTTATCAAAGAGAGTTATTAATTTCCGTGTGTGATGAGTGGTTCCTCACCCGGGTATAAATCCATGCTGGCTGATGGTAACTAATGGAGTTATCACACTGGCGAATCTTATTGCTAATGTTTTCGAGTAAATCTTTGTGTCAGTATTCATTAGTGTTATTGGTCTATACGAACCAGGGTCTGTAGGTGCCTTTCCTTTCTTTAAAATGACCACAATTTCTGCGCCGGACCAGGAATTTGGTATTGATACACCCCTCTGCGCCTGTTGCATAGCACGTGCCATATCCTTCCCTAGTTCTTCCCAAAAAACCTTATAAAATTCTAACGGTATCTTATCTGGTCCAGCTGCTTTACCAGAAGGAAGGCTCTTGAGAGCCATTTCGATCTCCTGCTGGTCTAATAGATTATCTAATCTCCTTCTTTCTTGGTCATCCATCTCTACCCTTGGGGAATCATTCAAATATGTTGCCTTTTCCCCTAAATCTTTTACTTGACTTTCTTCATATAGGTTCGTATAGAATTTTCTGAAAACTTCTCTAATTTGTTGTGTGCCCGTTACCACCTTCCCACAGCTGTCCTTAATTGCATTTATCTCCCCAAGCGCTGACTTTTGCCTTGCTCTAACGGCTAACATTCGACCTACTCGGTCACTCAACTCATAGCATTTCTCCCTATTGGTCACATATGTTTTTGCTGCCTTGGATGCTATATATTCCTCTGCCTCCATTCTCAACTTCGCTAGTTTAATTATAGCAGGTTCTAGTACATTCCCATTGCTATTGGGTATATTTGCCTGATTTACTGCACTCTCACTCACTTCTTCCTCAGCTAATAATATCTCCCTTCTTAGAGCTTGATTTCTCTGTTGCTCCTGCTTCCTTTTATTTACACCAAAACTTAGAGTCTCTCCCCTCACTCCAGCCTTGAAGCTATCCCAAACCATACCTTCGGTTGCTGTGCCCCTATTTATTCTCAGGTATTCCACGATCCATTGCTTCATATGTTGGATATATACCTCATCTTCTAAAAGCGCTCTTTCAAAGGTCCAGACTGAGCCCCCCCTTGACTCTGATATTCCTGTTAAATTAATAATCAAGGGGTTATGATCCGCCAATAATCTTGGCAACCTTTCAATATGTACACCAGAAATACAATAACTACTAACCAAAAAAAATCTAATCTCGCACTCACTCTATGCGGCGCAGAGTGGTATGTGTATCCATTCTCTCCTGGCTTGAGAGCATCCCAGACATCTAGTAGACCGTTGTTCCTTGCTAGAGAGAAAACTGCTTGAAATACTCTTCTTTTTCTTCCTTGATATCTAACAGGAGGTCCTAACCCTAATCCCAGTCCCCCTGCACCATTAATGTTAAAATCTCCTCCTAACACAACACAGGGGGCCCAAGTTGCCAACTCTATATCTATCTGTTCAAAAATTTCAGCATCGTCCCCAGTAGATCCATATATGGAACCAAGAGTTATCCATTGCTCCCCTACCAGGCATTCTACCAAAGCCCATCTCCCCCAAGCATCTTCCCATTTCTTCCTGGTGTTAATACCCCTCTGTCTTGCTAATATTGCAACTCCCCTATTCCTAGAACCCTGTCGTGAATAGGCTAAAACTGAGAGTCCCAATTGTTCAAGCAAGTGTACTTCAGACGCCTGGATATGCGTTTCTTGCAGTATTAGAAAATCCAATCTCAAACTTTTTATTAGAATGGACACCTTTTGTCTCTTTTGTCTATCGTTTAACCCGCAGACATTCCATGTCATTATCCGAATATTCATTCTAAATTATTAAGTAAACCCACATTCCTTATTACGTTGCACAACTCAAAACTTATACATAATAAACTGGTAGCCATGTAGAAATAATACAATTCTCTTTTATTAGTCATTCTCTTCTGACTTACTTGTTTTGTTCCTCTATAATATCTCCAAACCTTGTGTTCCTCACCCCCCCCCCCTACCCTCCCCTACCCCTGAGTTCCCACCCTGTCGGTCCCACCCCCCCTACTGGCAAATAGGTCCACAGGACCTATATGTGGCAACTGTGACTGACTGGGAATCCCGTGTCCTCCCCCTCCCCCTGCCATTATATATACCTATACAGACCTATACAGACCAAAAAGGAATCCCCGATATACACATCTCTTTCCCTACTTTGTTAAAAAACCATTATACATTTTATACATTTTTATGCCTTTTTATTTCCTTGTGACACCAGAGCTACCACTCGCTCTTTATCAGCCTGTGTCTTATTTTCTTTCAGTCCTAGCAAAAAACTCAACATCTTTGTATCTGCATTTAGCCTGGGGTTTTGCCTTTGCCATAATCTCCTCTCTCAAAAGATAGTTGCCAACATATATGAGTATCGCTCTAGGTTTACTTGATGAGTTCCCCTTTCTCTGTATAAATGGGAATCTGTGTGCGCGCTGTATCTCTGATTCCCAGTCCCAGCCTGATATCTCGGGAAATGCACCTCTGAGTAACTCAATAACATATGACCTCACATCCTGCCCCTCTTTTCCCTCTGCAATACCCAAAAGTCTTATGTTGTTCATATGCTGCCTATTTTCAAATTCTTCCAATTTCCATAAAACATCTGATGTGGTCTTTTCTTGATCTTGCCTGAACTCCTGCCATTTCTTCATTTCATCCTCCAAAATACTGGTTCTTTCTTCCACTTCTGTAACTCTCCCTGTCAGATCTGCATACAATTTATTCACTTTGCGGAGAGATCCCTGTATCTTTTTACTTTCCTGCCTGGCTCTACGGTTTTCCACTCTCGCCTCCACCTGAATCTGTCTCAACATCGAGTACATCATTTCAAACCCCTTAGGTGGTTGCCCTTGGGACTGACTCTGCCTCTGTACTTGTTCTAGATCCTGTTCTGGTATATCTATAGCTCTAGCTCTTGCCCCCCCAACAGTCTCTTGATATAACTGCGATGTTGCAGAGTAATCCCAATCCAATCGCTTTACTACATCGGTATGTAGAGGACTTAAAACATTTTTTGATTTACTCCGCTTTTTTGTCAAAATTTTTGATTTATGCTTATAGGGTGATTTCTGGGCTCTGTCCTCTCCTGAGTCTGAGGTGGCCAATGCCTCTGTTGCTAATCCAGACATTATTAAATCATTCTCTGTTTCTGCAGAACTTGAGGAGGATGCAGAGGAGCTTTCCCCACCCCCCTCTCCCCCTTCTTCCTCCTCCTCCTCCTCCTCCTCCTCCTCCTCCTCACCCTCATTCACAGAGAAAAAACATTCATTGGAAGGTGAACCTGGATTAACCAGAAGATGCGTGCTGGATTGTCCTCCTTTTTTTAAATCACAGTCTACAATATCCACATCACTCATTGTTTGAACAGTCCCGGAGTTAATCAACCCTTCAGTACCCCCAGCCCCCAGAGTAACACCCAAGTCATTACCAATTTTGTCCACATCCACATACCCATCCACAGCCTGTACTTCAGCTCTTACTTCCGCTATTAACTCTGTGCCCATGTCTCTGTGTGTAGTTGTTGCTCTCTCTTTACCCGCAGTATTAGCCTTACTTAATATCCCCTGCTCTTGTTCACTCTCGAAACATAATATTGCCGGGGTCAGTGGAGTTCCTGGAGTCACTGGGTTCACAGGGGTCACTGATGTTGACAATCCATCTTGCCCTTTCCCCTCCGGCATTATGCTCTCTTCCCTTCCCGCATCCCCCGTCAGCAATGTCGATTCCTCCCCCGGCTGCTTTGGAGTAACTTGTCCCGCCCCCTGCTCGTTTGGTGCTTCTGCTACTTCCATACCAGCCGTAACACTGCTACAGCTGGGTCCTCGCCATTACACAAATTTTGTTGCAGCGCTGCTCCGGATCGAGGGGTTTGAATCTGGGGCTGGGGCTGTACCATGTCCGCTGCACACTCTCTGGGACCCACCGAGTTTGCTGGTGCCACGCGGGTATTAGCAGGTAAGAATGCCTCGTAAACTGTAGGCTGCCTCATAGTTGCCTGCTCAGCCATTTTAGCCTGTGTAATACATTTTTTACTGGACGCCGTCTTCTCCTTGCTTTTCTCCTTTTTCTTCTTCTTTTCAGTCGTGCTGATGGTCCCAGTGTTCGTAACAACATTCTTATCTCGATCGTTAGCACAGAGATTATTGCGCTCCTCCTGGTTCCGCGTCACTTTCTTTGTCCTTAGATTAGCTGCCGGAGCATCTGAGTCGCTCCAAGCAGCTTTCTCCTTTTCTTCCCTCAGACTCCTCAGCAGCTTCGGGGCCATTGTATCCCAGCGATGACACGATGACAGCGCCCTCCAATAGTAAAGCCGACCCCAGCCAGTGAGCTCAACTATCAGCTGTGCTGATAGAGTCAGCGTCCACTCTAGCGCCGCCTTAGCACTCCAGATAAGCGGATTCCTCCCAGATAAAAATAGCTTGTATTCTGCTGGAGAGCGTGAAGATAGATTTAGGTTTTTAGCGTCCTTCTGTCCAGAGTATCCAAACCGATACAGCATGTCCTTGTGTATTAGGGAAGTTCAAATCCTGAAGTAATGGTCTGCTTTTCTATTCCATTTCTTCCCAAAGCCAGGGAGAGTGAAGAGACACGTCCTCTCCCTACAGCCTGCCAGCGGCCATCTTGCCAGATCGGTAATGTTTATGTTGTGGGTCGCTGCAATTAGTAGTCCGCCCCCTCTGGAGTCATTCCTATCATCTCGTATTATTTTATACTCAGGAGGAAAGGCTTAATGTAAATCGGGATTGGCGTTCTCGTGTAACCAGGTCTCAGACACAAAACAAATGTCTGGGGCTTCTGAGTCAAGAAGACTCCATATTTCCAATGCATGTTTAGAAATAGAACATGCATTGAAATAAATGGCAGTAAGTTCTTTAGAGACCTTCCTGGATGAGTTTGGGCAGAGAGGAACTGCGGTCGCAATCTGGTCAGGGGGGGGGGGGGGGGGGGGACCAGGCAAGAGATATCTAGAAACCTGTCAATTTCAGCTGACAGGGCATCGGAGAGTATGATTTGCGGAGTGTTTATTTCTTTGAATTCTTTGCTGGAGTACCTAAGACTAAACATGTTGTTAAAAGTATTAGGAGACATTAAAGGCAGAAACTACAATTTACCGAAAAATAAATACAAATGTCCTGGCGGCTGGGGGCAATCAGGTGCGTCCGCACCTTTGGCGCGCCGCCGGCCCGCCACTGTGCGCATCCTCGCCTTACTCCCGATTAAGTAGGGAAAGGACGAAACAGGCTGGAGCTCTACTTGCTACTTCCGGTAATGCAACCGGAAGTGAGATATCCCCCGGACCGGCCCTCCGTACAAACGGCACAAGCCGTGACGGACCGGGGTCTGAGGCGGAGACTAGAAGCAGGAGGAGTGTCAGGCAGTTAAAATATCAAAGGTATGGCGCAAAGTAAAAAACTAACACAGAGGTAAAAACACAATTTCACTTAGTGCATCTAAGTGTGCATGCAAGCATTAGTCTGGAGTTAAACTGGCAAACAGCGAGGCCCTCGAGTCAAGGCGCCGCTAGAGCATATGTTCATCCTATTTTACTTGCAATCAAAAGAGACGTCCTATGGTCACCCATAACTCGTTTCCTTGATGTATCTGCAAACTTATCACAACCATACCAAGACACCTACAGGTATACGCCGCGCTTTACAAATCGCAAAAATAAATAAATAAATAAACCCTCGAGTTGAAGAGGTTTCTAAACCTCCATGAGGTATAACTAGTTTATTTATACCTATTTTTCTTATCAATGTTATCTATTTGCCGTTTTGCTTTTTCTCTAGTTTTATTGTTAATTCTTGTTAGTGATTATATAGCAGTTATGCTATAATAACAAAATAGAATACTTCTCTCTCTCACTTTTTCTCTTCCTCTTCCGTTTTTTCTCACATTGCCTTACCAGATTGCATAGTTATTACTCTATGTTAAATTCATATATTTTATTGTAAATGCATTTTATATTACAGCAATAAACTGTTCTTAAACTTAAAAAAACAGGACAATTCATTGGCTATTGAAATAGCTGTATGGGAGGATATAACAGAGGCTTGCTCTCTCAAGGATATAGTTGAGCATTCTGGCCAGTGGTGAACACAAAAAAAAAAACGCAAAGCAAAGAATAATAAACAAACGGCGGGTACTGCTCATTGATCATCTACTATTCCAATCTAGGCACACCCTATAATGCTCTGTGAGGGCTTTTTACTAATATGGTAAGTTCTCCTGGGGTTATGGACCAAATGACCCAGGAGACTTGGGGGCTGATTACGATGGCGTAACTATCGTCACCCCTGTGCCGGCGGTTGCGACCATTATGCCATTGTAACGTGAATTACCCATCGCCATATTACGATGGCAGTGGGTATCACGGCGGACGGAAAGTCCGTCCGCTGCTTTTCGAAGCGGTAGGCAATCATTACAATTGCGGGCCGGACAGAGCTGGGGCTCAAATATGGTGGCAGTGCCTAGCAGGCACAGCCATCCATATTTGGATGTTGAGATTTTAGGACCTTTCGATCGCCATGGAAAGGCTGGCGGGGATCAGCTTTGGGGTCCTGATGCGGGCCCCCTGGGGGGTGCACTTGGGGGGTACCTATGGTACCCCCCTACATGTTCATGCACAAGGCGGCAGACACCGCACAGTGCCTGACATGATGTGCATGGAAATGCACAACATGGAATTTTACCCTTGAGGCTGGTGCTGCCCCAGCAGCATCCACTGCAATGTTAAAATGCCAGATGCAATAGCTGCGGTGGCGGTCGCATCATGATCGGGGTGCAGGGACCGCCGCATGGCAGGCGGGCATTCCCGTTCCTGCTAGGATGGCGGGCGGACTCAGGTCCGCTCGCCATCCTGATAGGCCGATCAGTGTTTTTGTTTTAATGTTGGGGGGATGCAAAACTCCCTGCAGCTCCAATAACATAAAAAAAGTTTGGTTGTGCCCTTGCTCCTTCTAACGACATCACCCCAAAAAATGTATATATGTAAATAATCCTTTCAGGGCATTATGCATCACTTCTTGTAGAAGCTGAAAATAATAAATGAGCAGCTGTGGCAGCTCATTTATAATTCACTTTTTCTTTTATAAAAAAAAAAAATTCTGGGTGTCCGAATCTCACTTGGGACACCCAATGTGTTTTTTAGGAGCAGAGTGGTGCGGGAAGCCCAGAGGGCCCCTCGGACCCACTAGATTTTCTGCAAGCAGCACAGAGGCTGGCAATTTTTTAAGCAAAAAATTAAGGGGTCCCCCGTTGGCTGTCCAGTGCACCCCACACCATTACTTTTGTTGGGGGCTGCAGGGGCAGCCCATCACCCTGCTGGCTTTATGCTCCCCCATGATCCAGCTTGTTTTTTATCTTAAAGTGGGAGGCCCTGGTGCCCATCCCGGGCGCGCCACTGCACATCCCTAATTGGAAACTGGAGGGGAGGCCCAGGGCCCCGGCAGCCCCATTGGCTCCCCCGCTTGCTCCCATTGCGGGGGTAGCACACAGGTACCCCACAGGAGGAGTTTTCTTTTGCTCCCACGGAATTGGGGCACCTCTGAGAGCTCGGGCAGGAAATATTTTGTTCTCCCGCCTGGCCGGAGCAGTTTGCCCTCCCCCGGGGTGAGAGCATTTCACTTTCCATACCCAGGCTCTTGGGCAGCAAAATAGACAGAGTCCTGCGGTGGGATTCCAGGGACATGGTGATTGAGCCAGCCCCGGGAGATGGGGTCCCAGGGGCCATTGTATGGCTCTGGGAGGGGGGCCATGCAGGTTTTGCGCCTATAATAATATGTAACATAATCTATAATTATTTTAATTTTTCTCACGTCTTCAACATTCAGCCCCAGTGGGCACAAAAATCATTACTTTTAGAGTCCATCTTAAATAAAGGAATCACCATAATCAATCTTAAATAAAACGCAATATGTAGTCATCATCAAGCCCTAGTGGGCAACGTCGCCTCCATACAGCAGTTTAAAATGATTTGTCTCATCAAAACTCTTATTCCATGGGCACCTTATTTACATTATTAGGATATCTTCATATATGGTATCTTTCCCTCTGATCCATCTTTTTTATTTAATCAGATATTGACCTCAAAGTATGTAAGGGACATTCTTAGAGTCATCACATTATTTAAAAATCCACAACCAAAAATTAATACAGGCTAGACAAACCTGGCTGATACAAAAATCATAAATGTATATGTATTTCTTCTTCATGATTCAACCCTTTCGGTTCTATGCAATTCATCATTGAAATATGACAAGATTCACGTCTACACAGTTTTCACAGTCACCCCCTCTTCTGCTGATGGGGACACTGTCTATCACACTATATTGGAGTAGCTCTGCTGCTCCACTCTGAATCTCATTAAAACTGCTATCCCTATTTTTAATTGACCGAACATGTGGGAGGATTCTCTTGTGAACCAACAAGATGGACCTCACAATGTGGATCTTAGAGCAAGGACATATGCACTACAAATTCACTTTTACATGTGATATATTTCTAATTTTTACCGCTTCACTGTTTGGGGCAATAAATTCCTTGATTACTTTTTTCCCTTGGGCCAATTTACTCCCATGGTAGTCTGGCTGGCAGCAACATCATAAAAATGTTGCTGGCAGCCATTAAAGGACTCAGGGACTTTGTCCCCAGATCTGAACTTGTGAAAAACAAAAAGACATAAGAGGACAGGATAGGGATAACCTCCCCCACATGCACCATTGTGGGCCCAAGAGGGACCCCGGGCAAAAAACAATTAGCAAAAATTACCAGACACGTGCAGGACTCTTGCGGGATAAAAAAAAAGCAAAATAGTGGGTGGCGCACCATTTATTAATGATAGGCCCCAGGGAACCCACCAACAGGGCTGTATTCAATAAATGAAGGGGGCCACATGGCCCACCTCTCTGAGCCATTAAAGGCCAGAGGAGCCCACCCCCCGGTTTAATATCATGAAAAAAGTGGAGGTGGCTGCATGGCCTCCCTCTGTGAGCTATTAATGACCCAGGGATCTAACCCCTAACCGAAGTTTGTGTAGCAGTGGAGGGGGACAGCATGGCCCCCTCTCTGAGCCTTCAGATGCCTCAGGCATCCCATCACACAGGACCAAATTCAATAATGAAGGCTCAGCAGGCTCATGCACAATCCAGACCCTTCGGCATTGACAGGAATCTGGATGTGTGAGGACCAGCCTGTGCCTCCTGTGTGATGACACAGCAATCTGAGACACTACACAGTGGTGTGTCTCAAGTCACTGTGTCTCACTGGCACATGCGCAGATGTCATGCAGGTTGAACTAACTGGTCCTCACACATTCCATAACTGCTGCAGGGTCTGTACGGATGTGCATGTGCCTGCTGAGCACTGTGGATCAGATTTGTTACAAGGTAAAAGGAGGGGCTAGGGACGGTGTTTAGAGATGACTGCACCTTTCAGAAATTACAAAAGAAATCCCATAATAGGGGTGGGTGGCATGGTAAATCTCCACTACGTGCCGGTATCAAACTTTTTTACACTCCCAGCAGCACGCAGCATTGTCAAAACTCTGCAAACTCTGCTTGCCCACCCCTAGTTCTGGGGACAGAAAAGGCTCAGGGAGGGTGGCCACCTTCCCCTTTAATTTTCATAGTGGCCACAGGGGATGAGCCAGCCAGGGCCTATAAAGGTTCAGGGAGGGGGCCACGTGTCCTCCTCCCCTTTAATGTTCATAGTGGCCCTGGGGATAATGACGCCAGGGTCAAAGAAGGCTCAGGGAGGGAGGCCATGTGGCCCTCCCTCTCCTTTAATGTAAAAATATTTCCCTGCTGGATGGGGTCCCGAGGACATAACAAGGGTCAAGGCAGGGGAGCCACATGGCCCTCCTCCCTTTTAATATAAAAAAGCAGCCCTGGGGGATGTGGTCCCCAGAGCCTAATATGGCTCGAGTAGGGGGGCCATGGAGCCCCCTCTCCTTTAATTAAAAAAAGGTCAAGGGGATGACGTCCCCAGGGCCTAAATATGGCTTGGGAAGGGTGGCAATGTGGCCCCAGTTTCCTTTTTAAAAGATATGATCCCGAAGCAAACCCCGCAGCACGCACGACCATAGGCCATGGGTGGCATGATGTTGATTTTATGTATGGTAATAAAATATTACTTTATGTTAATAAAGACCTAAAATTCACCAAAAAAAACAAAGGCTAAAGTAACATTATAAAAAGATCTGTTTTTGTAAAAAAAACTTTAGAAAATGACTGAAGAAAACAAAAGTTAAAGTAACGTTATAGTTCAGAGAATATGCCAGTGACTTCAAAAAGACACAGACATTCAGCAGTTATAGTTAGCAGAGCTAACTGTAACTTGCAACCCCACTGTGCACTGATTATGACTTCACATATTACATCACTCACAACATGTTCTATGACATTATTTATGACATCACTGATGACATCTCAAATGAAATCATTGATGACATCACTAATGACAGCCTCCAAGCTTCTTTTGTACACATTTCTCTATAAACAGGTATAGCATTAGAGCTGTGAACGTATGTGCAAATAGCTGAGCACAATGCGAAGCATCAATACTGCTATTATACATACAGCCCCCATAGGTAAAGCAAGCTTGAGTTATGTGCAACATTGACCCTATACCATGCACTTCATGGGTAGCTGAGTTCATGTCGACTATGAACCACAGATGAAACGGTTACCTATCCTGCACACAGTGTTCCATCTGTATACAACAGTTCAGGGAATGTTCAATGCATTCTATTACAGGTCTTGGTAAATGCATGCATGGTAATGGCATGCGTTGTAATGCTGATATTCTTTAGATTGACCTGGAACACAAAGAAACACCAGAGGATGACGCAGCATCAATCCTCATCCTTGCATATGCCACGCTAACAAAGATGTTTATTTTTGTGATCATATAATCATAACATTAACAACAAATGTATCAGGAATGGAAGCATAAAATCTCCTGTGTTCACATATTACAGATTGTGTAATCATTATTACAAAGACTATGCACATAGTGCTCAAAAACACTCCAAACACACAAGAAAATCAACACAATGTGTCTCCAGGGATGACTCAAAACACTGCAGTTAATTTACAAGGAGAGCAGAGTAGACACCTTCATAGGCTGCAGTTAATGCACCCTAGACATTTAAATACTGCAATCAACTATATCTTGTACAAGAAGTGTTAAAGGGGCAAATTTTCCAGGCTAGGGGTGGTAAGACAACTGGATGGTCTAGTCATTTCAAGATAACCAAATGATGTCTTTGAGGAGCACCAGATGTGTAGTTTGAGAGATCAGGAGCCCAAAATCCCTGTCAAAAAGAAACAAGCACTGGTGAAGCCAACCAAACTGCCATGATAAAATGGTGCAATGGTTATTTTGTATTGTAAATCTATACAACAGAAATCAAGAAAATAAAAATAAGAAAACGTGCCACTGTTTAACTGTGGCCATCCTATATCTGCAATGGAAAAATCTAATTAAAAAAGAATAACCAGTGTGTCTCATTTTAGCAGTGCATGTACTTTTTACATGGCAGGTGTTACAAGAATAGGTTTAGAAACCATTTTTGATTTTGATGAACATCACGTGAAAATATGATTTGCAATGAATCAGCATTACTCAGCAGACACTATTGGCTTTGAATTGCTATAACCTGTAGACATAGTTCAAACTTTAAATTCACAAAGGTGGCTAAAAATACTAAAGGACTGATCAAGAATTGAAAGGAAAATAAAACATCTGCAAAGTGCAGTATTGACTCACCACCACTGGCACGGCAGTGCATTTCTTTTCAGATAGATGTTAACATGTAATTAAATAAAATGTTGTCACTGAAAGTGCAAGGCAGCCAATGGCGGAAGTGGGCTAACCCACAGGCCTATATTATATGCGAGGGGGAATAGAAGCAAATTGTGAAAAACAGTTGAACATACCAATGGACTTAAAATGCTGTATAAACATGAGACAAAATAAGTAGCTGCAGGGGGCAGAGTTTGGTTAAAGCTGTGCACAATTTGTGCCGGTGGTTGCTGATGCTCGCCACCAGAACTTAATCGTCAGCACCGGCTCTGGTAACAGTCCACCACATGTTGCCGCTGTTTGTCAAATTTTGAAATAAGCACAACAACAGTGTTTATTTATTTAATACACACCAAAAATAAATAACATTTGTTGCTCACACCATTATTATAGGTAGTGGTGGCCTGGAATAGTCTGAATTGCCACACTTGTAGCAGTGCGTTGGTTAGGACTTGTGTTGGTTCTGTCATTAGCCGTGCTGGCAGGGGCAATGAGCGGTACTGGTTGCAGTGGCCTCCTGAGGAGGGTCCTGGCACTTACCTTTTCACAAATTAAGCATTGGGCTAATGATGCAGACCTCACGCTGCTATGGCTTACTGTAGAGGCAAAAATAGAAAGACATTTTGGTGGGCAAAAATAAATGTGGATGACTGTCAAACATGTATTTTTTCTGATCAATGCAAGTCATCTGTATTGAACATTCCATAATGCACATGAAGCAATATCAGTCAAGTAGCATGCGACATGGGTGCCATTCTTTTGTGTTTGTCAAACTAAGCAGGCCCTGCGTTATAACCTCATATTGCACTGCATTAGCTGTGCTAACTCAGTTATGTCTCTTATGGTATATTTTATGTCTTATTGATTTTCAACTTGAAAGAGTGCTACCTTTCATAATGTGTGTTTATTGAATGTTCAATCACCAAAAAAGTTGTGCTTTGCACACACTTTGTTGAGTGTGTACAAATCATCAAAGCCATAGTTCAAGACTACGGGGCATATTTACAGGCCACTATCGCCACCACAACCTCACCAGTGTGACTTAATGCTGCCTTGAAAATAAGGCTCCCTTTCACACTATACTTAGAATGAAAGGGGAGGGCAATGGGTGTTGCTGTGGGCGTTCCACCGTAACACCCATTGATTCTGACGCTGTCCCATATTTTCAAGGGTGGCGTAAATATGGGGCAGCATCCAACTTAAAACCAGGAAAAACCTGGGGGCATATTACCAAGCAATAGCGATAATTATCGCTATTGCTTGGTTAGAGAGAAAAATTTACAGCTGAGCTGCGGCGATTTTTATCGCAGATAAACCTTGGTATTACCAAGGTTTATCGCAAATGCGATAAAAATCGGCCGCAATGCATGAATATCTCTGAAAAGTCAGCGATATTCATGCATTACCGAGCTAATGCGCTTAGCCATGTTATCCACCTCCCATTGGATAACATGGCTAAGAACTGCTCAGGGGCAGGTGTTAGCTTTTGGAGATATTCGCTCTTAGCGCGAATATCTCCAAAAGTTGGTAATAGGAGATAGCGATGTTAGCGACTGTTTCCAGTCGCTAAAATCTTGGCACGCCCACTTTGCATGTCATTAGTGATAAATATCACTGACATGCAAAGTGGGGCCCAAGATGGTCGCTATCTCCTACTAGCTGTCGCTAACTGGTGTTAGCGACAGCTAGGTAATAGGGAGATAATTTTATCTCCGCTTTCTTGGCTTTTAAAGCCAAAAAAGCGGAGATAAACCCCCTTGATAATATGCCCCCTGGTCTTCCCTGGCGCAATGAGGAGAAATGTGCTGTTTCCATGTGTGCTGCATTGTGCAGCACACATGGAAACAGCAAAACACCATTGATTGTTTATGTGCAGGAAGGTGTCCCTTCCTGCACATAAACAATCACAAAAAACATGACAATTAGCAACTTCTATGTGTGCTGCATTAAGCAGCACAGATAATAGTTACAAAACACCATTTACAGCTTGTTGATGTACAGGAAGGGACACCTTCCTGTACATGAACAATCATTCCCTGCAACACAGGCACCCATGCACTATGGTGCAGGGGTGCCTCCATCGGATCTAGGCAGCTAAATTTAGTGCTAGTGCAGGGAGAAACTGAGGGCTGCACCATATTGTTGTAAATACGGTGCAGCCTAGTGTTTCTGAAGTGGCGGAGTGAGGCGTTAAGCAAAGGAGGCTAACGCCGTGCTCCGCCACTTCTATTGTAAATATGCCCATACGATTTTTTACAGTACTTAATTGATCAAATCTGTGCACATTTTTGTACAAAAAGTTGTGCAACCCATCTAATTCGGTCACTGATGTAACACACAGTAGCGGTCGGCAGTAGGTGTTTCTATAGGGCGGTGACGTGGGCAGGAGGAGGGGCAGGGTGGGGGGAAATAATGTATGGATTACGGAGTTTTACAGGTAAGTAAACATTTAAATACATAAAACGAATTTCGTTGCGCACACTGCATCACCAAATGTGATGCAGTGTGCGCAACGAAATTCGTTTTATGTATTTAAATGTTTACTTACCTGTAAAACTCCGTAATCCATACATTATTTCCCCCCACCCTGCCCCTCCTCCTGCCCACGTCACCGCCCTATAGAAACACCTACTGCCGACCGCTACTGGTAACACATACTTGCATTTCAGCGTGCTGTGGTTTTAATGCCTTTTCTTTCTAAAAGACAGACAAGCCAGTCCAGCAAAATTGCACTCTCCTGACATTTTGCAGTTTGCAGCTGCTTCCTGCTTCCATCAGGAAATGCCGAAGCAGTATCAATCTTCAACCCCTGATCTGTTGGGTCGAAGTGGAGTCATGATATTGGTTTTACTTATTAAAACGGTCATCTTCCCCGGGCTTGGATTGGACCAAATGAGGCAATAGCGGAAAAGAAATTGGCGCGAGGTAGTAGTCATCTCCGATGGTTTAACTCCAAAAAGGTCAAGACATATTATTCTGGGGAGGCGCATCTGTGCAACTCTGTCTCATGCAATGCTAATGGAGACTGTGCTAGGAAATATGGCGATCTGACCGCATTAAAAAAATGTGCTTGTATAATTATTTAATAAAACCTCTCAGCCTAGATACTTTAGGCGTTTGGTCTTATGTTCCATACAGGTCTTTTAACTAAAGTCAGTTACGTATACAAAGTCAAATTCAATATGTTCCTTTTCTATTATGTATTCAACTCGTATTACAACTGGTGCACACACACACACACACACACACACACACATGCATTATTGTATAACACAAACACGAGAAGATCGCAATTGGTGATGCAAAGGATATGTTATATTGTGCTAAGTTGCACAGCTAAAACACAAAAGCTGATCAATGCGCCATTTTATAATGAAAAATGTGCATACAGGGGAGTGATTCAGTCTGAATGAAATGTCATTGTAGTCCGGGTTAGGTGGATCCTGCAAGTTTATTAATTACCATGTTCTTTCATTTTCTACCCACTTTTGATTATCAGAGTATTACTGCCCGATGAAATAACTGCATTCAGTTCATTGTTGTTAGTGCCTGTCTGTTTGTGATGGTAAGTGGCTCACGGGGAAGGTAAGTCGTATGTGGTTTTCCTCTGTTGGGCTTCCGGCAGAGGTGAGTTGAGGTGGACATCAGAGGATGGTGACTCTCATCTCTCAGACACCTCCCTAATTCAGACTGTGAAAGATACCTCTCGGTACCCAGAATTTGGACGTTTTAAGGTCTGAATGCCTTTGAAAACAAGGCCATCATAAAACTTAACTATCATCAAGTATTCGCACTGGGGGACTAGCACATGGCCCTGTGTCTCTCTCTCTCTCTCTCTGGAAATTTGAAATGTTGTTGGGTATGCTCTTTTCTCCATCCATTTCTCAATTAAATACCTTTTTTCTTCAGATTGTCACGCTACTGACCAATCTGAAGGACACTCTCCTACATAGATCTCCCAATTAACCTGTGAGAGAACTCCTCTCTCATCCCTCTAGCATGCAAATATAGACAACAGTTCTGATACTTTCACACTTTAGCCAAGGCTTTGACTCTGTGTGTCTACGTAAATTGAACGTTGCCAAGTTATCCACGAGCCAATTTTCACCCGACCACTGAATCCCTTTAAAGCAAATCTAATAACGTGAGCCCTCACAAATCGCATACTGAAATGTGCAAGCAGGGGAATGCCCTATTCTAGTTAGAAGAAAATAAACATCAACAAATCACTAATGAAGGGATAAGCACCATCACAATCATGCATCAATATGTCAAAAAGACATTTAGTTTAGCTGACTATAACTACAAAAATAACAAAATTACAAACACTTCCACCTGTCATCAAGTCCCACTAATTGTGTTGGGTATGAATAGGCATCAAGACCCCAAAACACCTTACGAATTAGTAATGACATAATCCTTTCACTCTAACTCAACAGGTGTAATAATACACTTGGTAATCAAGTATGAATGAGTTCTTTATCAGTCAGAACACCAGAGAAATAGACAAAGGACAATCTGAATCTATAGAAATAATCCAAGCACCGAACACACCAACAAGAAGACCAAGGAACTAGTCAGTTGCACTGTGCTATCCTGTGCTATCTTTCAAGACGGTGGTTGAAGAGGTGTCATTCTGATCTACTAATGCTTCCTTATGTGCAAATAAATGCCCTCCTGAACCACTTTAAATGTGAATGCCTAGTGATGCCTTTAGAAACCCATTATGCAATTCACCCTCCTATATTCCAACGCTTCAGCGTGACTATGTTGTTTAGGACGCACAGTCAGTTTCAAAGAAGAATACCTTAGTAGACATTGGGAGTTTAATGCCAGAACATCATGTTTGCAGTACATGGTGTTTGCAGCAATGTAATGCTCATTTTTTTGTTTTATTTGAGATTAGTAGGACAACAATTAGATTAGGATATATTTAATTGAAAATAAGCTACCCTTTGAGGGTTCACTATTCTCTCCTCTTCAATTGTAGATTTTAGTAGAACTTAGTGTAGTCTGTGTCAGCTTCTCTATGTTTGGCTGATTTGTCTTAGATTGAGCGGCAAACATTTTTTTAGGCCAATCCAGAGCAGGGTGTTTTTGGAGCAATCGCTATATGATAATATATTTTTAGATGACATCATGCAAGCCTTTATCTGTGGGAGCTGTGCAGCAACAGCTATTCTTTTTTCAACCTTTTCTTGACTACTTGCATTAGAATTATCACCTGTTTCTTGTATGACACTATCCAGCCTCCTGGATGACTGAGGGCAGAGCCAACTTACTGCTGGAATACAGCATGGATTAACTTGGTATTGTGAAAGTGTCTCTAGAAAGAACTATATACCTGTCTATGTGAAGCACTCTGTGCCTGAAATACACACCCAGCTTCTGGATAAAGTCACTTTTATGTGGCCCACGAGGCTTGGTCTGAGTGGAGGAGTGGCACACTCTACTGTGTGGCCATCCACCAGAGTTTAATTGCATCATCAATTACCATAATAAGATTACACCCATGTTTTAGTAACTGAAGATCACGCTTTCTGTCCCTACAGCTTAAGATACCTGTAGATATTGCAACCCGAGCAATGACAACAAGAGCCTCAAAATGGCTTAACGTCTTTAAGTGTTATAACATTAGTGTAAAGATATTAGGGGTTGATTGTGAATTCTTCCTTATTGTCTCATTATTTCCTTGTACTTGCCGCATTGCTGAGTCGGCAATGCGGCGAGCGCAAGGTAAGAGGCTTTATTTATTTATTTTCCCTATCTCATCGAATGTCAACTCCCCTCCACCCTGACCCACCGCTCTTACCTGAACTGGCCACGCCTGCAGAGCCTACAGATGTTGATGTTTTACCCAGTCTGCCTCCCCAAATCCCCGTGGACCGATATTTAATGAGCTATTTACTCAGAGTAAATTTCAGGTGCTTGACCTGTAAAAATATGTTAGGTTTAAAATGTTACTATCTGATGTTCTTGAGTAACTCATAATACCCATCACCAGTGCAAACAGAGGTTTGCGCTGCGGCAGAAATTTAACATGGTGTTGTATCGAGGACTAAGTATTGCTATCTTAAACAAAGGCATCAACTGTTTCAGGCAAACTGTTCCTCAGGAATGAGACCATCATGGATCATCAAATTTAGTGGTGAACACAGCAGACCACTTCAAACCCCAACCCATCACCATCACCTACGGCGTCACCCACCTTCACCAAAGACATTCCCCCATCTAAGACAAAAAATGGGATTCATGGAAAAGGTACCCCGAAGAAGAGCATATTAACTTGTGTTAGAAAGAAAAAAATCATATTGTCCAAATGCACCTTGCATCACGTTTCCACATGCAACGTACACGTTGGTTTTGTTATTCCAACATATGTGTGCCTCAATCACAGAGCCCAGGGAGTATCTTGCCACTGTTGAGAATTTATTAAAATGTCAGAAATGTCCGAAAAATATATAAGCCGATGTGAGTACATTTCAGCTTTTTATTAAGAATCTGGGCTTCAAAGATTTTCCACAACATACTATGATACCAGCATTTATGTAGCACATACAAAATATTATACTATAATGCAAAATACAATTAGGTACATTTTACCAAATTAGTCTTAAAATGAGTTTGTGAAAAAGAAACAATGTGGCGGCACATGTCGGTTAAAGTGAACCTGTTTGCTGAAATTTCACAGAGATTACAAAGACAATTTAATTTTTTAATTTTTTGATTTTCATAAATATTTATAGAGGGGTGATGTAAACTCCAGATCACATACAGTATGGAGAGAGTGAGTCACTTTATACATGTATAGTTATTCTATAACGAATTTTAAGTTTAAGCAATGTAGGTATAGGTGAATAATGCATAAGCAGCTCTATTTTGAAAAATGTTTGTACCTTGCTCTATGTTAATAGCTAAACGAGGAAAATTATCTCCCAGGCCCTCATTATAATAGCATCGGTAAATTTAATACGGTAATTCCATATGTAAAAATCACTGCTACCCAATGTATTGGCTATTTTGAGAAGAAGAATTAAGGATGGGGCTCCAAAACATGTTCTATGTGTCATTCTTACTCATCTGGAGCAACGAATTCCTTGAGATTTAACTTGTTGAATTTGTGTCCAGCAACAAAATTTATAACACTGCATGCAGTTTTACCATATGATTTATGATGGCAATTCGGACAAAAACTCATGTTTCAGCCAAAATCAGAATAATGTGGACATGATGATATTGTTATCAACATTAAGATACATTGCATGTAAATACATATGCATTAACTCTTTCTAGAGGCAAAAATTGGTTTTCCCTGGCCGATAGGTATTGCCCACAATTGTTTTGCTGGCAAAAAAGACAGTGAAGGGACTGAGTAAAGCAATATTACAAAAGGAATATGCAACTAAAAAAAATAAATGTTATTTGGTTACTGGTCTGCAGGGAGGTATACCTGGTCTGCAGGGAGGTATAGATACTCCTCCACCTTTCTTAATAACCCTATAATATTTTTGTATATGAATTTTAATGTTTTGATTGATGCTCTTTTAAAGGTGAAATGTTTTCTGGATCGCCATATGGGTGTATTTTAGATTTGTAACAAATAATTTATTGTTTGAATGGTATAGTCGCAATCATGTGTGTCGAGATAGTGCAATGATTACTGATAATTTAGTCCCTGTGTTTGTAATGTGATGGATGACTTTTGTGATTTTTTTAAAAATCGAAATAAAGTTTATAAAATGAAAAAAAATGAAAATGTAAATACATATGCATTAACTCTTTCTAGAGGCAAAAATTGGTTTACCCTGGCCGATAGGTATTGCCCACAATTGTTTTGCTGGCATAAAAAGACAGTGAAGGGACTGAGTAAAGCAATATGACAAAAGGAATATGTGACTAAAAAAGAAATGTTATTGATTGTGACCGCTGTAAATTGGAGCAGAGAAGTGTTACTCTTGATTAAGTCAGTTGGACAGCTTTAAACTTGATCAATGGGTCAGTGGCGACCAACGAGGACTGACTGTGCTTTAATTGTGTTGCACAGGTTGGGCCCTCAGTGTGGACCCTCAGTGTGACACTGGCTGTGATGCGCTACTGAAGAGTGCTGGTCTGCCCATTTTTCTATGGTTGCCCTGCTGGGAACTGATGTCCAGGTACCTCTGGAAGTATAGTTTACCTTCTGAGAAATTATGTTAAACTCTGACTAATATTAAGATGTCTTGCTTGGAAGAGCTGTTTTTTGTTCCTCTGAACGGATTGCTTTCTAGTTGAAAAGGAACGCCACTGCACCCTGGAAAGTGTTGTTGCATTGCTGATAAGTGTTATCAAAATACCGCTAAAAAATAGCTGACTTGTTGAAAAGTGCTGATACTGTCCATTAATGTGATGGCTGTGCGGGGCTTAGGTATTCACCAAGGGTCCCTAGATGTCTATGAGTACCATAGCAACCATGGAGGTTCCCATTGAAACCCACTGTTCCCCACTGGCACTCATGATTCTTGTGGGAATAAATGATCCCCACCACTTACCCATGACAATATGTAGACACCTTTTGATACCCAAAGGGTCACCTGGTCACCCACGCATTACCTACAGGCACCAAATGACTTCAGAACTAGACCATTTACCGCTCTGGGTCATTAAAAGGCTTGAGATGCACACAAGGGTCGTTGTGGACACAGATGGATCCTAAAAGTGCCACGATTGGGACAAACAGGCCCCTCATACACCTTTGTCCACTTGACTCGCTCATTTTCCATATCAAGATTCTCATCTTAGGGCACACCCTGCGGCCTTGTATACCACCTCAAAAGTTAGCGCACAAATCTACAGGTTTCACTCCACAACACTGCTGCAGGTCATCACCATCAACATCTTGCTACAGGATGGTTTCACTCTCAGCCCATGTGCTTGTTGGTTGGAGTGGATGCTGGTACCATTTCCTACACCAGCATAAGATCCCAATCAGGAGCAGTATGATATATTTTCTACTTCTTTTGAAAATGACCAAAGTGGATTCCACATCCAAATCATTTTGAGGGATAGAAATAGATATGTTTCCCAGACCCATCACATTAGAAAACCTAGCATATGCTCATAGTGATGGGTTTGGTATCTGCCACGCCCTGTTAATTGTATTTAATAATATAGGTGTGAAGATATTTTTATTTTACAGCAAACTTACTTCGATATGGGTAGCATATTTATAACTCACATGTCAGTAAATTAAGAATCACTGCTTTCCTTTTAGTAAGTTGGGCACTGTACAAGCAAGGCCAGTCATGCATCTTTCTGTCTTCTTGAAGAGTGGAATACATCTGTTATTTCTAACCCTATAGATTTGTGCATATATTGACGTTGCTAGATTCTATGCAAGGTGCCAAATATTTAAAATACCTAGGGCCTCATTTACAAGGAATTAACGCAGTGCGGTGCCACAAGTCATTTGGTTGCGCCGCGCTGCATTAATTTCGAAGCACAGTGATGCGTCATGACTACAATTATATGGTGGATCCCTTTGCTCTCTCCTGCGCTGGTGCACAATTTGCTGCCATGCGTCAACATAGGCAACCTCGCACCATAGTGCAAGGGTGCCCGCGTTGAGGTGAATGATTACTCATGTACAGGAAGGAATCCCTTCCTGCACATAAACAATCTGAAATGGCTTTTTGGAACTTCTATGTGTGCTGCATAATGCAGAAAACATCATTTTTTTATGATTGTTCATTCGCAGGAAAGGACACCTTCCTACACATAAACAATGAAAAGAAGTGATTTCCTTGTTCTATGTGTGCTGCAGAATGCAGCCTGCATAGAAAGAGGAAAAATGGGTAGAAATGAAAACATTTCTCCTCATTGCACCTCCATATGCCTCCCCTGGGGAGGAATAGCAGTCTGATGCATTTACAGGTTTACGATTTCACGTAAATCTGGAAATGTGGCAGAACCCATGGGTGGTGTGTGGGAACACCCACAGCAACACCCATGGCACAACCCTTTCACAAAAAGTGTTGCATGTTAAGGGGCCATATTTACAAGGACACGAAAAGCCATGCTGGGTGGCATAACGTGTCCTTGTAAATATGGGGCAGCAGGTTGTGCTGCTGCTGCGTCACAAAAAGTGATGCGCCAGGGTCGCAAGGGACATGTAAATAAGAGCCCCTTCATTTTTAGCAACACTTTCTTCCTCACAGTGATGTAAGATATAAAATACAGTCATTCACACCATATTGACACAAAGCTAGCTATATTTCCTTTTCCATATTGCCTACCATACCACAAAAGAATAAATTGTTATAATTTTTTAAGACGTTACTTTATCTAATTGAGGGATGGGGTCACATACTCTATACAGGCAGTACGTGGAAAAACTATTCAAAGTGCCTGGAGGGAATCTGTCAGCCACATTTTAAGGATTACAGGTGCCCTGAGCAAAACCTTATTCGTTGGCCCCTGTTCGGAACAATTATTTTATCCCCTCTTTGGTCAGGTCGCTGACAGTGCACGATGCGCTGGTCCAAATTCTAAATGCCTTATTTATGAAAAGGGCGATACAAAAGGGGATGATGGACGGAGCTTTTGAGCAAATCAAACACTCACCCCCAGTTAACTGATCTGGGTTTAATCCATCACCATTCTTTAGCTCACTCAGCCACCCCAGTTCAGACATGGCAATATGCAATCAGTCTGACCCTGTTCCTCATGGGAACAGTCCAGCCCGAACTGCCAAGCAATGTCTTCCCTGGACCGGAAACAAGCATCCTGGGACTGGTTTCGGATTCATAATCCTCATCAGCCCGGCTATCTTGAATCCAGTGGCCAAGTGAGCAAGGGACTCACGTTTGAGCATACCCTGCCAAGATAGGGCGAACAAAGTGATACAAAAGGGGATGATGGACAGAGCTTTTGAGCAAATCAAACACTCACCCCCAGTCAACTGATCTGGGTTTAATCCATTACCATTCTTTAGCTCACTCAGCCACCCCAGTTCATTTATGAAAAGGGTCGCATTGCAGCGTGAACGCAGCTATGCAACACTTTTCAGTGCACCCCCCCTTGCAACACAATGGATGTGCCGTATTTATTGTATGGTGCACCATTTTGCAAAGAATGACAGATACGTCATGAATCCTGACGTATCTGTTGATTCAAAACTCACGCATTGCTGGAGTTGTGTTGTAAGCATTAAACAACTCCAGCAATGCATGGGGGGGGGGCTAAATCCCATTGCGCTGAGTCACCCTTACTTACACCTGCTTTTTGTAAGGGAACGCACACCCTGCATACATTGTACCTGACGCAGGTATAATGTAGCGCAGGGATGTACAAAGTGACACATCTAATTAGATGCGTCACTTTGTAAAAAGGGTGCAACGTGGCACATTCTTTATGCTGCTGTGCATCACAAAAGTGACGCAACAGCGGAGTAAAAGTGTCGCAAGTCTTCAGAAATAAGGCCCTAAATGTCTTTACATCTAATATTCAGGGATAGTTATGTGCGTCTTCTATACCTTAAGACAGTAGCAGCTCACCATTTATCCATGCATGATGTTGTAAGACAAACATTTCTTTGCAAAATGCCTCTAATAGACTCCCATACATCAACCACATACATTTTTTTTAAAGGAAGACGGTATTTAAAACGACCTGTTTCAGAATTATTTAAGGTCATCATGGCAAGATTCTGCAGAACAGGGCTGGCTTTATTATAGGCCTCGTGAACGGCAAGGGCTGGGTCAGGGCCCACTTTGTCCACGCCTTTAATCCTCTTTGGATTCCGTGGCATAAACTCAGACAAATATTCCTGTGCCATATAACCAGGTGTTCCGTGCATGCGCTCGCTTTTACATAGAATTAACATATAACCTCTGAAAATTCAGCAATATGAATAAAATATCTACTTACAGAAACTGTCACATATTTTCTTTTAATTTCTACTTGTGTTTCAATAACGCATTTTTCTAAAACGGACAACTGGGAGTTGTTCCCGCCTTTTTTCCAAGGTTAATTTTGTGCACTGCTAAATTAAGCCCATGTAAAACTAAGTGTAATTTTAATGACACTACTGATAGAAGGCGCATGTATACTTACGCCTGTACATTTCTTTTGCACTGAAGCAAATTGTAGAGGGTCACTGTTCAGGCGGCTTCTTTCCATTTGTGAAACCTCAGGCTGATATTCAGACAAGCACATGATTGGCACCTCTCGCTCTTCCGTTATCTATTTGTCTCTTGAATGCGCAGTGTGCGCCATCTTCTCTGGAGCTTCTCACCTTTACAAGTGCCTCTAAAGGGACATTGGCCCTGTTCAAAAATAACACGGGTGCTGTCTCAGGTGTCCTCACCGAATTACATCGTCTCCGAAAGTGTGCCTGGACATAAATTAGATGTACCAATCCGTTGCAGATGTGGTTTCCGCATCGGTGCAAGTGTTTTGATCTCTGTCGTCAAGTAGCCACAACACAATGAAACACAAACTGTGATTATGTTTTAATACTATAGCAGAGTGGAGTGTGAAGCCCAGTGAGACTGCTTTTGTTTGAGCACGTTCTGCCTTGGGAGTTAAGAATCTGCTGCCTAGAACTCCTGATGATTTTGCACTTTATTCTCTTCTGGCAACATTTGCTGGCTTCTAGAACTTTCTGGTGCCGATTTCGGTTCAATTGAAAGCTTCGGTTACAAAACAATTCTTTATCCTACATTTGGAGTAGTTTACGGCTGCTGACCAATAACACACACAGTTTGGACATTTGCATTTCTTTCTGTGAACAGGAGCGATTTGAAGCGTAGGGCTTTTCAACTTGTTTCCAAGGTAAAATCACCATTTACAAAACTTAACATTTGAAAAACAGTAGACATACCGAATATTTTTTACGAGGAAATTTAGTAGTGAATGTTTTCCAAAATTTCTGCAGTAACACCCCTCTCGAATTTTTAAAGAGTAGGCAAAATAAATGGTTTCTCTTGGTCTGACATTTGGCGGATGAACAGAGCTCATGTCCAAGCACCAGAGCTGCCACAGACCTAAATGCTGTAAAGGTCTGATTTTAAATTTTATGCGATTTTGTGTTTCACCAACACTGGTGGTTTTGACCCCTTTTAGAATGATACCACTGGATTCAAGGAAACAAATATTCAGAAAACACATTACGACATACTTCATGAGCATATAAATGAAATATATTCCCGAACTCTTAAAAACAAACTGTTATGCAAATTATCTTATATCTGCATATGATGTATACATTCTGGGAAATGAGTGCAACTGGATGGTTTATCTTCATTACATATCTGTATGTGATTAGTAAATACCACTATTGGTCATATTATCTTACATTGTTCTCTTCTAACATGTAGATAGCAAAGCACACCTCCTGAAGCCATGGTTACTCCCTCCACTTCCGCCTCCACTCCCCAAAGACGGTGAAAAGTATAAAGTAGCACATGTAAGTCTCACATTTAATAGAAATACTGTTTTGGTTTGGTCAAAGGCAAAATGTGCTGTCTGCCCTTGTGTGACACACAACGGTTTCCACAGATTTGCCACACAGCATCAATGACCCATGCCAGAAAACAATGTGAAGATAATGGCGAAGACATAGCAGAACAACCAGTAAGCATTTCCATAAGCCCTCCGTGAAATTGTGGAACAATTTTTTACATAGTCATGTACTATTTGTTTCGTACAAGTTTAGAATGATGTATACACATATTTGAATAATTCATCATGCTGTTGTGTCATCCTCTCAAGGATAGGTGTGTCCATTTTAATGCTATTCCCCTCAATGGTACTAGGGGTGGGTGTAACTGGCATAATTCTTTCTAGCATAATGACTTGTAATTACCACAAAATTATCCACACTTTTACGTCATTCTGTGAGAAGAGTAGTCCAGTGTTTAACACTATTTTGTAGTGCAAATTGTACCATTGCGTCCAAATGGGCTCAAGGATGTATTAAGCACTAAGAAAACAGCACTAAATGTCACAGGACATGAACAGTAGTAGCCAGCAGCTTCTCTCTCTCTCTCTCTCTTAGTTGTTATTCCTGTGCTCAAGTTGTAGGATTTTCACCCCAAAGTACTCTCAAGTGCTCAAACTGTCGTAATCAAATAATTTTGGTAAATTTGCATCACAAGAGTAATGCATAATTACTGAAATTACTCCAGTCATGACAGCGCAATTAAAATTAAAATTTGTATCGTGCCTAACTGGTACCATGCTCAATATTGACCTCTTTTACATTTGAGCAATATTCTCTCAAGAGCCAAGGCATCTCAAATATGCAGTGTCACATTAATCAAACATATTTATTTTTAGCAAATGTCATTGTCATTACCCTGCCACTTGAAATATGTAGCTATAGTGCATCACTGCTACATTGGTAAATACATATTAAAACATATAGACCCTTTTGGCACACGTTGCCTGTGATAAACTGTTCCCCATGTCATATGTCATAAGATGTGACATTAGCATGTATTCAGTACATCAGCGTTCCATAATAACGATGCAGATAAGTTTCACCCCCTCTACCGTTAAAATAAGCTGTGCTCTCTGTCTCTGATGAGCTATTTCCTCTTTGAGGCCTCTTCAAGAAATAGCTGTTGTGATATGGACAATACACTAAGGGGGAGATTTACAAGCCCCTTGCGACACTTTTGCACCGCCATTGTGTCACTTTTTGTGACGCAGCAGCGGCATAAACAATGCTCTACATTATGGTCTATTTACAACGTGACACATCTAGGGGGATGCTTCATGTTGTAAAGCCCTGCTTCACATTATACCTGCGTCAGGTATAATGTATGCAGGGGGGGCGTTCCAACGCGAAAAGCCATGTAGACCATGTAGAACTGACGCCGTGAAATGTACAACATTTCACTGCATCAATCTATGCCGTCACTGTATCAAAATCCCCATGCCTGCTCAGACCAAGCGGAAGGAATGATGCAAGGCTTTTTAAATGAGACTCCTCTATCTGTTGTGGCACATTTCTGGAGTTTAGTCCCTTTCATGAGCAACTTCAGCAATGCGTCACTTCTGGGTCAACAGATGCATCAGAATTTCTGACGCATCTGTCAATCATTGCTCCATGGTGCACCATATTGTAAATGTTGCACATCCATGGTGGTGCAAGGGTCTCGTATGGAGCAGTTTCTTGTAAATCTGCCCCTAAAGTCTGTGGGTGTTTTGTTTCTGATAAATCTTGATGTTTGGTTTCTCTGACTGATCTTTTCATTAAAAAGTATTGTAGCCCTCTCACAGCTTCAATTTGGTGTTACATACCTCTAGAATGGTTGGATGGAATGTTTAGTTTTTCTGTTGCTCTAAGAAGCTGCTGATAATCTTCCAACAACATTAAGTCTGCTTGCCTTTGGGCAGACCCCTTTTAGTGCTTTATGGAGGGTGACCGTGCTGCATGATATTCTCATTTTTAATCTATCTTTGAGTTTGTGTATGAGTTTGCATGGCCTCTGAGTGAAGGAGAACAAGACCACCTCATTGTCTTAGGAAGTAGTACTTTATGTGTCTTCTATATTCTCTTCAACTTGAGGCACTCATAGGCTGCCTCACAATCCCAGACACAATTGTCACAAAATACTCTTTGTAGAAAGAATTCATTGAAGATGGGGAGATGGGGGATGATTCAATGTGTGGCATAGCAAATCTAAGGTTTGCAAATATTCGTTGCTGTGTTTTTGTCATTATCACCCAATGTCTGTTGCGGTCATAGAACTATGCTGCGGAGCATGCAGAGTCACACAACTATGCTTCGGACCATAGAACCTTAGTAAGCAGGGACTGAGTCATCCTACCACCTTAGTGCACATGGGCCCGGGACCGACTAGCTATAGTGTATCACTTGCACTCCTACTCTCTCACAGAGGAACAAGTTATTGGAACACCAGAACACAGCACTCCAGACCCTCTCAGGAAGCACGGTTGCAGGACACACCCTTTCTCTCTCTCACCCGTACTAGTCCACAATAAGATCTGACAGAGACACTAGAAAAGATTGAAATGTTTATTTTAACTATTGTGATATAGTATGCAGCATATGTGCCACAATAAGTAAGAAAATGTCTAACACAAATACGGTAATCATAGTAAGTCGTCCATAATTCATAAAAGGAGGTTTCATTATATTAGAGAGGGTAGCCTAAAAAAGGTACCAGGTCAACTGAAGACTCAACATCCGCCTCCGGCAGCCAGGGAGAATCAGACGTAACAGAGCTCCCAGGCTGTAAAAGAATATCCTGTGTTGGGATGCCCAAGGCATACTATTGGCCAAATGGTAAACTTGACATGTTCAAGGGAAACAAAGCA
The DNA here is from genome assembly GCF_964263255.1 of Lissotriton vulgaris. Classification (NCBI taxonomy): domain Eukaryota; kingdom Metazoa; phylum Chordata; class Amphibia; order Caudata; family Salamandridae; genus Lissotriton; species Lissotriton vulgaris. The sequence goes on along the minus strand of NC_141689.1, from coordinate 1,130,422,605 downwards.
ATTGTCTTTGTATCCTGGGAGTGGAGGTAAAACGACAGTTTGAGTCTGAAGACCAAGCACTGGAACAGGAGCACGGTAGGGGGGGACCAAATTCTTTCTTAATCACCATGTGTTCACAAACCACATCTCCAGCTTTAGGAAGCCAGCCAGAAACAGAAATCAGAGCTGCTGCATCAGATGGCAAATGGGTTTTAGCCAGAGCATCACAACACTGTTATAGATCCTGCAAGACAGCACAGTGGTTATCTAAGTCAAAGGTTGCGGCAGCAGCCACAACCTCTTAATTTGTTGGCAAATGTCATAACAAAGGACATTTCATCGAGTCTGCTGGTATAAACCACGCCGTTAACAGCGTTGCTGTAAAAGAGAAACAATGGCAGTAATTCCTGCATGTGTAGAAGCAATGCCTTCATGAGCAGCTACTAATAAAGGTTGTCTGCGGTCGAGGTTGGGGATCAGACGACCATCAACCCCAGGAATGGACACAAAAGGAACTTTGTCAGTAGCTAACTGATAAGTAGAAGTAGAGGGAAAGGCAGTACCATCCCGAGTTGCGGTGATGGCAGCGAAAATGTTATTAGCAGTTATAGTCATAGAGGGCCCGATTCACAGAACTAACTTAAGACAAAATCCTAAACTTACTACCATTTTGGTATTCACAGAAGGCACTTACTCATTTTGGTATAAACAGAAGGTACGTACTCATTTCTTTATTCACAGAAGTTAGGAGTCCTAACTTTAGGACTCCTAAATGCCTTCTGTGAATACCGAAAGTCTTAAAGTTAGGATTTTTCTCAGTTTAGGAGTAGTACAGTTAGGACTCCTAACTTTAGGACTCCTAAGTGCCTTCTGTGAATACCGAAAGTCTTAAATTTAGGATTTTTCTCAGTTTAGGTGTAGTAAAGTTAGGACTCCTGACTTTAGGACTCCTAAACTGAGAAAACTCCGACTGAGAAACCGACTTTAAGATTTTCGATATTCACAGAAGGCATTCAGGAGTCCTAAAGTTAGGACTCCTAACTTCTGTTAATACCGAAATGAGTAAGTGCCTTCTGTAAATACCGAAATGGTAGTAAGTTTAGGATTTTGTCGTAAGTTTATTTATTTATTTATTTAAAAGGTTTTATATAGCGCTGACTGGACCCTAGGGTATCAGAGCGCTTTACAAGGTAACATCAAGATGAGCATAACATAACAGTGTTTCTAGAATAAATTCAAGAGAGGTGAGGATAAATGATAGTACAAAGAAAGCTATAATGACCATAAGGACAGGGAAAAACAACCAAAGACTAAAGTTAACAAAATAACAGGGTAGTATGGCTCAAAGAGAAAGGGCAGAAAGAGTGATAGTTGAGACTAAAGAAGGGAGAGGGGGAAACTTTTGAGGGTGGAGGAATAACATGGAAAGGGTGAAGAAGCGCTGGGATCATGGGGAAAAAATCAATGAGCAAAGGAAAAATGAGGTTGAGAGGGATGGGAAGGAAGAATTAAATGGTGTGGTCGTAGTGTGAGGGGGTGGGGGAAGTTTACAGTAGAATTGCGGGGAGAGGCCAGGTCAGAGAGAAAAGGGCCAGAGATCTTACCTCTGCTAAATGTGAAAAGAGGGTAAGGAAGTGGGATAGGGGAGAATTAAGAGGGAGGGGAAGGGAGAGCAGAAAGAAGGGTGGGCAAAAAAAATTGAAAAACTGAGGCGCAGACTGAATAGGGACAATTGTTAAGTGCAGGGAATTAAGGGCCCAAGTAATGGTTAAGAAAGTGCAATTTCAAGGCTTTTTTGAAGCTAAAGTAGGAGGGGTTGCAGTGTAATTCAATGGGGAGTGAATCCCAGATGATTGTCATATTTCCAGAGAAGAAGCGTGATTGAGTGGCTTTCTTATTTAACAGAGGAGGGATGAGGATGAGGTTTTTGTTCTTCTCAAATCTCTAGAGGTGCCAGCTTTTAGAAGTTTCTCAGAAAGGTATTGAGGGGCGTTTTGGTGAAGTGCTTTATGTGTAATGCAAGCGGTTTTGTAGGTGGATCTGCCTTCAACGGGGAGCCATTTGAGGGATTTGAAGACAGGAGTAATGCGCTTGAATCGTTTGCAATCCGTGATGAGCCTTGCAGCAAGATTGAGGACAGATTTGATTGGAGCTAAATGTATTTTAGGAGTTCCCGTGAGGATGGCATTACCGTAGTCAATTCTCGAAAGGACAAGTGATGGGAACACAGATTTAGAGTCCTCATTGGGGATAAAGGGTTTATTTTCTTGAGGTGGTGTAGTGTGAAGAGGGCACTCTTGGCAGCATTTATTATGTGTGGTATGAGACTGAGGTTCTGGTCAATGCTGATCCCGAGGGATTTAACTGAGCTGGATAAGGTGAAAGAGCAGCTAAGAGCATTCAGGTCAGAGATCCAGGACTGGATGGGGAGCAGGTTGTTTTTAGGCGAGAAGAGGATAATTTCCGTTTTTTTAGGGTTATGTTTAAGGTGGTTGCAGTGGAACCAGGATTGAATCTTAGTCAAGGTGTCATTGAGGTGTAAGATATCAGAACGTAATTTAATCTTACAATAGATTTGGGTGACCCCCAAGTTATCGTGACCTAAGGATGTATAAACATCAGCAATAATAATTGGCAACTCACACTCCCAGTCAAAATCAGCCACAGCTGAAGGCGTTGACATACCATCAAGGACACCGCCTCACCTTTAACTGGTGGTGTGTGTGCCTGGTGAAAGCGTGCCCTGACAGCTGGTGGTGTATGCCTGGTGAAAGCGTGCACTGACAGCTGGTGGTGTGTGTGTGCCGGTGAAAGCAAACACAGACGGCTGGTGGTATGTGTAAGCCTTGTGAAAGCGTGCGCTGACGGCTGGTGGTGTTTGTGTGGTGAAAGCGTACACTGACGGCAGGTGGTGTTTGTGCCCGGTAAAAGCGCACACTGACGACTGATGGTGTCTGTGCCTGGTGAAAAGTGTGCACTGACGGTGTGGTTGTATGTGTGGTTGTGTGTGTGGTTATATGTGTGGTTGGTTGTGTGTGGTTGTGTGTGTGTGTGTACTTGTGGTTTCATGTGTGGGGTTGGGTGTGGTTGTGTGTGTGTGTGGCTGAGTGTGGCTGTGTGTGTGTGGATGTGTGTAGTGTTGTGTGTGGTTGTGTGTGTGGTTGTGTGTGTGGTTGTGTGTGGTTGTGTGTGTGTGTGTGTGTGGTTGTGTGTGTGGTTGTGTGTGTGTGGGGATTTGAGGCCTGCTGAGGTTGATGACGGAGTTGAGTCCAAAGCCAGGGGATTGCCCCATCTATCAAACCCGCAGTACCGGACATTGACTGGGCATTCCTGTCGCTGTCCCTGGGTGACGTGGAGCAAAACCATCGAGCTATATGGGCGCTGATCCGGGCTGGTCCAGGAGCTGCGAGAGAGGCTGCATTTCACCAACGGCAGCTGAGGCGCGAGGCCGCGTACGCTGCCCTGACTGCGACCTAGGAAGATAACCCATTAGCTGGTGAGTCATTGGGTGACCGCGGCACTGACTAGCAAGACCCCCTGAGAGGCTAGTGTACTAGAGGCCTGGGGGAGCATTAGACTCTACGCACCTCTCTTTAGGCAAGAGCAGAGCCCCCGTGCAGGTACGCTGAGCTGTTCCCATACCATATATTGGAAGAAATTGCTTAACTAGACCTGGACGGAAAAGAGTACTCCCCATGCTTGTTACGATCTACACTGTGAACGCTCCATTTCGGGTGATCTGTGCAGCTTTATTCTCCCGCACTGAGGGGTGGTCTGGTCACAAATTGCTATCAGACAGGATGAAATCCGAGAGAGTCATTATCTTTACGGGACAGTAAGTAGGTGTCCTTTTACTGTGAGGGCCAGACATAAAAGCGCATTAATAATTTTGATCTCCTATCACCTCCCTGAAAGGTGTTGTTGTGTGTGGTTGTGTGTGTGGTTGTATGTGTGGTTGGGTGTGTGTGGTTGTGTGTGTGTGTGGCTGTGTGTGTGTGGCTGTGTGTGTGGGGTTGTGTGTGGTTGTGTGTGTGGTTGTGTGTGTGTGTGTGGTTGTGTGTGTGTGTGTGTGTGGTTGTGTGTGTGTGGGGAATTGAGGCCTGCAGAGGCTGATGAGGGAGTTGAGTCCAAAGCCAGGGGATTGCCCCATCTATCAAACCCGCAGTACCGGACATTGACTGGGCATTCCTGTCAAACAGGATAAAATCCAAGAGAGTCATTATCTTTACGAGACAGTAAGTAGGTGTCCTTTTACTGTGAGGGCCTGATATAAAAGCGCATTAATAACTGTGATCTCCTATCGCCTCCCTCCATTCAGACAGCACTGAAAGTGATCGCATTCGCGATCGCTTTTATAAAAACGCCCGCGAGTGGTGCAAGCGCGCGCCACTGCGAGGCATATGTTTTCAATTATCGTGCCCGTGTCTGGGCACAATAACTGAAAACATATGGGCTTTGGTGCGCATATCAGACACCAATAGGCCATGGGCGGAGCTACGCGACCGCCCATGGCATATTATGTGTCCTGTTAAAAAACAACACGCACGCAAAGCCCAATCAAAATGGACCATGGGAAATGAACACGCACGAGCGGGTGGAATTTCCAGGTCCATTTTGAAAACCCGAGAAAAGGACTGTGGCTGCGCGAAGACTGCTGCGCAGTGTACGCTAGGACGAGACCTAAACAACCCGAGACCCCGCATTGGGCACTAAACAGTGCAATAAATGTAGAGTAACCGCCATGAGGCAATGAGCCAGAATCGTTACCAGTTGAGCCAATAATCTGAACAAAGGGATTCAAACTGTAGCACTAAAAAGGGTAGAAAGCCTTTTAAAGTTCAAGCTTGAGAAACCGACAGCAATAGGTAATCCCTACAAACTGAGGAGGCAAAGCCCTCCCACTACGGACATCTCTGGGAAACGGTGCAAGGGTATTGTGGACAAGAACAATCGCTAGTCAGGGGTCCAGTAAAGAAGTACCAGAACAAACGTTGGTGGTGTTGCAGGGATTCTGGGGAGTCACAGAACTATGCTTGGAACCATAGAACCTTAGTAAGCTGGGACTGAGTCATGCAACCACCTTAGTACCGATGGGCTGGGGACCTGCTACATATAGTGTCATACTTGCCCTCCTACTCACTCAGAGGGGCGCAAGTGATTAGACACCCCAGAACACAACACTCCCGACCCTCTCAGGAATCATGGTTACAGGACACACCCTTTCGCACTCACGCTCGTACATGTCCACAATAAGATCTGACAGAGACATGAGAAAAGTTAAAAATGTTTATTTGAACTATCATGCTATAGTATGCAGTATACGTGCCACAATAAGTAAGAAAATGCCTAACACTAATATGGTCAGCATAGTAAGTAGTCCATAATTGATAAAAGAAGCTGTTATTATATAAACAGGGTAGCCTAACCCCCCTCCCCTCCTACAGACGTATATTAGAAGATCTCTGAGTGGTAGCAGCAGTCCCCGTACCTTAGCATGCACAGATGAACATTCTACATCTCAGGTGCTGTCACGATCTCTTCCCTGGAAAGATCCTTCACCAAGTGTGATGCTACCTATTCTGTGCATAGCTATTTGACATAAGTACGTGTTCCCAAGCAACAGCTGCATTTGTGTGTTTTGTCTAGGTGCTAAGGCCTGACCAGAACAAAACAGCTAGGGGCATTGTTGGAAGACCTTGTCTACGGTGTGCAGACTAAATCTCAGGAAAGAACAGAATGCAAAAACAACAGCAGGTCCTGTGTGAAAGTACAGTGTGGCACAAAGCAAAATATGCTTGTATAGTAACATGCTCAAAGTAGAGGACAGTCTGCAATGTGCTCATGCTAACATAGGGGAAATGACAATGGGCCTGCATGGGACATATGATAAGTCTTCCTCATGTTATTCATGACTTTGGCTATCACTAGCTCACATTGTAAAAGACAATAGGTATGAACATATCAATGAAAGGTCAATTTGGAAAGTGTGTATTTACATGGTAGACTTGCTTGTGTATAGTCAATCACTGATTCCCACAACTCAACAAATTTCCATTAGTGAAGGACTTTTAAAAAAATTAATTCTATTCTAGTTCCTTTAGAGATAACCATCTGTTCTTATGTTATGTTCTTTTACTGTGTTATTATTTTGTTCATTCTCCTTCTGATGTTGTACCATTTTCATACTCTATGTTTTCTTTTCGACTAATGCAACTGCATCAATTTTATCCAATACCTTTGTCCATATGTCATTTCTCCATGAGAGTGGTGTGTTTTGTGATGTGAGTGTACTGTGGCTTAATAGCAATTATCTCATCAATCAATATTTCCAATTTTGGACTGTGAAATAACAATTTCGCATCTGATCCACCATGCTGCACTGATAAGAAAAATACTTATTTATTATTTATTTTCTGTTTGTATAGAGTAAACAAGATCCTACCCTAACAGAGTGCTTTACTTAGAGCAGTTAACATATTGGATTATGATGTTCAATTACAACAAATTCCAAAAATAAATTCTTGGGGCATAATGGAAAACCGTCTTTCAGGACTAGCTTTCCACAAAATGTAGAATAGATGGGTGATTTGTACATTATTTGAAAGAGAGTATAACGTTCTGAGGTTGTTGTTACAACAGTAATTTGTCTGTGGCAATAGAAGATAATCTTTTGTAGAATACCTTTCTCATAGAGTGGGTAAAGACCATGGTATTACATTATATTTACATTCTTCACATATTGGTGCCTGGAGGCTGTTGCAAAGTAGTCGTTCTCTAATTAAGTTTAGCAAGGACAATCTTGCAAATATGCAGGCGTCACAATTATGTATTCAGTGCCAGTGGTTGGAAGTGTGGGGTAGCATTAGTGTTAGGACAGTGGGAGCAGAAGGAATGAGTTCAGTTTGGTGACCTATAGCAGCTTTATTGAATAACAGGATAACCAGCTCATTGTTGATCAAATCTTAGATTGTAACTGTCCAGATATTCTGGCAAGTAGAGTTTCAGTTTATAGGGATGTATGTTGAGACTGCTTTAAACATTGGAAGGTGGGATACTTCATCACGGATATTCTGCCCACCATATTACAAGTTCCCTAAGACATAATGGAACTTGTACGGCAGACGAGATATCCGTCACATTTGTGACGGCGTATCCCACCTGCCAAGATCATAATCAGGTCCTTAATCTTCTTCACAACTAGGAATTTGAGCAGGAGGGTTTCCAAGCTCTTCTGTTGGTGCGCATCTCCTGGACCCTGCACTTTCTAGGTGAGGGAGCATGGCAGGTCCTTATGTTGTGCTCTGTGACTGGTGCTTGCCAGTTTTCACATATTCCTCAATTCTATGGAGATCCAATTCAATGAGATTTAATTTCCTTCAGTTTCAAGAGCATACATCAAGTTACTGCTTTGTCTACCTGCACTCTGAGGCACAGACTGACCCGTGTATGCGTACAATTTCACCTGCTGAGGTCTGAGAGTCTGAGCAAGTGGTGCAACTTACAATGATGGGGCCCCCTGCAGACTGAGAAGAGGGGCCCCTGAGTCTCCCATATCTCTTGGATATGTATTGGCATTGGGCTGAACTGGGCCCCCTGCAAGGTTAGGGGGCTGGAAGGTTGACGACCCCCTGCTCGGCATGGGCGGCAAATTTCAGTGCTATGCCCCTGCTCTAAATAATGAGTAATATTTCCACTAGAATGATAGAAATTGGCAATATATACAATTTCCAACATTCTCCATAACTTTATTTTTGAGAATATGAGTTTCTGTTTCTTTCAACATCTTTGCATATTCAAGATGAATCCATTATTGAAATTTCTTGGATTTAAGCCAGTTGAAACACTGTACTTCCCTTTTTAACGTCTGATTACCCTGTGCAAAGTAACATGAAGTGATGTAAGTCAATAAAGTGGTGCCTATTAACCTTCTGAATATAAATTTTAGGCATTAGAATTACACTCGCTGACTATATTAAAATAAAACTCAGTGGTGTGAGCTGTAATACATTATAGATTAGTCCACGTGAAATATCCTGCACTGGAAGGAATTGTCACATTAAAATTCAAAATGCAGCCTTCTTTGTGCAACTTGACTAGCCAATGATGGACAAGATTACACATAACAGGTTGATGAGAGTGCCACAAGGGGATTCGTGTACCTTTCATAGAGGCAGTTAAAATACTCTGCAGATATGTATTCACATTTCTAGGAGGAGAAAACATAAATTCTTTGGGAAAACCTAATAATTATGTCACACGGGGGCGTGGCCAAGATGGCGGCGGTGTAGGACGCATTTCTCGGTCCCTCCGGCGCCGCCAGAATATAAGCTTTAATTATCACCCTGTTCGGTGCCCATCGGCATTGGCAAAGTTGCTTTGGCGTCCCTGGTTGCTGGCGGGTAGAGGTTGGTGCCCCCCTTTTGATGTCTGGAGCCCTTGGAGCGGAGCAACGCGGCGCGGCCTTCGGTTGGCGCCGGCGAGGTGAGGGCGGGCTGTCTGCGGCCGCTCTGACGCTACTTACACGGCTGGAGAGAGTGAGTCCTGAGCGGGCGGCTGGGGACACGACTGCCGGCCCTGCCGGGAAAGCTCGCCGAGCCCGGTGGGTGCGGAGCGGGTTCGGGGACTGAGAAGAAGCGCCCGGCCGCCGCGGAAAGAGGGAGACAGCTCGGCCTCGGAGTTCCCGGTGCCTGAGCCGCGTCACAAGGCGGAGACCTGCCGCGCCGGGGGCCGTGGTGGTGAGATTCCCAGCTTGGCGGATGAGTGCTCCCTCGCGGCACTGTGGCGCTAAGAACTACAAAGCAGGTGTGGGTGACCCCGCAGGGTGCTAGGGACCTCGGTCTGCACGTCGGCGGACGGTGCTGGTTTGGGGGGACCGGGGTAGTGAGCAGAACTGTTGCTCCAATCAGCCCTGAGTGGGGGCGGCCGAGGCCTGCTGCATTCCACGCATCCCGGAGCACTGTGGCCCTGTTCTTTGCGGTCCCCCTGGCCCTGCGAGACCCTCATTTTGGCGGGGGATCCCCGCCTGATTACCGAGGGGATGGCTGCTTAACCCCCTTTTCTATACACGCCTGGGGGGCACCCTTGCGATACAGCAGCCTTCGCTCGGGGCACTGAACTTTACTCTGATTGGGTCGATGCTCTCCCCGGTGCGCGGATCCGGCTGGGGCTGGGTTGTCCTATCTGGCCTTCTCACCTAAGCATTGATCCCTGGCGGCAGCGTGGCTAGGCCGCAAGGGCCTTTGAGGGGTGGAGGCCCCGACGGGAGGCCGTGAAGCGGCGACCAACGAGGGGGCGAGGGAGTGATACTCGGCATAGTGAGGCAGCCCCGAGGGCCAGGGCGGATCGGTGCCTGAGCCTGAGGCCACGCAAGAAGAATAGCCCTACCACAGTCGCCGGAGAGACTCGTCAAGCGTGACAAAATGGCGTCGACGAGACCTAAGAAAGACAAGCCTGCAAAGGATACTGTGCAAAAAACTCCCACGCAACTGGCCTCTCCGGGAACTGCCAAACCTCCGCGCCAGGAGGATGGCGCTGCCCCAGCGATGAAGGCATTCATGCTTGAGCTGTTCACGGCTATTACAGAGGATATCACGGAACTGCGTTCCCAACTTGCGTCGGACATGAGAGAGCTGAGGAGAGATGTGGATGGGGTGGGAGAAAGGGTTGCAACCTTGGAGGAGCACGATTTGGGGGCCGCGGAGGACATACGCAGGTTACAGCAGGATGTGATCCACCTTACAGAACAGAACCTTGACCTTCAGGCCCACGCCGAGACTTGGAGAACAGGTCCCGGCGGAGCAATATACGTATCAGAGCGGTCCCGTGGAAGGGGGAAGGAATGGACCTACGTGAATATGTGGAAGCGCTCTTTAAGCATGTACTGCAGGTGGAAGAACCCATGGAGATTGTAGGAAGGGGGAGGCTCTAGTTGGCGCAGTGCAACACTAGCGACAAGCAGGGACTCTCTCTTCCTCGTCAGGGCTGAGGGTTACCTTCCAGACAACCTCTGCTTACCCTCTAGGTAGTGTGGCTTGAGCAGTCGTAGGCTAATCTTTGGGGCACATAGGGTTAAACACTTGCAATATTACACCGTCACAACCAACCCACCACACAACGAGACCACACTGTATTCTGTAAAAATATATATCTTTATATAGATTTCAAGCAGGCTTAAGAATACAGGTATCGACTTTCAAATAGCGGTTCCAAGTTACTTAGTTCAAGTTGCCACAGTTCTTTCGAGCAATAAGAGTTCTTTTAGGGCCTTCTGCCCAGTTCAACAAAGTTCTTGTGGAGCAGGCGGCTCCCAGGGGATCTGTCCCACGTCGGTTGCCTTCCCGGGGTTGCTGTTCGTTGCGGCTCTCAGCCGAGCAGTTCACGGGTCATCCGGGGCAGCGGTGTTCTGTGGCGGCAGGGTTCTTTCCTCGTCGTCCGCTCCGACCCTGGAGGCTGCGGTTGCGTGGTGGCGGCAAGTGGCAGTACAGTCCTCAAGTGCAGGACGTACCCAGCCAAGTGCCGGTGCAGCTGTGCGCTCACAGCTGGCTGTCGGGCAAGGTACCGACCTAGGGGACTCTCACAGGGCGACTGTCCGTCTTTGCAAGTGGATTGGCTGCTCGTTGCGCAGTCAACTCGAGAGCTCGGACCGGACGGGTCCTCCTTCGCTTTGCTCTCGGGCTCCCGGTGCGGTTGCGGTCACGGTGTTCGGGCCAGCGGCGGCTGGTCCTCACTTTGCTCTCGCTGTTGCTCTGGGCCCCGGTCACGGTGGTCAGGTGGATGTCGTTGCCTTGGAGGAGATTCCTCCGTCGGTACTGCCACGAGGAGCAGCACACGCAGTTGCTTTCTTCAGGGTGTAGCGCCCACTGGTCCTGGGGCGCTGGTCAGGGGGCAAGTTCAGTTTCAACCCCTTGGAGATCTTTTAGCAGAGTTCGGCACAAAGTCTTGTCAAGCAAAAGTCTTTTCGTAGTCTTTCCTTTTTCCTCTCCTTCGGCAGCAAGGCACCAGACACAGGCAAGAGACAGCACTCTTCCTTGTCCTTCCCGGTCCTTCTCGTCGGGCAGAGTTCCTTCTGTAGCCCAAACAGGATCTAATTTTCAAGGAGCAGGGCTCCTTCTTTTATATGGCATTTCTTTTGTTCTCGCAGGCCAGGGGGGCCTTTGCATAGCCACTCTCAGTCCTCGAGTACCCTGGCGGGTGTACTCCGGCTTCTGCTTTCAGTGTGAGGGGCAGGCGCATCAGACGCCCCACAGGAGGTGGAGCCAGCATTGTGCGGACAGGGGCAGCCAGAGTACCTTGTTGAGGAGGCTTCGCCCTTCCTGGGCCAGGTGTCGGCGGAATCATCCGACGCTCCCCAGGAGGGTGGAGCCAGCATTGTGGTGGCAGAGCACAGCAAGATCCAGAGTCAAGAGCCACTCCTACCTCCCACTAAGGTGTAATCTGCGCATTCACCACCTGTCATCCTCCCAGCCCTGTCACTCACACATCCCAGACAGTCGGATACACATACCAGCAGAGGCGGGCTGAAATGGTTAGGCAAGCAAAGGCTAACTTTCTAAAAGTAGCATTTGCAAACCCAGGATACTAAAATAAACTTTACTAAAAGAAATATTTTATCATCCTGAGTTCAGGCATACTAAACACGACGCGCTACCATGCTCCTTGAGCCTGCTGGGGTTATAGGGTGTAATAACTCCGGCAGCTCAGTCTGGCCTAATGGAGCAGGTAGCCTTCAATAGTGAAATACGGTTTTGGTTGTAAGTCACTACTAGGACATGCCACACACATCAGGGCTTGTCCTACCTTACACCTACAACGCACCCTGCCCGCAGGCCTACCATAGGGGTGACTAATATGTAGTCAAGGGAAGGTTCGGGGGCTGGCAAGTGGGGGCACTTGCCCAGCTAGCGTGACAGTACGAGACCGCACGCGGGTTCTGCGGGCGCAGTTCCCAGACACATCTTTACGGCTGCTTCGGTGGGTGGCGCAACCAGCGCTGCAGGCCCACCAGCAGTATTGGCATCTACAAGCCCCGGCACTCTCTAGTGCACTTTACTAGGGACTAACAGTAAATCCAATGAACCAATCATGGATACCAATCGCATGTACAATTTACAGTAGGGAGCACTTGCACTGCGGCACGGGTCAGCCGTGGCGCAGTGCCCTGAGTATCGGAAAACCAGCAAAACATCGGAGGCACATCAGCAAAACGTGGAAGGGAGACTCACGCCAAGGTGCCAGGTCTAACATGTGTCCCCTCCAGCTGAAATGTGGGGGGAACTACCCTTCCCCAGGGAGTTCCACATCACTAAGGCGGAAAAATCTGGACAGACCGTCAGCGTTGGCGTGATCTGTGCCAGGGCGGTGTTCCACCGTAAAGTCCATACTCTGTAGAGAAATGGACCACCTCAACAGTTTCGGGTTCTCACCCCTCATTTGCATCAACCATCTGAGGGGCCTGTGGTCCGTCTGAACTCGGAAGTGAGACCCTAACAAGTAGGGTCTTAGCTTCTTCAGCGCCCAGACCACAGCAAATGCTTCACGTTCTATTGCACTCCACCTACTTTCCCGTGGAAGTAACCTCCTACTTATGAAGGCTACGGGTTGGTCAAAGCCCTCCTCAGTCATCTGTGAAAGAACGGCCCCTACACCATGCTCTGAAGCGTCTGTTTGCACTATGAATTCCTTGGAGAAATCAGGAGCCAGGAGCACGGGTGCCGTGCACATGGCAGTCTTCAGGGTGTCAAAAGCCTTCTGACAGGTGTCAGTCCAAATCACATTCCTGGGCTGCTTCTTCGAAGTCAGCTCTGTCAAGGGGGTCACGATCGTGCCATAGCCCTTGACAAACCTCCTGTAATACCCAGTGAGCCCCAGGAAGGCTCTCACTGCAGTCTGGGTCTTGGGGTTTCCCAAGCCAGGATGGTCTCAATCTTGGGCTGCAAGGGTGCTACCTTGCCACTCCCAACTTGGTGTCCCAAGTACACCACTGAACCCTGCCCAATCTGACACTTGCTTGCCTTGATTGTGAGGCCTGCTCTGCGCAGGGCCATCAACACTTCCCAGAGGTGTCGCAGGTGTTCTGGCCAGGTGCCACTGAACACCGCGATGTCATCCAGGTAGGCGGCACTGAACTCATCCAGCCCAGCCAGCACCTGGTTGACCAATCTCTGAAAGGTGGCAGGGGCATTCTTCATTCCAAATGGCATAACCCGGAACTGGAAATGCCCATCTGGTGTAGAGAATGCCGACCTCTCCTTTGCCCCATCGGTCAAGGCGATCTGCCAGTACCCAGACGTCAAATCAAACGTACTGAGGAACCGAGCAGCCCCTAGCCGATCAATGAGCTCATCCGCTCTGGGGATGGGGTGCGCGTCAGACTTCGTGACTGAATTGAGTCCTCTGCGGTCCACACAGAACCGGAGTTCGGGTGTGGCTCCGGGCGCAGCAGCCTTCGGAACCAAGACCACGGGGCTGGACCAAGGACTGCTGGAAGACTCAATCACCCCCAGGGCAAGCATCTTGGAGACCTCCTCCTTGATGCAGGCCCGGACCCTGTCAGTCACCCTGTAAGCCTTATGCTTCACAGGTAAGCTGTCTCCAGTGTCCACATCATGGACGCACCAATCTGTGACACTCGGAACCAGGGAGAACAGATCTGGAAACTGCCCCAGCAACTGGCGGCAGTCTTCCTGTTGTTCGGCGGTCAGGGTGGGTGAGAGGTTAACTCCATCCACTGACCCATCTTTCTTACAGGCCACCAAGAGGTCAGGAAGAGGCTCCGACTCCTCCTCCATTCCGTCATCAGTTGCCAACAACATGCCCACTTCGAACCTTCGCAAGTGGGGCTTGAGGCGGTTGACATGTAGGACCCGCAAAGGGTTCCTGGGCGTCTTCATGTCCACCAAGTATATCACAGGGCTCTTGCGCTCCACAACCTCGAATGGGCCTGTCCACTTATCCTGAAGGGCACAGGGCTCCACTGGGGCCAGGACATACACCTCTTGTCCAGGCTGAAGCTCGACCACAGTGGCATTCTGGTCGTACCACCGCTTCATCTCCTCCTGGCTCGCTTCCAGATTTGCCTCGGCAAGTTGTCTGAATCGTCTGGTTTGGTTTCTGGAGGCCAGCATGTAGCTATATACATTCTGGGGAGGTTTCCTGGGAGATTGCTCCCAGCCTTCCTTTACCAAACTCAGCGGTCCTCTCACGGGGTGACCGTACAGCAGTTCAAAGGGGCTGAATCCTAAGGACTTCTGTGGCACCTCGCGATATGCAAAGAGTAGGCATGGTAAGAGGACGTCCCACTTACGCCTCATCGGGCCTTCTAGGCCCATGATCATGCCCTTCAGGGTTCGGTTGAATCTCTCAACCAACCCGTTACCTTGGGGATGGTAAGGCGTGGTGAACTTATACGTTACGCCACACTCTTGCCAAAGGTACTTCATATACTTGGATATGAAGTTGGTCCCCCTGTCGCTCACCACCTCTAGAGGGAATCCTACTCGTGAGAAAATTCCCATCAGTGCACGTCCCACCATGGGGGCCGTCACTGTTCTCAGAGGGATGGCTTCAGGGTACCGGGTGGCATGGTCCACCAAGACCAGGATGAACCTGTTGCCCATGGCTGTCTTGGGGTCCAGAGGCCCAACAATGTCAATACCCACTCGCTGGAATGGCGTACCGACCACAGGGAAGGGTTGGAGGGGAGCCTTCTTCTTCCCTCCGGTCTTCCCACTTGCCTGGCAAGTCGGACAGGTTCTGCAATGAGCGTCTGAACTCTTATGCATTTGGGGCCAGTAAAAGTGGGTGATAAGCCTGTCATAGGTCTTGTCCATCCCCAAATGTCCTGCTAAAGGCACATCATGAGCCAGACCCAGTAGGAAGGCTCTGAACTTCTGGGGTACCACCAGCACACGGGCTGACCCAGGTTCAGCAGACTTAGGCTCTGAATACAGGAGGTCGTTCTCCCAGTACACGTAATGTGTTTTGGCCTGAACACCATTGGCCTGGTCTGCAGCCTGCTGCCGCATACCCATGAGAGAGGGGCATTCCTTCTGCTCCTTGCAGAATTCCTCCCTGGAGGGTCCTCCTTCTTGCTGCCAATGGGTCAGCTCAGGCAGGTCCCCCAGTTCGGCGATCTGTTCCCCTGTAGGCTCCAGGGCATCCCCCTCAAGGTCTGCTTCCTCCTGGACCGTGGGAACCTCAGGGGCCGGTTTCCCGCGCCCCCTGCGCCCTCTCCCTAAGGCCGGTTCCTGGGCCTCTCCTTCAGGCCCCAGGACCTCTTGATCACCCCTACTGGCTGTCATTGACCGGGTGGTCACGCACGCCCAGCCAGGCAGACCCACCATCCGCAGGTGAGTCGTTTTCTCCACCTTTTCCCAAGGGGAGTGCTCCAAGTCATTCCCTAGCAAACAGTCAACAGGCATGGTTTTTCTTACACAGACCTGCAGAGTACCAGAGACCCCCCCCACTCAATGGGAACTTGAGCCATCGGACACTGACTCTCAGAATTATCAGCGTTGATAACCCTACAGTAGGCATGGGGTACAACCTGCTCTTGAGACACCAGGTGCTGCCTCACTGCAGTCACACTGGCTCCCGTGTCTCGAAGAGCCTCAGCTTCCTTGCCATTGATGATCACCATCTGCCCATATTTCTTAGTGTTAGAGGGCAGGTAGTTCGTAGGGATCATCTCACTGTCTCCTAGCGAGACTAGGGTCATCTGAACGGGATCTCCACCCCCGGGACCATCACTTCTTCTCCTAAGTGAACACTAGTCACTTGACGGGGCGGAGCACCAGTGGGTGCGGGTTTTCCAAACAGGCGACACTTGGGGTCACTGGATATGTGCCCAGGCTCGCCACATTTGTAACAATTGAAGGGTCCCTTTGGAACAGGTTTACCTGTCGGGGCCCCATTCTGCTTTGGGGGTGGGGGAGGCTGAGAACCTTGCTGCTGGTTCCCCTGGGAACTACTTTGGGGGCCTTTCTGGAACCCTTTCTGTTTTCCCCCCTTGTCCCCCCCACTCTTCTGCTGGGGACCCTGCCCATTCTTGGCGGAGTCTCCCACGGGACCCTTGTGGACCCTGGTGCTGAGCCAGCGGTCCGCCTCCTCAGCAAGCTTCCTCGGGTTGGACAGCTTGCTATCGATCAGGTGTTGGCGTAACTCAGGAAAACAGTGATCAGACAAGTGCTCCCATGCAATTAAATCAAAGAGACCTTGAAAATCATTCACTTTGCTACCCTTCACCCAACCATCCAGTGCTCTGCAAAAATAAGTCACATACTCCACATACATACTCCCAGGCCGCTTAGTACATCCCCTAAACTTCTGTCTATACATTTCAGGGGTAAGCCCGTACCTGCGCATTAAAGCTTCTTTCATGTGGGAATAGGATCTCTGTTTCTCAACGGGCAAATCTAGCAAGGTATCTCGCCCTTCGCTAAGGAACCTTCCCCACAACCCCGCTCCCCAATCCTTGTCAGGGACCCGGTGGGAGGACATGGCTACCTCGTATGCCCTAAACCACTGTCCTATGTCATCCCCCTTAAAGAACTCCTTAACTACGTCCTTCGGGATGTGCACTCTTGACTCTACCTGCACTGGCGATGTGCTGCCACCAGAGGGAGGACGATCCAAGTCTCTCTCCTTGAGACTTATCTCCCTCATTTTCACTTCATAATCCATTTGGTGCTTTCGCTCTTCCAGCGCCATTCTTTTTGTTTCCAACTCCAGTTGGATTTTCAATTCTGCCAGCTTTCTTTCGTGATTCCTTGTTTCTTTCCTGTCTGCCAGCTCCACTGGCGACAGGCCTTTACCAAAGCTGTGCACGCTGTCTTGCCTTTCGAGATCCACCAGATCCATAGGTGCATTCTGCTCTTCAGTCGCATCTTGCTCCGCGAGGGCATCTTGATCCTCCGGGGCCTTTCTGGACTCTATCCAGGCTTTCAGGGCCTTGTAGAATTCTGGCTTATTCTTGCAACCAGCGTGCGGAACTTTGAGTTTCTTACAGAAAAACTTCAGCTCCGTCTTTGAGTATTTGTCCAGCTTTGCGGCGTCCCACTCCACCTCCAACACCTCAGAGGTCGTGGACTCCGCTCCATCCAGGCTCTTCGTGCCCGGCATGGTTCTCACACTCGGAATCTTCTTTCAGCGAAAAGCAAAGTCTGTGGCTAAGTAACTGGACTGAAATCACTGTGCAATGGTTGGAAGCTAAGGTATAGATACCGCAAGTGTAAATTCGAAAAATCCTCACCGCTGCGTCCAATGTAGGAAGGGGGAGGCTCTAGTTGGCGCAGTGCAACACTAGCGACAAGCAGGGACTCTCTTTTCCTCGTCAGGGCTGAGGGTTACCTTCCAGACAACCTCTGCTTACCCTCTAGGTAGTGTGGCTTAAGCAGTCGTAGGCTAATCTTTGGGGCACATAGGGTTAAACACTTGCAATATTACACCGTCACAACCAACCCACCACACAATGAGACCACACTGTATTCTGTAAAAATATATATCTTTATATAGATTTCAAGCAGGCTTAAGAATACAGGTATCGACTTTCAAATAGCGGTTCCAAGTTACTTAGTTCAAGTTGCCACAGTTCTTTCGAGCAATAAGAGTTCTTTTAGGGCTTTCTGCCCAGTTCAACAAAGTTCTTGTGGAGCAGGCGGCTCCCAGGGGATCTGTCCCACGTCGCGTTGCCTTCCCGGGGTCGCTGTTCGTTGCGGCTCTCAGCCGAGCAGTTCACGGGTCATCCGGGGCAGCGGTGTTCTGTGGCGGCAGGGTCCTTTCCTCGTCGTCCGCTCCGACCCTGGAGGCGGCGGTTGCGTGGTGGCGGCAAGTGGCAGTACGGTCCTCAAGTGCAGGACGTACCCAGCCAAGTGCCGGTGCAGCTGTGCGCTCACAGCTGGCTGTCGGGCAAGGTACCGACCTAGGGGACTCTCACAGGGCGACTGTCCGTCTTTGCAAGTGGATTGGCTGCTCGTTGCGCAGTCAACTCGAGAGCTCGGACCGGACGGGTCCTCCTTCGCTTTGCTCTCGGGCTCCCGGTGCGGTTGCGGTCACGGTGTTCGGGCCAGCGGCGGCTGGTCCTCACTTTGCTCTCGCTGTTGCTCTGGGCCCCGGTCACGGTGGTCAGGTGGATGTCGTTGCCTTGGAGGAGATTCCTCCGTCGGTACTGCCACGAGGAGCAGCACACGCAGTTGCTTTCTTCAGGGTGTAGCGCCCACTGGTCCTGGGGCGCTGGTCAGGGGGCAAGTTCAGTTTCAAGCCCTTGGAGATCTTTTAGCAGAGTTCGGCACAAAGTCTTGTCAAGCAAAAGTCTTTTCGTAGTCTTTCCTTTTTCCTCTCCTTCGGCAGCAAGGCACCAGACACAGGCAAGAGACAGCACTCTTCCTTGTCCTTCCCGGTCCTTCTCGTCGGGCAGAGTTCCTTCTGTAGCCCAAACAGGATCTAATTTTCAAGGAGCAGGGCTCCTTCTTTTATATGGCATTTCTTTTGTTCTCGCAGGCCAGGGGGGCCTTTGCATAGCCACTCTCAGTCCTCGAGTACCCTGGCGGGTGTACTCCGGCTTCTGCTTTCAGTGTGAGGGGCAGGCGCATCAGACGCCACACAGGAGGTAGAGCCAGCATTGTGCGGACAGGGGCAGCCAGAGTACCTTGTTGAGGAGGCTTCGCCCTTCCTGGGCCAGGTGTCGGCGGAATCATCCGACGCTCCCCAGGAGGGTGGAGCCAGCATTGTGGTGGCAGAGCACAGCAAGATCCAGAGTCAAGAGCCACTCCTACCTCCCACTAAGGTGTAATCTGCGCATTCACCACCTGTCATCCTCCCAGCCCTGTCACTCACACGTCCCAGACAGTCGGATACACATACCAGCAGAGGCGGGCTGAAATGGTTAGGCAAGCAAAGGCTAACTTTCTAAAAGTAGCATTTGCAAACCCAGGATACTAAAATAAACTTTACTAAAAGAAATATTTTATCATCCTGAGTTCAGGCATACTAAACACGACGCGCTACCATGCTCCTTGAGCCTGCTGGGGTTATAGGGTGTAATAACTCCGGCAGCTCAGTCTGGCCTAATGGAGCAGGTAGCCTTCAATAGTGAAATACGGTTTTGGTTGTAAGTCACTACTAGGACATGCCACACACATCAGGGCTTGTCCTACCTTACACCTACAACGCACCCTGCCCGCAGGCCTACCATAGGGGTGACTAATATGTAGTCAAGGGAAGGTTCGGGGGCTGGCAAGTGGGGGCACTTGCCCAGCTAGCGTGACAGTACGAGACCGCACGCGGGTTCTGCGGGCGCAGTTCCCAGACACATCTTTACGGCTGCTTCGGTGGGTGGCGCAACCAGCGCTGCAGGCCCACCAGCAGTATTGGCATCTACAAGCCCCGGCACTCTCTAGTGCACTTTACTAGGGACTAACAGTAAATCCAATGAACCAATCATGGATACCAATCGCATGTACAATTTACAGTAGGGAGCACTTGCACTGCGGCACGGGTCAGCCGTGGCGCAGTGCCCTGAGTATCGGAAAACCAGCAAAACATCGGAGGCACATCAGCAAAACGTGGAAGGGAGACTCACGCCAAGGTGCCAGGTCTAACAGAGATCAAGATGGACCGGGTGCACAGAGTGGGACTGCCTCGAGGTCCCAAGGCCCCCCCCAGACATTCTTGTGTGCGTTCACAACTTCCAACTCAAGGAAAGAATACTGCGGCAAACTCCAGTTTAGAAATCATAGCCCGGTGTTATTTCAAGATCTAGCAGCCTACACCCTAACTAAGCAGAGAAGCTTCAAGCCTGTCACGGCGCATCTAAAGGAACAGGGGATTCCCTATTCTTGGGGGCACCCGTTCCGCCTCATCTTCAAATGGAACTCCAAGCTGATACAGGTTCGGTCTCTGGAGGAGGCTCTTTCCATAGTGGGTCTGGATGGCTCGACCACCCCGCCTGAGGGCAGCGGCCCGTCTCAGCGACGCCGCAGACGTTCCGCAGAATGGCGGCTGGTGGGTAAACAAGCAACGGGGTCTGGCCCTGACCGGTCCATAATCGTGAAAGAGCAAGGGGACGCCGTGGCCTCGGTGGCGTTGGCGACGGAGGCTCCTGGGGTCGCTTGAATCTTCACGGCGTTACCTGGGCCTACACGAAGGGTTCTGTTTTGCTGGGTTCCCGAGGGGACCGGGTGAGGATCACCTGTATCTCCCATCAGTGTTCCCCCTTCTTTCTTCACCAATCACTTTTGGATGATGGACAATATGTACGTTCTGAACTGTTTGTTTATCTATGTTTACCTTTTTTGGGGTTCTGTTAGGAAGGGGGATGGGGGGGTGGGAGGGGCGGGCTCCAGGTCCGGGGGGTCCTTCGGTGAGATTCTGGGGACCTTTCTTTTCGATAACTCTATTCTGAAAAGCAAGGTAAGTGGGTTGAGATGCATCCCACCGGGCAGGCAGATTCATGTACGAAGGTTTTGGCTGGCGGGCAACACAGCAGTTTGGTGACTCCGGTTCCCAGTTTAAGGTCTTATGCCCTCGACTGAATTGAAGGTCCTCACGCTGAATGTGCGAGGACTTAACAATCGGGTGAAACGGAAGGCGATACTCTCCCTTCTGGAGGCCTCCAAGGTGGACATATGTCTGCTGCAAGAGACCCACCTTTTGCAGAAAGACTGCTCCAGGATGCCGTCTCGATGCTTCCCACACCAATACTACTCCTCATCTTCTACCAAGACGGCCGGGGTGGCAATTCTGGTAGCCCAGCGGTTCAGGGGGAGAGTGCTGCAGAGGGGGGCAGAGATAAAGGGGCGGCTGCTTTCCTACAGATTCTCCTTGTGGGGTTCTATCTTTTTGGTGTGCTCGATCTATGCTCCGAATGAGGGTCAAGAGAAGTTCTTATATACAGCCCTGACGGAGGTAGCCGCTTTGCCTGATCGCCATGCCTTAGTGGGTTTGGATCTGAATTTGGTGATGGACACTCTGCAAGATAGGTCAGGGCAGCGCTCCTCACAGGCGTGTACCCTCTCTGAGGAAGGATTAGCCAGACTGGGAGACATGGGGATGGTGGACTTGTGGTGTAGTTTGCACCCAGGTGAGACGGGATACACATACTACTCACACACACACAAAACCTACACGCGCCTTGATCACTTCTTAGTTTCTTCCCCTATGCGCGCGCTTTCTGCGGGAGTTGAAATTGCTGCTGGGTCATTGTCTGATCGCTCCCCTGTGGTGGCGGTGTTTACCCTCCCCCCACTGGCCCGCATACAGCGTTCCTGGAAGTTGTGCGACACACTCCTACACCGGGCTGAGGTGGTTAAAAAGCTTCAGGGGACTATAAGAGAGTTCTTAGAGCATAATAACACCACAGACACCTCTTTAGCCACCCGCTGGGGGGCACTTAAGGCAGTCCTTCGTGGGAAGCTGATCGCGATTTTGACGGCTGAGAATGCGGAGCGCGCGTGCAAACAAGAGGAACTGTCACGGAAAACACGTGAACTTGAGCACATGCACCAACACACAGGGCGCCTAGAATATGGAGACAGTTACGGCAGACCCGGCAGCAACTGGCGGCACTCGACCAGGACCGAGCGGAATATGCGGCGTTGCGGGTACGACACCTTTATTACACCGGGGGGATCGGTGCGGGAGGCTGCTAGAACGCGCATTGAGAGAGGTGCAGCAGAGACACGCGGTTCAGGAGATCGCCACGCAGGACGGGAGGGTGGTCATCAAAGATGCAGACATTGCAGTGGCCTTTAGTGAATTTTACACTTCCCTGTACACAGGATCCTCTTTGGACCCAGCAGAGGGCGAGAGATTCTTGGAATCCGTCCCCCTCCCCTCCCAGACCTCCGAGCAGGCAGAGTCACTAGACCGGCCTATCCGACCGGAGGAGGTCATTGCGGCTATATCACGCCTCAAACTCGCAAAGGCCCCTGGCCCGGATGGCTACTCCACCGTTTTTTACAAGATGTTCTGCGCGCAGGTAGTGCCACTTCTGACCGCTCTCTTTAATTCCTTTGCTGAGCCGGGAGCAATCCCAAGGGATCTGCTGGATGCGACTATCTCCGTCATCCCCAAGCCCGGAAAGGACCGTACGCGCTGTGAGGCCTACCGCCCTATCTCTTTACTCAATGTATATCTCAAACTCTACACTATTATACTAGTGACGCGACTCGCGCCCCCCATGCCCGACCTGATTGACCCTGATCAGGCAGGTTTCATCCCTGGGCGCCAAACAGTAGACAACACAAAGAGGGCGCTGCATCTCCTGGAGAAGGCCACGAGGACGACAGGAGAGTATATGTTTTCAGCGATCGACGCCGAGAAGGCGTTCGACCGGGTTCATTGGCCTTATCTCGAGCGGGTGCTGCTGAAGGTGGGTTTGGGAGACAGATTCCGCACATGGGCCCTCAACTGCTACTCTTATCCCAGGTCAAGGGCAATGGCCATTCCTCGCCTCGCTTTTCCATCGAGCGCGGCACAAGGCAGGGGTGCCCGCTGTCTCACTTACTCTCTGCCTTATATATGGAGCCGCTGGCACAAAGGCTGTGACTTAACCCGGAGGTACATAGCACTAAAATCAGAGCCTATACACACACCATCAGCCTTTATGCCGAAGATGTCCTCCTGTCGCTATCTTCCCCGGCGGCCTCCCTGCCTGCTTGCGTGGAAAGTCGCAACGCCTTTTCTAGGGTGTCGGGCTTTAAGGTTAACATGGCCAAATCAGAAGCCTTGGATCTCTCCCTAGAGGCGCACACCCGCTCCCATCTTCAATCAATCAATCAATCAATCACAGCATTTGTATAGCGCGCTACTCACCAGGAAGGGTCTCAAGGCGCTTGGGGGAAGGGGTCCGCTACTGCTCGAACAGCCAGGTCTTGAGTTGTCTCCTGAAGGCGAGGTGGTCCTGGGTCAGCCGAAGGTGGATGGGAAGGGAGTTCCATGTCTTGGCCGCCAGGTAGGAGAAGGATCTGCCTCCGGTGGTGGCTCTTCGGATGCGTGGTACGGTGGCGAGGGCGAGGCTGGTAGACCGTAGCTGGCAGGTGGGCGTGTAGAAGGTCAGGCGGTCATTGAGGTACTTGGGGCCCAGGTCGTGGAGAGACTTGTGTGCGTGGGTGAGGAGCCTGAATGTAATCCTCTTGTCGACGGGGAGCCAGTGCAGGTCCCTCAGGTGGCCGGAGATGTGGCTGCGTCGGGGGATGTCCAGAATGAGTCGGGCGCAGGCGTTCTGAATGCGTTGGAGTCTTTTCTGTAGCTTGGCTGTGGTTTCGGCGTAGAGGGTGTTTCCGTAGTCCAGTCGGCTGGTGACGAGGGCCTGGGTGACCATCTTCCTGGTTTCGGTCGGGATCCATCGGAAGATCCTGCGAAGCATGCGAAGGGTGTGAAAGCATGATGAGGATACGGCGTTGACTTGTCTGGTCATCGAGAGGGAGGAGTCCAGGATGAAGCCCAGGTTGCGTGCGTGGTCTGTTGGCTTGGGGGCAGTGCCCAGGGCTGGGGGCCACCAGGAGTCGTTCCAGGTGGAGGGTGATGGTCCCAGGATGAGGACTTCAGTCTTGTCTGAGTTCAGTTTCAGGCGGCTGTTCTTCATCCACTCGGAGACGTTTTTCATCCCTTCGTGTAGGCTGGTTCTGGCGGTGTTGGGGTCTCTGGTGAGGGAGAGGATCAGCTGGGTGTCGTTGGCGTAGGAGATGATGTTGAGGTTGTGTTGGTGTGCGATGGCAGCAAGAGGTCTCATGTAGATCTTGAAGAGGGTGGGGCTGAGTGATGATCCTTGCGGGATGCCACAGATGACTTCGGTGGCCTTGGATCGAAACGGGGGGAGGCGGACTCTCTGTGTTCTTCCGGCGAGGAATGAGATGATCCACTTCAGTGCCCTCTCTTGGATGCCGGTGTTGCTGAGGCGTTGGACTAGGGTGCGGTGGCAGACAGTGTCGAATGCTGCGGAGAGGTCCAGGAGGATGAGTGCCGCCGTTTCCCCGTTGTCGAGCAGGGCTCGGATGTCGTCGGTGGCTGCGATCTTCAGAGCACCTTCCCATTCCGTTGGACGCAAACCGCTGTCCCTTACCTGGGAATCCACCTCACCGCCACACTGCTGGACACGGTCTGGGTCAACTATACATGTCTGAGCTTTCTGATCCGCAAGGAGCTCAGTCGGTGGAAACACTTACCACTGTCCTGGCTGGGTAAGGTGGCAGCCGTCAAGATGACGATCCTACCACAGATTCCTTATCTGTTCCGAGCCATCCCCCTCCGCCCGCCGGATGGCTGGCTCCGCCAGACACAAGCTGAATTGGCACAATTCATTTGGAATGGCAGGAAGCCTAGAATGAATCTCAGAGTAGCAATGCTGCCGCCTGAGAAGGGAGGTGTGGGTCTGCCGGATCTACTGCTGTATTATCAGGCCACCCAAATTAGAACTTTAGTCGAATGGAGCAGGTGGGAGTCAGAGAAACACTTGCTCTTCCAGGACCAGGCCATAGCAGGCCGGCCGCTCCAGTAAGTACCATTTCTCCGCAGACAGCATAGACCACCCAACCTCTACACCTCTTACATCACAAGGATACCTCTGGAGGTATGGGACAGCACCAATCAGACGCACGAACTGACCACCTTCCCTTCCCCGCGAACACCTCTAATTGACAACCACAAGTTTACCCCCGGACAGGACGTTGCAGCTTATGCGAGATGGCGCCCGGCGGGATGCACGACTCTGTTCCATATGTTTGATGGTGGCGGGATCATCCCTTTTGAAACATTCAAGCTGACCTACAGTTTGCCGGAGTCAGAACGTCTCCGATATTTACAAGCGCGACACTGGGCTCTTAACGGTCAGGTACAGGAGTCGGCGACTAGGCCCCTGCGGCCTTATGAGTATTGGTTGCTCACAAGGAAGACAGATAAACATCTCATCTCTGATTTCTATTGCATGTTGCTAGACCGCTACTCACATGTCTATAACTCGGGTAGGGCCAGATGGGAAAGGGAGTTAGGACGCACACACAGCTCTAAAGAATGGGAGGGGATATACTATCTCGCGCAGTACTCCGCCTATCACATGGGCTTGACTGACACACTCACCAAGATAGTGACATATTGGTACTACACCCCAGAGAGGTTACATGAGATTGACCATAGTAGGGAAGCAACATGCTGTGGGGATTGGGGCATGGATGGGGTGGGGTGGGTCTTCTTTTTTTTCTTCAGTTACCTGCTTTGTCAGCCTTCACTCTCTAGGGTCTGGCCACACGGCCACATTGCTCCCTTTATCACAACGAGATTTTATGACGCGGCCGGCCCCTCAGGGTTGTAGGCGGCATGCTGTGTTTAACGCTTGGTTTTTAACCACAGTTTCTGGTGTGTATGTACAGTACTGCTTTGCTGAGCCGGCCCATTGGGTTGTAGACGCTGGGTGTTCGGTCTTTGGTGCTCAAATGTTACCAATAAAAAGATTTAATACTAAATATGTCACACAATCTGTCAAAAAACTTTGTCACACTGGACTACTTTACCCAGTTTCAGCATTTCTAAACGTCTAAAAGCAGGCAAATTGAAAAGTGAAGAATGTACGTGTCCCACTCTTTAAAAGTTCTCCTCATCCCCGCCTTTGTACATACTAATGTCAAGGTCTCTCAGTCTCTCATTAGCATCCCTCTTCAGCTTTTCTGTGCCCAATGCCAGAGGCTCTTCTTTACAAGGCCTTGGCAAAATGTTAATCATGCCGGAGTAATTGGCGTAGTTTTGGCAGTGCTTAACTTGCAAAAATGTAAATGCTAGAGCTCAAGGTATTTCGCTTCTTATGCACCACCCACAGCTCCTGCCACTGCTAGCATTTCTTACTTACTATCACACTTAAACTAGTGTGACATTATGGACTACTGCAGGGCAACCCAGGCTGTATGTATTATCATTTTTTATTATTACATATTGCAAAAAATTGGTGCCGTGCTGAAACAAAATAGATTGAGAGCGCCAGCATGTGGTTTATTCTCATAACCAGGTGCCCCATGTTTAAAACTAAGTGCCATTGACGAGCCCCGGAAAACACTGTAACAAATTAAGCACTGAATTTGGGTAATTTCGCTTTACACTTTTGACACAAAGTTGGCAAAATTACACCTATTGTAATTGTAATTGTAATTGTAATTGTAGTTAGATTTATAGAGCATATTATCACCCAGGGGTCTCTAACCTATTTACGTTATTATGAGCAATTTGGCACAGGAACAACAAATTTAGCTGCTATTTGTGTTCCTGCATTTAGTGCTATTTTCTTAGAGGAAACTGTATCCTCGTGTCCATTTTGGACTCAAAGGTGCATTTTGAGCTAAAAAAATTAAGCTTATTGTTGGGTTACCCTCTTTTTGTAATTCCACGTAATCCCAAGCAATTCTGCTGTAAATGTTGTATATTTACGCTACAGTAAACTATGCACGTTACATCTACTCTTCACCCACACACAATTTATCTTAGTCAGGCCCGGACTAGCCGTTGAGGGCACCGGGCAATTCCCCGGTGGGCTGCATGGTTGGGGGCCGGTTTTGGGCCCCTGGGGCCGTTTTTGTTACAGGGCCGTTATGTTGCAAAAACGGCCCTGTAACAAAAACGGCCGAAAACCGGCCCTGTCATAGAGCGGGGTCCCACCTCTCCCCCCTCCCCTCTCCTCCCGGAGGGGGGAGGGGGGCCGGCCGAGCACTTTGCCAGGGCCGGTCCTCGTTCCCAGTCCGGCCCTGATCTTAGTCACACTTTTCTTTGGTTGTGCCCCTAGGAGCACACAATTGTTTACCACATTCATTCAGAGAGAATGTGAAAGACCACCAATGGAGTTACTGGGTGACTCGGACTGGCAGCTTTTCTGCAAACTCTCTATGTTAGTGTGCACAGCTCAGCCAAGCCTGCTGGTCAGTTGAGATGCCATTTCAATAAACGAGTACATCTGTCAGTAATTGTCCACACTGACACTTGCCTATGTTGATAACCCACGCACTGAGCCCCACTCCCCCCAGTTGCATGTATCACGTTGTATCCCTTCTGTAATAAAGCCAACGTACACACTTCTTGTGGTGGTCATTTGCTGGCCCAGTTTTATTTAGGAATACATGTATATTTACTCAGTAATTTATTACACATCATTTTGCAAGATTACTTGTCGCTGAAAGTTATCTGGTCCTTTCGTTCGGTTGGATTTTCTTTTCGTTCTGCGTGAAGGTGGGGGGTGTAGCCGCTGTCCTGGAGTTAGGCCCAACTCGCTACCTGTCGGACTCGTGTTGTGCCCTGCCAACCGGCGGGGGCTGGGCTACAAGCGCCTTCTCCGTTTGCTACCCCCTCTTGGTAGGCCGACTCACCCAGCCGTGAATCATCGTAAGGTGAGTGGTCCAACCCGCCGTCCGTCAGTGACCCTTGCCCAGCCGTGAGGCATCTCAAGGTAAGTGGTCCTGTCCCAGCACACCACCCTCCGGTGTGCCTCTGTACCAACCATTCGCCTCGTTGTTCTCCGCCAATGCCCTGCTTGCTCTTCAGCCCTGCGACATAGCTGCTCCTTAGGTGTGGGTGGGCGGGTCAACAATTCCCCGTCTGGCGCTGTGCTGCTCCCTCGCTCCTGAAGATAGGAGCATACCTGGGGGAGCCCAGCTTATACCCCCCCTGGTGTCCCTTACCCTAGCCGAGGGTTGCCTCCCCATTGGGTCATTCAAACGGCGTGGGGCTCCTATTGGCCGGGGGGGTTGGCGCCTCTCTGTCGGCTGCCATGGGGGGGCTGTCTTCCCGCTCTGTGGGCGCTTTTGGCGCCAAAGAAAACCTGTTCTGGGTGCGGGGGCACAGCGTTGGTTATGGCGCCGGCCTCCTATGCCCCTGTTGGGGGCTGCCTCTGAGATTACCCACTCACTCAGCCCCACTCCCCCCAGTTGCATATATCACGTTGTCTCCCTTCTGTAATAAAGTCAACGTACACACTTCTTGTGGTGGTCATTTATTGGCCGCAGTTTTATTTAGGAATACATGTATATTTACTCAGTAATTTATTACACATCATTTTGCAAGATTACTTGTCACTGAAAGTTATGTGGTCAGTTTGTTCGGTTGGATTTTCTTTTCATTCCGCGTGAAGGTGGGGGGTGTAGCCGCTGTCCCGGAGTTCGGCCCAACTCGCTACCTGTCGAACTCATGTTGTGCCCTGCCAACCGGCGTGGCTGGGCAGCGAGCGCCGTCTCCATTTGCTACCACCTCTTGGTAGGCCGACTCCCCCAGCCATGAGGCATCGTAAGGTGAGTGGTCCTACCCGCCGTCCTACGCTCCCCCTTGCCCAGCTGTGAGGCATCCCAAGGTAAGTGGTCCTGTTCTGGCACACCGCCCTCTGTTGTGCCTCTGTACCAACCATTCTCCTTGTTGTTCTCCGCCAATGCCCTGCTTGCTCTTCAGCCCTGTGACATAGCTGCCCCTTAGGTGTGGGTGGGCGGGTCAACAATTCTCCGTCTGGTGCTGTGCTGCTCCCCCGCTTCTGAAGATAGGAGCATACCTGGGTGACCCCAGTTTTTATCCCCCCCCTGTTGTCCCTCGTACTAGCTGACGGTTGTCTCCCCATTGGGTCATTCAAACGGCTCGGGCCAGTATTGGCCGGGGGGGTTGTCGCCTCTCTGTCGGCTGCTGTGGGGGGTAGGCGGGTGTCTTCCTGCTCTGTGGGCGCTTTTGGCGCCAAAGAAAACCGTTTCTGGGTGCGGGGCACTGCGTTGGTTATGGCGCCGGCCTCCTGTGCCCCGTTGGGGGCTGCCTCTGCGATAACTGATGCTTCTTCCCACCTCTTTAGTTTCTGTCATTCCTGTTTTGTTTCTCTATCTCTCCAATCTGTCACTTTGCTTATCAGCTGAAGCAGAGACAGAAAAACCTGCAGAAAATGTCTAAAATGTTCAAAACTCCATTAGAAATTTTTCACCTTTCCAAAATCAACAGAACATAAAAAAAATCTGTATTTATGTAAGAAAATATGCACCAAAAGTTAGACCTATCTTTACTGCACCCATGGAGATTATTCAATCCCCCACACCGGCACAGTCTAATATACAGATTAAACATGAATTTGTAGACCTGTCTGTAAGCCTATCCAAATGTCGCTGACATTGACCAAAAGGCTATAGATCATCCACACGTTTAAACACAAAACTGGTAAATTCAGGCCAGGGCACATTTAATATCTGTAAACAATCAAAGTCTCAAATGTCTGGATTTTCCTTCCCATTCAAAATAGCCTGTTTGGATATTTTTAGTGTTTTTTAATTTTTGTGTTTTGATTTCAAGGGGTTTCTAACTTATACCAGTTTCACAAAACTCCTGTGACCACTCCTAGAAATCTACAATTGATGTAGGTAGCCAGGAATATTGTAACTTCTCCGTGCTTTTGCCGCCTTTCTAAGTGGTTGTGCATTTAGATTACCCTGGAATGTGCTGACACCACATGTTGTGTATTTTTTCCTCACTGAATTATTATCTCCTCATTACAAATTGTAACAGTGTAATACTGTGCATTTTGCACTGCTCGGATCTGCAAAACTCGTAATCCAGTGGCTTTTCTAGACCACAATCTGCCCAGATATAACCAGGCTAACTTAATGTGGGGAACAAGACTATATCAGTGCAACAATTGTGCGCATCAGGTCAATGTGAAGTTTGTTCACATTTTTGTAATGTCGATTAGGAAGCAAAACTACGTTTTGTATCTGAGCCTGCATTAGCGGCCACTCAGAATTAGGGCCTTAGTCAAGTAAGCTGTAAACTTTTCTTTTTGTATTCTACGTGGAATAATGTTGTATGTAGAGACAACGTTTTCCTTTCACCCCAGGAAAAGTAAAGATGTTCAGCTTCCATGCCTTGCCCAGGAAATACAGACACACCTACACTTCTATCGGATTGTACCAAGTATTTCCAGGGTGAGGATGGTCATGAAAGTTGTTTATAATTGCTCACAACCTTATAAATGTGTGGACAGATTATGCATTTCACGTGGCCACTCTGAATGATACTTCCACAACTCCAACCTTCAAGTCAGAAAGCCAGAAATTCCCCCATACAGGCAGGCTTTCTGCTGTCATAAATCCACTAACATTCTTAAAATCCCATTCATCTTGATTCTGGGAGCATGTGGAATTTAAACCGGAAAACGCCTTTTTAGGTCTCGCCCTGGCGAAAGCGCGCAAAAGCGCACTCTCGCCGGAAGACTATAGCTGTCGGCTCAGCCGCCAACGAGTGGAGACAGGAGCTGGCCACGTGCAGCATTTTGCAATAGGATTAGGTCGCGTGCGTGAGCTTCTGCCGTAGACAGCATGGCAGAAAGAATCGGATCACAATGCGCGCCTCGTGAACAGTTCACGTGACTGTGTTTGGTAGGCAGGGGGAGTCTGCAGAGGGGCGCGCGGCGCCGATAAACAGGCTGGCTTTGCCTCCTCCCACCCGCTGTCCGTGTCCTCGTTCCCGCCCCCTGTCCGTGTCTTTGTTCCCGCCCCCCTCCTGCCCGCTGTCTGTGCCCTCGTTCCCGGCCGCTGTCTGTGTCTTTGTTCCCGCCCCCCTCCCGGCCGCTGTCTGTGTGGTATTCACCTGTTACAACGCATTTTTTACAACGCACTACCACTACAACGCAGGCATTACAACGCATACCATTACAACGCATAGCGCTGGGGGGCGCTCTAGGATAAGAGGTAAGTTTAATTTACTATCCAACACCTTCCCTAGGGTCCACGGGGACTGGAGTTAGAATAGTAAATTATACTTACCACTATCCAGCACCCCAAAGCGCTATGCGTTGTAGTGGTATGCGTTGTGAATACCGCGTTGTAATGGTATGCGGAGTAAAAGTATGCGTTGTAACGTCATACATCCGTCTGTGTCCTCGTTCCCGCCCGCTGTCCGTGGGCTCTTTAAAGTTTGACTGGTCATGTCCATCACTTTTGGTTTCCAGGCTGCTTCGCCCTGCAGACTCCTGCTCTGTGCTGCGCTCAGCGTGGGGACATTCGTGCACAGAGGAGTCGGGGCCCACCCTGCCGACGCGCACTGGTGAGACAGTTCTCACCCTGCCAGCTCGTATCCAGTAAGCGGTGCCCCACCAGTTGGCGCACACCAGGCACTGTCTGCCCGTGCATGGTAGGCGCGCCGCTCTTCACTCCCGAACTTCAGATTCCGTATTTCTCAGTTCCTCGGTTTCTCTGCAGCGACCCCCTGCCTTCAGGTCGCCAGCCTCGTAGTTCAAGGACAGTCTCCTGTTCTTGGGCCCCAGGGCCGGTCTGCCTCTGCGCGCAGTATGAGGCTGGTGTTGCTATGTTCCACAGCTTCAGTGCCTTCCTCATATCTGTACGCTCCTCTTTCGCAGATCTTTAAATATCCCAGGTCTGTTTTCAGTTCCCCTCCCGTGGCGGGCCGTCCCCTGTCTTAGGTTGTCCCCACGTGCTCAATGCCTCTCTCTTCTTCCCTCTGTGTGTGCCAATCTGCTCCCCCGTGCCTGTGTGACACCTCTCAGCCTCTCTTGTGTGCATTCTTCTGTGCCTCCGGCTGTGTGACCTCTGTGCCTCTCTATGCACTCCTCCTGTATCCTCCTGTGTGCACCTATACACCCCGTCTAAGTCCCTCTGTCTGCCCCAATCTGCCCCATCCCTCGTGTTGCACCTCTCAGCCTTGCTTGTGTGCGTTCCGGTCTGCCTCTGCCATGTGACCTCTGTGCCTCCCTATGCCCTCCTGTGTCCTCCTGTACACCCCCCTGTCTCCGTCCTCTGTGTGCGCCAATCTGCCCCTCCCTCGTGTTGACCCTCTCAACCTCTCTCGTGTGCAGTTGTCTCTGCCTCCCACTGTGTGCATCTCTGTGCCTCCCTATGCCCTACAGTGTGCACCCGTCACCCCTTGCCCTTACCTCAATGTCCAAAAATGCCCCCTCCTTTTGCACCTCTCAACCTCTTGTGTGCTTTCCTCTCTGCCTCCTCAGTGTTTCCTCTGTGCCTCCCTATGCCTTCCTGTGTCATCCTGTGTGCACCTGTACACCCCACTGTCTCCGTCCCTCTGTGTGCACTAATCTGCCCCATCCCTCGTGTTGACCCTCTCAGCCTCTCTTGTGTGCGTTCCTCTCTACCTCCGCTGTGTGACCTCTGTGCCTTCCTATTCCCTCCTTGGTCCTCCTGTGTGCTCCTGTACACCCCACTGTCTCCGTTCCTCTGTGTACACTAATCTGCCTCATCCCTCGTGTTGACCCTCTTAGGATCTCTTGTGTGCACTTTTCTCTGCTGCCAGCTGTCCGCACCTCTGTGCCTCCCTATGCCCTCCTGTGTGCTCCTGTACAACCCTGTCTCCGCCCCTCTGTGTGCACCAATCTGCCCCATCCCTCGTGTTGACCCTCTCAGCCTCTCTTGTGTGCATTACGCTCTGCCTCCCGCTGTGCGCATCTCTGTGTCTCCCTATGCCCTCCAGTGTGCACTCATACACCCCGTGTCCTTACCTCAATGTGCACCAATCTGCCGCTCCTGTTGCACCTCTGAGCCTCGCTTGCCTGCTCTCCTTCTCCCGCAGTGTGCACCTATGTGCCTCTGGTGGCCTCCTGTGTACACCTGTACACCCCTCTGTGTTCTTCCTTCTCTGTGTACCAATCTGTCCCCACCTCCGGTTTGTACCTCACAGCCTCTCTTGTATGCATACCTCTATGCCACCGTCTGTGTGCCCTCTGTGCCTCCCGGGGGGCTCCAGTGTGCACCTGTACTTCCCTCTCTCCCACCCTCGCGTTGCACCTCTTGCCCTCTCTTGTGCACACTCCTCTCGGCCTCCCGCTCTGTGCACCTATGCGCCTTCCTATGTCCACCCGTACGCCCCTGTGCCTTTACTTCTATGCGCAAGAATCTGGCCCTCCTGCTGCACCTCTCAGCCTCGCTTGTGTGCACTTGTATCTGCTCTCACTCTGTGCACATCTCTGTGCCTCCCTGTGCCCTCCAGTGTCCACCCTTACACCCCTTTGTCCTCACCTCTATGTGCAAGAATCTGTCCCTCCTGCTGCACCTCTTAGCTTCGCTTGTGTGCACTCCTCTCTGTCTCCCACTCTGTGCACCTCTGCGCCTTCCTATGCATTCCTCTGTGCACCTGTACACCCCGTCTCCTTCGTGCTGTGCGCATCCATGTGCCTCCCCATCCCCGCTTGCACCTCTCAGCTTCTCTTGTATGCATCCTTCTGCCTCCCCTTGCCCCACGTTTATGCGTACCTCTGCGCTTCCATTGTTTCATGTGTGCACGTCCCTGCTTCCTTGTGTGTGCACACCTCTATCCCTTCTCTCTTTGTGCATGCTTCTGTCATAAGAACGGACGTGGTACAGGTAGGCTGTTTTTTTATTTATTTATTAGTTTTCACTTGTATATAGCGCAAACTTTACCCGCAGGTATCAGAGCGATTTAAATCAGCATGCTTATAACAAGCAAAACTAGCACTCTATATTACTACCAACTTAGCTTAGCATAAGCAACTGCTAACCATTCACAAACAATGTTTATATACCAATTGCAAATAAAAAAAAAAGTAATGCAAAGCATTGTCATTTACAATGCCAGTAACTCAAACTTTAATGCTGCGAGACCTATTGAATTCAAATTCTTGTTTGAAAAGGTAATGAATAAACCTTTACAAATGGGCTAATAGTTTGCGAAATTGCTTGAAAGATTTAAGTCTGTGCATGTTTTCTTGCAGCCAAAAAGTAGATTACAGTGTGCTGCTCACAGAGATACATTATGTTTTACAATACTACTATGCAAAACGATTTTAAGAAGCATTGTATTTGACAATAATTTTGTCTTTTCCACAAAGTTCTAGTGGCTTTGCCAAACTACCATTTCGAAAATGGATACTAACGAAATTAAAGCTTTTCTTTGTAATATCCATTTTTCAGATGCTTTAGCCAGTGCTCGCTTCCTAGTACCACTCTGCCACTTGCTCACTGTAAAATATGTCCTCAAGCATTCAAAATGAAGGTTGAAGGACACATCCCAAAAGCCAAAAGAAAGACTATGAGACGGAAACACTCCTTTTGGGAGTTCCAAGATGTGGTTGACAATAGAGTAACCCAGAGGTGTAGCAAGGGCGGGGGCGGGGAAGGGGTGAACTCTAGGGGCAGGGGCCAGCAATCCCCTCTTAGATTCGGGCCTCCCCTGTTGGCCTAAGGCCTAGCTACACAACTGCAGCTAATGGGTGATGAAAAGGCTGTGTTCTTGTCATAAAAGTCCTCATGTTTAGAATGGGAGTGCCAAGTTATTGACTTTGCAATGCTACATTCAAACAAATTATTAAAAAAAAGAAAAAAACTGTTTTTAAATACTGGAGGAGAAACAAGATCACAATTTACAGTAGTTTGAAACTGTACATTGAATTCATTATGCTCAATC
Organism: Lissotriton vulgaris; assembly: GCF_964263255.1. Lineage (NCBI taxonomy): Eukaryota > Metazoa > Chordata > Amphibia > Caudata > Salamandridae > Lissotriton > Lissotriton vulgaris. Next base: position 1,130,388,249 of record NC_141689.1, on the reverse strand, counting down.
TTTAGAACTGGCAGAGTTTATTTTTAAGATACCTTTCACAGGAAACTAAACAGAAATTGAAAATGATATGAGACTGTCAGAATTTAAGGGAAAATACTTGCCAAGGCCTAATTTACTTTCCAATAGGACTCAGAACTGAAACAAATGTTGGCCTTTTGGTGCTCTGCAGCAGCTTGGGGAACAGATTTGCAACAACCCAGCCCTAACCCCAATGACATGAATGTTACCTTTATATACTATGACTTGTGCTTTCATACAGCATTTAGAACACAGGAAATGAAACACAACCAAACAAAAAAGTCTGCTCTTTAGTCAAACCTCGGTAAACATATACATGTTGCTGTGCTTTTGCAGATGAGCTGGGAGGGGTGTAGAGTAACAATGAGAGAGATGAGGTTCGTGATGTGAGGGGAATGCCAAACACAAGAAAAGGAAGAAACGCAATTGCATAAGAAGTAGGCAAATTATACTTACAGGAAAATCAACCAATGACAAGCAGTGGACTGACTCAAAGCCCCTTGTTAGTGTTCACAATAGGTTAGCCGAGTAGCTAGATGTTTGCCCACCCGTGTTGGTCCCTGCGGTGGTCCCTGAATTTGCCACCCTGCGGCGGCCGCAGGTTACAGAGAAGGAGGGGGGGGGGCGTGGGGGGTGCTGGCGATTCCTGTGTTTGCCGCTCCACAATGCCGAGGTAAGAGGTGGGGAGGCTGCGCCCCCAAAACTCGTGCCGACAGGGCATGCCCCCAGACCCACTTACTTCGCCACTGCAATAAGTGAATCCAAAAAAGGCAGAAAAAGAACAAAAAATGACAGGTAGATTCCATGTAGACCATCAGAGTATACAGATATTCTCGAAGCAGAGGGAGTATGTGTACCGAAGGTTAAGAGTAGCAGAGATGGAAAAAAAATTAGAAGAAAGCAAAATGCAATAAAGAAAATAGTTGATGAGAGCAGCATTCATAACAACGTGTGTTGTTGGGAGGCAGTTAAGCAAGACTGATTTTTAGTATTGTGATTTAAGCAGTCTGAATGACTATCGCCTTTTACAAACAACATGAGATGGGCATGCCTTTCCAGGGTGAGAAAGTATTTCTGAATTGTTGATAAAATAAAAATGTGTGGGTAAACCACTTTTCACAAGTGCACAAACCCACAAACGGACATCAGCCCGAACAGCACTGCCAGTTCATCCTTTGCCTGGGCACACATATCTAGCGGTGAGTTGTCTTCCAATTTAGAGTGACCAACAACTTTAGATATTTTCAAATGAGTTTCTGGACTCTGCTCCAAGTCACCTTTGGCGGCAACATAAACATAACAGGTATTGAGGTGTGGATTTTCGCCCTACTACATGACTAGGATCTTACTTTTTTGCCAGTTTACAGAGAGTTAGGCATTTAGGGCCTGATTTAGAGTTCAGCGGATGGATTACTCCATCACAATCGTGACGGATCTCCGGTCCGCTGTGTTACAAGTGCCATTCGGATATAATGCCCTTTGTAGTAATAAGGCGGACAGGATATCTGTCCCATTGTGATGGTGTAACCCACCGCCGAACTCTAAATCACGCCCATAATCCCAAAACGTTTGCAAAAAACATAAATTACAATGTTTTGTCTAACTTGAGCTGAGGGAAATCTGACTTCTCAGAAATTTGCACATGCGTTTTCCACCACCCTTTTTCCTCATAGAAAGAGTGAATGCAAACATTCAATTAATGTGTATAAAAAGTACAAAAACATGTGTGCTTTACTCCTAATTTTCAAACTAAGGTGTAAATCAGTACACCCAATATTGGAAGCAAAGGTTATTTGCATCAAAATGTATTTGTGCCTGCTATTTACATAGAGGTTAGAATTACTCCATTAAAAGATTTCAGATTGTGCTGGTACAGCTGCTCTCCATGGCTGATGGCCAACGCATCAGTTTCCCTCACAGTCCTGTTAAATTGTTGCATGCACAGAAAATTTCCAATTGCAAGAAATGCTTTGCTTATGTGGCTTGACTTGGCCTCTGACACATACATACCCACAGGGCTAGAGAAACACACAGCACCATTGTTAACCTCCAACTGTTTGAGGGGTGAGTGGAAGGGACAAATGTTGCAGGACAGAAATTATGTATATTGTTGATTTGCAATGCATGCTCCACTGTGCTTTTATGGGAAGGTACAGTAAATGCAAAGATTGCTTTTCTGATCGTAAACATGGAAGGCAGGCAGGGCCAGACAGGCCTGTAGGGTAATCTGGCAGTCCTGAAAAGCTGGTGTGACAAGTCAGTGTATGGGCCTGTGGTCTGGCTGTTTGTGGCCCTGTTTGATGGTCAGGTAGACCAGTTTTTAGGTTTCGCCTGCACAGCGCTTGCCCTGGTCTTGCGATATCTCTTGTAAAAAATGTAAAACGCTTAAAATGGACTTAAAGCCAGCCCATTACTTACTGTTACTTACCATTTGTTTGCCCCGATGTCATTCTTATTTCCTTGATTTTAAATGGCCAGATCCTCCTCCTTGCCTGGGCTTCCTTCTGGGACCTTGTTGTGTGTCCCTGTCATTGAGCATTAAACAAGTACACCTTCCTTTGGCCAGTATCCTTCCACAGGCCGCAGTCTCTTGGAGGTACTTTATTTTTGGTTTTAGACATGCACTCTCGAAAAGTCCTTTTCCTTCAACCCTGCCCAGGAATTGCAGATTCTAGTATACTGTCTTGGAAACCACTGTCCATTCTATGTGTTTGCAGTCTGCAGAAGAGAGTGCTACCGGACTGCTGTTCTGTGCCTGACTTAAACTGTAATGTCTTTCCTCCCCCACTCCCATCGGAGCTATGGAAAGAGCAGATTTGTTGTCCTTCGGCCCATTGCTGCTTAACCCCACCTCCATTTCATTGTGCACCATAACACACTCTAATCCCCACTGCAAACCTAGCCCTCCAAACCGTCTCATGTTGGTGTTCTTCTCTGAGGTTGACTAATTTTCAGTGGATTACTCTGCCCTACCTCTGCCTTGTGTGAAAATACTGTCCAAAAGATCCTGGCTGTTAGTGTATTAATCACAGGCATGAATTTTAAAGTAAACTGCTTCCCTAAACGACTTGAGAGCTAGATTTGAAAAGTCCGATGATAGGTCTTGCCCATCCAAATTCTCTGCTATGGTAGAGCTGAACCAATATCACTAGATTGCAAATCTAGTAGGCCTTTCAGTGAGATGACTTTGTATTTATCCATAAGCTATCGATCCATTATGTATTTTCTGGTCAAATTCAGGTATCAGTGCAGTGACAAGAAAAATTTAGGAGTACAGCTTTGGCACTCACTAACAACATCACCACCTCTTGCCTAGGACATGTGAGACACTTACACACACGGCTTGCTGGCGTCTACAAGTGTTTTAACGCCTTGTCGGAAGAAGAAATTGTTAAACAAATGCACCGAAATGACAAAAAGGCACGATGAAATGGTCAATGTTGGCTGCGTCACAGCGTTTTTTAAAAACATATTTTTTCTACTTTAAGCCACACTGCACAGCAGCCCGCTCTGCTGTGCAACATGTCTAAAAAAGATTTACAAAGTCAATAGATGTTGAATAAGTCAGATCTCTTGGCTCTGCCAATGCTTGTTACTATTGATTCCTCTGATATTATCACAACCATTGCCAGCAACATGCAAAAATGCATGCATTCTTCTACACCTTACAAAACACATATACAATTTGTCTTTAAAAGTTTGAAACTGTTCCAATTTGCAAATGTGGGCCACTGTTTTAGCTATCTGATTTGCAAGTTTGGTGCCTGGCCTATTTTCTGACTCAGTCCGACCGTAATGGCAAGCATTAATAGCCACCCATGATACAGTGAAAAAATGAGTCCAGATCCAAAAACTTTTTCGAGGAGGGGAGGGGAGTGGGAGTATGTGATTTACCTCGGGAAAATGTATTAAAGGACACATATGTAACTTAAAATGGATTCACAAAGTAATACACAACGAAGTTCCGCCTGATGGGATTTCATGTGCGTGTGTAACTCACAGAACGTATGTGCAAATGACACACTCAACTTCCCCAAGCAAATGCAACCGGGGGCGAAATCGTAAGACAACGTTAGAGTAATAATTAGGGGCGTTAAATGCTCGAGGCATAACACACCCACAAAATGTTTTCTTCATCAAAATTAACTAACAATTTGTGATCTTCTCGCGTGTACCTGCATATCTAAGCTTAATTTAGGTGCAAGTAGTACACAGAGACATTGCCTGTGTAGGCAGGGTGCATGTATGAAGTAAGTAGAAAAATACTTGCCATAAGGAAAAAACAAAGGTCATAAATTGAAGAGGTGACTCATTTCTTATCATTACGCATGCGCAATACAATAAATCACAATAAAATGTGCAAGGAGGACTTTCTGAAGAATCCGTACACATAGTGACAGAGGAGAGGTAAAACGCGGATCCCCTCATGTGCATCTTTTTCGACAGCTGTGACGTACCTACAGCAGGAATGTTTTACTATTTAGGAATGTTTTGTTAATAAGTGCTGCAGTATTGCAGCACGTGTTGGAGTTTAGCGTACGTGCGTGTGTGTGTGCGCGTGTGCGTAAAATTTTTAAGTCACGCAGGTTTATTGTGGCTGTGTCATACTTTACAAGTAAAGAACAAGTTTATTTTGATTGTAGTACGTTGCAAACTGATTGTTATGAAGGCAGTACAAACATGGCGGCGGAGGCCTTCCAATTAGCTAATCTTGTTTAGTGCCTGCGCGCTTGAGAAGCCTTCAGGGTATCTTTAACTCTCTGTAACCCAATTCCTATTGTGTTTTACAGGCATTATACTGTATGGGGCTTTGGGACAGATGTTGGCGGGTACAAATTGTTTTAAAAGTAAATAAGACGAAACAGATTGCATCTGCCCGTGGCAGTAGAGATAGCCATCAGACCTTAGCCACAGGTTGCAGATTAGAGCAATCTCACTTTACAAACTCACCTTGAAAACAAATGGCAGGACCGCGGGAATTGAGTTTGCTCTAAGTATTTGCACATGGTATGGCAGAAGACGCGTTTGTTTTAAAAATATACTTATCGGTGCTTTTTTTATGTATCGAGAGATATGTCATGTTTTATTGCTTTTATGTTTATTCGAGCCCCTAAAGTTGTCAAAGCATTATTATTTTTTATAAGGAGAATAAGAACAATTGGCAGTTATTTTGAAGTTTTGTGGGGTGACAAATACTGTTTTCCTAGAGAGACACTACACTGATTAATGCACGTGACATTTAATGTGTTACTGATGTACCACGAATATTATTTGGTAAAAATATCACACCATATTATATTATAAAGTCAATATTTTGTGAAAGATTTACAAAGGGCGCCCCAGGTAGACATTCACGTTAGTGCTTCAATACACCCAAAAGGTATTTGCAATTATTTTAGCAGCACTAGGGCTAGTTTAGAGCGGGCATAATACTTGCTGGCTTGCAAGTTGCACTTCTGTTTAACAAAATCGTCTACCTGGGACCAACTATGAGCACAAATCAGGCCGAAAGCATACATAATATGCTCAAATCCGGCACCAATACATTTTGTGCAGGTTATTCTCCATTTTTTCGTGCGGATAAAACTTTGAACCAGTCAGGACAAATGGTATGAGTTTTTATGTTTGTTTTTGCAGCAGATATAAATGCCTCCCCAGACTTTGTTAGTTGCAACTACTCACCAGTTTTTTTGCCCAGGGTCAACGACCAATTTAAGCCACTTGGAAGTTAATTCTGCAAGACATTTTCATTAGAATAGATTTCGTTTTAACCCTGTGAAAACAGCTCTTACGAATGTGGATCAGCTTTTGGGGTTGTGAGAAGGATCATATCAGTTTCAAATGTCTTATAAAAGCAGGTGCTTCAGAACTTTGTGTGATCCTTCTACTTTTTGAAACACTTACAAAAAAGTACATTGAGAGTCACACAATAATTAAAAATTTGCAAACATTCGTGACAAGAATTTTCAATTCTATTAAGGACACGGAGGCGAGGATTATGCTTTCTCCATTTCTTTACTACTAACAGCAGCCAATAAAAACACAGTAAAGAAACGAAAAAACTACAACTCCCATGAACCCTTAGGCCAACCATAGAGAGTACATGCTATATAAGGAACCATAGAGGACAACACTTCCTCTTTCTTTGTCCAATAAAAGTCTAAAGTCATTTGAAGAAAAATACCGCCAACCATCCAGAAAGGAAAATCCGAAGGCTGAACTGCAAGAAATCCAAAAGGAAAGATAGGCAACCAGTCCACAAACGCCGAAGGTGCATCAGGGAAACACAGCAACCCCAGGATCCAAGACGTGGAAAACGGTGCCGGAAAACCAAGATGAGAAATCACTTCTGGTCCGAACCTGAAATCAAAAACAGAGTCGTAATATACATCCCCCAAAACCTTTGAAGGTCGCATCACATAGGGTGGGGAAAAAACATATCAATGCAAAACAACGCATATCAGAGTAAAGTCCAAATGTACATGAACAATGCAGTAGAATACCAATGGGTGGGATAATCCTCGCCTCCGTGTCCTTAATAGAATTGAAAATTCTTGTCACGAATGTTTGCAAATTTTTAATTCTATGGCAGGACAGGAGGCTTCAGATTATGCTTGTTCAAAGCTGTTCCACCACAACAGACGCAATATCGACAATGGGTTTAAAATAAAAGGTTTTAAACACTGTATCAGAAGACCAATCAGCTGTTTTCACAATGTCATGTAAACTTACACCAACATGAAAAGCTTTGGAGGCCATGGCACCCCTCGCGGAGTGAGCTCCAAAGATGGAGGTATCAATGCCTGCCTCAGACATAAGCCAGCGCACCCAACGAGCAAGAGTAGCTGACGCCACAGGTTTAAAAGGTTTTAACAAAGCAATCAACAACTGTCCAGACATATCCTTACGAAAAGGAGCAGTACTCACCTCATAATCCTTTATGCAACGAACCACACACAATTGTGGGTGATGGGGAAACGCAGGATAAGTGACAGTAGACAGATTAGTCTTGGTACGCCTGGAGACCGTAAAAGTAACTCCTTCCGGAGAAAAAGAACGACCAGCGAGGTCCAATGCCCGGACATCCGAAACACGCTTACAAGACACTAAGCATAAAAGCATTGTCAATTTTGCAGACAATTGCTTACGGGACAGAGAAGCGTTGGGAGGCCAAGCTTCCAGAAAACGCAGCACAACAGAAACGTCCCATAGAGCCACGTACTTCGGACATGGTGGCTTAGCCATTCGCACACCACGCAACAATACAGAAATGAGAGGGTGTTCCCCAACAGGCTTACCGTCGACCAAAGCATGGCCCGCCGAGAGAGCGGAACGGAAAGAATTGACGGTCCTGTAAGCAGAACCAGCAGAAGCGACAGAAGCAAGAAAATTAACTACTAGAGAGATATCTGCAGAAGTGGGATCCAGGTTCCGTTCAGAACACCAATCACACCACCTACGCCAAGCTGACGCATAACGTTTGCGCGTGTTGGGGGCCCAAGCTTCACCGATGAATCTCTCAGCGTCTCCAGATAAGCCAGGGACTTTCCAGCGTTCCCCGAGAGGCGCCACGCTACAAGACGGAGCTGGCCCGACAAGACTAGGGGATGCGGGTGGAGCAGGGGATCCAACAGCAAGTTCCACCTCGCTGGAAGCAGAAATGGCGTCGAGCAACTCATTTCCAGCAGGTCCGGAAACCAAGCTTGAGCTCTCCAAAGAGGAGTGATCAGAACAATCTCCGACAGAAACTGTTTCGTCCTGGCCAAAACTCGCGGAATCATTGCGAACGGGGGAAAGGCATAGCAAAGCTGTGGAGGCCAAACCTGGAGGAAGGCATCCGTGGCCATGGCCTCCGGATCCGGACGCCAGCTGTAAAACCTGGGTATCTGAGCATTGAGGCGAGAGGCGAAGAGATCGATCCAGGGACGGCCCCACAGGCGAGACAGGGAGCGAAAGACCCGAGGGTGAAGACGCCAGTCGCTGAAGTCTAGGAGATGACGAGAATTCCAGTCGGCCACCTGATTTTGGCGCCCCGGAAGATACTCTGCAATAAGAGTGATCTTTCTCTGTAGGCAGAAATGCCAGAAGTCCTTCGCAATCTCCGCTAACAACTTCGACCGAGCCCCCCCCAATTTGTTCACATATCGCACCGCTGAGATGTTGTCCATGCGAAGCAAAATGCAACAGCTGGTGGCTTGTGGAGCCAAACTGCGGATCGCAAATGACCCCGCCAGAAGCTCCAGGCAGTTGATATGAAGGGCTAGTTCGTCCTGAGACCAGCGGCCGCCCGTTGTCAAATCTCCGCAACGGGCTCCCCAGCCCCAAAGACTCGCATCCGATTCCAAAACCAGGTCCGGAGTCGAGCCGAAGAGAGCCTTCCCGTTCCAAGCCTCCATGTGTTGAAGCCACCACAACAGTTCCGACTTCACATCCGGAGACAGAGGAACCAGGTCGGAATACCGAAGACCCTTCTGTAGATGTCTGATTTTGAGGCGCTGTAAGGCCCGATAATGCAGAGGACCCGGAAATATCGCCTGAATAGACGAAGCCAGCAGACCGACTACCCGAGCGATCGACCGTAACGATACGTTCGGTGCAGACAACAGTGACTTCAACTCCCTCTTGATAGACCTGATCTTCAGAGCAGGTAAAAGAAGTTGGCAAGACACCGAATCCACAAGGAAACCCAGAAACTCTATCGATTGAGTGGGAAGTAAATGAGATTTCTGCGGATTCACCAGAAATCCGAGAGACTGAAGTAGATCGACTGTCCAAGACAAATGGGAGCGCAATTGTAGAGGGCACTGAGCCATCAAAAGGACATCGTCCAGATACACTATAAGTCTCACCCCCCGCGCACGCAGGAATTCCATGACCGGCCGCAGGAGCTTCGTGAAGCACCATGGGGCGGACGAGAGACCGAACGGGAGTACCCTGTATTCGAACCAGTTCCCCAGCCATTGGAACTGCAGAAAACGGCGATGAGGTGGATAGATGGGAATGGACAAGTAGGCGTCCTTCAAATCCAGACGAACCATCCAGTCGCCCTTGCGAAGAAGATCCCTGAGAAGATGGATGCCCTCCATCTTGAAGTGACGATAAATTACCCCGTTGTTGAATTCTTTGAGGTTGAGTACAAGGCGAGACCCGCCCCCCTTCTTCTCTACCAGAAACACATTGCTGACGAACCCCTGTGGATGGCGGTTCGTTCGCACTATGGCCCCTTTGAGAAGAAGGGAATCGATTTCTTTGGAGATCACCTCGCGATCTCGTTGGGAAAAAACAAGGGGAGAAGGGACGGGACCCTGACGAGGAGACTGGTAAAACTCGATGTGGTACCCCTGCACTGTCTGCAATATCCATGCATCGCTGGAGATCGAGCGCCAATTCTCTAGAAAACACTGAATCCTGCCCCCCAAAACAACACTGTCGAACGGAATCAGGCTCACCTGCAGAGGAATAATCCTGTCGTCCTCCCTGGTTACCTCCGTAGCCTCCCTTGTTGCCTTGGCCTCGACCTTTGCGGGAGGGGTAGAAGGTGGACTTGGATCCGGAATAGGACTGCTGCTGCTGCTGGCGCTGTCCGCCTCCACCCTGTTGGGACTGCTGGCCACGTTGCTGACCAGAACCTCGGCCGAACGAACGTCCCCCTGAACGTCCGGCCTTGGCAAAAACCGGGCGGAATGCCCTACGTAAAGAAGACTGCGCCTTGTCCAGACCACTAAAGGTCGCTACAAACTTTGTCAGTTCTTTCAAAAATGGTTGTCCAAACAAAAGACCCTGAGCAAGAGCACCGGATTCAGAAGTAGCCAGCTCCGACAAACGCGGATCCATCTTGATTAAAATGGAGCGGCGACGCTCCGTTGAAAGGGCACAGTTTGCGTTCCCTAAAAGACAGATTGCCCTTTGGGCCCAGCCAAGGAGGACATCGGGATCAATGCCAGACGCCTCCCCTTGGGCCTGGTATGCCAGATCCAGGATTTTTGTCAAAGGACCAAGGACGTCCAATAACTTGTCCTGGCACAGACGCCAAGAACGGTCGATACCCTTCTTTGGATCCTTATTAAATTTCTTTAGATAGGTCAATATCGTGGGATCGACCTCCGGAGTATCCGCTAACTTGTCCGCCAACTCCGGACGAGGGCACTCAGAGCGCAACCGAGCACGCACCTCCTGATCAAAGGAGTCGCGGATATGCTCTTGAATATAGTCTGCGACTTCTGGGGCCGGGCACCAAACCTTGGAATTAGGATGGACGATATCAGAGGGCTCAAAGGTCAAAATTGGGGGGTGCGGAGAAGCGTCCACAAAATGCTCCTTTCGGGATTTCTTCGCCGGAGAGGGACCAGAGGGACCAGAAGACGATGAGGAAGAGGTATCCTCGGTATCCGGAGCAGGAGCAGACAAGGACCTGGCCAAGCGAGCAAAATCAGACCTATGAGGATTCCCAGGAGACTTAGAAGAATGTGCAGAGGTAGAGGACGGAATCCAACCCTGCTGCTGAGCATAACCAGCCAAATGACGCTTCAGAGGTCCAATGGCACGGACCAACGCAGTATTCACAGACTGCTGAACGCCCTGGTCAAGAGCCTCGACTAAATCAAATTCAAAGGAGTCCTCCTGTTCCTCCTCATAAAAATACTCCTCAGCATCAACATAGTCTGCCATGACGCTGGAATGCACTGGCGAAAAACCAGAAAAACAACAAAAACTAGAAATACCAAGGTATAACTAGAGGCCCACAGCAAATATAATTGCAATGCAAAAGGTCACAATCAAGTGACTCCGACAGGGGGGGTGACAGCCCCACGCAAGCTACACAGGCAGAGTCACAACTCGAGCCAGGAAAAACAGTTTAAAGTGTGGAGGGACCAGCTTGCGCAACAAAGACACCCTAGGCACTGCCTCTATCAATTATGCAGCCCAAAACCTTCTGAGAGGAAGAGGGCGTCAAAGGAGCTCTCCGGCAGGCAAAACGGGCCGAGGCAAAGTTCAAACGCGCCGCCTCACAGCGTTCCAAAGCTCCTGACAACGGAGCGTCACAATCGTCACCAATGCGCATGCGCGGTGACTCGCCTTGATGCCGGAAGAAGAGCGGCGCGCGACACGCGCGCACGACTCCCCGAGCCCCGGTCCCGCTCCACAAAGCCAGTAACGCGGGCACAAAGCGCCCGCAAATACACGAGAGGCGAACACGCGCTCTCCAAGCCAAACAAACGGCGACAGCCGAATCGAGGAAACAAAGCAGAAAAGCAAACGCCGGTGACAGCGCGACGCACAACGCGACTGCGCAACACACGTCAAAGCGAAACCGGCATGCAAGTAAACTTTAAATACACAATGTAATACAATGCAATACAATGTATCAATAAGGTCAAAAGCACTTAACTGGCTGCGAAGCAGCAAAGAAAGAGGAAGTGTTGTCCTCTATGGTTCCTTATATAGCATGTACTCTCTATGGTTGGCCTAAGGGTTCATGGGAGTTGTAGTTTTTTCGTTTCTTTACTGTGTTTTTATTGGCTGCTGTTAGTAGTAAAGAAATGGAGAAAGCATAATCTGAAGCCTCCTGTCCTGCCATAGAATTAGAGGTAATCATAACAATTACTGATTGCCAGAATTTCATTCAGTTTGTGTCAAATGTCACAGATGAAAACTCGTGGATATTGGCAGAGGAGCAAGGGCCCTGAGTGTCCGTTATATAGTAAAACATTTAGAGAGTCTCTTAGGGGCCAAAGTATTGGTAATAAAAACTTCCAAGAAAAGTTTGGCAGATTGCCCTCCGTTTTTTTCTGGGAATTCCACAAAGTGTAGGTTCTCCCCTCAGAATCCTCCATACAATCACCTAATCGCACTGTCCTTTGCTGGAGATGAATGAGGGTATCAGGAGAGTATTAACCTCCACTCGTAAGGCACTCACATTTTGTTCTGTGGTAGTCACACGCTCCAAAACTTTGCGTAAATCAGTTCGCAGTAGGTTGACTTCTATGGCGACAGAGTCAATTTTATGAACCATCTCATCTCTTGAAATCTGAATAGCCGCCAGCACACCTTTAAGGGAGGGAGCTGGCTCCACCACTTGTGCCAATGGTTCTCCGCCGCCATAGTGAGCAATACCCTGGGCCCACCCTCCGGGGGAATGAGCTGATCATAAATAAGTATTTAATTGGTCTGGGCCACACGATTCCCTTTGTCCTTTACAATCTAGAGGCACAGTATAGGGACAGGCGCAGAGCACTGACAGGAAACAGAAAGGGCCCACTGCAGGGATCCCCGTCAAGCTCGGTCCCCTACCACAGTCATCCGTACATATGTGCTGTTGAAATCAGGGGGCTCCAGTGGCCCATCCCATTTAAAACAGTACTTTCTGTGTTTTCAATAGGCACCCGCAGCAACCCTCTCCCAAAGAGCGCCCCACAGGGTCCAGGAAGAGCCTCAGTAGGGTACCACCAGAAACAGTCAGGCTGGTGCAGCTCCGTTACACCACCCTCTCCGTTAAGCTCACTACCACTACTCCAGCACTCAAGTGCTCAGGGCTATGGTCACTTTAAAATCAACTCTTCTGCAGGGGCCACTCTCGGGGGACGGAATTCAGAGCTCGCCTCTTATATAAATGTTCTTCACCGTTCCAGCAGGACTCTACTATCCTACTCACATGTACATGTTGGTATCTCATTCAGGAGGCTTGCATCAGCTGGGCTCACAATAAAATACATCAAGCCTTCTCAAGTTTTCCCCTCTTTTCAGGCAGGAAGTAATGCACCCCCCTTGAGCCACTCCCCGCCCCCAATTGCCGCTCACCTCACCTCAGAGTGGCCTGCAGCAGAATTTATTCTCGCTGTTCGTCCACCAATCAGGCCTAAGCAAGGGAAAGGTTTCGGTCTCTGAGGTCCTCTCACCCCTCCATCAATCTGCTCAGGCTGACTCCCTTGAGACTCACCTCCTCTGCTATTTGGTCCACCCCCTTGCTCCACAAGTCCAGCAGGTGGAGAATTGCAGTTGCTCCCCAGGAGACCCTCGGGCCACCGACTTCTCACCATGCACAGGGGAATCTGCATCACCTCTCACCACTGATCATGTGGGTCTGCCCCACCACTCCAGCAGGGGCGACGCTACCCAACGGGGCACCCTGATCAGGACCCTTGTTCTCTTTGCCACTCTTGTCGGGCCGCCCCCTTGTCCACTGGTGAGTCCCGGTTGCGGCGACCCTCTGACAGAAAATGGTACCGGCTCAACTCTTCAGGACTGCACCAGTCCTTCTCATTCCATACAGCCCACAGAGGTGACAAAAAAATCCCAGGCTCGCTGCAGGACATTTCCGATGTCTTTAGCGACCAACTGGGGTCATGTCTAGGCAGGATAACTCAGGATTCAAGTATGACTCCACCCATGTCAATGAGACAGGCGACCAAAACATCTACATGGCCATCTTGCCTGGCCACACCCCACAAATAAAAAGTTTGTTGCATGTTTCAGCTGTAACAAAGCCCAATAGGCAGTTACTGTCTAGGGTTCTGAAAGCCTTAAATTGACAAAGCCTGCACTGTCTTAAAAAAAATATGTGTTTATCTGATGCTAGGATCAATATAGAAATTTCAGCTTTTAAACATTTTATTAATCAGTTAAAGTCTAATTCAGAATTAAACTTAGATCCATAGCACAAATGACATAAAATTATTTCTATAAATCTTGTTATTTTCTGCCTTCACTGTATTGGAATGAAAATCATTTCAGGTTGTCAAGCAACCTCTTGAAGATTTGGAATTTAGATTTCTTCCCTGCTGAACTCAGAATGGCGTGAATTGATCTTGTTACATTCTTGCATAGAAGACAAAGGACCTTTTGACTCAGAAACCCATGCTAACAACAGGACATGAAAATATGATCACAGTAGCTAACCCACACAAAGCAGGCAGGTTTATATATATATATATATATATATATAAATATATATATATTACCTACTGGCTATCGCCAGTAGGTATATATAGTTAGGATTTTTTCCCTATGGGATTTCTGAAAATTCTATGTCTAATAACTTTGGCGTTTGTGGACGGAATCGGCTGAAATTTTCAGGAAAATGGCACATTTTGTTTCTGAGCAGCCCCTGAAAATTTGGTGGGGTTTCGTCAAGGGGGGGCTGAGAAAAAAGGGGGGTCCCAAAACGCGTTTTTCCCATTCATTTTTCCATAGGGCGGTTGGACTCACTTTTAGCTCGAACGGCTGAATGGATTTGCACGAAACTTGGCAAAATTGTAGGGACTGTTAGCCCGATGTGCCTTTGCTAGGTCTCAATATATGTGCTCCAGTAGTTTTTGAGAAATTAACGTTCAAACCAAGATATATATCTGTAACAGCGCTCTGGGCAGCGATCCGGTCCGCTTACTTTTCGCTTATCGGAACTTTGCGCGCAGAAAGCTGATTGGCTCTCCGGTGTCTGTCAACATTCTAAACAGTCCGGAGCGGACGCCATCTTGTCTCTCGGTAGGATCGAGAGAGAAGAAGAGGTGGAAAACGAAGGGGGAATTTAATGAAAGGGGGCAAGGTATCCCCCTCTTGACCCCCTAGGAATGTTGTTGGGGTTATTAAAGGGTCCCGTGGGGAAAATAAAAAAAAAATGATTTTTCACGGTAGAAGCGCGGCCGCGAACTGGTAGCGAAACGGGAATTCGCCATTTTGTGCTTCGTAAATTAAATTACTAGGTATAAGGGGGTGCGGGAGACGTATCCTAATCCCCTATGTTTCCTGAGGGTGGGTGAGGAGGCTGATATATGTTGATACATCTCTTCCAGCGGCTGTGCGTGAGCTTTTTTTTTTTTTTTGCTGCGTGACAGTCCGGAGCGGCCGCCATCTTGTCTCTCGGTAGGATCGAGAGAGAAGAAAAGGTGAAAAACTAAGGGGGAATTTAATGAAAGGGGGCAAGGTATCCCCCTCTTGACCCCCTAGGAATGTTGTTGGGGTTATTAAAGGGTCCCGTGGGGAAAATAAAAAAAAAATGATTTTTCACGGTAGAAGCGCTTCACGGGCCGCGAACTGGGCCGCAAACTGGTAGCGAAACGGGAATTCGCCATTTTGTGCTTTGTTAATTAAAGTACTAGGTATAAGGGGGTGCGGGAGACATATCCTAATCCCCTATGTTTCCTGAGGGTGGCTGAGGAGGCTGATATATGTTGATATATCTCTTCCAGCGGCTGCGCCATCTTGCCTTTTTTCGAATGCCACAATTTTGTCGTGCACGGCAGCCATTTTAGATGCCAGGCTGGTCCCAGGCTATCACCTACCCCTGCGGATGTAGTTTATGGCCCCAGCTGTAGAGAATTCAGACATGCCAATCCTCCTGATTCAGGCGTGTGAGTACTGATTTCAGTGCTAGTCTCCCGCCTCCCGATTTCTGCAAGCAAAAACCCGGGGGCATATTACGAACAACTAGCGATAATTTTTGTCTATAACTTGTTTAGAGACAAAAATTATCGCCGCACATCGGCGATTTTTATCGCAGATAAACCTTGCTATTATCGCAGAAAAGTCAGCGATATTCATGTATTATCGACCTAATGCTCTTAGCCATGTTATCCACCTCCCATTGGATAACATGGCTAAGAACTGCTCAGGGCAGGTGTTAGATTTTGGAGATATTCGCGCTTAGCGCGAATATCTCCAAAAGTTGGTAATAGAAGGTAGCGATGTTAGGGACTGTTTCCAGTCGCTAACATCTTGGCACGCCACTTTGCATGTCATTAGTGATAAGTATCACTGACATGCAAAGCCGGGCCCAAGATGGTCGCTATCTCCTTTTAGGTGTCACTAACTGGTGTTAGCGACAGCTTGATAATAGGGAAATAATTTTATCTCCGCTTTCATGGTTTTTAAAGCCAAAAAAGCGGAGATAAACCCCCTTGATAATATGCCCCACGATTCCCTGGGGGTTTCAGCTGACAGGGCTTGGTATTGTGTTACATGGTAATTTTTCCATGAAACGTCAGAGGGTCGATGTAGGGGTTCTAGAAGAGGTGATAAACCATTTAAGCCTCATGAACAAGCGCATGGTCTTTTAAAGATTTGTGAAGTACTCGGGGCGGCGGTGTGTGTGTGCCCTCTTTCAGGAGCGGGCGGGGGGGCACTGCCAGCAACTTGCCAGGTCAGGTAGTGTTCAACACGTGCATCACCCTTTCTCTGCCTGCTATTGCGCTCCATGCTTCGGAAAGGTAAGAAAAAGAACGTGCATTTGAGTTTGAAATGTCCGATCCTGCAGCAGCACACTTCCAAAGCCCACACATGACAATAACCCGATTCAAGGCCCCATTCACCCGTTTTTCAAAAAATAGATAACACTCCAACAAATTAAGGTTATAAAACTTTATTAACTTTTAACGATAATGAACAGAACAAAAACTAAAAACATTTAAACATTTATTAACACAAAAAGCAACAATGGTTAGAAGCTGTCTTTTGTGCGAATAGTCCCAAGGCAGCACAACGTGCAGAGTTCTGGACGGCACCCAGGTGATGTCGCCTGGGTGCCGCACTGGTTTAGGGATCCTACAATGCTGCTCCGAAAATTGGCGTGGGGCGTCCCGGGTGGGGCGGGGGGAGGCCTCGTCAGTAGCGGTCTGTTGTGCGAATAGTCCCAAGGCAGCACAACGTGCAGAGTTCTGGACGGCACCCAGGTGATGTCGCCTGGGTGCCGCACTGGTTTAGGGATCCTACAATGCAGCACAGAAAAACAGCGTGGGGCGTCCCGGGTGGTGCGGGGGGAGGCCTCGTCAGTAGCGGTCTGTGTCCAGTGTCACATGGCTGACACAACATGTACGACAGGCACCCAGGTGATGTCCAGTAAACTGCCGCACTGGTTTTGGTATCCTACAATGCTGCTCCGAAAATTGGCGTGCGGCGGCCCGGGGGGGGGGGGGGGGGGGAGGCGGCGTGAACGGGCCTCCCCAGGTGGCGGCCATCTAGCTGAGTTGCGCTCGCTCTTGCGGCCACAGCGTCTCGCTCACCATGTTGTGGAGTTGCTCCCACTCTTGCAGTGCAGCGATAGGCGGCTGCCACATGGCTGTCAAAATGGCGGACGGCTCTTCGGTTTTGGGCCTGGTCCACTGAAATGGCCCTGGGACACCTTGGAAGTCGGACGCTTGCCTGCTAGGGCTTGGGCTCCATTCTCGAAAAGCGTCCCCTCAGCCGTGAAGATTGTATAAAAGTCTTGGGGGCCCCCGACTCCCGCAGGCTTCCGGTGGGGAGCGGCTGACATGATTGCTCGCGGAATGACCACGACGGAGCCAAGAGATGGTGGTGCTCTCATGCTGACGCCAGCTTCAGTCTGAATGATCCAGAAACAAGGTGGGGCTTTCATCGTTTGGGAAAAAAAAATGTTCTAAACCAATGAAAAGTGTTATTTTTAGGTCATATGACCAAGCCTTCCATCTTTAGGAAACCAAAAGTAAAATGAACCAATGAAAAGTTTTATAAACAAGTCACATGACCTGTTATGCGACATAGGGCTACAAAAAGCGTAGAAAATCCGTTGGCACGTGAGGCGGCGTCAGTAGCGGACCGATGTGCGAATAGGCCGAAGGCAGCACAACGCGCCGAGATCCGGATGGCACCGAGGTGGTGTCCAGCAAATTGCCGCACTGGTGTGGCCATCCTACAATGCTGCGCCGAAAGACGGCGTGTCCAGCTGAATTGCGGTCACTGTTGCGGTACAGTGACTCGAACGCGCCGAGATCCGGATGGCGCCGAGGTGGTGTCCAGCAAATTGCCGTACTGGTGTGGCCATCCTACAATGCTGCGCCGAAAGACGGCGTGTTCAGCTGAGTTCCGGTCACTCTTCCGGCACAGTGACTCGAACGCGCTGAGATCCGGATGGCACCGAGGTGGTGTCCAGCAAGTGGCTGCACTGGTGTGGCCATCCTACAATGCTGCGCCGGAAGTCGGCGTGGGGTGCCCCGTTGGCTTATGAGGTGATGTCAGTAGTGGACTGATGTGTGAATAGGTCGGAACCAGCACAAGGCGCCAAGATCCGAATGGCAAGTCCTGGATGTTGAGTGCCTCAGTTGAGATTTCTGAGCAGTGCTTGTAGAACTGTCTGAAGCTTATTTGCACCTGCTGCAGCTTCACTAGGTCCGGCGGAACTTGTTGCCTTTTCCTTTCTGCTTCTTTTCCTACAATGCGTTTCTTCTGAAGACACGACCAGGTCCCTGAATGTGTGCAGGGGGACGCTATTGAATGAATGAACGCGCCGAGATCTGGATGGCACCGAGGTGGTGTCCAGCAAATTGCCGCACTGGTGTGGCCATCCTACAATGCTGCGCCGAAAGTCGGCGTGGGGTGCCCCGTTGGTTTATGAGGTGATGTCAGTAGCGGACCGATGTGTGAATAGGTCGGAACCAGCACAAGGCGCCCTGCACTGTTGAGCCTTTTTCAATGTCTGTTTTTTGTTCTTTCCCCTCCATCAAAAACAAAACAAAAATACAAGGCGCCAAGATCCGAATGGCAAGTCCTGGATGTTGAGTGCCTCAGTTGAGAGTTCTGAGCAGTGCTTGTAAGACTGTCTGAAGCTTATTTGCACCTGCTGCAGCTTCACTAGGTCCGGCGGAACTTTTTTCCTTTTCCTTTCTGCTTCTTTTCCTACAATGCGTTTCATCTGAAGACACGACCAGGTCCCTGAATGTGTGCAGGGGGACGCTATTGATTGAATGAAAATGGCGGCTTGACACAAAGCTGACTCAAGCGTTACTGTTGGTGCTATACAGACAAAAATTGGTTTTCAGTTTGTACATTCTTCAGGTTTTTTTTTCCATCCAAGTCTGATTGAGAGTTTGTAGAAAAATGGCTTCAGATTTTCCACATACTACTCTTCAACATTCTTCCTAAATGTAACAATGTGAAACTCACTAGGAGAACGGCTGTTTCTGTTTCCTTTCAAAATGCTGCCACCAATATTTTCTGAATGGAAGACACCATCTTGTAACATAAAGGGCCGAAAGGGGTTCTGGTCTGGCCGATGGTTGGTGGAGACATTTTGACTATATCTTGGACCTGCCCGGCCTCGCCCAAAATGGCGCCGGTATAAACGGGACTCGTAACTCTTTGCCCGCAAATGTATATCTAGAAAATGTTATTGTAAGTGGCCCTGTCGTATTTTAATTACAAAATGTACGTCCACCGATTCCGCAACTGTTAGACACCTTTGTTCTTGTCACCTAATGGCCCGCTCGTTACGTTCTTCTACAGTGTAAATGTCTCCTCATCATATACGATTTGAGTTTGCTCCGTGGCCGGCCCACGTGGTTATAGGCCCGTATTTGTATACTGACATTTTCACAATAAAGGTTTTTAAAACAAAACACGGTAGTAGTATTTTCATTTGTAAAGTTTTTACTTTTAGTGACTGTTTTCGAATCAGTAAAAGGCAAGTGAAATAAAGCAGTCCAATTACATGACGGATAAAAGGTATAATATGTAGGAACGCAGTAAAGATAAATGGTCAAGGGCAGTTGTGTTTTTCATGTCTGCAACATAAAGTGATCGATAAGAATCTGATAATCAGGCGTATCGGCGACTAAGACAGCAGGCCGAATCTCTTTTACTCAACGGCTCCGTCATGGAAGGAAGAAACGCCCTTTTTCTCGAAAAAGGAATATATTTTACTTGCAAGACAGTTGTAAATTTTCCGGGAAAGTACATTAGCCTGGAATATTATAACATATGTTTGAAAAAAAAATATTGTTCGAAAATAATAAAAAGCGTAATTTTTAGGTCATATGACCAAGCTTTTCATCATTAAATTAACAAAAGTAAAATGAACCAATGAAAAGTTTTATTAACAAGTCACATGACCTGTTATGCTTACGTTACGCGCTGCGCGCCGCGCCTCGGATCACTTCCGGGTGCGCTAACGCGGCGTGTCATAAAACGCATTACGCGACAACGTAGGTCAAGAATATAGTCTAAATGTCTCCACCAACCAGCGTTCAGAACACAACCCCTTTCAGCAGTCCAAAAAGTTCTGTTAAATGACAACAGAGGGGACAGGCAACAAGAACCATCAGTCAAAGAGGGGAGGGCAAGTTCTTCTCTTCCGGGTCATGTTGGGGCGCTACCGGAACTGATCGAATTGGTAGTCTACAGTGTTTCTGAATGTTTCAGACTAAAGCTGGCGTCAGCATGAGACCACTACCATCTCGTAGCTCCGTCGTGGCCATTCCACGAGCAATCATGGCAGCCGCTCCCCACCAGAAGCCTGCGGGAGTCGGAGGCCCCCAAGACTTTTGTAGAATCTTCACGGCTGAGGGGACGCTTTTCGAGAATGGGACCCAAGCCCTAGCAGACAAGCGTCCGAGTTCCAAGGTGTCCCAGGGCCATTTTAGTGGACCAGGCCCAAAACCGAAGAGCCGGCCGCCATTTTGAGAGTCCTGTGGCAGCCGCCTATCGCTGCACCGCAAGAGCGGGCGCATCTCAACTACATGGTGAGCGAGACGCTGTAGTCGCAAGAGCGGGCGGAAAACAGCTGAATGGCGGAAGAGGCACAGTGTAGCAAAAGCGGGCGGAATGGCAACTAAAACGATAAAGGGGCGCCTCACTACAGCTTGTCTTCAGGTCAAACGGATTGTGGGACAAGGTCCAGAATTGAAGAGTCATCAAAAGGCAAAAAGTACCGCCGGACCCCGGGAGCCGGCCGCCTATGTCGGGGGCGATCTCAGGCTACACCAGTGCTATAAGACTTGGGGAGGGTGTCGGAGCCAAGCGTCTTCTCCGAGTCCATGGCCATCACAGCGCCCCTCAGGGGCCTCCGTCAAGCTGTTTAGGAAGGTAACATATCACATTGTTTTCTAATGCAGTCAGGTCCACAAACGACACTCACTTACTTTGAGAATAGTGAAGCTGCAGTAGGTGGAAATAAGCTTCAGACAGTGTTACAAGCGCTGCTCAGAACTCTTAACTATGGCACCCAACATCTAGAACTTATGCTATTTGAGAATGGTAGTGACATCGAAGCATCTCAGGGACCAAAACCATTAACGTACTTTCACGTATGAAAATCTTACTTGGGGAGGGGGCAGGAGCGAAGCGCCCCCTCCCAGTCAGCGCCACCACACCGTATGTTGAAAATCTGAAGCCATCGTTCTACAAAGTCAACCAAACTTGGATTGAAAAATCTAGAAAAATGTACAAACTGAAAACCAGTTTTGGTCTGCATAGCATCAGTAACAACGCTTGAGTCAGCTTTGTGTCAAGCCGCCATTTTGATTCAACAAAGCACAGGCATTGAAAAAGGCTGAAATTCAGAACTCTAAACTATGGCACCCAACATCCAGGAGCTTGCTATCCGGATCTTGGAGCCTTGTGCTGTTTTCGATCTATTCACACATCGGTCCACTACTGACATCATCTTATAAACCAACGTTATGTAAATAGTTTTTTAATAAAATTTTTTACCCTGTTTCTTTGCTGGTGTGTTGTCTATATTTTTAATATTTGCATAGGGTTTGTCATTATTTTGTGCGGGATGGGTGATGGAGCCGAGCTGTCTTGCAGCCCTCATGGTGTGGAGCTCAGTTCATCTCACTATTTTCGTATTTCTCAAGAAGGGTTGTTCCTAATATTTCTATTTTAGCGAGGTCAAAAAGAGATCCAATTAGTGGCCTACTGATTTTGCTCGATTACTTTTATTTTTTTACACGATTTTTCACTATCTGCAAAGACTAAACAGAGTATTGCGACTTTGTGCTTGTTTGTAAATAGAGAATGATCCAAAGAGAACCAATTCTAAAACAGTAAATGCTTGGACAACAATCAATCAAATGGAGAGACAAGGAGGTACGACGGATTACAACGGGGGTAAAGGCCTGCGTTAACTACCCTTCTGTATCTGCAAAGAGAGAGTACTACTAAGGCAAAAGAGGGGAGGGGGGGGGCAGCGTTCAAAGCACATCAGCGTGCATAAATACGAAAATGTTTTTATCTATCACGTACTTGACATTTTAAAGCTTTTCATATTTGCTATTAAAAAACCAATGAAATTCACAGAAAAAACCATAGGTTATAGTGGATATATAGTTAGGAATTTGCATTTACAAAACCTTGAAAATTCAATGAAAAAACCATAGGTTATAGGCCATATATAGTTAGGAATTAGCATTTACAAAACCTTATTTTACTCGCATAAAACCATTGAAATTCCATATATAGTTAGCTAACTATAAGCGCTAACTATATATCGCGCACCCGCAATCCACTGCTGATGATGTCACATATTACATCATTCATGACATGGTCAGTGACATCACTGATGACATCACTGATGACATCACTGATGACATCTCAAATGACATCACTGATGACAACTCAAATGATATCAATGATGACATCTCAAATGACATCACTGATGACATCACTGATGACAACTCAAATGACATCACTGATGACATCTCATTTGTCATCACTGATCACATCACTCATGTGATAATACAATGAACCTCTTCAGACTCTAATATAACCTTACATACACTCAGTATAAACAGACACTCACAGACTGTCACTCATCCATGGAGTTACTCACACACCTAGTCAGTCATGCAAAGAATCAATCACACCTCCATTTCCTCAACTATACAGTTATACACATCTTACTTATTCAAACATATAATAACACATATTTACTCTCTTATATAATCCCTGATACAAGCTCACAGTGATCGATACAGCCACTCACACATTCACTGGGTCTTATGTTCAGTTATTTATATATCTCAACTCTCACATGTATTGTGTTTTACATACGTACTTACTTGCACATGTAGCAATGAGAAATCCATTCACTCACCAACACACCCATGCACAGTCAAATGCCCATATAGCTGTTTCCACATGCACTCTTGAACTCATACTCCTAGTGAATCAACTGCTTACACATCTATGCACAGAGTCACGCACCTCCCAGCCACCCACACACACACTCAGCCTCCCATTCAAATATTTGGGCAACCAATCAATAACCCATATGGCCACTCTTATAGCTACTGATCAACACATGCAGCAGCTTACACAACAACAAACATACTGATGCACGAATTAAGACAGTTTAGTCACTAACCCATGTACTCAGTGAGACACATTTAATCACTCACTCATACAGTCAGTCATGCACCTACTAAATTCTTCATCCAGACACTTATACATCCACTCATTCTTCAATATGTGAAACATATTTAAACTTTACAGACACATACAATCACTGGTTGTTTTGATCAGTGATGTCATCAGTGATGTCACTGACCATGTCATGAATGATGTAATATGTGACATCATCAGCAGTGGATTGCGGGTGCGCGATATATAGTTAGCGCTTATAGTTAGCTAACAATATATGGAATTTCAATGGTTTTATGCGAGTAAAATAAGGTTTTGTAAATGCTAATTCCTAACTATATATGGCCTATAACCTATGGTTTTTTCATTGAATATATATATATATATATATATATATATATATATATATATATATATATATATATATATATATATATAGCCACATGTTATTGTTTTTTTGTAAGGATGCACATAAGGCATAAAGCAAGAAAATAACATTGCATCCATTCCACACCCCACTTCACATCCATCCGTGTTCAGAACCACCACAGCTCTATGGTCATGGCACAGCTAGTTTAACAGTCCATAATACCCCCACCATCTCCCCCATATTTTTTTGTATTTCATTGGACACCCTCTGACTGTGTAAGTGAGCTTCTCTGGCTTAGCACACAAGTCCATCGCCTGTTCCACTCAGTCAAGCTAGGTGGAGCTGAGGAAGTCCATTTGTGTTCAATGACCTGCTTGGCCAAAATTGGGACCATCCCAAACAGTGCACGGTCCCCTTGTGTACCTCCCACATCCTCTAGGAAGCATAGGAGGACTGTCTTACATGATAATTTAACTGGTAGTTCAAGAATTCACGTTAGGGTATGGGAGACCCTCTTCCAGTAGTCAGCTACACTTAGGCATTGCCGCACATTGTGGAAGAAGCCTGTCTCTAAGTGCATGCAGCAGGCTCATATGGGGTCAGCAAGTAATACGGCTCTCCTGAGCGACTGCGGTGTAAAGTAGGGCATGTGTAGATAATGTAACAAAATTATCAGGAGGCATGCCAATATAGCAAGTAGGGCCATACAGGCCTCTCTTCAGCCTGTTTGGTGATGGCACCCACACACTGCTCTCATCTGTGTCAAAGATTCTTGAGTGCACTGGGGGCATTGCATAGCAACAAGTGGTAAAGCTGGTTTATGCCGCCTCAACCCAAGCAACCAATAAGAAGTTTAGTCTCCATCATATCGAAATCTGGTAGATCAGTGAGTTCTGTGGAGTAACTCACTAGTGTATGGCGAAGTTGGAGGTATTTATGAAGTTGTTTATGTCAGGGTTTGAATTGAGTCTGTAGCTCTTGGATGAATATCATATGGGGACCTTTCCAGACATCCCTATTGTGGTGATCCCTGTTTTGTCCCATTTCCCAAAACCTTCTAGCTAGATTGCTTGGTGTAGCAGTCGGCTACTCCATAAAGGAGTCTGCTGTGCCAGCCTCTTGCCCTACCCAGTGAATGAATTTGTTGCTCACCAGATTAGGAGCACAGTCCTTGTGATCTCTATTGTATGAAACGAGATGGGCTGGCCATATAACATGTCCAACAGATGATCGAGTCCTACAAGTTACATGCCAGGTCACTCCAGCCTCCACTCAACCAATCTTTGATGACCAGGATAATGGCGGCCCAGTAGTACAGTTTAACATCCACTGCCCTAACCCCTGTCATAGACCAGCAACCAGGCATTGGTCATGCGTGATGCATGGGGACTGCCCTCCCCAGAGGAAGGAGCAAATTAAGGCTGACACATCAGTGAACCACCCATTTGGTAAAGGGAGTGTGAAATTCGGCACCACAAACAGATAGCTCAGGAGGACCATGATTTTGACAAGGTTTACTCCTCCAACAGATGTTTACACTAACCATGAAGGTCCTTTTTAGTTTTATTCGGGAGGGAGTTGAGTTTGAGATAATGGGTAGGCTTTGGTATTACAGAATGGTGCACCCCCAGGTATTTGAAACTGAGACACCCGTCATGTGACAGTAGCACTGTCTCTCTTTAGAGGGTCCAGGAGGGATTTACTCCATTTGACTCGGAGTCCAGTGGCTCTTCTTATAATTTAAGGAGCTCTGGGATTTTAGTCCCAACTACTAAAGATTGGAGAGAAAGAGGAGTACGTAGTCCACTTATAGCACAATCTTGTCCTCTAGAGAGTTCCCCTAAATCCAACCCCTCACTTGGGCATCGCATCGTACCAACTTGGCCAGTGGCTCGATGGCGAGGGTAAAGAGGAGAGGCGACAGTGGCATCCTTGCCTCATGCCCCTGTAGCAGGGTTTCCGTTCTCCCACAGAACTGTGCATAGAGATCTAGAACCTCAGTGAGTTAGGATGATCCAAAACTCATCTCAGTGTCAGAAATCCCCTTACCTAGCTAGCTACAGTGTCTCATGGATCATTATGAAATGATCCATGTCTTAGACAAACCAGAACATGATCTTTAGAATACCTCAGGAATCGTGGAACACATGAACACTCTTTCGTTATATAATCATTTCAAACCAAAACTGAGAGTCAAAGAACACACGTGCAAGTTTGAAATATTTATTATTCAATGCAAGGTTCTCAAACGCAGTATCTTGTATAATACCAAAATGCATATTATAAAAATCAGAGTTAGCAGCATAGTCACTAATCCATAGTAAGCAAAAGGTGATAGCATGTTACAATGCAAAATCTATAGAAATCTATATCACCTATATTTCGCGCACCCTATTTAGCATATTTATTTTATATCTAAGAAGGTCTCATTCGGGCTTTAGCAGGGCGGACCCATACCTCTAAATGTCAGTAGGAGTAGATCACATCAACAGCTACCAGCTCTCTTCATGCGCAGCACCAAGTGTCTACGTTCATTCCCTGTAACTCTATCTTAAACCCGCGTAGAGCCCAAAATGTTGGCATCAACATTATTTGTGTTATGTCTAATGTGGTGCGAGGATCAGGCCTCCCAGCAACCTTGTGTTATGTTATTCTTAGAGTGTGCAGCTCTCAGTGTGCAGACAGTTGTACCAAGTGTACCAGGCAAAGCTGATAGCATAGTAATAACATATTATTCTCAAATAAATCACATCACCGCTTCTAGGGTGAAAGCGACAACAACAAGTAGGTGTCGTGTGCAAAACTGAAGCCGAAGGAAAAATGGCTGTTTAAACATGTAATACACTCATGCTAACTTAACGCAATATATGTAACGAAGTATCCATATGACACCCCCCCATTGATCCGAGCACCGTCAAACATAAGGGAAAAGGCAATACTAAATCAGATACATACAATGAAAGCAAAGTTCAATAATCTTGAGCTAAAATAAGCTAAAAAAAATGTATGAATGAATATGTATGAATGCCTACAGTGGCCTCAAATCTAAAAATAAAAACAAAACTTTCGAACCAAAAGTTATCCGCCAGGTCTCAAAAATATGAAATGTAGGACCAGGTCGCATTAATTCAAATGTCTGTAAGAGAAAAAACAAGGCACTTATCCGATATCCAAAGTCATGTGCCACATTGACGTTATTCTCAGCGACATCACATGATTGAACTCTCCATCATCTGAACACAGTCCATCCCTCCAATTCAGCAAGGGGAAAATCATATTTCATAACAAAGCAATCCTCCCAGGCATCTCACGATTGGACAGTATATGCAAAGAAAGTTGCAACAGCCTCCAGTATGAAATCACTGCCATCATCCGAAAATAGTTCAGCAATCCAATTCAGCAATGGGAAAGAACATACGTGCTCCTCCAGCATCGGATCCTCCTGTAACGTCAGAGGACAACTCGGTGGGTTCACCAGAACGCTGTGTGTCAGAAAGGCATGCGCCGCCGCAGAGATCTCCCATTGGCCCAGTACTCCATTTATTGCTGCCAAGGCCATAACTCTTTCGCCAGAACAAATCAGCTCGTGAGCCACTACGGGACGCATTAGCTGATCAAAATCGATGTCAGGAGCAGTCCTCAAGCATAGACACAAATCAATGGCCCAATCGAACTCGCAGCTCAGGCAGTGAAACACAGGTTGGACACACGTGAAGTCGGTGAACCGAAATGACAATCTATAAGCCGTGCTTAATGCTGCAAGCGGCAATGTTCCATAGTAATTGAGCATCCGATTACGGCACAGTGTCAGGAGGCGTTGAACGGCTTCTAGCGCAGGACGGGCATCCATGTTTTATGAAGAAAAACAACAACAAAATGCCCGCAGCCACAGCCAGTAAAACAGGTAGTCCACCAAACAAACTCGAAAAAATAGAATGGAAAAACGTGGGAATGATACCAAAAACTTTTTCAAATGTAGTCACGAGGCCACTGCTAACCAATTTAAAAAAATGTGCGAGCCCAGTCGTGGAAGATGCATTAAAGATCTGGTGCACCAGCTCACAGAAATGAAACGGCAAGTCAGTATTTAAAAGCGCCTGCACCTCTGTGCGTGTGTTAGCTATGTGAAGGACATAATTTTCCCGGGCCGAACTCAGGGTCACTTGTTTTTGAGACAAAAGGGCCCTTATTCTGCTTAAACCATTGAACTTCGCTTCCAAGGTTGGAATCCGTGGCCAGATGGAGACATCTGAAGACCCATGCGTGGGTGGGTATAGAACATTCTTGCAACACACCACACGCTCTGATACAGTTACCACATAAGCCACACCAATTAATAACCCACAACATACTTCGTTGTTTAAAAGCAAATAACTACCATTAGTCAATAATGTAAATGTGGGAACTACTGCTGGAACTGGCGTGCCTTTTAAAACACATGCTAAATTTGGCCGGTCCTGATTACAAGAACCGTGTAACTGAATGTGTCTGCATATTAATGAATGGTCAGTTGACTGTGTGCATTCCTCACCATTAAGATTCACTTCTTTTCCATCCTTCAGACATCTGTATGTGTATGGTAATGACCATGCCTCATGGAGGAATGCATTGCCTAGTGGTTCATATCGTCCTATAGCAATATACCGCATACAATTAGTAAATTTGTATAAGGGAAATGGTAATGTAATTAATCCATGAATAAGCCACGTGGCACTAGTGGTTTCAGCAACAGAGAAAGGTAAGGATTCTAGCTTTTCAATATGTAACATAGAAAATGACGCATCACGCATTGAAAGCATGCGTTGCTTTTCAGTCAGATTAAAAGGGGCGAAAAGGGACGAAACGTTCAATGAGTTCCAGGGAACTCGACCAGCCTTAAGTGTCTGTAGGGTCCATGCAAACTGCATTACAGAACGTAATTGATTTTGACCATGGTATAACGTGGACTTTTCATCATGTACAATATCAACAACAGAAGAAACAATATTATCCAACGTGTAAATCCTGGAAGAAAGCATGTTAATACTGTTATCGACCACTGCAAGCACTTTTTCCAAATTTGCTTGATCAATAGCTCTCAGGCGTTTAGCTGCCTCAATCTGTGAAAATTTCCAAATTTCATTGTACACAGCATAAATCCAGCGTTTAGATCTACCCCTAGCCGGGCCTTTTATAAAATCATTTAGCTCTATATTCTCATTCAACTGGGACAGATGCAGTTTAACTGCAGCCAAAGTGGAATGTTGTAACCAGTTCTGACACAATTTGCCTACTGAATAAGTAGTAACAGTGTGATCTGTTTCAAACCGGGGATCTGGCCTGATGTGTGTAAAACCTTCAGACAAACCCAAAAAACGACGATGGCAAGAATCAGAGCTTCTTTGCCACAAAAGCCACCCCTCCGGATCAAAACTGGAAATATTAAAGGAGGAATTGTGCAAAAGTGCCTGTATTCCACTGATGGACAATGTAGTGAAATTACTCCAACCTGAATATTCTTCCAAATCAGGGATAGTAGGTGTATTTAATTTTTTAGATGTAGCCAATCCAAAGCATGTTGTTTGGGAAATAGTAGAATTTAAAAACAACATGTGATTCGGGATGAGACATGCACGATGCAAAGCCTCAGTGCCTTGTACCTGCCAATCTTTGGTACCCCAAACCGATTTAAGGTCAATAGCCTCCTTCCATAACTCATAGCCATCTATAGCTAACCTGCCTAGAAAGGACTTCGAATACAGCAATTTTGTATCGGTAAGTCTAACTTTGGACATGAATTTCTGTTTCACTTTAAAATAAAACGACTCAGGATTTGATTGATTAAAATCTGTAAAATAAGAGTATTTTCCCAGAAATGTACTTGAGCTCCCCTGCAAAGGAGCAGGACAATGTTCCCACTGTGTGTAGTTCACAGGAACCCTCCTGGAACTTGTTTTGTGTAAGAAATGATTTCCATAATATTGATAACAAAACAAATCACCATAATTGACAGAATCTAAGTACAAATCCTCAGCATCAAAGGCCGCATAATATTTCAAATCAGAGAACAATGCTTCTACGGCCTGAAGATCCCAATCATCAGAACGAATATTTTGCTTAATCACATCCCCCATGTTTACTCTAAGCACATTAGGAACATTAATAACTTCTGTGGGGCCATGTATCTGAAACCTAACCGCATCCCACACAATCCCATCAAGGACAGGCCAAGCAGTAATCTCTACTGTATTTAAGTCTCTTTTTAGTCTGTGTGCTGAATGTGAGGAGGAAAGAGGGGCCAATGTTCCATTAAGGTACCGAATTCCTGTTCTTTCTTTCACATAATGGCCATCGATCAGGCGGAAAAAATAAAACACAAAACCAATTGACATAAAAAGATAAAATGAAAATAGTATCAGCCAAACGTATGTCCAAGGTGGAATTAGAAAATGTTTTTTAAACAACGTGGCATATTTTGCAATAGTCGATGGTTTCTTTGAAAGTTCCGAATCAGAGTCAAAACAGAATCTGGACTGGTTAGCCAAACGAGCTTGTAAATCGGACATAGATAAATCAGCAGGATCTGCATAGGTCAATTCATCAATGTTAGTAACAGGAATAGTATTTAATAAAGGTCTGGATATAGCAGGCATCTCGAGGGACACCTCCTGATCTGCACCAGATGTAATAGCCAGCACAGAGTGCCTCACCATGGAAGGACAGGATACAGCCGGTGCCATGCTATGAAGAATCGGCCACCCTGTGTGTCTTGACATTGTCAATAGAAATAAATCTGTTTTCTTTACGACCTGGAAGTGGTGGTAAAATGACTGTTCTTGTGCCCTTCACTCCAAGAACTCGAACCGGTGCTCGATATGAGGGACCACATTCTTTCTTGTTATCGATCTTCTCTCGAACCAGTTCTCCAACTTGGGGTAGCCAGCCAACTACCGGGATCTGCAACGCATCATCCGACGTGGAGGGCAAGTGTTCCTTAGCAAGACTGTCTCTGGTCTTTTGTAGATCCTGTAAAACATTGCAATGTTCATCTACGTCAAAGGCCGCGGCCTGGGCCTGGCAGTCTGCACCATCGAGGTCAGGGACGTACATCTTGATACCAAAGAGCATTTCGTATGGGGTCCGCCCACCCAGAGACCTTCTAGGGAGATTATTAAGCGCACGCTGCACGCCATAGAGGTGGGTCAGCCAGTTTCTACCAGTGCCTATAACTCGGGATGTCAAAGATTGCTTTAAGTCGCGGTTCATTCGTTCTACTACACTATTGCCCTCAGGCCTGTAGGGACTTGAAAACTTGACTTGGACTCCCAACGAAACCATAGCATCCTTATACGCCTTAGAGGCAAAAGCCGGACCCTGGTCCGAATGGAAAGTACCACAGGCAAAGATTCCCACAAAGACACGCAAATCCTTAATGACAGTCCGCGAATCAGCGCTTCGATGCGGCCATACCCACACAAAGCGTGTGCATGAGTCAACTGCTACTAAGATGTATTTATACGCAGTATCAGAAGAAAAAGGACCGCAGTGATCCAAATAAACGCAACCAAGCGGTTTATTAGAGATGTACAACTGTGTCTGAGGCGGACGCGCAGCAGTAGAAGGCTTAATCTGCTGGCAAATGTCACACATAAGGACATAATCGCGCGTCTGTTTGTACAGTCCCCGCCACCAGAACCTTTGTTGCAGCTGAGTTACAGTGGCTGAGACGCCCGCATGCGCAGACGCCACACCTTCATGAGCCGCTGTAATCAGAGAAGCCCTGCGATCCGAGTTGGGAACTAGACGTTCGCCAACTTCAGGAATTTTCACATAAGGAACCTTATCGGGACTTAAGTGGTATGTGTACTTCGAAGGGAACCCCGCAGGATATTTACCTCCCTTCTCCGTGACAGCAACAGCCGCCAAGATGTCATCATCTATTTTGCTTTTGGACCTTGTGACTGCTGCAACTAAGTATTTTGATACCGCAGACTTCGCTGCCTCATCAGCAAGCGAATTTCCAACAGCGTGGACCCCCACGCGCTGATGGCCGAGAGTATGAATCACAAACACGAGCGGCAGTTTCTCTTTAAGTTCCGCCACTCGGACCCAGATCATTTTATGTTTTATTGTGCTACCTTTGGAATCACGAAAATCATTCTGAATCCAAAAGAACAAGTTCTCATTGTAAGACTGGACACAGTAGTAAGAGTCACTTACGATTAAAGTCGTCACACTTGGATCAGCGTACTCCAATGCGAGCATTAGAGCACGAAGCTCTGCTAATTGTGCGGTGCAGTCCCCTAGCGTTTGCGTGTGCACGACACTGGACTTGAACTCATCGTTCACCATGGCACCGACCACAATGGCGCAAGCGGAAACGTAGGCATGTTTAGAGCCTTGCGCAACCTGCGCCGAACCATCAGTGTAAATGATACAATGGAAATCCTCCAACGGCCGCATCGCTAAAGGAGCCGGATGAACAAATTCATACTGTAAATACTCCTGCGACCGTAAAGCTGCGTCAAAAATAAACGTGACATCCTGGGATGTCAAGGATGTAGCCCACTGAATCCAACGAGGGTGCAAAGCTTTAGAATTTGGTACACTGGCTTTCGTGACTGCCTCCAAGGCAGGGCACGGGGTAACAACCAACATGCGCTTTCCCTGCGACAGGGCACGTTCCTTAAGAATTGCCATCTGCACAGCCGTTAAAACTTTCTCCACAGTGGAAAAACGCAGTTCAGCCGAAGTGTACAAGTGTGACTTGTAAGCAATAGGTACAGTATCTCCTTCATTAAAAGTCAGGTACGTGAAACCCACCGCCCCAGGGATAATTCTTATCACCAGGTTGGTTTGGTTATCACAAGTCTGCAAGTAGTCAGAAGCGAGCAAATCAGCCTGCAAAGACTGCAGAATGGCTGAATGCTCAGGCAGCCAGCATGATTTGGAAAAAGAGGGTTGTATCAAGGCATACAAAGGCTTGATACGCTGGGCATATTCCGGAATGTAAGTCCTCCCGAAATTTAAAAAACCCAGTAAAGACTGTAATTTTTTCAGCGTTGTCGGAGAGCGCAACTGCGCGCACTTCTCCAGGAAGTGAGGAGCCAACCCCTTTCCTTCGTGGTTAAGTTCATAACCCAGAAACAACACTGTGTACTCCGCAATGTGTGATTTTGCAAAGTTAAACTTGTAACCCATGTCTGCAAAGTTACAAATTATGCTGTTTACTCGACACAGATGCTCCCAAAGTTCGTCGTCTGTGAGATAAATGTCATCCACATAAGAACAAGCAACTGGATCGAAGCTCTCCAAAAGAGAGACTATGCGGGCGGAAAACACTCCAGGACTATTCTTATAGCCCATTGGGAGTCGTTTAAACATTTTTTGTACGCCGCCGCATGTAAAACTGGTCCATTGGGAACTTAGACCATCTAATCTGTGTGCATAAAAACCATTGGAAATGTCAAGCGTGGTTTTGAACCGTTTACGCTCAAGACTATTCACTAGGGCAGAGCCGTGAGTATTCTGTACTGCACAGTTACGGCAATGCGAGTTCAAATGCCGGTAATCCAAAACCAGACGATATGAGCCGTCCGGCTTGTTCACAGTAAAAAGGGGATTATTCATTGGTGACACACACGTTTCAATTACACCTTGATATTCCAATTGTTCAAGGATAGACGCGACAGAAGCTTTAGCTTCACGCCGTATGGGATACTGAGGTTGTGGCTGCGGCTGTGACCGTAAAGGAATCTCATGGCTAGGGGACAATTTATCCCAGCCACACTGATTTCGGTACACAGACGGCGCAAGCGCCAGAGGCCACTCTTCTGCAAAATGCAGCGCTTCCACTCTCGATACAGTGTGCGCGAAACTGGGGAGGATCACCTCCTCCCCTCACGGAGCTGCGAGAACAAAAGGTGGGGGCCAGTCAGCCTCCGAAAGCAAAATACGTAGACAAAAGATTTTCCCAAAATACCCCTTTTACAGTTCGCTGCATGTCACCTTCAATTAACAGGACAATTTCAAAAAGTCGTTCAGGGGGAGCAACATGTGTATCAGCTGTTTCAATCACAACATAAGTGTCAGTCGCTGTCACCTTCAACAGTGGACGGAGGGCCTCTCTCACTATGGTAATCTCCGCCGCGCTGTCCAGCAAGGTCAGAGCCCACGTCAGATTCCGAAGCCGCGTTCTCACTATCTGGGGCATATCGATGCGCCGTTAAGGCTGCGACCTTCTTCTTGGCAAACTGCGGTCTCTTGGGCGTAGAGTTGTCCCGCTGATCCCCTTCACTTCGCGTGCGGGGCTGACCACGTCCTTGCTGGCCACCCCGGCCCCTGCCGCCCCCTCCACCACCGGTTGACGGAGCCGATGAATCCTGAAAGGAACGAGGAGAGCGTTGGTCAGAAGCCTGAAATCTTTCAGGCGATTTAATCGTCGCGCGATCGCGCAAATCATAAACTCGATCTGACTGCGCAGGTTGTGAAGGCGCCGGACTAGAAACCTGTGTCTGCTGTTGTTGTTGCTTACCCTGATTCTGCTTTTTTGGCCAATTTTGTTTTTTGGACTTGGGTTGTCCGCCCGATTCCGAAGACTGTCCCTGGGGCTGTTTCTTCTCCTTTTCAGAAAAAGCCTTTACACCCTTAGAAGTGCGGCCAACCATTTTATAAGCCGCCACAATAATCCTTGCTAACTGACGGGGTTTATCGGCATCGGGAATTAACGCCAGAGCATTGGCCACCTGAAAGTTCACTGCATCCCCCTTGACATTTGCAAGGATAAGACCGCAAACAGTCTCAAATGAGCCACTCAGGCGCATACCTAATTCAACCGCCGACTCTGGTCCGTGATCATCCTGAACACGTTTAAGGACCGCAGAAAGGTTTGACACAGACGGGGTGCCATAGCACCTCGAGTAAACCGCTGCAAAAGTCTTACCCCATGTTTCACAGTCAGCAAGTTCAGGGGCTAAATCTTTTGGTAAACTGAGCGTAAGAATCCGGTGTTTTTCACCCGGAGTCGTATTAGGAAACACAGCCTCCAGCTGGTCGAATTTCTCGGCAAGCCAGTAAGGAAAATCATCCTTATCCTGGGGCTTCTTGCCCATAACGGAATTCACCATGACAGGACTGATTTTCAAACCAGCCTGTTCTGCTCGAAGCTGCGCACCTGCGGGGGCTGCGCCATGAACATTACGACCAATGTAATGAACAAGCGCTCTAATCACTCCAACCGCGACTTCATGAAGACGCCGCAGGTCAGCCACATTACAAGTAGCGCGATTAGGGTGAGGAGTAAATCCACCCAAAGCGGGCCAATTTGTGCCCGGAATGGACAAAGGACCTAACCTCGGAGCCGTCAAGGAATGGGGTAGGGCGCCACCAAACCAAACTCCGTGCTGCCAAGCATCGATAGGTACTTCCAGTGCCCTGTACGGAGCATAAGCCGCCGGTACAGCCGAGGCAGTGTATGAATGGAAGACACCCGAATTAGCGTCCACTTCCGGAAATGTCACCCAGGAATAAAACAATTCGTACGGATACGCATGTTCCGCACTCACCACTAGAACCACAGCCAAGCCTTCCACAGGGACATTATATGCCCGCAAGTGGTCGCGAACCGCGATGCGGCTATGCTGCGGTATGTCCACGGCCATGGTAGCACAGGAAGAGAAAAAAGACAAAGAACACTTTGTAGCACAACTGGGTAGTAATTCAAAGAAACCGTTTTTAGAAGAATTCAAGCTTGAAAAGACCTATTCAAAAAATAGGTAGGTTTTTCCGACACCACCGTTTACCGGAAACGGGAATGAAGGTGTCAAGGTTTGAATGATATACTACTCGAGTGTCATGATATAAGGCCAACAACGTATGGGCGCCATGTAGCAGGGTTTCCGTTCTCCCACAGAACTGTGCATAGAGATCTAGAACCTCAGTGAGTTAGGATGATCCAAAACTCATCTCAGTGTCAGAAATCCCCTTACCTAGCTAGCTACAGTGTCTCATGGATCATTATGAAATGATCCATGTCTTAGACAAACCAGAACATGATCTTTAGAATACCTCAGGAATCGTGGAACACATGAACACTCTTTCGTTATATAATCATTTCAAACCAAAACTGAGAGTCAAAGAACACACGTGCAAGTTTGAAATATTTATTATTCAATGCAAGGTTCTCAAACGCAGTATCTTGTATAATACCAAAATGCATATTATAAAAATCAGAGTTAGCAGCATAGTCACTAATCCATAGTAAGCAAAAGGTGATAGCATGTTACAATGCAAAATCTATAGAAATCTATATCACCTATATTTCGCGCACCCTATTTAGCATATTTATTTTATATCTAAGAAGGTCTCATTCGGGCTTTAGCAGGGCGGACCCATACCTCTAAATGTCAGTAGGAGTAGATCACATCAACAGCTACCAGCTCTCTTCATGCGCAGCACCAAGTGTCTACGTTCATTCCCTGTAACTCTATCTTAAACCCGAGTAGAGCCCAAAATGTTGGCATCAACATTATTTGTGTTATGTCTAATGTGGTGCGAGGATCAGGCCTTCCAGCAACCTTGTGTTATGTTATTCTTAGAGTGTGCAGCTCTCAGTGTGCAGACAGTTGTACCAAGTGTACCAGGCAAAGCTGATAGCATAGTAATAACATATTATTCTCAAATAAATCACATCACCGCTTCTAGGGTGAAAGCGACAACAACAAGTAGGTGTCGTGTGCAAAACTGAAGCCGAAGGAAAAATGGCTGTTTAAACATGTAATACACTCATGCTAACTTAACGCAATATATGTAACGAAGTATCCATATGACACCCCTTCAAATCAGGAATGTAGTCAATAGTACCACCACGATTATAAGGACCTGAGCCACGGGTTCACGATTTAGATTGGCTTAGCCCCGATATCTGGGTCCGAAGCCCATATTTTAGAGGAGTTGATCCAAATATATCCGATTGTCCATGTCAAAGGCCGTCTCAAAGTACATGAGCAAAAGTGCAGAGGGGTCAGAGAGGGTCCAAACTTTGGGTATAGCAGTGTGTACACATCTTATGTAGTGTGTTGTACTCCAATTAGGCCTGACGCCACATTGGTTAGGGTAAATGAGAGTCTCCAGGACTCGCTGCAGTCTGCTTGCTAAGATTGTTTTGAAGACTTTCATATCAGTGTTGATCAATGATATAGGGCAAGAGGCAGTGCAGCCATCAGCAGAGTGACCAGCCTTTGGGAGCACCACTATGGTAGGCAGATCCAAGTTGGATGGTAAAGCACCCTCATCAAATGCCTCTGTGTACAATTTACAGTGGTTCCTGTGGCATAGTTACTTGTACAATTTACATTCAGTACAAAAGCTAAATATCAATTTAGTTTATCAGGGAAGGGTTGGCAAAGAGAAAAGCACACTCGTACCAATTTGTAGAAATTTCTTTTGTATTTCAAGTAAGACAGATAATACTGTAATTATATCAGCGACATATATACAACATAGAAAGTGCAATGTGTCCCCAGTGATATTGTGAGCGAAAAACACAGAACATAAAACAGTAAGTGGTCTATACAAATTTCAGCTATAGATATTTACAAAAAAGGAAAATGACCAAACGCGATGATAAAGACAATTTGTAATCAGTGACTATCTACAATCATAGACACTGTGTTTATAAGGTTCATTTCCTATGGCGGCGACTGCGTTTTCTATTTGCCAACCCCTCCCTGATAAACTAAATTGCTATTTAGCTTTTGTACTGAATGTAAATTGTACAAGTAATTATGCCACAGGAACCGCTGTTCTTTGGATAAACACATTACCCTGGTTCTGTCGTGAGTAGGGTCTCCCTTGTTCTCTTTTCTCGCATTTTTGTGCGGCGGCTGCACCGCAAGGGGTTCATCCACCTAGTTGGATTTCTTCCCTTCCCTATAGACCAATAGGGTTATTGTTCGCACAGAGCTGGGGATGGCAGAGAAAGATGCACCAATGTACACAGATGAATATATCGCTAAATTAACAAGTGGACCTTCCTTGTTCTCTAATTTACCCGTTAATACTAGTAGCCCAAGACAGGTACTAATTGAGAAGCTAGAAAAAGCAAAGAAAAAGCACGTATGAACGGAATTACATGCTCGTATGCTCACGGACTATTTACGTGCAGGTATAATTCCACAAGGTCTCCAAATAAGGAACGTACCAGGTATCTTCAGAGAAGATCCTAAATTTAAAGGCAGTTTCTGTGGCATTTCTGTCACGTGCTCACGACACTGGATGGTTCTCGGTGTCGAGACCGCCATAGAACATTCAAAATCTGAGCTCAAAGAAATAGAGGAGTTGGAGAAGGTACTCCTGGGGGCCGACGGGTTCGCCGAGGCTAAGACACTCCTGGATAAACTAAACAAAATCATAGACGAGTTCAATTCTTTTGAATTAAAAAAGAAAGCAGACAAAGTAACAAAAGACATCAAATATTATAACAAAGAGAGAGCTTTCCCTTACTTAAAGGAAGATTATTTTGTAACCTTTCCAAATCAAAATAGACAAAATACTTGGGGCTGATTTAGAA
The DNA here is from genome assembly GCF_964263255.1 of Lissotriton vulgaris. NCBI lineage: Eukaryota > Metazoa > Chordata > Amphibia > Caudata > Salamandridae > Lissotriton > Lissotriton vulgaris. The sequence continues at coordinate 1,130,350,225 of NC_141689.1, read as the reverse complement.
AAAAAACAGCCAGTGACGTTTTCAGAATCATCAGGAGGCTCAAGTGACTCTGACGGTCAAGCAGGGCCTAGCAACTTTAACCATCAAGGCCAACCTTTTTTAGACAAAGGAGGGAAGACCAACACCAAAAAAAGAGTCTGGCACCAATATTCAGGGGAACGCCAAACAAGAAACAAGCATTATCAATGGGGGCCCCAACCATATTAGAATCTATACCTAATCCAATAGACGATATGGAAACAATACCTATTTTTAATTTGTCTAAACATATACTGTCATCTTCTGAAATCTCCTTGTTGAGTAAAGGCCTCTCATTTGTCATCACAGAGAAAAGCAATTACTTCAATTTAAAATCTGAATTGTTTCAGTTCTTCAGGAAAATTTGCCTTAAAATATTCTTTGAAAACCGCAAATTTACCAGCCATGAATCAGTAATGGGTCTAAAATTGCCCTCTACCTTTTATCCTACAAACAGCATGATGCCTCCTGAGTTACTCACTTTTGAGAAACTTATTGTAGAAGGAGTAGACAATTTGAAGAGTGGTAGACAATTTACACCATACAATATCACTCTACTAGAGCGACAAGCCCTTGAGAATTTAAAAAAAGATACCTCTATAATACTCAAACCCGCAGATAAGGGTGGAGGTATCGTTATTCAGGAAAGAACTGATTATGATATCGAAGTAAATAAACAAATTTCTGAAGAGAAACATTACAAGAAACTCCACCATAACCCTGTAGTTGAGATCCGAGAGAAAATTGTATCTATCACCAAAGAAGGACTAGATCAAGGGTTTATAACTAAAAAAGAATTTGAGTTCTTAAATTCAACAAATACAAGAACCCCAGTCCTATTTACCCTCCCTAAGGTGCACAAAAGCGTAACACATCCACCAGGGAGACCAATTCTATCGGGATGTGGTTCGATTCTAGAGCCAATTGGCAAATACATTGATTTTTTCATAAGAGATTATGTTCCCCTACAAGCCAGTTATGTCCGCGATACAATACATATGATAAATCTAGTGGAAGATTTGGCATACAACAAAGATACAGATTGGCTGGCTACTCTTGATATATCATCACTTTATACAAACATTCCTCAAACTGACAGTATTAGCTGCATAGAACATCTTCTTGACACTAGAACAAGACCATTCAATGTGCCTACTTCATTTATAATTTCACTACTAGAAGTGGCACTTCAAAGAAATTACTTTGTATCAAAGGGCCAATATTATGAACAATGTGGGGGTACCAGCATGGGAGCAATTTTTGCTCCGGATTTAGCAAACATCTATATGAACAATGTAGAGAATGGCTTTGTCTTGAGCGACCAGAATCCTTACTATACCAGCATTAAATGCTGGTATAGGTATATAGATGACATTTTTCCTATCTGGAGGGGAAATGAGGAGGACTTTGAGAAATTTGTAATTTACCTGAACACTGTTCAAACACATCTGACTTTTACATCCACACTACAGAAAGATATCATTCCGTTCCTTGATCTGAACATTCAACATGAGGATAATAAACTCTTCACAGAAAACCAACTGAAACAAACACACTGCTATCATATAAGAGTCAACACCCTAGAGCACTAAGAGATGGACTGCCCTTTGGACAATTTTTAAGGATCCGTCGAAATTGTGCTTGACGAGATGATTATTTAAAAGAGGCAGAAATATTAAAAAACAAATTACTAAAGAGAGGCTATCCCAACAAAATAGTGAGAAGATCACTAAAACGTGCCTGGTGCGGCCCCCGAGAAGAATTATTGGTCACTAGACCTAAGAAGGAAATGGAAAAAATTGTATGTGTCACCACTTTCGGGATTCATACTAACAAGATCCGAAAGAACATTATAAAAAATTGGAACATCATTAAAAGCATTGACCCTCAAATCGAAGTACCCTTGTTTGCTTATAAGAGAGGGAAAAATTTGAAAGACCATTTGGTTACGTCATCCACAGACATAACTACAAAGAAAGGTGGCACGCTAGAATCATCTTGGAATCTCCCACCCATCTTGGGCCATCACCCCTGTGGCAATTGTGTGATTTGCCCTCTTACAGAAAAAACAAACACCTTTAAGCATGGCAGTTACGAACACACACTTAAATTCTTCTCAAATTGTAATACACGCAATGTCGTGTATTGCATTTGGTGCCCTCGTGGCTTACCCTACATTGGGCAGACACAACAACCAGTGAAGGCGAGAATAGGCCAACATCGTAGCCGCATAAGAAAATTCGTTTTGACAGCACCTCTGGTATGTCATTTCAAAGAAAAAAATCATTCTGCAGATGAGATGAGATGGCAAGTCGTAGATACTGCAACAGTGCCTGAGAGAGGGGGAGATATTACACAAATATTACAACGACGTGAGTGCCATTGGATTGACAAAATCAATTCAATCAATGAGGGGTTAAATTCTGCTGATGAATGGAGGGGATTTGTATCTACTCTGACAACCTGATTACATTCGGTAAAGGAACAATCTCTGAGTAGAAATCTATGTAATTGTATAGATGAGTTATAATGTCTCAATCACATGAGCTGTGCATTATAATAATGTTGGTATGAAGTATGGGGTATTTATGAATTTTTGTGTAAATATATTATTTCCTATGGATAATAGAAATTATGATTTGTATATGCTTCTATATGTAAATATCTAAATATGTTGAGCATTAATTATTGAACAAGTAAATAATTGAATATGTGGAACATTATTCGAACCATGCAATTCCAACCGACCACACTTGTAAACAATGCACTCGATCATCGCTACATGAGGATAGAGTTTTCTACTCTCCTTGCAATGACTGCGCACGCACCCCACGCATCACGCTATATTCGTGATGACGTCTGTACCCGGAACTAACTCTGTTACTACACAGACGTCCGGAGACACGCGGTTGAGCTCACGCATTCGGCGAGCAGGTAGGAACATATCCCTTAAGTATAATAGATATTACTAACATCACTCGGACATTGATTTAACCATAGGGCGCTCTCTTTAACAGGTATTTCCCTGTTTATCCCTCGCATTGACAGCATTGACCGCTACTCCTCAATATAGGATTACCACTCGTTCCATCTACAGTGGTAAGTCAGGCAGTGTGACAGCTTCTAACTCTTCATTACTAAGTGTATGTAATACCTGACGTCCGTTTTGATCACTAATCCTTTGCTTGCTTCCCGACAGTGCCCGGCTGGGTTCACTGTAAGTCAACTTATATTACTTCTTCACGCATGGGTTGCGCAATGAAAGGAAACGCACCACAAGGTACATTCCCTAATTTAAGTCCACGAATAATCACTATTTAATGCGACTACACATATATATTCACACACTCTCCACTGATTACTCTTTCCCTTTAGATGTCCCTCACTGCCTAGTCCTGACGAGACCCTCATCCAACGGGTCGAAACGCCATCGAAGCCATAGGAAATGAACCTTATAAACACAGTGTCTATGATTGTAGATAGTCACTGATTACAAATTGTCTTTATCATCGCATTTGGTCATTTTCCTTTTTTGTAAATATCTATAGCTGAAATTTGTATAGACCACTTACTGTTTTATGTTCTGTGTTTTTCGCTCACAATATCACTGGGGACACATTGCACTTTCTATGTTGTATATATGTCGCTGATATAATTACAGTATTATCTGTCTTACTTGAAATACAAAAGACATTTCTACAAATTGGTACGAGTGTGCTTTTCTCTTTGCCAACCCCTCCCTGATAAACTAAATTGCTATTTAGCTTTTGTACTGAATGTAAATTGTAAAAGTAATTATGCCACAGGAACCACTGTTCTTTGGATAAACACATTATCCTGGTTCCGTCGTGAGTAGGGTCTCCCTTGTTCTCTTTTCTCGCATCTGTGTACAATTTAAGCAGTTAGGGAGAAAGGATGTACTAATATTTACTGTAAGTTTCAAGGGATAGGCCACCAGGGCCCAGTGTTTTTCATGTATGAAGATCTTGATTGCCTCTTCAAACTTGTAAATAGTGAGGGGGTACTTAGGTCCTCTCTTTGGGGATTCATGAGGTGGGGAAGAGATATTTCAGTGAGGAGTGGTTAGCCCCGTTCCTGGATCGGCCTTGGTTGATGAGCATATAAATGTTTAAAGTAATTGGCAAATGACTCCGCAATCTCGGTGGATGCATGTACTCAGTGCCCTGTGTAATTTGCAAGATAAGGGAGCAAAGTAAATCCCCTACCTCTGGAGGCCAGCCAGTACAGGGGCTTTCTGCTTTCATCCCCGTATTCATACATCTACCTAGTGGTCATCCCGGTATTGGCAGTCCTCCTCCAGTTTGACGTGTCACAGTGTGGCTCAGTGCAACTTGATTTGCTGTTGAAGGATCTCCAAGCAGTCAAAGAGGCTTCCTGTCTCTAGTTCCAGAGTCTGAGCCTTGAGTTCAAATACTTGGTGACATTTTGCTCCGTCAACCGGCCTTAAGTACGCCTTAGACTCACCCTGAATCAAATCCTTACAGGCTGCCCATAGTGTAGAAGAATCCACCACCAACCCTTCAGTTGTGTCACAATAAGACTGAATCCCTGTGGCTAAATGGGCAGAAAAGTGTTTATCCCCCAGAAACCATGCAGTAACATGCCCCACAGGTTATTGGTGGTGCTGAGGAGCCCCGTAGTGTAGTGTGACTGGAGAGTGGTCAGAGATCCCTCTGGGAAAGATAGTCGCTACTGTTGTGTGATACATGTCTGTGACTGGGAGGAGACTGTAAAAGATCTATGCACAAGCTGGTTTTAGCTGAGGCCAAGGTGTGGGTGTATATCAGCGCACATAGATACCATGTTCCCCAGGTGTTGCATAGTCCCAGGGACTTAATGAAGGCCGGGATAATGCCAGTCTTCTAAAGGCAGTGTTCAGAGGGAGGACCCGAAGTGTCGTACTCTGGGTGATAAACAAACAAAGGGGCCAGACAGATTTATTTTTCCATCTCTGATCCCACCCAGCCGATTAGTTCTGGAGGGTCATCTATTTTTTTTTTTTTTTTTGTATTTTTAGAAAAACATTCAACTATTTCATTTACATATGTCATCAAATAGACAGTCAGCAAACAGTGAAAAATACATAACAACAAGTGCAATGTGCAATAATATACAAGTGCTGTACAAGTGCTCAAAATAAATACTATAAGTTCATGCAGGCAACACCAAAAAGTAATAAATCAAATACCTAAAAATACATTCACATTAAGAACCAGTCCTTTCTATTAGGTACAAAGAGACAGGCGGACATACAGTGAAGCGCCTCTCGTATACCGCGGTTCTGTGTGGAAGGACGTTCTTTCTGCAAGTGAGTGGAGGAGTATCGGGAGGGTCCCTGGTTAATGGGCGGTTCTAGGCTGGAGCCAACTGTTTAGAGGGCGGCCAGCGCCGTGGCTCAATGGTCTCTCTCGCACATTCTCGTATTTGTCAATTCCTTATTATTCCCAGTTTCGGCTCCATCCAACAAAAGTTGAAGAGTGCTTCTTGGCTCATAAATGGAAGGCACAATTCCCAATCATGGAAAGCAAGGCGGCTCGTGATAAAACCGTCACAGCCTGTCACGACCTCCTCCAAAATGGACAGCAATACCGGGTCCCGTGCAGCACCTGGTATGAGATTGAATGTACTTCGTCAAGAATCATCTATATCTGATTAGTCTCTTGAACCATATCTTCTTTTTGTTGACCCTTTTAAAACATCAGCCACAACTACTTGCTTTACATACCGAATTATTGATATTGACCTCCGCACGGCTACTTTCAACTCCCAGTTTCGGGATGTATAGACCCCGGATTGACATTGAAGGGCTGAATCTTTAAACAAGCCTTGTTCTCGCCAATGGTCTCCATGCTATCCTGGTGAAGACCCTTTTTTTTGGACACATCGAATAGATATCCATATCCGGTTCCGGTTCCAGTACTTACTCAATACGACTATATCCAGAATTAGGACCTACCTGCACGACTACTCGGACTAGAAAAAATCGCCCTGAAGGAGTCCCAAGTGGAAGAAACGCGTCAGCTGTACAATCTTTTTCCTTCACGTTTTTTGGAATAAAAAGAATCGATACTAAGGAATTCCACTTCTGTGATTATTAGACTTTGAATTGTTTTTATTGCTTAAATCTGTGTTGTGCACCTGTGCATTTATGTATTTCTGCCATTACACTTCAAGGCTGAGGCCCAAGTCAATCCCTGTAACTATGCAAACTGATGGCCCATCCCTCTCCAAATTACTCCTAGTGCTCCTCCTCCTTCCCTCTTTTTTAGTTTTTTTTTTCTTGGAGCAACAACCCTCCAAACCTGTCCCCCAATTAGGTCCTCCGCCACCTTACTACCCCTTTATAATACACAGCTCATGATTTGGGGGTGGGTAGTGTGGCTATTTCCTTCAACTCACACTTTACCTTTTCCTTGTCCTCACAACTTCTACCCATCTCCGTTTAAGTGTTTCTATTTTCCTCTTCTGCATTCTTTTTTATTAGATGCACATTGGAAGCTAATATCAAAATCTATTTTTGATTAGACAAAATAGTAATAATATAATTACTCCAGAATAAAATTTGTAAACCTCCAGCTGGAGATATCCTATGTCTGTAAGGAGATCTTAGCCCAGGTGGCAGAAATCTCTACACATGTAAGTATAGGATTTGGTAGTAAATGAGAGAGGAACAATGAATACTGGGGTGGGGAATAGAGAATAATTAGTATAAAATGTGTGGGATTAAGGATACGTTGAGGTAGGGGGTTAGGTAGATGCATTCTCATACAAACTAAGCACACACCCAGATAAAGATAATGCAATTGCAATTCATAAAATGCACATTTAAACCTTCTACAGGAATACTGGTAGCAAAACATGTTTAACTCTACTCCAGCCTAACCTGGGAGTTAGTAAATTACCACACATGGCCAACCACTAGTACTGCAACACACTTCCATACACATCAATGGAGGCAGGGAATAACACTAACATACATGAAAACATCTAAAATATAAATAACATATATAAAACATATAAAAAATAACATTTTAAATAAACCTTCAATTAAATTATTTTTACTTTATAATTAAAGAAGTTTAGGTAAAAATTATAAATGCTACAATTTAATATACACTATAATAGTTTAATAATATATGTTAATTGATAATTTAAATTAAAAATAATCACACGAAACAACAATAATACACAACGTGTATCCAAAAGTGAGACACATTAGGCCCACATAAACTGAAACTTCTGTGGGAGTGGTAATTAAAATGTTAATTTATTTAATTTCATGTAAATACTACCTAGAAATGACAAAATGTTAATAATTCAAAAAGTAAAATGTCAAGTTTTAGAGCTGACAAGTTGTTTTTATTACTGTGATAGTCCTAGGTGAATAAGGGTTAGGAAAATATGTTTTATATATTTTATATTACAATAAAAAATAATATTTATTTTGTATTAATTTAAAAATAATGTTCTTAATATTCCCAATTACTTTCATTAGCGAGATCCCCACAAGAAGGCTGAAACTACTAATAGTAAACTTCACTCATAATTTCAGCTGTAGAAGTTTCCACACTTTCATTTTACAGGGGTTAGAAGCTTAAAAATCTACATCTTGATGTAAATGTTCACATGAAAATGGTGAATGTCCCCCATGAGGACATTAAAACAAGGTGTATCTCTACAAGTGAGGGGATCAACACATGCAAACTTACCGTGGTGAATAGGGCTCCTAATGTTCAGTAAACAGTCAACGCACACAAAAGACACCTCTGATCAGCTGACCTCTCTCTGGCCACTGTCCAACAAATCTACAAGACCATAATGAGAGGAAAGTCCTTCTCCTTCCTACCTCACAGCCAAGGCCTGAAACGTCCTCCCCTTCCACCTCCGGCAAGTGCCTTTACTGGCCCAGTTCAAGAAGGACTTCAAGACCTGGCTTTTCAGATGACCCCAGCACTCAATGGAGCTGCCTCCCTCCTCTAGCACCTTGAGAGCCTTGCGGTGAGTAGCTGTGCTTCCATATTCCATGATTGATTGATTCATTGATTGATTATATATATATTCTGTCATTTGAACTTGTGGTTGCAGTAGTTCAGTCAGCTTGATCCAAAGGGACCTTTGAGTACATAGGTGGGGGAAGTAGGGGTGCAGGGTGCTGCAGCACCTTGGAAATTCTCCATGCTGGAGTTCAGAAGGTGGGAGAGCTATAAAGATGCATTTTTTCTTGGCAAATTTGCTGTGTTTCAAAGATAGGCCAAATATCAGGCTGTGTCTTCTGACAAATTGCTGCTTATTCATTTATTCACTAAGGGGCACATGCATCAAAATCAGATTTAGCAATTCCTAAATAGCGATTTTTAAGGAATCGCTATTTAGGAATTGCTATTTGCAATGCATGAACCCCTTTGCAAATATTTACTGAATCGGTAAAAATCACAATCGTTATTAGCGATTTGACAATAGAGACGTGCAAATACCGATAAAGTCCTTTTGCGATTTCACTTTTACCAAAATCGCTAATTGCGAAATCGCTAATAGCGAAATCGCCAATATCACGTCGCATTGGAAGCATGCTGATGACATCACAACCAGGAAGTCATTCAGCCCATGCTTTGTTCAGTGCCCAGAAAAAGTGAGTGGAGGAAGCATAGTGCTGGAGCTGAGCAGAATCATCATCCAACTTGGATTGCAGGACCTTCCAGTGCACCAAAATGGATCAACCTACATCAGGGGTGAGTGCCACGTTCTGGAAGCGCAAATTGAAATTTAGTGGAAGGGAATTTGAAAACCTCATAGAGGAAGTGGCCAAGAGCCATGACAAGCTCTTTGGCAAACTTTCTCTCAAAGTTCCAGAGGCTGGAAAAAGTAAAATATGGCTCCGGATCAAGAACAAGGTCAATGCTGTGGGGGTCACACGCCGCAGTATAGATGACCTCAAGAAGCGATGGTATGACCTGCGTAGCCGTGCCAAGGAGCAAATAGCAGACAGGTTGAAGGAGGTCAAGAGTACTGGAGGGGGCTCATCAACGGTTCCTGACAATACAGCCCTGGAGGACCTGGTTGAGTCCACAATCCAGCCAGAAGCAGTGGAGGGAGTGACCCTTCTGGACACATCTGGAGCGGCGAGTACCTCTCAAGGTAAGATGCATGCAGCCTTACACATCAAAGTACTGTTCAATTTTGCACATCCTCTCAGTCCAACTCCAGTGTACAGATCAAACTCCAGTCCATGTTTTGCCTCAAAAGCCAAATGCATTATGGGAGTTGTAGGCATGTCAGTCAAGTGGGTAGTCAAGAGCAACAATGGCAAGTAAAACACGTCAACACTTCATGGCAGTCAGTGATTGCAGTCAGTGATTTAATGAGAGCCAAGTATGCTTAATGTCAGACAACAGTAGCCTTAGCACAAATTACCATTGCACTGTTTCACATCAAAGATGCAGCAGAAGGAGACACTGAAGACAATGAATGTCTGCACATCACGGAGACTCCTGCAGAGGCTGGCGTGGAGACACCTGTTGCCCCAGCAAGCACACCCCGCACCCACAAAATGCAGGGCCCCAGTTCCATCACTGCAGCCCATGGAATCTGAGCTGGCTCCTGAACCCGCTCCTGTGACTAACCAGCCTCGTGTGAGCCCCACAACTACACACCAGGCACAAGTCCAATAAAGACGGAGGCACAGCTCAAGGGCCCACATTGCGCACAGGATGACCAGGCTCCAAATGTGTGGGGTGGCGTGGAGTTCCAGATGTTGAGGGTGCAGCGCCTGCAAGCAAGACATATGGGGTCAATCCAACCGCAAATCACAAAATTGGCCAGGAACATCCCAGTCATGGCTGAATGTGTGTGGGAACTATCTACAGCGGTGGTGGAGGGAAATAGGCAGACCAACGCAAGCATGCAGGAGCTGCCCAGGGTGATGCAGGAGGGCCACGACACACAGAGGAGAAGGCATCGGCAGTTCATGATGCGTATGGCTGGCTATACCAGGTCAAATAATAACCTTTGCAACACCCCTGCACTGCTGTCAAGTCGGTCCGTGGCCATACAAATTGAAATGGGCCATTTTTGTGGGGATGTGGGCAGGGCCCTTGGCCAAGTAACCACTGCCGTGGAACAGTTCCTGGCTGCTACTGTTGTGGACAACAATGCTATTGGAGAAGAGGGGTGTGAGGAGGCATCCAACCTTAGCAGCCTGTCGGTGCCAGTAACCACTGCCAGGAGGTGGAGTACCCGCAGCACAACACCATCTGGTACACCCATGGGGCATGTTGCAGATGCATGAGCAAGGAGTTTGGGGATGCGTGTCAGGAAGCGCTAGACTGACTTGTCCTTCTTCATTTGCCCATGGTGACGTAACCATGGACAAAAACATGATAGTGACTGAGTTCCAGGTCGTGGAATAGTTTAATTTGCTATTTTTTGCATGAAATCACTGTACTACTCAGCACCTTCTATGTGTGGCTACACACTACTACATGGTCTCATGGTAGTAAATTATTTTGTGTTAATCAATTAGGTGTTGTGTCTCATCATTACATACCTCAGAAATAATGTGTGATGTCTGCATGTCTCCTTTGCCCTTCTCCTGAGCATGCCCCATGCGCTTGTCATAGTTGTGCCAGTGGCTGGTTTTCCCCCCCTGATTCACTGTTGGACACTTCAGTGTGTATGCCTCTCCTGGTTGCAATGTTGTGCAACATGGCACATGCAGCCACAATCCTGAAGCAGGTCTCCGGCCGGTAATCCAACGCTCCTCCAGTTTTGTGGAGGATGCGAAAGCGACTTTTCAGCAGTCCAAATGTGCATTCAATTTCATTCCGTGTGCTGATGTGTGCTGCATTGTACCTCTGCTCATGCAGGGTGACTGGGTTGAGGTATGGTGCCAATATGTAGTTCCGCACGGCATATGCCCTGTCACCTACAGGGTAGTAAGCAAAGGGTTAGCCACAGTTATGCATAGGCATTTTGTAATTTGTGTGGGGAATAAGTATGTGTGTTTACCAAGCAGATGTCCTTCACCAAATTCACCTCTGAGCAGACAGATGTGAATGCCACTTTGTCAAAATATATAGGAGTTATGGGTGCTTCCAGGGTATTGCGCCTGAATGTCTGTTATGATACATTTTGCATTGCACACCACTTGTACATTGATAGAATGATAGGATTTTCTGTTCCTGAAAATGTATTCATTATTTGCTGGTGGACAAATGGCAACATGCGTACAATCTATGCAACCAATCACATGAGGGAACTGTGCTACCTGGTAGAAGTCCAGTTTGGTCTTGTTCAATTCCTGTTGGGTTGTGTGGAAGGTTATGTGGGTGTGGATCCTTGTCATCTTGGCCCCCAGGAAGGACTTGAACAAGCATGAAAGGGAGCTTTGTGATACCCCTCCAGCTACAGCTATATTATTATTATTATTATTATTATTATTATTGCATTTATTGAGCGCACAGCTACCCGGAGGTTTCCCGGCGCTTGCCTTGGGAACCCGTCCTGGCTTTTCCCTGTGAGATAGCCCCTACAGAGCATCCCCAAGGTGAAAGCCAGGCATCCCGCCGCAGGGGGGCCGTTGTGGAGATTAAGCAAGCTTAATGCCCAGAGTTGCAGAGTGAGAACCCATGATTAGAGCAGGCACCAAAGCGAGAATTATCGAGTCCGTGACATTTGAGCTCAAGACCCTGCCGCGTCGGGAATTGAACCCTGGTCCCGGGTCTGACCTCAGCTTCCGGGTCTGCCTGCTCTACACCGTGAGCCACACTTCTCCACAATATACCCCCTGGAAACTGCCTGACGCAAGTAGGTACAGACAACATAGGACCTGGACATGAGTGGGGATGGCATGGGTCCTACGGGTCTGGCGCCACATTAGGGGTTCCAATTCTGCTATTAGGTCAAGGATCATTGCACCGTTCAGCCTGTACTTGTCGTAGATTTCATCAGGTGCTTGTCCCAACAATGTGATGCATACTCTGAAAACCCGCTCCTGTATTCTCCTTCTGCACTTGGCTGCTGCATGGATCCTGATCCTCCTCGCCATCACGGTAAGTGCTGCCATTGTGAAAGCTTCAGAGGCCTCCTGGGTCAATTTAAACAGATTTCTGAGGGGTTGCACATGTGTGATTTTTTTTACTCCTGTTTACCACCTGATTGTGATTCCCCTTAATCTGCGCTTGCAAAGAAGCAATTTCCTTGTGAAACGCTATTTGCAAAATTACATGCATTGGTTTGCGATTTTTTGTTTGCAATTCACTATTTGCTTTCGCTACTTCGGTTCTCACAGATGAGGATTCGCTAAAATGGATTCCGCATCTTTTGCGATTCTATATTTTTGCAATTTTGTCAATTATTCGGTATTTGGGTTCCTGCATTGGAAAATGCTAAATTGCGCTCGCAAACAGCCATTCACTTTTTTTGCGAGCCCATTTTAGCTTGATGCATGTGCCTGTTATTCATTTAACATGGAGATTGGTGTTTACTTATCTTTCTCTGACTGCAAAGTGAAACGATTTTGTTAAGTGAACTATGTGACAGTCTTGCTGGAATACAAAGAGTGGGAATGGAAAGAATGCAGAATGTAATATTTTCTGATATGCAACAAAATGTAATTAACTGCAGATGAACTACAATATTTCAGAAAACATGTACAGTAAAGAAAGCACAAACAAAACTTATTTTTTGTAATTCTAAAGTATGATGGAAACAAAGATTTTAATAGGATTAAAACAAATCAATACACCTGGTGATGGACAAATTAAATATTCACTGAAACCTGATTTCTACATATTATCGTTTGTCATTTTATAGTTTTATGAGTAAAACTGTAAGTCTGCACACATTTAGTGCCATTTCAACTGAAAATGTGTTGTCTGTAAAAGACAGGGTGCTACCACACCATACTTTAGTAGTATATTTGTGACGGTGTGCTCCTAAATGCACCACTAGTGACATACTACGCTTTTCTGCTGAATACATTTGCTACACATGATTTTTGTCTGAAGTGCAGATTGTTCACAGTCCCTATGACTTCAGTAATCAAACACTGATGGCAGCACTCCCACTCAGAAAATTGTTCCAGTACCACTGCTTGGGTATTTTGTATGCCATGTATGGCTTAAACATTCTCTTTATTTTCTCTAAGCCTAAACTGTTATGTGGGACTACCTCGCCAACTTCTGTAAATGCACAGTTGAACTTTGAAACACTGTACCTTTCCTTTTCTAGTAGCAGGTGCAAAATAACGCTTATTTCTTTGCATTTGCTAGTTTCTGTGTTGTATTAGATATTCGTAAATCACTAGGGGCCTCATTTATGAGGCCCCTTGCGCCATCGGAAGTTCACTTTTCATGAAGTTCCGTGGCGCACAAGCCTGCGTGGTATTTATCAGGCAGCAGTACGCCAGTTTTTGTGGCGTACTGCTGCCTGATAAATATCAGTCCCTTTAACGCAGTGTTCTGCGTTAAAGGGGCGTGCAATGGGTGTTGCTGGGGGCGTTCCCAGCAACATCCATGGCCTTTTGACACTGCGCCAGATTTACGAGAAATCGTAACTCTGAAGCAGTGCCAAAAGCTTACGCCTCCCCAGGGGAGGCGTAAGGGAGGCGCAACAGGGAGAAATGTCTTTATTTCTCCTCGTATTTCCTTTTTCTATGTGTGCTGCATTCTGCAGCACACATAGAAAGAGGAAAAGCCTCTTGTGATTATTTTTTTACAGAAAGGTTTCCCTTCCTGTACAAAAATAATCTTCCCCGCAACGCAGGCACCCTTGCACCATTGTGCAAGGGTGCCTGAGCTGGCGCAGGCAGCCCATTGTGCGCCGGCGCAGGGGAAATGGACAGGAATGCGCCGTATCTTATAGATACGGCGCATTTCTGCCCTTTTCTTTTGCCGTAGGGAAGCGCAGCAGGAAGGCCTGCTGCGCTTCCCTACGGCAAAAAGTCATTTTTTTTTCATGACAAAGTGCTGAACATATACTCCACCTTTCCAGCCATGGCTCTGAATCATGAGGCATCCGACCCATCCAACTCGGAAAATTCTCCCTGTTTAGACCTGCCTACTACTGAGTTGACTCTGGATCACTTCCCTCTCCTGGATCTTGTCACCTTAGAGAAAGTGGCCCGCCAGGTCAAGTCGGGATCCCCTCGAGACCCAGCCCCCCCAGAAATCCTGATGCAGGCAGGCGATGTCATCCTCCCTGTAGTCCTGGAACTGCTAAATTCATCTCTGTCCACTTGTACAGTGCCCACTGCCTGGAAGCAAGCCTCGGTGCGGGCGCTTTTAAAAAAATCTAATTTGGACCCTAACGACCATTCCAACTATCGCCCCATCTCACTGCTTCCATGGACTGGTAAGGTGCTGGAAAAACACATAAACGCCTTTCTGGTCCAGTTTTTGGAGAATCACTCCCTACTGCACACCTCCCAGACAGGCTTCAGACCTGGCCACGGGACTGAAACCGCCTTGCTAGCAGTGACTGAAGAGTCTCGAAGGATACTGGATCAGGGGGGATCAGTGGCAGTGATCCTCCTTGATCTGAGTGCCGCCTTCGACACGGTCAGCCATATCACTCTGCTGAACCGTCTCCAGAACATCGGAGTTTCGGGAAACGCACTGAGGTGGTTTAGGTCCTTTCTGGCTGATAGATCCTTCCAGATCTTTGATGGTAACACAACATCTACCACCAAGCCTCTCAGCTGTGGAGTGCCGCAGGGCTCATCGCTGAGCCCTGTACTGTTTAACGTCTATATGAAACCGCTAGCTGGGGTAGTAGAACCGTACGGCATTAAAATCGTGTCGTACGCCGACGATACCCAGCTGGTGGTTTCACTGGCCCAGGAGAACGGTGGGCAAGCCTTGGCTGGCCTGCTGAAATGCCTGGAGAGCGTGAGGGAGTGGATGACTAACTCCTCCCTCAAACTGAACGGTGGGAAAACTGAACTCATGCTCTTAGGCCCACCCTCACCACTACCTTTCTCTTCCTTGTGGCCTGCTGGTCTAGGGGCACCTCCCACCCCTAAGGACAATGTCAAGAGTTTGGGAGTCTGGTTAGACCATAAACTCTCTTTTTCCACTCAGGCCACTAAGTTGTCTGCCACCTGTTTTGGCCTTTTAAGAACACTGAGGAAGGTCCTTTCACTTTTACCTCTGGATGCCAAGAAGGTGGCAGTACAAGGCCTTATCCAGTCCCGTCTAGACTCAAACAACGCCCTATATCTGGGGGCGCCTGAGATGACTCTTCGAAAGCTGCAGGTGGTACAAAATTGTGCAGCACGTACCATACTCCAAATCCCACGGTCTCAGTCCGTTAGACAGGGACTGAAAAGCCTACACTGGTTACCGGTGAGACAGAGAGTGGCTTTTAAGGCTCTGTGCATCACACATCGAGCTTTTTGGAAGACTGGATCAGCAATCAACACCAGCCTTGTTATCCCTTACCACCCTAACAGGAACCTCCGGTCTTCCGGTACTTTTCTGGCAGTGGTGCCCAGAGTAAGGAGAGCTAGGTCGGGGGGCAGGATGTTCTCACTGAACGCCGCCAAGCTGTGGAATTCACTTCCCTTTGATCTTCGATCCACACCCGACCTACTCCCTTTTCGCAGGAAACTGAAAACCATACTATTTAGGAAGCCTTTTTAGTTCCTCCTGTGCTCCGTCTCGGCTCTGTCTAATCTTAGCGCTTGGACGCCCCTGGGCAGCAACCGCGCTTAACAAATCGAAAAATAAATAAAATAAATAAATAAATAAATAAATGAGGCCCCAGGCTCGCAAACCTTTACCATTAGCAACTTGCCATGGAGTAACTAACCAGGGGGATTGTGTTCTCCCATTTTCTACAGTGTCCCGCCTGTAAGACATTGTTTGTGAATGTTAGTCATTTGGTAACATAGTACTGCCCTCCATTTGCTACAGTGTCCCGCCTGTAAGACATTGTTTGTGAATGTTAGTCATTTGGTAACATAGTACTGCCCTCCATTTGCTACAGTGTCCCGCCTGTAAAACATTGTTTGTGAATGTTAGTCATTTGGTAACATAGTACTGCCCTCCATTTGCTACAGTGTCCCGCCTGTAAAACATTGTTTGTGAATGTTAGTCATTTGGTAACATAGTACTGCCCTCCATTTGCTACAGTGTCCCGCCTGTAAAACATTGTTTGTGAATGTTAGTCATTTGGTAACATAGTACTGCCCTCCATTTGCTACAGTGTCCCGCCTGTAAAACATTGTTTGTGAATGTTAGTCATTTGGTAACATAGTACTGCCCTCCATTTGCTACAGTGTCCCGCCTGTAAAACAGTGTTTGTGAATGTTAGTCATTTGGTAACATAGAACTGCTCTTTTGCAGTTTCTGTGTCTTTCTGTTTGAGGTGTGTTCGATCTTTGCAAATGTTTGTGTAATATTAAAGGTAAGCAAACGTTATAGTGTTCTGTTTATATTTAATAACTCCTATTAAGGCTTAAATACACAAAGTACACAACATACGCGTTTCCTTAGTTATTAAGGAAAAATCAGTTAAAAAAAGAAAAATTAATTATAAACTCATCTGTATTCAGAATTCATAAACATTTGTGCCAAATCAAATATTGCATACATCTTCAAATCATAATTATTACCTGTGGGTTTAATGTTTGGAATGTTCAACTATCTCCTCTTCATCTCCATGGTGGAATGTTATCAAATATCCTTTTGCATGGTGACCTTCTGTGGTGCGGATTTAGGGAAATTATCATATCACCTGTTCTAGTATCTTAATTTACAAAAATTTCTCAATAGTTTGTATAATGGATTTCCTACCAATTATCGCTAAATCAGAGCAATATACACACCCTTTTATCAACTTTTTACATCAAACCTATCTTATTTATTTGTTGTGCTTCAAATATTTAATTGACACCTATGGGCAGATTTATCAAAAAAGTAGTGGAATGTAGTGCAACTGCTAAGGTTAGTTTGCTGAGTTGCGCTAGAAGAGCGTATTGCATACCATATCTACTAAAATACGGCACTACTGTTCTCTTCCCCATCTCTGGTGCATAAACTGCCTAGTGCCACATACATCTTTCCTCCATAGTGCTTTGAGTTTATTAAGATTGATTATTAATTGATTTTCTTTTGCCTTTATAATGAGCAGATCAGGAGCCCTATAAAGACCCAATGCAGCATGGCCTACAAGAAGTTAAGTCAGCTCAATAACACAGAAAGTTTATTTTTATTTAGTCTAACAGGGAGCATTGGTATTGTAAAGGATTTGAAAAAAAAATTGCAATGTACACATTAAATAAATACGGCAAACATATGCAGCCTTATCAAGCCTGAGTGACAATACATCTTCCATTTCTTATTTGCGTGACCATTTAATCTGATGGTGGCCCACAAATAGAGGTGCAATTGGAAAAGTGTATTTCAAACCCTTGGTAGGCACCTGGGCACACCCAGCTTGTCAGTTGCCAGTGGCTTCCAATTCTTCCTTGTTCCATCCTGATCCAGTGGCCGACTTTTGGACAAGTAATGCAACCTCTGCCCGGGTTTTCCTCCCCGGGTTTTCCCGCTCACCATTCTTCCTGCTGTTGAATCCAAATGAAACCACAAAAGGCTGGTTAAACACTCCTTCAATCAGAATACAGTAACTAGGTGATTCCTTCATTGTCATGAACAAATTCATTGTGTGTTATCAGGACAGAATTACACGATGTTCATGCAAATAATCAATTAGAGAGGAAAGATGATACATGCCACCAGCGTGATACAATATGGCGGCGTGTGTGATTTCCACATGTCCAGTGATTGGGATAGGGAGGACATTCCGGAAGTTGACATCAACATAGTTTGCTAAATCTTTAGTCCAATCCGGGACAGACACTTAGGGCCAGTTGTACGCCCATTCACATTTGCAAGTAGCAAATTGTGTCGAATTGTGACTCGCAATTTGCAACTCGCAAAAGTGAATATACAACAGTGTCTCAGACACTGTTTGCAATTCCCAATGGAGTCGCAAATTGCATGCCTCATTAATATTCTTGAGGAAAGCGCAATTTGCGACCCCATTGGGAATGGCTAGCACTCCCAGGGATGGAGCCCTGCTGGGGTCAGCAGACCAACATGTCTGTGACTGCTTTTTAAATAAAGCAGTTTTTTTTAAAAAAAAGCAGCCTGCTTTCCTTAAAGGAAAACGGGATGCATTGAAAAACAGAAACATTTTACTTTTCAGTTTCATTTTTTAAGGGCAGGCAGTTGACCACTGCCTGCTCTGAAAAATATTTTCGCACCCATTTACAAAGGTCCCTGGGGACCCCTTCCCGTTTGCGAGTGGTTTATCACCTACTTGAAGTAAATGGTAAATTGCGAGTGTTTTGCCTGCCATTTGGACTCACTATTAGGAAGGGACGCCCTTGGCATGCCCCTTCCTAACAGCAAGTCACAAACGCTATTTTGCAAGCGAGTGAATCGCAAAATTGCGTTTGTACATACCACTACCATTTTTTGCAATCGCAAACGGGCTGATTTCGCTTTTGAGACCGCAAAAAACGGTCGTACATCTGGCCCATAGAGCCTTATTATGACTTTGGTGGTCCTACAGTGGATGGTGCAATGTGCCACCTGGTGTAGGACTGGCCAAACCTGTGGTGTGACTGCCTGCCTGATTAAGAGTTAAATCCTGGTCTGGTGGTCAGTCCTGCAGTTGTCTGACAGTGGCGGTCTGCTAGACTCATAGAAGAGCCTATCATGCAGAACACCAACTGCACCTTTCTGCACAATGTGGTATATATATTCCACACTGTGCAGGAAGAGGGGATGCAAATCCAAGGTGCCCCCCTGCATGTGTCCTCCAGCCAAAATCCTTTGTTGCTATTCCAGCATCCTTTTCATTGCGGGTTCAACGCAGTGAAAAAGGTGGTAAAATGGCAACTTGAAATAGGCTCAGTCGTGCTGGCTGCATCACTGCCAGTATATTACTGCCAGGGAAAGATCGCTGGCTCAGTGAAATCCTCAATCCCAGTATTGTCGGCGGCCTTGTGATGGTCTGACTGCCGCAATTGTAATACTGCAGGTGGTCCCACAGTGTGATGTTGGTCGGACAGCCACTACGTATACAGCAGTCCAATGGACAGTTGTATTTGTAATCTGGCCCTAAATTCTATCTATATCTGGTATGCCATGTATGGCTGTTGTTGGGTTAGTGAGCTAATGCATGTTGCAATTAGTGTCCTTGAGCTAGCCTTGTGTTACAAGGTTTAGCTGGGTACATTAGTTTATAAGAGATCATTCTACGTCCGCCCATGTTATTAAGGCCTTGTCATCACTGAATATCACTAAATGTGGCCAAGACAAGATGGGTTCCAAATAAAAACAAAACACGCTTCTATACTGCCAACAAAAGCGCCACCCACCACATGACCTACATGAGTACCTGAACACCCAGCTTGCCACTTGCTAGTGGCCTCCAGTTCCTACTTGTTCCAGCCTGATCCAGTGGCCGCCTTTTGGCCAAGTGACACTATCACTGCCCAGGTTCTCCGAACTGGGATTTTCCCATTCACTGGTCTTCCAGCCAACAGAATCACCGCCCACCACAGGACCTACTTAATGCAGGCTACAGCATGACTGCACCAAAGGCAAGCCTGTCTGTGCCTGGACCATACCAAGCACCAGGAACCCTGGCCCGACAACCATTCAACACAACATTACAAACACAGCTGCCACCAGAGCCAAAAAACGCCACAACTACTCCTCTGCCAACCTCCGTGACCTCAACAACACACACCGGCAAACATGCTGCTGCCACATCCCACAGCACCATGGTAGGAACTTTCTCCTGAACCCACTGTGAATTCCCCTGTGACACCTCAGATGCTGACGCCACACCTCCAAACAACCGACACATGCCACCACCACCACCCAGCACCAACTGTCCACTATGCTCCTCAATGTCTGATCCCTCTGGAAACACTGCATCAAAATCAGGTACTTCCTCAACAGCAACACACCCAACCTCCTCTTTCTGACCGAATCATGGCTCAAACCAGCTTCCAACCCAGACATCACCACAGCCACCCGACCCGCCTGCAAAATCATATACCAGGACGAAAACCACAAACTAGGTGGAGGACTTGCAGTCATCTACATAAACACGATTGGCTGCACCACCTCCATGGAACACATCCACTTTAAAAGATGAACGGACTGCAGAGTCACCCATAAGGTAAACCTTACCTACTATCCCCCAGGCCCCTGATCGGAATTCTACAACTACATCGCAGACTTCATTGCTCCCCTCTCCATCAGATAAACCAACTACATCCTCTTCAATTTCCACCTAGAAAACACAACATCCTCGACAGTTTCAGCAAATTCAGACACACCCTGCTTCTTCGAGGACTAAACCACTCGGCAGGCCACACCCTCAACCCCATTTTCTCCTCCAACAACAGGATTACCACCATCCACATGACCCCGTTTACATAGTGTGACAACTATATGTGGAAAGGTGGAATTTTATGTGATGATACTGGGTAGGCTTCACCGTGCAGTACTCTTGCAATGCCCCAAAGATGGTCCTTGGATTTACAAAAGTAAATTCTTAGGTCAGTTCTGGCAGAGTGGCAAAGAGCAGTCAGGCTTTACTACAGGAACATGTTAAGCATTTTAGAGTACCAACATGGAAAATAAGTAATTGGAACAACTCAATCAAAAGAAATCCAACACCAATTTATAAAAAATAAAGCAGATTTTTATATAAATCTTGACACCAAAACAAAGTCAATTGGACAAGTATTACCAGAGTTATGGATTTTAGAATCAATAATAAATCAGTACAAAACAGTGCTACAAAATGTTATCACTGTATTTAATGGTGGAAAGCACTAATGGCAATCCCTGACTTGCAAGTCAAGTTGCATGGAACCCAAGGTGGGTAAAGGTGATGTGGGTCCCAGGACCAAGCCACGCCAGTCAGTATGATTTTACCTGGCTCGAGAAGCCCAGGTTCCAAGTTGTCCTGGCTGTCCTTGGTGCTGAAGAGGGAGCTGCGAGGAGCTGGTTTTACCGCTTACACTATGCTGGTGGGGCAAAAAGTCGACAACAAAGGCACTTCTTATGTTGCCCAGGTGCCAGCCCTTGTTATCCTATGGACCGTCTATCACGTATAGTAGCCTTTAATGGTAAAGGTCACTATAGGGGCACATAAGCTTGCACTTACATTTTCACACCTTTAATATAATGCACTCTGCCGCTTGGGTGCAAGAGGCCTTCTTTAGGGGGAACCAGCATATGTTAAAAATAGCGCTTTGACTTCGTCACACATGATAAGGGCAAAGTCGAGTTTGAGGAGTTTTCATGGTTCATTCATTCTGCAGTGGCAGACCTGCGGTCAGTATTTTACTTGGGTCACTCAGGGTGGCAATAACAGCGCTTCAGGCACTGGTGTCCCCTTTAACACCCATACCCTAAGTACCAATGGTACCATATACTATGCCATTCCAGTTTTCACCCGAGGGGATTGCTGAACAACTGACCATATTCACAGTTTATCAGGATCCGCAGGATCTGCTCTGATCCTGTGATCTGTAAGGAGAAAATGGAGGAATATTCTCAGCGATTTCTCAATCGCAGGTACCCTGCCCACACGGTGCAAGATTGTTTCCAAAAAGCTTTACTTAAAATTCGTGATGAGTTATTACAGTCATCGACTAAAGAGAAAAGCAAGCGCATGGTATATGTCTCTAAATTCTCCACTGTTTCGCAGTCTGTGAAGAAAATTATTCTAAACCACTGGGATTTATTACAGACTGAGGAAGAGTTCCACGGAATTTTTCATGATAGACCCTTGTTTGCATACACTAAAGGGTGCAATCTACGAACCTTATTGGCTAGACAGTCGAGAGTAGAACACATTCAGCCATTTGCAGGTACCAAAAGATGCAATAATTGTACCCACTGTAATAATGTAACAGTTGGCACCATTCTAACACACCCCACATCAGGCAAAAAATACCATCTTAAGCACACTACAGATTGTAATTCAGCTAATGTAATTTATTGTCAGTCAGTCAGTCAGATTACTTTATTTCGATAAATCAATATGATAAAAAGACAATAGTACTATACAAAACTTACATAAAATACAATACATTAATTATACACGCTAAAACAGAGTTAATTATACACAGTAAAAAATATCAAAACCTTTAAAAATGCCCTTAAATATTCATAAAATGAAGTCATGATAAAAAAGGTACAAAACGTCATTCAATATAGTTACCCTAATTACCATCATAGTGCAAACATTATCCTCGATTTTATCCCAATTAATTTCATAACATTTGAGGGTTATTATTCATATTCTTGTTCCTAATCCTAACAGCACCCACTAAGAAACTAGCAACGTGGAAGATGATCCTAGGGGTCTGTAATAATTGCAAATACAAAAGAGCTGGCTTAACCTGCAAAAACCCAGCCTCCTTTAAAATAGGGACCAAGATTTTCAACCTTAATGCCGTGTAATGACCACAGAACATCAAAAAGTGCATTGTGTTCTGAGTGGAAAAGTTATCACAGGAACACGGTATTGCATTTTCAGGGGTACTCCAATTGGGGAAATATCCAAGGTTCAGATGAATCATATTAAAACGGAATTGGGTTAAAAGAAACCTATGATATGGTCGATTCACTATATTAAGATAGATTTCAGGTCCTTCTTGGCTGGATATAATGAGGTTAATCCTCACAGTAGGTTTTTTTAGTAACAGTTGTTCTCTCTCCAGGCTTAGCATTTGTCCCATTGCACCCTTAATTAGTGCAATGTCCTTTGATGTTATTGACTCTGGTGAGGAAAAAGCTCTGGTCTCCCTAGCTTGACAAAACTGTTTTTTATGTATGTCAGCCACTGAATCTTATTATTTTTATCTAAGTGTAGACAATCTTTCAAAATAATATGATTCAGGGAATTTCCTGATTTAGCCAGGTCTTCATCCAAGCTATTAAAGGGGCCATTTTTTTATCATATCTGAGATAAAGCCTACCCCAAGTTCAGTATGAATAGTATATGAGGGGGTAGACTGTGGCACTGAAAGGACAGATCTCAAAAATTTATTTTCAGTAATCTGTAAACAATCCGGGGAACCATATCCCCAAATTGAGCTACTGTGAGTGGCCACTGCGAGGCATTTTGCTTTGTAAATTTTCATTAATGCTACTATAGGCCTAGCCCCCATTTCTTTCAAGAAACCCTGGAGAGCGCAGGTAGTTCTTGCCAGGGAAATATTTCAGTTTTTTAACTGTGGTCCCCAGTTCCCTCTCTCATCAAAATTGATCCCCAGATAGGGGAATGTGGGTACTCTACAGAGTTCTTCTTTTCCGCAAGTAAAAGTTTTAGAGTACTTCTTCCTAGAGCACCTTCCCATTATCATAATCTGGGACTTCTTAGCATTTATTTTTAGGTCCAGGAAACCCATAAAGTTCTCATAAACATCCAGGAGGCGTTGTAATCCAACCCCAGTCCGCGAGAGAAGGACAGCGTCATCCGCGTAGAGGAGAACTGGAATACCAAGTTCTCCTATACGTGGAATGTCAAGGGTGGCCTCCTTTAGTGCAGGTTCCAGAGCATTTATATATATCGTAAAAAGAAGGGGAGCCAGGATGCACCCTTGCCTGACCTCCCTTTCTGAGTTAAAATGGCTAGAACAACGGCCCTCCGAGGTGACCCTGACGGAAGCTAGTAACCCAGAATGTAAGTCCACCAGAAGGTTAACTAAAGCCCTGTCAAGACCCATGTTGAGTAACATTTTCCACAGCTTTGATTGGTTTACAAGGTCAAAAGCTGATGAGAGGTCCATGAACCCCAGGTACATGGACCCCTCCTTGGCCTTGGTATATTTATCCAGTAGCAGATGCAAATTAAGACATTGGTCTAGTGTACTCCTCTTTGGTCTAAACCCATATTGCACATTTGATAGAACCCCTCTATCGTTCACCCATTCATTCAATTTAAACAAGATGACCCGTCCCAGAATTTTGACCGAGGAGTCAATTAAGGAAATGGGTCTGTAACAAGAGGGGTCCTGCCTATTTCCCTTCTTGAAGACAGGGATGATGATCGATTTTTTCCACAAGGCCAATATGTTATCATGGGTTAGAACATTAAAAACATTACACAAGATCTTTGACCAAAATTTTGGTGCGCATTTGAAGACATCTGCAGGGACCCCATCAGGGCCAGGAGCCTTGTTTTTTATGGTCAAATCTATTGCTCTTTCCACTTCTGAGACCTCGAAGGTTACAATGAAACCCTCAGTGCTAAAAGGGGTGTCCCCGATTTGTGTTTCATTGCTATGGTCAGAATATATTTTGCCAAAGTGTTTTATCCAGCCCTCATCCGGGATGTTAGCCTCAAGTAGGGAGTTCTCCTCACCCGAGAATAACGGTTGGTTTACAATTTTCCAAAACAATCCGCTATTTTTTAGGGTATCCGGGTCAAGTAATTGAGCCCAGGCGTCATCTTTCAGCTCTTTTTTCCTCTCTAGGGTAGCTTTTTTGTACGCAGTTCTTAAGCTAGCTATTTGGGCTCGATCTTTTGGAGTGGCCTTCAAGGCCCTAAGTAGTTCACCATGTGCCCTGGAGCATATTTTATTGAACCATCTCTTGCCATAATGCGTCTTCTATTTTGGGCCAACAAGTAAGCTTTGGTTAATTTCTCTACAGATGTTATCAAAGGCAAAAACCACATCTTTATTTTGCGCCTGATTTGCTAGGCATACGGCCACCTCGTCCTCAACTTTGTCCAGTACCTCTAACAAAAAGGTTTCAGGGACTATATTTGTCCATTTTAGCCTACGTCCTTGATCTTTAACGATCACATTTAGGCCACCTTTATGTGTCACCGTTTTCATGGAAAATAAGTCAGTAGACATTATTTCCATGAACACCGGATTATGGTCACTAAAGACCGAGACCTCAGTTTTATATTTTAAAACTTTACACAACAAAAAGGAAGACATAAAAATATAATCAATGATAGTGCCATCATCTATTCCCTTAAATGTAGGGGACCTACATCCACCTTCCCCGCAACCCGACTCGTATAGGTTCCATCTAGCCAGGAAATTTTCTTGGGCCTCCCCCGTTTAGAATGTTCCAGGTGGATAGGTAAAGAGTAAGGGGGGACTTCTTCTTCTAAACTGGCACACGGTAGGTTGCAGGGGTGAATATTAAAATCCCCAAGGAATATTATTTCGAAAGTATTCACATTTACGCTGTAGACTGACAACATTTTTCCAATACTTCCAAATTATAACTGGTGCACTCATTTGCACATGAATTATAAAAATTGATAAATAAAAACTTAATCTTATCAGGGAGAGATTTCCTGATCCCCCCCCACCGCCTTCCTGCATGCCCTCACTACTCTTCGTACAGGCGAGGATGCTGGTGAAGGCCTCGGGGAAGGTGTCGGGGAAGAAAGAGGAGTAATTTCAGGGGATTTTTCCCGCTCTTCCTGCCTGTGTTCTGGAGGTATATCGTTGACAGTAATTACAATCGAGTCTTCATTACAACTACCAACCAGGACAGGGGAGACTAAAGGGGAATGCAAGCTTGTTAATGAAAGACTCCTTTCTTTATTAATTTTGCTAACCACCTTCACTAAATAGTTGTCCATTGTGCTAGTCACAAGCGGTGTTTTAGCCGATCTAAGTTTAGACATTTTAGGGTGCCTGAGATTACAGTTCCAAGTACTTCAGTTTTTAGCGACACGGATACTATTGCAACAGGCAAGGATCACCAAAGGTTGCTACTACTTTAATTACATCAGACAGGGACCACGATACATAAAATTATAAGTTATAAGTCTCACAGTTTTAAAGAATCCAGGGGCAAAAGAACCAAAGTCCGTGGCCCAGCCCAGCCTCGGTCTGCCACGGACGGCCAAAGACGGCCCGCCCTTGTCCCGGGCTTCTCCCGCCACGCGCCCGCACGCGTCCCACGGGACGAGGGACCGACGGTGCCTTTATGCGCCTCCTGGCGCTGCTCAGAGGTGTCACTGCTGCTGCTCAAGGGGTGGGAGGGACCCGGCGGAGCCAAGCCCGGCCGGGGAGCAGGCGGAGCAAAGCCCGGCCCTCTGCTGCTGGTGATGCGGCTGAGTTCGGCGAAGCAAAGCCCAGCCCTCGGTGATTGCTGCACGCTGGTGAGACTTCCCCACAGGACTCCGCACCGACGGTGCCTTTATGCGCCTCTTGGCGCTGCTCAGAGGCGTCACTGCTGCTGGTCACGGGGTGGGAGGAACCCGGCGGAGCCAAGCCCGGCTGGGGAGCAGGCGGAGCAAAGCCCGGCCCTCTGCTGCTGGTGCTGCGGCTAAGTTCGGCGGAGCCAAGCCCGGCCCTCGGTGATTGCTACACGCTGGTGAGACTATTGCATCAAGTGCCCTTGCGGCAGATCGTATGTCGGTAAAACTTCCCGTAAGCTCAAAGTACGTATCACTGAGCATAAGAGCCGTATACGCACCAAAAATTCTACATCAAGTTTGGCTAGACATTGGGAAGAAGCTCACCAGCACCACACAATATTTCTGCTACGTGTACAAATAGTTGAGCAGATTATGGATAGACCAGGTCTAGACATCAATAGACTATTACTCCAGAGGGAGGTACATTGGATTCAAATGAATTCTTCACCATTGTCAAGAAGTTCCCCAATCCTACAGCTGGCAATAACATCATCCCATCCCAGGTACTCTGCAAAGACCTCTTAAACTTCTTCGAACAGAAGATTGCCAAGATCTACAACACATTCGGCGCACAGCATACCGATATGAACTACCCCGACCAGCAAGACACCTTCTTCATCGCCAAACAACTGCTAGGATACTGAAAGCCCCTCTCGAATGAGGAAACCACAGCCCTGGTGAATATCATCCGTTATGGAGCCCCAGCAGACCCTTCTTCATATACAAACTTGGAAGAATCATCATCTCCCCAATGCTCCCTGCTTTCATCAACAACTCGATAACCATCTCAAGCCCGTCTTTTCTAGCTAAAGTAATCAAGAAAGCCATCAATACCCAACTCGCAGACAACCTAGAAGTCCTACACAGCTCTCAATCAGGCTTTCACACCAACCACCTGAGGGACAGCCCCCATTGCAACCACTGATAAAATCAGAAGCATCCTCGACTAAGGAAAAACATCCGCACTCATCCTCCTCGACCTTTTAGCTGCTTTAGATAAGGTCTCCCACAAATCACTCATTAGAAAGCTTAAGCACATGAGTATCTTCAGACAGGCCCTTAAGTGGCTATCCTCCTTCTGCATGTCTTTGTGGCCCTTCTAACGTGTCCCCTCATCTACCCCTTTGGACCATGCCACTAACCTAGTGATCATCCTGGACACCAACCATTCCATAAGCAGACTTATCAACTCCATTTCCTCAGCATTCTTCCACATCCTGTGAATGTTGCACAAGATTTTGAAGTGGATCTCACTGAGCATCAGACGACCGGTCACCCAGGCCCTTATCAAAGTAGAGGTGATTACAGAAAGGACCTCTGCATCAAATTCCAGCCCATGTTATTTCCAAACCACACAGAATGCCGCCACCAGACTCATCCTGAACTTTGCATGAAATAACCACATCTCTCCGCACCTCAAAAATCTCCACTGACTCCTAATCTAGGAAAGATGTAAGTTCAAGCTACTCACCTATGCCTACAAAGCTCTCCACAACACTGGTCCAGCTTGTCTCAACCACCACCTCAAGTTCTATCAAACCACCACACACCTTCAATCTGCGACCCAGCGTCCCACCTACCTTGCAGCCAAGACCTGGGACAACCTCTAAAAACACCTCAGAAGCTCCCCCTTCCCTCATGGATTTTCGAAGGAACTGCAAGACGTGGCTCTTCGGGATGAAACAGACGTGACCCCCTCCTACCCTCTCAGGCCTGCCCTACTCAAGTCCTGGATAGCATCATGGGTGATTAGCCATGCTCTTCAAATTCACATACCATAACGTAATATTGGTTTGTACATTGCTAGAAGTTTAAATAACACTCTAGTCCTTGGCACCCCATCAAAAGCCTTGTAAAAAACTATAAAGACACGATGTAATAGCACAGTCTCAAGGGGAATGGAGCAACTTACCATCAATCCCAGTTCCATTGAATTGTGCGTTACAGAATAGCCCTTTCCAAACTCTTTTTATATTATTCCTTTTTAGACCAAGTGAACAACTTGAGTATACAGCAAATGATGATTACCTTTTGATTCTTGTGTCTTCTTTTGGACCCTTTTGGGCCTACAACAAAGCAGCTATCAAAGACTAGCAATACCTTTTTAGGTACATGTGCCACACTTATTTCTAATGAAGAAGTGCACGCACTTTCAGACTTCTCTTGTACAATTTTCATAATTAATAAAAAATGTTTTGTAAACCAAAGCCCATAACAAAACAAACAAACCCTCAAAGAAGGTCTATGTTCTACACTACCCACCTTTTTCATGGATAAAATCTCCAAACTTAAAGACTATTTCAATCTCAATCATCACTAGATTTTCTTGACTGTCTGGAAATGTAGTTTACTGCACCTAACAAGAGTTCCCAATCTAAATTCAGACAAACGTCCCTTGATGCCAGGAATAAAACTTTTCTTTCCAACAAGCCGGGCTTGCCCATAGACCCCTTACTACCCTTGCATCCTTTTGCTTGGCTTTAACCTAATTTAGGAATGCAGGACATGTATTTTGTTTATTATTATTGAAAAAAGGCATGACATGTAGGTTACACAGTAGTATTTGAGATGGCAGTGAGTGTAATACATGAAATGAAGTTCAAAACATGAAGCATAAAGTGACATTGACAATCTCATATGTACAAAACTAGGTTCAAATCTCTCCGCAAATCTCTCCACTATGGACATGCCAGTGCCACCATATTTGCATTCATTTGTTTGGGCACCCCTTGGCTTCATAGATGGACTTCTCCGTCACCATACACCAGTCCTTATCGTTGTCCCAGTCAGCCACACTCGGCGGGTTCTGTGCCCTCCACAATCTGGCAAATCCTTTTCACAACCATCATCCCAAAGTGACCCAAGTTCGTTCCCTGGAGTTTAAGTCAGTAGGGTCCCATATATTCAACAGTGGCAACTTAATATTAGAGTGGATCTGTTGCCCCAACGCTTCCTCCATCTGACGCACCACTCCCTCCCAGAAGCTCTGTATCACTGCGCATTCCCACAGTGTATGAATAAATGTCCCCTCCTGGCAGATAGCATCCGTCAAGTAACTTATGCTAACCATCAGGGGCCTGACAAGTAGGATCTATGGAGAAACTTCAACTGTACCAGGCGCAGCCAAGAGGAGGTGGCCACCTCCCAGGGAGAGGCCACTGCCGCCTGCCACTCTTCATCTTCTAGACATGCCACATCATGGTTCCACTTGGCTCTCAAGCGGATCCAGCATGTTGTTAATGAGTTTTTTTTAGATGAATGAAATAGCCTTTTCCGGTAGGTCACCGTCTAGGTTCCTATCCTCAAGCGGGGAGGATCCAGGGAGTTCACCACCCCTGGGAAGCACAGCTAATAGGGCATGTCTAATTTGGAGATATCGGAAATATTCAGACTAAGCAGGTCATATTCTTGCTGTAACCGGGAAAAAGGGACAACATTACCAGACTTCCAGAAATCACCCACTTTGGAAAAACCTATGAGATCCCACCTGTCGAAATCCTTCGAGTGGATCAGTTTCCCTAATTGTTCACTGTACCAAAGTGGCGTGGCCTGTGTGAGTTTTCCTTCCCAGCGCAGACTCCTAGTCACCACCCTCCACACATGCACCACGTGACCAGTAGGCCCAGTTAGAGACCGTTTCAAAGATTGTACATATAGAGCACCCTCAAAGCCACCACACAGAAGGAGCCACCTGTCGATCTGAAAAGCGGGTCCGGGGGTGCCGCTCGGAGTGGGATTTTGAACTTTGGCGTTCTCTTGCCCTGCCTGGTGACTGGCGTTTTTACTTCCTGCCTGGTGCTCACTTTGAAGTCCTGCTGACATTGAGGCTGTGAGTGGTGTTTCCTGACTGCGAGGGGTTTGTGCAGGCACCCGGGACTGCGAGGACCAGCATTCCACCTTACATCTGCAGCTGGTGCCTCTTCCCGGGCGTGCCCCGCCTCCTGCCACCGCCTTATTACTACTCGCGGCCCCCGCTTCGCGGGAGCCGCTCGGGGTGGATTTTGAACTTTGGCGTTCTCTTGCCCTTCCTGGTGACTGGCGTTTTTACTTCCTGCCTGGTGCTCACTTTGAAGTCCTGCTGACATTGAGGCTGTGAGTGGTGTTTCCTGACTGCGAGGGGTTTGTGCGGGTGCCCGGGACTGCAAGGACCACCATTCCACCTTACATCTGCAGCTGGTGCCTCTTCCCGGGCGTGCCCCGCCTCCTGCCACCGCCTTATTACTACTCGCGGCCCCGCTTCGCGGGAGCCGCTCGGAGTGGGATTTTGAACTTTAGCGTTCTCTTGCCCTGCCTGGTGACTGGCGGTTTTACTTCCTGCCTGGTGCTCACTTTGAAGTCCTGCTGACATTGAGGCTGTGAGTGGTGTTTCCTGACTGCGAGGGGTTTGTGCGGGTGCCCGGGACTGCAAGGACCACCATTCCACCTTACATCTGCAGCTGGTGCCTCTTCCCGGGCGTGCCCCGCCTCCTGCCACCGCCTTATTACTACTCGCGGCCCCGCTTCGCGGGAGCCGCTCGGAGTGGGATTTTGAACTTTTGCGTTCTCTTGCCCTGCCTGGTGACTGGCGGTTTTACTTCCTGCCTGGTGCTCACTTTGAAGTCCTGCTGACATTGAGGCTGTGAGTGGTGTTTCCTGACTGCGAGGGGTTTGTGCGGGTGCCCGGGACTGCGAGGACCAGCATTCCACCTTACATCTGTAGCTGGTGCCTCTTCCCGGGCGTGCTCCGCCCCCTCTTAAGTATTTAACTGACGTCCTCACGCGCATCGCGGGACGCGCGCGGGACTCAGCCCGGGGCTAAGCCCAGGCAAATGGCGGGCCCTCTGTGGCCCTCCGAGGCATGTAGAGACTGGACTGAGCAAGGACCCCTGATTCACCTTGACTCTAAAGACTTCTGTGTAGCAAGTATATCTCAACTGTTGTGCCCTATTATTGATTTTATATTACTGGCTTTCTTTTTTGTTTCTCCTGATCTATGGTAATTGTTACTTATTGCGGGTCCTAGTTACGCCGAGCGCCTTGTTTACCCATACCCTTTCTTGTTGGTTATCTGATTTTGCAGTTTATTGTTAGCCTGTCACTTTCTGGGAAAGGCCATGTCTACCCGTGAGACCCGAAGCAAGGCTGCGGTGGGTGCCCTAAAATTAACAGGTACCCGGGATAATTTTATCCTCCGTACTAATGACCTAATCGACCAGGGACTAGTACTCATGGAGAGAAGGGTGTCCCAGGACCTCGGTCAAGCTAAAAGGTCGTCATTAGGTAATATAGCCTCTGCGCGTACCCCAATTAAAACTTTAAGCATTTCTGATTCCTATCCTACGCAGGTTGATGTTGTGATTCACACTACTTCCAGTACCCATTCAGTTCTTTTGGACCCACCGACCTCGACCTCTTTAATATCGACCTCCTCGGATAATAATTTAGTATCTCTACCAGCTGTTGTTCACCATGATAATACCTATACCCAAAGGGGTATATTGGAAGGTGCAATTCCCAAATCTAAACGAATAACCAACAAGGTCAATGGTGACAATACAGGCAAACAAGATTCGGTAGGATGCTTTAGTGATGTGGCTAGCGCCAGTGGTAGCACTGAGCTGGGGAAGAATCACTTGGGTGACAACACAGGGAGAGAAGAGGCACAGCATGTATCCCACCCTTTACCAATGGGTATTCCTGATGACACAGCCTCGAATTGCAGTTTGGTTAGTATTCTTGATGATAGAGTCCTTGATGAAACTTCAGAGGATCTAGAGGATAAGACTAGTTCACTCATAAGTACTCTATCTGATCTTATCAAGTCTCTACTTTTGCCCTTGGAGACTAGGCTCCAGGGCATAGAACAGCAGCTCCAGGCTCTTCATCATGAATTAAAATCCCTAAATAGTAACCACGTCCAAAGGTTACCTAATGTATCGGCTCCAGCCCGTAGTCTCCCGCCCACGACCAAGAATCAATCTGTAGGGATAAACCCTACCCCTAAGACCCGCCCCCCTAAAATTCCTACTCCTAAGGGTAATAAAGCTTGCGCTAACCAGCCAACCACTAACGTGCACATTAAACCCCAGAATGTAGCTGGCCCTATTACTCCAGTCCCCAAACCCTCTTTTCCCCATCCCAAGGAATCTAAGATACGTCGGAACATTAGCCTACCTCCTGACGCCTGTCCCTATGTGTTAGTTTTAACAGGTGTCCCTGAGCTTGCCCCTGCAACACTTGAATCCTTCTGGGCACTCAAAAACAAAGTGTGTCATTGGTTAAACAGAAATATTCCTCCTCCCCCTAACATTAACAGCAAAATACTTATGGTGGAGAGAGCACCGTGGGTGGGTGAGAATAAGAAAAGCCTACAGGGGGACTGTGTTGTGGTCACATTTGAGGACCCGCGACTGGTGGAGCACATTTGCTCTGGGCCCCCATGTAACAACAACTCCACGATTATGGCTAAACCCCTGTCATATTTCTATATGCCTACTGAACATCATGACAATAGGTGGAGCTGGTTGAGACCCTCCAACCATGTGAGGGGGGGATGAGGTGCGAGTCTATGAGGGTTCAGAATACACTCAACTGGGGTGGGGACGATGAGGGAGGTTGGAACATAGTACGAAGAAGAGCAGGGAGGTTTATTCCAGATGGCAACCAGTTTAAGGGGGAATGGCTCGGCCCACAGCTCAATTATCCCCTAATCCCCTGCTACAACCTTTACAATGGATTGGAAGCAGTCGACTGACTCTTAAATCAGTCTCTCAGGCAAACTGGAAAGAGGGAGGTGGCAGCTGCCAAAGGGGATAGAATTGAAATTGTCAGGGACGGCACAGCCAGTTTGGGAATTATTATCCTAGTTTAGGAGAAAAGGAACCTAGTACTCCAGCTACAATCAAGGAATTACCAGTAGCTCATACCTCCATTAACATTTTGTCCTGGAATATAGCAGGGCTAAAAAAAATCTTTCTAACCCCGATTGGAACAATTTTATTAATACATTCCACATATGTATGCTCCAAGAAACCTGGTGCCTAACCCCGCAATATAAAAATAGGAATTCTACCTATTTTATTCCAGCAGTTACAGTGGGCAAAGGTCGCCCTTCAGGTGGCCTGCATATTTGGGTCAAGGTGGACCTGAACTGTGTTGTTATCACCCACAAAGCCCATTCCAACGACATTTTGCATATCTCCATAAAAAACCCTTCTGGGGGTATCATTTACGAACTCTTTTGTGTCTATGCAAGAGGCTTGCAGGGTGGCTTAATCTCGCCCACAATAGAGCTGCTAGATGTGAGGTTATCAGATCTTCCTACTAGGTCTAAAGTACTAGTGGGGGGGGTATTTCAATTGCACATTTGAACCCCTGGACAATGAAGAGGTATTAGGTTGTAGTCAAGAAGACTGGAGGCAGACTATACCTCCCTTAGCTCTTGCTCCAATTAAGAAATGGACAGCCAGAGCAATCCAGTTGAATGCTCTGGCCCTGAAACATAACGTACGGGCTCTTAATGGGCGGACTGTCTCAGATCGTGATGGGGCAATGACTTATAATAGGATTGGTTGCCCATCTCGAATTGATTATATTTTCCTGGACATTCAATCTTGGACAAGTCTAGTTGACATGGAGGTTAGGCAATCATCAGACAGTGATCACAACCCATTATGTATGGAAATTCTCTGGGTAAATGGGATTGCCAAGAGTGGAGGTATAGAGATGATTACTAAAGAGGTCTTTCCTTCCAATTGTAATCAGAAGTTAAAATGGAATGTGGTTAGGTGTGATGAGGGGAAACTTAATAGTATCAAAGAGTTAGTTTTAGCTGAAACTTGTAGCCTTGCAGCCATTGCTTTAGCAGCGCCTAATCCTCCTGGTTCAAATTTGCCAGTCTTGTACAAGAACCTAACGGACAAAATAGGAGAGTGCTTCCTTAAGAGGTCACAGGGGACCTATACGTCAAAACAAAAACCCCTTAAAGGTAACCCCTGGTACAGTGCAAATTGTAGAGGAAAGAGGAAGGCCATTACGCTAGGTATAAAAAGCAAGGACCCCATAGCAGTGAGATTATCCAGAAAGGAGTATCACAGAAGCATAACCTCAGCCAAAAAGGATTGGGAGGAGGAGCACTGGCAGCAGCTCAAGGCTGCAGCCTGTGGGAAAAACTCTATTTTGTTTTGGAAATTGATCAATATCCTTGATAGAAGGGGGGCAGAGCCGATTTTAATCATATAAATGAACACCAATGGTATTCCCATTTTTTAAAATTGTACTGCGAGGATAGTGTTCAAGGTCACTAATTTAAAACAAAATCCTAATTTAAGACAAAATCCTAATTTAGGACAAAATCTTTTTTTTTTTTTTTTTTTTTTAAATTTTTAAAGCGCAAACAAATACCCGTGAGGGTGTCTCGGCGCTAAATTCATAGAACTCACTAGGAGATGTCGGGGGGATTGGCGTAAGATAGCCATGTCTGAGTTAGGAGGAGGAGAATAGCCATGTCTTAAGGCTTTTACGAAATTTTAGAAGCGTGGGAGCAGCTTTGATGTAGAGCGGTAGAGTGTTCCACAGTTTGGCCGTGGCAATGGTGAAGCGTCTATCTCCCCAGTTGACCCTCTTTGTACGATGGACTTTCAGCAGAAAGGCTGAAGAGGATCGTAAAACCCTTTGTTGTTCAACTGGACGGAGAGCTTCTTTTAAAAACTGTGGTCCTATGTTGTTCAGGGTCTTGTAAGCTATACACAAAGCTTTAAATTTGATTCGGCTCCTGATAGGGAGCCAGTGTAGTTTTCTGATGTGCAGGGACACAGATGAGAATTTGGGAATAGACAGTAGCGTTCTGGCAGCAGCATTTTGTACTGTTTGTAATTTATTGAGAACTCCTTCTTGCGCATTCAAAAGCAGTGAATTGCAATAATCGGTTCTCGAGAACACTAATGTACTAATGAGCGTTTTTCCTGCTGATTGTGGGAGGTAAGGAAGCAGTTTTTTTATTTTTTTGAGAGTGTAGAAAGCAGAAGAAACAATGGCGTTGGCATGGTGGTGAAACGTCAGCTTGTCGTCAAAAATGACTCCCAGGTTGCGAACCTTTGCCACCGGCTGAGGTGGAGGCCCCATGTGAGGTGGCCACCATTGAGGGGACCATGCTGGGCGCAAGCTCCCGAATGTCATCACCTCCGTTTTATCGGAGTTGAGTTTGAGGCAGTTTGATGACATCCAGGAGCCTATCGCCTTCATTCCCTCCTGGAAGTTGGCTGCGATGGATGTTCCATTATTATGCACCGATAGTACAAGTTGTGTATCATCGGCGTAAGTAGTGAGGGCAATTCCATAGGATTTAATCACCCTCGCCAAGTCCGACGCATAGATATTAAACAGCGTCGGGCTTAGTGAGGAGCCCTGGGGAACACCGCAAGGGAGGGAGAAGGTGTGGGAGGTGAAATTGCCCATCTTGATGGTCTGAGGACGGTTGGCTAGGAATGAGGCAATCAGATCTTTAGCTTTGCCTCTTATTCCTAAAGCTGAGACACGGTCGATCAGAGTAACATGATCGACCGTGTCGAAAGCAGCCGAGAGGTCCAGAAGTATCAGGACCGCTGCTCCTCCCATGTCCATGGTTGCTCTGATTTCATCAGCAGCCTTTAGTAGTGCCGTCTCTGTCCCATGACCCTGTCTGAAACCAAACTGGGTCTCATCAAGAAGATTGTTATCATTGATGAATTTGGAAAGCTGGATGTTGATAGACTTTTCAAAAATTTTTGCTGGGAAGGGGAGACAGGCGATGGGTCTGTAGCTAGCTGGGAGCTGGGGGTCTAGTGTGGGCTTCTTTAGAAGGGGCTTGATAATGGCTTCCTTCCATACTGAAGGATATATGCCGGTTGCGAACATGGCGTTGCAGATGGTGGTGAGGGCAGGGGAGATTGCATCAGGGATGCGGTTTAAAATAGCTGGGGGGCAAGGGTCAAGAGGGGAGCCAGATTTGATGCTGGATACCAAGCGATGAATATGATCCTGTCCGACAGTATCAAAGGATAATAGGGAAGGTCTGGTATTATCAGGAGGTGACTCGGGGACGGGAGAAAGAGCGGAATTCGTAAAGGTATTGAAGATGGATCTGACTTTTTCCTCAAAGTAGTTGGCTAGAGCATCCGCTAATGGCTGAGATCCTTCTAGGTGGGGTGCCGGAGGGTTAGACAAAGTATTGACCACTCTGTATAGTTCGCCTGCTGAGTTATTTGCTTGCTCGATTTGAGAGGTATAATATCGGCTTTTTTCAGCAACTATAAGTCCTTTATAGGTGGCCAAGGCATTTTTGTAGGTCGTTTTGTCTGCCGGACTATATATACGTCGCCAGCGCCTTTCGAGGTTTCTGCAGTATTGCTTCTGCATCCTCAGGGATTCCGTGAACCATGGTGCTGATGGTGTTTTCCTATTACGATAGGAGGTTTTGATAGGGGCTAGCTTATCACAGGCCATATTTAGATTCCTCAGGTAGATGGAGGATGCTAGTGTTGGGTCATTCTCTTCAGGAATGGGATTTTCCTGCATCATCTCTGCTAAATGCGATAGATTGATGTTTTTCCAGTCTCTGTATGAGGATTGAGAAAAAGCTGAGACTGTTCGTTTAGATGGGTTGGTTTCTATAGTAAAGAGAATGGCTGCATGGTCTGTCCAGACGAGAGGAATAATTCGGGTGGTTTTTACTAAGGGGTTGTTAGTAAACAGACCGTCTAGAGTGTGGCCAGCTTGGTGCGTGGGAGAGGTTATCAGTTGAGTCATACCAGCTGCTGCAAGGTCTGATATTAGCTGTGAGGTATCGTGGTTGTCAAGTGCCTCAAGGTGAAAATTAAAATCACCCAGTAGCGTAAAGTGGGCGGAGTCTGCAGCTGCTTCAATTAAGTTGCCTAGATTAGCTAGAAACTTGGCTCTTGAACCAGGAGGGCGGTAAATTAAAATGCCCTTGAAAGAAGATTTAGTGGTGAGGCATAACGAAAAAAGGAGAGATTCATATTCTGGGCAGGTTAAATGTTTCGTTGTAAGTTTGAAATGATCTCTATAGATTATCGCAATACCACCACCCTTCTTTATAGGCCTGTCCAATCTGCTTACGTTGTAATTGGCGGGGGTGGCTGCCTTAAAGTCGGGTCCGGAGGCTTCATCGCCCCAGGTCTCGGTAATAAACAAGAGGTCCAAATTGTATGCGTCGATCAGGTCGGCGATTTCTAGTTTGTGTTTGGGTAGGGATCTAGCATTGATTAATGCTGCTTGAACCAATAAAGGGACAGTTGTATCAGGTGTCGATGATATTTGAGTGCATGTTGAACATCGGATTGGACCTAGCAAGGGATTTGAATATTCTAGGTGAGGTAGAGCATGGGATATAGAGGCCGTATGCTTAAGTTCTAATAAATCAGCTGATGAGTATTGTAATCTCACCGTATTCGAAGATGTTCGTGGTAGAGGTGTTGTAGGGGGGATGGCCCATGGCCCGTCCTCGGCGCGGACGAGCGCAGACGAGCTTGCCTTATGCGCGCCTTCGGCGCGCATTCGGCGCGCCCACTGCGCTCGTCCGCTGCGCTTCCGATCGTAGCACATGTTTTATTGACCAGCGTGTGCCATGTGAAGGGGGTGTGGTCAGCGCGTGTGGGCGTGTCCGCAGGAAGGAAGGCGGCGTCGCCCTGGTAACAGAGTTCCGTGTCAGCCCTAAATCGGCTGGCCGGTCTGGAGTTTCTCAAGTGAATGAGGAGAGTATTAGCAGGTAAATTAATTCAAACACAGTTTAAAAACAGTTAAAACAATGCAAACTCCCGGCTTCCGCCTCAGGAGTGGATTCTATGAACGAGTGCTCGTGATCAGCGCTCGCTCTTTATAGTCCGAGGGGGCGTGGTCAGCGCGTGTGGGCGTGTCCGCAGGAAGGAAGGCGGCGTCGCCCTGGTAACAGAGTTCCGTGTCAGCCCTAAATCGGCTGGCCGGTCTGGAGTTTCTCAAGTGAATGAGGAGAGTATTAGCAGGTAAATTAATTCAAACACAGTTTAAAAACAGTTAAAACAATGCAAACTCCCGGCTTCCGCCTCAGGAGTGGATTCTATGAAATCCTAATTTAGGACAAAATCCTAATTTAAGACAAAATACTAATTTAGGACAAAATCCTAACTTAAGACAAAATCCTAATTTAAGACTACTAAATGCCTTCTGTGAATACCAAAAGTAGTAAGTTTAGGATTTTGTCGTAAATTAGTTCTGTGAGTCGGGCCCTATGCATGTAGGAATCGCTATAAAATTAGCGATTCCCAAATATTCAATCAATCAATCAATCAAAGCATTTATATAGCGCACTACTCACCCAGAGGGTCTCAAGGCGCTAGGGGAGGGGGGTCCGCTGCTGCTCGAACAGCCAGGTCTTGAGTTGCTTCCTGAAGGCGAGGTGGTCCTGGGTCAGGCGGAGGTGGGTCGGGAGGGAGTTCCATGTCTTGGCGGTGAGGTAGGAGAAGGACCGTCCCCCTGTGGTGGCTCTTCGGATGCGGGGGACGGCGGCGAGGGCGTGGCCGGTCGACCGAAGCTGGCGTTTGGGAGCGTAGAAGTTGAGGCGGCTGTTGAGGTATCCTGGGCCTTGGTTGTGTAGGGCTTTGTGTGCGTGGGTGAGGAAACGGAAGGTGATTCTCTTGTTGACCGGGAGCCAGTGCAGGTCTCTCAGGTGTCCGGAGATGTGGCTGCGACGGGGGATGTCCAGGATGAGTCGTGCTGAGGTGTTCTGGATCCGCTGGAGTCTCTTCTGGAGTTTGGCGGTGGTTCCGGCGTAGAGGGAGTTGCCGTAGTCCAGACAGCTGGTGACGAGGGCCTGGGTGACCGTCTTCCTGGTCTTGGAGGGGATCCACCGGAAGATCTTACGTAGCATGCGCAGGATGTTGAAGCACGACGAGGAGACGGCTTTGACTTGTCTGGTCATGGAGAGGGAGGAGTCCAGGATGAAGCCCAGGTTGTGTGCGTGGTCTGTTGGTTTGGGTGTGCTGCCTAGGGCAGGGGGCCACCAGGAGTCATCCCAGGCGAAGGGTGAGGATCCCAGGATGAGGACTTCCGTCTTGTCCGAGTTCAGTTTCAGGCGGCTGTTCTTCATCCATTCGGCTACCTCTTTCATCCCTTCGTGAAGGTTGGCTCTGGCGGGGTCGTTGGTGAGGGAGAGGATCAGCTGGGTGTCGTCGGCGTAGGAGATGATGTTGAGGTTGTGCTGGCGTGCGATGTCTGCGAGGGGGCTCATGTAGACGTTGAAGAGGGTTGGACTGAGCGAGGAGCCTTGAGGAACGCCGCAGATGACTTTGGTGGCTTCAGATCTGAACGGGGGGAGGCGGACTCTCTGTGTCCTTCCGGCGAGGAAGGAGATGATCCACTCCAGTGCCTTTTCCTGGATTCCGACGTTGCTGAGGCGCTGCACTAGTGTACGGTGGCAGACAGTGTCGAAGGCCGCGAGTCACAATTAAGGAATGCCTTCCCATTCATTCATTTAGGCCTACAGACCCATAGGAATGAATGGGAGATTGCATGCGCAATTTGTGAGTACCAATAGGTACTCGCAAATTGCGCATGCTATTTCAAGGGTTCAAGGGTGTCAAAAGGACACCCTGTTTCACCCCTGCAATTGATCTGTGCACACTTGTTGCGCACACACATGCCCCAAGGGCATATGTGTGTGTAACCTACAACTTTGAAAAATGCACTTTAGTGCATTTCTCAAAGTTTTTGCAAATTACTATCAAGTACAAATTGATGGTAATTTGCGCCCCCTATTAGCAAAATCGCAATTTACGATTACATCATGAATTGCATTTAAGGAATCACAATTTGCAATTCCTTAAATGCAATTGCAATTTAAGAAATCTCAATAATTTGTGATTTCTTAAATTGCAATAGGCTGACATATTGATGCATCGCAGAAGCCCTTTTTGCGGGCGCAAATGGCCAATTTTTGTGAATCCCACCGTTTGCGCTCACAAAAATGTTTGATGATTGTTCCTGTATGTTAAGGAGACAATATTTCTGTCACATAATATTTTTCCTATGAATTTCCACTTCCTCATCTTGGATCTAGGCTACTCATTCATTGTTTGACAATAACGAGAAGATACTGGCCAAACAGGCTATATGAAGAGATTGACTTCTGTCACCATATAAGATACAGAGTTGCTATGTCTTCTAGCATAACAATAGTGGAACACAGATAGAGGCATATTTACAAGGGCATTGCGCCACTGGATCGTCACTTTTTATGACGTTCCGGAGGCTCAATGCCCTGCTCCATATTTACAAAATAGTGTTAAGCCACTGTGCATGAATTAACGCTGCTTTGTAAACATTGTACTATCCCTGCAATGCAGCCTCCCTTGCACTATGGCACAAAGGTGTCTCTGTTGGCGCTAAGCAGTGTTTTTTAGAACCAGAATAAGGGAAAACACAGGGGTTCGCCATATTCTTGTAAATATGGCGCATGCCTGTTTTTTAAAAATGATGCAGCGTGGAGCTGCTAACTTGTGTGCCGCTCCGCCCTGCACTATTTCCTTGTATATATCCCTTATAATGCTCTATCAATGATTTTCTCAAAGTGACGTCCTTGCACACTGCCACATTGACGTAGTAAATAATGATTGGCATCATATTTTCTTAAAACATCATGGTGATTCATTACAATGTAGGATAGTGAGGATGTATCAATTTTTGCAGAAACTGATCTGTGAATATGTGAAATGTCTTGCTCATCAACAGTGGCACTGTGAGGAGC
Organism: Lissotriton vulgaris; assembly: GCF_964263255.1. Lineage (NCBI taxonomy): Eukaryota > Metazoa > Chordata > Amphibia > Caudata > Salamandridae > Lissotriton > Lissotriton vulgaris. The sequence goes on along the minus strand of NC_141689.1, from coordinate 1,130,309,217 downwards.
AGCCACTTCTCTTTCACGTATTTCTCATAGTATCAGGCCAATTGAAGTGATACAGACTAGTGCACAATTTGCAACGCATGGCAGTGACGAGGAAGGACAGCCAGACAAAGGTCTGTACATTGAAAACAGCAGAGGGTGGCATAAAACCAGGGTATTCTCATGGCGGTCTCTGTGGAGGCCTACTTGTCACATCTCCTTTGTTATGAGTAGCGCCACTGCTGCAAGTTTTAATTGCAACAAGCAGTAACAAGGCAACGAAAACAGAAAGGCTTAAAGAGGCAGGCTGGGATTATGGGAAGCCTCAGTATAGGTGCAACACAGCGGTCACACGTTAAGCAGATAAAATAAACATGACAGGATGATAGAGTGATAATATGGGCACACAATTTGCATGGGAAATTATTTCGAGGAGCTTTTCTGGTACGTTTTCTGAAGCATACTACTACTGAACTTTTCAAATGTAAAAATTATTCCCAAGGTACCAGGGGTACAGCATATAATGACTCTTAATTTCTCTCTAAGAGCGTTCCCACCTGTAAGCATCAGTTTCATTGATGGCTTGCTTGGGACTTAATTCGACCGTTCACAGTGGTCTGAGAGACAACGCCCACAGATAAGCCCTAGTGCACGGACTACCATGTATGAACCAAGCTGGAATGCTCTTTGCTCTCCATATGAACTACTAAGTACCATAGCTACATATTATGGGTTAACGCATTAAATGCCCCAGAGTTTCCAGTGTTAGTGCAATCCTGTGCCGGGGTATGTGTGCTTTTGGTTTGCTTGCAAAATTTGGTCACTCAGGACCCGATTCACAGAATGAATTTAAGACTCAATCCTAAACTTACTACTATTTTTGTATTCACAGAATGCACTTACTACTTTTGGCATTCACAGAATGAACCTACTACTTTTGGTATTCACAGAAGTTAGGATTTTGTCTTAAGTTTGTCTTAAGACAAACTTAGGACAGACTTAAGACAGACTTAAGACAAAATCCTAACTTCTGTGAATACCAAAAGTAGTAAGTTCATTCTGTGAATGCCAAAAGTAGTAAGTGCATTCTGTGAATACCAAAATAGTAGTAAGTTTAGGATTGAGTCTTAAGTTCATTTTGTGAATCGGGCCCTCAGAACTTAAACAAGAATTTCACCTTTGTCGTTTTGTGTACCGTTGCAAACTTATATTTTGTGTATATTAACTTATGCGTGCCATCTATTTATATCACTTCGGCACTATTAATCAAAAACTTTGAAAATTGCTTTTTTTCCCAACAAAATATATACTTTTTTCGGAGTTTTATATATAGCGCGAACTTGACCTGAAGGTATCGGATATCAGAGCTCTTTACATGAGCACCAGTTGTGTTACATAAGGACACATTCATTTTTGTTAGGCAGGGGGAGATTAAGTGATTTGCCCAGAATCACAGGATGTTGAGCATCCTTGCCGGGACTGAAACCTGCTTTCCCAAATTTGAGGTCGACCGCCCTAGCCGTTAGGCTACATCCTCTCCCCAAATTGCTAATTTCATTCAAATTCTTCTAAAACAGACACAATTAACTCCCAAAAAGCTCATCAGAAAAATGGTGAGCTTTGGTGAAATGCCTATCAATACCACTCTGTTACGTTTATCTACCTCTGGGATCTTTGGGGTACACTCATCGAGCTTTTGGATTGGGGCATACGACAAAGGGGCGCTTTAATTCGCTGCCTGTGACTCAGCCAGGTCTGTCGCATCTCTATAGAAATCATAGCTAATGAGTATAGCCTGCTGATAGGTTTTTGACATATCTGTCCATTTACCCAGATTATCAGGGTTAGAGACAACTCCCAGGTCTCCTGGGGTCTACGAGAAATGGGTGAGGTACTCAGAACTCTGAGCACACATTCGTCAGTTTTATGTACACACACCTTATAATGATCTGATAGCTTTGATTGGTTATTTCTAGTTCACATTTCGCGGACTCATAAATGCCACTCTCAGCACCCACTAAGCCTTAACCACTGCCAGTTTTATGCTGATAGAAAAGTTCTAGCACCTGAAAATGACATAATTACCAACAGAACATCCTTATGCTTCCTGAGCAGGCCTAGAAAGTTTACTTTATGACAAGGTAAATCACATGTATCTGATGTCACTGAAGCTAACATCCTATTTGAAGATCCTGGACGAGCTAAGAAATCACCCTTCAAGTCCACCAGCGAGGATCACAGTCATTAAGAGGAAGGAGTAGTATTAATTACTACTCTTAGCCTAGCCATAATCGTACCTCTCTTTGATGTTCTAATTTCATGCAGGTGTGAGAATGAGGTGCCACATGGATTGTGGGGGAGTTTGTGGGGCTCCATTTCCAAATCAGAAAAAAACTGTGAGTGTATCCATTCTTATTCAGAAAAAACACAATATATGAGAGCAGAAAGTGAAAGGAATAAGAGCAGTCACAGTTATTTCATTTCGGTCCTCATCTCTCTGCCCTCAGGTTTGTCTCTGTGGTAGAAGGGGGTGAAAAAAAACTTGGAGGCAGAGTTTGGACACAATCTCCATCCCCCTTTACTAAATACCCCAAGATTGTATCAATAATCAGGAGCATCAACAAATGACTGTGGTCAGGGGACGAACTTGCCATAGTTGTCACTTTCGCAAAATGTCCCGCAGTACACCCCACCCCCCAGCTCTGCCATTGAGAAATCCTCAATTGTGAATCTTGGTGCTGATGCCTGACACCTGGTATGATTCAAGATATGCATCTCTTGTCACTTTAGCTTACTAAACGTATCAATACCGTGGCCAAGATGCTCTAAGTGAGTGGCCAAAGGATATCTCCACGGGCTAAAAAAGAGATCAAACATTGGTAACGCAGATTATCGGTCACTGGTGGGACAAAACTAAACAAACAGTGCCCCTCTTTCACTAAAGAATGTTCCTAGGGTATTGACAGTGGAAATATAATAGCTTTATAAAATAGATAATGAAATATTCAGCTTTGCATTGTGGAAAATACAACTGTTTCCAAATAAAGTATTCTATATTTAAGGTGTAAAGTGAACTGCTATGCGGCTAGTTATTTATGACCACCCCTGTGATTGGATCTATCTATTTGTATATCATTGTGACCCTGATTTGAGTGGCAAAATGAACCTTGAAAATGTTGGAAAAGCTGGATGGTCCCAAGAATATAGATTGAGACACATCTGCTGGAAGTATAAGACCTCTCAGCATGTTGATTTTGAAAACTGTACTTAGCATTATATGATCTTATCACATTGCATTTTCTTTTGGTTAAAAAAGACACTTTAAACCAAAACGAAAGCCTGGTAATAAATCATGGTGGGGAAAATCCAAGCACACTTTCTGAAAATGAAATTCTGCTAAACTGCCTAAACGATGAGTTCTGGTGATTATTCCAAAAACAAATGAATACATATTGGTGATCCTGTAGCATTGGGACCTCATTGGTCTCTCATTGATTGTACTTCATTGGTCACAGTCCAAAAAATAGTCAAGCGGTGCACATTGCGGTTCATCCAAAAAGCATTGTTTTCTGCGCTCCTTTCCTTTTTGATGACTAGGCGCACTAGCTGTGTGTCTGAGACATGGATCATCTGACACAATGCTGATGATTATATCTTTGACCAGGTAAAAGTCCTTTCTCGCTCAAGCCTCTCATGCTCTATAACACACTTCATGAATCGATAGATAAACTGAAATATCTCTTGGAATTTAGGAGACGAGTAGACTTGGCATTGCACCCGCAAGTTGTGCCTAAGGTGTGCCTATTCTCTTTCCTATATATCACAGAGGCAAAATGGAAAGAGGAACCTTACAACAGCACTCAAGAAATGGCATGCAACTTTCACCCCACGTGTTCAATATTTTGTGGAAAGAAAATTAAGTACTGAATGCAAAAATAGCAATGTTGTTGGAAAGTGAAAACGTTTTTGACAGGTTATAGTGGGCATACTTACTTAATGCCTTGTCAAGATGAATTCTAGGAAAATCCTTCACTGATAAAGTCAAATTATTATACATCACCATTAAGTGCTAATGGCAATAGGCACATTTCTTACCAGTTTACTAACAAACTAGGCACACAGTACGATGATTAACATTCTTCCTTATTCTTCTGGAGACTTTATTGATTGCATTTACAAATAAGAGAAGTATTGTTTCAGCAGCAGATATCCCTAATATCATGTTACATGCAGATAGGATACGGTTCATGATAAACGTATGGTATGTATGTATGTATTGCGACTTATATAGCACACATATCACCCGAAGGCATCAAGGCGCTTGCCTTGGGAACCCGTCCTGACTTTTTCCCTGTGAGATAACCCCTACTGGGCATCCCCAAGGTGAAAGCCAGGCATCCCGCAGCGGGTGGGCCGCCGTAGTGGAGATTAAGCAAGCTATTGCCCAGAGTTGCAGCGTGGGCCCCCATGATTAGAATAGGCACCGAGGCGAGAATTATCAAGTCCGTGGACATTTTGGGCTCAGGACCCTGCCGCGTCGGGAATTGAACCCTGGTCCCGGGCCAGACCTCTGCATCAGGGTCTGCCGCTCTAATCAGTGAGCCACACTCCTCCACAGTTCCACAGTTCCACAAATTCAACCACATTAGTCTGTGGAAGATACAGCCACTTTTAACAGTTCTTCAGTTACAAAATCCACAAGGCGATCGATCCCCATCACACAAAAAGACATCCTGAAAAGAAATGTTGAATTATCAGTTTATGATTCAGAAAAGGGGGAGGTGATGAACAGTGTGTCTGAATTAAGCAGACCACTCTTACCCAGTCCAAAGATCAGGGCTTGATCCATCACCGTTTTTTAGCTCACTGCACCATCCCAGCTCAGAACCTGGCTACATGCAATTTAGTCTGACCCTGGCCCAGTGCATCATGGGAACAGGGCAGACCAAACTACCAAGCCAATTCTTATACTGGGAAGGAAACAAGCTTCCGGGGACCGGTTTCTGGCATTTCAGCCGTCTTCGGCCCGGCTTGCTTGAATCCTGATGGTGCAATGAGCAAGGGACTCACATCTGAGTATACCCTTCCACGCTTATGGTGGCAAAAACGATTCAGAAAAGGGGGGTTGATGAAGAGAGTGTCTGAATTAAGCAGACCACTCTTTCTTACCCAGTCCAAAGATCAGGGCTTGACCCATCACCGTTTTTTAGCTCACTGCACTATCCCAGCTCAGAACCTGGCTACATGCAATTATCAGTTTACAGCAATAAATGAGGGGATAAAATCGTAAGAATTGAAGTGTATACATGTCTGAACAGCTTGGTTCATGATAATATGCATCATTGCTGTAAAAGGATAACTTAATGGATCCTAATGGATCAGTGGTGGAACATTGAAAGCAACTAGAAGAAAATTCGTTAAAATCCACATAGCTCTGTAATCCAAACACTGTTGATAGTATGTTCATATACAACATTTTTGGACGAGTTGCACACCTTATTAACAACAAGTTACTCCAACTTTTTAAACTTCTACATTTTAACGTTGCTTGCTCAGTGGTGTCGTGCCCAGCCCAAACTGCACGTATGAAACTAAACAACAAACATATTTGGAACAACTTTCTGCCCCATACCATTGGCACAGCCTAAATTGCGTTTGCAATGTATTCTTCAACTCATGTTCCTCTTTTCCGTTCTTCATAACGTTAATTCATTCCATTGATAATCCGCTTTTACGCTTAAAATAATTTTATGGCATCATGCAAGGAAAAGCCATTTCCAAGGTTTCTAGTGTTCCTGCCGGGCCATCCGAACCTCACTTCAAGAACACGAATAAAGCCAAATTCATCCGTAGAGGTTTATTAAAATCCAATGCATTTCGGGCCTCTGGGGCCCTTTGTCAGGGAAAACTGAAAATAACAATAGCACATACTTTAATGTAGTATGTTCATATGACACAAATCCTTTGGTTGGGGAGGATAAGGACCAAATTTCTTCTGGAGTAAAGAGTGAGAGGATTCAAACTAACCAATATAGCTGTACATTAATATTGTTCCTATGTTGCATTGGTCACTATCTTCCAAAAGCATGGGAAAAACTAAAATGGATAAATCCAAAGAAGGCAAAAAGGAATATCTCCAGAAGGTATCATTTTATTAAAACCATGCATAAAATACGAAATAACGAATCAAGTATTTTAGTTAAAGCGCTATGGGAAGCCATAATCCAAGATGCTAAGTCAACCTACAGTAAATACTTATATTCCTCTTTACGTTTAATAAATGCGGGTGATTTGTGGGCCTTAAAACTGTTGCATCACACGTTTTGCCAGGCTATGAATAAAGCCGCTAAAAATTACTCATTGATAGAGGATAAAAGTCTCTTTTCACGACGAGCTCAGGCATGGATGACAATGCAAACATATGTCACATTGCAACCTGCAACTTATCTCCAACTAACTTATCCAGTGCGCTTTAAGAAGTGCTACAGCGGGACTCCAGAAATAAACTCTAAATTGCCATGGCCATTTCTCTAATACCTCAGAAACACGCATAACATTCAACAGTGGGGCCCATTACACTGCATACTTACTCTTTTCATATAATTCAGCTTCAAAGATCTGGCCAACAACCCAGGAGTCCTACTATAACATTGGCGGAGTTTCTAAACCTATTAAACTATTTTTTATTTACACCTGCAATGTAAAGGATTTTACCATGGTTTTTATTTTATACACTATTTTATTCAGACACACCAACATAATGGCAATGGATCTGCTAGAACGAAAATTAGGCGTAGGAAGAATCAGGGCCAGCTTTTATATTCTTCATTTATCTAAACCTTAGTATGTCAGACATTTAGCATTTATTTATTTCTTTATTCAAGAAGAATTCTTTAACTTTATTTTCAAAATGATCATTTATTTTAAAGCTCAGAAAAAAGACATTTATTTAAAAGTTTAGCATGAGTTTAGCAAAGAACAGATAGTTCCAAGTGCATTCTCTCCTACCATCCCTAGCTTACACCCTCATCTTATCCTAACAAACCTGCAAAGGAAAACAAACTGTCAAGTTAAAGTTCTTACGTTCCAAGCAATCGATATTCAGTCCAGCAGCATCTACAGAGGAAATCGAAAAAGTGACCCCTTCTAGCCAAAATCAGGGGTTTTTATACCCTTGCAGGTACATGCATCAAAGTCCGGTTTTGCGATTCCTTATTTGCGATTTTTAGGGAATCGCAAATAAGGAATCGCAAAACGGGCTGCATGATTTAAATCGCATTATATTTGCGAATCGGTAAAAATCGCAATTTTAACCGAATCGCAAATATTATGCGAATTCTATTTTGCGATTTCCCAATTCCCATTGATTCCTATGGGCCAAAAGGCCCATAGGAATCAATGGGAATTGCGAAATCGCAAATTAGAATTCACAAAATGTTAATGCATTCCATGGGCGCGGGGGGTCCAAAGGACCCCCCCCCTGCACCCCTGGAATGTATTTTGAAGTGCATGTTTCACACACACATGTCCTAAGGACATGTGTGTCTGTAACATGACAGTGTATTAAAATGCAATTTTGAGCATTTTAATACATTTTCGCAAATTACCACGATGTTCACCCTCGTGGTAATTTGCACCCCCTAATTGTGAATTCGCAATTTTAAAAGTAATTATGCATTGCTTTTAAGGAATCACAAATTTGCGATTCCTTAAAAGCAATCGCATTTTTGGAATTCGCAAAAATTAGCGATTTTGCCAAAAATGATTGATGCATCCCAAAAACCTATTTAGGAATCGCAAACGGCCGAATTTACCGATTCGCACCGTTTGCACTTCCTAAATAGGTTGATGCATGTGGCCGTAAATCCCTAACTTAATCTATCTAAAAAGTAACTAACATCTCCAATTCGAACTCTGATTGGATAAATTTGGGGTAGATGAGCACTTCCTCACCATTACAGCATTTGTTTTTCACATGATTCAGCGGAAATATAAAAGTTCTTTGTTTAAGACAGTTCGTGGCCTAGGCACATCCTACTTTAGCAACATTGCTCTTCTTTCCATTTGGTTTGGGCATTAGATCGTTCATGCTTGGCACCCATCCTAGGTTCCGGGTAAGGTGGCCTTGAACACTCCCTCAAGCATAGTCAGCTCACTCGCGCTGGCAGAAATCTTTGACGCACCTGCGCAGACCAGTACCCACTCGCAGTAGCTCAGAGCGGCCATTTTCTCACTAGGCCTCACAGGCCACATTTGGAACTATCATAGAAACAAACAAAAAACCATGTTAATTATAGTAATGAAACCCATTCTGTTTACCTCCCACCATTCTAATATTTCCCATTAGTTGTTACCTAGCAATTAAGCCACATAAATGCATTTTTATAGTTACATAATCAACCCTTTTTGCACAAAATGTTTACAATATGCAAATTTAAATTGCGTTTTTATTTAAAATTAAGCTGCGCGTTAATTCACATCACAATGACAACATATATTATTTAATTATTTCACTCCATGCAAGCAAGATTAATACTCCCCATATGTTTGTGAATGCTTTTTACTCTAAAATTGATTAATCAAACACATCACACTTTTATTAAATGTTATGTTATGGGACATTAATTTCACGAGGGGTACACAAAGTTTTGTGTTTTCCACCTCGCTTCATCAATTCCCTCATCTGGTGATCCTATCACCAAATATTCTCTCAAAATTTTGGAAAATTTAGCAGAACATGTTGCAAGTTCTTCATATTAATATGACCTATACTCTAGTATCTTTCTCCTTTATCTCTTTAAAAAATTTCTCTCTGACTTCTTCCATTTCTATTGCATTCTTTTCTCTTTCTCTGGCTTTTCTTTCTTGAATTGTCTTCTTTATTGACTTTTATCTGGGATATAAGTACAACAATGTTGCACTTTCAATATCTCACAGACTCCTCCCTCTTTTGCTAAAAGTATATCAAGGGCAAGCCGATTTTGCATTACCATTGCTCTCATGGCAACCATTTCAGTATCAACCATAATATACATACAGCTGAATTAATCGAAAGCCAAAATATCAATATAATGTTTGTCACCGAAACGTGGGCAGACAAAGCTTCAGATGCCAACTTGACCCTGGCCATTCCTGAGGGTTATTCCATTTTTAGAGCTGACAGAAAAATGAAACGTGGGGGAGGACTGGCAATAATAGCAAAAGAAGAACTCAGGATTAAGAGTTCAGAAAGAGGAAGCAATTCGGACTATGAAACCTTGACCTTCCAAATCAAAATCACAGATAAATACACGTTCAACGGACTACTAATTTTCAGACAACCTAGCGCAAAAACGTCCTTAATTGAGCTGTTAAGTCCATTTTTGGAATCAAGCGTGACATGCCCTGATTATACCATTTTAGGAGATTTTAATTTACATCTAGAGAAAACCTCGGACCCAAAGATAGCATCATTTATGGATGCAATGTCAAATTTTGATCTGGAACAAAAGGTATACCTAGATACCCATAATGCTGACCACACACTGGACGGTATATTTACCTCATGTCAGAGCCTAAATAAAATTGATACTCTCCTGGTCCCATGGTCGGACCACAAGTCAGTCCGGTTTATATTAGAAATTAAAGAAGATACGGGGAGACCCGTGGAATTTCTTAAAAAAGCAACATACCCCGACTGGTCTAAAGTTAACCATCAGGTATTTGTTGATACACTCCGATCATCCTATCCTACATTTGATGAAAACTGCAATATAGCATGCAAACAATTCAACAAGTGGCTGGATACCGCAGTTAAACTGACAGTCCCACAAAAAAAAGTTACTTTGAAAAGAAAAACCCCCTCACAACCATGGTTCTCGTAAGCACTGAAGGCACAAAAACAGAAGTGCAGAAGAGCAGAGAAAAAGTGGAGAGCTAATTATGATACCCACTTCAGACAAGAATATAAAGCTGCTTTAGCCAGTTATAAAAAATTAATAATAACAGAAAAAAGTAAATATTTCGTTCAGAAAATTAACAAGTCAAAAAACTCTAGCAAAGCACTTTTTGATACTGTCAAAAAATTATCAAAATTCGAAAATAACAACTCAGAAGAAATGTCATCAGACTTCTGTAACATATTAGGTGAATTCTTTGTTAGCAAAGTATCATCAGTCTATGACTCCTTTAAAAATCACAGCATGGAGATGGCAGAACAGGATACCATACACCTAATAAACCCAGTGGAACAATCAGTTCAATCCATATTGTTCCACTTCACTCCTCCTACAGCAGAACAGATCCAGAAAGAGGTGCTTACCACTAACTCAGGTAGCCCAATGGACCCATGTCCACCCAAAATAATGCAAATCTGCTCAGAACAGCGGAGCCTGGTGTTAGAAAAACTATTTTCCCAAATTATCGAAACCAACATCTTTCCAGATGATTGGAAAATGATATCAATCAGGCCGCTACTGAAAAAACCAAACCTAGACTGTGAAATCCCAAATAATTATAGACCAATAGCCAGGATCCTTTTTGCCGCGAACATTATGGAGAAACTGTTAAACAAACAGTTATCCCGATATCTGATGGATGGCGACTGGCTGGACCATTCTCAGTTCGGTTTTCGCGAGGGACACAGAACGGAAAGTGCTCTGATTACAGCAGTGGAGGAACTTAGGCAAGTGCTGGACAATGGATCGAAGGCTGCCTTGGTGCTACTCGACCTATAGGCGGCCTTCGATACAGTCAGCCACGAGATCCTCATAACACGACTGAAAGCAGCAGAAATACATGACTCAGCATGTACCCTCATTGCTTCCTACCTAGAGAATAGAACTTTCTCGGTAGAATCAGGAGGAGCTAAATCCAATCTATTCAACCTGCCATGCGGGGTCCCGCAGGGCTCCTCGATGAGCCCCACTCTTTTTAATCTAATGTGGCCCCTCTTACGGAAATAATAAGGAACTGTGGATTCACTCCAATATCCTACGCTGACGATACTCAAATCGTGGTGTCAATCAGTAGGGATGTGGAGGACACAGCAGAAAAATTTCAATATTGCATGGTACAGGTCAGTCAATGGATGAGAAGGAACTGTCTAAAACTTATTGGGGACAAGAGTGAGGTCATGATACTAGGAGGTGACACAAATATATGGTCTCCCTCATGGTGGCCAAAAAATCTGGGAAGATGCCCAGAATCATCAGAAAAAGTTAAGAACCTAGGAGTTACTCTAGACACCAATCTCTCATTTGACGCCCAAGCCAGCAAGCTGGCATCAACACTTTGGTACATCCTAAAAATGATAAAAAAAATACTACCTTATCTACCGCAGGATTCGCGTAAGATAGAGGTGACAGCTTTAGCCTTGTCAAGACTGGACTACGGGAATGCCCTCTATGCTTGAGCCAGGATGAAAATCCTAGCCAAACTTCAACCCCTGCAGAATGCAGCAGCCAGGCTGGTACTCGGCATACCTAAGTTTGAACCAATCAGCCACAAACTAAAAACCCTGCACTAGCTACCAATTGCAAAAAGGGTACAATTCAAATCATTATGCCTGGCGTACAAGGCAATTAATGGAACAGGATCACAATTTCTGAAGTCACATCTAAAACATTATGAGCCAAATAGACTTCTCAGATCCGGCCAAAAGAAACTCATCAGTGTCCCGAGATTCAGAAGAGCCAATTGGGGCGGAAGAAGTTTCCTTGTACGTACAACAAGAACCTGGAATCAGCTGCCTCTGGCCATAAAAACCAGCCCATCCTTAAAATCCTTTAGAAAGGAAGTTAAAACCTGGCTTTTCTCCGCACAGCTCTAATTAACATCTTCTAGCCAATGGTATTTCTTAGTGCCAAGACGCCTTCGGGCATTCGCGCGCTCTACAAATTGATAAATCAAATCAAATCAAATCAACCATCAGGAAACCTCCTGCAGTATCTGTTGACAATCGATCAACTATTGTAGACAATTTTCGAATTCTGTTTGCATTGAATGAAATTCCCACTGCTGGTATCAGTGCTCCAAAAACATCACCTATTATTTCCAATACACTCTCTCTTCTTTCTACTAAGAACCTTGCCTATCTCATGTTTACCATTAGTACCTCTATCTACATGAAACATTTTAGGAAAGACCAAACCCACATAACAAGTCCCATACCAGTGGTCAGGTAGCTTATAGTAAGCTCTATTCCCACAAATAAAATAAACACCCGGGAAAACAGGATCTTTCCCTCCTTTAAATCCCCGACCCCCTATAATTCTATAGGTGTCTTTGCATTGACTTGCACCCACAAAATAATTGTCATACACAGTATTGTCTCTCCTTATACAAAATTTCCCTAACATTGGTGTATCGATATTTATGGCTACATTCACATTTTTATCATCCCGGTTTTCATCATTAAATGTCCAATATTTTGATTTTTCATGTTTAACTTTTTCACTTCTTTTATAAGCCATTCTCCACTCTTCAACCATATCTAGGAAAGTCCTTTCCTCTGCTCTTAATTTACATGTCAAATTATGTTTAAAAGCAAACTCATGAGATAATTCTTCCATTTGCAAAAAATATTCTCCCATAACTTTTCCAGGTCTCTTTTTGTTCAATGTATCATCAATCTTTATCTTAGCAAAAATCTCATCTGTGTTGGAATAATGATATACCATTCTTCAAAGCTGATAAAAACAAGTTTGCAATTATACTATATAAGTTACTCCATATGTAAGAGGAAGGTGATGATACTTCACACCTTTTGACACTGATGCAGGCAATTTTACACAAACATAACAGTCATTAACATTCATAGTGTGGATATATTCAAGCAATAACCTTGAAAACGTATTTTGCGAATCGTCACTAATAGACCTATCTTGATGCAAATCTGGTTTATACACATGAGTCTCATGAACCTCCACTTTCTCACTTGGCTTATTGAAACTTGCATTTGATTTTAATTTTGTCAAATTATCCTGAAAAGGAAGCACAATAGCTAAAATTATCCATAATTTAAAATAATCCCATACAAATCGAACAACATCTACACCATTTTCTAAAAATAGAACACTTTGTTTTATGATTATTTGTCGGCATTTTCTCTAACAGTGTTTCTTTGAACTTGTGTCACGTATAATTTTACAATATTAGTTCACTAACAGTGTTTCTTCGACCTTGTGTCATCTATTCTAATCTATATTATAAGTTATTTCTCTAACAAGTTTTCTTCGACCTTGTGTCAACTCCGACCTCTTCTATATTTACAATATCCGTCTCACAGGACTACAGGCTTTTGCTTAATATAATATACTTTGAATACCAATCAATTTTCTCTTATGCTGACCTTTTTACTCACTTTTCCCAATTGCTTTTCGGCAGTACAAATCTTCTTGGCTACTATTAACCTCAGCAATGGGTGGTAGAACTATATAAGTCCACTCAGGCGATTTTGTATTTTTGGTTTGGTCGTCTTACTCTCTTTGGCCTTTGAACAACCTCTATTTTCTTTCCCAATGTTTCTTTCTGGCTAGTAATCTCATTCACCTGCTCTTCTATCTCTTTTGCTTTGTTTACAAGCCTAAATCTCAATCCACCAGTTTCTTTAGGCCAATTATCTCCCTTGCGGATTCTCTTGGTCTTTGGCTCTATTGTGTTATGCTCCACTCTCCAAGCTCTTTTCCTTGGACTTTTCCTTAACACAATTTCATCTGAACTGTCATCAGTTTCACTTTCTGTATCTTCAGCTGTGTCATTGATTATGATTTTCACAATGTCTTTATCTTCATCTGATTCAGCCTTCTTTTCTGTTACTCTGTTAGGAACACCTTCATAACTCGTACTCTGAATCTCATCCTTTTTGTGAGTCACTTCCTCTTCTCCAGTCTCAGGATTTCCGTTCCTGCCTTCAGAGTGTTCAGATTTTACCTCAGCTTCTTCTTCTTCAATGACTTTATCTCTGCTTGCTCTTGCATCTTTACTGGTGTCTGTCTTTACCGATTCTTGACCTTTAAGTTGATCTTCGGAATCTGGTATCTCCACAATCTCCCTTTCACCTTCACCTTCAGACGCAGAACTGGCTTCTGATACTTCCAGATGTCGACGTTCCTGTCGATCTTCAGTATCTGGATTCTCTTCTGATTCAGCTTCAGAATCAGAGTCAGTTGTACTTTCACCGTCGTACGGGTATTCAGGTGCAGGCACACGGATGGTGTGGCTAGCATGTACCCACCTCTTTAATCCAGCACACTTCACTGCAGTAGTTCTGACCAGGATTACCTGTCGTGGCTTTCGCCACCGAGGTACCAAACAGTTTCTTCTGCGATGTACTTTCACTCAAACCCAGTCTCAAGGGACTAGATCATGAGCTGGATTTTTCTCTTTAGAGTTTGATTCAGTTCCCACCTGGTGGAGCACAGATGTTACTACATTAGACAGATTTTTGCAGTAGTTCAATATGATATCATCATTTACTGTTAGCAATTTGTTAACAGGTACATAAGCTTGTCTCATAACCCTGCCCATCAAAATTTCATGTGGTCTTAATCCAGCTTTCCTGTCAGGAATACTTCTCAGTATCATCAAAACAAGTGGCAAGGCATCTGGCCATTTGAGTCCTGTTGCCAAACACATCTTTGCAATTCTATTTTTAATGGTTCCATTTACCTGCTCTACTACCCCTGAAGCCTCAGGTCGGTAAGCACAATGCAGTTTCTGGCGAATATCTAGAGCCTCACAAATCATCTGCATCAACTCGTTTTGGAAATGTGGTCCGCGGTCCGATTCAATGGTTACCGGAAACCCGAATTGTGGTATAATTTCTCGTAAGAACAGTTTGGCTACAGTTATTCCATAATTCCTTCTGGTGGAGATAGCTTCAACCCACTGTGAGAACAAACAGATTATCACAAGAACATATCTAAGCCTATTACACAGGGTAATTCTACAAAATCCATCTGAAGACTTGTGAATGGACCACCCTCCCGTTCTATGGTTCCCAAACTCACAATGGTTCTTCTGTTTGGATTGAATTGTTGGCACACTAAGCACCTTTGGCACAAACTTTCAGCAATCATTCTGAATTTAGCGTTATACCAAGTTTGTCTAAAAAGACAAATCCTGGCATCTCTTCCAATATGGGCTTGATCATGGTACATTTGTGCCATGTCTGAAATCATGCTATCAGGCATTACTGGTCTTTCATCTTTGTAAACCCAAATTTCATCTTCTTCTCGCTGTCTACATCTTGCCTTTAACCAAATATCTTTTTCTTCTGGTTCTGCCTCTTCTTGCATCTGCTTCACTTCCTGCCATGTCTCAACTACAGTGGTAAGCATTAAAGGACTCGGAAAATGTTCTTTTGTTTTGTCTCGATTGATTGAAATTTGATTTTTCGCACAATGTTTAGCAATAGCATCCGCATAATTATTTCCTTTAGAAATGTAATCCTCATTCTTTTTATGTGCTGTACACATTTTACCACAGCTATTTTTGCAGGTAACTGAATTACGTCAATCAGTGTTCTCACACACTCTGCATTTCGAATGGGTGTTCCCGCAGAAGTTAAATAACCTCTTTGAGAGCAAAGCTGTCCATAGTCATGAACAACTCCATAACCATACTGACTATCAGTCACTATGGTTACTTTCACCTTGTTTCCTAGTTCACATGCTCGTATCAAAGCAATCGAATCCGCTACTTGAGCAGAATGAATTCCTTTCAGATAAGATGCTTTCAACCAACAGTTCTGCTACTGTGCAAATGGCATAAGCAGCACTCAAAATACCACTCTCTGTTCTCAGACACGATCCATCTACAAACATCACATAATCTGATCCAGGTAATGGCTCGTCCTTAATGTCTGGCCTAGGTTTTGTGCAATACTCAAGAACATCCAAACATTTATGATCAAGTTCGCCTTTCTCTTCTGCTTCAATAGTGTCAGGTAGTAATGTAGAAGGATTACCATTCACACACCTGGCAATTGTCACTTTTTCAGCTCCCAAAATTACCTTTTCATAACTTGTCATTCTGCTGTTGGTCATGTATTGGGTCTTTGCTCTTGTGAGGAGAATCTCCACTGAATGAGGTACATAAACTCTCACAGGAAATCCCATCACAATTCCTTCACTCTGCTCCAGGCTTACACTGGTTGCTGCTACTGCTTTCAGACATCCTAGCAAAGACTTTGCAACAGGGTCCAAAACAGCTGAGAAATACGCAATTAGTTTTCTCATTCTTCCATGTCTCTGAATCAATACTGACAAAGCACATCCTTCCCTCTCACTGCAGTACAGTTCAAACTCTTTTTCATAATCAGGCATTCCCAATGCTGGTGCTTCCCACAATTTTGTTTTCAGTTGTTCAAATTCTTCCATTTCATTTTTGGTCAACACTATTGAATCTCTGATGTCTGCTTTTGTCAGTCTCTGCAATGGTTTTGCAATCAATGAAAATCCACTAATCCACTGTCTACAATAACCTACCATTCCTAAGAGCATTCTTACCTGTCTCTGGGTTCTAGGCGGTTGCATTCCTTGTATCATTCTGATTCTTTCTGCTGTGACTTGTCTAATTCCTTTTGCAATTTTATGGCCTAAATATTGCACTTCTTTCTGACAAAACTGCAATTTTGAT
The DNA here is from genome assembly GCF_964263255.1 of Lissotriton vulgaris. NCBI lineage: Eukaryota > Metazoa > Chordata > Amphibia > Caudata > Salamandridae > Lissotriton > Lissotriton vulgaris. The sequence goes on along the minus strand of NC_141689.1, from coordinate 1,130,292,621 downwards.
GGAGACACTTTATGTCCTGCTTCTGCCAAATGATTTAGCAATGCTACTGTGTCGCTTACAGATGCATCTTTTGTTTTGGATGCGATTAAAAGATCATCTATGTACTGTACTAACACAGACTCTCCAGGCATACTTAGACTCTCCAATGATTTCTTTAGCAACTGATTAAAAATTATTGGACTCTCAGTATACCCTTGTGGAATTCTACACCATACTAGGATACGATTTTGGAATCTGAACCCAAAAATTGGCTGACTTTCTACATGCAATGGAACAGTAAATAACGCATTGCATAGGTCAATCACTGTGTACCATTCTGCATCATGAGGAATTTGGTACAAAATCACTGCTGGATTTGGAACAATCGGGCAACATGGGACAACAATTTTATTAACTTTTCTAAGGTCTTGAACAATTCTAAATGTTCCGTTTGGCTTTTTCAATCCCATGATCGGTGAATTACAAGGACTGCTTTCTATCTTTCTTAGAATTCCTTGCTCAATCATTCTGTCAATCACAGGTGTAATTCCCTGAATGATTTCTGCAGTCATCTTATACTGAGGTATATTTGGGTATCTTGCTCCTTCTTTCACTGTAACCTTTACAGGATCAACACCTTTCATCAATCCTATATATTTTCTAGTAAAATCCCATACTATTTCTTTCACTGCTTCTTTCAATTCAACAGGAATCTTCTCTCGATCAAAAACAGGAAATAACTTACTCTGCTCTGCCTCGATCATAAGCATCATCATTTTGTATAAGCTGTCTTCATCGGGGTTTGTAATTCTATGCCGTCTGGCGAGCAATATATGGCACAGTTCATTTTACACAGTATATCCCTACCTAACAGATTAACAGGGCTACTGTCACACACCACAAATTGATGCACCGCTTTGTAACTTCCAATTTCTACTTCAACTGGTTCTGTCAAAGGGGTTTGTATTTGTTTATTTGCTACACCTAGAACTTGGATGGACTCTCCCGAGAGAGGAAGACTTTGAATTTCCACTGATCTTACAGTAGAACAGGTAGCACCAGTGTCCACTAGGAAAGTTATTTCCACATCATTCACCTTTCCGTTCACAAATGGACCAGACTGATCTACCTCAATAGTGGCTCCAAGCACACACTCTTCTCCCTCTCTCAGGCACCGTCATAAACTTTCATCCGACTCACTGCCACCCTCTTCTTGTAACCAATACTGAGGACAGGCATTCACTCTTTGCAGTCTTTTTATCTGTTCACCTCCGCTGAATCCTGTCCGTGCACTGTGAGGTTCCGTGAAATCTGAACCCGTTTCATAAATGTCATGGTTTCGTTACGAATTTGATAGCAGCGAACCGTAACTAGCGAGTACGGCAAGTACGAGTGATTTCGTTATGTTAGACCGATGGAATCACTGTGTATTTAGGGATTTTGTTCCGAATCATGGGTTCCATTTTGTGTATGGCAGCCATTTTGCGGTTGCCCTCACATAGGCCGATGACTACGGCCGAACAAGTTTTTAGTACAAGTACACCTTAGCTGACTTCTAAATGACCTGAGTGAACTGACACAGTTGCCTAAAGCTGACCTTGCCAAGCCAGTTCCTTGCCCGGTAGCTGATCAAGATTAAGGATCAAAGCACAGGATATTGTTGAGTTTATTGCACACACACCCCTTATCCTGTTTCTTATCTGTTTCTGTTTCTTCTTTTATGGTCTATTTATGGATTGTGGTCTTTTATTATGGGTTTGTCCGGCTTGTGCAAGAAGGAATGTTGGGCTTTCCCGGGTAATTAATGGTGGGCCGGACAACTGAAAAGTGGGTTTGTCCTCATGCGATACCTTTTGAAATGTTACCTGTGATTGGACAAATTGTAAATAGTGGGTGTTTGTCCAGAATGTGATTTTTGGCATAAAAGAGGATGATTTGCCTTATGAATTTGAGCAGTCTCCTACGAATATACTTGTGTTGTACTTCGTGGACTTCTGTTTCTGGTTGCAGCCAATAAACTCGATCTTTGACGCTACCGATAAGTATCCCGTGTCTCTGTATTCAAAGACAGGTGAACCCGAAGACTTTGGGCGTGCCCCTGGCGCCGCTGGGTTCTAAAACCCGGTTCTTCAGTGGGCGCCCAACGTGGGGCGACTTCAGCGGTACCGGTCCAAGCCTGAAGATCGTGAGGAGCTTCGTGAGGAAATTCTGGAAGAGGGCCCCCACTTCATCGACCCCGGCAAGTCGAACATGGACTGAAGGTTTTTGCTGCGAGGCTTCCCGCTTTCCGACGGCTACGAAGGACTGCTGCCCTGACTGCCGCCCTGTCTTGGACCCTTTGCGACAATTTGTATGGTGAGACGATAGACGGGTCTTCTGGTGACGCGACTGATACCTTAGTTAAGTATAAGTGGGTCGCTCTTAGTCCTTTGTTTTGGGTTTCTCTTGGGTCTTTGATTTGGTACTTGCAAGCACCAAAGCCGAGGGACTCGTACATTTACAAGACTATAGTTTTTGGATAATCCCTTGAAGTTTGAAGTTAGATTAGTGAGCGACGATGCCTGGTTTTAGCAAAATTAGGAATTTGTTTTGTTGTAGTTGTAACAGGGATTCCCGATTGGAGGACTCGCGTCTGATACCTCCGGTTGGAACTCCGACTTATGAGCTCTATTCTAAACATGGCGTGGGCCCCATTACGTTTAATGAAGTATGGGTCCGCTATACTAGGAAAGACGGTGTTTTAAAATGGCCACGTCATGGTAGTTTCAAATCAGAGATTTTAGATAATTTGGAAGTTAAACTATTTAAGAAGAAAGCTCGGCCGGCGATGTTTGACTCTTTCCGCCTCTGGCGTAAGGAAGCCAAACAGAGAGAAATTAAGCAAGCTAAAAGAGATAAGAGAGAAAAGGGTATATCGATAATGCAAGCTGCTCGGCAGTTTAAAGAAAATGAAGAAGATCAAGCGATTGAGGAATTACATAGGCAACATAAAATGGCCATCGATAAATGTTATCCGGCTTTGCCACCTCTTCTACAAGGTGCAACGAAGGACCCTGAAAAGTATCCTTTGATGTCACATTTGTTGAGTTCACCACCCCCTTATGTGCAGAGTGCTACGGCACCTCCGCAACCTCCAGTTGTTGTGCCTCCCGTTGTTGCTCAGCTGCCAGCTCCTCTTCAGTTGGTTCCTCCTCCTCTGGCGCAGCCTCCTCTAGGGCCGGTGACTTTGCTTTCAGTTCTGTCTCAAACTCCTGTGTCTTCTTCTCTTGTACTTGCGACTTCTCCTGCTACTACTCCTACGTTTGTTTCATCTCAGAATACTTTGTCTCCTGTCCTTATGACAGCTTCTCCTTCTGTTCGACAAAGAATGACTGATACTGTTACTGGTCTTTTGTCTCTTTTCTTTGGTTCATTGAGTGTGACCCCTGTTTCTACGTGTAAACAATTACGTAGCCAGCTTCCTGGTCCCGAAGAACAGGCAGTGTTAGATCTTTTGGCTCGAAGATGGGTTTCGAATACTTTGAGATATAATTTAGAGTCAGTTATGGATGTCTTCCAGCAATGGGAAGCTCCGAAGCAAAGGTACGTCTTCAATGTTATGTGTTCTTTCCTACGCGAGGAATAGGAAGATGGTGAGTTGGGTCAGATCCCATTGGAGTTACTTGATGTACAGTCCGAGTTTGCGAAAGGGACGATAGTGGGTCCCGATGTTGAGAAAGCAGTTGCGACGTTACTTGTGCTTAGGAGTGAGTTTCCTTCTCAGTCACTGTTTGAGCCTGATCCTTCTGTCAGGAGAAAAGTGAAGCAGTACCCCATGAGAGAAGTTCCTCTGGTATGGAAAGAGGAAGTTGTGGCTAATCTTAATCAGGGTATTCAGGCTGTACCTGCTCATTTTCAGCGTGTCTGAGTACATGTTCCGTGGAAGAGAGCTGAAGTTTTGGCTCATAAGCAGACTCTACCTGACCCCCGTAAGAATCCTGCAGGGTATTACAAGGAGTTGTCCCAGACAGTTGACGCATGCATCATGAATTTAGCTGATATAGATATGTTGTTGGGTAACGTAGTTCCTCAACCTTTGTGGGCGAAGATTCGTCATGAGAATCATGCAGTAGAGTTAGGTGATACATGGGCGAATATTGTTGCCGCAGATGGTCATCAAGGTGGAGGGGCTAAACCTGAGCCTTTAGTTGCGGAACTTCCTGGTAGGATTATTACTTTAATGAAGACTTTGATTCCTGCTATGCGAGTGAATTGGGATAAGTTAGCAGCATGCAAACAGAAGAAGGATGAAAGTGAGTCTGATTTCTTCACTAGGTTTGAAGAGACGTTTATCTATCACAGTGGTCAAGATATGAGTACGGAAGGTGGCCAAAGGTTGTTTGTAGACAAGTTTGTTCATAATTTGCTTCCCGAGTTGTGTAATAAGTTGAAGGACTCTGAGAGTTCATGGGCTGTTTCTTCTTCGGCCCAGATATTGGCTACTGCACAGTATTACGAGAATAGAGATAAAGATGAGAGAGAGAAAGCAGAGAGAAAGACTAAAGATTTAAAGACGAAGGTTCTTTTGCAACAGGCGTATCGGCCTCGTTATAATCAGCGTGAGTTTCAACAACCTCAACAGTTTCAGAGAGGATCGCAAAAGCCCGAGTCTTTTCAGCAGCGTGTTCCAGTAGGCCCTAATCAGTGTGCGTATTGTAAGGAAGAAGGCAACTTCAAGAATAGTTGTCCGATTCTGTTACAGCGTGCGAATGGTGTGTCTGGTGTGAGAGGTCGAGGTTTTCAGCAAGCTCCTAGAGGTAGAGGACCTGGTGTGTTCCCCCAGAATGGACGATCCTTTCCACCACAGAATTCCATGAATTGTTTGATCAACAGAATATTACGTCTGGTCAATCGACTCAATACTATGCTGATGATTACTATGTCGAGAGTGGGAAAGCTGATGGTAATGATTGCTAGGACAGCCATAGACAAAGAGAGGGAGTAATGTCAGTTCCAGTAGATCAGAGTGGACCTTATGTTGAAGTGATTACATCAGGTGTGTCAGAGCCTTTTCTGTTGGATACTGGTGTAGCGAAGAGTTCTATAATGCACTCTAAACTCCCTGGCGCACCTTTGTCTAGCTTGACGAATGTTTCAGTAGGTTTTTCTGGCGCCCCAGTTCGTAATCCGGTGTCTAGTCCTTTGTCTCTTTCTATTGGACCTTGTGAATTGGAAGCACCCCTCATTTTGACGACAGGTTGTGGTGAGAACTTGTTGGGTTTGTATTTGTTGAAAAGATTGTATGCGACATTGCATTGTTCTCCTTCAGGAGTACAGCTTACATTGGGTGATCTCTCCGATGTATTGGTCTAAAGATCGGCTTCCATTGGAATTGCATTCTCTCCCTGATACTCTTTGGGCTACTGGTCCTAATGACGTGGGTCTTTTGGAGATTCCACCTTATGTTGTGACGTTTAAGCGAATGCTAGATTGCCACGTATTCCCCAATATAGGATTTCTAGTGATGGTGAAAGAGCGCTTTTAGCAATCATCTATGATCTAATTGAGAAAGGTGTGATTGAGGAGACGAGAGGTAATGTGTGTAACAGTCCTGTTTTGCCTGTCCTGAAGCGTGCTGACTTTTCTCAGCCGCCTGTGTATAGGTTTGTGATCGACCTTCGAGAAGTGAATAAGATTGTTGTACCGCAGTTTCCTGTTGTTCCGGACATTACTGCTTTGTTGACTATGATTCCTGCTTCAGCTGCCTGGTTTTCGGTTATCGATCTGAAGAATGCTTTCTTCAGTATCCTGATTGCCGAGGAGAGTAGAGATATTTTTGGCTTCTCTTTAGGAGGCCGAAGCTTCCAGTTTACACGCACTCCTCAAGGCTATTGTGAAAGTCCATCCATCTATAGTCAGGCTTTGAAAACACAGCTTGATACGATTGTCATTCAGTATGTGGACGATCTGTTAGTTGCTGCTGATGATAAGGAAATTTGTAAAGAAGCTACTCTTTCTTTGTTGCGACATTTGTCTGACCTTTATCATAAAGTGTCACCTTCGAAGTTGCAGTATTGTCGACAAGAAGTGACCTACTTAGGTCATCTCTTATCGAAGGAGGGAAGAAGGTTGACTCCAGAATGAATTCAAGCGATTGCGAAAATGACTGTGCCAACCACAAAGAGAGAAGTGCGTGCTTTCTTGGGTATTACTTCGTACTGTAGACAATGAATTCCAAACTTTTCGTGACTTGCGAAACCTCTGTTGGCACTTACCCTTAAGGATACTCCGAATCCTCTTCCTTGGTCTGACGAATGTCAGAAGAGTTTTTCTGAATTGCGTGATGCTTTGTGTTCGGCTCCGGTGTTGGGTACTCCAGACTACAGTAAGCCTTTTACACTCTATGTCCACGAGAGAGAGGGTTGAGCATTGTCGGTTGTGACACAACAGTTTGGTGACAAGCAGCGTCCATGCGCGTATTTCTCGTCGACTTTGGATCCGGTAGCGAGAGCGTTGTCGAGTTGTTTGAGAGGTACAGCGGCAGAGGTTGTTTCTATTCGACAGTCTGCTTGTTTGGTGATGGATAATACGTTGATTGTGATGGTTCCACATGCAGTGGATACTTTATTAAACAGGACCAAAACACAGCACTTGACTAGTGCGCGATTGTCAGGTTAAGAGTTGACGCTTTTGGCGAGTCATGTGCATCTAAAGCGATGCAACACGTTTGCTTTCTTAGGACAGAGGAAGAAACAAAGGGTAGAATTGATTTGAAAGATACTCCTCTTGTGAATTCTGATGGTACCTTATGGGTAGATGGTTCATGCTTTAAGCTTCCGAATGGCGATACGACTGCAGCATATGCGGTTACGACTTTGCATATGATTGTTGAAGCTTCACGTATACCACAAAATTCAGCTCAAGCAGCAGAGTTGATTGCACTAACGAGAGCGTGTGTGTTGTCGAAAAGAAAGAGAGTGACTGTGTACACCGATAGTCAATATGCATTTGGTGTTGCCCATAGTTTTGGGCGTTTGTGGAAGGAACGTGGATTCCTTACTTCCCGTGGTACGAAGATTCAGCATGGACAGTTGGTGAATGAACTTCTTGAGTCACTTACGTTGCCGACGCAAGTTGCGATCGTGAAATGCAGTGCACATAAGAAGGTTACCGATGACGTTGGTCGTGGTAATGCATTTGCGGATGAAGTAGCGAAAGAAGCGGCGAAAGATGTGACAAGTCGAATGTATGTTGCAGGTCCAGCAAGATGGGTTCCGGATAGAGGAATGTGTGAAGATACAATAGAGAGTGTTAAATCGATTCAGGCTGAAGCTACTGAGAAAGAATTGAGAGTGTGGAGAGAGAGTACGGGAATGTTGGATTCGACTGGTTGTTGGATTGAGTTGTCAGAACATCAGCGATGGTTGTTGCCTGATGCGTATGTGCTTGCAGTGGTTACGATGGCACATGGAATGGCTCACATTAGTGCGAAAGGGATTTGTAAGTTGTTGGCTCCAGTATGGGATAATGTTGGAATTCCTAAGTGTGCGGAGAATTTGGTCAAGAATTGCATGGTTTGTCTGATGTATAATCCTGGCAAGTGAACTCCAACCCCAGCTGGTCACTTTGCGCCTCCGACGTATCCGTTCAAGGTGCTGCAATTGGATTTTATCCACATGGAGAGATGTAACAATTTAAAATACGTCCTTGTGGTTGTTTGTGCCTTTTCAAGATAGGTAGAGGCTTACCCCTTAAAAGATAATATTGCCTTATCCACAGCCAAAGTCTTGCTCAAGGAATTTTTCCCTAGATTTGGTTTGCCAGGGATGGTGTGGAGTGAAAATGGAAGTGAATTTGTGGGCTTGGTTATGAAGAGAGTGTGCAAGGGTTTGGGCATTAGGCAGAAATTTCATGCTGCAAATCACCCCCAATCAGCTGGTTTAGTTGAATGCTATAATGGCACTCTGAAGCTGAAGTTAGCCAAGATTCAGGCGAGCTCTGGTCTCCATTTTCCCGATGCTCTGCCGTTGGCACTTTTGTCAACTAGAACTACGGTGCATTCCCAAGTAGGCCTTAATCCATACGAAATCGTATTCGGTCACCCGGCTAATGTGTGGGGAGTGCCGAGGCCGACAAAGTTTAGCGAGATTGAACATCCTGTGTTGATTGACTACTTGAATGACCTGACGGCTAAATTGCGTGTCTTACATCAACAGGTTCATGATAACCTTCCAAAAGCATCTGAAGATCCAGGACATGCTATTAATCCTGGACATTGGGTCCTAGTTCGTAATTTTCAATGGACCAAGAATGATCAGCCCCGTTGGACAGGACCACACCAGGTGCTCCTATAAACACAAGCATCAGTGAGAGTACACGGCAAGAAAAAGTGGATCCACGGCGTACATTGTAAGAGGGTTCCTTTACCTCTGCCGTACGACCAGTGGGTCCGGGAAGGTGTTGGTGATTCAGAGACAGAAGGAGTGCCGAAATTTGTGCGGTTCAGCGACGCACGTTTGGTTGGAACAAGGTCTGAGCGAGAGGATGATGATATTTTGCAAGCAGCTGTGCCTCCTTCTTTGAGATTGGACACCACTGAGCCTGAGTTGTTGTTTGGAGATCAAACTGTGCCTGGTAAAGGCCGATATAACTTGCGACCAAGAAACAATGGACAAATAAAAAAGTGATTTCTTTTTGTTTTTGAAAACTGCACTCTCTCATCCGAAAAGCTGTTTTGATCTATTTTTCTTTTTCAAACCGCCATCCGGGTTCAGCTGTAGGGTCGCTGTCTCAAGACTTAGAGTGGCAAGCCGTGTAGAGGTAAGGTCGACGGTTCTAGTTTGTTCTAGGGCATTCCCTGGACTTACAGACGTACACCTGAGCGAAGAGAACCACCTGCCGCAAACAGCACGGTTAGAGGATGAAGTTTTTTGAGATCGAGAGAGTTGTCGCAGAAATGAACTTTCAGACAAAATTGTGTAAATTGATGCGTAGCAAATGTTCCTTAATAACGTGTCTTTTAGTATTTCTTAGCATGACGTTGTCTTTGGTGGGGTGGATTGTTTTCACTAGCCAATTGACATCTGCACCCACCTCCCAACCTATGTCTTTTCCTACTTCTACTTCTTTGCATTCTTTTCATTCTTTGCTTGAACATGAACTGGGTAGAAGATCAGAGTTTGTTAATAATTCCTTTGTACAGCTTCTGCAACATCAGTTAGTAGTGAACTCCACTAATTGTTGGGTGTGTGGTCTTATGCCACATACTACGGATAGAGGAATTCATTATCTGGTTTTGCCATTCAGTTATAATGGGTCTGTATGGGCGTATCAGACGATGTTTATTTATGCCCACGAAGTCTATCCCCTGCGTTCCATGAAAGATAACTCGAGTAATAGTGCCTTAGTAAGGGGAATAAGAGATATGATCAGAGATATCGATACATATGAGACTATTCCTAAAGATGAGGTATTAGCTTATATCGGATGGAACGTGACTGGATATAGTGTTAGTCTGAGTGAAAAGCAGCGACGGAAAAAGTCACCTCCGATTTGGATCGTACCCCATCGTGGTTATTTTTGTCTGCAAGGCAATGGCAAGAATCCGAGAGCGAAATTGGGGAAGAGTGTTTGTACTCGGACGTATGTTTTTGCGTCCCAGACTTCCCCACCGTTTTTAGCAGCTAAGGGCACATATTTTGTCTGCTATGATAGAGCATATACATGGTTGCCCCCTGATTTTTCGGGAACCTGTTATGTTGCGTATTTGTTACCCCCTACGTATACTGCAGCCGCATATTACCACAGAATGAGAGTTGTTAGAGGTGTCTTCGATAAGGAAGATACTGCGGGACAACAATTGGGAGACTTTCTCAAGGGTTTCCTGCCGTTTTGGGGACCTATGGCAAACAGTAGAAACATATGGCAATTGACGAGAGTGGTTGAGTCCACCATAAATGAAACTGCTGGTGCCCTTAGTAATTTGACTGCCGAGCTTCAATCGGATCGTCTTATGACATTACAAAATCGTATGGTTTTAGATGTCATACTTGCAGATCGAGGTGGAGTATGTAAACTGATCCAATTGAGCTGCTGCGTTTTCATACCAGACAATGCTCCTACAGTGTACCAAGCCATTTCTAAGTTACATAAGATCTCCGAGTCTGTACATGTAGACAAAGGAGATTGGTCGTTGACTGGAAGGTTTTGGGGATTGTTATCTACTTGGGGATGGAAGATTCTGATGATCATTGGGATGGCTTTAGCTATTCTTTTCTCGTTTTGTCTTTGTGTACAGTGTGCTCCTGCTATATGTAGCCTTTGTGCTACTACGTGTGTAAGGAGACCTGTCTCGAGAGAAGTACTGAGTAATAGGATGATGCTCCAGCAACATCTCGATGGTCTGATGAAGATTGATATAGACCTAGATTCAGATTGACGTGAGTTTAGGTTATTGCCTATGTAAGGGCAAAAGGAGGGTCTGAGGTTCCGTGAATTCTGAACCCGTTTCATAAATGTCATGGTTTTGTTACGAATTTGATAGTAGCGAACCGTAACTAGCGAGTACGGCAAGTACGAGTGATTTTGTTATGTTAGACCGATGGAATCACTGTGTATTTAGGGATTTCGTTCCGAATCATAGGTTCCATTTTGTGTATGGCATCCATTTTGTGGTTGCCCTCACATAGGCCGATGACTACGGCTGAACGAGTTTTTAGTACACGTACACCTTAGCAGACTTCTGAATGACCTGAGTGAACTGACCCCGTTGCCTGAAGCTGACCTTGCTAAGCCAGTTCCTTGCCCGGTAGCTGATCAAGATTGAGGATCAAACCACAGGACATTGTTGAGTTTATTGCACACACACACACACACCCCTTATCCTGTTTCTTATCTGTTTCTATTTCTTCTTTTATGGTCTATTTATAATATGGGTTGTGGTCTTTTATTATGGGTTTGTCCGGCTTGTGCAAGAAGGAATGTTGGGCTTTCCTGGGTAATTAATGGTGGGCCGGACAACTGAAAACTGGGTTTGTCGTCATGCGATATCTTTTGCAATGTTACCTGTGATTGGACAAATTGTAAATAGTGGGTGTTTGTCCAGAATGTGATTTTTGGCATAAAAGAGGATGATTTCCCTTACCAATTTGAGCAGTCTCCTACGAATATACTTGTGTTGTACTTCGTGGACTTCTGTTTCTGGTTGCAGCCAATAAACTCGATCTTTGACCCGACCGAGAAGTATCCCGTGTCTCTGTATTCTAGGACAGGTGAACCCGAAGACCTTGGGCATGCCCCTGGCGCCGCTGGGTTCTAAAACCCGGTTCTTCAACTGTATCTCTGCTGGTTTACACTGTCTGGCAATGGCGGTTGCGGCACCTGACTTTGCTGATTTGCTATCTGCTGTTGTTGCTGTTGTGGATTTATCTCAAACTGCACCTGCGAATTCAATGAATTATTTTCCGCATTAACTCTTGGCGGACACCTACACTCGTTCTTCCAGTGCCCTAACTTGCCGCAATTAAAACAAGGATGCTTCTTCTTTAAATCATCTATATTTCCCACCAACTTTGGTTTACCCTTAAAATTCCCTTGATTCCCAGCATTCCTATTTTCCATTTGCGCTACTTGCTGCTCGCTACTTTTACTTGTGCCCACATGGCTTTTACTTTTAGCTTTTTCTGTTTGGCATCAATTTCTTCACTGCAATATTTCGCTTTTCTCAAAACCTCATCCACAGTACTTGACTGCCATCCTATCATGTTGTGATGAATCATGTCTCCAATTTCTGGTCCTAATCCATACACAAATCGGTATATGAAGTGACTCAGAACTTTCTCATTTAATTCCTCATAACCTCTGTACTGTTTAAAGACTAACAACAATCTTTCAAAGAATGAATTTACTGATTCTTTTGGTTCCTGTGTAGTTCTGTCTATTTTTACCCAATCAGTTTCTTTTGGTGGTATTTTATTTTTCAACCACACTATTACCTGATCATATTTCCGCATCACATCAGGTGATGGAGCCCCTGTAACTTTGTCTCTGGGAAATTCTTCTCTTGGCCAATCTATAGCTATTTTACATTCTGACCATAAATCTGCTGGCACTACTATGTCAAACAATCCATCTAAATCAATCCACAAAACTTTTGACACTTTCACAAATCTGTCTACTGCACGATACCATTCTACTCTTTTTTCTCTTAATCTTGGAAAATCATTAGTAAATGACAATATATCCTGCCTACTCAAAGGAACATGTACATATCCTCCTCCAGGTATCTCTCACATAGGAAACTCAGCTGTTACTGCCTCTTTTTCCCTGACCGGAAAAGCTAATGTGGATTTGTCACTATTTTCTTCCTTCTTCTTTGCCCACTTATGTCTCCATTTACTTACATCTCCCCATCTTCGCAATAGTACAATTAACTCTTTCATCTGCAACAACCTCCCTGCAGTATTCATGTTTTCAATGTCTCTTTAGGCAAAATCCACTCTGTCTGATTTCTGTAATGATTTGAATTTTGAAAATTCCACTCCTAATTCATTTGCTAATTCCTCCAGTTGATCATTCACTGATTTAGCTCTCCATGTAATGCTTTTGCACAAAAACATAAGTTCATCATCCTGATACGTTTTCAGTCATTCTGTACCAATTGTTCCGATTATCAATTCTTCCATATCTACCTTTAACTTTGCTACATCCAATATTCTCGATTCATTCTCTTTTAATTTCAGGGTTATAATCCACTCACTCAACTCTCTATCTGATGGTCCTACAGGAGTTTGTTTTGAACTTATTTTATCCAGGCTTTTCTCTGGTATCGCAGAGTCAGATTCCGCACCCATCAGGTATCTGAATAATGAGCTTTGGTTAAAAGGTAACTCAGGTGTATTCACATTAACGATTCGCTTTATTTCTGACAAATCAGGATAAATATCCTCTCTTGCTTTTTGCAAACTCAGTTGTAACGGTATTGTCAAACTTGGTTCTTTTATTTTCTGGTTTTCGAACACTGGTATTACCGGTCCTATCGTTACGGGGACAGTCACTGCTTCCATATTTTTAGTAAGGTTCTGAATCAATTCATGTGTAGAACGTTCATAATCAGAAATATTTTGCACACTTCTGTGTGGTTCATTTCTTGATACAGGAGTACCTGTAACTCTGGCTTCTGCAACAGGTGTATTTGGAGTATATCTAACCTCTACTCTGTCTGGCACATCTCTCAAACTTGAATATGGTCTTGGGGTTTCATCATTACTTTCATTCGTGACTGGAGCATTCGGAGTAGTCCATAAAGAACTTGGCTGATATGGTGGTAGACTCCAATTTAATATTTCTTTTAAAACAACATCTTCTGATTCACTGTCACCATGATTTTGATTCACTGTCTCCATATTCTTTTTCTTTTCTGTACATTTCCGACCCTCATATTCGTCCAACAATCTAACTGGATACATACCATCACGCATATTACTGTCTCTCCATCTACGCATTCTGCTTTCATGAGTCTCACCCCATAAATTTCGACCTCTACCTCTTGGTCTGATATGTCTGCATAGCCTCTCACTCTCTTGATCATGCATCTCATCTTCCCATTCAACTAAAGCCTCAAATTGAGTCGGTCTAGGTCTCGGCTCAAGCTTCATCATTTTGTCTCTCAAATTTCTCAAAACTGCTGCACCAAGTGATAATTCCTCAGAAAAGGCTAACACCCCATCATCCTGAGTATATCTTGCCCAGTTTTCCTACCAAACACAGGTATGGTAACGATACTTTGATAACATGTAAGAAGCTGGCGTTTTCGGTGGAGGAAGTTATTTTCCCTCTCTAGTCACAATTTCTTTGTCTTTTGAAAAAGCATTCTTTAATTTCTTAAACCATGAAGGTTTCTTCTTCTCTTCTTCGTAATAATAAGACATCTCTCCGATAATTCTCTGACTTACAAAAGATCGCGCACTTCCCTGTTTACTGTTCCGTACACCAACCTATAGCAGCGCGGTTCACACTAACGCACCAATTAGAACACGATACGTTTTTCTAAGTGCTTAACCAATCCTTTTTGCTGCTTTTTCGTGATGAACCTATCAGCTCCTACTCTGACTTGTGAACCAATCCCAGCGCGGCTCTTTTGACATCACCAGCGCTCCGGCTTCTGCAGCGCCGACTGACCCCTCCTTTACAAGGATTTTTTCAAGAAGCCGTATTTACAAGATATTTACAAAATCAGTTAGTGACTTACACAAAACAATTCCACTAATCTGTTTCGCTAATAAAGTGATAGAATTTTCAATCACACAAGTATTCTGTAACCGGAGGAGACGACGCTTATCTCCTCAGAATTTTTAGACTCGTCGATAAAGCAACACTACTGGCTTTACCCTTCTATCAGGCAATAACGAACAAGCTTCTCTAGGAAAGCACATACAGAGATCTTTTTCACCTCCTTAGAGACAATCCCAAAGTTTCGCTTGAACGCGTATTGCAATTACATTTACACACGTTCATACGAAAAACCCTATTCACATATACATTAACTCTGTTTTACCAGTAGGCAGCGCGTCCATCTAACCCACCACAGAATTCCTCTATTGTTAGCAAAAAGAGACGCCGCTCCTTTTTACCCTTCAATCAAGCTCGGGTTAAGACCTATTACTCTCCCAGTGATAAATTTTAGTCAGGATACGCAATGATCCCTATGCTTGAAAGCCAAGATTTCATAGACTGCCTTTGCTGTACATTTATCCTTTCACACCTAAGGTCCCTAAACAGTGATATACGACGATACCACCGCAGTATATGACAATACTACTTCTTTGAAACAGACTAATGCACTGTGCGACTTCACCTGCCACACTTCCTCAGCCTGCAGACAGAGGCACTGGCTTCACACAACACTTGGAAGCCTTTTTAAAACTACATATAACGTAATACGGACTCAACAGATGTTAGTTCATAATCTGTACATCAAACTCTATATAGTACTTTATACATAACCCTAGCTAATTTCCTTAGCAACCACTACTCTGCTACCAAGTTATAACTGCTACTGCGGGACTCCAGAAATAAACTCAAAATTGTCATATCCATTTCTCTAATACCTCAGAAACACGCATAACATTCAACAGTGGGGCCCATTACACTGCATACTTACTCTGTTCACATAATTCAGCTTCAAAGATCTGGTGGATTAGCGTCGACGTTTCGACCCAGCGGTATGGTGCCGGTTTATTAGCAACCGTTTCGGGTCTTCATCAGGACAAAGAGGGGGACAACCTTAAAGGAGGAGGTGTCTTATTCATAACCTCTGTGGGATGATTGTTCTCTCTTTTATCGAAGCGTGGTATCTTTGTAAAAGAATTTATCACCGTCCGGTGACGAATTCGGGTTTGAAGTGCCGCAGCCGCGATCACTTGAAGAGCATGACAGCAGACGTCTGTATCTCTCTCCCGTTCTCGAGTCAGAGGTTATGAATAAGACACCTCCTCCTTTAAGGTTGTCCCCCTCTTTGTCCTGATGAAGACCCGAAACGGTTGCTAATAAACCGGCACCATACCGCTGGGTCGAAACGTCAACGCTAATCCACCAATTGGTCCTCACTACATCTCAACAGAAAAATATGATTTACAATACTGTTTGAGTAAATTGAAGTTATTGCTGGACCAGTGTATCTAATTGCATTTTTCACGAAACTGTATCACTATAACAGTCACCATTAGTAACAGATCACGTTTGTTCACTGCAGCACTTATTTATTGTCACTATATTTTCAATGTATATGGACAACCGATTTTTAAATATCCAAAAAGAACAAATGTTTTGCAAAGTGACTGGATAATTACAACTTTGCGGACAAGAAAAATAACGTTTGGTGTGCGCATTTTCTTCTAAGTATCTTTATGTTTTTCATGAAAAAAGTACATATGAGAAAATTGTGAACCAAGTAATTGTCTGAATCAAAGAGATTGAGTACAATCCAACAGAACCACTGTTTGCATATCACGTAATACCCAGGTTCTGAGGGTCACTGGGTCACCCCATTATAATTAATGGTCAAAGATCTGGCCAACAACCCAGGAGTCCTACTATAACATTGGCGGAGTGTCTAAACCTATTAAACTATTTTTTTATTTACACCTGCAATGTAAAGCATTTCACCATGGTTTTTATTTTAAACACTATTTTATTCAGACACATCACCATAATGGCAATGGATCTGCTAGAACGAAAATTAGGCGTAGGAAGAATCAAAGGCCAGCTTTTATATTCTTCATTTATCTAATTTTTATTCTAGGCAAACCTTAGTATGTCAGACATTTAGCATTTCTTTACTTCTTTATTCAAGAAGAATTCTTTAACTTTATTTTCAAAATGATCATTTATTTTAAAGCTCAGAAAATAGACATTTATTTAAAAGTTTAGCATGAGTTTACCAAAGAACAGATAGTTCCAAGTTCATTATCTCCTATCATCCCTAGCTAACACCCTCATCTTAACCTAACAGACCTGCAAAGGAAAACAAACAGTCAAAAGGCAAAGTTCTTACGTTCCAAGCAATCGATATTCAGTCCAGCAGCATCTCCAGAGGAAATCGAAAAAGCGACCCCTTCTAGCCAAAATCAGGGGTTTTTATACACTAAGGGGCTCATTAGGATTGCGGTTTTTCCGCATCCTCGGGGCCGGCGGAAGCCACCGCCGGCCCAGAGGATGCGGAAAAACCGCAGCGGACTGGCCAAAGACCCACCGCCACATTAGGATGGCTGGTGGGTCCTGGTTTCCGTCCACAGCTTTTCCGCCGCGGCTGGCTTACAACCGCGGCGGAAAAGCTCTAATCTGGTGACGGTGTCTCTCAGACACCGTCAGGCAGATTAGGATGGGATGTAAAACATGCTTTTCCGTGGCGGCTTTCGGCCGTGGAAAAGCATGTGTAACTTCACTGCGGGGGCCCGTTGCGGGCCCCCTAGGTGAAGGGGGTGCACATGGGAGGTACCTATGGAACCCACCTGCATTTGTATGCAGAAAGCGGCAGGCACCACAAGGTGCCTGCCTCTTTCTGCATGCAAATGCAATGACTGCATTTTTAACATTGCCGCGGGTGCAGCTTGAAGCCGCACCCGCCGCAATGTTAAAAATAGAGGATGTGACCGCCAGGGTGGCGGTCATATCCTAATCGCACAGGAGGGGACTCCGCAGCCCATGCGGACGTCCCCTCCTCTTCAGTGATCGCGGACGGACGCAAGTCCGTCCGCGATCATAATCGGCCCCTATATCCCTAACTTAATCTATCTAATAAGTAACTAACATCTCCAATTCGAACTCTGATTGGACACATTTGGGGTAGATGAGCACTTCCTCACAATTACAGCATTTGTTTTTCGCATGATTCAGCGGAAATATAAAAGTTCTTTGTTTAAGACAGTTCGTGGCCTAGGCGCATCCTACTTTAGCAACATTGCTCTTCTTTCCCATGGTTTGGGCATTAGATCGTTCATGCTTGGCACCCATCCTAGGTTCCGGGTAAGGTGGCCTTGAACTCTCCCCCAGGCATATTCAGCTCACTCGCGCTGGCAGGAATCTTTGTTTTAATGAGATGGAGCGACATCCTTTAAAAATTTTTTTTATTTAAACTGTATTTTGTATTGTGATGGTTTTTATTACCTAAAAACAATAAACAACAAATTCAAATTCAGTGAAATTGGTTTGGTACAAGGAGGGACAAAAGCTTGCTTTCAAATGTTAGAATTTAGATATAAACACACCTGGAAGTAGCCTTCTTCCCTCATTAAAGATCATCCTTGCACAACCAAGTACCTAACATTCAACTTAGAGTGGGTGAAACAGTCTAGCAGACTTTTAAAATCAATTGCTAAACAGGTGGGAGTCTTGAGATCAGTGTATGCTCAACTGGATTAACTTGTGAATGTTCTTATTGTTGTCGAAGTCCAACTAGAGACAGCTTGCACCTAGCCTGACCTCAGAAAATCTGGCACCTATTATATGTTACATAATATGATTGATTTGAGGGCTTTTCTCATCTCCAAATCAACTGGGAGTAAATCTAACATGCCCACTCTCACCAACGGATTCCAATAGAAAACCCTGTTTGGAGTTCCCTCTCAGCATAAGGGAGCATACTTTTTAATATTTATGCATCAAAATGAGCAGACTGTAAAATGAATCTCATAGACAACTATGGGCCAACAGTGGATAAAGGGGTTTCCCAGGTCTAGCGATGGATTCATTACCTCTATACATGGCTGGTTGTATTACTCTTCTAACATGCTAGAGAACCCTAGAAGTTTATCTCTTTGTTAGTTTTCTGTTAACATTGGGTGGACACATGCTCACTTAAGTTAGTTCATTACTTACCATACGGGTATATGTTGGTGTCGGGTCCCACAATTATGCTGGTGGAAACGGATTAAGCCATGTGACTAGGTGGTTTGCAGTGACTGACTTTAACAGATACTTCTTTGCAGCATAATCCCACTTTGTAATCCACTGGATTCACCATTAGAGCATGGCCCTCACCTGCAGATTGAGAGGGGCCTGATTGAGACAACATCATTGGATACAATTCTGGAGTAGTGGGAAAGAGAGAATGATGAGGTAAGATCAGGGCCGATGTTTGGGATCTCAGGTGGCTGTGGAAAGGGCCACAAATGATAAGCACCCTCCATCTGTAACTTTGCATTCACAGCTAAGTACCACACAGACTCAAGCAAGAACAGATGATGTTAAATACATCAACACACAGGAAAGTCAACACAAGATCAAGACTGATGGAGATGGAGCAGACACTGAGGTGACCATTCTACATGCAATTCTCTTTTTCCCTGCAAAGCTGACTCAACCCGAATGGCACAGGCAGTGACAACCTTTTTGCGGAGGTGGAAGCCCATGTCTGTCAATTCACCTTACTCTTACAGGATCACAAGCCATAGCAGGTTATTGCTGAGCTTCCTGACACAGGATGCCTGCATAATTTGTTCTTTTCATGTATTGAGAAGTAAAAACACAACTAAATAGGTGTGACCAAAATGCGTTGTGGGATAAAAAGTGTTATACTTAGTTTGGTGATAGCTGGTATGAGCGTATTGAAAATGTGTTTGATGTAAATGACAAACTCTTTCTATTGTGTTGTGTTGGGTGATTGCTTTAAATTGTAGCTAAACTATTTCAACACCTTAATGGGACTATATTCATGTTACTGTTTCACTTATGTCAAGGGTGAGGGCTCCTCATTTTGTGATTGGCTGGTTGGTGAAATTACTCAAACCACTCATCTCACCCCTATTGAACCCATGCTCCATCATACATTCTAGAAGAGCCTCTGATAGGCCACCACTCCTCAAACTGCCTATTCCGTTTATCCATCACACTGACTGTCTGGATTCGTTGTCATGCATCTGGGTAATCATCATATAGTTTTCTTCAATCCCCCTAGATTCCTGCTTCTAATCCACTCTTAAGAATTCCAAATATACCCTTTGAGCTGAATGTTTACCTCTGCCTCTTTAGGTCATCCAATGGCTCCATATTCCTATGGGGTAACATGCTGGCCAAACACCTCCTCCACAGTGTGTCTGAATTGCCGGATCCAAACTATTCTTGCTTGTGTGGTGGTGAAATATATGTTGAGGCTTTATGCAATCGTATACTGGAACATCATGGAACATCAGCGACAAAGCATTACCCATTCTTTCCATCCTTAATATTTTAACTCAAATGTTATTGTTTCATGCTTCACTGACTGTACGCTTTTCTCTTACTAGACAATCCACTCGCCAACAATACATATTAGATCAATGCTTCTCAACGTTTTTAGAACCACAACCCCAACTTTTTAGTATTACAAACAGACGCTATCCACCTAGCTTTAATGGACAGAGGGCTGGAAGTTTTTTTATGTAATTAATCATCGTGTGGTAGCGAATTATTTGCAGACATCATATTTTCCATAGAAATGGTCCCTAAATTTGCACAGACATATAGTTTTGTATATAAAACTATATTGCAAACAAATGAAAATGATGGGAAATTGGGTTTCAGTGAATATTTATTTTTCAGTATCAAAATAAGTTTCATTTGGGGTCAAGCTTCCTAAAAATTTCATGAAATACAAGGAGTTTTCTGCAGCTTTATAACGATATTCTCTGCAGCATAATCCCACTTTGTAATCCACTGGATTCACCATTAGAGCATGGCCCTCACCTGCAGATTGAGAGGGGCCTGATTGAGACAACATCATTGGATACAATTCTGGAGTAGTGGGAAAGAGAGAATGATGAGGTAAGATCAGGGCAGATGTTTGGGATCTCAGGTGGCTGTGGAAAGGGCCACAAATGATAAGCACCCTCCATCTGTAACTTTGCATTCACAGCTAAGTACCACACAGACTCAAGCAAGAACAGATGATGTTAAATACATCAACACACAGGAAAGTCAACACAAGATCAAGACTGATGGAGATGGAGCAGACACTGAGGTGACCATTCTACATGCAATTCTCTTTTTCCCTGCAAAGCTGACTCAACCCGAATGGCACAGGCAGTGACAACCTTTTTGCGGAGGTGGAAGCCCATGTTTGTCAATTCACCTTACTCTTACAGGATCACAAGCCATAGCAGGTTATTGCTGAGCTTCCTGACACAGGATGCCTGCATAATTTGTTCTTTTCATGTATTGAGAAGTAAAAACACAACTAAATAGGTGTGACCAAAATGCGTTGTGGGATAAAAAGTGTTATACTTAGTTTGGTGATAGCTGGTATGAGCGTCTTGAAAATGTGTTTGATGTAAATGACAAACTCTTTCTATTGTGTTGTGTTGGGTGATTGCTTTAAATTGTAGCTAAACTATTTCAACACCTTAATGGGACTATATTCATGTTACTGTTTCACTTATGTCAAGGGTGAGGGCTCCTCATTTTGTGATTGGCTGGTTGGTGAAATTACTCAAACCACTCATCTCACCCCTATTGAACCCATGCTCCATCATACATTCTAGAAGAGCCTCTGATAGGCCACCACTCCTCAAACTGCCTATTCCGTTTATCCATCACACTGACTGTCTGGATTCGTTGTCATGCATCTGGGTAATCATCATATAGTTTTCTTCAATCCCCCTAGATTCCTGCTTCTAATCCACTCTTAAGAATTCCAAATATACCCTTTGAGCTGAATGTTTACCTCTGCCTCTTTAGGTCATCCAATGGCTCCATATTCCTATGGGGTAACATGCTGGCCAAACACCTCCTCCACAGTGTGTCTGAATTGCCGGATCCAAACTATTCTTGCTTGTGTGGTGGTGAAATATATGTTGAGGCTTTATGCAATCGTATACTGGAACATCATGGAACATCAGCGACAAAGCATTACCCATTCTTTCCATCCTTAATATTTTAACTCAAATGTTATTGTTTCATGCTTCACTGACTGTACGCTTTTCTCTTACTAGACAATCCACTCGCCAACAATACATATTAGATCAATGCTTCTCAACGTTTTTAGAACCACAACCCCAACTTTTTAGTATTACAAACAGACGCTATCCACCTAGCTTTAATGGACAGAGGGCTGGAAGTTTTTTTATGTAATTAATCATCGTGTGGTAGCGAATTATTTGCAGACATCATATTTTCCATAGAAATGGTCCCTAAATTTGCACAGACATATAGTTTTGTATATAAAACTATATTGCAAACAAATGAAAATGATGGGAAATTGGGTTTCAGTGAATATTTATTTTTCAGTATCAAAATAAGTTTCATTTGGGGTCAAGCTTCCTAAAAATTTCATGAAATACAAGGAGTTTTCTGCAGCTTTATAACGATATTCTCTGCAGCATAATCCCACTTTGTAATCCACTGGATTCACCATTAGAGCATGGCCCTCACCTGCAGATTGAGAGGGGCCTGATTGAGACAACATCATTGGATACAATTCTGGAGTAGTGGGAAAGAGAGAATGATGAGGTAAGATCAGGGCAGATGTTTGGGATCTCAGGTGGCTGTGGAAAGGGCCACAAATGATAAGCACCCTCCATCTGTAACTTTGCATTCACAGCTAAGTACCACACAGACTCAAGCAAGAACAGATGATGTTAAATACATCAACACACAGGAAAGTCAACACAAGATCAAGACTGATGGAGATGGAGCAGACACTGAGGTGACCATTCTACATGCAATTCTCTTTTTCCCTGCAAAGCTGACTCAACCCGAATGGCACAGGCAGTGACAACCTTTTTGCGGAGGTGGAAGCCCATGTTTGTCAATTCACCTTACTCTTACAGGATCACAAGCCATAGCAGGTTATTGCTGAGCTTCCTGACACAGGATGCCTGCATAATTTGTTCTTTTCATGTATTGAGAAGTAAAAACACAACTAAATAGGTGTGACCAAAATGCGTTGTGGGATAAAAAGTGTTATACTTAGTTTGGTGATAGCTGGTATGAGCGTCTTGAAAATGTGTTTGATGTAAATGACAAACTCTTTCTATTGTGTTGTGTTGGGTGATTGCTTTAAATTGTAGCTAAACTATTTCAACACCTTAATGGGACTATATTCATGTTACTGTTTCACTTATGTCAAGGGTGAGGGCTCCTCATTTTGTGATTGGCTGGTTGGTGAAATTACTCAAACCACTCATCTCACCCCTATTGAACCCATGCTCCATCATACATTCTAGAAGAGCCTCTGATAGGCCACCACTCCTCAAACTGCCTATTCCGTTTATCCATCACACTGACTGTCTGCATTCGTTGTCATGCATCTGGGTAATCATCATATAGTTTTCTTCAATCCCCCTAGATTCCTGCTTCTAATCCACTCTTAAGAATTCCAAATATACCCTTTGAGCTGAATGTTTACCTCTGCCTCTTTAGGTCATCCAATGGCTCCATATTCCTATGGGGTAACATGCTGGCCAAACACCTCCTCCACAGTGTGTCTGAATTGCCGGATCCAAACTATTCTTGCTTGTGTGGTGGTGAAATATATGTTGAGGCTTTATGCAATCGTATACTGGAACATCATGGAACATCAGCGACAAAGCATTACCCATTCTCTCCATTCTTAATATTTTAACTCAAATGTTATTGTTTCATGCTTCACTGTACGCTTTTCTCTTACTAGACAATCCACTCGCCAACAATACGTATTAGATCAATGCTTCTCAACGTTTTTAGAACCACAACCCCAACTTTTTAGTATTACAAACAGACGCTATCCACCTAGCTTTAATGGACAGAGGGCTGGAAGTTTTTTTATGTAATTAATCATCGTGTGGTAGCGAATTATTTGCAGACATCATATTTTCCATAGAAATGGTCCCTAAATTTGCACAGACATATAGTTTTGTATATAAAACTATATTGCAAACAAATGAAAATGATGGGAAATTGGGTTTCAGTGAATATTTATTTTTCAGTATCAAAATAAGTTTCATTTGGGGTTAAGCTTCCTAAACATTTCATGAAATACAAGGAATTTTCTGCAGCTTTATAACGATATTCAGATATAAAAAAATAGTAATGATAAATATATATATATATATATATATATATATTCACTGAAAAAAACACAGGTTTCAGGTATGTTATAGTTAGTTGGACATTTGACTCTTACAAAACCATTGAAATCCCCCCATTATAGTTAGTTGTACTAACTATAACTCACGAGCACGCAATCCACTTCTGATGATGTCACATATTACATCATTCATGACATGGTCAGTGACATCGCTGATGACATCCCTGATGACATCTCAAATAACATAGCACGCTTTCCAAGTTTTTTAATAACCTTAAACTTGATTTGTACCCTGTTCTATCTCATTATACAGATATCTCAACCATGAGACGTACTGGTCACCACAAGCTGTTTATTACTGCCCATGCACTATACCAGATGGTGGTCAACCACTCGACATACCAGATCCACTGACTGCTCTCCATATGCTATCAGATCAAGGCCAGGAGTTTGTAAATGAAGTGAGTGACCAATCTCGGCCTAACATTTGTATAATGCAATGCTTTTTCCTATTATGCTTGCCAAATATAACCTCTGATGATTGCTTTTCAACCCCAATCCTATTGAGAATTTTTTTTATGTACATTAAAATTAATCTTGGGCATATGTACAACATATACATTTTAACTCTTTTTTCTGTTTGCAGAATGTTACATAAATCAGCAGCAAATTGCCGAGGTTGAAAAAAAGTATATCCTCCTCTTCCAGCTGACTACACCAATGTCTCAAATATGGCATTTACTAGTTGTCTGAACCATGCAGATTCACACATTTTTAACGGATAACGTTAAGGTAAATACTCTCAATATGAATAGCCGACGAAGTTAAAAAGTAACAGATATAAGTACTTGAGGGGTTTTTGGTATCAGATAATGTCCAATTCACACTTGTACAGATGATTCTGATACAGGGTGAATCTCTGTATAACTAATGGATGATTAGGTATTAGGATGGCATACAAAGCTCCCAACCTTCTTACTTTTTCACTTAAAGGGTTTCAAATTGGGGACGAATATTAGGCTGTGCAATAGAGGTTGACGGTATTGCTCCACTGGTACTTGGGCTTTCTCGTGAAGCAGAAGGAGCCTCTCTCAATATCCTTAACTCTTCCTTCCAAAGTTGACCGGAATATTAGTCTGCAAGTCCTTCTGCATACTTGCAGTTCCACACCAGTACTCTTTATTAGGGTCTCCTCTTGAAAGCAGTCTTGCATATCCGGCACCGGCAAGTAACAAACCAAAGCGGAGTTCTAAGTTGTGAACTCTGTTGGCCACAGTGTTTGCACAAGGTAAGCAGAGCGGCCTAGATATTTAATACTTCCAATTAAAAGCATTAGAAATAAAAGAGCTTATTTACAAACTCCTTGCGCCACTTTTGCGTCACTTTCAACATGAGAAAAGTAACACAAAAGTGGCACAATAGTTTTGTAAATAAGCCCTAAAAAATATTGTCCTGCACAATGACTTCATCTTTCACCTAATTCTGTCTCATCTGTGAATCATTTTAAAGACCTGTTCATCTGTAATATAAATATGACGCACTAGGCACTTCTATACAGACACCATTTGAATGCAAGCCTATAAGATAAGTGTAATCTATCAGGTGCACTGCACACATTAAAAAAAAAGAAAATATCATCAAGTGTTACTTTCACTTGTAATGTGTGAACTCTTTTAAACACTAATTTTCTTTTATGTTTTGCAGATTAACTAGAGTACTTGTATTAGAGTCCATATTATATGTTGTTTTTATATTGCTTTGTTATAGTTATGGTTCTCGTTATTTATTGTATTGTTATCATTTAGTTATACTTCCAGTTATTTATTGTTTTAATAAAAGTTAATTTAAAAAGTACATACGACATTTTTTTGTGGGGGTCGCAGTCCACAATAGAAATTACATTTATAATTTGAAGTATAATTCTGAGGCTAGCTCTTCACCAGATCTTTACCAGAGTGTATAGCTACCACTTACGGTTCCAATTCAAAAGAATAAAAAGTACAACGCCATTAGCAACATAGTGTGGTGAACTTATAACCTCTGTGCTCACGTAAGTGTTTCATGAACTGTTACTATAGTAACAGGCAGAAGGCCGTTTGGGGGTACGGTTAAAAGTTACTGGCTGTACAGAAACCGTTATATTTACCCTGGATCCTCTACATGACAGAAAGGAAAACAAAGTGAAACAAAGCACTGTCTACCAGATTTACAACCCGCTTGCACCACTTTCGCATCCTACCCCCCTACAAAATTACAAGTCTGTGAGCCTCAACAACCCCCCGCAAGCTCCGGGAATCACCACCCCTTGGGAATTTGTGTATTACGGGAGGCAGACTGCGTGGCCCTCCGCCTGGTGCCCTCGAGGGCCCTGGAAACTACTACAACCGACTCCTGCAGTGTCACGGGGTGCCTACCCCCGCAATACTGCTGTTTGCTTTGACAGAGTGGGACTCTCAATACTCCCGCCCTCCCTTAGCAAATATAGTTTGCATTTTGAAAGTCAGAGCAGTGAAATCTATTCTCACTTTCAAAATGCAAATCAGATTGCATTTCCATATACAAATTTGCATCTACCCATGCAAAAAAGCAATACTGGCTCCTGAAGAACGCAAAAGTTCATCACACAATGTTGCTAAAAAAAACAGCAAGTGTGCTCGACTTCTCAATATACTACCTTATCCTACGTAATGTTATTTTCAATCACGTTCTGATAACCAATAAGAATCATGCTTTTAAAAAACAGAAACATGCACCCTGGTTTTCTGTGTAGAATGTTGTCAAACAACCAATCATTTATTTTCTGTTTTAATTTCACTTCTCCCCCAAACTCCCTTTGTCTATTCTAACATATGCCAAAGGCAGAAATGGAACTACTCCAATCTATTTTGTCCACAGATTGAGAAAGCTAGGAAAAAAATGTGAATAAAGCTGTTTCTACTTTGAAACTTTGAAATCTGTGTTTCAATATGCATGGCATCTATAGGAGAGATGCTGTTCATTTTACAGATGAAGGGAACAGAGTCTTTCTCATGAACTTTAGGCTCTGCATTGGTACTTACTTATAAGTACTAAAATCTCTCAATGAACACAAGGGCTCTTTTTAGAGCCACCCAACATCTACACATATAAGCTTGATGTATATCTCAAAAATACATGCTTCTTTTTTTCGGCGGTGAAATGTGTGGATCCTACGTGCATCCCTCGACTTTTTAAAAAAAAGAAAAATACTATCTTACTTTTTTGGCCCTACAGGTCCTTATGTGACCACCTGAGCAGGCCTGGGGGATCAGGGTGTGTCTACCCTTCACCCTTTTCACACGCTCCACACATATTTCAATGACTTCCTCAGCCTCGTTTCTACCGAGGCACAAATGGCTGCCAACAGTTCCTGATTTCTAATGTTTACAACGGCTTGACAGCCAATTAGAATTGAGCGCGTGATTGGGACGTTCGCTTATCCTACGAGGCCAATCCTCGCACAATCTGCAGATCCTCCGCGCCCATAGATATATAAATGACTTTAACCGTAATTTTCAAAGAAACTACTGAACAGATTGACACCAGATATGCGAAAGGCACAAGTCGGAACTGAGGACTACCTCTCTACCAAATTTGGTGTAATTCCGTTCAGCCGTTCGAGCTGTAACCGTGGCTGAAGGTCCTATGGGAATTTGAAAGGGGAAAACACGTTTTGGGACCCCCCTTTTTTCTCGGCCCCAGATTCACCAATCACCCCCAGACTTTCAGGGAAGGAGCGGAGCTGAGCTGGCCAAAAGTTTGCAAATTTCAAGAAGATTCATCTATTGACGCCAAAGTTATTGCCAATAAAATGTTAAGGATTTCCTATGGATAATAGGTCCTAACTATAACTACCTACTGGCGACCGCCAGTAGGTAATATTTATATATATGATACCTCTGCATGACCGATTACATCAGCGCGCGCATGTGTCATTTCATGTCCTCAAGTCACAGCCACCGGTAGAGCTTAGAATGGCTTCCCATACCGATTTATTGGATAGGCATTTACAAATTATGTCTATTCCCTTGTTGCACTACAATCGCACAATATGTTGGACTGTTATTCAGGAATGCTTTAACTTTTATGTACGCGCTCATTTTTAAAATATAGGTTATTCTTTTAACAGCTGCTTCAGAACTATGACCTATGGCACACTGAAAGCAATTGTACAATGAGTGGAGACGGAAGGCTATCAGGGCGGGTCCACAGGCGCACTATGCGAGCAATAGGTGCAATTTTGCATCACACACTGGGCATTCGACCTACCAGGACTATATGTCAATGTTATTTTTCGTGACCACCCTTTATGTCCATTACACATGTCACATATTCCTAGTATTTACACTAGAGGGCTCGCACTTTCCAAGATTGTGTCTTTTAACTTTAAATTTAAATTAGTACAATGTAAACAGTATGTCTTTTGTGTCTATGCATTCTGGTAGACTATAAATGATTTTACAATATGGCGCTTAACAGACTGCCGAAGGCTGCTGTGACAGCCGAAAACACGTTCTCTCTGTGCTGCTTGGTCGCAGGAGGCCTATGCAATAAATATCTATTGAAACCTATCACTCTTCATGTGCGTGCCCTTTTCTGTGAGGAGTAGGATTGGTTTGGATATATATATATATATATATATTCACTTAAAAAAACATAGGTTTCAGGCCTTATATAGTTAGGAATTCGCATTTAAAAAACCATTGAAATTGCTCCTATATAGTTAGTTGTACTAACTATATTTCGCGCACCCGCAATCCACTGCTGATGATGTCACATATTACATCATTCATGACATGGTCAGTGACATCACTGATGACATCAAACTTCCTAACTATATATACCTACTGGCTATCGCCAGTAGGTAATATATATATATATATATATATATATATATATATATATATATATATATATATATATATATATATATATATATATATATATATACACACATATACATATACAGATATATATATATATATATGAATATATAATATTGAATATATAACCCCGAGACGAGACTGCATGACTGCATTTATCCTGTCCTGGGGCTTCGTTAACATTAGAAACGACGCAGTAATATCATGGCAGAAATTTTTTAGACTTTGCAGTTGAGGTCAGAGGCCATGTGGTGGCGGACTTGGCATCAGCTTGGGAGAGCTTTCTGAAGAATTGGCTGAAATTATGGGACATAAACAAATAAGCGTTTGACAGCATTGGCTTTTTAAATAATCTGTTATATTTTATTAAGGCAACACAGGATTATAAGTTTGGCTGTACATTTTAAAAGCCCACATTATTCCCACTGTGCTAAAAATGTTATGTGATATACATGTATAAATTACCCATGCTGTCTATATTATCGGTATTTCGAGCAAACTAAATGTATGCACTATGCGCAATATTTATCATGTTACGTTTTGCCTGTATTTATGCTGATTTACAGCTATGGATAGCTTGTACATGATGTATTGCGGTAGTTAGTTTGATTACATACACCATAGTGTGTTTTCTGTGTTTATTCATTAGTCCGGTGGGAAGGGCTATATAATGCAAGGGCAAAACAACGCCAAACTAGATTGACAAAGGCCTCTTGAAGGCTGCTGTGTAGTTATATATTTACAATCATGTTCCCATGGAAATGCATTTTTTGTGTTGCTAAAAACATTGGCCCCGTTTGATGAATCTCCATGACACTTTCCAAAAAAGTGCTTCTTTTTAACTAGTTTGAGCATGGAAAGTTTTGGGTGCTCTATCAGGCCAAGAAAAAAGGGGGGCCCAAATGCATTTTTCCATAGGAACTCTAGACACTTCTACTGCCCAAACAAACACATTTTTTTTTAAATTGCAGAAAGTGTGCTTTTTGTAATTTGGTGTACATCTGTTCAGTAGTTTTTGAACAATTAATTTGAGCAATTAACACTAAAAAATGTTGCATATATATGGACGCAAAGCTTCCGTGAGTCCGACAGATCATGGTTGGCTGCCAAACCATCAACAAGGAAGCGGTGGCATCCATCTTAGGACTCAGGACTTAGTCTAAAGTCCTAAAGATTGCAAAACAAAGGCATAAGTGGGGCAGGGTAGGGATACCCTGACCACATTTGGGGCCAAACACATTCTTATCAACTTTGCTGCAAAATCATGGAAGATCCATGAATCCGCTGCAGAATAAAAGAGAAGCATGGGTTCTGGAGCTTCTTATTTAAAACCATCCTGCGTGGGCCAAGTCTTGGGGAAGCAACACAATTATTATTTTTAATGTAGAGGAGGGGACTTGGACCCTTTAATAAACAAAAAAGACCCTGGAGAATGGGGTCTCCAGATCCTAACAGGGCTCATGGAGGGGGACGAATGACCCTCTCCCCTTTTATTTGATATATACAGCCCCGGGATCTCCAGAGCCCAAGAAAGCTCACGGAGGGGAGCTCATGCCCCTCCCCTGTCCAATTGAATTTGACACCAGGGGATGTGCTTCCACCATGAACGGCCAAAGGCCCTGCGGAGCGTGGTGTTGCCTGCCTTTAGTTGGTTTTGCCACAGGGCCTGACCAATACCTCTCTCCGTGCATGGCCGAAGGCTGTGCGGAGCATGGGGTTGGATGAATCTGGCAGGGTTGGCTGAATGGCCTGGCTGCAGGCCTTGCCCTGTGGCCAACCCCCCTGCACATGTCTGTAAACCCTGTGTAGAGTGGGTTTGGCTGACTTGGAGGGGGTGGCCACAGGGCCTGGGTGCAGGCCAGGCATTACAGCCAACCTCCCTCTGAGCCGAAGACCGTGCGCAGTGTTGAGTTGGCTGCATGAGGGGGGTTGGTCGCAGGGAATCCAGCCATTTGTGGTGGAGTGTTGGATTTACATATGGTAATGAAATAATATTTTACATTAAAAAACAAGACATTCACTGAAAAAAACAAAAAGGTAAAAATAATTGTATGGGTAGGTGAATTTGCCAGTGACAACCTCAATATTTTGAAATAAAAAAAACACAGAAATTCATCATTTATAGTTGGCAAAGCTAACTATAAATTGTGCCTCCACCATGCACTTCATATGACCTCAGATATATCATCACTCATGACAGGTTCTATGACATCATTTATGACACCACTGAAGACATCCCAAATGACATTGTTGATGACATCACTGATAATATGATCATCAAAGCTTCTTTTGTACACATTGCTCTATAAACAGGCATAGCGTTAGAGCTATGAAAGTAAGTACAAAATAGTTCAGAATAATATAATGCTTCATTACTGCTATTATACATGCAACTCCCTTAGGTAAAGCAAGCTTGTGTCATGTGCAACATTGACTCTGCACCATATACTTCATGGGTAGTGAGTTTATGATGACCATTAACCACAGATAAAAGGGTAACCTACCCTGCACATGGTATTCAATCTGTATACAACTGTTCAGGGAAAACTAAGTTCCTCCATATGCTCAAGCCCTGTTATGTTAATAATGCCCTACTATGGACAGTCTTTGCCTGTATCAAACCCCTGAACATCATTGAACCTACATTGAGAAATGAAGTGGATATGAGAAGAAAAGTGGGTACTATTAACACTTTTTACTCTATGGGGAGAGTTTACTCTGTACCACACTGTTTGCAGACAGTGAAACTCTCATGACAGAATTCAAAAGTCTCTACCAAGCTCAGTGTACACTGTATGCAAAATGTGTCCAAAGTGTGACTATTCGCTTAAAATAAACAAGGTCTGAAGGTGTTAAAGATCATACTACTTGCAGCCTTCATACTGTGGTGAAAACTTTACAAATAACACATCTTCAGAAGCAAAACAAGCACATGTACATAGGTTATTACCTGGTGTGCACACTCTCTTCTATGTTATGTAGAATAGATGGCATACAAAGTGCATTCTCCCCCCTCCCCACTGCATGCTTTACGAGAGGCCCCCCTTCAACATCAAACTCGGGAGTCTTGCTTGATTTTCTGCAGTGTGCTTGTTTATTAAAAATTAAGTTCACAGGTCAATTACTTCATTGACCCCCATTTCTTTATTTATTAGTAAAATTATTCCATCACAGTATTTAAGAATAAATTTGCACTTATATACAATATACACTCATTTACCGCCCATTCTCCAATGGGCCTTTGATTTGACTTCAGGGTTGCGCCAGCAGGCCACAACCCAGATCGCCTGCTCTCTTTGCGTTAACCCCCTTCCGGTCAACAGAGCCGCAGGTGAATAATGTGCCCCCACTTGGGCAACCAGCGGCCTCCGGGGTAGGGCTGAAGAGCCAAGGCCACCAGCAGGTCAGCCCCAACTCTCCCGCCAGCCCAGAGTCCAGAATGATTTAGCAAACCTGTTCAGAGGTAAAAACTGTCACTAGACAAGAAGTTCCCGTGGTATTCTTGTCCGGAACCCCGCCACAGGGCGAGGCGCTTACTGGCGGACTCGACCTCCCCCCCCCCACGCTCGAGAGCTTCGGAGATGGCCCCTAGGACAGTTTCTATAAATATCTCAGTGCCCGCCTCAGGTGCACTCCATCCTCCGCGTATAAATCTGGCCTGGACGTTTGTATCAACTTGTGACGAATAGTTCTAATACTAGATTTCTGGAGGATTTCTGCCACCGACTGGTTCAACCTTTTAATCGATTTGTTCACTGCTTTCATAGGTGCGCCCCGCGACCAAACGAGCCTCGGGATGACTTCTGACCATATTACTATAGCTTCCGGAAAAATGCTTTTGACCGCTGCTAGAGTAGAGAACAGGGACTCCTTCACTCCTCTCCTTCCGGCCGGAATCATATAGTTGCCTCCGCAGTGCAACACGAATACATCCGAATAAGGCATGCCTCTGGCCAAGGCCGCCTTAACATCCCTCGGGACGTCCACTAGGCGCTGCCCGCCTATGCCCACCCAATGATGATCACAACCTTGCATCATGTGCACCCTGTTTTTGAGCGTCTTTTCGAAGTGCACCCCCGCCCTGCGAATGAAGGAGTGGCCACACCAACATATTTGGATTCTCTTAGGGGAGGTACCTATAGTAAACATTAAGAGACACGGTGAGAATGATTCTAGGCAGAAGGGGACGGAAAATTAATGATACAGACTTGTTAAACTAATTGCGGGCGGACATAACGTTCATAACATGCTGATTTCCAGCGACCCAGTCTCTTAATCGCCTGTTCGGGCAGGCCTAGGCCAGCAGCTGTTGTCGCTGCACCGATTGGGAATGAATGGGATGTAAAGTCGGTAGGATCAACTCCGATCTTTGCCAGGGTCATTTTTACTACCCGTGTGAACTGGAACCTGGTAAGGGGTAGACCATTCTTGTGAACCAACAATCTATCATCCGCTCCTTGAGGCTTGACTTGCATGAATCCCCTCAGTAAGTTAACTGGACAGAAGGGCTCCCCCTCTACTCTACCCAATTGTAACCAAGCCCCTTTACCTAAAGGGTCCGTTTTTGATCTACGAACTCTAAGTCTCAGGACATCTTCTGACTCAATTATGTCCGAGCACCTTAGGCCCCCCTCCCTATCTGTCTTAGACGCTGGGAGTAATTCAGAGATCCGCAATGCTTCACAAAAGGCTAAGGCGTAGGCCACCCGGAATAATTGGGTCTCGTATGGGGAAAAACAAACGAACGGCAGCGCCTCCAAGATTTTTACCAACTTCCCTACGTCTATAGGCCTTCTGGAATCTTTTCCCCCAGGTGTCAAGCGCTCCCAACCTCTCACTGCTCTTCTTACCCTCTGGTCTTTTGTCGGGTCCGAAACTCCCTGTAACCCTGCATAGAATGCCAATGCCGACAACTGCCTTTTCATAAATGCCACTGATTTCCCCTTCTCTTTTTGTTGTACTATGAAACCTAACACGCTCTGAGGCACAAAGGCGTCCACTAGGCCCGCTCCCCTTAAGTATGTCGTATAACAATCCCAAGACTTTTGATACATACACTTAGTCTTGGGGGCCAAGGATGCTGATATCAACTCGGCAGACGTGGGGCACCAAACTTCCATAGCTCCGCTGGGAAGGCTGTCATTGTCGTCTCTGCTTGCGGCCAATGCGCCCGGAATTCTGTCAACTTAAAACGAGACAATGCATCAGCCGCTTTGTTCTCCACACCTGGAACATGTCTAGCAGTGAAATGGACATTGTGGCTCAGGCACTGCAATACTAACTCTTTCAACAGCCTGAGCACCCAAGTGCAGGTTGCTCTCTGGTTATTGATCACCATCACTACTGACATGCTGTCCGACCAGAATACAATACGCCTGTTTGCAAGCATATCCCCCCACAAGTGCAACGCTACCACTATGGGGAACAACTCTAGAATGGAAATGTTATGGGTCAGACCTCGTTCTATCCATTCGTCTGGCCAGTGCTGCATGCACCATTTAGGGCCCAGAATCGCCCCGAAGCCAATACTCCCTGCAGCATCAGTGAATAGCTCAAGGTCAGCGTTTGAGGTGCTGGCTGACCGCCACAACACCGTGCCATTGAATTCCTGCAAGAAACATTTCCAAATCAATAAGTCCTCTCTCACCTCGGCTGATAACCTCACTCTGTGGTGTTTTGCCCGCAGCCCGGACATTGCCCTTGCTATACTCCTGGAGAAAGCCCTGCCCATTGGTATGACCCGCAAGGCAAAGTTCAGTTGGCCCAAGAGAACTTGTAACTGGTGTAAAGTTACCTTCCTTGCTCCTAGGCAGCTATCAATTGCGGCCTTGAAGGCATCTACTTTAGTCTTTGACAACCTGCACACACCTGTTGTAGTATCGATTTCAATGCCCAAAAAGGTCAAACGTGTAGTCGGACCTTCAGTTTTTTCCGCCGCCAATGGCACCCCCAGCGCCCCAGCCAAGCGCTGGAAGCCCAGAAGGGCCTTCCTGCATGACTGGGAACACTCAGGGCCCATGAATAAAAAATCATCCAAGTAGTGCACTACTGCATGGGATTTGTCTGAGGTCAGGAACTGCTCCACTGCCCATTCCAAGAACCTCGCAAAAGTCTCGAAAACTGCACAGGCAATAGAATATCCCATAGGCATGCACAAGTCTACGAAGTAGTTACCATCAAAAGTGAAACCCAACAACCTGGTATCTTCTGGGTGAACAGGAAGTAACCTAAAAGCCGACTCAATATCAGCTTTGGCCATTAATGCTCCCTCCCCCAGTGCCTGCAATTTTTCAATGGCCGTGTCGAACGTGGTATACCGCACCGTGCACAGGTCTGGGTCTAGCTTATCATTGACAGATAACCCTGGGGGGCTTGATAGATTATGAATCAGGCGGAATTTACCTTCCTCTTTTTTTGGAACTAATCCCAACGGCGAGCAAACCAGGTTAGGGTTAGGTGGATCTTTGAAAGGGCCCCCGACCCGTCCCAAGGATACTTCCTTCATGATCTTGTCTCGTGCTGCCTCCATATTCCGCAGCACTGAGCTTTGATTGCGGGGCGGGACATTAGAAGGGGGGCTGAAGACGGGATATGGAAGCCAAACGTAAAACCATGAAGCAGGAATTGAGCCTCCTCAAGGTTGTCATACTTACTGAGGAGGTGTGTCAGGACATGCCGTTGAATGGGGGTTGGTAGCCTTGTCGGAAGTTTTAGGTGGCTTTCCTTTTGGGGTGGTATGGCTGGACTGTTCTTTGGGATTTCCGGTTTTCTTGAAACATCTGATTTCTGGATGGGAGGTTCCACCGCAATACGAACAGCAGTGTTTGAACCTGCACGAGACCCCCCTGGTACACTCATTTCTGTTAAACTGCCAGCAGGCCTGTTTTTTATCGCCGACTCCTTAGTCACTCCGAAAGGAATGGCTCTGAGCAGGGGGAGCAGTGTTAGACGTTGAGGGGGAGGAATAAAACACTGTGTGCCATAGATTGATCTCCCGCTGGTCCCATGATATACCTGGGTGGACTACTTTCATCTGTCTAAACATTTTATCATATTTTAACCACCCCAGGCCTGGAAACTCAGCTGCCGCACCATGTATCAGAGATATATAGCTCATCATTTGAGGACCCAACACGGGATACTTTTCCAATATAACTGCGGCATAAATAGCAAATCCCGTGATCCAATTTTTCATGGACCAGTCCACCCACGACTTCTTTTGATTATATTCACCCTCTTTCCCACTTTTGGACTTTCCTGCCGCTACCCCTGCATTAAGGAGGTCAAACACCTCCACATATTCACCTCTGAGTATCTTTTCTTTCATATCTGCTGGAACGTGCCAGGTGATCCCTGTGGATGGCGATAGGGTCATCGAGGATGAACCAAACATTAACGGACTGAATGCTAACATTGGGTGACCTGTCGGTTGCCCCCCAGCCACCCCTTGTATCTGGCTATTAGGAGACCCAGTCACATCAACAGCGGTGCTAGCCATTGGGCCCTGTGGTGGACACCCTAAATTCGAGTAGGCATTCATCATTAAGGGGGCCCCATTTGTCGGGTAGGACATGGCGGGGAGCATCGAGCTTATAGGGCCGTTACCAATTGCTTGCCCATGTGACCCATATAATTGCATCCCTAGTAACTGTGCGACCCCTCCGGGTTGCACCCACACTTGCGACACTCCGCTACCTGGTTGCGCCACAACTGGCGGTAACATACCCTGCGAACAGGGCCCCCCCACATGAGTGACGGGGAGCCCTCCTATTTGTGTGGGCTTAGCAACCACGTGCTGTACCTCAGCATCGTCTTTGTCTTTATCTGCACCTGAATTCAAGTCAATTGTCTCTAGCACCTCCTCCTCACCTGGTGATGCTGGTTGGGGGTCTGCCGGCCTAGACCGCTTGTCTTTTGTTGCACCTTTAAGCCTTTCTGGGGTACGCTTCGCTCTCTTGCCTCTCCCTCTTTCTTCCTGAGAATTCGCATCTGCTCTAGCCCATTCTCTCATGTTCTTTAGCACCCAATCCACGCCTTTTTCTCTCGTGAACTCCAGCAGCTCCGTAAAAGCGAGGTACTCATCATTTTTGGCTGAGGGTTCTTTGCCCTTGGGTGCCCTCTTTGGCGGCATCCTGCACTTAAAGAAAACAAACGTTAAAAACCTTAAACTGATATTACATGCATTTAGGCAGCGTCCCTACCGCTTTTAAAACCAAAGCGCTTCTGCTCGCATGCTTAGCGGCGCGTGAGCATTTTATGCATTTTAATTCTAAATTTCCTCATTACTTGTCCTCACCTGGCTGGGAAGTACAGCGTGTTGGTAGCGTGTTGTGTGAGCCCCTTGATTTTAGCTCGGCTGAGCTTCGCTAGACGGTTCACGGAGGACTGGACTCGCCCCTCCCTCCCGCCTCGGTCTGACGCCGGTGATTAGCGCCGTTTGTGCAGAGGGCGTGGAGGGTCCGAGCCAGGCACTTCCGGTAGGGAACAGCAGCGCACTAGTGGTTGGAACGCTGGGGGGGATATAAGGCGGATGTGTTGTCGACAGCGCAGCGGGCGAGCACAGCGGGCGCGACGAAGGCGCGCCGGAGTTGCGCCAGAGTTAAGCCCGTCTGCGCCCGTCCGCGGCCGACTGCGGCCTGGGGCCACAACCCCTGCCCCTCCCTCCTGTCAAGTCTCTTGGAGTCGAGATGAGTTACTTCTCCTCCGCAGAGAGCTATGCGGGCTATGCCCCCATAGCATAGACGCAGGGAGCAATGCGGGCTGCAGCCACTGCGAGTACACCTTTAACACCGGTAAGGCACTACCCGCAGGCCAACACACTTTGGTATGTGGCCTATTAAATGTTCGCTCCCTACGGAAACATTCCCTTGTCATCCGCGACCTCCTCACGGAGAAACAATGGGATCTTTTATTCCTCACGGAAACGTGGCTTGATCAAGACTCTATACCGGAGATCATTGAGGCCATACCTGAAGGCTACTGCCTACAACGGCTAGACAGACCACGTGGGAGAGGGGGCGGTATAGCCATTGTTGTGCGGCAAGATTATCAGTGTCAGCTGGACCGCACTGTGATTGACGACAGTGAAGCTGGCGTCTTCTCCATCTCTATTAATGGCCGCTTCACCCTGAAAGGCTTGTTAATTTATCGCCCTCCAGGCTCCTCCACAGCCTTTGTTGAAAAGCTAGTGGAAGGTGTCACTGAAGCCGCCCTACGCTCGGATAAATATCTGGTCCTAGGAGATCTTAACCTACACCTAGATACCCCCTCGGACAGAGTGGCGAGCGAGTTATGCCACATGATGGCTAGCCTACAATTTGAGCAGAAGGTACTGCTACCCACCCACAAGCTGGGTCACCTCCTAGACCCAGTCTTTGCTAACTGGAGCCAAGTGAACGCCCAAGCCCCGATTCCCATCGCATGGTCCGATCATTTCCTCGTCCCTTTCTCCATCGAAATACAGGGACCCTGCCCCGATGACCCTCCCGCTGATAAACATCCTAGGCGCAGATGGACAGCATTCTCCCTGGCCAAATTCAATCGGGCACTTACTGAGAAAGGTCATCCTGGGGGCGACGGGGCTGATGAAGTTAATTTCAACTTGGACCAACGCATTTTGGAAGCCTTGAATCAGGTGGCTCCTTTGGGTACGTCGAAATCAGGCGGCCGTATACAGCGGTCGGCACCTTGGTTCAATGAAGATCTGCGTACGGCCAAGGCTGCATGTAAACGTGCCGAAAGGCAATGGAGAATTGCATACTCCATGCAGGCCAAAACTGCTTACACTGACTGCAGACGTGCCTATCATATGTTGATTAGGAAGGCTAAATCTTCATATTATTGCAATAAAATTGAGGAAGCCAAGCAGTCCACCAAGGAGCTTTTCTCTATTTATAAATCTATTGCAATAGGAAAATCCGCCACAGCACCGAAGAAACTTTGCACTACGGAGGGCTGTAATCGGATTGCGGAGTATTTTGCAACCAAGGTCTCCAATATATATAATTCCTTCCCCCAGAGGACAGATAGTGGCATGGCCCTCTTGGAACCCCCAAGAAGGGAAGGGGAACATCGGTTGACCATGTTTGTCGCTCCCTCCACTACGGAGCTTCTCCGTATTTGTGGATCCATCAAATCCGGTTCCCCCAGTGACCCGACCACCCCCAGCCGGCTCAAGGATAGTTTGCCAGTGCTAGAGCCTTATGTGCGTCAGCTTCTGGACACTTCCTTTGAGTCTCAAGTGGTCCCGAAGGCCTGGAAACAGGCGGTGGTACTCCCCCTGCAAAAAAAACCCAACGTCAATTTTGAAAAGCTGGACAATCTCCGCCCTATTTCCCTTCTTCCCTACATGGCGAAGGTGGCGGAAAAAATAGCCAACATACAGCTCATGCAGTTCGTGGAGACGGCTTCGTTACTCCACGACTCGCAATTTGGCTTCCGTCCCCGCCACTCGACGGAGTCTGCTCTCCTCGTGGCGGTGGAGGCACTCAGACAGGGAGTAGACGAGGGCCAGACGATGGCACTGATCCTTTTAGACCTAAGCGCAGCATTCGACACTGTAGCACATTCCACCTTGCTACAGTGTCTGAATGGAGGAGGGGTGACAGGAGCTGCGCTTGGATGGATCAAGTCCTTCCTCTCTGAGAGGTGCTTCCAAGTCAGACTGGGTGAGTGCTACTCTAGGGAGATTGAGCTGGGCCAGGGCGTTCCTCAGGGTTCGTCCCTGAGCCCAACTCTATTCAACATCTATGTCTCCCCCCTAGCGGCCATTGTGGAGGGTCATGGCCTCCGCCTGGTGTCTTACGCCGATGACACGCAGTTGGTCATCTCCCTATCGCGCACGCCCGGTCTTGCGGCAGACATCTTCAGGAACTGCATGAATGACCTTGCTGCCTGGATGTCTGCCAACTGTTTAAAGTTGAACGGGAACAAGACCGAGGTGCTCGTGGTAGGGGGTGCACCGTCGGCGTGGTCATCGGCATGGTGGCCACCTTGTTTGGGGAAAGCTCCCGCTCCCTGCCGTGAGGCCAGGAATCTGGGCGTGTGGCTCGACAGGGACCTCACCTTTGGCCCACATGTCGGTCGGGTGGCGGGGGTATGCTTCAGTGTTCTGAGAGCCCTTAGGAAAGTCTTAGACCTGCTTCCTATCTCAGCTCGTCAGACGCTGGTGCATGCCTTGGTCACCTCCCGACTTGATTACGGGAACTTACTCTACCTGGGGGCCACAGGCCGGGTCATCGGTCGTCTGCAGGTTCTCCAAAACGCGGCAGCGCGTCTGGTCCTCAGACTCCCCAGGAGGGCATCTGCCAAGCCAGCCCTACGAGCGCTCCATTGGCTCCCTATTGAGAGGAGAGTGAAGTTTAAGGCCCTTGCCACTTGCCACCGTATTTTGAATGGCAAGGCACCTCTCCCGCTTCAGAGCCTAATAGCCCATTACGAGCCTACACGCA
The DNA here is from genome assembly GCF_964263255.1 of Lissotriton vulgaris. Taxonomy (NCBI): domain Eukaryota; kingdom Metazoa; phylum Chordata; class Amphibia; order Caudata; family Salamandridae; genus Lissotriton; species Lissotriton vulgaris. Next base: position 1,130,252,773 of record NC_141689.1, on the reverse strand, counting down.
GCCTCCGGTCCTCGCAGACCGGGCTGTTAAAAGTACCTAGAATTTTTAAAGCCCGTATGGGAGGCAGATCCTTCAGATACCTTGCCCCCAAATGCTGGAACAATCTGCCACTGGAGCTTCGGCTTGAATCCTCCGAAATTCAGTTTAGAAAAAAACTTAAAACTTATCTTTTTCAGTAGATAGTCTGGTTGGGAGGAGGGGGGACAGTCACTCCACTTGTCATAGCGCGGGGACACGCCAGTGGCGTAACCAGGCGCTTAATAAATGCCCAATAATAATAATAATAATAGGCAAGCCGTGCCGCGGCTTGAGCTTGTTCCCGGGGAATCAGGTTGTGCTGAATGCGCATGCGCTCGCCCCCCCTGGGTATGAAGACAAAAAAAGGAGACCTCAAAAAGCATTTAAAATTACCGCGCTGGACCCCGATCACAGAGCCCCGCCATTGCCCCATTCCATCTCGGAAATAATGCAATTCCGTAGGGATCCCAATCACACCGCGACTGCCACCCACACGTTCAGCTACTTCCCGCGTGCCCGTGACTCACGACGCCTGCGACCCGTTCGCTCCCTCAACAAATCGTTTGAATCACGAGATATGCATGCATAACGTTTCACCTCAACCATACAACACACTGCACGGCCCGCTAACCTAGATCACGAGTCGGATTGACCCTCGCTGTTCACTTCCACGCGATGGTCCCGCGATGTCTTCTTTACGCGACGTCCGACTCCTGGGCGGTCAGCGGACAAAAGAGGGGGCCTCTAAGGTGGTCGCGGGCTTTTATGCCTCGCGCCCTACGACTACTTCCGGGGCGTCCCGCCGCCCCCCGTTTCCATTGGTCCTTGCACAATATCCACTTCCGGGTCGGCTGACTCGGAAGTGAACCTCCTCTGGGTCGGCCCTTTAGCTGCCACTAACGACGCCATTCCCCGAAAGGGGGTGGCGCCTTGCAATGGTCATGCTGAGACGATTCTTTCTAATAGCTCAAGGCTGCTTACAATGCTTAATATGTTTTATGTACAATCTTAGCCCTTTTAGGAAGTTTTTCTGCAAAACAAAAAAACTGTTGTGGAACATACTGGACACAAATCGGCAACTGACATGTTAATTTGTGTGTACATGGGTGTTCTGGCACTGAGCACTGCCTGTCCTAAAGTTAGTAGTCCTAACTTTACTACTGCTAAACTGAGAAAAATCCTAATTTTAAGACTTTCGGTATTCACAGAAGGCATTTAGGCGTCCTAAAGTTAGGAGTCCAAACTTTACTACTACTAAATTGAGAAAAATCCTAACTTTAAGACTTTTGGTATTCACAGACGGCATTTAGGAGTCCTAAATTTAGGATTCCTAACTTCTGTGAATACCGGAATGAGTAAGTGCCTTCTGTGAATACCAAAATGAGTAAGTGCCTTCTGTGAATACCAAAATGGTAGTAAGTTTAGGATTTTGTCTTAAGTTAGTTCTGTGAATCGGGCCCAATATCATTAACAAAAATATTGACTGACATAAATATATGTGTCTAAATATTATTGAAAAATATGTCTGCTTTCGGTGGCGCCCTCTTAATCAGGCCCTTAGTTACAACCTGTCAAACCACATGCACATTGTATTATAGACCAATCCTATTGCATCAATATACGAGCAAACAAGTACAATCTTTTTTTTTATTACGTTTTCATGAACATGAAAACAAAGCTCCATAAAAAATCATCTTTCATGTAAAAGAAACCCAAAAGAACGGGAGAAGCCCCAGTATTTTTAAAGTCAAATCCAATAATTATGTTGACAATGATCAGCAAAGGACAGGAGCTGATGCAAGCAACGGTTCTATGGTTCCGATATCCTTCGGAGGGTTCGTAGTCTCTGCTTGGATTTTCACTTTTGAAATTCTTTAAATTGAATTAAAAATTCAATTGCAGTCGTTTAATTTTTCTTTGTTATTTTTTTTTATATATACAGAAAGGAGATAAAACATAATAGCGGCCTCTGATCTGCCGTTGGAGTTATTTTATGCCCCATTGGATCTGAGCTCTGTGCTGCAGGAATACGTGCTGTCATTGGTGCAGATGGTGAGTGGCTGGCTGCCTGAGGACATCAGGCATACATTACATAAATCCAAGAAAACAGTGGCGTCGCACGAACCCTTCAGTACTTTACGGAGATATAATCTATCTGCAAGGGCTCTTCCAGGCCCGCGTGCTGCGGCCCTTCCTAGACTTCTAGCCAGTGAAATTCTCAGACGTGCACTGTAGTCAGACAAAACTCTCGGCTCTCATCTGGTTGATAACCTCGTTAATGCATTACGAGGATTAGCCCCTTTTTATCCACTGACCGGGGCATTTATTGGCGCAAACGGGCGCTTAGATGAAACTGTGCGTGCTCGGTTGAGTGTTTAATATGAACTATGAAGTGGCGAGATGCAGGAGTTTAAAATAACAGCAAGCGGCTTTCGCGATAGAATTTTAAGAATGGGAAACACTTGAAAAAATATCAGCAAACCATGAGCAGGAAGAACAAACGGTAACCAAATTGGTTCCTGTGACAAACCATAACATTTACTTTAAACCATCAGCATGCTCCTCAGTAAAAGTCAAGCTGCCGCTCTTTTAATGCATCCCAGGCCTTCCTAAACTCACTGGCCTGCAAGAATCCGCCAGGTCAAGAGCGGGTCAGAAAGTGAAAAGCCATGTGAAAGTAAACTTTCAGACCTCTGCTCTGGGGGTGCAGACGGTGGACTCGGTGGTATCCTTCCCTCCCGCCCCTTCGCCCGTGCCCCTTCACACACGCCATGACCCCCTTCCCTGGCCGCGGTGCACTCTGCTGTACATGGAAGCGCGCGCACATCAAAGAGAGCCGCGCGCAGGAGGTCACGCGCTCTGTAAGGACTGCAGCAGCCAGGGCAAGGGATGCTTCGTGCATTGCCAGTGCTTTCCCTGGCGGGCTTCTTTTTCCAGTCATGATCCAGAATTCCAGAAAATTCTGTGGGACATCTCCTTCTTTCCTTTCCCTACCGAGGTTGTGCCATAACTAAAATTGGAACGGTTGCTTCCATGCCCAGCCATCGCCTGAGTCACTGCGTTAAATTTACTTGCCTGGCCAACTAGGTATTAATACGGCCTGCAGGCCTCTTGCCGCGTCTCTCAGCGAAGCTAAAGGTCAGGCTCTGCTGCTGTTTTTCATTGTGCTTTCTATGTGTTAATGTAATGTATAAAGCATTAACTAGGAGCTTTGCCTTTGACAGTTATGAAGCACAATCTATTCTCTCTTCTATCGGTTCGGGCAGGCAACTATTTATTAGACCTACTTGTAGAGAGATTTAGCAGCGAGATCTTTTTTTCACCTGTTGCTCGGATGTATGTGTTATGTTCTTCGGTCTTAGAGCGAAATGCAGGCATTTATGGGGAATGTCGCCTGTGTCACATTCGGTAAAGTCAGCCTCCCAGTTGATTGAACTTTAAACAAGTGAATTTACCTCTCCAAAAGATGTTTCCTGGCGCTCAGCTCTCTATCACCGATTTGTTACTAATGATGTGTAACTCTGTTCGTAAACCTTGTTAGAAATAAGTGTATGGTAGAAAGTCTATTTCTCTCTTGCTTAAGAAAAGCACCTGTATTGTGCTATCTAAATATCCTATTCTCCGCCCATCTCTCTATGTCCATGTTCAGCTCTACTTCTGTCTTGCCAACACTTCTGGGTTCACCTCTCCCACTGTCCTAGTAAAAACAACAGTTGATGGACAGAATGCAGAACAATGTCATACATTCACCCCAGTACAGAGATCTGGGCCTAAATCCATCGTTTTTTTGCACTCCACACCACCTCAGTTCAGACATGGCCAAATGCAAATCAGCCTTGACTCTGTGCCTCATGGGAACAGTCCAGCCTGAACTGCCAAGCCTTGTCTTTCCTGGACCAGAATCAAGCATCCTAGTACCAGTTCATCAGCCAGGATAGCCTGACTCCAGTGGTGTGGAGAGCATGGGACTCACGTGTGAGCATACCCATCCCACTCGGGGTGATGAATGCAAAAACAACAGTTGATGGACAGAATGAAGAACAATGTCATACATTCACCCCAGTACAGAGATCTGGGCCTAAAGCCATCGTTTTTTTGCACTCCACACTGCCCCAGTTCAGACATGGCCATATGCAAATCAGCCTTGACCCTGTGCCTCATCGGAACAGTCCAGCCCGAACTGCCAAGCCATGTCTTTCCTGGACCGGAATCAAGCATCCTAGGACAGGTTTCTGGCTATCAGTCGTCATCAGCCAGGATAGCTTGACTCCAGTGGTGTGGAGAGCATGGGACTCACGTCTGAGCATACCCATCCCACTCGGGTGACAAATGCAAAAACAACAGTTGATGGACAGAATGCTGAACAATGTCATACATTCACCTCAGTACAGAGATCTGGGTCTAAATCCATCGTTTTTTTGCACTCCACACCACCCCAGTTCAGACATGGCCATATGCAAATCAGCCTTGACCCTGTGCCTCATGGGAACTGTCCAGCCCGAACTGCCAAGCCATGTCTTTCCTGGCCTAGAATCAAGCATCCTAGGACCAGTTTCTGGCTATCAGCCGTCATCAGCCAGGATAGCTTGGCTCCAGTGGTGTAGAGAGCATGGGACTCATGTCTGAGCACACCCATCCCACTCGGAGTGACAAATGCAAAAACAACAGTTGATGGACAGAATGCAGAACAATGTCATACATTCACCCCAGTACAGAGATCTAGGCCTAAATCCATCGTTTTTTTGCACTCCACACCACCCCAGTTCAGACATGGCCATATGCAAATTAGACTTGATTGACCCTGTGCCTCATGGGAACAGTCCAGCCCAAACTGCCAAGCTATGTCTTTCCTGGACCGGAATCAAGCATCCTTGAACCAGTTTCTGGCTATCAACCGTCATCAGCCAGGATAGGTCGACTCCAGTGGTGTGGAGAGCATGGGACTCAGGTCTGAGCATGCCCATCCTGTCAGGGTCTAGGACAGCGCGCGCCTGCCTAAACTACAGTTCCCAGTAGCTTTCAGGATTAAAACTACACTTCCCATGATTCCCAGTGGTGCAGCAGGATATCACAGGGCGGAGCCAGGTGTTCGGGGCTCGTGATTCTGTTTTGCTAGCGGGAGCGGCTGCTCCCCTGTGCTCCTTGTATCCGGCCCTGATTCCTTGGTCTTCCTTCGCCCGAGGAAGAGACATTGCCCGGTAAAGTAAACGCGCTGGCTAGCGCGTTTGTTTTCTGTTTCAACAAACTTTCGGCTCGGTTCATTTCTGAAGCTTGCAATGTACCTCGTGGCTGCGAGGAGCTGTTTGATCATTGTTTTCAAGATTCAGTTGTATGCACTCGGGGAAAGGCTTCTCTGAGGTGTGTTCTACATAAGGGATTTCTATATTGGAATTCAAGTGACGGAGTGCAGGGGGGGATGAGGACCTCCGCACTACCGGCATGAAATAGTGACGTTTGTCACACCGTCGGTGTTTTGGAATTCAATACCAAAGCGGATGGCAGTAGTGAAGGAACTACGCCATGCCGTGTTTGGTTTACCTTTTTGCATTGCCATTGTAAAGGAGACATTTGCGCTATTATAGCTAAGGAGGATTTCTGTTCACTTCAATTTGGAACTCTTTTGTCATCTCTAAACACTGGCTTGCAGCATTTATTCTTTGTACCTTTATAAATCTTGGATTGACCTATTCTTCAGAGTTTTCTATTTACAGGCCATGGGGTATGTTACTAGTGAGAACTAATGATTTAGACAGATGGTTTTTTTTACCACAGTGTTCTTACGTTTTTTCTTGTGTTAATGCAGGATAGAAGGAAGGCAGAAGAGCAGCAGTATGGTGTATGCACATATGTTTCTACAGGTGAATTTAAGTGGTTGCTGCCTAGTGAGAATGTACTGAGTGTAGGGTTAAGAATTGTATTAACCATTGCATCTTTGTCTTACAGCTTCTTTTTCCCTGCTGCCCCTTCCTTCTTCCCTTTATTCTTTTGGGTTTTTTCCCCTTTTTGGGTTTTTCCTCACCGTATCATCTGAACACCCTGTGTATATACTTCAGGGTGTTCGGAGGGTCCGGAGGTGGAGCATTGTTGCTACATGCGGATCCTGCGGAGTGCAATCCTGACACATCCCACTCGGGGTGACAAATGCAAAAACAACAGTTGATGGACAGAATGCAGAACAATGTCATACATTCACCCCAGTACAGAGATCTGGGCCTAAATCCATCGTTTTTTTGCACTCCACACCACCCCAGTTCAGACATGGTCATATGCAAATCAGCCTTGACCCTGTGCCTCATTGGAATAGTCAAGCCCGAACTGCCAAGCCATGTCTTTCCTGGGCCGGAATCAAGCGTCCATCACCACCCCCTTTTGTACCGCTTTGTTCGCCATAAGTTGGCAGGGTATGCTCAGACGTGAGTCCCTTGCTCACTTTGCCACTGGATTCAAGCAAGCCGGACTGAAGACGGCTGAAATGCCAGAAACCGGTCCTCGGAAGCTAGTTTCCGGTCCAGGGAAGGCATGGCTTGGCAGTTCGGGCTGGACTGTTCCCATGAGGCACAGGGTCAGACTGATTTGCATATGACCATGTCTGAACTGAGGTGGCAGAGTGGGCTAAAGAACGGTGATGGATTAAACTCAGATCTGTTGACTGGGTGTGAGTGTTTGATTGGTTAAGATACTCCGTCCATCACCACCCCCTTTTGTCCCACTGTCCTAGTAAGCATACATGCCAATAGACCCGTTTCGGGCAGCAAGAAATGGTTTATTTTGTCTGTCTCCCTCTTGAAATCTCCTCTGCTTCAGTAGAAGTCAATGGGGGAAATAGATTTGTCTGATTATTTTTATTAAATCTACCACATCCCTCTTATGTAATGTTGGCAAGTTTGCTAATAAGGGTGCCATACGCCCTAAAGCAAAAAAAAAATAGAACAGGACCCACGTGTATTAAAACTGGATTCACAAAAAGTGGTTGGAAATTGCACACCAGTTCAGCCGCGGCCGGTAGTAGGTGTATCTGCAGGGCGGTGAAGTGAGGAGGGGGAGGGGCAGGATGGGGGGGGTATTAATGTATGGATTACGTACTTTAACAGGTAAGTAAACATATACATAAATAAAACGAATTTCGTTGCATGCACTGCATCGCATTTGGTGATGCAGTGCACACAACGAAATTCGTTTTATTTATTTATATGTTTACTTACCTGATGAAGTCCGTAATCCAGACATTACTACCGTCCACCCTGCCCCTCCCCCTCCCTACGTCACCGCCCTGCAGGTACACCTACTACCGGCCGGAGCTGCACCAGCTTTTGCAAATTCAATGGGATTGGGCACATTGACTGGTGTATTATTAGATCTGTTCCCAAAATCACAGCATGGAGAGTATCACACTCACAATCCAACATACCTTGTTATTATTCATGAAGTAGGTTGCAAATTGACACTCACTCTGAATGGAAGCCATCTCAGGGATGGTGGACACCTGGGGTCAGCACACCACCATGTCTGTGATCCCATTAAAGTAAGGAAAACTTTTTTTAAATACAGCCCATTTCCCTTCAAAGAAACAGAGCTGTGTTTTAAAAAAGAGTTTATTTAAAAAAAAAGTTTAGTTAAGAGTCTGCAGTAATACCCTGGACTACTGTCTACTGCCAAACAAACTCTTTTGATATTCAGAAAGAAGAAAGGGTCCCCTTGGGACCCTTTCCCTTTTGCCGATGGGTTTCCACCCTTTTTGAGGAGTCAGTAACCTATCAATAGTTTGCACACAAAATTACTGAGAAAAAGCATTGATATGTTGCATTCCAAATTGCCATTTGGAAGTGATGCCCTAAACATTCTCCTTCCAAATGGAATTTCTGTTTACATTTCTAAACTCATGTGGCTTAGTACATTAAAAAGCCATTTTGCAGTTATATACCCTGAGATTTGGTGAATCCCCAGGTTTGCAACGGCTAAATGGCTAAGTACATCTGGCCCTAGGTTCATCCATCTCTGTCGATTTATTGAACAATAAAAGGCTGTCATAACTGAGTTGAAGTGGGCTCCAGTGGCACTGCTTTGTTAGGATCAGTCTCTCGGGTAGTATATAGCGTTGACACATTGGATTCAACACCTCCTGGCCACCTTCGAACCATGGTGTACCATACTCTATTAATCTCTAATCCAACAAAAACTAGATTAAATCCTCATCACTGAAACATGGTCCACACCTATCTGCACAGATATTCAGGATGCCCTCATCCTCAATAGCTATAGCATCCAACACATAGACCAGACACTCCAAACAGGAGGGGACTGGCGGACATTGCTAGGACATTCTGGCCCTGCACACTTAGCATATTATTCCACTCCTATGTCATTTTGAAGTCATCCTCTGCCACATCCCTCTATTAATCACCAAAACAGCCCCTATCAACGGATCTACTTATCACCGAGACCAAACAATCACTTCCTTGAAGAAATCCCAGTCCTCATCACTTCATCGAACACACCCCCCTCGCATTCCTTAGAGACTTCGTCAGCCTCCCTAGCAACTGCAACATGAATTGTATGGAGAAAGCCTTTGACTCACTGTTTGCAACATTCAACACAGTCAACCATCCAGCACCGTCAAAACACACATGGCATTTTCATTCCCTATCTTGAAATTGTTCACCTCCTACCTAATCAACTGACACCAGCACATACAAATCGTTTCACAAGATCATGGATGCTTTCCATCTCCTGCAGAAAAGTCCAGGGATCAACCATACCTCCCACCTTTGTAACTTTCTCATGGAACCTCCCAAATGTATTTCTACAGACTGCAGTATCAACATCAATCAATATGCAGATTATACCCAATTCCACCTAAAAATATCCTAACCCAATTGCATGCACAGAAGAGTCTCAATCCATGCCTCAAACGCATCCAATCGTGAGTGTCCACCATCTTACTATAGCTAAACCACACAAAGACTGAGGGCCAGATGTATCAAGCTATTTAGCAGTCGCAAACAGGCCGATTCGCAGAATTGGCCCGTTTGCGAACGGTAAAAATACTTTTAGGATGTATCATCCCAAAAGGCATTGGCAAAATAGGGAATCAAAATTTTTGCATTTACGGAATCGCAATTTGTAATTCCCTAAATGCAATGCAGGAAGCAGGTAAAAATTGTGGCCAGTGTTTAAGGAATCGCAAATTGGTGGTAATTTACAAATTCCTAGAAAAATGCACATTTGAGCATTTTTCTAAGTGCCATGTGGCTCCCACAGATGCCCTTAGGGCATGTATGTGCACCACATGTGCACACTTACCTTTTTTGGGGGTGCATCTGGGTGGCTTTTCACTTCAGCCCCCTATCACCCTTGTAATTGCATTTGAAATTTGTGATTACCAATTTGGTCTTCCCATTCATTCATAAGGGCCTCTGGGCCAATAGGAATGAATGGGAAGGCATTTCTTAATGGCTATTTGCAATTTGCAAATCGCTATTAAGAAATATGGAGGAATCAAATTTTTTTTAGCGAAACATACATACATTGCATTTTTGCAAATCCATAATAGCGTATCGGTAAAATTACTATTATGGACTCGCAAAATTCAATGTTGATACATCTGGTCCTGAATTCCCCCTCTTTGCCAGCACTAACAAACAGCCCAAGATTCAAACCTGGCTCTTCACCTTATACCTCCCAGGCTTCATTGCCGGCTGACAGACAGACTATTCAAAATCTTTTGGATTCACCTTCTTCCCAGACCTCTCATTCAACAATTTATAGTGTAATGAAAACCAAAACAGCTTAATTCCAATTCTCCCACTTCATGATAGCAATTGTAATTGTATTTCTATAGCACTTACTACCCCTGACAAGACTTTGAAGTGCTTTCCAGTGAGCACACGACTCCGGAACCTAAAGATGGATTAGTGGGGAATTGGTAAAGGGAAATATAAATTCTTAGGAGCGGTGGGAGTGCTAGACATGGATCGCTAAGCTGGATAAATAGGATAGAGGAGGGAAAAGTTTAGAGAGGATTATTTGGGAGTTCATAGTAGCAAAAGAGGTTTGGGATGAGTCAGAGCGCCTGTTAGTTGAATGAATAGGATAAAGGAAGGAAAGAGGACAATATAGTTTGGAAAGGGTTATTTGGGAGTTCATGGTAGTAAAAGATGTTTGAGGGTTGGAATAACACACTCATTAAGGCCACCCCACTCTGGGAGTCCGACATGTTGGGCCAACTTAGTCAGTGCCATTGATTTGATAAGTGGGACATGATAGAAATCTCATCGGTGGGCGACATGTGGGTGAAAGGTAAGCTAGCAACATATGCAGGCCAAATACCACTTAGCTCGTACAGAGGCTTACAGATATTTACAGATCAGCCACGCGATGGTAGCTGCCCTGCCTAAAGAAGGCCCTTTGGCTGCATCCACCCGCTGGAGGATAGACTGCTACTCGACCCTGTGCCTTCAAGGGCCATATCCCTCACATACAAGAAGCTTCCAAACAACTGGCCTGACCCCATGACCCGACTGTGCCAGCGCTGCTGTGGAAAATTAATACAGTTTGGTGAACATTATCTGCGCCATCTTGCCCTTTTCTCCGATGCCACACTTTTTATCATACACCCCCCGCCATTTCAGCTGCCTTGATCAGAACCATCCTCTGCACACCCCTGACCCCCAGCACGGCTCTTCACCCTCACAAACACCCCCACGCACTGATCACTCCCGCTCCCAGATGCCTTGCGCGTAAGCGGCAGCCATTTTAAGCACCATGGCCTCCCTGCCCTCGCTGATAGCCAGCGCGTCTCTCTCTCTCTCTCTCTCTCTCCTAACCTCGCAGGCATCCCCCGCACGCTGACAACCCCCTCCCGCTCTCACATGCCTTGGGTCATAAACCCCTCTTCAGTGCAGCTCTGCCTCGGAATCCCATCCTGTTCCCAGCGCGACACCTCCCTTCATCCCTTTCATGGTCCCAAGTCCTTTGATACAAACCCCCTTTTCCTCTGTGCCCGTTTGTCTCCCTTGTTCCCAGGCCGCCACCTGGCCCTGCGGATACTGTTTATCACACCCCCGTACAGTAGGAAGCTTCCCGCTATCAAAGGACCCTCGAGTCGATCGAACACCCTTCACCCCATGAGATCTGATCAACTCCACACATTCCGTGAATCGGCGGAATGTCCAGCTGCGCGATAATCATCACCTGTTGTGACCGGGGTGGGGATTTCAACTGTAAACGTGTGGGAACGGGCTTGAAGCGGGGATTCCTAGGATGCTTTTCCGTACATCAAAGTATTGACTAAGCATGGGCGAATTTTGCGGATCTCGCGTTCGCGAATTTTGCGGATTTGCGAACTCGCAATCCGCAAAATCCGCGAATTCCCGCGGATTTTTTTTTTTTTGTGTTCGCCCGTGTTTCTGCCAGTTCGCGAGGGTTTTTACAATTTCGCAATTTGCGAACTTACCTGTCGGGTCGCAAGTTTTGCGAACTTGTTGTTTCTACGTGTCCAGCCTGTTTGGGACACTCTTCTTCATCACTGCCACTCTCTATCACCACTGCCACTCTCAGACTACTCATGCCACCCTCTGGCCCACCCATGCCACCCTCTGTTTCATCACCACACCCTCTGGTTGTCCAGTGTACATTATTTTCGGCAAAGCAAAGCACACCTTCCCTGCCTCAAGTGACCTGAATTAATTTGGGGCTGATTAATGTGTCACAGAATATTTTTTTAGCTGGCACCTGCTTCCTTAGTGCGCCCTGATTAGTGATCTTTTGCACTTGCTAAGTGCTTTCATTGTTGCAAAATTAGTTACAACACCTGCCCTGCCCCAACTGACAATAATGAATTAGGGGCTGCTTAATGGATTTTAACTACCAGCCTGGCTCCTGCTTGTCTCCCTGAGCTGTAATTCAGGACCTTTGTGGCATATGTGTAACTATTCTGAGGTTCAGAGCAGGGTCACATAATAGTTGCAACTGGCAACTGAACTCTGGAGGGGCCCCTCAGGAAGCACTACAGGAAATGGCTACTAATGATGAGCCTGAACTTTTGAACCTGGCAAGTAGTTTCAGTTTTGCTAAGATCGTATTTCTGCAATTTAGCACTTATTCGCGGGGCGCGAAGTTGTACTGGGAAGCCGCGAACTCACGCGAACAGTGCGAGCAGTGCGAGCAAAATCCGCTGCTCGCGGATTTGCGGATTTTGCGGGAGATTCGCGAATCTCGCGGATTGCGGATTTCCCGAAAATCCGCAAAATCCGCGAGCGAAACGGATTTTCCGCCCATACCTAGTATTGACAAATATGTGTTTCATGTAATAAAGCAATAAACCTGTGCATAAGAGGCCAGGCCTCAGAGATGCGGTTAGAGCACCTCGTGACGATACTTGCTGTCCGAATTGATGTGTTCTCCTCCGGAGAGAATAAACCCTCGTTTCCTGCCTTTCAGTCTCCAGCGCCTGCTTCTTCATTGATTAATATTTTGTGGGTAATAGAGGCGACACCGCCGGGCAACACAAAAGGGTCTTTGGTCACTGGTTGTCTAGCCACCCTTTTACAATTGGCGTCCCAAACGTGGGGCCCATCAGCGACTCGTGGATCCAGTGGGAGAGGTCCTGACGACAGAGTGAACGACTGCAACAATTTGGAGGTACCCTGTCCGATAGACCCTAGTCTGACAGCCGATCATCCGAACTTCACTGGTTCCGAACAGACCTCTCTCAAGTGATCTACGGTCCTGACTGGGAACCATCAGGAGTGCCGCGAGGATTACGAAGAAAAGAGGACGATCGGGCGCTGGATTCGGAAGACAAGAAACTGTCCATGCGGTCCGGGTAAGGTCGTGTAGACACGACGAATTAAGAAATTGTTTGATTGATTGTAAAAAAATACTAGTATTACCCTTTGTTAATTTATTTGGAGTTTCGCTGTCGGCAAACGGAGAAACAACCGGCTCTCCCTTTGCAAACAGTGAAGGATAGGTAACGCACCCGTCGTGCCTATCTTTCTCCCCCACTGATCGATTGCCCCTCCCCATTGATTAACTGTTACGGATTGTTTTCTGGAGATTCTCTGTCTGCAAACAGGAAAGAATAGGTTCCCTCTTTGCAGATAGTGAAAGGGTAGGTGACGCAGACCTTTTTGCGGGCCTACTTATTCTCCCCATTGACCATTTTTTTTTGATTGATATTGGTTCATGAGGTATTCACTGCCTGCAAACAACGTAGAATAGAAATATTCTGTCTAGTCTTTGCACACAGTGATAAGATAGGTAGTGCTGACTATTGTCCCCATTGTGACCCGTCATGCCTGTCTTCTCCCCACTGATAGATAGCTGGTTCAGCCCGGACCGTTTATTAGAGGTGGACCATCTAGCTCCGCTGGAAGGCACCCCAAATAAAGAAATGTTCACAGAGTATGGATTAATTACCATAGCCTATAGTAAGCTATGGCACAAGTATACCAAAACAAATCAAGAGAAACAGTGGCCACTGGTAGGATCCTTCGATCTTGACAAAATAGAAACGTTAGAAATAGCCCTTCGTAGTAGCAAGACCACGCCTATTATGCTCGACAGTCTCGGTATGTGGCGCAAAGAAGCAACGCAACGAAAGGAAAGAGACGAAGTCAGAGTAGGTAAAGAAACGCGACTGGCGGCCTTCCAAGCGTCTGGTAGGCAAAAGGAAGGGGCAGCGATGACACAGTTCCAAGGATTAGGCACAAAAAGGGAACAGTGTAAAGGGACGTACCGACAGGACAAACCCGAGACACAACGACCCGAAAGTAACCCCCCGACACTACGTGCAGGGCGAACAGACTTAAGGCAAAACCAATGTGCTTTTTGTAAAAGACTCGGGCACTGGAAAGCCCAATGCCCGACTCTACGGAACATAGGTAAGAGCGGAGGGCCGACAGAAATAACAGGCCGGCAGAAAGGGAAAAGACGCGAGACAAAGACGAATCAGACTAACACGGACAAGACAGATAGAACTACAACGTTTGATTATGCCCGATGGCACAGATTTCGTCAGACCAATTTCAACGGCATGTTTGAGTTCTGGGACTGATTACTCTCTGCCCCCCCCCCCTCTGAAAAACAAAAGCAATTACAGGCCTGTGTAGATAACGCCCCTTTAGAAAAAGGACTCAAGGAAGTCAAGTCTCTGTTATAATTTAAGATTTAATTACGGTAAAGATAACACACAACCAACGATAAATAGAAAAAACTAGTAAAACATTCTTTAAAGTAAAACTGTACTAATAGGAGCAATACAAAACATATTACGCTCACTCCGGAAGTTCCCAAAATGTAACAGGTCAACGGTCCCGCCCATCCGGAAGGTGAAACACACAGCACGTGTGGGGCGGGGCCTGCCGACAGCCATAGACCAAAGAGGCCGCCGGCGAGAATGTACAGGAGGCTCCACTGGCCCGGCATGAAATGGTCTTCCCATCCTCTTCTCCCATATGGTCTAGCGGTTGAGATTCCTGGTTTTCTCCGCCGCAGCCCGGGCCACGAGTAGGGAGGGGGCGGATGCAGATGACCCCCTCCCTCGTATCTCCTGGTCCGGCCATCGCAAATTCCTCCGCTGAACTGGTGCAGGGTGGGCTGGGAGGAAGAGGCGACGCGGACGAGCCTCTTCCACCTCCACAGGTAGGAGGTTTCCCAGCCCCGGCCCGGCGCCGAAATCCTCCAGCCGGGCAACGGATATACCTGCGCAGCACAGAACATACCATGTCCGGCGGACCTATTTGCGCAGCACAGAACATACAATGTCCGACGGACCTATTTGCGCAGCACAGAATATACAATGTCTGACGGGCATACTTGCGCAGCACCGGACATGCAATGGTCCTCCAGAGTACTCGCCGAGTCAGGGGTGTAGGGTGGTCATCATGTGCACCCCTGATTCGAAGGAACGGCGTGGGATGCACTGGGAGAGGGAGGCGGCGCGAACGAGCCTCCCTCACCTCCCCAGGTAGAGGCGCCACAGCTGCATCCTAGCGCCCCGAGCGAATGTCCTGCTCCAACGGCACGGTGTTCCATTTTTTTCACCCCAAAGAAGTCTCTTCCACTCTTGAAGACGCGACGAAGGGCGGCTGCTGCAGGGTCTCAAAATGGCATCTGGGCCCCCCTGGAAGGCGGGTCTAGGCCGCTGGAGTAACTTTGTCCGGTATTGCAACTCGGGCGCTTGCCTGCCTGGGCACGAGCCCCCACCTCCGACAACATCCCCACAGCTTTGAAGATTCTACCAGAGTCCCAGAAGCTCTCGGCATCCACAGGCTTCCGGTGGGGAACAACTGCCTTGATACCACGACATAGCCACAAGATGGTGGTGCTATCGTGTCAGCACCAGCCTCAGTCTGAATCATCCAAAAAATATTGTGGGCTAACGGATTCGAGTAAGTTCCGGCTGAACCTCAACGTGACCCGGTAAGGAAGATTCTACCTCCCTCCCCTTTTGATTGACGGTCCACATTACAAGCCCCTCTGTTAGCACAGGTTTTTGAACTGCCGAAAGGGATTCTGGTGCAACCAACTCGACATCGCCCAAAATGGCGCCGGTATCAATAGGAACTTACGGACACCGCGTGGTGTTCTTTAGCTAACAAGACTTGATGTTCTGAGATATGTATGTGAACCTTTGTACACTTGACGAAAAAGGGAGGAGGGTTCACTTGGCGAACATTTGAAAGGATCCCGTTAAAATGTTGATTTCAATGTACGATTTATTATGATATTTATTATAACCGATACATAACGTAGCTTATGACGTACGCCCACGGTATACATCTAGGAAATGTGATTACAATTAGTCTGACTGTGTTTCAATTTATGAAATAAATACCCTCTGATCCTTCAATTATTAATAGACGTTTTTAGTTTCTTGCAAATAACTAAGTAGACGTTTTTCAATGTTTTTAAAATGCTGCAAAATAGCCCCCTACTGTATGTGCTCCAGCCATCGCCGTGTCCGGCCAAATACGATTGCACTCACATATTTACTTACTGAACGATTATGCAAATAAAGGTTTTCCAAACTATGAACAGGTATCGCATACTTTTGTAAATGTGGGAATTGGCGGGAGGGCTATTTTGTGCACAACCGTTTTGCTCTCTTTTTAAGGTTATTAGAAAATGGTTGTTCGGCCCCGGATTGATGATCGAATCTAAGGTATGATACGCTGCCTCCAAATGTGCGACTAAGCTCAGGAACTAACGCATGAAGAAAGACTTCGACTTCTGAGAATGGGTAAAGCGAAGCGGTGTGAATGTTAGAATGTTATAAAGGTAGGGTACTCGAAGGTACTAAGGAACAAGGTTGGCCAAAGAACTGATATGCCTTAGAACAGTGGTTCCCAAACTTTTGACTCCTGAGGACCCCCATTGAGTTACCAATAGAAGCCGGGGACCCCCAAGCAATTTGTATGAGTTAAATTTTAAACATTAAAACAGTAATTCGAAACAAATACACACGTGTGCACACAAAACAAATACTCAAAGTACTAAGGATTTTGGGGCCAGCTGTACAACCATTTCATTTAGCACCTCACAATTGGCGACACATTGCAAGTGGCAAATTGTGAGTCGCTAAATGAAATGTACAACAGTGTGTTTAACACTGTTTGGGATTCCCAATAGGGTCGCAAATTGTGAGGTTATTAATATTAATGAGCCTCTCGCAATTTGCAAGCCCATTGGGAAGTCCAGCCCTCCCATGGGTGGTGGCCTGCTGGGCTCTGCAGGCCACCATGTCTCGGACTGCTTTTAAATAAAGCAGTTTTTTTTTTTAAATGCAGCCTGTTTACCATGCATTTAAAAAAAAAGAAAATGAAACGTTTTGTTATCATTTTCTAAGGGCAGGCAGAGGTCCCTGAGACCACTGCCTGCCCGTAAAAAATAATTTTGCATGCATGTGCAAAGGGGAAGGTGTCCCATGGGGACCCCCTTCCCATTTGCGAATGCATTACCATCTACTTGAAGTAGGTGGTAATTGTGACTGTTTTGCGACCGCAAACATATGTACATGGCTTTGAGACTCGCTATTTGGAAGGGAATGCCCCTTCCAAATAGCAAGTTGCAAAACCTATTTAGAGAGTCGCAAACAAATTGCGACTTGCGAAATGGGCTATGTATATGGCCCAATAGGTTTTTGCATGCTTAAACGGGTTCGCGAACCCGTTCGCGCATATAAAAACAGATCGTACATCTGGCCCTTAGTATTTTATATTAAAGTAAAAGCCCCTCTGTCACATGTATTTCATTTGTTTTATAGCATCTCTCATACCATTGTAGGATGTCAGAGCACTTTACATAACACACATATAGAGACATTAAATCATACATGTAAATCAGTGTGTATATAAAATGTTTAAAGAGTGCTTGGTCTGGAAAAGCAGAATCTCAGGATTCAGAACATAACACAGTGGCTAGCATTGACTTTAACATTAAAAATGTATTTCCACCCAAATATATCTTTTTAGCAGAATCAGGATAATTAATAACTGGGGCAAAATATAAGTTGCAAGCAGCTCTTTGATGACAGTTTATAGGTCCCTCTGCTAGATTACGATTGTCACTTATAAAGTGCACAGTAACAAAAGAATCTCGGTGACAAAAGCAGTAACCACGAACCTAGGCACATAAAATACTGCTTTTAAGATGCATGTTACACGTTCTTTACAGTAGGCACATTAACCCTCCGTGCTGCATTAGTTAAATCAAAGCTGCCACTGAACAAAACTCTCCTCACTCTCCAGCAGGTACATTAATCACTGACATTCTCTTGACACTTTTATTGTTGCTGGAAAGCTGCTAATTATACAAGAAACATTTCTGTGCTTTTAAAACTGTTGCCTACAGACCCCCTGGGAATGTGTCACGGACCCCTGGGGGTCCGCGGACCACAGTTTGGGAAACACTGCCTTAGAACATAACAGCGTTGGGAATGATTTAAGGATCCCGATAGCTAGATACATCTACAAACCAGATACCTCGCGCTAGGCGCCTCTGATCTCTCTCTCCTTTCTTAGCGTTTCCTTACACACGATCTATAATGCCACCCTCGAACCCCCCCCATGAACAACCTATCACACTGCCCGCTCCCCCCTTGACTTCAGAAACCAAGACCCTAGGGGTTATATCTCGAGGAGATAAGACGAGTATGTGGTAAGTAAAGAACTTTTGTGCCCGTACATTTGATATGCTTGAATGTTGTTCCCCCTCCCTTTCTTCCTTTTTCTCCCTCTACAGGTTACATTGGAATCACGACTAGGGTATAGTACAGATCTGGAGCAACGTCATGTCCGATACATGAAACGGACCTACACTGCAAGATGGCACCTAAAGACACCCAACTCAATGCATGTCCTTATGTACCCGGCCTAATGCTCTTCTGTCCCAAACTGCATGCTTTCTACGTTCTAGCACAGACCCGACATGTCTCATGTTGGGTAATGCACTGAATAGCCTAAATAGCACACGGTCACTCTTCATGTCACACGTGTACTATTTAGCCCATTGTTGATCTCTGTCTCTCTCTATCTGTCTCTCTCTATCTTTCTCTCTCTCTCTCTCTCTCTCTCTCTCTCTCCCTCTCCTCCACACTTTCACTCTTCCTAGCGACTGGCACCTAATTGGCGAACCACTACCCCTGGTGCACCACCTGATTGGCTCCAAATACCACAAGTATTTGCACAAATTTGTCTTAAATAAAAATTACATCAATACCACGTTACTACCTCTCCTTTTCTGCTAAATGTTGATGAAACCTAGATTGGCTGAAAAGAAAGGGACAGGTAAGACGACTAAGGTTCTCTAATCTGACCCATTTTGAGGGAACTACTTGTCAGTGGCATCCATGATAAAATCTCTCTGGTAAACGCGACCTTCCCCGTCCCGAAATTATCTCAATACCCAAACAGTAAAAGTGATCGAGACATCCCCGTTTTCCCAGAATGCCCCCAGTTTTGTATCAGCTGCCCTGGACGAGAGTTTGAAAAATGTCCCTTGCCCCAGTTCGCTATATTCCTAGTTATTTTCCATTAGACCTCGCTCACCCCAGGGATGAGTTGAATAGTCATCGCAAGCCCCGAGTTTTTTTTAATAAAGTAGCCAGGTTGTAAGAAACTATGTAGAATTTAGAATAATGTTTGCGAAGTTAGAATTAAGTAAAAAATGAAAGAACTTGTTGCAAGTAAACCCTGTTGAAAGTAAAATGTTTAGCCGAAAGATAGGATGCATTGATCTAATGAAAAATCGTTTAGCCTATGTTCATTCCTCAGAAAGATACCTATCAGACCATGGTGAATAGCACGTTGCACTTTTTCCGTAAAATACAAAGCCCTGAAGAACGGTATAAACTTCGTAGGACTCATACTAGGAAAGTGGGTCTCTGCCAGAAGAATTGACGTGACTGTGATAAAATGCAATGAATAAGTATCAGACTGCATTCCACGACAATGAATGTAATACCAACAAAACGCCAAAGAAATAGTAACGAAGGAAAGCTGTAGGGAACCCAGCAAACCAATCATCAATTATTTATACGTTGGCTGCAAAAACCTCAATGTAACGGATGCTTACCCAGTTGCTTAGTGTTGGGAGAGAAATAGATTTATGTGATTACCTTCCTCTGCAAAATCTCTAAAGACTGTCTTTTCAAACTCATTTAAGGGTACCACTGTCGGAGGAGAAAGAGACCGGATGTGGGAGCACGCGGCCTGACTGCAGATCGTGGAACATCAGCGACATTGGCCAAGGCGAGACCGCAGCAGTAAGGAGTCGCAGGACGAGGCACTGTTTCTGACAGAATGAAAGGAAAGGGCTGACCTGAGGCCCCTGCTTTATGATCGACATGTGCCGAAAAGTCCCCGCTCTCTGAACCTGGTTATGGACCCGCCTGTCTAAATTTTCCGTCCCCCTGGTCTGTTCCCGATCTGGCCCTGCTCCATCCCCTCTTCCTCCGACCTCCCATAAAGACTATTCGCACACCCCCCTCCTTCCACTTGAACTTTCAAAATCCTACTGTGCCATCCAGAGAAGGGTATTTCCTGCGTCAAAAGGGAGGGAGCTCCGACTAAGTAGACCACGAACTGTGTTAAAATCTCAGAACGGTGACCTAAACACCACCAAGGGTCACCCCAAAGAGAAGCTAAACGAAGTCTGTTGTTCTGCCCGCTACCGAGCACCTTGAAGATGATGGAAGAAACAGGAAATACCCACTACAGAGACCCAAGGACAGACAGACTCCACAACTCAAAGACAATTGCACCCTTCACCACAAATCCTTTTCTGTCTCCTTCAAATGGCCACACTCTGGATTATGGAAGAAAATGCACCTGCTCCAAACACCGTAACATGTTTCTCCCACGAGGTCTGGCGAAACAAAACAAAGACACACTCCTGCCCGCAGACCTCCAACGGCTCAACCCACATGGACATTCCTACTAAAGAACGAATTGTAATGCAGGTGCTCAACAGTGCCAGCAGAAGACGACAAAGAATGCTGAGAACTCACTAATAATGGTCCACGACCACAAGACACTGGAAACCCTGATTATTGTTTTTACTATGTCTCATTTCTCTCCCAACCGCCATTGAATTGACTATGCTCCAACCGAGTACAAAAAGAACTTACTTCGTGGTAAACCTATCAGTTCCTATGACTATAAGCATCTATGATCTGTACCCAACGCTCTCACTACATAATTTTTGTCTGATATTGCATTACTATGACTTTCCTGCAACGAGCTTAACGATGAGCCCGCCCACTAAGATGAGAAGATTTTGAAATGTGATGTTTAATGTACAGTTCCTTCGCCTGGGTTTTTCACTTCCTTACTTATGACCACCGCAGTAGACATAGATAGGAAATAGGCCAGCAAGATGTCTTGGATATGTTAAAGGGAGGACTGTGGAAAATTAATACAGTTTGGTGAACATTATCTGCGCCATCTTGCCCT